>NC_138962.1:86105000-87592500 GCF_055761805.1 Camellia sinensis
CTACAAACCAAAATAAATTCCCATCAGTCATTCTAATATGAGGACATGTCAACCCTAGCTCACTCCTCCCTCCGTTCTGAATAATGATTATTTTATGAGTTATTCTAATATAAAACATTCATTGTTTAAAGGCCTCCAGTTGCATTGTTTAAATCCAATTCCTCAAGTGCTTCAATTAAACTAGGCAATGGGATAAGTTGCACACTTGATGAGTATGTAGTATGCAGCACCTGTATTTGTTCTATTTCTATTTGTAGAGTTGAGATGTCAAATACCTAACAATATTTGAAAGAGTGGTAGATGATTTTTTGCATTTACTAGTAAAAGTCCAGACATTAAAGTAGGCAATTAAGGCAAAATGAAAAATGAAAATGATAACAGAATACAGAATGAGTCAAAAAAGATTATTCAGAACAGGCCATTGACTCAATAAGAAGATAAATTCAGTTTAATAATGCTAACTGCACAACTGAAATTCAACTAGTTATCAGAAATCTAATCTTCCTGCAACAAATTACCAGCGTTTGGCTAAGCTACCAGCCAGATTTTAACCATACGAGTGTCAATGATCTCAAATCCAACAAATGTCATAATCACAATCACATTTGGCATTTTCTCAAAGCAAAAAACAACATAGTGAGGAAGAATGACAAAGCAAACAAAAGAAGAAATTGAACAGGTTTCCAAGCAAATAAATACCAAATCGAGAGAGACAGGAAGGAAGAGCTTGAGAGAGAGAGAGAGAGAGAGAGAGAGAAATCGATACCTCGCTGGAGTTTGGAAATCGACAGAGAGAACTTCAAAATCGAAATAGCTCTGAGATGAAATCACTGAGACCGATCTGAATCTCTGAATCTCAAAGATGAAGAGAGAGATCTAGACGCCGCTCTGGAGATTCGAAATCGAAATCGGTCGCCGATTGTGCTCGCTACCTCGCCGGTGGTGGCGGTGGAGCTTCGAAATCGAAATCGCTCTGAAGGATGACACCGCTCTGGAGCAACATCGTGAGAATGATAAGGGTTTAGAGAGGGTTGAGAGAGAGGCGAGATTTGAAGCCGTGAGGATTCAAAATTAGGGTTTACAAAGGCTTTAACAATTATCCCACATTCAAAATCGGAGCGTGAGGCCTACCGTATTTGGAGGCGTTTCTATTACAGAACAGTGCCGGTTTTAGTTGAAGAAATATGCGACGTTTTTAAAACGCCGCTAAATATTAAGAAAAATGACGTTAAAAAAGCGTCGTTAAAAAACTCTGCCAAAATCCTCATTTCCTGTACTGTGATCTGACAAAATTAATTTGGGAGACTATTTTCCACCATCACGTGGTCTCTGTGGTTAAGCAGGAATAGGCACATTTGATAAGGAGAAAATCGATTGGGAGAATATAATCAAATTAGTGAAAGTGAATAGCTTCATGGGTAAAGGCAAAATCTGAATTGTGATTGTCACCATTGAAGACTTCCTTTACAATACTAGTGAATTTTTGGAGAGAGTATGATTTTTTTTTGCTGGTTTTTTAGATTCTTTCTTACTGTTTTTCTTGTTTTGAATTTGGTATCCTAACCAACTAAGATTTGTGATGTTGATATAGGTTGTGACCTCTTGTAATTTTGAGAGCATACGCTTTTCTCTATGATGCTCAAGTCTTTCTACCTTGTAATTTTAAAAATACTAAACAAATTTGGGGATGAAAGTTCCTTTTCCCACCAATATGATTAGGTTGAAATTTTGACTTAACTTTTCAAAAATTCAAATAAATAATTTGAAATAAAGATAAATTCACTTGCATGGTTTGAATAAAGAAAAATAGGAGACTGGTGAAAGTTCCAATTTAGATTACAGCTCTAAACTGATTGTATTTTGGTGTCCCTTATTATGCAATAAAGAGTGCTTCAGCATAAGAAAATGCTCTGAAAATTTTGTCCATGACCATTAATTCAAACATTTTATCCATTAAGGGTGGGCATGGTATCATGTTGGGTTGTGTTATTTTAGATTTGTGTCAGAATTATTTCAACATTAACTCAACTTGTTTATTATTTTGACCCAATACCCCTTCTCTTACAACACCAGATTTCTCGCTTCGACAAACAAATCTTAACCATATAGACTTACCATTTGTCTTGTTGAATTTTTTAATAAAATTAATTATCTAATTTAATATTATTATTTTTGTAATAATAATACCAACAACTAATATAAGAAAGAACCGATAATAAGAAAGAAATAAACAACTAAATAAAAGTGCTATGAAAGAAAGCAAGTAATTAATTTTTATCTATGGCAATAATTAATCACTTAAAATTCAATTGACAATGTACATGACTAATCAACTCAACTAACCCAATTGGTTATCTACTTTAACGTTGATAGACCTCTCTTCCTTCAATTAAAATGAGAAGTAGGGACCTATTTGCATACTGTGAGACTATAAAATATCCTCTCACATGGATGTTGTAGAGATCCAACGAAGAGAAGAGGTTCATCGCTGTAGATCTGCAAAGACGAACATGATCGGCGCCACCCAACCGGGGTTGCCGGCCGGAGACACTCCGATGCTAAAGTTAGCCCTTTTTATTAGAAGAATGAATGTATAGAAATCAAGAGTGTTTGTGTGCTATGTGGGGGAGAGAGATTACCTGCCATATGCCATGAAGTGCCTTCCTTTTATAGACGGGGGTGGGCCGAATAAGCCCAATAGTTGGGCCCTTGGTAGGCCTTGTTTGGGTTAGGCCCAATAAGCTAGTACCTATAATTTTCTGGCTCCCACAATTGCCCCAAAACTTTCATTGTCTACGATAGAAGGAATGAGAGTTTTTCCTTGCCAAGTTACGCTGTTCAAATAACTGTAAAGTTTTTTGACAAAAAATACATTTGATAAATGAATAACATAAATGAATGAATGGCTGGATGAATGCATGTATGTATGAATTTATGTACAAATATATGTATATAGAGGAAAGAGGTGAGCTAAAGCCCAGTGAATAATACTATCTCTATAACGATAGGCCACGGTATTATAACCCCCGGGTAAGGGTGTGGGCCGCGGTATTATAACCCCGGGCAAGGGTGTAATATATTGTCGGGTGCAAAGATTGCTTCCAAATATGGACTTTCGTGCCGAGCTAGAAATATTTCTATATACCGAGCACGGAAATGATTACCTGAACCAAATAAGACAGATTAAATAAGGTAGATATATCAGCCCAAAAATGGACTGCGATATTATGACCCCCGGGCGAGGGTGTAAGCCGCGGTATTCTAACCCCCAGGCATGGGTGTAGGCCGCGGTATTCTAACCCCCGGGCATGGGTGTAGGCCGCAGTATTCTAACCCCCGGGCATGGGTGTAGGCCTTTGCTAACGGCGCCCCATGCCGAGTGCGAAGATTGCGCTGTACTCGGAGACTTTTGCTGATTTTTAGTGGCAAACAAGTGCCAATATGGCAAGGACTTTGAATAATGCATCCTGTACCAAATAAGGTGGACGTGTTAATCACCAATACTATTGTTTCGCTTGTAAGGAATTGCCAAGTAGATATTGGGCCAACTATTTAATTGCCGAGTTGCTCGGTTTGTGTTTAGTCCAAGGTAGACTTGCCCCATTGCTTTCGAATGACAGGTGTTAGTCGGAAGGAATGCAGATTCCGATTGCCCTATGTTGCAGGGAAGATTCGGCTTCGGTAAAATGATGGCGCACAACAAAATGCGAACTACTAACTGTCAAATGTGAATTGTCGACTGCCAAGTGCTAATGGTCGACTGCCAAGTGTGTAATGTATTGCCCCAAAACTGGCACTTGCTTGGAGTGGTGTGAAAAGGAACGAGAGTGTGTAACTCAAGTAAATGTTGTAATGTTTGTACCAAGTTGGCCGAGTATGCATGCATATGAAAGGTGCCGAGATGATGATCGGCTGATGTGCCCCAATTGGAGAGTAGAAAATTGACTAAGATGTCCCAGTGGGCAATTGTTTTGCCAAATAATGTCGTTAGGTGAATAAAGTTGCCGAATACTGTGGCCAATGTTGCTACATAAAGTTTGACAATGCATAAAGTTGACAAATAATGTTGTTTAGCCGAATAAAGTTGATGCACGGCCGAATAATGATCATGCATAATGTTGACTTAATAATGGTGTCGAATGATCTTGCCGAGTAAAGTTGATGCACTGCCGAGTAACTAGTGTCAAAACATCGGTGTCCGTTTCATATATAATGTGATTTTGCTGAAAAGTTGGTCAGCTACACTTGGGTCGATGATTGTGCCGATCTTTTGGTCGGCGATTTTTCGTAACGTCGTGGTGTGTCGGCATTTGCTAAGAACTTGGTTGGCAATGGTTGCCAATTTATTGAAGTTGAGTTTCTTGTCCAATGTATACTTGCCCCATTGCTTTTGAATAAGATTGGTTATTTGGAAGGAATAAAATTGACTTGGGCTAAAATTGCCGAGTAGGCCGATAACAATTTGAAACGGATTCCGTGTCCCTGGTCGGTGCCGTGGTGAAATTGGAATGAGGCCGAGACAAAGTAGAGTGCTTGGTGATATGCGAAGTGAGCCATTGCGCTAAATTTTTGAATAAAATTGACAATTTTTTTTTTGGAGCAGAATTTGCAAATTTTGACTATATGGATGGATCCGGAATGCGTCAAATAGCTAGAAAGGACTATTGGATCGCTGTGATCAGACTCCTGATGGCGTAATTGTAGCCAAAATGGATCGAATGGCTCAGATCAACAGGGTGTAAAGCAACCGCGAAGCACAAGATTATTTCTTTATAGCTTTCTGAGTCGTCTTCTCCAGCGAAAGAATTCATTTTTCGGGCAAACTTTGATCAGCTCGTACGACTTCGTTTTAGCACTGATTTTGACGCGGTTTGTTGCGTTGGATTCGTCTCGATGAGTACTTCACATTGGGATGATCAAAACTTGATTTCGACAACTTTGAAAATTTTAATGTTCAGAAAATGTGGTCCGTTTCGCAATTTTCAGAGAACTTTGGTTACTTCTTGGCTGCTCGGGTTGGTGGGTTTGGACTCCTTGATTTGACGCGAATCCTCTCGTATATTCAGATGTTGATTTCGGCAAGCCGAGATGCTAGTTCTATGCCGAGATAATAAGCATGAGATTTTTGTCGAAGAGGTAGGCAAGTTAATAACAGTTAATAATTGTAGTTTTGTGCCGAGGATGTCCAATGCTATGGAGCATGTTACCGTGTGTGGCCGAGTAGTCTTGCCGAGTAATCAATGAGCCGAATAATGTTAGCCGAATTTCCGAGATGCTAATGCCGAATAAGTCGTGAATTTGCAGTTGATATGCCGAATATATAAGCCGAATAAATGACCAAAGTAGCTTTGGAGCTTTGCCGAGAAGTTGCCTATGAGTTCTCAGTATTGACGAGTAACATGTCCATGCCGAACACCAAATAATGTGCCAAATAAGAAATGTTACGTGTAATTTTTGCCGAATAACTTGCCGACGAATGTTTTCAATCCGTGTAGCAGTGGGTTAATTTAAACACTTGTGTTGGCAATACCTTGATTTCCATGGCCATCCTCTTGGTACTTGTCGAGCTTGACCCAATTGTGAGTGTCGATCGATACTCCTCTTGGCTTGCCGAGGTGCTGGTGCTATACTAAGGAGCAGCGCCAAGCTGTGGTCAGTCTGGGAAGTGCTGAACATGCTGTTTATGACGCCAATAATAGAGCTTTCAAGCCATTAAATACAAACTCCAAAAATTAGTTGGGCAAAAAGGCATGCCAAAGAGAGTGAATCAGTCAAATGCAACATGTTCTCATAATCTCAAGAAGTAAATTACTTAAAGTAAATTGAACCAAGGAGAAGGCACTACAACAAAAAAAGGTCTATGGTGACAAAAACGCGTGACGAAAAAATAGTTCGTCTCCAAATATACATGTTTTAATGATGAAAATAAGATTTCGCCTCCAATTGTACTATTTTTAGAGACGAAAACCAAATTTCGTCACCAAATGCTTAAAATCAAATAAAACAATAGGTGACGAAAATTTTATTCGTCTCTAAATTTTATTTTTCGTCACAAAACAATTTCCCGCTCTTGGAAAATTTGGTGGAAGATTTGGCGCCATTTTAGAGATAAAATTTGTCGTCACCATTGTAAATTAGAGAGGAAATAATTTCGTCTCCAAATGTATTATTTTTAGAGAGGAAAACCAAATTTCGTCACCAAATGCTTAAAATCAATAAAAAATACAAGAAATCTAGGCTATTGTGACAAAATTTGGTGACAAATTTTTTTTGTCTTAAAATTTAAGCCAAAGATGACGAAATATTAATTTTGTCGTTTGTTTTAATTTTTCTCAAAAGTATAGGTGACGAAAACAAAATTTTGTGTGCAAAAATGAGGTGCCAATTTCATTTGCATTGGTGCGAATTATTTTAGCTCATTGGAGACGAACATTTTTTGTCACAAAATATAATTTTTTTTGTGACGAACGTAATTCGTCGCCAATAAATTCCATACCTATTAAACGATGTCGTTGCATATTTCCATTTATTAGGCGACAAATATATTTTTGTCTGGAAATGATAAGTTATGGGAGACGAAAATATTTCGTCACTAATAAATTCTAATTGATTGCGTGACGAATACATTTTTCATCTCATAAAGTTAAGTTGTGGAAGACAAAAATATTTCATCACCAATAATAAATTCTTTGTTATGGTATTGAAGGATACAAAAATATTTTATCGCTAATCATTTCTCTTTATTAAAATGCCATGGTTTTGTGTTTCGAAGCATTGAAACTGTGACCCCAAGAGATACACTCTAACGCTTATCACTCATTTTCATGTACACGGACCTTGAAGTCATGACCCAAGAAGACACTTTCTACAAACCCTCATTTCTCTCTCGCACTTCAGTCTACTCCTCTCTCACAAGTATTGAAGTCGTGACTCAAGAAGACACTCTAGAAACCATTTATTCTATTTCGCACAAAAGCCCCTCTCTTCTGTCTCACACTTAAGCCCTTCGTGCATGCCAACATTGAAGCTATTATCCAATAAGGCACTCTATGTACGCAAGCACTTTTTCTCATTGTCTGAACCAACTCTACCCTTTCCGTCTAGAACACCTATTTCAGAAAAATCAAAGGTCAAAACCTCTCTCCACAAAAAAAAAAAAAAAAAGATAAGATAATTAATGTAGCTATTTTTTTGTGAGAAAAAATACAGAGAAACAAATAATAAAAAATTTGTAATTTTCAAAATTAATAGAAAACATTATCTTGTTTAGTATGGAGTTTTCAATAATTAATTTTTAAAATTTGGTGATAAAATTTATTTTCGTTTTAGAATGTAACCCAAACATGACCAAATATTACTTTTGTCATTTCTTTTAATTCTTCTCAAAACTGTAGGAGATGAAAAAATAAATTCATCAGAAAAAAAAGAGGCTCCATTTTTTTTTCTTGTTGGCGCCAATTATTTTAGCTCATTGGAGACGAACATTTTTGTCACAAATTTTAAAGTTTTTTGCGACAAAAGGAATTCGTCACCAATAAATTCGAAACTTATTAGACGATGTCGTTTCATTTTCTTATTTATTTGGTGACAAATATATTTTTTGGCTGGGAAGGATAAGTTATGGGAGACAAAAATATTTCGTCACCAATAAACTCTTTATGCTCATTTTATCTTTCTGTTAATTAGGCGACAAATATATTTTTGTCTCGGAAGGATATGTTTTGGGAGACGAAAATATTTCGTCGTTAATAAATTCTCCATGTGTCGTGTTGCATTTTGAGTGATTGTGCGACGAATATATTTTCGTCTCATAAGGTTAAGTTGAAGGAGACGAAAATATTTCATCACCAATAAATTCTCCATCCCCACACAACGTTGTTTTTGTATTTTTGTTGATTAGGCAACGAACATATGAGTTTGAGACGAAAATATTTTATCCCTAATTATTTCTCTTTATTAAAATGTCGTCAGAAACTAAGAGATCACTCTCACCTTAATCACTTACTTTCACACACACACAAATACTAAAGTCGTGACCCGAAAAGACACCCTCTACAAACCCTCGTTTCTATCTCGCACTTGAGTCTCCTCTCTCACAAGTATTGAAGCTGTGACTCAAGAAAATAATCTCTATAAACCATCTCTTCTATTTCGCACTAAAGCTCCTCTATTCTTGCCGTTTGTGCATGCAAACATTATTATCCAAGAAGACATTTTGTGCAAAGCTATTATTCTTTCTCATAGTAAACCCCTCACCACAATATGAAAAAATAATAATAATAATTAAACAAGGAAACAAAATACAAGAAATCTAGGCTATTGTGACAAAATTTGGTGACGAAATTTTTTGTCTTAAAATTTAACCCAAAGATGATAAAATATTAATTTTGTCGTTTGTTTTATTTTTTCTCAAACGTATAGGAGACGAAAAAAAATTTCATCTGCAAAATTTAGGCGCCAATTTTATTTGCTTTGGCGCGAATTATTTTAGCTCATTGGAGACGAACATTTTTGTCACAAAATATATATATTTTTTGTGATGAACGTAATTTGTCACCAATAAATTCCCTATCTATTAAACGATGTCATTGCATATTTCCATTTATTAGGCGACAAATATATTTTTGTCTAGGAATGAGAAGTTATGGAAGACGAATATGTTTCGTCACCAATAAACACTCTATCATGCAAATGATGCCGTTTCATCTTTCTATTAAATGAGCAACAAATATATTTTTGTCTTGGAAGAATAAGTTGTGGGAGATGAAAATATTTAGTCACTAATAAATTCTGATTGATTGCACAATGAATATATTTTTCGTCTCATAGGGTTATGTTGTGGAAGACAAAAATATTTCATCACCAATAATAAATTCTCTGTTCTTGTATTTAAGAAGCCAAAAACATTTTTTCACTAACTATTTCTCTTTATTAATATGCTATGGTTTTGTGTGCGGAGCACTAAAACCGTGACCCCAAGAGACACACTCTGACCCTTATCACTCATTTTCATGTGCACGGACACTCAAGTCGTGACCCAAGAAGACACTTCCTACAAACCCTCATTTCTCTCTCGCACTTGAGCCTACTCCTCTCTCACAAGTATTGAAGTCGTGAAGTAAGAAGACACTCTGTAAACCATTTCTTCTATTTTCGCACTAAAGCCCCTCTTATACGTCTCACACTTAAGCCCTTAATGCATACCAGTATTGAAGCTATTATACAAGAAGGCACCCTATGCAAAACTGACTATTCTTGCTTATAGTGAAGGCGCCTCTTGCATAAGCACTTTTTCTTATTGTCTGAACCAACTCTACCCTTTCCGTCTAGAACACCCATTTTAGAAAAATCGCAGGTCAAAACCTCTTTCCACAAAAAAAAAAGAAAAAGAAAATAATTAATGTAGCTATTTTTTTTGTGAGAAAAAAAAACAGAGGAAAAATTAATAATAATTTTTTAATTTTCAAATTAATAGAAAACATTACCTTGTTTAGTATGGAGTTTACAATAATTAATTTTTAATTTTTAATCTATACGTTTTTAGTGAACATTTTTTAATATTATAATTTTTTGTTCTTTTTTTTTTAACTTTTTAAATCCCTTTAATTTAGATGAGAGCAAATTGCAGCAGTTGTCCCGATACTTTGGTCCTTGTGTCATATAAATGGTATGTGCCATATCTATATCTATCTATCTATCTATCTATCTATCTATCGATCTATATCTATCTATCTATCTATATCTATATCTATCTATCTATCGTTCTATATCTATTTATTTATCTATATATATATATATATATATATACTATATATTAAGCAAAAGGGGGTTTTTAACCCCAAGGCCTGTGGGAGCTTCAATTTCCTAATCCTAATTTTCTAATTTTTTGATTTAAAAAAAAAAAACCTCAACATTTATTGACTTCTCCCAACCTACAATCCCTTTTGACTTCTCTCATAATTATTGCAACACCCTTTTCAATTTCTCCCATGTACTATGGTTACACACAAAAATAAAAAATAAAAAGATAAGAATTTAGCTATAGATCTCAAAAAGATATAACATCTAAATTTGAATTATGATTTAATAATATAATTATGTATTTTTTTTTATGTATATCTATCAAAATTTTAAATCACTTAATAGGACAAATTAATCAATTTTTTTAAATTATTGATTTTTAATTTACAAAATAGATTAAAAAAAACTACTGACTAATTTATTTATTTAATAACAAAAATATTTTATAATCTCTCCCTCCTAATCTCTCTCACAAATTTTCAAAAAAAAATATTAAAACTTGCATTCATTTTCTCTTCCCCAAAAAATCAGATAATATTTTTTTTTTAAAGTTGTAGATATCTACCTATATTTTATATATTACATTATAACATAACCAAAAAAACTAAAAAACTAAAAAAAAATCTTTAAAGTTTATCTAAATAAACTTTAAATCAATAAAACTTACATGTCTATCACATATCTAACTCACATCATAACTTACCTAAATAATAATAATTAAAAATAAATGAAAATCACAGATAAATTAAATTTTAAAAAAAAGATACCCACAACTCCATCTTAAATAAATTGAAAAAAAAATACCCGAATAGAAACCACAAAAAAAAAAAGAAGACATATCTATCTATTAAAAAAAAAAGAAGATATACAATTCCCAAGTTATTTTTTTTTTTTTTAAAAAAAAAGCTCCAACACCAAAACATAAATTATAAAATTAAAAAAAATTTCAAAATACATTTAGGTGTCGTTTGGTAACACTTTTACGTTTTCAGTTTTCTGTTTATATTTACAAAAATTTTAAAAACTCAAATAAAAACTTGTTTGGTAAAATTTTTGATTTATAAATCAGTGGTTTCAGTTTATAAATTTGGCCAAAAAATGAAAACACAAAAAATGTGTTTCCGTTTTGAGTTTTGAGTTTTGAGTTTTTTTTTTTTTTACCACCCAACACTAGTCACCACCTACCACCATTTTCCACCGCCGTCTTCCGCCACCACCACCCACCACCCACCCCCCACCACCGCCACCACTACTACTCACCACCTATCTGCCACTACCACCTACCACCCACCTGCCACCCACTCGCCATCACCACCTACCCCTCGCCACCACCACTACTACCACCCACCACCCACCTGCTATCCACCCGCCACCACTCACCACCCGCCACCTACTTGCCACCACCACTCACCAGCCACCTGCTTCTACCATCCACCACCTGTCACCACCACCCACCCACCCACCACCACCACCACCACCAGCAGCCATCTGCCACCCACCCGCCACCACCACCTACCAACACCAGTACCAGCACCACCACCACCATCACCCACCACCCACCCGCCACCCACCTGCCACCACCACCCACCACCCATCTCTACCACCACCAGCACCACCACCACCACCCACTCGTTACCATCTACCACTTACCATCGTCACCCACCCACCCACCACCACCACCACCCGCCACCTACCCCCCATCACCCACCACCACCTGCTACCTACTCGCCACTACCCACCACCACCCGCCATTTGCCACCACCCGCCACCACCACCACCCACTCGCTACCACCCACCACCCACTGCCGTCACCCACCCACCCACCATCACCACCCACACCCACCCGCCACCACCCGCCATTCGCCACCCACCTGCCACTGCTACCCACCACCCGCCATCGCCATCGCCACCACTACCACCCACTCGCTACCACCCACCACTCGCCACTGTCACCCACCCACCCACCCACCACCACCACTCGCCACCTATCCGCCACCACCACCCACCCGCCATCACCTATCACCACCCACCACCCACCATCACCCATCACCACCCGCCACCCACTTGCCACTACCACCCACTACCCACTCGCTACCACCCACCACCCGCCACCGTCAGCCACCCACCCACCACCACCACCCACCGTCACCACTTTTCACCACCGTCTTCTGCCGCCACTTGCTACCACTTGCCATTTCTCACTCTTTTTTATATTTTTAAATTTTTTTAAACATTTTGTCAATTACCAAACGTGTTTGTAGTTTATGTTTTTCTAAAAATAAACAAAAAATAAACAAAAACCAGTTTATAAAATTTTTATAAATATAAACTGAAAACGTAAACGTTACCAAACACACCCTTAACTCTTTGGCTGCTTCTAATTAAAAGGAAAGTAGAAGGCTAGGGTTCATCAAAAGGCACATAGAGAGAAAGAGAGACAGACAGAGAAGGAGATGGCACTAAAACAAAACAGAGTTTTTACGGTTCCACATTAACGACATACAGTAAATGCAAGCCGTGGTTTCTCACTTTTACGACTTACTTTTTTTGCATGTCGTAAATAATTTCTCAACTACGGCGTGTCTATTGAGTAGGTCGTAAATGCTAATAATGATGATTTTTTTACAGCTTGCGATGTTAGCCGTAAATAATAAAACTTTCTATGACGTGCATATGGCATGCCGTTAATACATCAACTATACACGACACACATACACTAGCTGTTAAAAATATTGAATATTTCACAGCGCACAAAAAGTCAACCATTAAAAATATTGCACTTTTTACGACGCACAAAAAATCAGCCGTTAGAAAGTACACTTTCCATGACGCACATATGCTAACTGTTAAAAATATTTTATTTTTCATGAAACGCAATTTATGTCTAAATAATATGACCAAAATAAATCAATAATGACTTGGACCCTATTTTTTTCCCACCCCCTTGACCTTCTCTTCACCTAATTGGTCATTTTTTTTTCCTTCTCCTCCAATCACCACCCGCCACGTGTGTGTAGGGTGGTGATTGGAGGGGTCTCAATAATCACCCAAAATAAATATAGGCGCCGAAATAAAATACTTTGGCGCCAAATGGTAAAATGAAACAATCTTCGAATGAAACACTCTTCGAATTGGCCGTAGCTCTCTTTCTAAACACTTGTATGTCACACACACTCTCTCTCTCTCCAAACCGTCTCAGCCTCGCAGATCATTGTCTCAGTCTCACAGATTTTCATCTCAACCCGAGCCTTCATGGAAACCCTAACCTTGAGCTCCTTTACCACTCTCCAAAGCCTCATCACTGTGTCTCACTACCCTAACCTCATCGGCGATGCCTGAATGAGGAAGAGTAGGGTGAGACGGTGGTGTTCGTCTGCCTCGGAAGCGTAGGGTGCTTCGATCCACCTCGACTGGCGGAGATCGTGGCAACGCTGGAGAAGAGCGGCCACCAATTCTTGGGTTCCATGGAGCCTTCACCGATGACGATTCCGTCTCCATCCTCTCTCGTCTCCCCTCCGTCGCTTCTCTCAACCTAATTTTTGATTCCTGGGACTTCTACACCGATCGCATCCTTCTCGTAATCTCTCTCTCTCTCTCTCTCAACTCATCTGAATGTATAGAGACTGGCTAGGTTACTTCATAGACTAATAGTTCTCTTTCCAATTCTAGGGTTTTATATTTCTGTAAAAATCTGAGAAATTTGAGATTGATTATAGTTTCTGACGGATAATACTGATTTCACGGTGATTGGGGTGATCGGACTGCCTAGGGTAGGGAAGTCGACGATAATGAATGAGCTCTATGGCTTTGATGGAACTTCACTTGGTAACATATACATATATGCTCTTACTCTTCTATATATGTATATGATTTTCTGTTTAGTTCATAAGAAAGAATGATATAAAATAATACTGGAAATATGAAGGTGGTTTTGATAGAAAGCTTCTTCAAAAGAACAAATCTGTTGTGTTTTTCCCAAAAGGAACTGTAAATTTTGCATTTTTTTTTTATTAAAACATTGAAAAGTTTGATGGGTTTGTTCTAATTTGCTACCCTTTTTTTTCTGATTAAAACACTGAAAAGTTTGATGGGTTTGTTCTAATTTGCTATGGAGATCAGAAGGATTTTTGACTTATTTATTTATTTATTTATTTATTTATATCTCAGATGTATTATTTATTTATTTATTTGTGTAAACTGTTACTTTATTTTTGACTTATAATTAGTTGATTTAAATCTTATTGACATAAATGAACTACAGGTTCATTAGCCTTTACAGGATATTCAGAGTGTCCCATTTTCTAAATCCAAAGTACAGCTTCTTGAAGCAGAGGTCAACAGTTTAAACAATCTTAACTTATTCTCTGTATTTTTCTTTTGTAATTTTTTCAATAATATATGCCCTTTTGAGGATTATTTTGATTTCTATAGTAAAGTGAAGCAAGTTTTGTATATGAGTATGTTAATGCATCAGCATATTATGTGTAAATATCTGTTTGTACATATGAATATTTGCTTCATTAACAAACTTGATTGTTTTTGCAGAAGGTTGAACTGAGGTGTCTTTTACCTAGAAGCTTGCTGGATCATGGTTTTTTTTCCACCATCCTCACCACAGAAAGAAAGCAATGATAAATGCACCATTGATCGCTTTTGCAACTATAGTTGGTGTGGGCAGCGCAAGATGCCTTCTTACGTAAAAAAGCTTGTTTTCCCTGAAGATTTCTTAACTACCTTGAGGACAATAGCCAAGCAGGAAGATGAAATTTATCAAGTTTCATCATTGCTGCAACTTGATTTTGAAAACATGAAAACGATAAAACAAAACCAAAATCACAACCGAACATATTTCAGTTGGTAATATTGTCATTAGATCAACTATGAGAATTAATGTTGTTTTGCAGGGACATGAAATGCAGATGAGAGTGGTTAATGGGCTTAAATCTTTAGCCAAAAAATTCCAGAGACCTTTTGGATTTGTATATCTAGAATTCTTCACAAGTTGGTGAAAAATTATAGCCATGTCGATTTATGATTTAGGTGGATTCTTCATTTGCTATTTTTTGTCTCTAGTTATTTATTTATTTAAGTGAAAATATTTGTCTGATACAGTTAAGATTATATATCTGAGTTTGGCTCCAAAAGTTGAGTGATTATTCACTAAAGTATGCATGTCATACCATCAGGATTACTCAAGTGGATGTGATGATTTACTCAAGTTCAACTACAAGATTTTCACTTCCATTTTTTTTTTTAAATTAGAAAAAAAAGAGGGATATATAACTATAAGCAATCCAAAATTTATAGGCTTCTAATTCTAAATAAGATGTTTAGATATTATGACTGAAAAATAGGCAGTAGCTGGAATTGAATTTTCCCTGCAGGTTGCAGCTGGAGCCTCAATTACCTAGTTAGGTGGAATTATGTGACATCAAGGCATCAATAAAGCAATGTAAATGGGTGAAAGTCAAAGATAAATGATACTGCAAGTCATGATGCCCCATCTAGAGGAGGAATGTCCAATTATAAACTGGTCAAGAATTGATCCTAAGCAGAGAGCTACATGTGTTCAAAACCTAGCATGTTAGAGTTTGGAAATTATATAGTGATTTACATTGTTGTGTAGAGTTAATTTAGCAATAGGTTAAGTTCAAAGTATAAACCATTGGAGCCCAGAAATTGTGAACCAGCTCTTGGACAGTGATGGAGGCACACAGATTTCTATATGTAGTTGAAATGACTGAATCAGTGTCCACATTATGAGTCAGAAGAAACACATTCTTTTCATTGCTCTGGTTGATCTATTAGCTAATTATTTGATTGTTGTTTGGATTTGCCTTGACATAGTAACTTGCATCCAGTTTAATCCTGTTGATGATAGATACTTCATCAGTGGATCCTTAGATGCTAAGGTTCACATATGGAGCATTCATGATCATCAAGTTGTCGATTGGAATGATTTGCATGAGATGGTCACTGCTGCTTGCTATACACCAGATGGTCAGGTTGGCCATATCTAGACAGTGCCTCTGATTCACTTTTGCTCCATCTTACTGTCCGTATGCCTTGTTTCAGGTTAGGGCTTCTGCTACTTTTGCATTAAGCAACCTACTTGAAAGTGGATCTGACTCATGTGAAGATTAGAGTGAAATTAGTGAAGAAATTCAGGACAACAAGAAGATGAAGGATGAAATTAGTATAGTTCAGAGGCTACACATGATGTATTAGCTAAATTAGTCAATTAAAGAACTTTCATATTCTCCTTCAGTGTAATGAGATTGTGTTAACGTATATAATAAATAGCTTGTAAGAAATTACTCGGACTTCTTTGGCCACCTCACGCCGACCACAATTGATATGATAAAAATCACTGTTATCAATGCTCAATTGTTTAGGTTTTAAACTTTCACGATGGTATCCAATTCCTTTGCACTTGAATCAGAGTCTAATCCTTGCAATTTGGTAGCATGAACTTCCCAGTGAACCTGAGGATTGCTGATCCAATGTTTGTTCAACATGTGCAGACTCCAGAAGGTTCACTGTTGGATATTATACGCAATGCCTATGATCTTCTTTCTCACTGTGATATAAAATTCCTAAGGTACATCCTCTTACATCTGCAACTTTAATATTGAACATTCGTCCCAGGATTTGTGATGAATGCTGTTGCTAATTTTCTCCACCACAAGATTCTATCTAAGATAATTTTTTCTTATGCTTGTCAGGCTTATATTTTCTGGTACATGTAGATATATATTTTTTGAAACTTTGTTCAGTTATTCTCTTTTGTTTATTGTGTTACACAGATTGAAGGTAATGACAAATATGTTGATTCTGGACCCCCATATCTCATCTTCCTTCATCCTGCTTTGGGCCCACTGTAGGAAGTCACCAGACAAAAAGTACACTCAATTTTCAGACTTTGTTTTTTATATTTAAGCTTGTATTGCATGGGAATTGCCCTAAAATTTTGGTTAATATGTACAAAACTCTTAATTTTGTTAAAATCATGAAAACGTTATAATTTTTTTCTGTATATTTGGAACATTAGAGAAACTGGGTCTTACCAATTAGAGCTGGGAAGTTATCAATATTTGATTTTCAAAAAGAGTTTTCAAACTGTTATTTCTTGTGACTTAATAGTTCGTTAGAATATATAGGATGAGAATTATGGTTAGGGAAAGAGGAGAAGAGTGGAAGAAGAGAGACTTAAAACGAATAGGTTCATGGTCATCTAACTAACTTTTACCTTTACCTCATATTTATGTTAAAACAAATAAAGGACATAAATGACAAGAATACCCTCATCCGTAAAACAAAACATAACACAGCATATCAACTAAGACTAATAAGCTAACATGGTTCATTGGACTCAGCAGTTTCCTGTAGCAATCAAGCAGCTGTTTTGAATTATACCCTGTTGATTGCATTAGAAGTGTAATTTTTTTTATTTTTATATTAGATCTATTTAGTTCAATTGATAACAATGATTAAGAAATTTGGATAGAAATTGAAAGAAAAATAGTTCATTCGAAATGAAAAGGAATATTTTAAATTAGATGTCAACTTTTTAATTATTTTGTGAAGAATGAGTTGATTATTCTGCATGAACCAATGTTTGTATTACCTTTGTTGTTACATTGTCTGAGTTGGGTTCCTTATCATAAATGTTATATATTGCAGAATAAGGTTCAAGACCTTCACAAGCCTTCTACAGAATAAGGGTCAACGTCTATCAAAGATGATGCAATTGTTCATGCATTTAGTCTAGAATGGCATGGTAGGGTAAGAGGGCTTGGATTTGGAGCATTGCCATCGAAAGTTGATGCACAAGCATACTAAAGTTATAAACCATCTATGGATAGTTTTTGAGGACTTTGATGAATAGCTTGCTATAATTTTTGAATAGTTTTGGGTAATATTTACAAACTTATATAAGTACAGTTTTGGATGGTTTATAGCTTTTTGGATGATTTAGAACTTAGGATAGTCCTTTTGGATGTTTGGAATGCATACATTGACAATTTTTGAATGTTTATAATTTATAGATATAGTTTATTTTTCATGGTTGAAATAATATTTTGGTGGTTGATTAATATTTTGTGAAGCTTGTTTGTAATATTAGATTGTACAAAACAGGTCAAATATAGACTGTGCTGAATTAAAAAAAAATGTACATTCTACGGCAAGCAAATTAGGTCATTATATGAAATATTCCACAGCATTCCGTGTATGTTGTTGTATGTTCTACTTATCTACGACAGCCAGAGCAAGTCGTATATTAGTTTTTTGAAAACGTAAGTTGCATATTAGTTTTTTTTCCCCTTTTCATTTTGGTATATTTATTGGATTTGCTTGTCTGTCCCTCTTCTTGGTCTGTGTGGATTCTTTTCTTTTGGGTATATACCCCATCCTATGAGGCAACCATTTATAGGTGTCAATATTGTGCTGAACTCACATCATCATCAGTTAGATGGAAATACCTAACCATACATATGAACATGTAGATTTGGTTTATATTTGAGCATAAGGTTTTATTAACAGCTTGATACTTTTATTTCCTTAGCTGCATAAGGTTTTATTAACCACACAACTCTCTTCTGGCTATTAATTTGTCTGCATGCTTATGTCTGATGATGAGTTAATTGCTGAAATCTTTTAACACATGAGTTTTCCTATATTCAAGGGCACGGATAAAATGTTTGCATAATCCTGTTCCTTCTCCTGAGCATTGTTGCCCTCATAGTTCATACTTAGCTATCTTAAGATATTTGGTCTATTTTTTTCATGAGAATTGATTATTCAATCAAAGTGGTTATTCTTTTTCTATTGAAGCATTGTTGCCCTTATTCTTTTTCTATTCGTGCTTCTTGGGCTACTCACTGGGGGGCTATAACGTAATATGTGATGGTATATTACGTTTGATGGTGAACTAATTATTTGTGTTGAGTATTTCTAATACCGTTGAATTACAGTTCCAGGTCTGAGATGTACGCCTTATAATGGACCGCAATTCAAGTCATTCCAAGAGAGTTGGGTAAGTTCAATTTTTCCTTCCATAGCCAAAAAATTATCTCAATTTAATTTTTTATTATGCTATAACTATTTTGATTCTATCATTAGTGGAGGTTTGTCATCTCGTAATGAGGTCAAAGATAGAAGTCTACACTTCTTTTAACAACTAAGGCTGTTATCAACAAGTGAAGATGACAGAGCAAAAGGCACACTAATCATATTGAAAAAGTCTACATGCTAAATAGACAAGTAATTATGGGCTAACAAAATTGCAGTAAGGCCAAGTCCAATGCTTTGTAAGATAGATGATGACCCCCTGCCCTTCTCTTAAGGAAAGCAAGTACTAGGCCAACACACTAGCCGAATATCCCGAATGTATATTAATAGCTCTGTAACCTTAACCAAGAACACATCTTACAAGTGGAGTTCCTAATTAGCTTCATATATAGCCGGTCAAAAGATGACCATAAATTACGATAATAACTCATGGAATTTTTCTAGAGAGAGAGAATGAAGACCTAGCCAGGGTTTAATGATAATATGCAGCTCTGGAGCCAAACAAGTCTAGCAAGCTATGTATGATATCTTGTACATGCACGTATAAATGCAAGTCAATATTAATATTTATGCAAATAGTTATTATCTTACAACAAATATTATTTTCATGTACATGATCAACAAGTTCTGAACAACATTTGTGCGAGTTCAAGAAGTTGGTATCTATTTGGCATGAATTGGCAAGTCGATGGGCCCATGGCGATGCCGAATACGGAATATTGCCGAATAATATAAGGCGTATAGATGGCCTCAGTGTGACCAATTTTTATTCTTATATTATTATTATGTTTATATATAGATATATGTAAGTATATATATATTTATTTGTTATTTTTTATTTTTCTGGCATTAACATGAGCCGTATAGATTGGCTCGTATTCTTCCAATCTATGGAGTAAGAAATGTTAAATTACCTGTGAGTGCGAAGATTACGCTAACAGCCGGGATGATTACCGAAGCAACATAAAAATATATAAAGCTTCGAATAAAGAAACAATTCCTAAATAAAGAAACAATTCCAGGCTTGGATTTGGCAGAGCCACCCTTTGTACAATGCCGAAATGAAACTCCCATAAACAAAAGTCTGAAACCCAGTTTTAGAGAGAGAAAGTGAAAATGCTCTGCTTTGATTTTGTTCTTGTTGGTTTTAGCAGACAAAAAATGATATTAAAAAAACAACCCACCAATATACGTTTACTTACATCACAGATATATAATATTATATGTACGAGGATATGCATATTGCGAATCACGTTGAATCAAAATGAAAATGAGACCCAGCCGTGGGCCGTATTACTTGGAATTGAGTCTAATTATTAGGAAGTGCACTAACCTCAGTTCAACCAATATACGTTTACCTATAATAATATGTTTGTTGTGTTCTTCGTTGATCTCGTTCAGTCGTTCCCCAGCAACGGCGCCAATTGTGAGACCATGAAATATCCTCTCACATGGATGTTGTAGAGATCCAACGAAGAGAAGAGCTTCATCCTTGTAGATCTGCAAAGACGAACATGATCGGCGCCACCCAACCGGGGTTGCCGGCCGGAGACACTCCGATGCTAAAGTTAGCCCTTTTATTGGAAGAATGAATGTATAGAAATCAAGAGTGTTTGTGTGCTATGTGGTGGAGAGAGATTACCTGCCATATGCCATGAGGTGCTTTCCTTTTATAGACGGGGGTGGGCCGAATAAGCCCAATAGTTGGGCCCTTGGCAGGCCTTGTTTGGGTTAGGCCCAATAAGCTAGTACCTATAATTTTCTGGCTCCCACGCATACCAATCTTTTTTTTAGTTCACACCATTTTGTTTGTGTGGATATTAAGTATAGAATTGGTTTTTCTTTCTTTTTCTTTTTCTTTTTTTAATAATTGATATCTGAATCATCGATTTTTGTTCGATAATTAATATCCAAACCAATAAAAAAAATATTATTAACTAAGGATTTTAATAAATTGACATAATGCATTCTTCTAGCTTGACTGAGAATACAAACACGCTTCAAAGATTGGTCATGACAAAGCCCAGCAGAATGTCATTGTTATGCCAGCTCGAGCAAGGACCAGTTATCATAAGTACAATGATTCGGGGAGAAGGAGAGGGAGAATCATGAACGCACGCAAAAGCTTGGTCTAACGAGGGTTCACTATATCACAAAAACTAGGAAAGGCATTCACTTCTCAATCAAAATCAGATTTTAATGAGCAATCAGCTCAGAATGCCTACAAAAACCAATAAAATTTCCAGAGTGTAACAAAATCATGAAAATAGACCGGTCAAATATAAAATGATAAATCTTCTTGCCATGACTACAAGATGTCCATGACAAATTAAATCTCTTAATATTTGGTGATTCTAGCTAAATAATAAATATCTCGCCCCGTGTGAATAAAACAGAAAACTGAACAGGAGTATATTTTCTAAAAGAATAAAAAAATGATGCAAGATGTATGCTCCATGTCTTCAAACTGAAAATGGGATGTATCCATGACCTCAACTTTGGGCAGACAAGGGAAGATCAACACTTTCTTTCTCAGACAAACCATAGTAAATACAACAAACTATCTTCTTATGATGAATGATATAAGCATTTCATGAGCAGATATAACCCAAAACACTGAATTTGCCATGTAATCTTCCCAAGATCACCATTGCTGGTTCAGCAATTATCAGATGAAATGCTCTCCAGGCATGTGGAAAAAATCACAGAGTAAACTTGGCAATAACTAAGCTAACTGCCATAAAAGAAACATAGAGACCAACAAGGCAAAATCCCCAAAATCTAGGTACCCGAAACCTATACCAAGTTATTACTAATAGGGAACCCATCAGGCTTAGAAGCAAGAACACAAACACAACCACAATACTAACATGGAAATGGAGTTCGTAAGCTTTTGGATACACATTGGCAATCTGTATTACCAAAGCCGTGCCAAGCCCAAAAAGACTAACGGAAGACCCTATTCCATACATTTAAGCACTTCCAAATTTGGAACGGCATGCCTTTGCAACGCATATGAAGGAGGAGGACAATTATGCTTTAGTGAAGGGTTCCATAAAATTAGAATATTGTGCTTGTGGAATTTTTCTCAGTTAAATGAGATTATTATAGAGAAGGAGGTGATGACAGGTCTCCAAGAATTTGTTATTTGGAAATGTATGCAGTTGAAGATGTTGCCTCATGGCATCAAGTATCTCGAAGATCTCCAAGAAATGCGTTTGAGGTTTGTCACTAATGAGCTCATAGAATGCATACGTGGCAAGGATCGCCAAAAGGCTCGGCATATACGGCGCATATTGTTGACAGTCACCAATTAGGGTGAAGTATGAAGTCTTATCTCATTCTACAGGTGTGATGACACATTTTATTTTTTTTGATTTCTTTTACGACATATGCTTTTATAAATTTTATAATAGAGACCCAAAAAAAGTGTACCAAAAATTATTCAATACTCTTAGAAAAAGTTTAGGTGGTGCTCCAAATAAAGAGTTATTGATTTAAGTCATGGGACCCACCACTTTTGTGTTAGTATTTTAGGAGACAAAATGTTAAGTGTCAACTTGTAAATGGAATAGAATATTACTCCAAGAGCATTGAATAATTTCTCGTACCGTACCCCACTTACAACGTTTACTGTGTTTGGATGACTTATTGTAGTGTTGATTATGATTTAGTTACGACATATTATGGTTGTTATTTCAATTATGATCAAAGATGTCATTGGTTATGAATCTAGTAGTGCTTGATTATAATTTATTGTGGTGTTGGTACTAACTTGCATATGATACATATTGTTTTAGTAAATGAATATTATAGGACCCGTTTATATATATATACTAGCATAAAACCTGTACTATGCACCGGAAAGTCAAAATTTTATTTATAAATTAAAAATAATGAAACCTTTTAAAATATATATATATATATTTCACAATCTTGATTTATATTTCTCTTTATTTTTAATATTTTATTAAAAATATTTAAATTTGAAAGAGAAAAAGAGATGTGATTTTAGTTGTGGTGTGAATCTAATATGGTGGAGTTAGTTGATTTTGATTATGATAGAGATTTAATGTGGAAATTTTTAGTAGTATAAGGTAGATTTAGATTAGTAGTGATTCAATAATTTTTATGCATCAAAATTAGGCCTTATCTTGTTGGGTATTCTAAATTTTGAACCTTATGCAATAAGATTTTTTTTTTTTTAGTAAACATTGGGCAACATGGTAAATAGTCTAATGATTATGAATTTTTTTTAATCTTTTTTATATTTATGACATTTTTTATAGTCAAATAGCTATGGTTGAGATATAGTCATATATCTGGCCCAATTGATCATGACCACATATGCCAATTAATTTATCTAATACTTAAGTGTTTTCACCATCTAAAAAAAATTAGGTGTTTTTATTTTTTATTTTTTTATTTGAAGTAGAATAAGATAAGTATTTTTAATGTTCAATTTTATTTTTTTAAAGTTTAATAAATAGTTATGATTAAGTTACAGTCAAAATGTTTAACCCAATTCGATTCTGTCCCATGTAATAGATGTTTTTAATTTTAATTTTTTAAATTTAGCCAATAGATATAATTGAATTGTAGTCATGTCTAGTCCCATTAAATTGTGTTACTAATATCAATCAGATGGTTGTTTTCAATTTTTAAATTTAGCAAATGATTCAATAGAAACCAAATTGATACTATTAGTTGGTCAGTTTTTTCCCATACGGAGTATCAAGTTTTTTTTCGAAAGGAAATAAGATTAAGAAGAAAAATATCTTAATATAAAACTAATCATTTAATAAAAAGAGCCATAATATCTCATACTTAAGCTAAATAATATGAATAGTATCTAACAACTGACTTTCGCCGAGGAAAATATATATATATATATATATATATGAATAATTATTGAAACTAAATATTTCTAATTTTTATGCCACACAATTTATTACTAAAGTTCTCACATAAACAATAGCATAGACAAAAGTGAGAATAAAAACAATACAAAAAAAAAAAAAAGCATATATCAATTTAATAATTGCAATCAATCATTGAAATGAATTTTTAAGATATCATATAGAACTAATAATTAGATCAATAGAGACTGAAAAAGTTTATAGACCTAGGTAGATTTTATGTAAAATTACATACACCATATGTAAATTTATATGAATTAAAACATATTGCTTAAAAAGATCTCTCATTAAAATATATAATAGAATAAAAATGAAAAAAAAAATTACATGGAATTTGAAGTTAGGAGATATAAAATATTAGTAATACCTTAAAGAAATTTTTATGATCACGACCACGTTGAGAGAGGGGGGGGGGGGAATGGATGTTGTTGGGGGTTTGTTTCCAATGTTGGGTTTTGTTGGTGGATGTTCAAATTTATATGAAAACTTAATTTAAAGTAATGTATTTTGGAGGTTTAGTGTTTAAATTCAAATTTAATTTTTGGATAAAGATAAGGAGCTAAAGATATCAAAGAAATTTAAATTTAAAATTTTAGCATCACGCTTTTTTAAAATACAAATCAATTATTTTATTTTTTTTAAAAGCAAACATTTATCTGATAAATGCTAACACTTATCTTGTTGTTTATTTATTATTTTTGACCTTTTTCATGTGATAGACATGCCAGTTTCTATATACATATCTGTACCTAAAACTCTAAGGAAATATATTATTTGAGTTTTGTAACGCCCCGAAAATAATTCAACATGAACTCTCCAAGTTGATAAACATTCATTACACTATGACAATAATTCTTCCATCTTCACATATATCATAAATGGGTTTAATACAAAAGTTCCACATGCGGTATACATTTACAACGTAAAAGAATACATGAATCTATAGCATGTGAAGCATCAAATCTCAAAATAATAAAACGCCCTTAAGGACTTACATCTTCTAAGGCAATAGCCCGGTTACAGAAAATGGTCTCTCGAACCCAAACACATTAGCCCTTGGCTTACAAAAAAAAAATCACAACAAAAATAAGAGCTATGTACTCTTTACAATTATCCGCGCCCTCAACTTGGGGGGATCACCACGTCTTTACCTGTACCAAAGTTCCATAGGGGTGAGCATAAAGCCCAGTAGAGAATTCTAACAAAGTATATACAGTTATGCGATTCTCAATGAAATGCAAATGTGATGCCATGCAAGGTCATTATAAGGAAGAACTTCATTTCAATGCACAATTTTAATCAATTTAGCCTCATCAAGGTCATATGAGATGTTTTCAAACATAAATCTCCCAAGGTTATAAGTTTTCACAATTCATAGTGCACAATGATTTACCATCCCTCAACTATACATACTCAATTATTTAGTAACAATGCTAAAATAATTCTCATGGCTCATATATCAAGAAGGTTTGCTATTTAATAAAAACACATAATAAAATTTACACTTCCTCATTTATCCTCTTGACACAAGATCATAAAGAATTTCATAAGCATTATTCTTGTCTTCCCAAAATCCTCAATTTCTAGGGTTTTCATAAAAAAAAAACCCAACATCCTCCCATTTCATGGTGAAACCCAAATCAAAATCACATTTTCTTGAGTTTTTAGAAAGAACATTCTCATGGATAGGAAGAAGATTAAGATCAAAACCCATTTCTTCTAAACTTTCTCTTTATTTGGGGCAAAAATCAAAATCAACACAAATTTTACAAGAAAGCTTTTAAATCATCATTTATATAGCACAACATGTATATATAACTCAAGAAATCCCTACCTCAAGGTGTTGATGATGCAGAGAAGATGAAACCCTAGCTTCAAGGATGAGAGGATCTTGGATTTCCACCACACCAAGTGAAACCCTAGTTCTTGATCTTCAAAATTATAGCAAGATGATGATGATCTTGACTCAAGATTTGCAAGAATCAAAGAGTTTTAATGTTTAAGGAAGTTTTCTAGAGAGAAGGGGGAGAAAATAGGGTTTAGAGTGGGAGAGAGATGTGTAAAATAAGTGATACATTCGAACCAGAAAGATAAAAAAAAATAGAGTTTTGGATTGCCCAGGCTGCCGTACATGCGGCGCCCCTTCCCGCACGTGCGACCTCTCTTCCCGCACGTGCGGGGCTCCTCTCCTGCACCTTTTTCCGCTCGTGCATTTTAGACAGAATGCAGCTCAAGCTTCCCCTGAATTTCACATGTGCGGCCTCACTCCCTGCACGTGCGGCCCTAGGCCACCGCATATGCGGCCCTAGCCCAGCAGCCCAGAAAAATCTGTTCAGGTCTCTGGGCACTCCGGACTCGACCTCACGCTCTCCGAGAGTAACGAAAATCGACACCGAACCAAACAAGAGCAAGAACTCCATTTTCCGGATGTTTCAAGTCAAACGAAGATAAAAGGAGAGTGAAGGAAGAAAGAAAATAAAGGAAACAAGGACCCGGTCATCACAACCTCCCCACCATAGGAAATTTCATCCCCGAAATTTGAATGCACTCACTACACAAGAGTATTCTAACAACACAACCATTTTTAACAATGTTATCAAGTTACAACATTTATATTAATCAACATTTACTACTTCCTTCTTCATCATTTCATCAAACACAATCGTTCAAACTAGAAATGAAATGAAACTTCTATAACAAAATATTATCTTTCCATAACATCATGCCCAAATCAACAATACATACAACAACATGTGATCCACAATGCAACACTTTTTCCCTTCAACACAAGGGAACATTACAATTAAAATTTAAAATAGTTAGGTATGCCCAAATAAATCCGGATACTCGGAGCGGACCTTCGCTTCCCGTTCCCAAGTCGCTTCCTCAATCCCGTGGAGTCTCCACAACACCTTCACTAGCGGTATGGTTTTACCTCGTAGTACTTGTTCTCGGGTATCTAAGATTTGAACCGGTCGCTCCTCGTAAGAGGCATCTTCATCTACCTCCAAATCAACCCAATCTAGCACATGAGAAGGGTCAGGTTCGTACTTTCTAAGCATGGACACGTGAAACATATTATGAACCCTCAAAAGTTGTGGCGATAAAGCTAACCGGTATGCCACTTCCCCGATTCTCTCAAATATCTCGAAAGGTCTAATAAACCTCTGAGACAACTTCCCACTCTTGCCAAACCTCATTAAACCCTGCCTAGGTGAGATCTTAAGGAACACATGATCACCCACTTCGAAAGATAAGGGTCGCCTCCTCTCATCGGCATAACTCTTCTGTCGGCTTTGGGCCGTAGCTAATCTCTTCCGAATGAGAGCAATTTTCTCGGTTGTCTCCCTAACAATCTTCGGACCCAACAACGGTGCATCCCCTTCCTCGGCCCAACAAATTGGTGACCTACAAGGTCGGCTATATAAGGCCTCAAACGGTGCCATCTCAATGCTAGCTTGATAACTATTGTTGTAGGCGAATTCAATCAACGGTAAATTCCTCTCCCAAGACCCTTTGAAATCTAGAACACAAGCTCTAAGCATATCTTCCAAAATTTGAATGGTGCGCTCCGACTGCCCATCTGTTTGAGGGTGGTAAGCAGTGCTAAAGGTCAACTGGGTTCCCCATGCCTCTTGAAGGCTTTGCCACAACCGGACGGTGAAGCAAGGATCTCTATCTGACACAATGGTTACTGGAACCCCATGAAGCCGAACTATCTCTCTAACATACAACTCTGCTAAGTGCTCAACTGAGTCGCTAGTACGCATTGGAATGAAATGTGTGGACTTAGTCAGCCTATCAACAATTACCCAAATAGCGTCACTGCCCCACTGCGTTCTAGGAAGCCCAACTACGAAATCCATGGTAACGTGCTCCTACTTCCACTCGGCTATAGGTAAGGGTTGTAACAAACCCGCTAGTCTTTGATGCTCGACCTTCACTTGCTGACAAGTAAGGCACTTCGACACGAAGGATGCGACATCCCGCTTCATACCTCTCCACCAAAACTGACGACTAAGGTCACAATACATTTTGGTGCCTCCCGGATGTACCGCAAGGCGTGAGTGATGGAACTCCCGAAGCACTTCCTCCCTACAAGATTCAGGCACAAACAAGCGATCTAGGTAACGTACACTCTGATCAGTGTGAATGTTCAAACCTTTCTCTTCCTTCCCATTGGAGATTCTATCACGAATTAACTCTACTTCGCGGTCCCCTCGTTGTGCCTCTACAACTCTGCTAATCAAGGCGGGCTGAGCACTCAAAGTAAACAATGTTGCACCCCCTTCGAACTCTCCCAAATGCAATTCAAACTTGCCGACTTCACCCAACATAATCCACTCTCGGATGGCTACACTCGCCAAACTACTCACGATCTTTCGACTTGAGGCGTCGGCCACTACATTGGCCTTCCTCGGGTGATAGTGTAACTCAAAATCGTAGTCCTCTAAAAACTCCATCCACCTCCGTTGACGTAAGTTCAAGTCTTTCTGGGAAAACAAATACTTCAAGCTCTTATGGTTAGAGAAAACCTCAAACTTCTCACCATATAGGTAATGCCTCAAAATCTTCAAGGCGAACACTACTGCGGCTAACTCCAAGTCGTGGGTAGGGTAATTCTTCTCATGGGTCTTCAATTGCCATGAACCATAGGCTACGACCTTCCCCTCTTGCATTAAAATGCACCCAAGCCCATCCTGAGATGCATCACAATAGATGGTGTAACCCAAGCCTCTCTCTGGAATGATCAACACCGGTGCCGTGGTCAATCTAGTTTTTAGCTCTTGGAAAGACTCTTCACAAGCTTCGCTCCATAAAAATTTAGCGCCCTTTCTAGTCAATCTAGTCAAAGGCACGGCTAATCTAGAGAAGTCTCTCACAAAACGCCGATAGTACCCCGCCAACCCCAAGAAACTCCGGATCTCAAAAACATTTTTAGGTTGCTCCCAATCTTGTACAGAATCTATCTTCGAAGAATCTACAGTTACTCCCTCTTTTGACACCACATGGCTCAAAAATTTCACCTCGGTGAGCCAAAACTCACACTTCTCAAACTTGGCATACAATTGATGTTTTCTAAGCAAATCAAGTACTACTCTCAAGTGAGCCTCGTGTTCCTCCTCGAAAATCGAATAGATTAGAATGTCGTCTACAAAGACAACCACAAAATGATCCAAGTACTCCCTAAAAATTCGATTCATCAAATCCATGAAAGAAGCCGGTGCATTAGTCAACCCAAATGGCATTACAAGGAACACATAGTGGCCATAAAGCATACGAAAGGCCGTTTTCTGGATGTCCTCTTCCCGGACCCTCAACTGATGGTACCCCAACCTTAAATCTATCTTGGAGAAGCAACAAGACCCTCTAAGTTTATCAAACAAGTCATCTATCCTGGGCAACAGCTATTTGTTCTTGACAGTAACTCAATTCAATTTACGGTAGTCAATACACAACCGCAACGACCCATCCTTCTTCTTCGCGAAGAGAGCCGGTGCTCCCCAAGGTGACGTACTAGGGCGAATGAAGCCCTTGTCTAAAAGCTCTTGGAGTTGAATCTTCAACTCATGCAACTCTGCGGGTGCAAATCTGTACGGCGCCATAGAAATTGGTGCCGTTCCAGGCACTAAGTCGATGGTGAACTCAATCTCTCGGTGGGGTGGCAAACTAGTAAGGTCCTCGGGAAACACGTCCGGGTATTCACACACTACCCTTGGCAACTCAACTCGAGTTCCGCCACTCTCATTATCCAGAAGAGTAGCAAGAAGACCACTAAGCTCATTCCTACTACGAGGATCAAATACTGGCGACAAGACTGTTACCCAAAAAGCAACCTAAGAGGGGGGTGAATTAGGTTTCTACAAATTAAAATTAATAATACCTCAATAAAATTAACTACTAGTACAACAAATTATTAACAAGCACAATGATGAACTTAGCAGTAAATGATCAAGAAAAATAACAATGAAGTATAACTAACATACAGGGTAAATCAAATGATTAGCACATGAATATTAGATAGATATAGCAGTAGTAGGAAATTAAAGAGATTAGGGAAGAGGAGACAAACAGATTTATAGTGGTTCGGCTTCAACCAAGCCTACATCCACTCTTCAAGCTTCACTTGAGATTTTTCACTATCTTCTACCTTCACAGGGTGCTAGCAACCTTTTCATAGATAGAGCAATCCTCCACAGATTTTATACAGATTTTCTAAGTCAAGAACACTGAGTGCACTATACTCTTACAAGGTTAAAAAGAAGGTGTTTTTGCTTTCACAGAAAACTACAATAATTATCTCTCAAAGATAGATATAAAAATGAAGCTCTGGATTTTCTGTAAACCTCACACAGGAAATATGAGCTTAATGCTATAAGGCTCAATGTATAATTTCTGAGAGAGGATGTAAACAAAAATTGAAGAACACTTCTCAGAGAATTTTTCAAAGAATAGATGTGAGGGATTATAGATCAAAGAATATTTTCTGGTTTTTTTTTTTTTTTTGTAACTTGTTTACATTAGAAGCTTTGGTATATATAATGAAACTTATAGCCGTTTATAACCGTTGTATTCATTTGAATTTATAACCGTTTATAGCCGTTGTATTCATTTGAATTTATAGTCGTTTATAGCCGTTGTACTCCATCATTACTAATTTGAATATCTTTCACTCCATCATTACAAATTTGAATATCTTTCACTTGAATCTTTTGAACCTTTTGAACTGCTACTGTGCTAGGCTGTTTGAACCTCTGTTTTGGGCTGTTTGAACCCCTGATTTAATCAAATATTAAATACATTCTAACAACATTTAAGATAAAGGTTTAGGTGAAAAATAATTGGACAAAATAAATTTTAATTCTATTTTTCTCTTTCAAATAAATTAAAACATAAAATCATCAAAATAAATGTTAATTTTATTTTTCTCTTTCAAATAAATCATCAAAATAAATTTTGATTCTATTTTTCTCTTTCAAATAAATCATCAAGATATTTTGATTATATGTTTCTCTTTCAAATAAATCATCAAAATAAATTTTGATTCTATTTTTCTCTTCCAAATAAATTAAAAACATAATTAAATAAATCATCAAAATCAATAAGTCTAACAATCTCTCCATTTTTGATGATGGCACACAATGATATTTTGATTTGATTTGGGAGTAAGAAAAGTTCCCCCTCAAGTCATGCTCCCTGAATTCATTTCTAAATACATAGGTTAGCACATGTGTAATAAATAAGCTTTAATTAAAGACATGATATAAGATTAAGATATTAAGATATCAAACTATAAATATATAACATCAGATTAGTTTGAAAATAATACCATAATACATAACATCATATAATTTCTCCCCCTGTGACATTATCAAAAGGAAATCATGGGGCAGAATCTGGAGGAGGAGGAAAATGATAGTGATAAATGGCATGAAAAAATAGATAATCAATATATAGCTATACAATATATATACATATATGCATACTCATACAACTCTACCGCGTCTCTCTCTCTCTTCGCAAAACGCGGTTGTCACGCGGCCTGGCTTTTGCTTCAGTGGCCGACAAAAGCAGCTCTCCTCGATTGCCGCTCGCCTCGGCTATCTCTCCCTCCTTGTCTTCTTCTCTTCAGCCTTCTCCTTAATCACACTCGTCAATTTTCTTCTTCACCATTCTCTTCTATCTCTTCTTCACCACTCTCTTCTGTTTCTTCGCAACTCATTTCTTTTACGCCTCTCACCTCTAAACCATGGCTTCCTCATCCCGTCCCCTCACTCTGTTCCCGGACCTGAACGATCCCATAAGCTTTGCTGGGCCGAGTGCCCCTACTCCTACTCTTTCTGTCATTCCTCTTTCTAACCTTCCTATGATGTCGATTGAGCAAATCATGACAGCTCAATCTGACATAGAAGCCAATCATTTCACACTGACGTCCTGTATAGAGACGGTGACGGCAGTCACAAAATTGGCTCACCGATTGCAGAACATGGCGAGTGAGCTCCATCAGGTCAACGCCCAACTCTCTCTGCTCCAGCGCATGTACAAGGATGCGCCAGCAGAAATAGGTGCACTGAAGGCCGAAAATAAAGAGCTTAAACGGAAGACCACCTCCATGGCCTAATTTGGAGCAACGTCGTTCTTGGCCTTTAATAGTCAGCGGGGAGTTGTCGCTCTCGACGAAAGCACGGGGGCAGGGGCGTCAAGGGTCGCCCAAGGTGATAAAAAGAAGAAGAAAACGATGGAAGAGGCGAGTAAGTAAGATCGGCGTATGGCCAAAAAAAATAAAGGGTTTTTTTTTTATGTTTATTTTGATCAGCGTGTGGTCGTAAAAAAAATGAAGGGTGTTTTTTTTTTTTTTTTTTTTTATGTAAATATTTGTATTTTGATTTGTTGTTGTGTTTATGTTTAAGTACTTAAAAATGAAATTAAAAAGCAGAGAAAAAAAATTAAGCCCAAACAAAAAGTAATAATGAGAGACCAAATGGTTAACGAGTATATGAGAAGCATTTGAACATGATCTAATTCTCAATTTCTTAGCAAGAGCATACCAATCTCAAGACTATAATAGACATAACAGTGCATAGATCAAACAAGGTTGCCAAACAAGAGCATAAATATGGAGCTAAAGTTTAAGTCACTATTCCTTGAGGAAAACGATCTTCCGCTTACATTATCAATAACTAATCAGCTCAAAAGTCATATTATAAGAATTGAGATACCAAAATAATCAGAGATACTAAAAACAATCAAATCTCTTTTTCTCCCCTGATGAAATTTTCAACAAAATCAAGCACAAGGAGGGAGTATGGTACAGCATATAGGATGAAAGAATGTAAGTCTCATTATAGCACAAATAAGCATCCATATCAAGGTAGCTCTAAGATACCAAACAAATGATAGCACATAATGATCATACAATTGAAGCTCATACCATTTGACAATAATGGACAAAAAAAATAGTAACATGTGAAGGTGCAAGCCCATAAGTTTGATATAAAAAACAGAATAGAAACTGAGGGGATTTTAAAAAATAATCAAGTTTAAATTCTTTTCCTTGTTTCATTTGGCAAAATCAATAGGAGATATGATAAATGAAAGCTCATAACTGAAATGTTCTTGTCAATAATATCAAATAGCATGCCAAAATGATACCAACATGCAATCTACCAATGATACTAATATGCAATCTAGAAGATTTAACAATTATAGCTCAAGCATTATGTAGAATACGAAATATTGCTCATAATAGGTTAAACTCAATATAATCTCAAAAAACTAATGTAATTCCAAAAAAAAATGAAGCATGTTCAAGGTATAACAATCCATATACCAAGAAAAATCATGAATTTCAATATGTACCACACATTTAAGCATAGGCATGATTTTTAGGTAAGAGCATCATCAAAGAGTATACATTGCAAATCATATGAAGCATAATCAATCTTTTTCATATCAAAGTAATAACAGTATTAGCTCAAGGGATAAAAGATAGAGTTTTTACCTCAAAAGCTTAAGAGAGTATATGAGGCATACCTTAGGTTCAAGAGATGGAAGCTTTTCAATCTTTAATTTTCTTTCATGAGGAGTTCATCTCAAAAGGGTTTAACAAGTATGTTAGCAAAATGATTTCTTCCCCTAAATTAGTGCAAGCCTTTTCTATTTTGTGTAAATATAGCATTCATAGAACAATCACTATTACTCAATAAAAATACAACACAAATCACTTCTTATCCCAAACTAAAAAGGTAAAAAATAATTCAATGATCAAACAAGAGTTTGGAATGCTATTTTTCAGAATTTTCAAGTTGTAACGCATAGCATAATATACATAAGAAAATAGTTTTATGCTCTTTGTTTTATTAAGAAATGATGCGACAATCTATTATCAAGAGGCATTTTCATCAATTCAATTCACATGCTCAAGTGTGATAAAACATTTTACTCAATATGGAACACAACATGAATGTTATAAACAATTAATTCAACAATTTATCAATCAAAAGCATTTCATGAGATGTATCCTAATATAATCCATATTCAAAAGATATTCAATAGGATAGATGCAATGTCTCTACAAACGTATGATACTTCTTTTCATTTAGACATTGTTGATGGATCATAATTAAGGAATTTCACAACTCATTCAAATATTCCAATGTAAAGCATATAAGCATGAAATTTTCATATTGAGCATATTCTTGAGATCACAAATGCAGAATTCAAAATATAGATAGTATACATCTCAAAAACATGCTATGACATCAAAATTGATTCTACAAAGATATGACTCAAAAAGGAATTAACATATTAGTATGAAGTCATATATAAGATGTGAAAAGTATGCTCACAAAAAAATTTATCACTTCATCTCTTTTTCATAGCAATGGATGACATGATATAAAATGTTAATGAATACATGAATCATTCATATTCTAATAGGCATTCATCAAAATAATATAATTCTCATTTTTGAGTTCAATGCATGTTTGAAAGAAACTAGCAGAACATGACTTAACAAACTTAGTACAATTAGGTTACATGGAAGCAATAATTAGACACAACCAATTGTACACAAATCACATCTTAAAGAATATAGAACTTTAAGCTTAAATGTGTGTTAGGAGTTATACCTTCATTTACCTCTTTTGAATCTTCACCTATACATTACCTCTATTGTTCATCTTGGTGATTTTCATTTCATCATTCTTCTTCTTGTAGGAGCTGATTTTGCTCTTTAGATTGAACACTCTTGTTGTGCATTTCCTCTCGAAATCCTTGGTGTTCTTTGAGATTCCACCTACAAAATATCTTGATTTCTTTCTTGGTACCCATACTTTCTTGGGTCCATGGGGATTAGTCTCAAGAACATTTAATCTCATAAAAGGTTTAGGGGGATCAAAACCAATGCCTATTTTGTCAAAAACACATCTTTTATTTCCAAGAAGCTTGTTGAGGTTTTCTTTTCCTTTTACAAAATTTTCAAGAGTTTTGTTTAAATCCTCAACATTGTTTTTCAAAATGTTTTTCTCATTGGCAATAGACGTAAAGTCATTTTTGAAAGTAGCATTTTCCATTTTTAAAACACCCACATCATTTGAAAGAGAAGTAACTAATTTCTTTAATTTAGAATTCTTAACACAAACGTTTCTAAATATGTCATATAATTCATTGAAAGCACTTTCAAGTTCTACATAATTAAAAATTAACTCATCTTGAGTGGATTCTTCTTCTCCAAGAGCCATGAGACACAGGTTGGCTACTCCATCATTTTCTCCCCAAATAGCTTCCTTTTTGTTGCCATCCATCATTGAAAGTGCATGAGCCATGAGTGAGCCTAGGAGTTCTTCAATGCCTAATTTTGGTAGGTCTTTTGCTTCTTGAATAGCTGTAACCTTAGCTTCCCATTCATTTGGCAAAGACCTAAGTATTTTTCTTACAAGCTCATCATTAGTATAAGATTTACCAAGAGATTTTAGAGCATTAATAATATTGGTAAATTTATAAAACATCTCAAAAATATATTCAAATGATTCCATAGTAAAGAGTTCATAATCATGAATAAGCATGTAAATTCGAGACTCTTTTATTTGGCTAGTTCCTTCATAGGTGATTTCAAGTTTATCCCAAATCTCTTTAGCAGTAATACACCCAAAAATTCTATTGTACTCATTTGCATCTAGTCCATACACAAGAATAAGCTTGGCTTTAGCATTAGCTTGAAGGAGTTTATAATCATGCTCATCAAATTCATCCTCAAGTTTAGGCACACTAATATGGTCTACTACCTTGGTAGGGATTTTAGGACCTTTAGTGATAATGAGCCACAAAGCATAATTGGTAGCTTAAAGATACAAAGTCATTTTTTTTTTCCAATGAATGTAATTACTACCATCAAAGAGAGGTGGCCTATTGCTAGCTTGTCCTACAGCAGAGTAAGTAGAATACATGGTTGCTATGGATTAAAAACTCAAGATTGTTAAATCTAAACAAGAGCCCCAGGCTCTTATACCAATTGTTAGCCAAAAAGCAACCTAAGAGGGGGGTGAATTAGGTTTCTACAAATTAAAATTAATAATACCCCAATAAAATTAACTACTAGTATAACAAATTATTAACAAGCACAATGATAAACTTAGCAGTAAATGATCAAGCAAAATAACAATGAAGTATAACTAACATACAGGGTAAATTAAATGATTAGCACATGAATATTAGATAGATATAGCAGTAGTAGGAAATTAAAGAGATTAGGGAAGAGGAGACAAACAGATTTATAGTGATTCAGCTTCAACCAAGTCTACATCCACTCTTCAAGCTTCACTTGAGATTTTCCACTATCTTCTATCTTCACAGGGTGCTAGCAACCTTTTCACAGATAGAGCAATCCTCCACAGATTTTACACAGACTTTCTAAGTCAAGAACACTGAGTGTACTACACTCTTACAAGGTTAAAAAGAAGGTATTTTTGCTTTCACAGAAAACTACAATAATTATCTCTCAAAGATAGATATAAAAATAAAGCTCTGGTTTTTCTGTAAACCTCACACAGGAAAGATGAGCTTAATGCTATAAGGCTCAGTGTATAATTTCTGAGAGAGGATGTAAACAAAAATTAAAGAACACTTCTCAGAGAATTTTTCAAAGAATAGATGTGAGTGATTATAGATCGAAGAATATTTTCTGATTTTTTTTTTTTTTTTTTTTGTAACTTGTTTACATTAAAGGCTTTGGTATATATAATGAAATTTATAGCCGTTTATAGCCGTTGTGTTCATTTGAGTTTATAGCCGTTGTATTCATTTGAATTTATAGCCGTTTATAGCCGTTGTACTCCATTATTGCTAATTTGAATATCTTCCACTCCATCATTACAAACTTGAATATCTTCCACTTGAACCTTGTGAACCTTTTGAAGTTTTTGAACTGCTACTGTGCTAGGCTGTTTAAACCTCTGTTTTGGCCTGTTTGAACTTCTGATTTAATCAAATATTAAATACATTCTAACAACATTTAGGATAAAGGTTTAGGTGAGAAATAATTGGACAAAATAAATTTTAATTCTATTTTTCTCTTTCAAATAAATTAAAATATAAAATCATCAAAATAAATATTGATTCTATTTTTCACTTTCAAATAAATCATCAAAATAAATTTTGATTCTATTTTTCTCTTCCAAATAAATTAAAAACATAATTAAATAAATCATCAAAATAAATAAGTCTAACAAAGACCCTATCAACCCGGTCTTCCAGAAAATAAAAACAATCACCACTTGAGGTGCACACTGTGACCCTCCGACGAAAACAATCAATCACAGCCCGATACGAAACCAACCAATCCATGCCTAGAATAACATCAAAACTGGACATGTCTAGCAACACAAAACCAAACGGGAGTCTATGCCCGGCAACCTCTATGTCACAACCATGACAACCTCGATCTAGGTCAACTGTAGCCCCAACTAAAGACTATACTCTGAGCGGAGATGCTAACTGTGCTACCTTTAGCCCCAATGCAGATGCGAATGCAACAGATATGAATGAACGAGACGCACCTGTATCTATCAACACGTTGGCCAAAGAATTACACACAATAAAAATACCTCTCACTACCGAGGATCCTGGCAACTACTCTGGCGCGGTAACTGCATACATGCGCCTCTGTGGCCTCTGCTCAACCTGCTCATCCCTCGAAGCATAGGCCTGCTGTACTGACTGAGCCGAAGCGGCTCCCTGATGAACTCGTGAAGTCTGAGCTGAGTGAGCCTGCTGATGGCTTTGAGTCTACCTCGACCCCGATGCGCCAGATGCGCCTTCCAACTGCGGGCAAGCTCTCTTCATGTGCCCTGACTGACCGTACTGAAAGCAAGTAGGCCCCTGACCTCTACTCTGAGATCGGTTAGGTGGTGGTGGAAAAATCTGATGTCCTCCTCCCTTTTGTGGACAAGCAAAGGCCTTGTGACCCGGTTGGCCACACTTGAAGCAAGAAAACCCACTCGATGCACTCTTTCCTGGGCCCACACTAGACAAGGGAAAAGTAGATCTAGACTGTTGCGGCTGAGATTGGGATGAAAAAGTGTTTCTGCTCTTCTTGTTGGGCCTAAAGTCCCCCTGTGGCCCTTGGCCTCTAGACCTCCAATTCCGAAGTCTCTCCTCCTCGGCCTCCACAATAATTTCCACATGTGCAGCTGCCTCCACAAGGTGATCATAATTTCGGATCATGTTCCCGGCGACCTTGAACAAAATCTTCGTCCTCAACCTCTGCTCGAACTCAATGCAACGGTGTTCCTCCGTCGCTACTAATTCCGGTACAAACCAGGACAAACTAGAAAAGGCCGCTTCGAACTCGGTCACTGACATGTTAAGTTGTTTAAGGTCCTTGAATTCCTGCCTCAACGTCTCCCTAGCCGTAGGAGGTAGATACTTGTCTTGGAAAGCCACCACGAACGCCTCCCAAGTTGGCTCTATTTGGCCTTTGGCATATTTCCACCATTGGCCCGCGTCCCCTTTGAGGTAGTAACTCGCAAGAGTCACCCTCAATTCACTATCTTCTACATGGAGCATTTCAAAAGTCTTCATGGTTTGTTCTAACCATTCATCCGCTTTCTTTGGCTCGGGACCGCCATGGAATTCATTCGGCTTGGCCCACAAGAACTTCCTCGTGAGGAAGCTCGCCCTTGTCTCGGCAACATTCTTCCTAGCTTGGGTCTCCGCCCTAAGTATGTTCATGGACTCCCTCAATGTCCCCGCCATCTCCCGGGCTAGAGCCCCCATTGCGGCTTGGCCGGCTTGCCCCGGCACCTTCGCTTGCCCCACTTGTTCGACCATGTCAGCTTGGCCTAGACCCTCTTCTTGTACTGGGATCTCGTGGACCAGTATCTTATGTACACCCCGGCGACCTCGACCTTGCCTTCCGCCCCTACCACCTCGTGTTCGAATCCTTCCTAGCATCCTAATTGAGAATCAAAGTAAACAATTTAGCACATCATCCCAAATGTGCTCGTAACTTGCCTCACACGTTAAACTATAACAATTATATACATTCTAACACACAAACAATTCAATTCACTCCACATAAGCACGTAGTCACGTAAACACATACGAATTATCCTTCCGTGATGAGATTCGTCCAATGAGAAACCAAGAATTTTTAGTCGAAGGAGTATTGATCAAGTACTCTTCTAATAAGACCCCAAAGAATCTAATAGGCGCAAATAATATCCCAAAAGTGTAATCTCATACCCATATAGTCACATAAGCATGCTATCACACAATCACAGATAAGCAAAATATCTCATACTCATGCAAAATGAACCCATTGCGGTATGACAACCACTTCCTGCGAGCCCCAAGTATTCAAACCCGGTAGCTCTGATACCAAGTTGTAACGCCCCGAAAATAATTCAACATGAACTCTCCAAGTTGATAAACATTCACTGCACTATGACAATAATCCTTCCATCTTCACATATATCATAAATGGGTTTAATACAAAAGTTCCACATGCGATATACATTCACAACGTAAAAGAATACATGAATCTATAGCATGTGAAGCATCAAATCTCAAAACAATAAAACGCCCTTAAGGACTTACATCTTCTAAGGCAATAGCCCGGTTACACAAAATGGTCTCTCGGACCCAAACACATTAGCCCTTGGCTTACAAAAAAAAAAAAAATCATAACAAAAATAAGAGCTATGTACTCTACAATTATCCGCGCCCTCAACTTAGCGGGATCACCACGTCCTTACCCGCACCAAAGTCCCATAGGGGTGAGCATAAAGCCTAGTAGAGAATTCTAACAAAGTATATATAGTTATGTGATTCTCAATGAAATGCAAATGTGATGCCATGCAATGTCATTATAAGGAAGAACTTCATTTCAATGCTCAACTTGAAAATCATCATGTTATCAATAGTATGTTTCGCAATGTCGTGAATTTCAAACTTCCAATTCTTTTAATCAATAGAGGCAGTAAATACGACAATGGTAATCCCTAGGTTGGTGTCTGCAAGTAGGTTCAACAAGCACTACCAAACTGTCATTTTTACCGGTATTAACCGGAAAAATCGACACCTATCTGTGTGGTTTTCTGGTCTTTCACCAAGGACACTCAGGCCAACTTATCAAGTTTAACTACACCCTTTATCCGGACTTACCATGTATTTACCCCATGCCACATTTCCATAGTTCTTATTACAATATCATTTTCTTTCATGAAATAAATATCTTCAATCGAAATTTACAATGCAAAATAATAATTGAAAGAATATGCAACGCAATGATTTTCCATATCTCATAACATTTCTCCAATTTCAAATGTCTTAACAACAATAACAAAGCAACTACCTTTCTCATTTCTCAACCTCAACATTATTTCACAAAAATAACCATGTGTCTTCAACACACAACAACAATTTCCCATGATGCACAATTTTAATCAATTTAGCCTCATCAAGGTCATATGAGATGTTTTCAAACATAAATCTCCCAAGGTTATAATTTTTCACAATTCATAGTGCACAATGACTTACCATCCCTCAACTATACATACTCAATTATTTAGTAACAATGCTAAAATAATTCTCATGGCTCATATATCAAGAAGGTTTGCTATTTAATAAAAACACATAATAAAATTTACACTTCCTCATTTATCCTCTTGACACAAGATCATAAAGAATTTCATAAGCATTATTCTTGTCTTCCCAAAATCCCCAATTTCTAGGGTTTTCATCAAAAAAACCCAACATCCTCCCATTTCATGGTGAAACCCAAATCAAGATCACATTTTCTTGAGTTTGTAGAAAGAACATTCTCATGGATAGGAAGAGGATTAAGATCAAAACAAATTTCTTCAAAACTTTCTCTTTATTTGGGGCAAAAATCAAAATCAACACAAATTTTACAAGAAAGCTTTTAAATCATCATATATATAGCACAACATGTATATATAATTCAAGAAATCCCTACCTCAAGGTGTTGATGATGAAGAGAAGATGAAACCCTAGCTTCAAAGATGAGAGGATCTTGGATTTCCACCACACCAAGTGAAACCCTAGTTCTTGATTTTCAAAATTAGAGGGAGATGATGATGATCTTGACTCAAGATTTGCAAGAATCAAAGAGTTTTAATGTTTGAGGAAGTTTTCTAGGGAGAAGGGGGAGAAAAATAGGGTTTAAAGTGAGAGAGAGATGTGTAAAATGAGTGATACATTCGGACCAGAAAGATAAAAAAAAAACAGAGTTTCGGACTGCCCAAGCTGCCGCACATGCGGCGCCCCTCCCCGCACGTGCGGAGCGCCCCTTCCCACACGTGTGGCCTTCATCCCCGCACGTGCGGGGCTTCTCTCCCACACCTCTCTCCGCTCGTGCATTTTAGATAGAATGCAGCTCAAGCTTCCCCTGAATTCTGCACGTGCGGCCTCATTCCCCGCACATGCGGCCTCATTCCCCGCACATGCGGCCCAAGGCCACCACACGAGCGGCCCTTGCCCAGCAGCCCAGAAAAATTTGTTCCGATCTCCGGGCACTCCGGACTCGACCTCACGCTCTCCGAGACTAACGAAAATCAACACTAAGCCAAACAAGAGCAAGAACTCCAATCTAGAGAACCATTTTCCAGACGTTTCAAGTCAAACGAAGATAAAAGGAGAGTGAAGGAAGAAAAAAAATAGAGGAAACAAGGACCCGATCATCACAAGTTTTTTATTAGTATGTTTTATATAACAGTTAGGGAAAAGAGTGAGAAAATCTGAATGGTGAGAAGGGAGGTGCCACATATTTATTTATTTATTCCAAAATTATGAGAATTTAAGAATAAACATTTAGAGGCGTTTGACATAATAATTACATTTGCTTATATATAGAGTATAGATATAGATAGATAAATAGATATATTAAAGATTCAAAATCGTCACTCTCATTGTATTTTACAAGGTGTCATTTGTTAATATTGTCAATTTTTGGTAGTGTTTACAAAAAAACACTAAAGAATTTTTTTTTTTCTGAATGCAAATAAAAACATAAAACTTTTTTGGTGTACAAAAATATTTTGAAAAAAAATGAAAACAAAATAGATAAATATGTTTGATGAGTTCTTGGAAGTGGTGGCCGATGGTTAAAGGTGGACTGATGCGGTAATTGACCACGGGCAGTGGGGAGTAGCTAGAGATGGCTACCTAAAGGTGGCTAAAGGTCACGATAGTGACCAGTCGGTCAACAAAGAGTCACTAGAAGGTGGCCGGAGCTCACAAGCCAGTGGGTAGTGCCCAAGGTGGAGAGGAGAGAGGAGAGAGATAAACTTATTTTGAAAATAAGTGAAAAGACTTTTTTTTTTGTTTTCAACAATATAGAAAAATTTTAGAATCAATATTATTTTTATTTGAAAACAAAAACAATATACCAAACAAGTGTTCCATTCCCGTTTCCAAAAATAAAAAAATAAAAATAGAAATAGACAACAAGAAATAGAAGTGTTAGGGGTCGTTTGTTACTTCTTGTCATTTGGTTGTTTGCTAATGAAGTTGCTCTTTGCATTTTTTCAGCCACATGGTTAAAATTTCTACTACTCTAAACTTGAAATTGTTTATTTGCATCAGTTTGGTTTCCCCAAATCTACTAGTTTTTAAGTTTTATAATTTTAGTTTATTATTATTATTTATTTTTTTCTGATCTACTCTACTTTCCAATGTTGCTGTTCAGGTTTCTAGCTTGCTAAGAGTATATGTGAAGAAGTAAACATGGTGAATGTGTTTAGCTTTGTAATTTCATATATTTGTAACCAGAAACTTTAATTGGCTTGCGGATAAATATGCAGACAGTTTAGCCAGAACATCCAGTGTTCTATAAAATAGTTAAGAAGTATGTATTTGTTGTTATTGACTTTATTTCAATAGCATATTTAATTGTTTTGTCTTTGTTGTCTAAGCTTTATCTGCTTCAACCTTGACAAGAGCTTAACTGCATGTCATCCACTTTACTTCTGCATGTCAATTGTCAATATATTACAATTATTTTTTATTTTTTATTTTTTAAAGTCAAATTCAGAGAAGATTTTTAATTGTTTTGTGGGCTTTTGAAGATTTTTAATTTATCTACTCAGCATTGGTGAACAAGGTAGGCATGGGAGGCTCGGGAAGGTACAGAATTTTGCGATTGCTCTTTGGTTTGATTGCTAAAATTATTTTTTGTAATCTTCTTTGCTCTTATGCTACGAGGTAGTGGGTTTGATGTCTGAGTTTTTGCTTGTGTTTTTGGTCACTGCTAAGCATGGGGGTGATTTTGAATGGGCAGCAAAAGAATCTGAAGGTGCATATGGTCCTAATGACGATGGAGACAGATTGGTAACTGGAACGATCTCTTGGAATTAAGGAAAATTTTTGAACTTCCATGGTGCTTGGGGTATGGTGATTTTAAACCTATGTGAGATTAAAAATGAAACTGTTAATTATTTCACAAATGATGTTTTCATAGAAGATTCATGGATTAGATCTCTCTTAAAGGAGATTCCAGGAATATCTCAAGGACTAGAAGTGTTGTCAAACTGGAGAGGTTCCTTTCGAAGAGAACCAAATTCAGTATGAAATTTCTCGGTGTGATGGTTTCAATTTTAAATTTGTGAAAAAGTTTTGGCCATCGATTAAGGATGATGTTAGTTTCATGAGTGAGTTTCATTCAATTGGGAAGTTGGTTAGGCGTTTAAGCTCTTTATTTCTGACCTTGATTCCAAAAGTGGAATGCCCATTATCTTCAAATGAGTTAAAGCCAATCAGTCTTGCGGGCTCTGTCTATATGATTTTGTCGAAGACCCTAGCTAACAGAATGAAGAACGTGATGTCTAAAATCATTGACGATGGAAAGCAAACTGCATTTATTCAAGGGAGGCAAATATTGGATTGAGTGCTTATAGCAAATGAAATGATTGATGAAGAGAACCAAAAAGAGAGGCGTGATATTTAAGATTGACTCTCAATAAAACAATGACAACATTAATTAGGTGTATTTCACATGCTTAAACGCTTAATAAAGTATTTCAACAATTCAATCTAATCGAATGGGTTGATATTAGATCTAATGGTTTGAATATCACCCATCTGCAGTTGTGCAGATGATACAATCATTTATTGTAAAGCAGATACAGAGGAATTGTTGAATGTGAAAAGAGCTTTGAGTTGTTATCTGAGCTAAATGTTAACTTCTATAAAATTATGATTTTGGGGTGAATGTGGCGGATGAGTGCAACTTCTAAAAAGCTAAAATGTAGAGTGGGGAAGTTGCCTGTAAAGTAGCTAGTTCTCTGCCTTTTGGTGCTTATGCAAGTAGTGTACAGACTTGGGAGCATGTTTTGGATAGATTCAAAAAGAAATTGTCAAATTGGAAAAGGAAATACGTATCCACATCGCTGGTAGTTTAGTCTGATTAAAGCCATTCTCAAACCTACCAGTTTGTTATTTATCCATCTTAAAAGCTGGCAAGGATCTCAAAGAGAAAGTATGTGTAGATAGGAGTTTTGGGGCTAGAGGAATCAGAACAAAAAATGTTGCCTGTAAAAATGGTGGGAGGAGACTTGGGAAAGAAAAGAAAGCATTATTACGAAGAGATTAAAATTTATGAGAAGCACATCGGAGATAGGAAGTTATGGTTTCCATAGAATATGAGCAAGGGTCAGACTTATGGGGTATGGAGGGACATATTAGTAATTGCCCTGGATAACAACAAGATTAGTAATACTCTTAAAAGAGAACTAAGCTCCTGAAAGTAGGAGATTGATTGGATTGGAAGTTCTACACTGATATTTGGGCTGGTGACAAATCATTAAAAGCATATTTTCTCCAGATTATTTGTCACTTTCAATGCAAAACAATTTTCTTTGTATAGCAGGAGTGTTTATTCATGACTCCAAAAGTAAGAGGTGGAAATGGAGAAGGGCGAAGGGCAGCAACGACGCAAGGTGGAATGCCATAGATCTAGGTACCTCCATGTTGATTAGTTCTAACAAGCTCAGAATGCGACACCACACGGCGTAATAGAGGAAGGTTCGTGACTGGAGGAGTGGGATGGCAATTTTCTCCTACCCCGCCCTGCATTGCATCTCCCATCCCGTCCCAAACGGGTTTTCCCTGCCACCGGCGGATTTTCCACTACCCTGACCTACCCATATTATATTTATTAAATATAATAAGACTAAAACACTAAAATATTACACTTCACATTCATTTTAACATCTTTATTTTTTCATTTTACATTTTTAACTCTCATCATTTCCAAAAAAAATAAAAAATAAAAAAATTATTCATATTATACCAACATCATCTCTCATTTTTATTAATATCGTCAATTTTAAAGTTACAAAATTAAGTCACCCCCACCCTAGCCACCAACCACCTTCCCGAATTTTTTGCACCCCTAATATGATACAAGGTTGGGGTGAGGCACTATAAGCCCACTATGTTTCCATCCCTATGCAACACGATAATGGCAACGACTAAATTCATGATGGTGAGGAGGTGTGACATGACAATTCATGACAGAGAATGGATTTATCGCCTTCCACAAGCTAAGGTTCCAAGAAGGGCTCTACTGGAAGAGGAAGGAAAGGGAGAGGAGACAGTGAGTGACGATAGTGGTCATTGATGGCGATGAACAACAAGGTGGCACAACAACTTGGCAACAAAGCTCAATGATAACTCTTCAAGTCTGTAATAATGGATTGATGTTTGCTCTGATTCCCAATTGATGTGGAACCAAGAGGGAGAAAGAAGAGAGAATTGGGAGTGAGAGGAAGAACACAAAGGCCACAATCCAAATCACTAGGCCACATCCTTAACACTCAATTTTATTACTCCAAATCTCAATAATACTATTACTATGTCAAACATCTTTATTTAAATAACCTTAATCAAAGTAGGAAATTAAAACCTCAATAAAATAGGAAACCAAAGACTCCTAATAAAACTATGATTAAAAATAAATAAACATGAATATTAAAAAACATAATAAAATTATAAAATTGTAAATAAAATCTCCATTCCAAAATTGGTGCGCGCATGTTTCACATCACCCCTAAATCAAAATGGAGAGTCACATTGATAGAAAATGTCCTTGTTTTCTTATAGTTAAGGTAAGGATAGATGTATAATAAAAAAATAAAAATAAGAAGAGAGAGAGAGAGAGAGAGAGAGAGAGAGAGAGAGAGAGAGAGAAGGAGAGGGGAAGGGGGGCGCAGAAGTCTTCTTTCATATATAAATGAATTTTTTGTGGTTCAAAACAGTTGGTGTGCGATTCCATATAGAATTGAGAGTTGACATGCCCATAACCAAATACATAGAGCCAAACATCTTAAGTTACAATGCAGGAATGCAGTTGAAGTTTAGCAGCTTGCTAACATTTAATAACTTCCCTAAGATACAAGAGAAGATAAAAGGGGCCTTGGTAGTTTTTTTTTAATGTTATTTTATTCTACATTTTTTTTTTGAGAGGGGGGGTGGGTGGGGAAGGAACTCAAGAAGTTATAAACATTCCAGTTCACAGCAAGAAACTCAAGAAGACAAAAGCATTCCTTCAATCAATACCAAACAAGCCTTCCCTATTCACATCATAAATCATCCGACACGATGATTTAAAGGTAATGTCCCTAAGTGGGCTTTTATAAGTTGGTTAATTTGTCTACAAAGATTAGGCACTAAAGACAGATTATTGAAATGGGTTATGCAACTGGACCCTATTTGCAGTTTGCCTATGAATGAAGTGGAGACTCATGAGCAACTTTTCCTGTCTTGTGCCTTTACTAAGAGTATTTGGGCAAAGATGCTTAGGTTGAACCACATTGATAGAGATCCTATGGGTTGGTCTGGTGAGCTGCATCATTTTCAAGCATTCTTTGGCTTGCACTCTCTATCAAGTATGGAAGGAAAGGAATGGGAGAACTTTTGCTCAACTTTGTAGACATCAGGAAGTGATAGTGGCTGAGATGGTTAAGGAAATTAGAGCCAGGGCATGTTCTATTAGAAATGTTAAGAATTATCCGCAAAATTGGCAAGTCTGTATGAATTGGGGGCTACCTTGTTCTCTGTTAAGGACCTGAAGGCCGGTTAGTAGTTTTCTATCTTTTAGGTTTTTGTTTTGTTGTTTGTTTTTTATTTTGTAGGAGTTTACCCCACTGTTTAGCCTTGTTTTTGTGTGTTTCCTGTTAAATAAAATTGAAGTTAACAAAATATACATATATCATCCCATAGGACCAGACCAAGGCATAGATTCTCTTTCAGACTCTTATCCAAAAGTTTTCTTATTTTCTGTGAGTATTCCTAGAACATTACGCACCATGAAACTATGTGATGGGTTCTTTACACTTTTATACTGTGAAACTCCAAAACAATATGTCAAAAACTAAGTAATAGAGTATTATCATATAAAAATTTTCCCAAACCAAAATAACACCAAACTCCAATGGGAGCAGCGGCCATTGTTTTAAGAAACAACAAAAAGACATGAAAGCAAGAAATGTGGTTATAAGCTTAAAGATAGAATATGTACGCATGAAGAGATTTTAGAATAGAACAAACTATTACTTGGAAACCGGGCAACATGTTTTGGAATAAGGTATAAAGGCATCAAGAACTTACGACAAAAATAAAAACAGAAAATTTATGAGCAAACCAAGAGTAAATTAGGACATGTATTTCTGAAACATCATACAATGGCATCAATGACATCTAAAGAATGTACACAAATTTGAGACTCATGAGACACATGTTTTCGAGGGATTGCATAATGAATTTGTATCACTTCCCGTGTGTCTACAAAAATTGTCTGAAGCATTCAAAATATGTTTGCTCATAAATTTTCCCTATTTACGAGAGATGTAAAGATATGTTGACACATTGGACAAAGTGATACAAACCCTTTGGATAGAACTTACCCACGAAAACCGGCTTGCAAGGGGGGGTGTCCAAACATACCTATATTCACAAGGCCTCTTGTGTTTTGATGTGGGATCATAACACAAGTTCCTTGAAAAAGACGTTTAAATAAGAAAATGGAATTTGATGCATCAAATTGCACTGGCCACTACAACATACAAACAAAAGATTGCCCTGTGACATAAAGTCATTGCGCAAATCACTTAAACAGAACAAATATCCAAATGGGTTTGATTATTGATGTCCTATAGTGGCTTTATATGAGTCAATTGACTCATTTCGTAAACAAAGATCATCTCCACATCATTACTCTTCACTCTTCAGAATCCTTTGAATTGTGATCTGGATGTTTGATCAACTTCAAAAATAGAGGGCCAATCCAAAAAACAAAACTTTGAAGATGGAAAGGGCATCAATTTAAACCATTAAATCTGCAAATGGCTCTCTTTGAGACAATTCAAGAACACCAAGAAAAGAAAAAAAAAGATCAAAAAGAAAAGGAATAGCCAATCTTTGACCAAAATTACAAGCTTCAAATATTGAATGTTACCTAAATCAAACATACAGCAGAAAATAAATGTATCCAATCCTTGACACATACACACAAATTCACATGCACAATCAAAATACATACAAAACACATGATCATGGAAAAACAGAGAGAAAGAGAGAGGGTACCTCTTTATTCAAAATTATGATGCTGCTCTTCTCACAGCTATTGAAAACCCTAAAGAACAAAATCCACAAAAATTTCAAAACGCCAACCACCCAAAAGACGAAACGAAAAAGAAAACAAAAGAAGAAACAACAATTGAAAAAAATAATAATAATAATCTTGAATCACGTATTGATTTTTTCCTTTTAAGTGGAATCACAGATCGATCAAACCTGCGTTTTTAGGGTGACCATGGTCAGGATTGGCTCAGATTGGGATAAAATCATGATCAATTCGCTACGGTTCCTGAAAAATTGGAACCAATCCAATCTGTTTAAATCATAGAATAAATCCAAACCAATCCATTTAAATACGGATTGAATCGGTTTCGGACCACGGATTCACATAATTAAATAAATATATATATACATAACATTTTAATTTCATAAAAACATAAACATAGCATCATATTAGTTTTACAATAGTAACATATGTTTTCATAATAGCGACATATTGTTCTAGAATTTAAACAACCATAAGAAAACTGGTTCCATCATAAATATTTAGATCAACCATAAGAAAACTGGTTCCATCATAAATATTTAGATCATTACAAATTAAAACTAAAAACCAACAAACAGAAGTAATAAAAGAAGATACTATGAGAGTTTATGTTTGGGTTTAGGTTTTATATGAAATAAGAGAAAATACTATGTGAAAGAGTGTATAATATAAATATAGGCTATTTATATACGGTCTGGATCGATTCTAATCCAGAACTGTGGGGTTCAATCTGAAACCGATCCGTGCACTACAAAATTTTAATTTTTCAATTTGGAACCGAACCACGGATTCAAAAAATCAATCCAATCCTATCAAATTGGACTGAACTGAATCGAATTACAAATTTTACGAACAGCCCTATGCGTTTTACTGGGTATTTTTTTAATCTTCGGGGAAAAATTCACTATCAATTTACCCTGACCTATCGATCAAACCCGTCAAACTCACTTCTCCCATTTTAACCATTAACTATAAATAAATAAATTAATTAATTGTTTTTTTATTTATTTTGGAAAATGCTAATGTCCTCGACATTATTTAATGCTGAAAAATGTATAAAAAATATTTTTAAAATATGTTAAAATATTAAAAAATGTATTAATTTCAATAAAAATACGTTGAATTTAGTGAAAAGTATATTATGTTTTTTATTATTTTTTTGTTTTTTACTTATGCCCTAGGGCACTTGTTAACAAGACCTTTTTATTTTTGTAAAAAATACTAATTGAGGAAATTGCAAATAAGTAGAACAGTAGAAAAATTATTGCACTATAGACAAAAAAATTTGTAGTGCAACTCTAACACATAGTGAGAATTTGCACCATTGTGGACGTCGTGCCTTTTTCCTGAAGTATAAGGTGCGTTTCCATCTAATGTTGTGCCAACTTACTTTAACCAACATAAAGTCGCTACTTAATTTTTAGAGCAAATTACATCAAAGGTTCTATAGTTTCCCTTAGGGTAAATTACAAATGCACCCGCTGAAGTTTACTTAAAATACAGATTGCTCCCTGTGGTTTGAAAAATTACAAATACCCCTTTGTCAAAATTTTTTATTTATCAGAATTAACTAAAAAAATAAAATTCTTAATTGTTGTAATATATAATAATAAAATTACCTAAATTATTAGTTGAAATAAAATTTTAACACCATTAAAAACTATTAATTAATTTGATGTTTTATTAATAAAAGGAGTTATTTGTTATGAAATTAAAAACCTCACAGGGCACATGACCATCTTTTAAGGACAAAATAGTCTTTCTTTTTATCCTTCCCTCTCTATAATTCATCTTCTTTCTTTCTTCCACCATCACCACCCATAACCACCAACCACCACCTCCAAACATTAACACCCGATGCATAGCCACCAACCACCACCAAAACACCTCCTCCACCACACCACCAACTTATCAAAGTAACCTTAAACTAGCAAACAATTGCATTGCTCTACCACCCCAAAATTCACCTCCCACCACCCTTGAACCATCGTCAGAGCATCACCACCAGACTTTCTCCACTCTACCATCCTAAATCCAACTTTAAATCCTCCCGTCGAAATCTGCCTCTTCAACGAGTAGACCATTGAATCCACTGCAATAACTTGTGATTTTTTTTTATATACACATCATACACACACACATATATATACACATACACAGATAGATACAAATTGAAGTGGATTTTACCTATGTGCTAAATTCTTTTGCTTGTTTCACACACACACACACACACACACACACATATATATATATATGTGTGTGTGTGTGTGTGTGTGTGTGTGTTTATTGAATTCGCGGGGTGGAGGATTGATGGGTTTTGTGCAATTATTTTACTTTTGTTTCATATATATTCACACAACACGCGCGCGCGTGCACACACACATACATGTAAATTGAACTAAATTTGTGGGTTGGAATAATGTGTTTTATGCAATTAGATGTAGAAATAGTTTATAAGAGCTTTAACAATTGGATTTTGGTGGTTGATGGCTGGGTCTCGGTGAAGATAACAAGAGAGAAAATTGAATCTCTTCCTCTCTGTTTCAACCGACATCTACATTTATATATATATATATATACAAACACACATATACAACTTAATCTTATAACCTCAATTGATTACAAACCAAATTTCTATCTCGTCGACAATGGTCAATGTCAGCGTAATGTGTTGGCTTGAAAAGGAGTGGTCTGCATAAAGAGGTGGGTAGGGTGATTTTTACAGAGAGGGGTTATGGAATGGTTTACGCAAGGAGGATAGAAAAGGTGATTTGAGCAAGATGAAAATGAATCGATGGATGACAGTTTGATCTAGGAAAATGGGAAATTGTGGTTATCAGTGAAGGAAATGGGAGGAGGAACGTGTACTGGTTGTGTGTTGCCATATAAAGTGATTAATCTAGTAATATGGAATTGGTAGGAAAGCAAGATAAGTGAGTCAATGTCACGACCCAAACCGGCCTTTATAGGTTTAGCATCGTAACAAGCCAGTTATCTTGGGATTACCAAAGGCCTCAGAACAGATTAATACATAATAAGGGGCTGCGGAAGTGGATATATAAAACATACATAGTCCATTGAACTGTGCAAACATACATGAGACAGATAATTTAAAACTTTATATATATATATATGCGTGGCGTCATAATTACAGTAATCTTACGTCACCCATTTATACAGATAAAACACAAGTAGGACTTAGCCTAGTGCACAGATAAACAGAAACTGTTCATATTCAAGAAGAAGAAAATCAAAGTCTTAAACTTGGTCCACAAAACTTGACCACTTGACTCGTTCTGAAACCTCCTCGGGAGGCACAAAGGTTGGCTGACAAAACAGAAGTTCAGGCCATCATCACTGAGCCTGGTCACACGCCTGATCACCTACATACATAAATAATAGAATGAGCTAGAGCCCAATGAATAATAACAAGGTAAAAGGGTTTAATGAATGTTGTCCATAACAAATACAGAAAACAAAATTCCGTAGTTAACAGAAACGGATTCATAAACATACTCGGAATTTAGAGTTCATAGCAGAAATAGATTCAGAATCATACTCATATTCAGAATTTACAGTTAAGCATATGTGGTACGTCCATTAGCATTAGCAGAAACAATTGACCCATAAAGGGATGGCCATTAAGGCATACAGTTGAATCACGTGCACGGAGACGGTACAGTTGGCTCATGAGACGTATAGTTGGCCCATAAATGGGACGTATACAGAAGGATCCATAACAGTTGGCTCATGAGATGTACAGTTGGCCCATAATTAAGACATAACAGAATAGATAACAGATGTCAGCTGAAGATAATGATGCCACGAGTACATTTCAAAAACATTGGATGTTTATCCATTCATACATAAAATAATATTTCAGAAAACAGATTATCTTATATCATTCAGAAAATACTTATAAATTGAATGTAGTTTTAAAAAGTTATTACTCACAGTTGGCTCTAAAAGCAGACAGATAGAGTAGACAGATCAAATAGCTTACGACGCATGACCTACACAACATAACAAATACACATATTGAAACACACACTCAGATAGTACTTAACTTATTCCATCTCGTTCTTAGTGTGTTTCTAAGTCTTATCCTTATTATTGTGTCTTAATTAGGGCTTAAGAATGCTTAGGATGCAATGAGGATGTCAAAATGTGATTCAAAACACTTAGTCAAATTTGCTGAAAACAGGGTTTTCACTCGAGCGCAGCTTCCTTCGCTCGAGCGGAGGTTCAAAAATAAGGGTGGTCGCTCAAGCGAAACTTCGGTCGCTCAAGCGGTTTGCAAACTCTACAAAAGTATTGGTTGCATGATTTTTTCGCTCAACGGTCGATCGAGCGTAAGATTGAGTAAACAGGGTCCTCGCTCCAACGCAACTTTTGTCGCTAGAACAATCTGCAAAACTTGTAAACTTCTGGGAGCATGAATTTTACGCTCAAGAAAAAGTAAAAAACAAAGAGTGGTCGCTTGAGCGCAGGTTCTGTCGCTCGAGCGAAAATGAAAAATTCTGGAATTTCCAGATTGCTCTTCAAGCTTCAAAATCCAATTCTCTTGCACCAAAACATGGTCTTTTGGGCCAAAACTTGAGGAAACACTTGTAGACTTATAATACATCATGAATTAAAGATCATTTTGCAAAATCAAGGCCCAAAAGCAAGTCAATTACTCAAATTAAGCTTGAAACTTTGAAAACATAACATACATGTATTTTCTTGAGTTCAAACTTTCCAAATCTTGGTAGAATGAGAGGTTTAGTACAAAAAGGAGTTGAATTCTCATAACAAGTCCAAAAAATGAACATGCATGTAGGAAAACTTTGAAATCAACTTCCAAAACTTCATGATATGCACATGCATTCATGAATTGGTTCTCAATTCCATCCTTTAGCTCAATTCTCATGTTAATTCACCTATCTCACTTGATTCCATGTATTAACCAACTAAATTACAAAACTAGATGCTAGAAATTCTTACCTTAGAAGCTTAATTGTGTTCTAGATTTCCAAATGGTTGAGTCACTAAACTCAACACCTTGAATTCTCTACAATTCTTCTTCCTCTCCTTTGGTTTCCAAGCTCTCTCTCTCTCTCTCTCTCTCTCTCTCTCTCTCTCTCTTTCTCTCTCTCTCTCGCTTTTGATGTCCAGATGATGAAGATGATATCACTCTAAGGTGTTACATAAGCCTTATATAGGCTAATTAAAGAACTTAATTAATTTGAGTTAAGGCTAGCTAATTAGAATTAATTATTCTAACTATTTGATTCCGAATCAAAATTCAATTAATCCTACCATAATGTTCTAAAAAATCCAAATAACGCATAAACCAAGTCAATTTCGTGATCGAATGCCGATAAGGCCTTTAATTCGCAAAACAAAACAGAAATACAAATAAATATTCCTACAACAGATAGATATAAACACAAGTAATGCAATACACATGCAATTAATTCAAAATTTCTTCTTAATTACTCATTAGGTACTCTTAATCGTGGATTAGTGGCTAATCACAGTTCAGGGTTGTTACAATCAACTTAATAAGTGACTCAAAGTGAATATATGAACTCAATAGGCTAATATGTATTTTCTTTTTTGCCCCTAAAAGATGGTTATGTGTAATGCATGTGAGCATTTTCCATCCAAAAACTTAACTCCCATCCACAATTGTCCTTATTTGACACAAAAACAAAACTTAGAGGGAAAATATATTCAAATTGAAACTTGAGAAAAACTATAAGGACATTTGGTGTAATTTGCCATAATTTTTATGGGAAATTAAGAAACCTTTAACGATGAAAACTAAGTTAAAGATCTTATTTGTCATAACCAGAGATTACCGGTTTGGGAGCTACGGTACAAAAGGGGCAAGTCATTAAATGAAAACAACCCCTTTTATCCAATCCGAAGATTGGTCTCTATTAATTCTACATTTTATCATTTTAGCAATTAATTATTCATACAAGTCATTTTAAGCCTAAAACTAAGTGATTTGAATAAAAAATAATATAAAAAAAACATATCATTTATTTTAAATTAAATGAATAAAGTCATATTTTTCATAAAAAGTGATTTTCAATATTAAAAAAAAAAGGATTTTTAATGATCTATGGCCTTAAACATAAACTAAAATTAACAATATTTAGAAATTTTTTTCAAAACAACCAATTTTGCATAGAAAAACATTTAACTTGATTTATTGGAAACATAATACAACCAAGAACACACATATGCCATGAAGAACAAGGAGACTTACACGGATATCCACTCAAGCGCCATACATGCATTCATAAAATTAAATATGATCCTAACATACAACTAATCATGCAAACAATGATCCTAAACCCGGCTTAAGGCTACTAGTATGATGATTATTCACAAAAATGCAAATAAAAAATAAAAAGAGTAAATGCTAAAACTATATGATAATCAAAATCGGGTTTAATGTATGATTTCTACATGATTAAATAAGCCTAAACATGCTGCTCTAATGAGAATAATGAAAACATGCAAGGATATGCAAGAAAGCTAATTAAATAGACAAACTACATGGTGAAATGATAAACTAGCATCCTAACTATGATTAACTATTGAAAATAGGTAGAGAATAGGTATGAAATAAATAAAAGATAAGAGTTTACCTGCTGGTTTGAATAAACCGAAGCCACGCGAAGAAAATGTGTAAGAAAAATCGAGTTCTTTTGCTTGTAAGCCTCCCTCAAGTAAAGGTTTCAGATTATAATCTAAGTTTCAAGCTTTATATTGTTTTTAAGTGTTTGTAGTCACTATAATGGAAGTATTTTCGAAGCTAAGGCAAGGGGAGAAGAGATGAAGGTGGAGGGCTCTCAAAAAAACTCACAAAAACTTCTCAAAAATCTAACCCTTGGAAAAGGAGGAGGGGTTCCTTATATAGGCAGAGGGAAAGCCTGAGGAACACCATAGGGCTTCCTATCTCGTTCTCTTGCCACCTCTCTCCAACATTGCACCAAGATTGTGTTTTCAAAATAGGTTAAACCACGTTTAGAAGTGCGCACGCATAGAGCTTGTGTGCACGCACAACTCATGTGCAGATGCACAATGCATGTGTATACTGTAGACACCCCATTTTTGACCGACCTTAAGACTCAGACGTCACCGATTGAGCGCTCGGTGATGGTGCATATTGTACTCGTTCAGAAGTTTCAGAGTCTCGGCTGCGAGCCTTGCCTCCGGACTTCCGGGCTCTTTCGTGTCTTGCCTCGGTTTGCGAACCAAGCTCGGTTTTCTCTGTTTCTCTTTCCGAAGGGAAGGAGAGGTCTCGTAGATCATCTCTCAGTGGCCTTAGGCTACGTTTTGTGGTCATAGGCCATTTTGCCCGTTTGGAGTCCGGTTTTCGGTTTTTCGGAGCCGACGGTCGTGTGCCTCGGTTCGGGACCGCTTAACCACCTCCGTTTGCTCTGGTTTTTGGCACACACCTTATTTCCTCCCTTTTGAGGGACACTGTGGTCCAAGAGACCAACTTCGTGGTCGGACACAACTTCCGGTGCCTAACAGCCCATTTTCGGGGCCCCGAACTGCGTGTTTTGGCTCCCGAACCTTCATTCTGCATTTTTGGGCTCTGACCCGAACTTGAGATAGTCATATTTTGAGGTCATTTTCATGTTTGATTAAGGACCTTTTTCTATTTGAGATCTCCTCCTATCACTTGCTTTTTTAACGCTCTTTTAGGCCTATTTTTGCACGGTATTTTAGGCTTACTTGTGAGCTGTTTCGGACTTGGTCATAAACTACAAAGTGTCTTATTTTGAGCCCCTCTTCAACTTTGTTGAAGGGCTATCGGCCATTTGGGTCCAGAAGCTACCACTTGCCTTTATATCCCACTTTTTGGCCTTCTTGGGGGGAAACTTGAATTGTTTCCCCCCCCCCCATTTTTTCCCCCTTTTTTCCCCCCTTTTTGCCTATATACAAAAGCTCCAGCTCTGGTTTAAGGGTTACAAAAATTCCCTCAAGCCTCTTGCATTACATCTCTCTCCCTCTCTACTCCAAACACCAAAACCCTTCAAACCCTACACCATTTTACACTACACCTCATAGCCCCACCGTTCCATCCTCCATTCCAGAAGCTGAGGGTTGTTCTTCAAGGCCTAGGAGTGCTGCATCTCAAGCCAAAAGGGTGCCAAAGACTAGTCTTCAAGGGTAAGCTCTGTTTCCCTCTTTTTGGTCCATATTTTGCATCCTTTCTAAGCCATACTTTCTTGATGTTTTGGGCTCTGACCCTAACTGGAACCAGGCTTATTTTGAGCTCCTTTTCACTTTTGTTTAAGGGCCTCTCAGTGTTTGAGGCCTCCTTGTTGCACTTGCTTCATTGTCTCTCTTGTATGCCATTTTCTTGTGTAGTATTTTTGGCCCATGTATAAATTGTTTTGAGGCATGCCATAAACTGTAAAGAGGCTTATTTTGAGCCCTTCTTCAACATTGTTGAAGGGCTCATTGCTGTTTGAGGCTTCTATTTATCACTTGCCTTTATATCTCTCATTTGGCCATATTTTTGCATGATTTCTTAGCCTCTTGTGTTTGTGTTTCTGGACTTTGGTCCGAACTTATTTTGACCCCCTCTTCATGTTTCATCAAGGGTCTTTTTCTTTTTGATGTTTCCTTTTTCCTCCTTGTGTTTAGACCTCTTTTTAGGCGTTATTTTGTATAGTATTTTGAGCATGCTTGTGTACTGTTTTTGGCTCGGCCACCAACTGTAGAATACCATATTTTGGGCCCCTCTTCAACATTGTAGAAGGGACCTTCTCTTTTTAGGGATAGAAGCTTCCACTTGCTTCATTATCTCTCTTTCAGGGCCATTTTTGCATGCTAGCTTAGCCCCATTTGTGTTTACTATTTGGCCTTGCTTAAAACTGTAAATACGCTTTTTTTGGGACTTCCTTGAATCTGTCTTCATGCTTCATGATCAAATAATGCATGCTTTGTATAGCTGTAGGTCATTGCGTATGCCTAATTTTGCATTTCGGGTACCATTTCATGCATCTGGTGCCATATTGCCATGTTTCGGGGCTGTTTTGCATCATGTTTTGCTACTGAAATTTGCATGCTAGTATGCCATATTCCATGCCTTGCCATGTCTTGTTAGAGTGGCATTCGGTGCCTTAGGTTCGGTCCTCGGTTTGCGTGCATGTGTGCACGCATTTCGAGCGTCTCATTTTCATCTAATGGCCTCTTATGTGAGTGTGGCTGAGGTCCACTCATGTTGGTGTAAGACAGCTCGAAGAGCCAAAGGTGGATCATTCCGCAAGTCAATGAAGATTGGCAAGAATGCCAAATCCCAGAAGGGAGGAAAGAAGAAAGTATTACTGAAGGACAGCCGAGTTCCTATCCACAACACTGGGGGAAAATTCAGCCCCCATTGGATGGACTTGTACTTCGTCAGCAAATAACAGCCATTCTCCTGGATTCAGACGACTTCAGGATCTCAAAACCATTGGACATGGACAAAGCTACACTTTTACCCTTGAGAGGCTCGCTGGGCCGAAAACCCGGAAGGGCGACCCAGGCAAAAGTTAGAGCCAGAAAAAAAAAAGAAAAAAGATGAAAAAGAACAAAAAAAAAAGAAAAGTGCAAAGAATGAAAAAAAGAAGAAGAAGAAAAATGAAGAAAAATGCAAAGAAAAGAACAAAAAAAGAAAATCAAAAAAGAAAAGAAATGAAAAGAATTGAAAAGAAAAGAAAAACAAAGCTCGCAAGGTCGAAAACCCGCAACAGGCGCCTTGGCAAAAGTTAGAGCATAAAAAGGAGAGGTTAAATTCCCGAGTGTACCTTAACCCGAACTACGTAAGGCTTGATTCCCATCTTTGGGATACGTAGGCAACTTCATTCTGAAGTCCAGCCATAAACACTTCCAAATCAACTGTGTCCATGCGATGGTTCTGGTCATCTTTGTCTTCTCTGTATCTGAGAGTCTGGTTGTGTTCGTCGCTCTGAGGACTGACTACAATGCGCTGCAGTTCTATCCAAACAAGGGGCAACTTTCCGTTGCCATTCAAAACGCCGCAGTGTCATTTCAAACAAGGGGCAACTTTCCGTTGCCATGCAGTGTCCTTCAGACAAGGGGCAATTTTCCATTGCTATGGATCCGAGGTCGTGCATCTCAAGAGTAGGTTCCGTGCTAGTTGAGCAGTGGTCGTTTGCAAAAATAGTTTTTTGAGAATTTTTACTGAGGTTGACTAATCTTTTCGAAAAGTATTCCATTTTCAAAACTGGACCATTTCTTGGACCCAAAAGAGGAAAATTTTCAGTGCTTATAGCCTGACTTGCATGATTTTAAATCAGAAAATCGAACAAGCGCGTTAATCTAACTCTCATGTTGGTCAAAACTGTTTTAGTAGAAAGCAAAAACAAAAAATGGTCAAAATGATAAACTAGGGGCACAGTTGAGTCAGGTGTTCTGTCTTTTCCCCTTTGTCAAAATACTTGCCAGAAAGGGCACTCTACTTGTCGGAAAGGGCACCGTATTCGCCAGAAAAGGGCACAACAAAGGGCAGAAAGCTCTCACATCCTCCAAGCAACGAGGTATCAAGCAAAGTGCGAAGCACGAACTAGAATGGGGCAAGATATTCCACTCTATCATCTGGACAGATCTTATCACGTCCAAACTCCCCAGCAAAGCATCATCAACTGATGTTAGCTGCAGATTTGCTACACACCCAGTTGTAGCGCAACCCTTCCGTGGCAGGAATTCACTAGTTGTGAGCGGAAGAAAGAGAATCTAGCAGAATGCTAGGGGTACGAGCCCACAATTTGCTGTTTATCCATCAACCACCCAGGGGAGGGATGAAAAATGAGAGATCGAAGAATAGAGAGATGTGCGATGAGAGGAAAAGTGAGAAAAGGGCTTTTTCAGAAAAAACAGAGCTTGAGGGCCGAGTGATGTGAGAACCACAAATGAGAAAGGGTGGGAAACACTACCCGGTGAAACAGGCTCCCTGTGCACGTCTGAGTGTCGTGTCTTTTTGTTTTAATTCTTGTTTCGAGTCGTTTCGAGTGTTACTCGACGTGTCTAGGTTGTGTGCCTTTTATTTCCTTGTTGAGTCGTTTTGCTGTGTTCAGTCGTAGGCTCAATACCTGGTCGAAAACTCATCTCTCAATTTCCAAAAATAAAATCGTTTTGTGCTCCGAGTGCCGTGCCGTTCTCCACATTTGTGCAAAACAGAATTGGTTCTTTCATAAAGTCGTGGGGTTCAACCTAGGTCACGTGAGAACAGTAAAACCAGGACCTATCTGAAGCTACATGGGTTCCAGACTGCAAAGCAAAAGAAAAGAGGGAAAATGGAAGCATCTAAGTGTGTTTCACCTTCAGCAAATTTCGTGATTGTATTCCGGATGTACCTTTTCAAAGCCTTGTCAATGCTCCGAAGTATGAGTGTGCCTCTACCTCAAGCGCAAGATCAAGTCTGCTTCAAAGTTATGCACCCTTCCACCTGCATTGTTATGCACTTTTCCACTTGTATTGTTATACACACCATACTTCCATTTATTTGCATCTTGTGTTATCTTCTCCCTTTTATCCTTTTACGCTGAGCAGCGTTTGGGATCGTTGTCCTCCGAGACTATCTCAGGTTGCGTTGTGTACGCACCTGGGCGGTTGTTTTTGGGCCTCCTCTCACGATTTTAGCGTGGTTTGAGTGTCCCATTCCTTACGCGATTTCAACGTGTTTGGAATTTTTCTCAGGTTGCGTTGTGTACGCACCTGGGCAGTTGTTTTTGGGCCTCCTCTCACGATTTCAGCGTGGTTTGAGTGTCCCATTCCTTACGCGATTTCAGCATGTTTGGAATTTATCTCAGGTTGCGTTGTGTACGCACCTAGGCGGTTGTTTTTGGGCCTCCTCTCACGATTTCAGCGTGGTTTGAGTGTCCCATTCCTTACGCGATTTCAGCGTGTTTGGAATTTTTCTCAGGTTGCGTTGTGTACGCACTTGGGCGGTTGTTGTTGGGCCTCTTCTCACAATTTCAGCGTGGTTTGAGTGTCCCGTTCCTTACGCAATTTCAGCGTGTTTGAAATTTTTCTCAGGTTGCGTTGTGTACGTACCTGGACGGTTGTTTTTGGGCCTCCTCTCACGATTTCAGCGTGGTTTGAGTGTCCCGTTCCTTACGCGATTTCAGCGTGGTTTTAGTGTCCTGTTCCTTACGCAATTTCAGCGTGTTTGGAATTTTTCTCAGGTTGTGTCATGTACGCACCTGGGCGGTTGTTTTTGGGCATCCTCTCATGATTTCAGCGTGGTTTGAGTTTCCCGTTCCTTACGCGATTTCAGCGTGTTTGGAATTTATCTCAGGTCGCGTTGTGCACGCACCTGGGCGGTTGTTTTCAGACCTCGTCTCACAATTTCAGCGTGGTTAGAGTGTTCTTTTCCCTCATACAATTTCAGCGTGTTTGGAATTTATCTTAGGTTGCATGGAGCGCGCTCCTGATTGATTTTCTTTGTTCTTCCTCCACTCACGAGTCCAGCGTGGTTGGCGTGTGTTCACCCTTTGCATCGATTGCATCACATCTATTGCATCGTATCTGTTTTATTATCTGGTCTAGGAGACCTTAGATCCCCTGGTCTAGGAGACCTTAAATCCCGCATCTTTATTCGCACTGTCTCGTACACTTTCCGGTCTAGGAGACCTTAAATCCTCTAAAGGTGCAGTTCCTTTGGTGTTTGTCGTGCCTGAACGACTTCTAGTGGTCTGGTATAGCCACCTGCCTGTGTTTGCGGTGAGTTCCTAGGAGACCAACTGAGACGGTGGAAACTAGAGTTCGAATGGCTTATGCCTAGAACGCAAAGGTTTGGGATTTCCGAGACTAAAGTCTGGTTTAAATACCCAGGGGTATATCCTCGGCTTGAAATCTGTATGGCAGCCCCGTAGATTGAGATAGCATCTGTATGCACCTCAATTCTGGATACTGATCCAACCTAGTCTGTCACCCTGTTGGAGAATAGGGAAAGCTGCAACCATAGTCAGGGAGAAAAGTAGTACCTGTGGTTCAACTGAGAAGAAGCGGGAGATCCCCAGCAGCATGAGGTAAGTCATTGCCAATTGCCCCTGTGAGGTACCTTCATTTCCTAGCTATTACATTGCATTTCAGTTATTACATTACAGTGCATTGCATGAATCGTCAATTTTTGAACCGGCTTCGCGTAGCGTATAAGTCCAATTATCAAACCGGCTTCGCGTAGCGTATAAGTCCAATTATCAAACCGGCTTCGCGTAGCGTGTAAGTCCAATTTTCAAACCGGCTTCGCGTAGCGTATAAGTCCAATTATCAAACCGGCTTCGCATAGCGTGTAAGTCCAATTTTTAAACCGGCTTCGCGTAGCGTATAAGTCCAATTATCAAAATCTTCCTGCATATCATTTTGCATCTTGCCCCCTGCCTGCGGGCATGCCTGCGGACACATCTTTGTTATCTTGCCTGTTTGTCTAAGTCTTCGGCCTTGTCAAAAATGGGTCGTCTCTGGGCTTTGACATTCACTCCCGTCACGTGTGACTTTCGAGTTATGTCAAAGAGGGGCAACTGTAGACACCCCATTTTTGACCGACCTTAAGACTCAGACGTCACCGATTGAGCGCTCGGTGATGGTGCATATTGTACTCGTTCAGAAGTTTCAGAATCTCGGTTGCGAGCCTTGCCTCCGGACTTCCGGGCTCTTTCGTGTCTTGCCTCGGTTTGCGAACCAATTTCAGTTTTCTCTATTTCTCTTCCCGAAGGGAAGGAGAGGTCTCGTAGATCATCTCTCAGTGGCCGTAGGCTACGTTTTGTGGTCATAGGCCATTTTGCCCGTTTGGAGTCTGCTTTTCGGTTTTTCGGAGCCGACGGTCGTGTGCCTCGGTTCGGGACCGCTTAACCACCTCCGTTTGCTCTGGTTTTTGGCACACACCTTATTTCCTCCCTTTTGAGGGACACTTTGGTCCGAGAGGCCAGCTTCGTGGTCGGACACCACTTCCGGTGCCTAACAACCCACTTTCGGGGCCCCGAACTGCGTGTTTTGGCTCCCGAACCTTCATTCTGCATTTTTGGGCTCCAACCCGAACTTGAGATAGTCATATTTTGAGGTACTTTTTATGTTTGATTAAGGACCTTTTGCTGTTTGAGATCTCCTCCTATCACTTGCTTCTTTAACGCTCTTTTAGGCCTATTTTTGCACGGTATTTTAGGCTTACTTGTGAGCTGTTTCGGACTTGGTCATAAACTACAAAGTGTCTTATTTTGAGCCCCTCTTCAACTTTTTTGAAGGGCTATCGGCCATTTGGGTCCAGAAGCTACCACTTGCCTTTATATCCCACTTTTTGGCCTTCTTGGGGGGAAACTTGAATTGTTTCCCCCCCCCCCATTTTTTCCCCCTTTTTTCCCCCCTTTTTGCCTATATACAAAAGCTCCAGCTCTGGTTTAAGGGTTACAAAAATTCCCTCAAGCCTCTTGCATTACATCTCTCTCCCTCTCTACTCCAAACACCAAAACCCTTCAAACCCTATACCATTTTACACTACACCTCATAGGCCCACCCTTCCATCCTCCATTCCAGTAGCTGGGGGTTGTTCTTCAAGGCCTAGGAATGCTGCATCTCAAACCAAAAGGGTGCCAAAGACTAGTCTTCAAGGGTAAGCTCTATTTCCTTCTTTTTGGTCCATATTTTGCATCCTTTCTAAGCCATACTTGCTTGCGTTTTTGGGCTCCGACCCTAACTGTAAACAGGCTTATTTTGAGCTTCTTTTCACTTATTTTTAAGGGCCTCTCACTGTTTGAGGCCTCCTTGTTGCACTTGCTTCATTGTCTCTCTTGTATGCCATTTTCTTGTGTAGTATTTTTGGCCCATGTATAAATTGTTTTGAGGCATGACATAAACTGTAAAGAGGCTTATTTTGAGCCCTTCTTCAACATTGTTGAAGGGCTCATTGCTGTTTGAGGCTTCTATTTATCACTTGCCTTTATATCTCTCATTTGGCCATATTTTTGCATGATTTATTAGCCTCTTGTGTTTGTGTTTCTGGACTTTGGTCCGAACTGTAAATGGCCTTATTTTGACCCCCTTTTTATGTTTCATCAAGGTTCTTTTGCTGTTTGATGTTTCCTTTTTCCTCCTTGGGGTTAGACCTCTTTTTAGGCCTTATTTTGTATAGTATTTTGAGCATGCTTTTGTACTGTTTTTGGCTCGGCCACAAACTGTAGAATACCATATTTTGGGCCCCTCTTCAACATTGTAGAAGGGCCCTTCTCTGTTTAGGGACAGCAGCTGCCACTTGCTTCATTATCTCTCTTTCGGGGCCATTTTTGCATGCTAGCTTAGCCCCATTTGTGTTTACTATTTGGCCTTGCTTAAAACTGTAAATATGCTTTTTTTGGGACTTCCTTGAATCTTTCTTCATTCTTCATGATCAAATAATGCATGCTTTGTATAGCTGTAGGTCATTGCGTATGCCTAATTTTGCATTTCGGGTACCATTTCATGCATCGGGTGCCATATTGCCATGTTTCGGGGCTGTTTTGCATCATGTTTTGCTACTGAAATTTTCATGCTAGTATGCCATATTCCATGCCTTGCCATGTCTTGTTAGAGTGGCATTCGGTGCCTTAGGTTCGGTCCTCGGTTTGCGTGCATGTGTGCACGCATTTCGAGCGTCTCATTTTCATCTAATGGCCTCTTATGTGAGTGTGGCTGAGGTCCACTCATGTTGGTGTAAGTCCATTATGCATTGTGTATGCCATTTCATTTCATAGCATTGTGTATGCTAGGTTGTATGTTAGCGCATTGTGTATGCCATTTCATAGCATCGTGTATGTTAGGTTGTATCTTAGTTGCATTTCATGCATATCATGCATATTGCATTGTGCTTGGGATAGAAATTAGCCCAGGCACGGGAAACGAGGTACGTTTCGTACTCCGAGTGACGGAACGTGTCTCAATTCCCAGTCGCCAACACTCCGGATTATCCATGATGGAGTCTAGGTTTTGTTTTATTTTCATGTGCATTCATTCTATATTGAGTTGCAATTCGACTCTTCGGCCATCATGCATCGAGATGCGTGATTGGTGGCACGAGGATCGAGGCATGCATATATTTGTGAAAATACATTGCCATGCCCTTTTCCTGCTCTCTGTTGCAGCAAATCAAGAATCAGTAGCCTTTCAAAAGCCTTGCACAGCATTCCGGCATCAATTGCAAACAGAGGCTAATTAGGGCATCGCAGTGGATTTCCGTGCCAAGCAGCCCGAGCATGCATCATTCATCATCCGGAGCGGAGTCGAGGCAGTCCCTAGCTTGCATGCTAGTTTACAGCTTTCTTAGTTAAATTTGTAAATTTAATTAGGATTTTGTAATTATTTGGACTGTAATATTTATTCGGGACTGTATTATTCTTTTGGACCCTCTGCGCAAGGGCATAATTGTAATAAGTGTGCGTGTGTGTGATGCATGTCTTCCAACCCCACGTCTTTCTCCCTTTTATTTACCTGCTTATGATGGTTAGATTAGGGCATATTTCAATTAGCATACAGTATGATAGCATGTTTGCATTCATTCATCTGTTTTGCATGCACCGGGCTCGGCGCATCATACTAACTGCATTGTATTTTCAATTCCAAATTGAATACATGTTAGCTGTAGCATTTCATATGCCATGTTTTAGAATAGCCGAGCCTGCTATAGTTGCATTTTTGCATGTGTTGCATTAGGCACTTCTGTATAGTTAGGATCATGCATGGATTTCTAAGTAGTTTCTGTTTTGGCTTGGAGTACTCGGTAAGTTTTATGCTTTAGCATCCTTGCATGCGTGTGAGTGACTGCCATGAATAGCATGCTTACCATGAGGTTAATTGCTTATGTGATATAACTGCCTGAATGCCTGTGGGTGAAGGTTGGGTTATTTGAATTGGAACAATTCATCAAATGTGTGTTTTAAGCCCACTAGATAGTGGCAAAATCATGTTTTTCTAAGCCCACCCGAGGGCGGCAAATCCACGTCTTAGCCTACTTGCGGGTAGCACCATCAAACCATTTTCAAATAAACAAACATGAAATGTTTTGTCCCAATTCAGGCGACCCAGTCTATACTTGTATGCTGTGCGCATCACATAGTAAATCTAGGCTAATAACCAGAATAAGAACACACAATGTTTTCAAAAATTGATATCATGGTTAGTAGAGGCCGATCTTTGATCGGGCGAGCGGGGGTGCTCACGAAGTGACCTTCCCCAATCGTACCCAAGTTCCCGAGCCGAGGCAACTTTGGTGATGACGGACACGTGGCCTTAGGCAACGAGTCAGGGTTTCCTAAATTTTCCAAAATAAAATATTTAGGTGGCAACTCTGTATCTGGCAAAGCAGTCCATGTTTGGCACTTCTTTCAAAAAATCTATTTTCTCAAAACGATTTTCCGGATTTGGACTCTTTGGTTCAGATTTAGAACCGTGACAATTTGAGAGTCCTAAGCTGTAGTGACCCCAAATGAACAGAACGGGACTCACCCTCCCGGGGCGTTCGGGGGACGTCTACATATACACACCACTTGTCTCTGTACACGTGTCATCCATGCATGCACAAGTGTGGAGTCCCATACCTTTGCTTGCTTATGGCCCAAGTAAGCCCTAATTGCGTCCGATCAATGTTTTTAATACAACTGGCTACTAATTTTGGAAATGTCATCGATCAAAGCACAACTGGGCTTTCCTCTCTCTCTCTCTCTCTCCCTCTCTCTCTTGGGGTCAAAAGGTTGGTTTTTAGCTAAAAACGAGTCCAAGGGTAAAATGGTCATTTTTGTAAAAAGTTATTTTTTGTCCAAAACAGGTTCATACAGCAACTCTAAACAATCTCAAATATTCTAAAGATGATGTAATCACTGTTTCATCATCGTGAGGTTTGCAAGCACCCGAAATCTTAGGATCGGTCAAAATAGGATGTCTACAATTATGCATACAGAAAAATTGCACCACTATGAAAATGCAAATATGAGAGTAAAATTATAAATTGAATGGTGGATTGGTGAATTGGCAAATTGCGGTTTGAGTGGTTTTAGACGGATTGGCAAATTGAATAATATTCTAACAAATTATCAAGTCTTTGCATAATATATAACACTAATTTGCATAATATTTTTCATATATATAACTACTAATTTGTAATAAATCTCACATATTAAATCTCTCTCACACTCATTTTTACTTTAATATTTCATTATAGGTTAAAAAATATATATGTATTAACTATAGCAAAGAGGAGCGGTTTCGAAGGCTTATTATAAATTTTAAAGTTTAAACCGTGGATAGTGGATAGAGCAGTGCGGATTGATGCAGATTGGTGCAATTTTAATGGATTGGGCGATATTTTGCACAGTCCTAGTCCCACAAATTTGATATTTCCACATATGAATTAGGGAAAATTAGTGAAACATCCCTATCCAACTTTTGATAGTAAGAGAGATTCAATAAGTTTTTTTCTTATCAGTTAAGGTCCTTTGATAATATTATTAGAGAAATTTCAAATTTCTCTATGTTAAAACTTTTTTGTGCCAAAATTTCTCCGTGAAAATGTTGAGGGACCCCAATTACTATGAAAATATTACATGTCATTTATCTTATAAAATCTTAATATTAAGGACCTTAAACTAAAAACCACTATTAATTAGTGTCTGATGGCATTGTTTAATATTTGTGATAAAAGCTATTTTAAAAATTTATGGAAAAGTAAGAGTTTTTTTTATTATGTTTTTTAGAAAAAAATTTGTATTAGTTTAAAAATAATTAAATTATCCTTGTTAGTTTGAGGACATATTATTTTTCTCAGATAAAATTACCCTTAGTCTAGTTATATTATTCTATCACCTTCGATTGCTATTGCCACATGTCTGGCCACCGACGATAACTTTTCAATAACCACCGTCGGTTGTCAGTGATCATTTTTTGGTGACTTTCTGCCAAAGTGAAATTTTACTAACTTGGCACATTGATATACTCCGACGACTCTCTGGCGAACTAAAATTTCATTATACTAAGTTAATGAAATTTTATGATTCAAAATAGAAGAAAAAAAAATCAATTAATTGCTAAAAATTACAAAACAAAAGTCATTTGAATTTTCACATCTTAGAAAAGTCAATGAAATTTCATTAAGCCAAAACAAATTTCACAAAATTACTAAAACTTCACTGATTAAATATAGTCAAAATACACAAAGTTAGCCAACAAAATAAAGTCTGCGAAACTTCATTAACCAAAACCAATGAAATTATAGAAGGATAGTAACATTTCACAGGACTTTGGTCAGAGAAATGTTATTGTTTTTTAGTTTAAGTCAGCAAAATCTCACTAGTTATAGTTGTTCCAATGATTTTATGCGGAGAAATTTCACAGAGATGAGAGATGGTACAGAGAAAGTAAACTGAAAAACATACAAAATAAATAACAACAATCATATTTTTGTTAACCAATAACATACAAACACTACAAGAAATTGCACTTTTGGCGACTAAATTTTTAGTTGCCAAAAGTTAGTTTTTAGTCGCCGAAAAGTTTTCCCGACTAAATATTTTGGTTGCCTGCCTTGTCGTGAGAAGATTGTCGGGGTAAGTATTGGCGACTAAAAAATATTTACTCGCCAAAAGTCCTAAATTGGCGACTAATTTTTTAGTCGCAAAATATAAAGGTATTGGTGACAAAAAAAGTCTTTAGTCGTTGGTAGGCTAAATTGGTGACTAATCTTTTAGTTGCCAAAAGCTTACAATTTAATTTAACATGACATTTTCAGCTACTAAAATTTTTGTCGTCAAAACTTGAATTATCTAGGGTGACCAAAGTTTTAGTCGCGAATATTGTTTTTTTTGTTCATCTAACTTTTTTTAGCTACTAAATGCTTAGTCGCCAAAAGTCCAATTTGTTGTTTAGCTACTAAATAGTTTAGTCGCCTAAAGTCTACTTTTTCTGTTTAGCTACTAAAGTTGCCTATCATATAATTTTTATGTTTTGGCCAAGTCACCAAAAGTGCTTTTCCTTTTTGTTTGTTTGTTTGTTTGTTTTGTTTTTTGGTTACTAAATCATTAGTCACCTAAACTCTTTTTTAAATGTCTACTAAATATTTAGTTGCCAAAATATTTGTTTCCATTTAATTCTTTTTAAGCTACTAACTATTTAGTCGCTAAAAATATTTAACTCCATTTTTTGGCTACCAATTGTTTAGTCACCAAAAAACATCATTTTATGGTTTTTTTTAAAAAAAATTAATTTGTCCACAACCTGTATGTATCTCACGCAACCTATAACAGGTATAAAAAAAAAACAATATGTATATATTATCACTCATTCCACAACACGTATTTCACTTACAACCATCTAACAAAAAAGAATAACTTTTAATGTCAATGTAACGCCCCCAAAATACTTACCTAAGAAGGACACAAAATTACCCACTATCAGGATCTTGATTTCCAAAGCAATCACTTCCATAACATACATGGATATATAGATAATACTGTTTCATCCATTACATCATCACTGCATCTCAAACATGTATATTCATTAAGACATCAATGAAAGTGTATATTCAACCTTTCTAGAATATGAATTTATAGCAATCGGCAATATAAGTCAAGTGTACATTAATGCCCTCAAGGGTTACAAATTCTAAGGCTCAAGCCTGGTTACACAAAAGTGGTTTTCAATTCCATACATACAAAGCCCTTGGCTTATCCAAAATAATTACAGCAAAAGGGTAAGAGCCTTGTACTCTCAAAACACATTCTACGCCATTAATTTGGTGGAATCACATATTTTCCTGCACAAGATCCCATAGGGTGAGCACAAAGCCCAGTAGAGAAATCTAACAAAGTACATACATTTTATACAATTTGATGAGATGAATGCATATGTCGTATCATGCTTGAAATGTATTTCTCATCGTTTGAAAGTCTTGTGCACAATGCAAATTTTGAAACATAAAGCTCCAACAATTTCCAATATCGTTTTCAAGGAAGTAATAAATACAACTTATTTAACCCCTAGGCTAGTGTCCAGAAGTAGGCCTAACAAGCTCTACATAACCCCACTTTATTGGTCTTTCACCAGAAGGCACGTGGTACCTCCTCACCACTTTACCAGTCTCTGACCGGAAGGCACGTGGCACCTCCTCACCACTTTACCAATCTTTCACCGGAAGCCACATGATACCTCCTCACTACTTTACCAGTCTTATCACACATATTTACCCTAAAGCCAATTAAATGATCTCGTTTCACAAACAATTCTTTTCTCAAGCATTAATTAAAAATGTAATTTAAATTTTATTCAACAACAATGTAATGGAAGGACAATGCAATAGGGGTCCATGCATTTTGATATTTCCATTTTCGATGTCTCCACACAATCTTCCATCGTGATCAACAAACCAATATCTCTTATCAATGTAAAATCATAATACAACCCCAAGGGATAATACAATAACCTTCACGTTTACAATGCAAAACCTCCATTATACGTATACATATACATATGGTTTCGAGAATTAGACAAAAATTCCTTAACACGTGCATTTTCTACATGTAAATCATCATTTTTAATTTGGTCCTATCAAGACCAATCAACAACGTGCTACAACAACAAGCCTTAATATCTACTCTTTCTTGTTTTTACTATGGAATTTCTCATACATACACAATATAGAAATTTCTCAATCATAAATCCCTCATAACACTTATTCAACATGAATTTCACAATATCTCTACATTTTCCAAAATCCCCAATTTATAGGGTTTCACCAAAACTAGGTTCTTCTCCATTTTTGAAAGGGTTTTTGCCCAACAACTCACACATACAACCGCATAGTTCAATATCGTTCAAGACATGGAAAAAATCTTGAGGAACCACATTTAAAACCCTTTTGGAGTTCCTAGGCCCAATATCATATGTTTCAACTACAAGGAGAAGCTCTAAATAAGCATAGACTTGTAAAGAAATGTATCAAGAAATCCCTACCTCAAGTTCTTGAAGGAAAGAGAGAAGAAATTCCCAAAATCAACGGTGTTGAAACTCAATCTCCACCGCACAAAACGTTGCCCTCGAAGAGTTCTCCAATTTTGATGAAGGGACTAGAGTCAAAACTCCAATGGATTGGAAAAAAATCAAGAGTTTATGGTGGTGGATGGAGGTTTGTAGAGAGAAGGGAGAGGAAAACATATTTTTAAAGAGAGAGAAGGGCAAAAAGTGAGATACACTCAATCCAAGGAGAAGAAAAGGAGAAAATTTTTGGACCCAGCACACTTCTGCATGTACGCGCCTTCTTCTGCACATTTGGCGCGTGTCTTTCCGCACATGCGGCCCATTCCCCGCACCTTCCCCCGCACGTGCAATTAAAGCAACCTTGCACCTTCGGCTGCCTCACCTTACCGCACGTGCGGCCTCACCTCCCGCACGCACGACCCCATTTCTGCTCTTGCAGCCCAAACCCCTGCATGTGCAGTTTTGCCTTCTGTCCATAAAATGCACTAGTTGAAACTGAGACACCCCTGATCCAATTTCATGCCTTTCAAAACAAGCGAAACCCAACTAAAAAATAAAATAAGGACAAGAATCTGAAGAAAGTTTTAAGAACAGTGAACCCAAACGGTCGACAAGACCTCAAGTTAATCCTCAACACTTCTAACACGAGTTAATTAATCATGAATAAAAGAAAGACAAGACGGGTTACATACCCGATCATCACAGTCAAATTCTATACAAACCAAGTATATATTCGAACTGGAAATAATAATTTCATACAGAACAAATAAGCATACAAAAACAATGTCCTCTGTACACAAAAATTTATTTACTACTATGCGAAATGGCCATTTGGCATGGTACAAATTACCATTACCATGGTTATTTATACCACGACAAAAGGTAATCTATACACCACGGCAATAAATATTTGTTCGACGTCAAAAGTATTTTGTACCCCGCCAAAAGTTATATGTACAATTCATCCAAATTCCACACAAAAAGCAGAGGACGACAAAAAAACGGGATTATTCAAAAGTGTAAATTATCCTCCGTACACAAAAATGGAAGATCCACATGTCTATGCCAAAAGCTATCTACAAAACAAAAATTATACCCATTAGTTCCATATAGCATTTGAAGATAATTTCTATGCCAAAAAGAAAAAAGTTATTAGATCTGTAAAGGGATTTCATAGATTTTTCTTTCTTTTTTGGCTAGGGTGTAGTTTCATCCCTACAATCATAATATTTTATATTTAAATTAAATTAACATTATTGAAATATTAGGAACCTAAATAACGCAAAGTGCACAAGATTAAAAGCCCAATTAGCCTCTAAAAATGACAATCAATGTAAGGTTGTGCAGCATATTCAGCAGTATTGAGAAAAAATTTCTTTCTAAAACAACTTGGCAATGCTTATTTGTCAAACCAGAAGATGATTACAGGTAAACATTAAGGTTAGATTGGGCCTACATCAATGGTATGTTTCTCTTCATTTTGGTTCTTTAGGACCCTGTTTGGTTGTGACATTTACCAGACATGACTTGTTGTTCAGTAAATGTTTCAATGTACTGAGAGATCATTGAAATGGTTTTGCCTATTACATACAAGCTGTGACAATTCAAAAATATAGCCATTGATTTGTCAATCCAAACCACCTGATCAGATGAATCAACGGACCTAAAATCTTAAAAATGGACCCATATACATGATCATTCTCATCAGTCACTATGTCCATCCATCCCATGTAAACTAAAGAACCAAGATCTCTTAAAAATAAATCTTGGAGGGATGTGTATGGTGATAATAATTTCGTGTGTTCTGTTTTGTATTCTATTCTATGTCTTTAGACTTCTGGTTCGGGGGTTGCTTTGCATTTTCGCCCCCCAAACGACCTTTTTCAACTAAATTCAAGGCGTTTTTCACTCAAACTCTCAACCTACGTGTGCTAATTACATCCCGCCTGTCCCCACAGGTCCTATTTGTCATGAGGAAGCTACTCGTGACATTCATAGAGTGGTTCGGGGGCTAGTTTGCATTTTTGCCCCCCAAACGGCCTTTTTTGACTAAGTTCCAGGCATTTTTCACACCAACTCCCAACCTATGTGTGCTAATTACATCCCGTCTATCCCCACAGGTCTTATTTGTCACGAGGAAACTACCCGTGACATCCATAGAGTGGTTCAGGAGCTGCTTTGCATTTTCGCCCCCTGAATAACCTTTTTCGACAAAGTACAAGGCGTTTTTCACTCCAACTCCCAACCTATGTATGCTAATCTGTCCCCATAGGTCCTATTTGTCATGAGGAAGCTACCTGTGACATCCATAGAGTGATTCAAGGGCTACTTTTCATTTTCGCCACCCGAATGGCCTTTTTCGACAAAGTTCAAGGGGTTTTTCACTCCAACTCCCAACCTATGTTTGCTAATTACATCCCGTCTGTCTGCACAGGTCCTATTAGTCACGAGAAAGCTACCCGTGACAGTGGTTCGGGTTTGGGGGTTGCTTTGCATTTTCACCCCCTAAATGACCTTTTTTGATTAAGTTCAAGGCTTTTTTCACTCCAACTCCCAACCCACATATGCTAATTACATCCCGTCTATCCTCACAGGTCCTATTTGTCACGAGGAAGCTACCCGTTACATTCATAGAGTGGTTCGGGGGCTGCTTTGCATTTTAGCCCCCCAAACGGCCTTTTTCAACTAAGTTCAAGGCATTTTTCACTCCAACTCCCAACCTGCGTGTGCTAATTACACCCTATCTGTCCCCACATGTCCTATTTGTTACGAGGAAGCTACCCGTGACATCCATAGAGTGGTTCGGGGGCTGCTTTGCATTTTTGCCCCCCGAATGGCCTTTTTCGACAAAGTTCAAGGCGTTTTTCACTCCAACTCCCAACCTACGTGTGCTAATTACATCCCGTCTATCCCCACAAGTCTTATTTGTCACAAGGAAGCTACCCATGACATCCGTAGAGTGGTCCGGGGGCTGCTTTGCATTTTCGCTCCCCGAATGGCCTTTTGCAACTAAGTTTAAGGCGTTTTTCACTCCCACTCCCAACCTACATGTGCTAATGAGGACGTTTTTTTACTGAGTTGTACACCATAGTGTAGATACCCCATTTTTTACCGACCTTAAGACTCAGACGTCATCATTTGTGCACTCGATGATTATGCATGTTTGTGCTCGTTTTGAGTTTCCGGGGCTTTCGGCTGAGCGCCTTGTCTCGGGGTCTCTTAACTCTCTTCTTCTTGATTTGTTTTTGGACCCTTACCTTGGTGCCTTTTCTTGGAGGGAGAGAGAGGCATGTAGGCTACTTTTTGTAGCTGTAGGCTACTTTTTTCTCTTGTAGGCCACTTGCGGTGGCCGGTAGGCTAGTTTCGGGAGCTTTCGGCTAAGTGCCTTATCTTGTGGCCTCTTAGCTCTCTTCCTTTTGATTTGTTTTTGTGCCATACCTTGTTCCCCATTGCCTAGAGGGAGGGGAGAGGCTGTTGGCCACTTTTGGCTCTTGTAGGCCACTTGTCCCTCCTGTAGGCCACTTTAGGTGGCCGGTAGGCCAGTGGAAGTGGCCGGTCGGCCACTTGAGGTGGCCGACGGCCATTTTCTTGCTTTTTCAGATATTGTTATTGCCAGTTGTGCCAACTATTGGGCACATAAGGCATCCTACATACACGTGTATGGAGGGATTGCACCAAGCTTCTAGCTTGTCAAACAAGCTTGAGGCTTGGAATTCTATAAGAGGGAAGGCCCCTCTCCCTTTCCAGAAGTTCAAATTTTTAGAGAGCTAAAGATATCCCTCTCTCACTAGAATTCTCCCTCTCTCTCTATATTTGTGCTATATTGAATCAAAAGTGTTGTTTCTTCATACTTTTGCACACAAACACCTAGTAAAGCACCACCATCATTGAGCTAAGGTTTTTAGAGGTCATACTTGGGTTCTAAAAAGCTAGTTTTTACCTCAGAAGTTGCTGTTTTGCTGTGGTTCTTCAAGGGTGAGTAGTTACCCTCTTTAAGCTTTATTTTGCTTAAGTATTTGGCCATCCTTGCATGCTCTTTTAGGCCTTACTATCAACTGCAAAAAGCTTTGTTTTTAAGTGTTTAAAATGGTTGTTTGAGGCTTTGTTTGAGTTAGGGGTGGTTTACCCCCTTTGGTGGCTTGTTTTGCTTTGCTTTGTGCCATCTCTTAAGACCTTTGAGATGCCTTTTCTTGGCCTTTTAACCACTGAATTCAGTGGTGGAAAGTGTGTTTTGAGGCCCCAAATAGGAGGGGGTCATCCCCTCTCCTTGTGTCTTGATAGCTTGTTATTCTAGCTTGTTTTAGCTCTACTCCAGCAGGTTCTTAGCCTTATTTTGACCTACTTAAACTCTGTCTGGAATGATCTTGGCCCTTTGAGGCTTGCCTTGTATGGCCATAGTGTAGTGGCCTTTGCTAGTCTTGTGTTTTGGGACCCCTAGCATGCCTTACTTATGACATTTGTGTGATATAGCATCATTTGGTATGTAAATTCAGAGCATAAACTTCTGCCATACTCTCATGTTTATCACTCTTTCATTGTGTTTAAAAATTGTGCCTTTGTGCCTTGTGTTGGTGGCCTAATACATGAGCACGTATTTCTCTCATTTGCTAGCTTAGTCCAAGCATGTTTTTGTGACTTTTTGAACCTGCCATAACTCTGTTTTGGGTTGGCTTGATCATTGGTTTCTTGCATCTTACACTTGTAGTGCAATCCTACTTGTTGGCCTAACATGCATCATGCTTTATGCCTCTCATTCTAGCTCATGTTAGCTCTATCTCAGCATGTTTTTGCCACTGATTTTCCATGTCATAACTCTATTTTTGATTGGTTTGGTTGCCTCTTGCATGCTTCTTGCACTTGCAGTGCAATTTTGTTCACTAGCCTAGTGTATTTGGTGTTTTAGCCTAATTGATCTAGCATGTGTATGCTCTACTCCAGCACATTTTTGGCTATGTTTTAGCATGCTCTAGGTCTGATTTGAGTGGTTTTGGTCATGCATGCTTGGTTTTGCATGGCTATAGTGCATTTGGCTTTGCTAGTCTTGCACTTTGAGACCTCTAGCATGTCATATTTGAGATTTTTGCATGGCATGGCATCATTTGACATGTTATTTCAGACCATATACCCCTGCCATATTCTTGCATTTATCGCCCTTTTGTTGTGTTTGAGGGTTAAGCCTTATGCTTCACTTGTAAGCCAACTTGCATGCATGTTTGTCTAAGCTTTTGGGCTATCATTTCAGCATGTTTTGGCCTTTGTTTTGGCACGGTTGAGCTCTGTCCAGAGCTGGTTTGGTCGTTTAGGCTATGTATTGCATGCCTCTTGAGTAGTGCTCTTTCCTAGCCTTATGCTTTGAGACTTCTAGCATGCCTTGTTTATGGTGTTTATGTGATATGGCATCATTTAACATGTTATTTCAGTGCATATAGCCTTGCCATATTCTCATGCATATCACTCTTTGATTGTGTTTGAGAGTTGTGTTTAATGCCTAGCTTGCAAGCCAATGCATGAGCATGTTGTTGTAGCTTTTGGTGCTTTATTTCCGGCATGATTTTGCCACTGTTCTGTCCAAAGCTGGTTTGACCATTCGAGATTGATAGTGCATGCCTCATGTGTAATGTCCTTCACTTGCTTTAGTGCTCTTGGCCCCTTAACATGTCTCACATACATTGCTTGCGTGATAGAGCCTTGTGCATGCCACTCTAGCATTGGTAGATAAGCATGTTGTTTGCATGTGTGTTGCGTTGCATTGCATTGTGTTTGGATCGGACGTTAATCCAAACACGAGAAATGAGGGACGTTTCATACTTGAAGTGATGAAACGTGCCTCATTTCTTAGTCACTGTCCCCCTTGATTGTGCATGATAGGGTGGAGGCCTCTTCAGTCTTGTGTGTTGCTTGTGCATTCATTAACTTGTACAAACTGGGCTTCTCGGCCATTGTGCATTGCGATGCTCAGTTGGTGGCCCGAGAGTTGAGCACCGCACTCCTTTGAGCTTGAGAAATGATAAGGAGGGTGGTTGTACACACATACCCTGCAAATGCCTTGATTTGCCCTTGTTGAACTCTGTTTGCAGCAAAATGGAAGTGTGCAGAAGTAACTGGCCGACCGGCCAGAGAAAGTGGCCGACCGGCCACTTTAAGTGGCCTACAGCCTCCTTAAGTGGCCGACAAGTGGCCTACAGCTTCCCCTGGTGGCCGACAGCCCACCAGCTTGAAGATGGTTCAAAGTGATTCTGGTCCTGGAGCAGAAGCAGTCTAGGAATTGGTTCAATGTTCAGGAATCAAAGCAAATGCAAATAGACGCAACCGGTGGCAAGGCGACGGGATTTCAGGAGGAAGCAACTGAGCATGCATACATTCCTCGCCCCGAGGCTCCTTTTAACTGCTTTGCTTAGACGGTTAACTCGTTGATTCTGTACTTAAATAGTTAATGCGTTTAGCTATTCATTTGTGTTTGTAATTCGTTAACTAATTAGTTAAATAGTTGTGATTTGTAATAGTTAGCTTTCATTTCATTCGGACCCTCCTGCGAGAGGGCAAAATGTTGTAATAAGGGTGTGTGTGCATGTCTTCCAACCCCATTTCTTTCTCCCTTTTACTTATCAGCTTTCGATGGTTAGTTTTAGGGCACGTTTTGATTAGCATCCTTATGCTTGCATGTTTACATCATTCATTTGTCTTGCATGTACCGGGCTCGGCGCATCATTCAAACTGCATCGTATTTCAATACACTATCTCGAATACGTGTTTCAAAGCATGTTATCGAGTGTTGCATTCATATGCCATCTTAGATCGCCGAGCCTATTTAGTTACATTTTTGCATGTGTTGCATTAGGCATTTAACATAGCTAGGATCATGCATTGATTTCTAACTAGTTTTCTGTTTTGGCTCGGAGTACACTGTAAGTGTTTACGCTTTAGCATATTGCATGTGTGTAAGTGACTGCCATGATAGCATGCTTGCAATGAGGCTATTTGCTTAACTGCTATAACTGCATGAATGCCTGTGGATAAAGGTTTCATTGCTTGAATTGGAACAATTCATCGAAATGTGAGTTTTAAGCCCACTTGAAGTGGCAAATCATCATGTTTTAAGCCCACCTTGTTTGGTGGCAAATCCGCACTTTAGCCTACTTGGGGGTAGCAACTTCAAACCACTTTTCAAAAAACAAACATGAGATGTTTTGTTCTAACTTGAGTGATTGAGTCTATACTTGTATGCTGCGCGCATCACATAGTAAGTTAGCCAATAAATTGGTATAAGAACGCATGTGTTTTCAAAAATAACATATCATGTTAGTAGAGGCCGATCTTTGATCGGGCGAGTGGGGGTGCATATTTCAGGACCTTCCCCTCTCGTACCCAAGTTCCCGAGCCGAGGCAACTTTGGTGATGACGGACATGTGGCTTTTGGCACGAGTCAAGGTTTCCTAAATTTCCCAAAACAAAATATTTAGGTGGCGACTTTGAAATCTGGAAAAGCAATCTATGTTTGGCGCTTTTTGATTCAAAATTGATTTTTCAAAACCAATTGTCGGATTTGGACTCTTTGGTGATTTATCAGTCTTACATTGCGCTTTGTGAGATTAGATTCAGAACCGTGACAGGAGTCCGAACTATAGGACCAATTCGAGCTCTCCAAAAGGGGGCACGGAAAAGTCAAGCTACAGTTTTTGGCGACTCTGCTGGGGATTTAGAGAACTTGACTCGAACATCATGATATGTTGTTTTGTTTACACTTATGTGTTTCTTTGCATTGGTGCGCCTAGGACACTGTGTTTGCCATCTGTTATTCCTGAACGGTTTGCCGGAGGCTTGCTTGGAAAAGCGTGCCATAAGGCTGACTGGTTACGGGCTCTACCATGATTGGAACACAAACCATAGTTTTTACCGAGGCACCCTTTTTGGCCATTCGACCTAGTGCATATCGGAAGCCGTAGAGACCATTCCAAACTAGGACAGGTTGCTTACCCGAATGTAGGTTGTTTGAAACCGCATGCATGCGTAGTGAAACCCTAGCTCCTAACAAGATAGAACAGGGAAACCCTACCCCTCCATAGGGGTGCTTTGGCTCTCACTTGCTTGCTATGTGCTTTTAGAGTGTCTCTACAAGAATGCATGTATCAGTTTGCAAGTCTGAGTATCAATCTGAGGACATCAGTATTTGGGGGTATCAAATTTGAGGCAGTGATTTGGGGGCAGTGATCAGTGTTGAGAATAGTGTGTTCAGCTTACAATGCCAACTGCGTGTTGTCTTTATTTTTAGCCGAAATGCGGTCCGTTTTTTCAATTGTTGTTTCCTTATTTTGCTTTATTTATCTTTTTGCATGGTAGTATAGCATCATTGCTTCTGAAAAGGCAGTTTTCCCCAAAGCACTCTGGGTTAGAGGTAGAAGGCTTCATCGATTTGAGGATCTAGTTGACGGACAAGCAGTGTTCTTTTCATTACCTCCGGTTACAAGGCAGAGGGCAGTTAGGCAGGGAATATCAGTACAGCAGTCGTTGGTTCAGCGATCATTGTCCACCCTACCAGTGAGTAGTCAGGCTGAGGTTTCCGTTTCTACCACCGAGAGAGATACACCTGTTCAGTTAGATCAGCACCTAGTGGCAGGTATGGAGGACATGATGCGTCAGCACCAAGAGACCATGCAAGCCATGCAGCGGGATGCTGCCCGCCAGGCCGAGGTTACTACACGTCAGGCAAAAGTAGTAGCTCAACAGGCAGAGCTGATTGCCAGGCTTCAGCAACAGCAGCAACCACAACAAGCCGGAGCATCTGCTTCGCATCCACCCCCACCCCCACCTACACTTAGAGTTCCAACACTTAGGGAAACAACAAACATTCAGGAAAATACGGACATTCCGACAGTGCCAGTCCCACTGCCAATCCCACCTCAGATGTCTAAAGCACCGGCTAATCCAGTGGACACGCCATTCGAATTTGAGGTTGATCCCACTGCTTTGAAGGTCAGTAAGCTTGAAAAGCTGTTTAAAAGGGCTCAAGGTGTGAATTCCATTCCGGACATAGAGGATGGATACACCGATTCGGCAGTGACTTTGCCGGACCGGTTCAAGATGCCACATATAGACCGTTTTGACGGTTCTGGGATCCCATGGTACATCTGCGGTTGTTCTCGGATATCCTAAGGCTAATGGGTCTCTCCAGATTGTAAAAGCTTTCTCTCTTCAGCCGGACCCTGTCGGGTATTGCAGCCATCTGGTACACCAAGCTAGAGGACTCAGTGAAAAGAAGTTGGGAGGAGATAGCCGAGGCCTTCGTCGCACAATATTCATACAACACCCAAATCGAGGTCACGACCCGTGATCTTAAAGCGACCAGGCAAGAACTGAAGGAAGGCTTTTCTGACTTTGTCACTCGATGGGGGGCTAAGGCCTCCATGATGACAACTCGGCCACTCGAGAAGGATCAGATAAGGATGGTTGTGCGCAACCTCCAACCCAAGCTAATGCAGAAAATGATCGTCTTACCCCTCCCCACCTTTGCGGACTTACATGAGATTGGGGTACAAATTGAGGATTCTATGAAGCAAGGTCTGATTGACCACAAGAGAGAGCAGCCCAAGAGGGCGTTTACCCGCGGTTCGAATGCAGCTTCCAGTAGTAGTGCAGCTACAAGAACTTCTGATGTGGGCATGGTCACCCCAACCACCCCAAAAATAGCCACACCTTTCACTAGCACATTCAGAACCACCTCTCAACCAGCAAACTATCCACCTCGAGGCAAGAGGGTTTTTACCCCACTTTATATGCCTTTGTCTAAAGCTCTAGGGGTCCTATTCAGGAAAGGACATCTGAAACCGTTAGAACAACGACCTTTACCCGATCCTTTCCCTCCAAAGCATGACCCGATTAAATACTGTGCATTCTATCAACAGCAAGGTCACGACACCGACTTCTGCTTTCGACTACGTCATGAGATTCAAGATCTCATTGACAACAAGGTGATTACACCTCCCGACAAACCAAATGTCACCACTAACCCACTCCCACCACATAACCAAGCACTGCCCAAGCACATTAACCTGATCCAAACAACGGCCATCCCGTATGACCCTAGCATATACATCACACCCTCCCACCTACCCAAGCCTGAGGTGTTCATCCCAGACAGCACAAACTTGTGCATGTTGAGCACCTCCAAAACCCAACTTGAACCGGTGGTGGTGACTGTCGAAGACAGAACTGGATTGACTTTGGAGGAAGATGGGAATGATGACTGAGAGTCTAAGGGATCTGGGAGCTTTGCTAAGGAGATATACAGCCGTGTGGTTATATTGTGTCGATAAGCCAGGCTAAGCCGAGGGTAGAGTTGCCAGCTAGGGCGGAAATCAGTGTGGTCCGGGAGGATGGACCTAGTCAGGGGCTAGATGACCTAGCAGAGCTGGAAGAGGACATTGCAAATCTGCAGTTCTTTGAAGAGCAGGACTCAGGGGATGTGAACATCAACTGGTTTGACTTGGATGGATCGGCAGAGAATACGGGATGGCTCAGTGACCAGCCAGATGTTGTTGAAGAATCTCAGCCAGAACAGGGACCGCCAGAAACGGGAACATCAGTAGTGGCCGGAATGGCCGAGAATTAGGAGGAATCGTCGGAGTGCACCGGTGAGAAAAATTTTGCTCGGGACTTGGGTAGTTTGTGTGCAACGGACATAGAGCAGGAAGATACGCTGAGGCATGTTGAACAAGAGAGAATCGAGAATGAAGATAGGGCTAGAAAAGCTAAGGCCCCTGCAGGGACAGAATGTGCTATGAGCACAAGAGCAGCTACAGCGGAACCGGACAGTTGTCTGTCGGTTGCCGACGGGATGTGGTGGGAAGACGACGACTTATGTCTTGCCCACACTGATGAGGATTGGGGGCAGAACCAACCAGATGACACTTGGTATATTGAGGAGGTCGACCATATGACCAGGAGTGGGCGGTACTTCAAGCCCCCACATTTGGATCAGCCAGAGGCATCCGGGAAGGACAAAGAAGCAGAGTGCCAGAAGAAAAAACTGCTGGAGGATGAGGCTGTACTGAAGCAACTTAAGAAAATCCAAGCAGACATCTCCATCTGGGGACTGCTTATGGTCTCGAGGGTTCACAGACAGGCCGTCCTTACAGCCATGGATAGGGCCAAGCTTTCAATCGATACAACTCCTGAGCAGTTGGTGGGATTAGTGTTTCCGGGCGGAGCTTCCCCAACTTTGACCTTCACCGACAAAGAACTACCGCCTGAGGGCTCTGATCATAACAAGTCGTTCTATATCTCTGTGGAGTGTAGAGAGAAATGGATATCGGTGGTCCTAGTCGACATGGGATCTGCAATCAATGTATATCCGTCGAGAACGACGTATGCTATCGGGTTGAAGCCTGTAGATTTCGTGCCTATAGCCCAGGTAATACGGGCCTATGATAATACCAGCCGGGAGGTGATAGGGACCGTACAAATTAAGACTCAGGTTGGCCCGGGGCAACAGGACATTGAGTTCCATGTCTTAGATGTTCCAGCCACCTTCAATCTACTCCTTGGGCGGCCATGGCTGCACCAAGTGAAGGCTGTCTCTTCTACCCTACACCAGATGCTGAAGTACCCCCACGAGAAGGGAGTAGCAATCGTTTTTGAAAATTCTTCAATACATTCGTTGCCAGAGGTTTCTACACCAGTTCTGGAGATTGAGTATGGCACGGAGGATGTATTTTTGTCAGGATTCACCTTAGCTAAGGCCCGGGTTGTACAAGATATACTAGCTGTTGATGAGGGGCTATACGTCAGTGCACAGTCTGTCTACCTTATGAACAAGATTCAACACATGCCCAGGATGGGATTAGGGCAAAGTGGTCGGAAGGGCGTCGCAGCATTGGCCGAAGTGCCACATAACCCATATACCATTGGCTTAGGTTATCTGCCTACCAACGAAGATTGGGCGAGGAAAGGAAGAGAGATGGCCGGAAGAGCCAGAGCAAAGCAAGCCGGGAAGCACTATGATTTGGTGCACCGACCTATCCAGGGGACCTTGAACGAACGCTTTGTCCGGGAGGGGGAAGACTTCCCATTTTGCGGCTTTTCGGAGCCTTGGTTGAATTCAGAGAAGCGGCGCTTGCCCGGCTTCGAGATCTTTTTTGACCTTTAGTTGTCCGGGGATGAAGTAGACAGACCCACCAGCTAAGGCTGAGCAGTGCAAGGAAGAAGAGTCCGAGAGCACATAAATGGAGAAGGGGGTAGCACTGGCTTGTCTCTTCTCAGATCCTCAGATCATACCGGAGTGCGTGGGGGATAACTTCTCAGTTTCCATGATCGGGGTTGAAGCGGCTGTGGGCCTACCTTTTGGTATTCTCGATGCATCCATCGCACCCTCCCTCGTCTGGAAATTCGAGGAGGGCTTTTTATCAAGCAGTTCTAGGTTAGGTAGTGAGCCGGAATCTGATTCCACAAAGTCTGTGGAGTCGGAATCAGATTCCAGCTTTTCTGAGTCTAAGTCAGGTATTCCTGGAGGTGATAACCCAGATGCCACTGTCCTGTCCAGGTCGTCTTTTTCTTTTTCCTTTGAGTCTGTTGTAACCGAAGGATCAGACAGACTGGATGTTATCAATGAGAACTGTACAACTGTGGCTTCTGAGTACTTTTCTGTGCCTTTAGTTTATTGCATTAATCAGGATTTTCAAAATTTTGATGAAAACGACGAGGAAGAAATTCCTCCGGTTTTAAAGCGTTTGATTGATCAAGAGCAGGAGTGGTTTGTCAAACCTTTGGTTGATGAAATCACCTCAATTAACGTTGGTACTGAGAAGGATCCGTGGCTGGTCCAAATCGGGTCCACGTTGTCTTCTGAGGAACACGAGCGCTTAGTCGCTTTATTAAAAGATTTCAAAGATGTTTTCTCGTGGTCCTACGAAGACATGCCTAGAATTGATCCTGAGATTGTACAACACCAGATCCCTCTTGACCTAGAGGCCCGACCTGTTAAACAGAAGCTCCGAAGGATCCATCCCGGACTGAGCTCTGAAGATCAAAGAAGAGGTCACCAAGCAGATTGACGCAGGGTTCCTGTTGGTATCTAAATACCCTACATGGTTGGCCAATATAGTTCCGGTGCCGAAGAAGGACGGTAGAATTCGGGTATGTGTGGACTTCAGGGATTTGAACAAAGCCAGTCCAAAGGACAACTTTCCTCTGCCGCATATCGACGAATTAGTGGACTTCACTGCTAGGCATGTGCTGCTCTCGTTCATGGATGAGTGTTCAGGCTACAATCAGATTTTGATGGCACTCGAAGACAGAGAGAAAACTGCTTTCACCACCCCGTGGGGAACCTACTGCTATAGGGTAATGCTGTTTGGATTGAAGAATGCTGGGGCTACGTGTCAATGGGCCGCGACCACAATCTTACATGGTATGATCCATAAAGAGGTTGAGATGTACGTGGATGACATCATTGTCAAGTTCAAGGAAAGAGAGGGCCACTACACCGCCTTGCAGAAATTTTTCCAACGGATCAGAGAGTATCGGTTGCGGCTGAACCCTCAGAAATGTACTTTTGGTGTTACAGTAAGAAAAATGCTCTGGTTCTTGGTCACACAAAGGGGTATCGAGGTCGATCCTTCCAAAATCAAAGTCATCTTAGAAATGCCACCACTGAGGTCTAAAAAGGAGGTGCGAGGCTTTCTGGGTAAAGTGCAATTCATAAGACGATTTATTGCAAAATTAACCTTGACTTGTGAACCACTGTTTGGTCTCCTGAAGAAAGGAAAGAAGTTCCAATGGGATGACCGATGCCAAGTTGCTTTTGAGCAGATCAAGCAATATTTACAGAACCCACCTATGTTGTCACCGCTGGAGCCGGGGAAACCATTGATTGTGTTCCTATCAGTAACCGAAACGACGATAGGCTGCATGCTTGCACAGGAGTCAGAGGACAAAGTGGAGAAGGCTATCTACTACCTGAGCAAGAAAATGCTGGATTACGAGACCCGCTACACTCCGCTGGAAAAGGCTTGTCTGACCTTGGTATGGGCTACCAGGAAGTTGCGGCACTACCTGCTAGCTCACTCTGTAATACTGGTTTCGAAATTAGATCCCATCAAATATCTCTTCGAGAAGCTTGCACTTATGGATAGGCTAGCCCGTTGGTTGCTTCTGCTTTCTGAATTTGATTTGAAAGTGCATGACGCGCAAATCGGTGAAAGGGAAAGTGGTAGCGGAGTTCCTAGACGAGGCCATTCTGCAGTTGAATATTTGTTCCCAGACGAGGCCATTCTGCATGTCGAAGAAGAGACTTTGACGATGTACTTTGACGAAGCGTCAAACCAGTATAGGTATGGGATAAGGGTGTTATTGATAGCACCCAAAAATTCCCGTATACCTTTAGCATTCAAACTCCGGTTCAAGGTATCGAATAATGAGGCAGAGAATGAGGCATGTATTGTTGGACTAGAAGTCGCCCTGGAACTAAGGGCAAAACGGTTGGATGTCATCGGGGACTCGAACCTTGTTGTATCTCAAGCTAAAGGAGATTGGAAAGTTAAAGAAGAAAATATGAGAATTTATCACCAAACCTTGGACATTCTGATTCCTTAGTTTGAGAAACTGAATTTTGCCCATCTGTTAAGAGAGAACGACAGGTTCGCTAATTCATTAGCAACTCTATCTTCTATGATAGACATCCCTTTTAGAGTCCGGATGTGTCAAATCATCATTGAACAGAAATTTGTGCCGGCCTACGAGCTGATTGCTGCCATAGATGAGGTACAAAATAAAAGCCCCTAGTATTACGACATCTGGAACTTCTTGGAAAATGAGGCATATCCACCAGGGGTAAATGCCAAAGATAAGAGGGCAATTCGAAGAATGGCTGCTCAGTTCATCATCTGCGGGGGTAAACTGTACAAACGGGGTCATCTCGGGATGCACAAACTGTGTGTTGATGCGGAAGAGTCCAAGCGCCTGATGGAGGCCGTCTACGGAGGAGAGTGCAGAACGCACATGAGCGGGGTGATGCTAGCCAGGAAGATCCTTAGACAGGGTTATTATTGGTCAACCATGGAGGAGGATTGTATTGGCTTTGTCCGGCGATGTCACAAATGCCAGATCCATGCAAACCGCATAAACATTCCACCGTCGAGGCTGTACAACATGACTTTACCATGGCCTTTTTTAGTCTGGGGGATTGATGTAATTAGGGCTGTCACTCCAAAGGGGTTCAACGGGCATGAGTATATTCTGGTAGCGATAGACTACTTCACGAAGTGGGTTAAGGCCCAATCTTACGCGGTGTTGAAGGCATCGCATGCTGCTAAGTTCATTAGAAACAACATTATCTGTCACTATGGAGTCCCGAATGAGATTATTTCGGATAATGGTTCCCACTTCAAGAAGGAGGTGATCGACTTCTTGGCAAAGTACAACGTGGCTTTTCACAAGTCAACTACATATCGGCCGCAAACCAACGGAGCTGTTGAGGCCGCCAACAAGAACATCAAGCATATTCTACAGAAGATGGTGGAAACCTACAGGGACTGGCCATATAAGCTGTCATTTGCTCTTTGGGGCTATCGGACTTCAATTCGAACTTCTACTGGGGCAACTCTGTATTCCTTGGTTTATGGGATGGAGGCTGTTCTACCTATCAAAGTTGAGGTTCCATCATTACAGGTTATGGCTGAGTGCCAGATAGCTGAGGCAGATTGGCAACAAAGCAGGTTCGAAGAACTCATGCTCTTTGATGAAAGAATGTTGAAAGCACTGTATCACGTCCAGGGTTATCAACGAATAATTGCCAGGGCTTTTAACAAGAAGGTTAAGTCCAGAAATTTGAAAGAGGGGGATCTAGTGCTCAAAGACAACCGAGCTCCCATCCACGACCTTAGGGGCAAGTTTAGACCCAATTGGACTGGCCCTTACATGATCAAGTCTATCTGGTCGGGTGGAGCTGTCATTCTGATGGATTTAGATGGCCTTGAGTTCTCCTAGCCGATCAACATGGACAAGTTGAAAAAATACTATCCCTGAGTGGCTCGCTAGGCCGAAAACCTGAAAGGGCGACCTAGGAAAAAGTTAGAGCACAGAAAATTTGAAATAATAAAAACTGAGCTCGCAAGGTTGAAAACCCAGAAAGGGCGGCCTTGGCAAAAGTTAGAGTGCAAAAGGAGAGTGTTAATACACGAGTGAACTTGAACCGAACTACGTAAGGCTTGATTCCCATCTTTGGGATACGTAGGCAACTTCATTCTGAAGTCCATCCATAAACACTTTCAAATCAACTTCGTCCATGTGATCATGTTGGTCATCTTTGTCTTTTCTGCATTCAAGAGCTCGATTGTGATCTCCAGTGCAGTGTTATTCAGACTAGGGGCAACTTTCCAGTTATTGGGATTCGGGGTTGTACATCTCAGTGATAGATCTCGGGTGTGTCCAGTTGTGATCCATATCAAAAATGGTTTTGAAAAGTTTTAATAAAAGTTGATTTTGTTCAAATTAATCTTTTTACGACTTAGACCATTTTTGGACCATACGGAAAATTTTCAGTACCCACAACCTTCAATTACATTGATTTCAGTACAAAGTTCTCCTACTCTTGAATACGAACTGAAGTTATTTTTTATTACATTCATAAAGAAAACTTGAAAGTACTGATTAAAACAAATAAACTCGGGGCATAGTCAGGTGTTCCTGCGTCCCTTCCTAGAGCTTGTGGAAGCCTCTGATGCCAAAGTAGGCCCAACCTACACCTCTTCATCAAGCCAAGCTATGCACTCGTCAGAGTGGGTGCAACTGAAACTAGGGGCAAGGGCCAGAAGTTCTCTTGTTCTCCATGTTGTGGCATACCGAGCTAACTGTGCACCTCGGACTGGAAATGCAACAGGGTACTCTATCCCCTCTTTCGGGTAAGTTTGATCGTGCCCAAACTGGCGCCAAAATTGGAATGGGAAGTAAAAGACATAGTGTGTCAGGCCAATCAGCTGAATGCCCGGCTGGCGAGACATGCTGTAACTCATCGCCGGCAGATTAAGCCAGGGGCAGCACCAAGCAATGTTGACAGTGGACAGACTGCACATCCATTCGCACCACCATCCCTCGTCTGGGGCATCAACTAAGCGTTGCCGGAAGAAATAGCTGCAAGCTGAATATGCTGGACATAAGTCCACAACCCTCAACTTATCCATCAGTCATATCTGGAGAGGGATAAAAAAATGAAAGATTAAAGAATAGAGAGGTGTACGAGGAGAGAAAAGTGAGGAAAGGGTTTTGAGAGAAAAACAGAGCATGAGGGCCGAGTGATGTGAGGAATACACATGTGAGAGAGGCGGGAAACATTACCTGCAGCAGTATTGGACTCCCCGCGAATCTAGTCGTCTCCCGGCGATTGAAGGCATCTAAACCCATCAGTGTCTCAGCTAGTGTCATGGCAATGCAGCTCTTGCCCTCTTTTAAACCTTGGGCAACCTCAAGCAAACGGATGCTAGATCCTCTAAAGTCTGGGGCAAGCAAGAAATGAGACAACATGCACAAGCAAAACGCATGTCGCCGAAAACCCTGCCAGTGATGATCGCCGCGATCATCGGCATCAGAAAACTGATGAATCAAGCTGGGGATGTCCAATTCTCCGTTGCGAATCAAAGATCGAGCGTCATGCAAAGTGAACCCACACATCTGTCCTAAGGCTTGGATGTGGCCGAAGCGGAATTGGGGCAAAATTTCTTCATCGCGCTGAGACTCCATCAAAGCTTGGAAATCTTCAAAAGTGGGGCACATCTCTTGTCCGCCAAAGCTAAAAACATGAGCTACTGGAATCCAACACCTAGCCACGACATGGAGGAATGGAAGTCGCAGCGGGGTGTGGCTCAGCGTAAATAGTGCATTTATTCCGAAACCCCGAAAATTCAGTTTTTCCGAGCCATCCAAGTTAGCAATCCAATTTGTGAGATTTTGGACAAGAAATGCCTCTATTTGGTGCAAAAATTGAGTTAGAATGAGGGAACCACGAAGCTGGAACCTTTATAGAAGATAAGGCTTTGAGTGGAGGACAGGTGGCCAAAATCTGGAGGTTCCCAGCCTCACTGGCCGACACATCCATTAAGTGGCCTACAGCCACTGTAGGTGGCCGACAGCCACTCCTTCTCTCCAACAAGTAGCCTCTAGTCCTCCTGAAGTGGTCGAAGTGCTGGAATTTGTGTCTTGCTCTGTTTCAGATGCGTTCTGTTGTTCGGTTTTACTCGTTTTGTTGAATTTGCTTAATTTATCGAGTTGTTTAGTTTTGCTTATCAAGTTGTCGCTCTTTGATAATCGAGTTGTTACGATTTGTTTATCGAGTTGTTGCTCTTTGCTTATCGAGTTGTTGTAATTCGTTTATCAAATTGTTCTTTAAGTTGTGTTGTTTTGTTTGTTGTGTTGGTTCACTACCTGACTTGGCAATACACGAATGTTCAATTTCCATCAATCTCACTTTTGTGCAAAATGGTGCGATGCGATGCTTAGAATACAAATGCAACACTTTTTGATCAAAAAGCTGTTTTCATTCCATCATGGTTTCTCTTTACAAAAGTACAAATTTTTGAACAAAATAAAACTGCCTAAGGCTGTACAATGTGCTAATACTAAAGCAAAAAGAGAAATAAAGCAGAAACATCTACATCGGTGTTGGCTATCTCAAACTCGAGAGGCCCTCTTCGCTCTCTTCCCCGGCCGAGCGGGCTCTAGAGCACTGTCGCCGTCGGCACCGCTATCTGAACCAGAGCTGCCTCTGCTCCCGTCCTCAGAACCCTCCTCAGCATCGCCTCCATCCTCGGATGACTCTGACTGGGGACTCGCCTCCTCCTCCTCCTCCTCCTCCTCCTCCTCGCTGGACTCGTCAACGCATCTGGCAGGCGCCCGACGTCTCCCTCGGCTGCGTGTCGGAACCTCTCTCTCAGCTGCTCGAAAAGTCTCAGAGGGTCCTGTTTGGAAGGGTGTGACCTGAAAAGACATTTTGAATTTATCAACAAGTGTCAAGTACAAATGCAGTATGAAAAGTATGTGTAGAAGTCAGATACAATGTGTGCATGCAGTATGTCGTGTCAGATGTGATCTACGCATACAGCGAATCAATGCAATGAAGTGTTCAATTTCAGTATATCAGCAAAAGTATGGCAATACATGAAAAACTGAAAATTTACTTGGATCCTGTGGGAGCTGAGCATGGTCTCTCTCCTCAAGATCATGCTCTCAAAGGAGGCCATCACCCCGAGTAGCCCCTCGACATACTCTGTGGAAGGCTGCAGGTACAAGTTGAAATCATCAGTGAATGAATGTCTAAGTATCTGAGTGATAAATGAAAGCTGTAATGCATACCGGTGCTGAGTCAGAGCCCTAACATATCGATGATCTGGCAATGGGCGCTCAAGTGGAATCTGATAAGGCGTCCCATACCGCCAACCTGTTAGCTTTGTCGGAGGATCTGGCCATCTAGCACACTGCCTAGTGGGAGGCATCTCCCTGGCCCTACCTCTCGATGCACTAGCCCTGCTCGTCGAGGGGACGTCTGCAGCTCGGGCACTGCTCGACGAGGGAATGTCAGCAGCTCTCCTCATAGGGACACGAACACCTGTCAATGGGGGCATCAGATATGTATAGAGGTATGTCGTGTACTCCCCCTTCTCGAGAAAAAGAACTGCGTCAGCACCCTGCATGAGGTCGCTAGCCTCCCAAGGGGAGAGACTCTTTGTGGTGCGCATGTCTGACGGAGGAGATGAAGGGACTTCCTAAAGGGGATCACCTAGTGTCTGGCACTGTAGACACCCCATTTTTGACCGTCCTAAAGACTTGGACGTCATCGTCGGAGTGCTCGATGATTGCACATGTTCGCGCTCGTTTGGAGTCCCCGAGGTTTTCGGTTGCGCACCTTGCCCCTGAGTCTCTGAACTCTCTTGGTTTTGTGCTTGTCTTAAGCCAAACCTTGATGCCCCCTTTTTCCTGGAGGGAGAAGTAGGGGTGTAGACCACTTTTCTCCCCTGCCAGCCAGTTTTCTTCCCTGTGGACCACTTTTGGTGGTCAGTTAGCTAGGGTAGGTGGTCAGTCGACGACCTCAAGTGGTCGGCAGCATGCCACCACCTTCTCCTCTCTTGGGAGACCTCCTTTTTGCCCTGTCGACCAGGTGTCTCTTCTGTCAACCACCTGAGGTGGTCGGTCGACTAGGTGGGGTGGCCGGTCGACCACTTTGAGCGGTCAGCGGCCATTTTTCACTTTCTACAGATATTTTTGGCGCCAGCTGTGCCAGCTATTAGGCACAGTAGGGAGGGATTTGAGCAAGATTTAGCTTGCATTTCTATATAAGGAAGGTGCTTCCCCCTTAGAGAAGGTTCAAAATTTTTAAGAGCAAAAACTCTCTCTCTCTCTCTCTCTCTCTCCATATTTGTGCCTTAAAGTGTTATTTCTTCACCCTTTTGCACACAAACACCTACCCAAACACCACCATTTTTGAGCTGAGGTTCTTGGAGGTCATATTTGAGCTTCAAAAGGATGGTTTTTGGCTCAAGAAGTTGTTGTTTTGCTATGGTTCTTCAAGGGTGAGTTATACCCTCTTTAAAGCTTTGTTTTGGTTGCATATTTAGCCACTTTTGCATGCTATTTTAGGCTTAGCTTTCAACTGCAAAAAGTTCTATTTTTAAGTGTTTACAATGGTTGTTTAAGGCTTTGTTTGAGTTAGGGGTGGTTTACCCCTTTGGTGGCTTGTTTTGCTTTGCTTCTTGCCATCTTTTAAGGTTTTTGGGATCATCTCTTTTTGGCCTTCTTACCACTAAAACTCAGAGGAATTTCAGTGGTGAAAAAGTGGTTTTAAGGTCCCAAATGGGTGGGGGTGGTCCCCCCTCCTCTTCTCTTGTTTGCATGTGTTGATGGCCCATCAAGGGAGCATGTGTTTCTACTTCTTAGAGGCTTTGTTTGGGCTCATTTTTGTGACTTTTCAGACCTGCCATAACTCTGTTTTTGGCTTTCTTGGTCACCTCTTGCATGTTTCTTATACTTGTAGTGTAATCCTACTTGTAGCCTTACAAAGTAACATGTCTTTGTGCTTTGAATTGGCTCAATTTCAGCATGTTTTTAGCCATTATTTGCCATGTCATAACTCTGTTTTTGGCTGTCTTGGTCACCTCTTACATGCTCCTTTCACTTGTAGTGTAATTTTGTTCACTAGCCTAGTGTATTTGGTGTTTTAGCCTATTGATCTAGCATGTGTATGCTCTACTCCAGCACATTTTTGGCTATGTTTTAGTATATTTTAGGTCTGATTTGAATGGTTTTGGTCATGCATGCTTGGCTTTGCATAGCTATAGTGTATTTGGCTTTACTAGCCTTGCACTTTGGGACCCCTAGCATGCTATATTTGTGATGTATGCATGATATGGCTTCATTTGATATGTAATTTCAGAGCATAAACTTCTGTCATACTCTCATGTTTATCACTCTTTCATTGTGTTTAAGAGTTGTGCCCTTATGCCTTGTTTGTGAGCTAATACGGGAGCGTATCTTTGTTGCCATCTATGTTGCATGTCTAGCATGTTTTTGCTACCATTTTGATCTGCCTTAGGTCTGTTTTGAGTGCTTAAGGTCATTTGAGCATTGCTTAGTATGGTTGTAGTGTAAAGCCCTTGACTAGCTTTGTATTTCAAGTCTCTTGGCGTGCTTTATTTGAGCTGTTTGAATGATATGACATCACTTGGCATGTAATTTCAGAGCATATGTCATTGCCACACTCTCACATTTTCCACTCCTTCAATGTGTTTGAGAGTTGTGTCTTCACGCCTTGTTGGCGAGCCATCAAATGTGCATATTTTCCTTGTGTTATATGCCTTGATCTTAGTACATTTCAACCACTATTTTGGCATATTTAACCTCTGTCCGGGGTTGGTTTGGTCACTTAGGCTTAGTATTGTATGCCTATAGTGCTATGCTCTTTGCTAGTCTCGATGCCTTAGCTTCTAAACATGCCACGCATGCATTGCTTACATGATAGAGCCTTATGCATACCACTCTAGCATTGATAGATAAGCATGTTGTTTGCATGTGTGTTGTATTGCATGTGTTTGGATCAGACGTTAATCCAAACACGAGAAATGTGGAACGTTTCATACTCATAGTGATGAAACGTGTCACATTTCTCGGTCACCGACGCCCTTGATTGTGCATGATAGGGTTAAGGCCTTTCGAGTCTTATGTGTGCATTCATTGAGTCTTGCGCAAGCTTGATCCTTTGGCCACCATGCATTGAAAATGCTTGGTTGTTGGCTCGAGAGTCAAGTGTCATACTCCTTTGAGCTTAAGATATGATGAGTGTGGAAGTGCATACATGTCCTTGCAAATACACTGTCTTGCCTATATCTGTGCTCTGTTGCAGTAACAGGAGGAATTTCAGCCCTCAAGGTGTTCTTGAGATCAGAAAGAAGCAATATGGAAATTGGTGTAATTTTCAAAGGTTCAAAAGAGTACAAACAGAGACTCTTGAGGCAAGGTGGTGGATTTCCGGGAGAACGCAACCGAGCATACATATCTCCCTCGCCAGCGAGGCCATTTATTGCTTTTGTTAGCTAGTTGTAGTTAATTACCTATGTTGTAATTAATTTAGCTTAGTGCTTTGTAATATTCTAATTAGCTTAGATTAGCTAGTTATTCAATTTGGTTTGTAATAATTAATTAGCTAGAATAGTTAGTTAATTAGTTGGTTTATAATAGTTAGCTTAGTTAGCGTAGCTAATTAGCTTTCATTTTATTCAGACCCTCCGTTGAGAGGGCCAATGTTGTAATAAGTGTGCGTTTGTGTGTGAATGTCTTCCAACCCCACGTCTTTCTCCCTTTTATTTAACTGCTTTCGATGGTTAGATTAGGGCATATTTCAATTAGCATACCTTATGCTTGCATTTTTGCATCATTCATTTGTCTTGCACCGGGCTCGGCGCATCATACAAACTGCATTGTCAATTCAATACCTATTTGAATACATGTATCAAGTGTCGCATTCATATGCCATCTTAGATAGCCGAGCTCATTTAGTTGCATTTTGCATGTGTTTCATTAGACACTTAACATAGTTAGGATTATGCATTGATTTCTAACTAGTTGTTGTTTTAGCTCGGAGTACATTGTAAGTGTTTATGCTTTAGCATCCTTGCATGTGTGTAAGTGACTGCCATGATAGCATGTTTGCCATGAGGCTATGTGCTTAAGTGATTAACTGCATGAATGCCTGTGGATGAAGGCTTCATTACTTGAATTGGAACAATTCATCAAAATGTGCGTTTTGAGCCCACTTGTTTGTGGCAAATCATGTTTTCTTAAGCCCACTTGAGGGTGGTAAATCCGCGTTTTAGCCTACTTGAGGGTAGCAACTTCAAACCATTTTCGTAAAACAAACATAAGATGTTTTGTTCCAAATTGAGCGATTTAGTCTATACTTGTGTGTTGTGCGCATCACATAGTAAGTTAGGTTAATAAACCGGAATAAGAACACATGTGTTTTCAAAAACAACATATCATGTTAGTAAAGGCCGATCTTTGATCGGGCGAGCGGGGGTGCTCATTTCAGGACCTTCCCCTCTCGTACCCAAGTTCCCGAGCCGAAACAACTTTGGTGATGACGGACATGTGGCCTTAGGCACGAGCCAGGATTTTCTAAATTTTCCAAAACAAAATATTTAGGTGGCGATTCTGAAATCTGGCAAAGCAGTCCATGTTTGGCGCTTTTTGATTCAAAATTGATTTTTCAAAACCAATTGTCGGATTTGGACTCTTTGGTGATTTATCAGTCTTACATTGCACTTTATGAGATTAGATTCAGAACCGTGACAGGAGTCCGAACTGTAGGACCAATTCGAGCTCTCCGAAAGAGGGCACGAAAAAGTCAAGCTATAGTTTCTAGCGACTCTGCTGGGGATTTAAAGAACTTGACTCGAACATCATGATATGTTATTTTATCTATACTTATGTGTTTCTTTGCATTGGTGCGCCTAGGACACCGTGTTTGCCATCTACTATTCCTGAACGGTTTGTCGGAGGCTTGCTTAGAAAAGCGTGCCATAAGGCTGACCTGTTACGGGCTCTACCACGATGGGAACACAAACCTCGGTTTTCACCGAGACACCTTTTTTGACCATTCGACCTAGTTGCATATCGGAAGCCATAGTGACCATTCCAAACTAGGACAGGTTGCTTACCCGATTGTAGATTTTTTGAAACCGCTACGTGCGTAGTGAAACCCTAGCTCCTAACAAGATAGGACAGGGAAACCTTACACCTCCATAGGGGTGTTTTGGCTCTTACTTTCTTGCTATGTGCTTTTAGAGTGTGTCTCTACAGGAATGCATGTATCGGTTTGCAAGTCTGAGTATCAGTCTGAGCACATCAGTATTTGGGGGTATCAGATTTGAGGCAGTGATTTGGGGGCAGCGATCAGTGTTTGAGAACAGTTCTTTCAGCTTGTGATTATCAACTGTGTGTTGTGTTTATTTAAGCCGAAATACTGTCCGTTTTTCTACTTATTGTTTCCTTATTTTGCTTTATTTATCTTTTTGCAAGGTAGTATAGCATCATTACTTCCGAGGAGGCAGTTTTCCCCAAAGCACTCTGGGTTAAAGGTAGAAGGCTTCATCGATCCGAGGATCTAGTTGATGGACAAGCAGTGTTCTTTTCATTACCCCCGGTTACAAGGCAGAGGGCAGTTAGGCAGGGAATATCAGTACAGCAGTCGTTGGTTCAGCGATCATTGTCCACCCCACCAGTGAGTAGTCGGGCTGAGGTTTCTATTTCTACCACAGAGAGAGATACACCTATTCAGTTAGATCAGCACCTTATGGCAGGTATGGAGGACATGATGCGTCAACTCCAAGAGACCATGCAAGCCCTGCAGCGAGATGTTGCCCGTCAGGCCGAGGTTACTGCACGTCAGGTAGAAGTGGTAACTCAACAAGCATAGCTGATTGCTAGACTTCAGCAACCACAACATGCCGGAGCATTTACTTTGCATCCACCCCCACCCCCACCTAGAGTTCCAACACTCGGGGATACTGCAAACGTCCAGGAAGATACGGACGCTCCAACGGAGCCAGTCCCTCCACCAGTTCTACCACAGACTTCAAAGACACCGGCCTTCTCAACAGATACACCGTTTGAATCTGAGATGGACCCAACCGCTCTGAAGATGAGTAAGCTTGAAAAGCTGTTTAAACGGGCCCAGGGGGTCAATTCCATTCCAAACATAGAGGATGGTTACACTGATTCGGCGGTGACATTGCCAGACAGATTCAAGATGCCCCACATAGACCGTTTTGACGGCTCGGGCGACCCTATGGTTCATCTGAGGCTATTCTCGGATATTTTGCGCCCGATGGGCTTGACAAGACTCTAGAAACTATCACTCTTCGGCCAGACCCTGTCGGGTGTTGTGGCTATTTGGTACGCCAAGCTGGAGGACTCAGTGAAAAGGAGCTGGGAGGAAATGGCTAAGGCCTTTGTCACACAATATTCATACAACACCCAGATTGAGGTCACGACCCGTGATCTTGAAGCGACCAGGCAAGAGCCGAAAGAAGGCTTTTCTGACTTTGTCACTCGATGGAGGGCTAAGGCCTCCATGATGACAACTCGGCCACTCGAGAAGGATTAGATAAGGATGGTTGTGCGCAACCTCCAACCCAAGCTGATGCAAAAAATGATCGTCTTACCCCTCCCCACCTTTACGAACTTACACGAGATTGGGGTGCAGATTGAGGATGCTATGAAGCAAGGTCTGATTGACCACGAGAGAGAGCAGCCCAAGAGGGTGTTTACCCGCGGTTCAAATGCAGCTACTAGCAGTAGTGCAGCTACCAGCACTTCTGATGTGGGCATGGTCACCACCACCACCCTAAAAATAGCCACACCTTTCACCGGTACATCCAAAACCACCTCTCAACCAGCAAACTATCCACCCCGAGGCAAGAGGGTTTTTACCCCACTTTATATGCCTTTGTCTAAAGCTCTAGGGGTCCTACTCATGAAAGGACATTTGAAACCGTTAGAACAACGGTCTTTACCCGATCCTCTTCCTGCAAAGCATGACCCGACTAAATACTGTGCATTCCATCAACAGCAAGGTCACGACACCGACTTCTGCTTTCGACTACATCATGAGATTCAAGATCTCATTGACAACAAGGTGATTGCACCTCCCAACAAACCAAATGTCACCACCAACCCACTCCCACCACATAACCACCTCCACCACCCAAGCACATCAACCTGATCCAAACCGCGGCCATTCTATATGACCCAAGCATATATATCACACCCTCTCACCTACCCAAGCCTAAGGTGTTCATCCCAGATTGCACACACTTGTGCATGTCAAGCATCTTCCAAACCTAACCCGAACTAGTGGTGGTGACTGTCGAAGACAGAACTGGGATGACTTTGGAGGCAGATGGGAATGTTGATTCAGAGCCTGAGGGGTCTGGGAGCTTTACGTACAACCTGAGTGGTTATATCACATCAACAGACCAGGCTAAGCCAAGTGTAGAGTTACCAATTGAGGCAGAGATCAGTGTGGTTCGAGAAGATGGACCAAGTCAGGGGTTAGATGACCTAGCAGAGCTGGAAGAGGATATTGCCAATCTGCAGTTCTTCAACGAGCAAGACTAGGGAGATGTGAGCATCAACTGGTTCGACTTGGATGGATCGGTAGAGAATACGGGATGGCTAAGCGACGAGCCAGATGTTGTTAAGGCGCCTCAGCCAGAACAGGGGCAATCAGAAGCTGGGATATTAGCAGTGGCCGGAATGGCCGAGAATCAGGAAACATCGCCGAAGAGCACCGGTGCGAAGAATTTTGCTCGGGATCCTTGAGTACAGTAGACACTGAACAGGAGGCTGCGTTGAACCGACTTGAGCAAGAAGAGATCAAGGATCTTGAGAGGGCTAGGAAGGCCAAAGCCCCTGTGGGGACGAAATGTGTTGTGAGCACAGAAACAGTTACAACGGAGCCGGACAGCTGCCTGTCGGTTGCCGACGGCATGTGGTGGGAACACGATGACTTATGTCTTGCCCACACTGACGAGGACTGGAGGCAGAACCAACCAGATGACACCTGGTATGTTGAGGAGGTTGACTATATGACCAGGAGTGGGCGGTACTTCAAGCCCCCACACTTGGACCAGCCGGAGGCATCCGAGGAAGGACAAGGAGGCAGAGAGGCAAAAAGAAAAACTGTTAGAGGAGGAAGCTGTGCTGAAACAACTATAGAAAATTCGACCAGACATCTCCATCTGGGGACTGCTTATGGCCTCGAGGGTTCACAGACAGGCCGTCCTTACAGCCATGGATAGGGCCAAGCTTTTAATTGATGCAATTCCTGAGCAGTTGGTAGGGCTGGTTTTCCCGGGAGGAGCTTCCCCAACCTTGACCTTCACCGACAAAGAACTACCGCCCGAGGGCTCAGATCATAACAAACCACTCTACATCTCTATGGAGTGTAGAGAGAAATGGATACCGATGGTCCTGGTCGACACGGGGTCTGCAATCAATGTATGTCTGTCGAGAACGGCGTATGCTATCGGGTTGAAGCCCGCGGATTTCGTTCCTACAGCCCAGGTAATACAGGCCTATGATAATACCAACCGAGAGGTAATGGGGACCGTACGGATTAAGACTCAGGTTGGTCCGGGGCAGCAGGACATTGAGTTCCATGTTTTAGATGTTCCAGCCACTTTCAACCTACTTCTCGGGCGACCGTGGCTACACCAAGTGAAGGCCGTCCCTTCCACCTTACACCAAATGCTGAAGTACCCCCATGGGAAGGGGGTGGCAATCATTTTTGGGAATTCTTTGACACATCCCCCGCCAGAGGTTTCTACACTAGTTCTGGAGATTGAGCATGGCGCAGAGGATGTATTTCTGTTAGGATTCACCTTAGTTGAGGCTCGGGTTGTACAAGATATACTAGCTGTTGATGAGGGGCTATACGTCAATGCACAGTCTATCTACCTCATGAACAAACTTCAACACATGCCCGGAATGGGATTGGGGCGAAGTGGCCGGAAGGGCATTGCAGCATCGGTCGAAGTGCCGCACAACCCATATACTTTTGGCCAAGGTTATTTGCCTACCAAAGAGGATTGAGCGAGGAAAGTGAGAGAAATGACTGGAAGAGCCAGAGCCAGAGCCAAACAAACCGGGAAGCATTACGAGTTGATGCACAGACCTATCCAGGGAACCCTGAACAGACGCTTTGTCCGAGAGGGGAAAGATTTCCCGTTCTGTGATTTTCCGGAGCCATGGCTAAATGCAAAAAAGCGGCGCTTGCCGGGATTTGAGATCTTCTTTGACTTACAATTATCGAGGGATGAAGTTGCCGAAGAGCAGACAGACCCACCAGCTGAGGCTGAGCAGTGCAAGGAAGAAGAGTCCGAGAGCACAGAAATTAAGATGGGGGTAGCGCTGGCTTGTCTTCTCTCAGATCCTCAGATCATATCGAAGTGCTTGCTGGATAACTTCTCAGTTTCCATGATCGAGAATGAAGCGGCTGTGGGCCCATCTTCAGGCATTCTCGATGCATCCATCGCACCCTCCCTCGTCTAGCAATACGATGAGGGCTTTTTATCGAGCAGTTTCGGGTCAGGTGGTGAGCCGGAATCTGATTCCACAGAGTCTGTGGAATCGGAATCAGATTCCAGCTCTTCTGAGTCTGAGTCGGGTATTCCTGAGGGTGATAACCCGGATGCCACTGTCCTGTGCAGGTCGTCTTTTTTTTTTTCCTTTGAGTCTGTTGTAACTAAGGAATCAGGCGATCTGGATGTTATGAATGAGAATAGTACGATTGTGGCTTCCGAGTACTTTTCTGTGCCTTTAATTTATTGCATTAATCAAGACTTTCAAAATTTTGATGAAAACGATGAGGAAGAAATTCCTCCGGTTTTGAAATATTTGCTTGATCAAGAGCAGGAGAGGTTTGTAAAACCTTTGGTTGATGAAATCACCACAATTAACGTTGGTACTGAGAAGGACCCGCGGCTGGTCCAGATTGGGTCCACACTGTCTTCTGAGGAATGCAAGTGCTTAGTCATTTTATTAAAAGATTTCAAAGATGTTTTCGCGTGGTCCTATGAAGACATGCCTGGAATCGATCCTGAGATTGTACAGCACCAGATTCCTCTTGACCCAGAGGCCCGACCTGTTAAGCAGAAGCTTCGAAGGATCCGCTTGGACTGGGCTCTGAAAATCAAAGAAGAGGTCACCAAGGAGATCGACGCAGGGTTCCTGTTAGTATCTGAGTACCCAACTTGGTTGGCCAATATAGTTACGGTGCTGAAGAAAGACGGCAGAATTCAGGTATGTGTGGACTTCAGGGATTTGAACAAAGCCAGTCCGAAGGACGACTTTCCTCTGCTGCATATCGACGAATTAGTGGATTTCACTGTTGGGCATGCGCTGCTCTTGTTCATGGATGGTTTTTCAGGCTACAATCAGATTTTGATGGCACCCAAAGATAGGGAGAAAACTACTTTCACTACCCCGTGAGGAACTTATTGTTATAGGGTGATGCCGTTTGGGCTGAAGAATGCTGGGGCTAAGTATCAACGGGCTACGACCATGATTTTGCATTAGATGGTTAGTTTAGGGTCATATTTTGATTAGCATACCTTATGCTTGCATGTTTGCATCATTCATTTGTATTGCATGCACCGAGGCTCGGCACATCATTCAAACTGCATCGTAATTTTGATACACTTACTTGAATACGTGTTTAAAAGCATGTTATCAAAGTGTTGCATATGCTATATTAGTAGCCGAGCCTATTAATTGCATTATTGCATGTGTTGCATTAGACATCTTGTATAGTTAGGATCATGCATTTTTCTAACTAGTTTTTGTTTTGGCTTAGAGTACTCGGTGAGTTTTATGGTTTAGCATACTTGCACGAGTGTGATTGCCATAATGCCATGTTTAGCATGCTTGCCATGAGGCTATATGCTTAATTGCTAAACTGCATGAATGCCTGTGGATGAAGGCTTTATTACTTGAATTGGAACAATTCAATAAATGTGAGTTTTAAGCCCACTTCGCGAAGTGGCAAAATCATGTTTTAAGCCCATCGTTGTCTAATGGAAAATCCGCGCTTTAGCCCACTTGAGGGTGGCACTTTCAAACCATTTTCAAAAATAAACATGAGTTGAATTGTTCCAATTCTTACGATTTAGTCTATACTTGCTTGCACGCGCATCACATAGTAAAGTTAGATAATAACCGAAACAAGAACACATGTGTTTATAAACCAACATATCATGATTAGTAGAGGTCGATCTTTGATCGGGCGAGCGGGGGTGCTCATTTCAGGACCTTCCCCTCTCGTGCCCAAGTTCTCGAGCCAAGGCAACTTTGGTGATGACGGACACGTGGCCTTTGGCATGAGTCAAGGTTTCCTAAATTTCCCAAAAATAAAATATTTAGGTGGCGACTCTGTAATCTGGTAAAGCGGTCTAATTTTGGCATTATTTGATTTAAAATCTAATTTTCCAAAATGATTTGCCGGATTGGACTCTTTGGTGTTTATCAGTCTCACATTGCACTTTGTGAGATTAGATTTAGAACCGTGACGGGAGTTCAAACTGTAGGACCAATTCGAGCCTCTCCGAAAGGAGGCGCGCGAAAAAGTCTAGCTACACTAGGGGGACAGTAAGAGGCAGAGGGGTTCTAACCCTCAGCAGTCCCAAGGAGCACATTCGAGGTCTACCTTTCCAGTGCCGAGTTCGGGTTCTAGGAGAGGCAGTCAGGGAGGCATCACCTGTTACAAATGTGGTCAGTTGGGCCACAAGTCTCCAGCTTGCCTATAGCGATCCCGGTTTTGCCCCGACCTTCCTTGTGTCCCGGATTTGGGTTCCGTGGTTAAATATTGTATCTATGTCTTGTCTTTCCTGTTTTACTCTTTGTATTTGAGTTTTTGGAACTTGTTGGGCGCATTTGGAATAGGTTGGTTGTTAGTTGGGTTAGATTGTTGTTGCCCAGATTTTGATCTCTTCGCTCGAGCGAGGCTTTTTGCGCTCAAGCGAGGCTTTTTGTAATTTGCTTCTTCGCTCGAGCGAGGTTTCTTGCGCTCGAGTGAGAATGAGGAGTTCTCAAGTTTCCTTCCAGACGTAGAATTTCTGGGGAGGATGAAATCCTTCGCTCGAGCAAGACTTCTTGCGCTCGAGCGAGCCTTATGTCATTTGTTCCCTCGCTCGAGCAAGGCTTCTTGCGCTCGAGCGAGCGTGTGCGTCTGTGTACACCTAAAGCTTTGCATTGTGCTCTCGAGCAACGCTTATTGCGCTCAAGCGAGGTCACTTGTTGTGTTTGGTCGCTCGAGTGACAACTCATTCGCTCGAGTGAAGACCGCGTATATCAGTTCCCAGCAGAGATATTTTACTTCACTTTTTTGAATCCCTTTCTTCTAAAAACCCTAATCTAGCACCTCCTCTCTCTAAAAATCTCTCTCTCTCTCTCTCTACAAATACTCTTTGATCCAAGCACCATTACCCTACTCCCTTTGAGAAAAAGATAGAGTAACTCGTGGGCTTCCATTTGATCCAAGGAAGTTTGAGTTTTGGACATCTTCAAAGTTCCTCCTTCTCTCCTTTGAGCTTCTACACTTGAGGTAGGGATATTCTATGCTTTAATATGATTTTTAACCTAGGTATTTGAGGTTATGTATAAATGGTGGAATTTGGGAAGGTTTTGGTAAAGTTAGGGTTTGGGTTCAAAGTTGAAAGAGTGGTTTTTTACATTAGGTTCCATGAATATCTATATGGGGTTTTGAATATGAGTTTATATGAGTTAAAATGATGAAATTTGGACTTGAGATTGATATTTGGGAAAAGGGGAAAAATTGCCCTAATTTGTGCTCAATAATTATTGTGCATAAATAATGAAATTGATATGGAAATTATGAAATTGGGAGGATATGTGATTGAATGGTGTAATTAGATTTGATAAATCTCGCACCTATGTAAAATTTGACAATTTATCTGTTGATAAATAGTATATCTGTTTAGATATATCTGTTTTGGGCTATCGGTGGAGGATAGTTAGGATTGTTGTAGAAACTGCATGAGGATTAGGTAAATTGAAACTAATCTTTTATGTTATTGAATATGACGGTTTGATTAAACCATTGAAAATGTGATTTGACTAGTCATTGTATATGATGATGCTTTTAAATACATTGTATATGTATCATTGTCTGGGAGGAGATAGGAGATGGACTCCATTGATAATTAAGTTGGCCGAAATGTCCTGGGTGAAAGTCCCGAAATCTTATGTATATATGGGTGCCGGTTCCCTCGGATGTGAATTCCGTAAAATGGCAAGAAAATAAGAAGTGTTGGATTGATGAATGTAGTAAATTGTGAACCATTGAGTTGAAAAACTCATTTTGGTTGATTAGATGATAATGAACTTGGTTAATTGATTTACCCAAAATGGATGATTGGAAATGAATCGAGATAGGGATATTTATATTGAATGGTCTTGGAGAGAGTATATGTTGGTTAAGAGTATTGCACATTTATTTGATGCTTATACCTTAGTTAAATCTCATATATTGTTTTAGCATATCTCTACTGGGCTTGGCTCACCCTACTTGGGACACCATTTTCAGGTATAGGTGATATGTTACCTCCAAGGACATAGCTTGGGAGGACCTAGGACTGAAGGCTCTGTTTTGTTATATTTTGCTTTAATGTTTATTCAAGCCGAGGGATTTATATGTATAGAGTTTAGAACTCTTTTTGTTGTAACCAAGTTATCTCTTGGAAAAATGAAAGCCTGTAGGGCATTTATTTTGTTGTTACTAAATTAGAAATTCATGTTATGGTTTCAAAATGAACGTTTATGAAAGTGTTATGCATGTAATATCTTTTGTAATATAAACTCTGACGAATGAAAGTAATACATTTCATATTTTGCTTATGAATCTCTTGGGTTGATTTATATCATATTTTGAGAGCGTTACATTGGCCACAGAGAGGAAGAGGGCAGCGAGCAGCTTCATCTTCGGCTCATTCTCAGGGCCAGAGTCAAGGCAGAGGCCAGCCGCTCACTTGTTATCAGTGTGGGCAGGCGGGGCACCTGAAGAGATTTTGCCCACAGTTTGGTGGCACACCTGGTGCGTTTGGTTCGAGGTAGACACAGAGTCACCAGCCAGCGCAGTCAGTACAGGCCACGAGGGCCAACCAGGGAGCCTCTTTGGCTCAGTCGGTGCAGCAGTCTTATGCTCCGAGAGGTGAGTAGGTCGATCAGAGGCCTATGGGGCACGTGTATGCTGTTATTGCACTAGATCTTGTACCGGTTCCATTTGTTGTAAGAGGTACCTTTTTGTTTTACAACTCGGTTGCTAATGTGTTTATTGATACGGGTGCATCCAATTTATTTATTTCGTCTGCATTTGCATCTGTTTTGGGGTTGGAGTTGGCGTAGTTAGCATCTCCTATTTGTGTTGTGTCACCTGTCGGGGGTGAAATGGTTTTGAAACAGGGGTGTCGGGGCTGTGATATAGAGGTCGCCGATCGTCAACTTCCTTTTTCTTTTGTATTGATGGACATGTTTGGTTTTAATGTTATTTTGGATATGGACTGATTATCGTCATACCGAGTTGTTATAGATTGCTACCGACAGAGGGTTACTGTATGTACCTTGAGCGGTGATTGCTTTTATTTCTTGGGGGACCCGGTGGATAGAGTCTTATCACCGGTGTATGGTTCGCGTGAACGAAGTGAACTTAGTTGTCTTCTTGCTAGTTTTTTGAGTAGTGAGTGTGATGAAGTTCGAGTTGAGTTGCCAAGAGTGGTTTGTGAGTACTCGGATGTCTTTCTCGAGGAACTTATTAGTTTACCACCTCATCAAGAGATCGAGTTCTCTATTGATTTAGTGCCTGGCACGGCACCGATTTCTATGGCACCGTATCGGTTTACGCCAGCCGAGTTGAGTGAGGTGAAGATTCAGCTCCATAAATTACTAGATAAGGGCTTTATTCGCCCTAGTACTTTGTCTTGGGGAGCACTAGCCCTCTTTGCTAAAAAGAAAGATGGAGCCTTGCGACTTTGTATTGACTACCGAAAGGTGAACCAGGTTACGGTTAAGAACAAATATCCTATGCCTCGTATAGATGACCTGTTTGATTGGTTAAAAGGGTCTCGTTGTTTCTCCAAGATAGACCTAAGATCGAGTTACCACCAGTTGAGGGTCAGGGAGGAGGATATCCCGAAAATGGCATTTCGTACGGGGTATGGTCATTATGAGTTTCTTGTGATGCCTTTTGGGCTAACCAATGCACCGCTGGTGTTTATGGACTTAATGAACCGAATCTTCCGAGAGGTCTTAGATCGTTTTGTGGACGATATTTTGATTTACTCACCCTCTGAGGAGGAGCACGAGGAACACTTGCGAGTGGTGCTCGAGTTGCTTAAAGCCCATAAGTTATATGCTAAGTTCGGGAAGTGCGAGTTTTGGCTAAGAGAGGTTAAGTTATTAGGCTATGTAGTATCCAGAGAATGGGTGACTGTAGATTCATCCAAAATTGAGGCAGCGCAAGATTGGGCACAACCTAAGAATGCTTTCAAGATTCCTAGTTTCTTGGGGTTGGCTGGGTATTACCCTCGGTTTGTGAAGGATTTCTCCAAATTAGCTTCGCTTTTGACTAGGTTGACGAGGAAAGGGGTCAAATTCGTGTGGAGTGAGACTTGTGAAAAGTTATTCCAAGAGCTTAAAGTTAGACTTACCATTGCTCCAGTCTTGATTATTCCAGAGAGGAGATTGGGCTATTCAGTATATTGTGATGCCTCACGAGAGGGTTTGGGTTGTGTATTGATGCAAGAAGGGAAAGTAGTAGTCTATGGCTCACGACAGTTGAAAACACACAAGAGGAACTACCCTACTCACGATTTAGAGTTAGCAGCTGTGATTTTTGCCTTAAAGATTTGGAGGCACTATCTATATGGTGAGAGATTTGAGGTGTTTTCTGATCATAAGAGTCTAAAGTATCTGTTTACACAGAAGGACTTGAACTTAAGGCAGAGAAGAAGGATAGAGTTCATAGAATATTATGATTTCGAGTTGCATTAACATCCGAGGAAGGCCAATGTTGTGGCCGATGGCCTAAGTAGCAAATCCATCAGTAGTGTAGCTTGTATTGCTATCCGGGAATGGGAGATATTGGGTGCCCTTGGTGAATTTGACTTGCATCTGGAGTTTGTTGAGTCCGCAGCCTTATTTTCTGTAGTTGTACAACCTCCACTTATGAACCGAGTGTTAGAACCACAAAAGAGTGACATTGAGGTAGAATCCCTTCGGGAGAAGATCTCCAGTGGGAAAGTAGAGAAGGGTTTGATTGTGTATCCCGACCTGAGTGTGAGATATCGTGACCGTTTGTTTATACCGGAGTCTTGCTAAGAGGAAGTACTCCGAGAGTTTCACCGTTTATGCCTTGTAGTGCATCCGGGAGGCACAAAGATGTATCATGATCTAAGTTGTCAGTTTTGGTGGAGGGGTATGAAGAAGGATATGGCAGTGTTTATATTGAAGTGCCTTACTTGTCAGCAAGTGAAGGCCGAACATCAGAGGCCAGCGGGTTTGTTGCAACCCTTGCCTATAGCTAAGTGGAAATTGGAGCATGTCACGATAGATTTTGTTATGGGCCTTCCAAGGACTCAATGGGTAGTGATGCCATTTGGGTGGTAGTTGATCGAATGACTAAGTTGGCGCGTTTTATTCCTATGCGCGTAAGAGATTCGGTAGATTACCTTATTGACTTGTATATTCGGGACATAGTGAGGTTACACGGGGTCCTTGTGACGATCGTTTAGGATAGAGACCCGTGTTTCACTGCTCGGTTGTGGCAGAGCTTGCAGAGTGCCTTGGGCACTAGACTGACCTTTAGTACCGCTTACCATCCTCAGACTGACGAGCAGTCCGAGCGTACTATTCAGATCCTTGAGGATATGCTTCGTGGCTGTGTCCTTAACTTTAAGGGGTCATGGGAGAGACATTTACCCTTAGTGGAGTTTGCCTACAATAACAATTTCTAATCGAGTATTGGCATGGCACCGTTTGAGGCCTTGTACGGCCGACCGTGTAGATCTCCAATGTGTTGGGCCGAGGTGGGTGATGTACCTTTGTTAGGTCCAGAGTTGGTTCGAAAAACGATGGAGAAAGTGGCACTTATCCGTAAAAGGTTGGTTACAGCCCAGAGTTGCCAAAAGAGTTATGCCGACCGTAGGAGGAGACCTTTGTCATTCGAGGTGGGTGATCATGTCTTTTTAAAAGTATCACCTAGACGAGGTTTGATGAGATTTGGAAAGAGTGGGAAGTTATCCCCTCGATTCATTGGCCCTTTTGAAATCCTTGAGCGGATTGGAGAGGTTGCCTATCGTTTGGCATTATCGTCACAACTTTCTAGGGTGCATGACGTATTTCATATTAGCATGCTTCGGAAGTATGAGCCAGATCCATCACTTGTGCTGGATTGGACCGACTTAGAGGTAGACGAGGAAGCCTCCTATAAGGAGAGACCGGTGCGAGTCTTGGATAGGTGGGACCAAGTCTTGCGAGGCAAGACAATCCTCTTTGTCAAAGTGTTGTGGAAACATCACAGGATTGGGGAAGCAACTTGGGAGCGTGAATTAGAAGCCCGAGAGAAATATCCAGACTTATTTATTGATATTTGAGTATATGTTAAAATTTTAGTTTTGTTTGTGTGAGACCATGAAATATCCTCTCACATAAATGTAATTGAGATCCAACGAAGAGAAGAAGTCTGTCCCTGTGTGTCTGCAAAGATGAGCATGATCGGCGCCACCCAACCGGGGGTGCTGGCCGGAGACACTCCGATGCTAAAGTTAGTCCTTTGATTGAAAGAATAAAGCTATGGAAATCAAGAATGTTGGTGTGTAGTGTAGGGAAAGAGCACATACATTTCTTCTGGGATGCCCCCCCTTTATATAGATTGGGGGTGTGATATTTGTTTGGGCTAGACCCATTATTTGGGTTAACCCCAATAAGCGGATATATATTATTTTCTGGCTCCCACAATTGCCCCAAAACTTTCATTGTCTGCGGCAGAAGGAATGAGAGTTTTTCTTGTCGAGTTACGCTATTCAAATAGCTGTTGGGTTTTTGATAAAGAACACTCTAGATAAATGAATAAAATGTATGAATGAATGACTGCATGTATGCTTGAATGTATGCATAAATGTACGTATGTCTTGAATGTGTGTATAAATATACATATGTCTATCATAGGATGAAATTATATCACATGAGTTCCAAATAAATCATAATGATGGGCCACGGTATTGTTACCCCCAGGCAAGGGCTGTAGGCCGCGGTATTATGACCCCCGAGCGAGGGTGTAGTATATTGTCGAGTGCAAAGAGCACTTCAAAATATAGACTTTTGTGCCAAGCTAGTGATATTTTTATGTACCAAGCACAGAAATGATTTCCTGAACTAAATAATGTAGATTAAATAAGGTAGATATATCAGCCAAAAAATGGACCACGGTATTATAACCCCTAGGCAAGGGTGTAGGCCTGCGGTATTATTACCCCCGTGCGAGGGTGTAGACCTGCGATATTATTATCCCCTGGCGAGGGTGTAGGCCTGCGGTATTATTACCCCCGGGCGAGGGTGTAGGCCTGCGGTATTATTACCCCCGGGCATGGGTATAAGCCTGCGGTATTCTAACCCCCGGGCGTGGGTGTAGGCCTTTGCTGATGGCGCTCTATGCCGAGTGCGAAGATTACGCTGTACTTGGAGACTTATGCTAATTTTAAGTGGCGATCAAGTGCTAATATTGCAAGGATTTTGAATAATGCATCCTATGTCAGTGATGGCCTGTACCGAATGAGGTAGACGTGTTAATCACAAATAATATTGTTCCGCTTGTAAGGAATTGCCAAGTAGATATTGGGCCAACTATTTAATTGCCGAGTAAGTTTTAGGAAAATTAGCATTGCTCGATTTGCATTTAGTCCAATGTAGACTTGTCCCATTGCTTTCGAATGACAGGTGTTAGTCGGAAGGAATGCAGATTGGACTTGCCCCATTGCCCTATGTTGCGAGGCAGATTCGACTTTGGTAAAAGGACAGCGCACAAAAATATGCAAACTGCCGATGGCCAAGTGTAATTTATTGCCCCAAGTTGCCGAATGAAAAGTGCCGAGTGAGTGTAAGAGTTTAGTGAGTTTGGCGATGATCGTTAAGCCGATTAAATTGTACCATCACCATAATGAGAAGTAATGACAAGTACAAAAAATGCTAAGTATTCGGAAGGAATTCAGAATAGACTTGAGCCAAAATTGCCGAATGATGTGGGTTGTTATAGTGACGGGAAGATGCTAAAATTGTTGAATTCGGATCAAATGCCAGGCTGGGCGGAAAAAGTGTTGTTGGAACTACGATATGTAGTACTGCATATAAAATTTGCAAATTTATGGTATGGAATTTGCAAAATCAAGCCGTACGGATGTGTTCAGAAGGCTTCAAATAGTTGGAAACGTCTATTGGCTCGCTATAATCGAACTCCAGATGGCGTAGTTTTAGTCAAAGTTGAGCTGATGGCTCAGATCGGTTGAGACTTGTGCTCCGCGAAGCATTGGATAACTCCTCGGCTTGGCGGCTTTTGTAAAAAATAAAAAATAAGGAAAGATGATGCCAACAAGACTTGAACTCTTGCCTTTGAAAGAAAGAGAGAGCACTAAACCATTGTGCCAAGACAAAGCATTCTGTTAATATTTGGCAAGATATACATTTGAATGTGATTGTTCAACTATTATAGGATGTAGCTTAGCCACGATGCACTGAATAATTTCTTTTGTTTTCCATGCAAACTCTGATCGTCTTCTCCGATAAAATGGGTGAATTTCTGGGCAAACTTCGACTGGCCCGTACGGCTTTGTTTGAGCTCCAATTTCGACATGGTTTGTTGCGTTGGACTCGTCTCAATGAGTACTTCACACTGGTATGGTCAAAACTTGATTTCAATAATGTTGAAAATTTTAGTTTGCTGAAATTTTGGTATGTTCCGCAATGACTAGCAAACTTCGATTACTTCTTGGCTGCACGAGTTGGTGGGTTTGGACTCTTTGAGTTGGCACGAATCCTCTGGTATATTCAGAAGTTGACTTCGACGAGCTGAGATGCTAGTTCTATGCCGAGATAGTATCACCGAGCAATATTGTTGTACTTTCGAGAGATTATGAGATTTTTGCCGAAGAGGTAGATAATAGTACAATTTAATCGGCATATTATCAACTCTGAATTATACACTATTAAGCCGATTAAATTGTACCATCACCATAATCAGAGGATTCTTGCGCTCGAGCGAGGCTTCTTGCGCTCGAGCGAGTGTGTGCGTTTGTAAAACTTCTTGCGCTCGCTCGAGCGAGTCTTTTGTAATTTGCTTCTTCGCTCGAGCTAGGTTTCTTGCGCTCGAGCGAGGCTTCTTGCGCTCGAGCGAGTGTGTGCGTTTGTAAAACTTCTGAAGCTTTGTATTCTACGCTCGAGTGAGGATTCTTGCGCTCGAGCGATGTCACTTGTTGTGTCTGGTCGCTCGAGCGAAAACCGCGTATATCAGTTCCTAGCAGAGATATTTTACATCACTTTTTGAATTCCTTTCTCCTAAAAACCCTAATCCGGCACCTCCTCTCTCTAAAACTCTCTCTCTCTCTCTCTCTCTCTCTCTCTATACAAATACTTTTTGATCCAAGCACCATTACCCTACTTCCTTTGAGAAAAATGTAGAGCAACTTGTGAGCTTCCATTTGATCCAAGGAAGTTTGAGTTTTGGGCATCTTCAAAGTTTCTCCTTCTCTCCTTTAAGCTTTTACACTTGAGATAGGGATATTCTACTCCTTGGTATGGGTTTGAACCTAGGTATTTGTCATTTTGTATAAATGGTGGGATTTGAGAAGATTTGGGTGAAATTAGGGTTTGGATTTGAATTTTGAAATAGGGGTTTTCTATATTTGGCTCCATATAGGTAGATGAGGACTTGATTATGATGTTATATGAAAATAAATGATGAAATTGGGTCTTGGGGTTAATATTTGGAACAGTAGGAGGTTTGCCCTAATATGAGTTAAATAAATTATTTGCATAGATAATGAAATTGATATGAGAAATATGAAATTGGGAGGATATATAAATGCAATGTGTAGTTGGATTTGATAAATCACTCACCTATGGAAAATATGATAAATTATCTGTTTGATAGATTGTATATCTGTTTAGAAATATCTGTTTGGGCTATCGGTAGAGGATAACTATGATTGTTGTAGAAACAACATGAGGATTAGGTAAATTGAAGCTAATTACGCGGATTATGTCATTGAATATGACGGTTTGATTAAATTGTTGAATATGTGAATTTGGTAGTCATTGTATATGACACATTCTTAAATACATTGTATATGTATCATTGTTTGAGAGGAGATAGGGGATGTACTCCATTGTTTGGGAGGAAATAGGGGATGGACTCCATTGAAAATTAAGTTGGCCGGAGTGTCCAGGGTAAAAATTCTGAAATTTTATGTATATATGGGTGCTGGTTCCCTCGGATGTGATTTTGTAAAATGGCAAGAAAATAGAAGTGTTGGATTGATGAATGTATATAATTGTGAACCATCGAGTTGTAATCTCATTTTGGTTGATTAGATAATAATGGATTTGGTTAATAGATTCTCCCGAAATTGATGAATGGAGATGGATCGAGGTATGGTTGACCATATTGAAGGGTCTTGGGAAGAACTTGTGTTGGTTTTGAATATTGCACATTTATCTGATACTTATATCTTAGTTAAATCTCTTATACTGTTTTAGCATATCTCTACTGAGTTTTAGCTCACTCTACTTGGGAAACCATTCTCAGGTACAGGTGACATGATGCCTCCAAGGATATAGTTTGGGAGATTAGGGGCTGAAGGCTCCATTTTGTTACGTCGTTTTGTGTTAAATGTTTATCCAAGCTGAGGGCTTTATATGTATAGAGTTAGGACTCTTTCTTTTATTGTAACCAAGTGATATCTTGGAAAGATGTAAACCCATAGGGCATTTATTTTGTTGTTATTAAATTAGTGTTACATGCTGTAGTTTCAAAATGAATATTTATGAAAGTATGATGCATGTAATCTCTTTTGTAATATAAATTATGATGAATGAAAGTAATACATTTTATGTTATGTTTGTAAATCTCTTGGGTTGATTTATGTCATATTTTGAGGGTGTGACATATTATGGGGCATTTTGGAAATTTGGTTAAAAATCAAATTTTGGTTTTTAATTCATTTTGGATCACATTACATTTCATCTTTTTACTCACAAAAAGATAAAAAGTTAAAAAAAATTAATTTTTAATCAACTTTTCAAAACAACCCACATATACTTAGATATATATAATTAAACTTTATAAACTATCGATTGCTTCTAATGATTAGTATACTTGGCATCACCTTCCACATGATCTGATGAGTAACAGAAGATTGCATGAAACTACTGTACAAACCATAGGATGGGTTACATCCCCTAAAATTCCCCAAAAGGCCACAAAAAAATCAAACCAAATGAGTGACGCTTTTTGGCCAATGTTGTTCAGTCATTGTTTAAAACTCCAGTTCTGAAGAACTCGCGCCCCTATAATCAGATATTTCTCTCCTTTGAATTTTATTTATTTATTTTTTATGATCTCCTCTTCTTTGAAATTCAGTACACCATTTTTGCTGCCCGGACCAAACTTTTAGGTTTTTTTTTGACTTTTTTATTTTTTGAGTATACTAGAATGGTAATTTGAAAAAAAAAAAAATACAGTGTATTAAGGGTAATTATAATCCCAAATAATTTAATAGGGCATATTGAGAAATTAAAAGTATTTAATGATTTTTTTGAGTGCAAATAAAATTTCCAATTTGCAAAGTGGATGTTGGGATTGATAGTCCGTTCGGACTAGCATGGGCCTTGAACGAGGAGATTAGTTTGGAAAAGACTTTCAAGGGTTGAGTTTCAAAGTTAGAGCAGGAATTAGCTTGGAAAAAGATTCACTGCGTTTGGTTTTAATTCTTTGGATTCAATTTTTTTTAAATTGAATTTTTTATTTTTGTGTATTTTTTTATTTTTAGTGAATATTTTTAAAATTTTAAACAATTTTTTACTTTTTTACATGCACCTTACAAAATATAATATATAATATAATATAATCCACCCAAAAAATTATTATCCACCCAAAAAACCTTACAAAATATTTGTAAAAAAATATTTTTTAAAATTAATAAATACACAAAAAAATACGAAAAATATACTAAATTTTCACAATTTTTTTTGTATTTTTGATATTTAGTGAATTTTTTTAAAAGAATTTCACAAATATTATACTTTTTAAGTGTATTTATGTTATGTGTATCTAAAAATTAATAAAAAAATTGTTTAAAATTTTAAAAGAAATCAATGAAAATAAATATAAAAAAAACACAAAAAATAAAAAATTTCAATTTTCTAAGAACTGAATTCAAAAAACTCAAATCAAACAAGCTGATTATTTTGTCCATGCTGTGTTTTGTTTGTATGACTTTTTTGGTATTATGTCATTATATATATATATATTAAAATAATAAAAAATATTACAAACACGAAGGGAAAATATTTTTTATAAATATTATAAAAAAAATTTATAAAATATAATTTTTAATATAAAAATATATCAAAAATATCAAAGGGTGGGGTCTATCTCACATCATTAGAGATGGATTTGAGGTGTTCAATTAGAAATCTCAAGAATTTTTCATCTTAAAAACTTTATTCTAATTAGCATTTGTAATATGAAAAATGCGTGAGATATCTAATTTATCACCTTTAAAAATCACCTTTAATGATATGTCACAAGTGTTAAATTTTAATTTGTCAAATATTTTATCATGTAAGATCTAATCTCAATATTATATTATTAAATATAATTTAAGAGTAATAAATTAAAAGAATATAATATTGTTATGATCTCTTTTGTTATTTACTCATTCATTTATTTATTCTCTCCTCAGTTATATCACACCACTACAATTCAAAATGAATTCTTTCATCAAAACTCTATGTGCAGGGTAACATTATAATGCACATCTCTCTCGAAAAAGAAAAAAAATAATCATAGGTTAGTTATAATATATTTTAGTAAATTACAAATTTATCTTATGAGGTTAATTAAAATACGAATTTTCTCTTGTAATTTTAAAAATTATATTTCACTCCATAAGATTTCTAATTTCATAACAAATTGCACTTTTTATTAATAAATCATTAAATCAATTAATAGTTTTTAATAATGTTATAAATACATTTTAATTAATAATTTAAGTAATTTTATTATTGTATAGGAAAGCAATTATAGATTTAATTTTTTTAGTTAATTAAGTTAAATAAAAAAACTTGACAAGGGAATATTTATAATTTTCTAAATCACAGAGAACAATCTGCATTTTAAATAAATCTCAGGAGGTGTATTTGTAATTTACCCTAACACTTTATAGTGTTAAATGTCATAATTTAATAAATTGTAACTAAATTTTTTTGACAAATAATCAATGATCTCTTTCATCATAATTAAAATTATAATCACAATATATCATGATTTAATCATAATTAAACCACAACATATCAAACATCACCTATGAAATAACTAAAAAATTCTTTAATTATAACAAAAAGCGGGTAATGTTAGGAATACTAAATTTTCTACCAAATAAATGATCAAATGTTCACATGAGTGTGGGGTCATAGAAACTCTACACGGTTAATTCTTGGAGAACTACGTCAATGTGGGAGAGGAGAAAAAAATTATCAATATATAGAAGATGTAAGTGACATTTATACTCTATAATTTTTTATTTGTATTTTATCATAAACATACTTATATTTTTATGTGTTAATATTTTTTTTTTCCCCTTTCCCAGCAATATATATTTTCCCTTAATTATTTTTCTCTTTCTTGAAAGCTCACTACTGTTTCTTAAAGACTCTATTCCAAGCATTTGTAATAGATTCAGTTGGTCATCTGTTGGAGATTAAAACTGGTAGACCGTCTAGTCCGTTTCGTATGCTCATTTTTAGATTCCATTTTAATGATTCAAATCATTCATATTTTAAGATTCATCGAGTACATTATTTCTGTAAAAATTCAAGTCGATCGGATAACAATAACTACATGTTCAAATCAGTTTTGTATAAAAAAATAGACGGTAAAAAAATTAACAATTTATATAAAAATTGATTCGAACACGTAGTTATCATTATCCGATCACCTTAATTTTTTTATAAAGATAATATACTCAACAAACCTTAAAATATAAATAATTCAAACTATCAAAATGAGAACTAAAAATAAGCCCACGAAATGCACTGATCAGCCAAATTTTGATCTCTAACCAGAGATAAGAGCATCTCCAACGTTAAACTATTTTTTTCATCAAATCTGATGGAAAAAAAAAAAGGTGATTTCCTCAATCTGATATGAGTTCCTCCAATGGATTGCATTGTAGCTTGTATCAAAAGGGCAGGGACGTCCAGCTGGACGGCCGGCCGGTCAACCGGAAAGGATCAATTTTTTTATTTTTTTTTACCCTCCATTTCATTTTCCCTCTACTAAATATTTTCCTTTTTTTCTTGCCTCCAATAATGATTTCCTTTCAAAAACTGATATAAACACATTAATCCATGTACCATATAGCAGATGTACGAGCACGAAATAATCTTCTCGTATAATCCTGTTGATCAAGTTTGCACTCCTCCGAACGTCGTCGCTTTACTTCCTGAAAACACAAATGTGAGCTAGCCGGCGGGCGTGTGTCGGATACCTCTCTGATGCCTAAGTCAGCAAAATAGACAAATAGGCAAAAGCTCTGTGTATTCCGAAAGTCAAAGTTGTGTTACCTTTCCATAGGTGATGTCGTGAGCTTTTATAGGTTCCGCGTGGCACAATCCTAGTAGGACTCTTATTCCTCCATGTAGAGTCCTCTTATGAATCACACTCCTGAAAGGTAGTGCTTATCCTTCAGCACCCCCCTCACTGCTTAAACCAAGTGAGATGGTTCTAGCTCGGTGGTATGACCAAACGACTGAGCTAGTATTGCTATGCCCAAGTGCCAGGTTAGACCGAGCTCAGTCTAGCTCGGGTCATCCCTTCTCCGTTTGTACCTCGACTTGGCACACTCCAACCGAGCTACCTACTTAAGGCTGATCGAACCATGCTCAATGACGACCTTAGCTCGGCGCTACTGTGTGCGAAGCTTAGTTCGGTCCAACTTCTCCTGGGTCCAACTCGTTAGTTCGAAGACCGAACTAAATCAACCCTTTACCTCGGCCCATTTGTGCGGCCCAACTTACGAAGACGGCCATTCCTTAGCTCAGCCCAATTTACTTATAAATTACCCTCTCAATTGCCCCTTAATTCCATCTGCGAAGCATGATTGGGATTACCTATTACCAGCCGAGCTAAAACTTTCAGCCTTTCAACCGAGATAAAATGTCGTCGGGCTACCGATTGGTTCGGTCAAAAAACATCTCCTCAGTCACGCTGTCATCTGAATCGCTTGTTATTCCATAGACACGTGGCAGGCCCCTACTGGTTGAGTACAACTGTCCAACCATCTTTGTACTTCGCGTATTTTGAACACTCCTGCCCAAACTCGCGCTTTTCACAAAAACCCTACTCTTTGAACGAAACGTACCACTATTCATCTTCCTCTCTCTCTACTTTCTGAGCTTCCATTTTTCCTCATCACTGTGTCTGCAAAGCTCGTGTTTTCCGTAGACTTGATTTCAATCTTCAGTCCTTCCACCTTGAACTGGTATGTGGCTCAAGCTTTCTTCTTTCTATTCGTATAGACTAACAACATGTATTTTTTGTGTATATGTGTTTTCTCACAACACTTTCAAATGGTTTTCTCTATAATGAGCAAGAACCTTTCGAACAGTAATCACACCTACTGGATTTGCGAACAGACTGAAATAGGACGTTTTGGATCCAAAATCATACCACGACCGAACTAAGATCTTGTTTGTATTAGATGCAAGCCTAGCCAGACTGGATAACTCTTCTAGCAACTGGACTAAAACTTCACGTCATACATGTAGTTCCAATAGGTCTAGGTACCTCGTGTTTTACCTAGCTGAGCTAGCGAACTGTATTAGGTTTGCGCAATACCGCGCTAGAAAGCCTCAACCACCGACCGAACTATAACTTGGGGCTAAACCAACTCCCTGACATAGTCAAAACCGAACTAAGAATGCTGCACCATAAGCTTCAACCGGGCTACGAACTTCTCATTTACTTAACCGGGCTAAAGCCCCTTGCTTAAACCGAGCTAATAATAGATAGTTTTCCACATAGCCGAGCTAGGACAACATTTATTTTACCTTTATTACTTTTAGCACGGTCTATCGATCTGTGCTTAACACTTTTCTTTTTCACTTTGCAAACTCTGACTAGGTTGGCCAGGCACTCCCTTGCACGTTCAACCAAGATACCCAACATCATCTCAGCACCGAGCTAGCACCTCAAGCTAATTTATACATAATTTAAATCCTCATGGGTAAATATAGGTTTTTAGTCAACTCTCTAGGGGCTATGGCCGAGTTCCGAAGGGACTACCATATCCCTGATGATGTCCACCTTAGCTTAGCCGAACTAGACACCACTCCCTGGGGTAAACCTGGCTTCGTTCCCTTCACCCTCCTTTCCATTGTAGAAACCGGACTCTAATTCCCTATAAAGCCTCTTCTTTGTGAATTCCTCAAACAAACAAATCTTTGCCCAACCCAGCTTTCCACAATTTCGTACAGAATAATAAATGGCATCGCCGAGCTAAACCGCCGGCTTGGCCTTAATCTCGGTTTAGCTGAGCTATTTCACCGGTATTCACTTAGCCAAAACGAAGATGGCTGGGTCTATTATTTAAGAATAAGAAGACGCCGAGAAAAGATAATAAAGAACACCCTAGACAAAGATGTAAATAACGATGATTTTTTCTGGGTCTCAGGCAACTTTGAAGACCAAGAGGCCCAGATCCCGGGCGACCGAATTAATTGGGATAAATGAGTAGCCGGTATACATACCTCGGCTCAATTTTTTCATTCCTTACTCTGTTTGTAAGTTTTGAACCGCACTAACCGTTGTAATTTTCCTTATGCAGATTTAAACTTTCTAAAGTCGCAGTACAGTTACCCCAACCTTGGCGCACTCCGCGCCGCACTAAGACATCCCAATCGAGGTTGGGCCGAGCTTCTCAACTTTAAGCCGACGTATAGATACAGCAGTAGGCGGAAGACCAGGGTGACAAACTTCCTCTTGGAGCCATCTCCTGAACCTGATCCAACCCTCCCACAAATTAATCTTATCCCATTGACTGCAGAACAAGAGATGGCCAAAAAGAGAGCAGTAAGAGCTCTTATCACCGAAACAAACTAGGCCGAGGTACCACAAGCCGGCCAAACAAACGAGGCCATGGTAGTGCTTCCCACCTCTCGGTCGTCATCATCTCGGCCAAGCAAGCGTGCTCGGACTTCCATAACCGAGCCACGCCTTGTCGACGAAGATGAAACCATCCTTCCCGAGACCACACCACCGAGCCCACAACTGGAGCGCTCTGATCGAGCTAGCTCCTCTGAGTAGGTACCAAAGGTCACTTTCAAGAACCGAGCTGTCACTAGTACTGACTCGGTGGTCGCAGAAAAAGATCATTCGCTGGTATTTAACCTTGCCAAGAGCGTATGCCTGCCACCGGATATGGAACATCACAACCACCTTACCGAGCTAAAAGCCATCCGCTCGGCCACCAAATCGATGGTCTTGGTGAGTGCTTCTCTTTTTGCTTTCCAATTTGCACATCTGTTTGCTTGGTTTTGCTGAGTCTCTTACCGCCCTTTTTCAGGCCATGCAGAAAAACCACATCGCTTATAAGCGTGTGTTAGAACTGCGCAAGACAGCGAGGCAGGCCGTAGCAGAGGCTAATGCTAAATCAGCCGAGCTAGAAGACTCTAAGAAGAAAACGGCCGAGCTACAGACCGAAATAACCCGACTCACCGGGCTAGTTAGTTCGGCCGAAGCAGATAAGCAGAAGGCTGCGGCTGTGCTGAAAGACAAATATCTGCGTGAGCTGGCCAAGCTCGAGGGAAGGAAGAATGTTGAGATAACCGAGCTGGAGAAGAGGGTGGAGGACGCGGAAGACCGCGGTTACAAAGAAGGTGAAGCCACATATATCCTGTAGTGCGAAGCTGCTAAGGACATTTTCTTCAAATGTGGGTGGAAGGCAGCCATGGCGCAGCTCGGTCATAGCCAAGAGACCGAGGTCTTCCTCAACCCTCCTCCATATTTTATACCGAGCTACATGGTGGAGTACGCAAATGCAGTGCAACAAAAGTTTCTTCAAGTTGAGGACGAAGAAGAGGCATCAGAGCCCAACAATACCCCAGTCGTCGCCAATGATCCCGCTATTCAGTCAGCTCGAGTGAAGCCACTGATGGAAGACTTGGTTGAAGATGTGGCCGGGTTACCTGCTGAAACCGGGCTTCGAGTTGAGCTGGATGCGGATCTTGACGACCTTTTTGCTTGATCCTGTATTTTCTTCTTCTTGCTTTTTGGAAAGAATGTGTAACCGGACTAAGGCCCCATCTTGTGTACCTTTGATTTGAACTTTGAATGAAAGCTTCTTTTGTTTCAACTGTTTGTTAGGTTTACTCCATGCATTTATTTTCCAACTGTAATCTGAATGAAGTATAACATTTTCTGGCCGAGATACCTATCTCGGTCTTAACCTTGAAATCTATTTGGTCATACCTGCCAACCTCTTCAGCCTAGGTTTTTACCTTGGCTAAAGATCACTAAAAGTTGTTATTCCAACTAACCACTCTTCAGCCTAGATCCTTATCTCGGCTGAAGAGTACTAAGTGTTGGTTTTTCCAGCCAACCTCTTTAGCCCACATCCTGATCTTAGCTGAAGAGGGCTCAAAGTTGGTTATTCCTGCCAACCCAGAGCCAAATATTTGGTTATTCCTGCCAAACTTCCTGCAGCCTGGATCGTTATCCTCGGCTTTAGGAGAAGTGTTGGTTTTTCTAGCCAACCTCTTCAGCCTAGATCCTGATCTTAGTTGAAGAGAGCTCAAAGTTGGTTATTCCTATCAACTTAGAGTGAAGTATTTGGTTTTTCCAACCAAACATCCTGCAGCCTGGAACCTTATCCTCGGCTTAGGAGACATAAGTGTTGGTTTTTCCAGCCAACCTCTTCAGCCTAGATCCTGATCTTAGCTGAAGAGAGCTCAAAGCTGGTTATTCCTGCCAACTTAGAGTGCAGTGTTTGGTTTTTCTAGCCAAACGTCCTGCAGCCTGGATCCTTATCCTCGGCTTAGGAGAAGTAAGTGTTGGTTTTTCCAGCCAACCTCTTCAGTCTTGATCCTTATCTCGGCTGAAAAGAGCGCAAAGTTGGTTATTCCGGCCAACTCTGCTTTTAATGCACCTATCTCACTAAAACTACTTATACAGTAGAAAACAATTTATGCTGAAACAGAAACTACTTGTTTTATTGAAAAAAAGAAAAACTACAAGTACGTTTAAAGAAAAGCTAAAAATAATATAGTTTGAGATTGGCAGTGTTCCATGGCCTGGGAATGGCTTTGCTGTCTTCATCCTCCAAGTGGTATGCCCATTTTCCTGCTAATCCAACCACTTTGTAAGGTCCTTCCCAATTGGGCCCTAACTTGCTATCTCCGGGTACCAGGGTGTTTCCCATTACTTTGCGCAATACCCAATCTCCGATCTTGAATTGCCTTGGATGTACTGTCTTGTTATATTTTCTGGATAATTCTTGCTGGTATGAAGCAATGTGAACTAGTGCTCTTTCTCTTCTTTCTTCTGCAAGGTCGAGCTCCAATGCTATGGCTTCTCCATTTAACTCTGGGTCAAAATTTTCGCTTCTGATGGTGGGGAGGCCAATTTCCAGTGGGATTACTGTTTCCATGCCGTAGGCTAAGGAGAATGGCTTTTCTCCAGTTCATCGCCGAGGTGTGGTACGGTAAGCCTATAAAACATGAGGAAGCTCCTCAGCCCACTTTCCTTTTGCTTTCTCTAATCTTTTCTTCAATCCATCCAAGACTACTTTGTTTGATGCTTCCGCCTAGCCATTTGCTTGGGGGTATGTCGGTGTAGAGTTGTAAAATTCTATCTTATATTCTTCACAAAAGCCTCTAAAAATTTTGTCATCGAACTGAGTGTCGTTGTCTAATATTAGAGCCTTGGGTATGCCGAACCAAGTGATGATATTCTGCCAGACGAACTTCTTCGCATCCTTCTCCTTTATTGAGGCTAGTGCTTCTGCTTCTACCCACTTTGTGACGTAGTCTGTTGCTGCGAGAAAGAACTTTCTGTTGCCGGGTGCCATCGGAAGTGGTCCTACTATGTCCAAGCCCCACATTGCGAAGGGCCATGGGCTAGTTAAAGGTAGAAGCTCTCTGGCTGGTTGATGTATTTGGTGTGCAAACTTCTGACATTTCTCGCACTTCTTCATATACTTCTCTAAATCAGCTAAGGCCACCAATATCCTTGTGAAATTGCTCTGTAAGCCAAAGATCTTCCCCCTTGGTGGCTTTCGCACACGCCTTCATGTATCTCGAACAAGAATGCTTCGACTTTGCTAGGGTGAACACATTTTAGGTAACGTCCTATGAAAGATTTCTTGTACAAGGCCATTGATGGGGAGAGCCAGAATCGCTGTGACTTTGCTCTGATTTTGTTGGCTTCTTTCTTTTCTTCAGGTAAGACGCCGTCTTTCAAGAACAGTACAATGGGGTCCATCCATGAAGGGCCTAATTCGGCGCACCATACCTCAGTTTCTTCGGGTTCTTCAATGCTTGGTCTTGGTAGGAAGTCGATCAGTAATGGATGTGGGATGGATGTATCTACCATTGAAGCGAAGCCTACTAGTTCGTCTACTCTGTTGTTTTTTTCTCGGCTGATCTGTTCTATCTGCACCACTTCGAATTTCATGAACTCCCTTCTCAATAACTCTTGGTATTTAGCCATCTTCTCATCTTTTGTCTCGTAGTCACCTAAAATCTGGTTTACTACCAGCTGGGAGTCACTGTAAACCATTAGCTCGGTGGCCTTCATGAAGAGTGCTGATTTTAGGCCTGTTAAGAGTGCTTCATACTCCGCCTCGTTGTTTGATGCTGGGAAGCCTAGGTTGACTGCCTGTTCCACTACTAGGCCATCTGGTGAGATGAGGACTATGCCAAGTCCTGAACCATGCCTGTTAGATGCTTCATCCACAAAGAGCTTCCACATCTCTCCAACGAATAGCTTCCAGCCAGTTGAGGGGTCGGATGATGTTTTTGGGTCATGAGTGTTGCTGATGTTTTCTTCCAAGTCCGCATCTGTTGTTTGCCCCCCACTTTCTGACTATATCAAGTTTTTGTTTGCTAGTGAGTCTTTACCTGGTGCAGCATGGTTTGCCTCTTCTGCACTTTTCTCAATCCGATATGCCTTGGGATGTGGCTGAGTATCCTGTATTAGGGGTTGCGCATTTCCTGCAACACTGTCCGTCCCCATTTTGATTGTACTAGTTAAGTCAACTGGGCAGATATGATGACTTCCTGGCGTGAACTCTGCCACAAAGTCTGCTAAAGCTTGAGTTTTTATTGCGATTCTTGGTTGAAACTTGATATCATACTATCCCAGTTTCACCGCCCACTTCAAGATTCGCCCAGAAAAGTTCGCCCTCTCAAACAAGGTTTTTAATGGAAAAGCTGTGAGGACGATTATGGTGTGGGCGTGAAAGTAATACGACAACTTCCTTGATGCCATCATCAAGGCTAAGGCCAGTTTTTCCAATGGTAAGTACCTGGTTTCTGTGCCCAGCAAGGTCTTGCTGACATAAAAGATGGGCAGGTGTTGGATTCCTTCCGCTCTGACCAACACTACGCTGACTGCGTGCCGTGAAACTGCCAGGTACGAAAAGAGTTCTTCTCCAGGTATCGGGGTCACTAGCAATCGTGGAGAAGACATATATTCTTTCAGGCTTTCTAGGGCGCGGTCGCATTCTTCATCCCACTCAAACTTGGCCTTTAGTGCTTGGAAGAATGGTCGACATCTGTCAGACGACCGACTTATGAACCGGTTGAGTGCAGCTGCCATGCCAGTGAGGTGCTGCACTTCTTTTACTGTGTTGGGCCTCTCTAGATCCTGGATTACTTTGATCTGAGAGGGGTCTGCCTTAATACCTCGGTTGGTCACTAGGAAGCCCAGGAATTTGCCTGATCCTACACCGAACGCACACTTGGATGCATTAAGGCGCAACTTGTTCTTCTTTAGGATTTCGAACATTTCATCTAGGTCCCTGAGATGGTCCTTTTCATCCTTGCTCTTGACCACCATGTCGTCGATGTAAGCCTCTATTGTTCTGCCTAACAATGGTTCAAACATCTTGGTGACCATTCGTTGGAATGTTGCCCCTACGTTCTTTAGGCCAAAGGGCATGACCTTATAACAATACAACCCTCTGGGCATTGTAAAGGATGTGACCTCCTGGTCAGGCTCATACATAGCGATCTGATGGTAACCTCTATACGCATCAAGGAAGCGAAGTCGATTATGGTCTACTGTCAAGTCTACCAATTGGTCTATCCTAGGAAAGGGAAAGCTATCTTTTGGACATGCCTTATTGACTATTTTGTAGTCCACGCAGACACGCCATTTTCCGTTCTTCTTTGGCACTACTACGGTATTGGAGATCCATATGGGGTAGTGCACCTCTCTGATAGCTCCTGCCTCTAGCAAGTTTCCCAGTTCTCCGCCACTATCTCGGCATGGTGGAGTGCCGATCTGCGAGTGCATTGTATAACTGGTCTGGCAGATGGGTGGACGTTTACTTGGTGACAGATAAAATTTGGGTCAATGCCAGGCATGTCATACGGCGTCCAAGTGAACACTTCGATGTTAGAGGTCAAGAATTCCATGACCTCTATTCTCTCAGTGCTGGACATAGATGAACCGAGCAAAAAGAACTTTTCTGGGTTCTTTTCATCTATCCTTACCTATACCAAGTCTTCCACTGCCTTCTGTTCAGCGGCTTTGCCAACATCCGCAAACAATTCATTGCTCTCAGGTTCTTCTGCCATCTATACATATCCTTTGGTAGCTCGGCTGCCATTTACTGTGACAAAGCATTGCTTGGACATAATTTGGTCTCCAAAGACCTCTTCAATTACTCCGGCTTCGTTGGGGAACCGCAGTACTTGATGGTAGGTTGACGCTACCGATCGCATGGTGTGCAACCATGTCCTTCCCAAGATTATGTTGTAAGTGGATGGGACTTTCAATACCCAAAATTCCACCTGTTTCGTCATGCTTCCTGCTCTGACTGGGAGGATTATCTTGCCTACTGGCCACTCTGGCATTGAGTTGAATCCGATCAGGGGAGATGTCGTAGGTGCTAAGTCTTTGTCCTCCAATTTCAATTATTTGAAGGTTTCATAATATATTATCTCACATGGGCTCCCTTGGTCAATCAAAATCCGTTTGATGTCGAAATTCTTGACGCGGAGAGTGACAACCAACGCATCATTGTGAGGGCAATATATCCTTGCCAAGTCTCTGTCTGAAAAAGATATGACATTCGTGGCCTCTGTTCTCTTCTTTTTGATGGCAAGTTATGCACTTAATACCTCCCTTAAGTGCTCAGCCTTTTTGATCATTCCCCTGAGCTCACATACCCATTCAGGCTCGAATACCCCATGTATTACGTTAATTACGCCTTGAGGTGGGACGTCGATCGGCATTCCGTTTGGGTTGTTGTGGTTCTGGGGGGCTAGCTGTGTTACTCCTTCTATGTACTTGTTTAGGTGCCCAGCCGCCACTAACTCCTCCAAATGCTGTCTTAACGGCATGCAATTCTCAGTGTGGTGCCCTTGTTCATCATGGAAGGTGCACCGGGATCTTTCGTCGTAGTCCTTTTGCGCTTCTCCCAATTTAGCTGGCCATCAGACGAAAGGTTCATCGTGTATTTTGCTGAGAATTTGGTAGATTGGTTTTTTGAATACTGTGGTAATGGCGGTGCGGACTCTTAACCACCTTTTGTCTTTGTCCTCTTTGTTGGCCCGCCTGCCTCGCCCATTCCTGCTGGGACGTTCTACCGTATTGACTTTTGCCGTAGTCTTTTTATCTGGCATCGCTGCTGTGCCAGATTTTGTTTTAGCACGGGCACCATCCTCCTCTACGCGAATATGTTGGTGCACTCACTCCATCAAGGCCTCCATCATGAGAGGTGGTGCTATAGTGATTGAGTCCCTCAATTTGTTGCCGACTGGCAAGCCCCGTTTGTATTGCGCAATGGCGAGGTTTGTAGGGCAATCCCCAATCTGGTTGAAGGTTTCCCAGTAGCGACTGTTGTAGGATCTCAATGTCTCATTGTCGCACATGTCAATGGAGAGTAGCTGATCTATCTCCACTGGTGTCTTGGTGTTCGTTCTGAACCTTGTCACGAACGCCTCTTCCAATTGTGCCTAGGAGGCGATGCTGCCTTTTGGTAGCCTTTCGAACCAAGTTAGACCTAGGTCGCCAAGGCTAGTTGGGAATAAGATGCACATCAAAGCCTCGTTCCGTCGGTATACTGCCATAACCTGGCAAAAGTGGCTTAGGTGTATGTAGGGGTCTGTCTTCCCTTCATAAGTAGTGAACTTGGGCTGGAGAAAGCCCGAAGGTAGTGGTGCATTCTCAATTGCCAGAACGAACGACGAGCTCTGTAACCTTGCTAATGCTTTGTCTGTTGGTTCATAAGCAAGGCGCGGTATTGGCATTCCTACCTCAATGCTGCCATGCATCCGAGGGGCCAACCGCTGAAGAGCTGAAACTCTGCGTGAGTCGCGTGCCCTGACATCCTCCTTCCATCGTGCCCTTTCTTCAAGCACAGTTCGCAAATCAGACGATCTAGGCAACTTCGTCTGCCTGGATGACGTCTGGTGCGTGCAGGAGGGCCAATCGGTGCTTCCTTCTGTATATGACCTCTCAGTTCTCGTTCTCTCAGACCTAAAGTAACGAGTCCTGGTCGTCCTTGTTTGAGTGTCGCCTATTCTAAGGCTCTTACTCTCTGCTTGCGATGGTGTGGTATGCTTACCACGATCTTCCGAATGGCAAGGAGGCGTGTTGCCTTTGCGCCCCTCTCCTGTCGCCACCATTTTTCCTTTTATCTGGCGCTTCATCAACTCCATATCTGCCGCCATCCTTCGTATCAACTCGTCCTGCTCCTTCACGCGATCCTCCAGAACTTCAGGATCGATCCTTCGCCTCTGTCTTTTAGGACTTTAAGAGCGACGGGGGTTGTTAGCCCGCCTCCCCCCCCCTTCCATCCCTCCGAGGGTTCTGTCGCTGGGGTTTTAAATCTGCCATGGGAGGGATAGAAGGCAAACCTTCGCGCCTCCCACCCCCCTCCGGGGTTTGTCCGTCAATGGCTGATTGCGGCAAGTCTTCATTGTGCGCCATTGCTTCCGATTAGAGAGGAAAGCTTGATCAAGAGGTTTTGTTCTTTGTGGAATTCCCATAGACGACGCCAATTGTACGAGTACGAAATAATCTTCTCGTATAATCCTGTTGATCAAGTTTACACTCCTCCGAACGTCGTCGCTTTACTCCCTGAAAACACAAACGTGTGCTAGCGGGCGGGTGTGTGCTGGATACCTTTCCGATGCCTAAGTCAGCAAAATAGACAAATAGGCAAAGGCTCTGTGTATTCCAAGAGTCAAAGTTATGTTACCTCTCCATAGGTGATGTCGTGAGCTTTTATAGGTTCCGCGTGGCACAATCCTAGTAGGACTCTTATTCCTCCATGTAGAGTCCTCTTAGGAATCACACTCCTGAAAGATAGTGCTTATCCTTCAACACCCCCCTCACTGCTTAAAACAAGCGAGATGGTTCTAGCTCGGTGGTATGACCAAACGACCGAGCTAGTATTGCTATGCCTAAGTGGCAGGTTAGACCGAGCTCAGTCTAGCTCGGGTCATCCCTTCTCCGTTTGTACCTCGGCTTGGCACACTCCAACCGAGCTACCTACTTAAGGCTGATCGAACCATGCTCAATGACGACCTTAGCTCGGCGCTACTGTGTGCGAAGCTTAGTTCGGTCCAACTTCTCCTGGGTCCAACTCGTTAGTTCGAAGACCGAACTAAATCAACCCTTTACCTCGACCCATTTGTGCGGCCCAACTTACAAAGATGGCCATTCCTTAACTCGGCCCAATTTACTTATAAATTACCCTCTCAGCAGATAAGAGGTATGTTATATCTGGATTCTGATGTGAAAATTCTAGCATTCATGTATGGAATTGTTGAAGGTAGTGAAGGGTCTTTCGATTGAGTTATGGCAGTCATTGAATTCTTTGAGGAAGTGAGGAATTTGGAATCTGGAACCCAACTCAGGCCGCCGACATCGGTAGCGGAACCACCACCGCAAGACAATACAAATGAATCGGAGTTTGATACAGAGGTGTTTCTTGATGAGTGAACGGTGATTATGAAAAAAGAAGAGAGAATTAGAGAGAAAAAGCTATTGGTATTGAAGATCATAGCTAATGGGGAATACCCTTTGAAGGGATTGAGAAATGGGATAGAAAATTTGAGAGAAAGTGAAAGAAGATGGAAGAAACAGAGTAACGGGAAAAAGAGGGAAAATAATTTACTATATGAAAGAGAAGATGAATGCTTCTGGTTGTATTAATCTGGACCATCTTGGATTCGCATGACCATGTATAGATTCACTAACTCACCTCAATGCTTGATTGTATCTCCATTGAAATTAGTAACTTTTTCTTTTTTTTTTTCTATCATTTGCATCTAATAAGATCGAGTGAGACCAATTTCAGAAACTCAAAAACTCAGACGTTTGTATGCCACGGACAACCGGTGGGACAACCGGCCAAACGTCTGGTCGGTTGTCCAGTGGGGCCACCTCTAACGTACACGAACAGTGTTTTGGTGAAACCTGACCCAGCTCCTCAATCTGGTGAAACTTTTGCTCCATTCTCAATTTGATATCAGTTTGGTGCAACTGTTGAGTGAGAAAAGTGATTTTTTTTTATCAAATTTAAATCTGATGATAAATTTGATTCACCGTTGGAGATAGTCTAAGTTGCTGAACGCTTTGCTAATTCCTTTTTGTTGCTTTTTCTTTTAATTTTCTCTCTCCTCAATTATATCACATTTCAATTCAAAACTCATTAGGTTCATTTTGAGAAATGAGTTAAAAGTCACTTTTTAATTTTTAACTTACTTTCTCTCTCATAAAAAATAAGTTTTTTTAAAAAAAAATAAAAAAATGTCAATTTTTAACCATCTTTTCAATACACGACACTTACAAAGAGTGTAACATAGGTAATTTATAATATTTTATGATGCTAATATCACAAAATATTATAATTTAATAAATCATAAAAAAATATTTTTGAAAGATAACTAATAATTTTTTTGGTCATAACTAAAATAACAATCAAAATATATTATAATTGAGTCATAACTAACACCATAATTCAATATGTCATAATTAAGGATTATAACTAAACATCATTTGAGACAAAATTAAAGACTTCTTTAGTTATAACCAAAATAACAATTACAAGACATCATAGCTAAGTCATAATAAATAACACAATAAATTATAATTATGTCATAATTAATATTACAATATGTCATAAAAATCGTAAAATTATAACTGGGACATATAAATATGTGTATCTTTCTATGAAGTATGGGTATTTCGAAAATATTGTCATACTCGTACCGGGTACTTACTGGGTATTGGTACTCGTACCGATAGAGCTGCATGCGTATCAGCTACTTGAAATACGTACCGGGTACTTTTTATATATTCTTTGGTAGTTAAGTACTCCATGGGTACTTCATCGGTACAAGATTGATACATTGAGAGTACACCAAGTTATGGGACATTAGTGGAAATATGTTTGATTTATTAGAAAGTTCTGATTTACTTGAAATTACAGAGCCTTTATTTGATGCGCCAGAAATAAACATGTATTATTCAATGATGAAGTTGATAGAAGGGAAAATTGAAATTTCAAATTTTCAAATTTAACTTAGTTTGCTTTTGGAATTAAACTTTAATTTGTAATTTCTCCTATTTAATGGCCCCGTTTGGTGTAGCTGTTAAAACAGCTTATAAATTATAACTTAACAGATTATAGATTATGACTTTAATCAGAAGTTGTTAATCTGTTTGGTGTAGCTGTTGGATTATAGATTTAAGTTGCTGAGTAGTATTTTTTAAATAAGCTGTGAAATAGCTTTTTCAATTAATTTTTATTTTTTGTTTGTCTACATTTCTCATAAAAAATAATAATAATAATCTATAGTCCATTTGAGTCTTTTTCTATTTTTAAAAAAATAAAAAATAAAAAAAATTTAAGAGTATAACCATAAATTAACATGTCCACAGCAGAAGCTGATAAGCAGAAGCAAGGGGTGAGCAGCTTCTCAGAATCAGTTTTTTTGAGTTAAAATAAGCTATTAGAATCAGAAGCTGTTTGAAAGAAGTTTAACCAAACAGTCCAAAATAACTTTTTCAAAGCTAAAAGTCATAAGTTGGCTCTGAAAAGCTGAAACAAACACCCCCAATGGTATTAGCTTATAGACTTTGCTTTAGTAGTGATATTATGGAATTATGATTTCTCTTTCGGTTTTGTAATTTCTCTTTTTGTACATTAAACTTTGATTTGTACATTGAATCTCAAATTATAAATTATAAAAAATAAAAAATTTATTGACGTACTCTAGTCGTACCCGTATCTTATTTTTTAAAATTTTACCATATCAATGTACTCAAATTATACCAATATTAATATTGGTATCCACACCCGTGCGTCAGAGGTATATGTTTTCATTTGCTAGAATAATGATCTCTTATATCATTTCGCTATTAGACTATCTTCAAGATTAGAATCATAAGGTCCTAGTTGGTATAATTTATTGTATGGTAAAAATTGATAATAAAAAAGTGAAAATATTTAGACAACGGTCTACCAGTTTTTTTTTCAACTTAAATGGTTGCTTTGGGAGTTAGTTATTTTAGTTATGATGAAAGGTGACTGTTATGCCATTTGCATAGCAATTATTGTTGGTTGGGCGCTTTGGCCTATTTTGGGTCCTGCCTTAATGATCTGAACCGTTCAATATTTAAAAAAAAATTATAGAATATTATGTAAAAAAATTAAATTGATCGGATATCAGTAGCACTACAATCAAATCAATTTTGTATTCACTTTTATACTCAGAATTACATTATCATTTATTTTTACTAATACAAAATTAATTTAATCATAATGTGACTCATATTTAATCAATTTAACTCCAAATTAAAATAATTAAAAAATCAAAAAACTAAAAAAATAACACACTCCCTAAAAAACCCAAAATAGGGCCAAGTACCGAACAATTGTGCAAACTGCACAACAGCTAAATATTATGGTAATATGATATGACTGCATTACTAATTAATAAAAATTTATTATTACAATAGTGAAAAGTATATATTGGATTAATAGAAAACAAAAGAGTTTTTCCGAATCTTATTTGTAATATTTTATTAACTGATGATGACATTAAATATGATAGAAGAAATTATTAAATATTTTTGAAATATCGTATGATTATATTTTTTTATCAATTATTATTTATTATATTTTTTCATATTTTTTTATCAATTATGTTCTTTCATATTTATTATATTTTTTGAAATATCACATGGTTATATTTTTTTTATCAAATATTATTTATTATATTCTTTCATATTAATTATTTACTAAATAATCATCCCATAGATAGATGGTGTTATTATTAAACTACTGTTTGGCATAACATAAATAAATAAATATTTTTTATTTTTTAAAAAATATATATTTAAAATAATTTCTTTACGTTTTATGAACAAAATATAATATGAAATAATTTATTACCAACAAATCTGCAACAACTACAGGTTGTTGGGACTTAAAAAAAAAAATTATTTTTTCAACAATGTTACATTCCATTAAAAATAGTGTTCTAAAGCACCACTAATGAGTTGACACCCATTTTTTTAAAAAAAAAAAAAACAAGGCACAAAAATATTATGAGACCTCACCCACAATCACATCATTAATAATAGCACTAATTAGTGCTCTCACTCATTCTCCTCATTTTTTTTTTTTACCTTTGTCCTGCAGCGGACAGTGGTGCTCTGTGACCATTCTTGCATACATTCAACACGCAAGAAATATCTGAGGCGCAAAATCTCAGGAATCTCTGACAATAGAGTACGTTTTTGTTTTTTCTTTTGCTTTTGCTGTTAAAAAATTTTTTGGTACCGTCTTGTTCGATTTTGGGATCAGGATTGTTGATAAAAAAAATTTGCATTTCATAAAAAATCCATACATTTGAAAACCCATAAAAGCGGAAGTTGTATTGCTCCAACCTATTTTTGAGTTCCACATTTCTTGACAATTGTACAAATCTATTTTTCTGATGGCTAAATTATTTTAGTACCGTTTCGTTTTATTATGTTGGGCTCATGATTTTGATTAACAAAATTCACAAGTCTTTCTAAAAGTATTATTTCAAGCATTTAGATGATCTAAAACAAAAAGATTTTATTTTTTGTTCTGTAAATAAATTAATCTTTAAAAGGATTAAATTTTTGTTTACCCTCAATGTTTGATGACCAGACGGACGGACGGCGGTGGCGCGCATGCGCGTGTGGTGATTTTTTTGGTCCAATGGGTCTAACTCATTTTACCCATCACCTCTCCCTCTAAAACACTTAGGTACCCCTTGGGGCACACCTCAAGTACCAAACCCATGCCTTATAAACCCTTTCAAAACTTCCCACCAAATCAATGTGGGACAAGCCATTTTACAACCTTAAGAAATTTCTACCAAAACTCTATTTCCATGGAGCACACTTTGGCTTCAATTTCCCATTCACTCGGTAATGGTTTTGAGCAACGAAATATACCACGTGAATCACAACGCGACATAGAACGCGTTACCACTTTGACCCGTGAAAATCAAAGCATGGGGCCTACCTTAAAAATAGACCAAACTTAGGAAAAAATTCTGGTTTTATCCAGAATTTTATAACCATTTCCAACAATCCCTCACATGAATGGAATTTGATGACAACGGAAATGCAACAATATGCAGACTATCGAAAGAATATAAGTCGAAAATATCTTGCATCAGGATAAGTAACTTTCGGCCTTGAACCTTCCCTAATGATAACCTATCGGACTTACTAGCTAACCAATGGACGCGATGCCTTGAATTGTTCAGCCGTTTGTGTAAGCCAAGACAATAGATTTCACACAAAATATCTTCTAACATATCGTGGTTCTCACTGTTGTGTTCATTTTGGCCTTGAACGCGCTTGGTTTTCATAAGTATTTCTAGAGTATTTAGCCTCTTCATTCTCATAGAATCGGCCCCAGTTCAACAGTCATATAGGTGATTCTTATTGTGAGTATCTCCTTATACCCATCTTGATTTATGCCTCAATCAAGATATAAGTAATCATTAAAAGCAAAGCTTATCCTTATACCCCTGCATACAACATATGTTGCAGATATCACTCTCACCATAGGAATGGGTAGGAAATTTTTAATCCCTTGGTGATTTCTGGCGAGCCATACATAACTTAGTTGTCCCTTTGAACTTAGTTCTTGGGATCTCCAGTCATATAAGTAGGGTTACCATTATGACGACTCTTATGTAATAGGCTTTAATCCCATCCCCTTTGATGCACTATACACTAGCTCTTTTGTCAAACCTTTTGTTAACGGATCCGCAATATTCTCTTTAGATTTTATATAATCTATTGAGATTATTCCGTTTGACAACAATTGCCTTACGGTATTATGTCGACGACGAATATGTCGTGACTTACCGTTATACATATGATTTTGTGCCCTGCCTATTGCAGATTGACTATCATAATGAATGCAAATAGCTGGCACAGGTTTTGACCACATTGGAATGTTTTCTAAGAAATGACGAAGCCATTCTGCTTCTTCTCCTGCTTTGTCTAAAGCAATGAACTCGGATTCCATTGTGGATCGTGCGATGCATGTTTGTTTCGTGGATTTCCAAGAAACAGCAGCGCCTCCTAGAGTAAAGACATACCCACTTTGAATCTTTAGTATCCGATATCCAATTTGCATCACAATAACCTTCAAGTATTGCTGGATATCGAGTAAAGTTCAAACCATGATCACGGGTGAATCTTAGATATCTAAGAACCCGAATGATCGCTTTCCAATGGTCTTCTCTGGGGTTACTAGTGTACCTACTCAATTTACTGATAGCATAAGCTATATCAGGACGAGTACAATTCATTAGGTACATTAGGCTTCCAATGATTTGGGAGTATTTTAACTGAGACACTGCTTCACCTTTATTTTTCGATAAATAAAGACCGATATCTACATGTGTTCTAGCTAAATTCAAATCATCCTTGATAAATTTATTAAGAATTTTCTCAATATAATGAGATTGAAATAATGCATATCCGTCAGAAGTTTTATTAATTTTCATTCCTAATATAATAGCTACGACCCCCATATCTTTCATATCAAATCTTTTGTTAAGCATCTGCTTAGTTGATTTGATCATGTTTTGACTGCTTCCAATGATAAGCATGTCATCCACATAAAGACAAACTATGACATATCCTTGGTCAGTGTTTTTAACATAGGCGCATTTGTCACATTCGTTTATCTTAAACCCATTAGTAAGCATTGTATGATCAAATTTTTCATGTCATTGCTTAGGTGCTTGTTTTAATCCATAAAGGGATTTTACAAGTCGACAAACTTTCTTTTCTTGCCCTGATACTACAAACCCTTCGGGTTGCTCCATATAGATCTTTTCATTTAGATCACCGTTTAAGAAAGCTGTCTTAACATCCATTTGATGTATTTCTAAATTAAACAACGCTGCTATAGAAATTAGCATGTGAATGGATGTTATTCTTGTCACAGGGGAATATGTGTCAAAATAGTCCAGACCTTCCTTTTCTCTGTAACCTTTAACTACAAGTCTTGCTTTATACTTGTCTATTGAACCATCTGCTTTCATTTTTCTCTTGAATATCCATTTATATCCAAGAGATTTAGAACCTGGTGGAAGATCCACCAATTCCCAAGTATGATTTTGCATAACGGATTCAATTTCATTATTAACAACCTCTTTCCACAAAGGTGCTTCAGGATCTGTCAATGCTGCCTTAAAGCTTTGAGGTTCATTTTCTAACAGGCATGTCAGAAAATCTGGACCAAAGGATTTTGATGTTCTCGCTCTTTTACTTCGTCTTGGTTCATCATCAGTTAAATCCCGTTGGTCGAGACTATTACTAGTCTCTTGTGTTTGATTGTCATTAGTCTCTTGACTTTGTGTACAATCATAAGTTCTTTTCTATGAACTTAATTCCTGTTCTTTCTTGTAAGGAAAGACATGTTCAAAAAACACAGCATTCCTTGACTCTATAATAGTGTTCACATTTATATCAGGTATTTCTGATTTATAAGTCAGAAACCGATATGCACTACTATTCTGAGCATAACCAATAAACACACAGTCTACTGTTTTTGGTCCAATCTTAGTCTTTTTAGGAATAGGAACTTCAACTTTTGCCAAACACCCCCACATTTTTAAGTATTTGTATGAAGGAGGTCGACCTTTCCACAATTTATAAGGAGTGCTGTTGGTTTTCTTATGGGGTATTCTATTAAGAACATCATTAGCAGACAATATTGCTTCCCCCCACAAGTTCTGTGGTAAGCCTGAACTTAGTAACATGGCATTCATCATTTCTTTTAGGGTTCTATTCTTCTTTTCAGCAATTTCATTTTGCTGAGGAGAATAGGGTGCTGTAGTTTGATGAATAATGCCATGTTGTGCACAGAATTCAGTTAATGGTGCATCATATTCACCACCCCTAATACTTCTAATATGAATCAATGAATTTCAAAACAAATTCAAGAAAAAACCAAAATAATTATGACTACTCAAGTCAGAATTAATGTTTTGACAAAATCATATCCTCATAAAAAATTTTGCCTAAGAATCAAACAATTCAAAAACCCATTTGATTATATATATTTTTGCAACTCAATAACAAATAAATGTCACTGTCATAAAAATATTTGTGACAGAAGAAAATTAAATTATCTCAACTAATGCAAGAGATACACCCCCATATTAATAAAATGGTTCATGGTTTAACAAATTCTACTACGCAAGTAAAATAATTATTAATGACATCTCATGTCACATAATCCAAAATAAACAAAAAATCAACATAAAAGATTTTTTAAATTTACTTTCCAATTAAATGGAACGATATAACTACATATATCTTCATGTTTAAATTTCTCTGGTGTTTAAACACCCATTCAAAATTGATTGGAAAAACTCAAATTAATCAACATATCAATTTAACATTCCAAATCACATGAAATTTTTGTTAAGAAATAACTTGTGTTGACATCATACATGCATATCAAACGCATCAACTAAAAATAATGAATTAACAAAATAAATTAATCATGCATGATCCCAAAATTTGCATCATGAAATAAAAAGATTCTCAACCCATAAATAAAATTCAATGCGTTTTGAATTTTAAACTCCAAAATGACAAAACAAACCTTCATTTAATAAGTTTGATTTGTACATAAATAAACTAATTAAATATGCATGCAAAAGTCCTTGTGAATATATATATATATATATATTATTTCGACTCATATGCAGAAACTATTCACGACTACAGATCCACACACAGAAATTTAAAAAAGATTCAAAAAACCAATAAAGAAACTAAACTTGCCACAATGGTTTCTTTGTAATAAAAATGAAATTTGTTTGTAAATTAATATTTTACTCCAGAAACAAATTCTCCCATGTACTACGATAAAGTCAAAAGAACTATGATAAATTAACAAAATTAATTTTCTAGTTACTAAAACCAGAAAATAAATTATCACAAAAAATAATTTTATTTTCCTTGTTATTTAAACTAGTAAAATAAAATACCGAAATAATATCTGATTACAAAAAATCAGAAAAACAAACTACAAATTAATTTTCTAGTTACTAAAACCAGAAAATAAATTATAACACAAAATCATTTTATTTTTCTTGTTACTAAAACTAGAAAATACTGTGATTTTATTTTCCTTGTTACTAAAACTAGAAAAATAAAATACCAAAATACTTTTCTGTAATACCAAATAATATTCTGCAATTGTTAATGACACAAGTATATTACTACTAGTTGTCAAAGAAAAGAGACAGTATATTACTACTATCTGTCAAATAGCATAAATCACTATTTGTTTTTCCAACCAGAATATTACTTTGAAAACACAGAAAATTAAATACAATGAAGATACCAAAAATTAATTCTGTCTTAAGATTGTTGGACAATCTTCACTATATTTAAATAAATTAAATTCTGTTGTGTACTAAACAACAACCAAAATATAAAGAAATAAAAGAAAGGAAAGAATTTGTTTGATTACAAAAATCAAACTCGAAATACAAAAATAAAAAATAAAAACAGATTTTATTTTGTTACAAAAATAAAATTAAAATCTGATTTAAATAAATAAAACAGAATAATAAATTAAACAACTTACTTGATTATTTCTTTAAATAATTATCTGATCAAGTCCAGTGTTTGACACTGCGTCCTTAAGACAGATTCGTCCTCTCCACGGTACTTTCAGAATTTGGACGTCTATCTCCCAAGATAAAATGATCCACTACAAACAATAGCAGCACTACAAATTGTTTGCCTAACGAACACACTAAGTGTTTATACTCTCTCTGACAAGAAAATAATGCAGCAAAATGAAGAGGGTGTTTGCAGAATTATGGCGGACGAAAAATTTGAGATCAATCCAAATGGGAGGCTAATCTATTTATAGATGTAATAGTGGCTGTAGGTTTTGAATTGAACAGGTATGAAACCTATTGGTTTTGAATTCAAACAGATTTGAATCTGTTGGATTACAATTCAAACAGATAACAAAAATGGGAAGGGCCCTGTTTGGGTGTGCAATAATACCAGACTGGTTTATTTCGGGAAGGGCCCTATTTGGATGTACGTAAAACCAAACCAGTTTAATTTTGAATTATGGATTTTATTTTATCAAAAATAAAATTAAATTCATATGTTTTTGACCCAAAAAGATTAATATTAGGCTGAACAAGCCCAACCCAACCACACACCACACGCCCAAGCCCAACCCGCTCGACCGGATGAACGGTGGTGGCGGCGCGTGTGGTGGTTTTTTGGGTCCAATGGGTCTAGCCCATTTTGCCATAACCTCTCCCTCTAAAACATTTGGGTACCCCTTGGGGCACACCCCAAGTACCAAACCAATGCCTTATAAACCCTTTCAAAACTTCCCACCAAATCAATGTGGGACAAGCCATTTTACAACCTTAAGGAATTTCCACCAAAATTCTATTTCCATGGAGCACACTTTGGCTTCAATTTTTCATTCACTCGGTAATGGTTTTGAGCAACGAAATATATCACGTGAATCACAACGCGGCATAGAACGCGTTACCACTTTGACCCGTGAAAATCGACGCATGGGCCCACCTAAAAAATAGACCAAACTTAAGAAAAAATTCTGATTTTATTCAGAATTTTATAACCATTTCCAACAGTATCTACCTGATACTAATACAAAAATGTTGATAAAAATAAAGGTTAGGCTTCTCTTCAGCTTGAGATTGAATTGAATCATATTGTTAGATTCGTAAGGGTTCATTACAGGTCCTATTTTGATAATTCAAATTATTCAATGTGTAGAATTCGTCGAATATTTTATTTCTGTAAAAAATCACGTTGATCGGATATCGATAGGTACTTGATCGGATCAGATTTCTGTCAACGGTAAATATAATTTTCAAAATAAATTGTTGACAAAAATATGATCCAATCAAATAACTATCGATATCCGATTAACGTATTTTTTTACAAGAATAAAGTACTCGACGAGTATTAAACGATTTAAATTATCAAAACAAGACATGTAATAAACCTCACGAATTCAACAATTCCGTTTAATTTATAAAATTGACTGAAACAAGCCTGACTCAAAATTAAGTGATACATATCATTTCTCATCCTATAATCTCACTACCTCATTTTTGTTCAACAACGAAATAATAATTTACCATTTAAATTAGCTAAGCCACTAACGAAGATTTTTTTATGGCAACGTCATACAAAAAAAAGAATTTGTATACAAAATAATACGAGTCTTGCTCAAGGCCGACTTTGGACGCAAGTTAGCAAAGTCATCGCTTTGGCCTCGAAAAAATTGACTTAAAAAAAAGTTCTAAATTTTTGTTAATTATTATATTAACTTACAAACAAAAAAATCATTGAAATTTAAAAGTTCTTAAAATTAGTTATAATTTAAAACTAATAGATAATTGTCATGATAAATTATTTAAAACCAATAGACAATTGTTATTTATCAAAAGAAATCAAAAAAATTATTAATGTGGTCAATTATTTAAAATTATTAAATGATTATAATCCAAGTATATGGATTATATATAGGGGATTAAATTTTACACGGTCATACCTTGAAGGCAGTCTTTTCCAGACAACCAGTGATTCACTAAGTTGATTTTTTTAGTAAGTTTTTTAATTTTTTATTATTTTAATTGGTTAAAATAGTAACGTTTTGAAAGAAGATTAAATTTTTGTACAGTTGAATGTAATATTTATGAGAAAAAAATGAAATAATTATGGATTTGATATGATATTTTATCTTATTAGCTATTTTAGCATATTTTATCTTTTTAATTTTTTATTAAAAAAAATATGTAAAAAAATAATAAAAGTAATATAATCTAAATTAATTCAATTGTTTTATATCCTAAAGCAACTTAACTAGGGTCGCTCACTATTAAACTGTTTGTTTGATTCTCCATAGCATAGCACCCACCTTCTTCTTCCTTTCTTCTTGATTTTAAAGTTCTGTGTACTCTCGAGACACACATAGCACAGAGCAATGTTGGCTCACCGATTGTCACACATACGCACCTACACACTTTTTGTCTCGATGGTCACACATACGCACCTAAACACTTTTTTTCTTGCACTCCGATCAACTATTAGTAAAATACCAACGTCTTTATGGAATGTATGGAATGTTACAATTAAATACCTAATATTAGTTTTATAATCAAATCTACGTTGATAATGCAATATGGTCAATAGAGGATGGGTAGGACTGATCCACACGTTCAACGGGTCTGCTAGACTTCATCTTCTTAATGCGTACCTACAAAAGGTCCAGTGGAGAGGCACCTAGATTGGAGTGGTTTCTCTCCATAGGCACTCCGACAGTCAAGTTAGATTGGAAATGATAGAGAGAGTAGAGAGAGAGAGAGTTAATTGTTGTTGTTAACGTTCTTTACGAGCTTCCTTATATCTTTCACTAATAATTTCCTTATCCATTTAAGCTTTCTTATTGGCCAAAAGTCTAGGGTCTACTTGCCGTCGACTATGGCAGTTTCACCATACCCGGGAGCGAGAGGTCTTGTTGCATTTAATGTCAAGACAGTCTCATTTAATACTTGATGCATGGGCTTAATAACTTTGCAGAATCTTTGTCTGCCACATGGCTAACTCCCTGCCTAACAAGTGCCTAAGTATCACATGGTCTAGATCAGCGCGGGTTCTTCGGTGGGCCTGCTGTTGAGTTTCATCTACTAGACTGCAACTAAATGCCTTTTTGGGCCATCCAAGGCAGTTGTGGGTTGGGCTATCCTGGGCCATGTGGGCCATGCCCATCAGAAGTCCCCCATTCCTGAGTGCAGCTTTAGTCCAACGAAAGGAATAGGACCAAATGAGTAAGAGGTTAGGTGTGTGGGTGAGGAGGGGTGAGAGTGGATAGTTGTCTTGGTGACTGACCGTCGAGAGAGCCAAGCGTGAAGGTAGGCAACCGTCAGGGTGGGCGATCATCAAGATGATCAATCGTTTGGGTAGCCTGCAGTCAAGGTGAACGACCGTTGAGAAAGGTGGTCGACTGTCAAGGTGGCCGACCACTGGGGTGGTCAATCGTTGGGGTGACCGACCGTCAAGGTGGCCGACCGTTGAGGTAGTTGGCTGTAGGGGCGACTGACCGTTAGAGGGGTCAACCGTCAAGGTGACTGACCGTTGAGGTGGCCAACTGTAGGGGCAACTGACTGTCAAGGTGGCCGACCGAGAAGGAAAACTTGATGCCTTTGATGGTGCACAAGGCTAGAGATGTAGAAATGCACGTGATGATATAAAGTGGAATAGACGGGGGAGAGGAAAGAGAATTAGTGGTATTGAGAAGGAATCGTGGCCATACACGTGAGGCGATCTAGGTCGCTGATAGGGATTTTGTATCGTTTGGAAGAAGTGAAGAGGTTTTTATAGTGAGAGATGTCGAAAAGGCAAGGGCTTTAACTTGTTTTTGGATTTTCAAACTAGCGAATTTTAACCACGATCCTTGGAACACAGGCAAACCCTAGACATTTGGGCTTGTGCGATTTTCTTACCTTATTGTGAAAAACCAACACATTCTAGACTTTACTTCTTTCGTCTCGTTTGATTCTCCACTTTTTCACATTGCGAACTTCCTCACCCCCGCAACTGAAGCGATATACAGAAACATAAAGGATATGGCACAAAACAAAGCTCCAGCCATGGCGTCTAATGAGTTAGGAGAGGACGATGGAGTGGCGCTGGCAGAAAAGTATAGAGTGGAAAGGTTAGTAGAAAGGAGAGCGGAGCGATCGTCCCGACCCATTTCGTCGATGATGATCTCAGCCGCCCAACCGATTAGCCAAGTGGCACGTGTTGCCATACTAAGGCAGACAAGTCCACTTTAACTGCTAAGGATCCGGAGGAATTTCAGAGCAGATATCAGGTTCAGGCAGACGTAGAGTTAAGATTGCCAATGGCAATGGAGAGGGTGTTTGATGCGAGGCCAATGGAGTTCATATTGTATGAAGAGGCGCTTCGTGGGGATATTAGATTGCCACTCCCACAACTGGTGGTTGACGTGCTGAATTGTCTAGAGGTGGCTTCAGGCCAACTAATGCCGAATGCATAGAAGATTATGTTCACCTGTGAGATCGCGTGGTACGGGAAACCGGGGGGGGGGGGGGAGGCAATGTCAGTGGATGAATTTTTTTCGTCCTACAAAGCCTCAGGGGAACAGGAGATATCGATGACCCTGCAAACAGTAGTGGGGAGAGGATTGGTGGTAGGGCTACCCTTATCAGTGAAAGGTTGGCAACCAAAATGGTTTTATGTATCAGTAAACGGCGGGAGAGGAGTGCGCACGATTTGAAAGATCCCCACCGAGTCGTTGGAGCCAAGGTTAGATGCGGTCATGCGAGGTGTCTCACAATTTACGAAGGCCGACCTCATGAGAGGATTCTGCTCCGCGCATATAGAGGCGTTGACCTTGGCGGCCACTCTGCTGGGCAAGGGAGTGGGGGCGAAGATGGAGGTGGAGCCGCTCAAGGTCCAGTTGGAGGAGGTTCAGGTGCAATTGGAGAAAGGCAGCACGGAGCGCTTGTGTGAAGGGCCTAGCATACAATCAGAAAGCGAAGAAGATGGAGATTTTAACGGTCGTGTAGAGTTACATGGCTGAGCACGTTAGAATGGGCCAGAGTGAGGTTGCTACTGTAGACACCCCATTTTTGAGCGACCTTAAGACTCAGACATCACCGATTGAGCGCTCGGTGACGTTGCATATCCTGCTCGTTCAGAAGTTTCAGAGTCGCGGCCGTGAGCCTTGCCTCCGGACTTCCGAACCCTCTTCTGTGCCTTGCCTCGGTTTGCGAACCAGACTCAGTTTTCTCTGTTTCTTTTCCTGAGGGGAGGGAGAGGTCCCGTGGACCATCTCTCAGTGGCCGTGGGCTACATTTTGTGGCCGCAGGCCATTTTTCCCATTTCGGAGTCCGGTTTCCGGTTTTTCGGGACCGTTGGCCGTGTGCCTCGGTTCGGGACCGCCTAACCATCTCCGTTTGTTCTGATTTTTGGCATGCTTCCTTTTTACTCCCTTTTGAGGGACACTGGGGTCTGAGAAACCCACTTCATGGCCGAATGCCACTTTCGGTGCTTAACAGCCCGTTTTCGGGACCCCGAACTGCGTGTTTTGGCCCCCGAGCATTCGTTTTGCATTGGTTTTCGTTCATTTTTGGCAGGTGCCTCTGTTTCATCACCAGGAAGGTCACTGGAGGGTGGGAGGCCAGCAATTATCTTGGCAACCAGTTATATTCCATTTTCGCCCTCCGGCACCCGTTTTTCTCACTTCCGAGCCAATGTTGAACACCTTGGGGCCACTTTTCTCAACCGCAAACCACATATTTGTGTTGTACACACATGGGAGGACCCTAAAATTTGGTGGCCGGCCACTAATGTTGATTGACCCTTTTGAACCCCTCCTAAAAATGGCCTATTCTCTCTCCTGTTTTACAATTTCCAAATTCGAACCACAACGTTGTGATGAGGGGACCTGGGAGGCCACCTTTTTGTGGTGGCCGGCCACTAAATGAACTTGACCTTTTTGACCCCTAGCCGGCCGGCTAGGGGGGGTGGCCGGCCAGCCACCTGCAACACCAAAAGGTGGCCGGCCATTTTCCTTGTGCCTGGTACTTTACAGCTGTATAACTTTTTCCCCCAGAAAATATCTTGATCCGGGGGATATTTTTTGGGGGAAAACTTGCCTCCTTTTCCCCCACCTTTTCCCCTCCTTGTCTCTCCCTTTTTGGTCCATATAACCAGCTGCAAGCATTGGTATTAGGGGCTAGAAAAAATCATCTTCAAGCTTGGTATACAAAATCCTCCTCCATCTCTCTCATTTCCTTGAAAACCTCCAAGTCCAACACCACCATTTCTTCTACACCACCAACCCCCACCCTTCCATCCTCCATTCCAGAAGTTTGAAGGTGTTTTCCAAGGCCTAAGGGTGCTGCAAACTCAAGCCAAGAAGCATCCAAGACTTGTCTTCAAAGGTAAATCCTATTTCCCCTCTTTTGAGCTTAATTTTGCAACATTTCTTAGCCATACATACTTATTGTTTTGAGCTCCAGCCCTAACTGAAAGTGGCCTTATTTTGAGCTCTTTTTCACTTTTTCTTAAGGGCTCAACCCTGTTTGAGCCCCCCATCTTGCACTTGCTTCAATATCTTCCTTGAATGCTATTTTCTTCCATGCTTTGGCAGCCCATTATGCTTCAGTTTTTGGTCATTTTACAGAACTAAAAATAGTCTTATTTTGGCCCATTCTTCGTGTTTCATTAAGGGTCTTTGGCTGTTTGATGAATATTTTGTATACTTTGTGTTATAGCCACTTTTGAGCCTCATTTTGCATCGCATTTCTAGCATGTTTGTATACTGTTTTGGGGTTTTTACAGTTCTGTAAATATGCATATTTTTGGTCCCTCTTCAATGTTGTAGAAGGTAATTTTTCAGTTTGGGCTTTGCATATACCACTTGCCTCTTTGGCCACCTTTTGGCCCTTTTTCTTGCATAAGAGCTTAGCTATATCTATGTTTGTTTTTAGGGTTTTTTATAGTTCTGTAAATGTGCATATTTTGGGCCCCTCTTCAATGTTGTTGAAGGGCCCTAACCTGTTTGGGGTCCGCAGCTGTGAGTTGCTTCATAATCTCATGTTTAGGGCCATTTTTGCATGCCATTGTTGCCTTATCTTCGCTTGCTGTTTGGCCATGATTTGTACTAATAAAATGCTAATTTTGGGGCTGCCTTGCTTCTGTATTTTCATTCCATGTACCAATTATGCGTGCTTTGTATAGCTGTAGTTCATTCTATGCGCCTAATTTGCATTTCGGGAGAGATTCCATGCATCGGGTGTGTTTTCGCCTCATTTCGGGGTTGTTTTCCCCCACATTTCAGTGCTGAAATTCCATTAGCATGTAAGCCCATATCATTTTAGCCATATTGCATTGCGTATGCCATTGCCTCGGTTTGCGTGCCCGTGTGCACGCATTTCGAGGCACTTCATTTTCATCCATTGGCCTCTTATGTGAGTACAGCTGAGGCTCTCTCATGTTAGTGTAAGTCCATGTTGCATTCTATATGCCATTTTAGCCATATTGCATTGCGTATGCCATTGCCTCGGTTTGCGTGCCCGTGTGCACGCATTTCGAGGCACTTCATTTTCATCCATCGGCCTCTTATGTGAGTACGGCTGAGGCTCTCTCATGTTAGTGTAAGTCCATGTTGCATTCTATATGCCATTTTAGCCATATTGCATTGCGTATGCCATTGCCTCGGTTTGCGTGCCTGTGTGCACGCATTTCGAGGCACTTCATTTTCATCCATCGGCCTCTTATGTGAGTGTGGCTGAGGCTCTCTCATGTTAGTGTAAGCCCATATCACATTCCATGTCATTTACATTGCGTATGTCATTTTCTCGGTTTGCGTGCCCGTGTGCACGTATTTCGAGGCATCTCTTTTTTACAGCATAGTGCATACTAGGTTGTATCTTAGATCGCATTCTGTCATTTTCTCGGTTTGCGTGCCCGCGTGGACGTATTTCGAGACATCTCATTTTCATAGCATTGTGCATGCTAGGCTGTATCTTAGTTGCATTCATGCATATCATGCATATTGCATTGTGTTCGGGATAGGAGTTAGCCCGGGCACGGGAAACGAGGAGCGTTTCGTACTCCGAGTGACGGAACGTGTCTCAATTCCCAGTTACCGACACTCCAGATTACCCATGATGGAGTTAGGTTCTTGTTGTGTTTACATGTGCATTCATTCTATATTGAGTTGCACATTTCGACTCCTCGGCCATCATGCCTCGGTATACGTGATTGGTGGCACGAGGATCGAGGCATGCATATATTTGTGAAAATACATTGCTATGCCCCCTTTCCTGCTCTCTGTTGCAGTAAAATGAAGAATTAGCAACTTTTCAGAGTCTGGCACGCTTTCCAAGAATAACTGCTAAACAGAGGCTAATTGGGGCATCCCAGTGGATTTCCGCACAAGGCAGCCTAAACATACAGCATTCATCAGAAGCAAGGCAGTCCCCTGGCTTGCATGCCAATTTTACAGTTTTCTTAGTTAATTTGTTAATTAATTAGGAATTTGTATATTATTCGGACTGTATTATTTAGACTGTAATATTCTTTTATTCGGGACTGTACTATTTATTTGGACCCTCTGTGCGAGGGCAATATTGTAATAAGTGTGTGTGAGTGTGGTGTATGTCTTCCAACCCCACGTCTTTCTTCCCTTTTATTTATCCGCTTATGATGGCTAGATTAGGGCATATTTAAATTAGCATACAGTATGATAGCATGTTTGCATCATTCATCTGTTTTGCATGCACCGGGCTCGGCGCATCATACTAACTGCATTGTACTTTCAATTCCAAATTGAATACATGTTAGCTGTAGCATTTCATATGCCATGTTTAGAATAGCCGAGCCTATTTTAGTTGCATTTTTGCATGTATTGCATTAGGCATTTCTGTATAATTAGGATCATGTATGGATTTCTAATTAGCTTCCTTTTTTGGCTTGGAGTACTTGGTGAGTTTTATGCTTTAGCATCCTTGCATGCGTGTGAGTGACTGCCATGATAGCATGCTTACCATGAGGCTAACTGCTTATGTGATATAACTGCATGAATGCCTGTGGGTGAAGGTTGGGTTATTTGGATTGGAATAAATCATCAACTGTTTGTTTTAAGCCCACTAGATAGTGGCAAAACCATCTTTTCTAAGCCCATCTGCGGGTGGCAAAATCTGCATTTTAAGCCTACTTGCGAGTAGCAAACCATCTTTCAAATAAACAAGCATGAAATGTTTTGTTCCAATTCGGGCGACCCAGTCTATACTTATATGCTGCGCACATCACATAGTAACCTAGGCTAATAACCGGAATAAGAACACACAATGTTTTCAAAAATAGATATCATGGTTAGTAGAGGCCGATCTTTGATCGGGCGAGCGGGGGTGCTCACGAAGTGACCTTCCCCAATCGTACCCAAGTTCCCGAGCCGAGGCAACTTTGGTGATGACGGACACGTGGCCTTTGGCACCGAGTCAGGGTTTCCTAAATTTCCCAAAATAAAATATTTAGGTGGCGACTTTGTATCTGGCAAAGCAGTCCATGTTTGGCACTTCTTTCAAAAATCTGTTTTCTCAAAACGATTTGCTGGATTTGGACTCTTTGGTTCAGACTTAGAACCGTGACAAATTTGAGAGTCCTGAGTTGTAGTGACCCCCAATATGAACGGAACGGGAGCTCGTTCCTCCCGGGGCGTTCGGGGACGTCTACAGCTACCTAATTGTCGGTCATTAAGGATGAGCTCGAAGTGGCACGTTAAAGGGTGGTGTCGCCGGAGTTTGAAGTGGCGAACTAGCAAGAGATGACTAGCGAGACCCAGCAAGCCTGCACCACTGCCAATGAAAGGTTGGAGGAGGCCCTCACCAATAATAAAGAGCTGCGTGATCTGGCCTTGAAGAATAAGGAGGAGTCAGACGCATGGGTTATTGAATTGGAGAGGGCTCTTGTTGCTGAAAAAGAGGCCTTGGAGAAGGAGATGGGAAAGTCGGCAGAGCTGGCCAGAACCCTGCTGTCAGAGAGAGCGGCCTACCCTGACTTCTATGGCGTAGTTGTGGAGCAATACAAGCAATCAACAGGATTCCAAATAGCCATAGATGTTGTTGTAGCCACAAGTCTGGCTAGGGGGAAAGGAGGTGAGGCTGGGCCCTCAAACGTGGCAGTGGCCGAACTGGTGGAAGGGAAGACCAAGGCAGAGATAATACAAAACTTTGAACAGTCTGATTATTACAAGCATCAGTTGAGTATCTACTAGGACAGTGAGTGGATGAGCTTCCAGTAAATGGCGAAGGAGCTCTCACCAAACATCGACTTCACCCGCGTAAAGCTAGGGAAGGGAGACATCACCTAGACCCCATTGGATGAGGGTATTGAAAAAGAAGATCTGGTGTCCAATGGGGAGGAAAGAGATGAAGGCAAGGCAGATTGAGCTGTTGGGAGCGTAGTGCCTCATCATATTTTCTTTGTTTTGTTTTAATTGGCCTTTGTAAAGAATTTTACAGTTTATAAGAAATTTGCATTAAATTACAAAAATTGTTCTTCTAAATTGTAGAGTAATAAACGCTTGTTTGTTTTGCCTTTTTCATTGTTGTGTAATGAACTAGCCTATACATGTTATATTAATTGAAAGAAATAACAAAATGGAGTTCGAAAACTATAGAAACAAACATGTGATTGCAAAAAACTGGATTTGTCCAAAAATAAAGGGTGATTTGGTGAATTGTAAGTTTAATCAGTCAAATTTTAATGAATGAAACATTGTTGTAACTGGTGAAGTTTGTGTTGAGAAGGAAAGCTCTCCACGCTCAATCTGGTTGAGCTCTTCATGCTCAGTCTGGCTAAGGCTTGGAGGGCTCAGTTTGGTTGAGCTCTCATGCTCAGTTTGGCTAAGGCTTGGAGGGCTCAGTTTGGTTGAGCTCTTCATGCTCAGTCTGGCTAAGGCTTGAAGGACTCAATCTGGCTGAGGCTTTAAGGACTTAGTTTGGCTGAGCTCTTCATGCTCAATCTGGCTGAGGCTTGGAGGGCTCAGTTTGGTTGATCTTTTCATGCTCAGTTTGGCTGAGCTCTTCATGCTTAGTTTGGCAAAGGCTTGGAGGACTCAATTTGGCTTAGCGTTCACCAAATGTACAACACAAATAATGGGGGTTGAATATCTTTGTCATTAACGCGCAGGCTTGCCATTATAAGCTTATACATTGTATTGAAATAACAAAAATGAACAAGTGGTCCGAACATCAAAATGAACAGTACAACAGGGAAAGACTCCATTCTACTGAAAATACTGTTTCAAGTGCTCAGCATTCCATGGATGAGGGAGGTCTTTGCCATCCATATCTTCTAAACGGTAAGTGTCTGGACGCGATCGAGATTTGACAATGTAAGGTCCTTCCCACTTAGCTATTAGCTTGCCCTTAGTCGGGTTTTTGGTGGCGAGAGTTGCTGCTCGTAAGATTAGGTCTCCCACTGCAAATTCTCTAGGTCTGACTTTGCGGCTATAATGCTGCCTTATTTTTTGCTGGTATGAAACTAGTCTAACGGCGGCTGATTTTTGCAGTTCTTCAATGAGGTCTAAATCAACCCTTTGAAATTCTTTGTTCAATTCCAGATTGGAATGGATGGCCCTAGGGGTCGGTATGCCAACTTCCATGGAGATGACTGCCTCGGTGCCGTATGTTAAGCGAAAAAGGATCTCCCCGGTGGGAGTTCTTGATTAAATCATTCCAAATTTTTATAGATCTCATTTAGTCTTGATTAATTATAATTAGTGTATAACTTAATTAATCTAATTAGTCTCAATTAAGGCTTAAGTTAATCATTCTTAATTTTACTAAACTTAATCAAATTTTTAATTAAGCTCCCATATGGTTCAATACATAAAATTAAACTGATTCAACTCACCAATTACAATTTCTTAAACCATCTAGGCCTTCAATTTCTGATTCAAAAATAAATCCTTAATAAGTAAATTACTATTCACGTTGTAAATAACTCATGAGAATTAATTAATTAATCATTCAAATAAAATTAGTTCTTGATTAATTTATTACTAAATTAATCTTAATTAAACTAATTTAATCTTATTTAATTTCGTTAGTTTTAATCAGTTTTTTGAAGAAATGTCTAAATGTTCTTCACGTCAAATTAATGCTATTTGGCTTCTCAATTAATATTTCTAAGATTTATAAACATTTTAATTTCAAGTCTGAAGTTATTCCATAGCTTAATTTTGGTTTAAGGTATTGAAAGGTGTATAATATTAATTATTGTTAATGGAATTTAAGAGTGTAAAAATTACCCGTGGCCCAGTATTGGCCCGACCCATTTAGGCCATTTGGGCCCAGACCCGAGCCTAGCCCTAGGCCTAGGCCTAAGCCATCATTTTGAAACCTGGCATGAACCGTGGGCCTGGCCTGTCTAAGGCCAGTGTCTTTTTTAGTGGAAAATAATAAAATTTTGGTAGAAAAAATAAAAGCAAAAAAAAAATGTTCAGGCTCGGCCCACTGACCCGCCCAAGGCCCGAATACCTCCTGGACTTGGGCCTAATTTTCTAACCCGTAGGTCGGCCTGGCCTAAATTTTGACAGGAGCCCATGAGGCCTGACATGGGCCGAGCCGGGCCAAATTTACACCCCTAATGGCATTATTCGGGGTGTTACGACTTATCTTAGCTTTATAGCTTTATCTATTCTAACTTCATAGCTATAACTTAACTTAGCTTCTTAGCTTAATTAGATTAGTCAACTGTACTTCATTTGTCAATCAATGATAGTTCAATTCTAATTTAGCCTATCTTTAGTACATAGAAAATTTAGTAAAAGTCCACTTCATTGGGGCATGATCCGAACCAATGGTGGCTCGTCTTAGCCATACACAGTCATTTCCTTGTGTTAGAAGTCAGAAATGGTCAAACATTCCTACAGCTTAAACTAGGTTCACAAGTTATGGCACGCCCATATTCACTTCAATCAACAAACCTACGTGTTTACACACCTAAGAGTTTCTGAGTGGCAAGCAGAAATTTCTGAGGCAGTAAACACGAAGGTACAAAATGCATTTTACTCAAACAAAAATCGCCCTCTCTCATACTTTACCTTTTCTCTTTATTTATTCATCTTAAAAAGATCTAAGAAGAGGGATAAGTTTTGGAATTAGATCCAAAAAAAGTTGAAAATCCATAATTAAAGACGGTCGTGAGGTAGGTTTAGGGCGGATTTGTCATCCCCCGCCCTAGCTTTTAAACCCCACTCCCACCCCGTCCCCCCTGGCCCCCTCCCCTACCCAAACCCCATTACGAGTGGAATTTTTTTACCCCATCCTCGTTTCTGCGGATACCCGATACTCATAGATACGTGACCACATTTCAAACAGCCAAAAAAATTAAGAATCATTTAAATCCTTAACACACTAAATAATTTCTCTTATTTACATATATATAAACAGTGAGACTTTTAGTATTATTATTTATTTATATTTAAACAGAATCACAGACTTTTAATATTCCTTTCTTATATCTAATTATATTATATATATATACATATATATATATAATTATCGCGGGTCGGGTTTGGATCAATGGGGGCGATATCCGCCCCCGTCCCACCCCCGTTGTGAGTGACCAAAATATAATCCACTCCTGCCCCACACAAGTGTCGGGTCAGGTAAAATTCACCCCATTCGGTTGACTATGAATAGACCCCATGAATCGAATTAAAAAGTTCATCCCTATTCATAATTATTCTTAGATGATGTTATATTATTATATAATAGGATCACTTAATTATATAACAATATGTTGTAGACTTGCACATAAAAGAACATTCAAATTCACACTCTAAACACTAGAGTATAATTCACTAGGACCTAATAGACAGTCCTACCAACCTTGCTTTCTTGTTTTTGTTATTATATTCTTCTTTCTTTATTAAAAGGTGTCAGATTGATTTTTTTTTTTTTTTTTTTTTGTGTGTTATTATTATTCTATATGTTTTTCTTATTTTTATGACTCACTCATTTTAATAAAGAAAGAAGAATATGTTGTACAAATTATGTAATTAAATAAGATAAATATATTCATATTTAACAATAACAATTTAAATTACAGAATAAGGAGTCATGCTAGAAATTACAACTAGATGGATAGGAACACATAACGAGATGAACAAGAAAAGAAATCAAACCGAAACTTGCACTAGATAGTTTTCTTAAAAAAAATTCGTCGCCTAATCGATTGGGTGCTGAAGGTTCTTTGACGTCTGTCTCCCAAAATATGACGGTTAAACCAGCTACAGCAATGTGCCTACTGTGTAGCTTCGGCGATCAGAGCTAAGGCAACACTCTCTTACACTAGAAAGAATAAATGAACTAGAGAAAACTAAAGGACACAAAGAGAGTAAGAATTTCTGGGTAGAAAACTAAAGGAGAAGGGGTCTCCTTTTATACACATGGAGGGAGAGAGGAAGAGCTCTTTTGCAACAAATGTAGAATTCAATTTCTGCAAAACTGAAGAAGTAATGTAAAAAAATTGATGGTGTAAATCACCATCTTAAGTGTAAAGGTTACACACTATATAGACAAGTGTGTATATATATATATTAACAGCCACTTAACAAACTTGGCCCAAAAAGATTAGGTTGATAGACCACCAACTCAGCCCAGCTCAAACCTAACCCATTCTAGCAAGCCTAACCCTCAAGCCTTAAGCCCAAGTCCAAGACCCAAGTCCCAAGATCCACAATCCACGACCCACAATCCATGGATCACGGACCACAGACCACATACCACGGACTTGGACCCAAACTTGGCTCGGTCAGGTCCGCACGGGAAGGCGGCTCACGCGCATGTAGCAATTTTTGTATAACCAACTTGGACCATAGTTTTGGTCCAAACCCATCCTTGAAGCATCCATAACTCCCTTCCTTTGAAAAATTTAGATGCCCAAAAGGCTCATGCCCTTATCAAAATCTTGAGGTTAAAATACCCATTAATGCTTTCTTACAATCAATGTAGGATAGAAGGTTACACACCTTACCCAACACCTCTTTCATAAGGTCAACTTAATGAGTCAATTTCTCATTCAAATCTTAATAGTTTTTTGTCATTCTTTTTTGTGGTATAAAGATCTCATTATAAAGAATCTAAACCCATTTTAACCCACCTCAAAAAAGGATTGAAACCCACTTTAATATTGCATTACTGAAAAACCATTATTTTTCAACAATCCCTCACATGAATAAAAATTGACCGAATAACAACAAACGGACAACGCTTAATAACGAAGACTCGGAGAAAGAGTGCAACGAAATAACCCCTACATCGGAAAATGTAGCATTTGGCTTTGAACCCCTCCTAGAGAAGTCTATCAGATTTACTAGCTGCCTAGAGAATACGAAGTCTTGAACTGTTCTGCCGTTTATGTAAACCAAGACAACAGATCACACACAGATATTATTCCAACCGTTGTTCTGTTCTCACTGTTGTGTCCAGTTTGTCCCTGGAACACTAGCCTGGTTCAATGAGTGGCTTCAAGAATTCGACCTTGTGCAACTCTTATAGAAGCAGCCCCACTTCACACTCACATAGGTGACTCTACTTGAGTATCCTGCTATACTCAACTCAACACACTAGAGTCATTAAAAGCTCAACTTAACCTCTACACTTGCAGGTATCACTAATAAAAGGAATGGCTGGAGGTTTTACCTCCTCAGTGACGCGCCACCGTTATACACAATTAGGTTGTCCCATTGAACCTAGATCTTGGAATCTCCAGTCAATAAGGTTGGGTTTCCATTCTGGTAACACCTTACACTAAAGGCCTCAAACCCATTCCTTCTGATGACTTCTCTTCTAGCTATTGATTTAACCCTATGGTTGGTGGATCCACAATGTCATCCTTAGATTTCACATAGTCTAAAGTGACAACTTCGTTAGAGAGTAGTTGTCGTATAGAATAACGTCTACGACTAATATGTCTAGACTTTCCATTATACATATTACTATGTGTCTGTCCAATAGCCAATCGGCTGTCACAATGAATACAAATGGCTGACACAGGTTTTGACCAACATGGAACATCTTCAATGAAATGGCACAGCCATTCTGCCTCTTCTATTGCTTTATCCAATGCTAAAAATTTGATCTTGAGATACACGTCTGCTTGGAAGACTTCCAAGACACGGATGCCCTTCCAAGGGTGAACACATAACCACTAGTGGATTTCGAATCCCTAACATCAGATATACAATTCACATCGCTATAGCCTTCTATTACTGCTGGATATCTGGTGTAATGCAGCCCACAATCCCGAGTGAAATGGAGATACCTTAACACCCGAACGATACCCTTCCAGTGAGTGGCATCAGGATTGCTCGTGTATTTACTAAGCCTGTTAACAGAGTAGGCTATATCCGGTCTTGTACAGCTCATCAAACACATCAAACTCCCAATGACCTGAGAATATCCTAGAAAGACACTCTCACCATTGTTCTTGGTCAAGTGTAGACTCAAGTCTACCAATGTCCTAAACACATCAAACACATCAAACTCCCAATGACCTGAGAATATCCTAGTATGTCATCAACGTATAGACACAAAATGACAGAACCTCTATCAGTGTCTTTGACATATACGCATTTATCACATTCATTGATCTTGAACCAATTTGACAACATAGCGTTGTCAAACTTCTCATGCCATTGTTTAGGAGCTTGCTTCAACGCATACAACGATTTGACAAGCTTACAAACTTTTTTATTTTGTGCCGGAACTGAAAACCCTCGACTTGCTCCATGTAGATTTCTTTATCTAAATCTTCATTTAAGAAAGCTGTCTTTACATCCATCTAATGTATCTCCAGACCACGTAAAGCAGCTATTGCAATCATCATACGAATGGATATAATCCTTGTCACAGATGAATACGTATCAAAGTAATCTAGGTCTTTTTGCTACTTGTATCCTTTGATAACTAGCCTAATTTTATACTTATCAATTGACCCATCAGCCTTCATATTCCTCTTAAAGATCCATTTACTCCCCAAGGCCTTATTTCCAGGTGTATATCAACCAACTCCAGGTATGGTTCTGTAAGATCGAGTCAATCTCACTCTTAATTGCTTCTTTCCACAAAGGACTTTCAGGTGAAGTCATAGTTTCATGGAAAGTTTGAGGTTCTCCCTGTAATATATAAGTTAAGAAGTCTGGACCAAAGGACTTTGAGGTCCTAGCTCTTTTACTCCTTCTTGGCTCATTATAATAACCCCACTCTGCAATATGTTACAAATCAGTAATTAAGAATGTTAAATATGTGCTTAGGAAGAAATTATGTGTTATAGTATGATTTGTGTGTTACTTGAATTTCTATTTGTTAGTCATAGGACTATCTATTGAGAATTCTACTTTGATATAGAAATTGAAAGCCTTATCGACGTCTGAACACGAAATTGACTAGGTCAATAAGTTATTTGGAATATTTAGAATTTTATGATAAGTTTAGTTAGATTTTGATTCAGAACCAAATAATTAAAATAAATTAATTAGAACTAAGCAAGATTAATGTCATGACCCAAACTCGCCCCTATGGGTTTAGCGTCGTAACCGGCCAGTAATCCTTGGACTACTAAAGGCCTCTTAAGACTTGACTTGAGATAAGAGGTTGTGGAAATGAATATACAACCATACATAGTCTATAGAGCTGTGCAGACATACATGAAATACATTGAAAATCTTAAACTTTATAAACATACGAGTGACGTCATAGGTACAGTATTTACACGTCACTATTAAGTACATACAAAAGAGAACTTATTCATAAAACACAAGGAACAGTTTTGCATATTTACATAACATGGCCACAAAACACGACTTGAACTGGAACCTCCTCGTGAGGCGCAAAGGGTGGCTGAAACAACAAAAACCCCAGGCATCATCTTAGGCCTGATCTCGAACCTGCTCACCTACATACATAATTAATAACTAGTGAGCGGAGGCCCAGTGAATAATAACAAAGTAAAGGGGTATATGAATGATGTTCCATAATTATGGCTGAAAAGAAAGTTCACATTCATATTCCTATTTTGTGCATGTATACATAGGTCCGAGTTCATACTTAATCTTTCATACCACATTCATTAGTGCTAATAGATTGCACACAAGGTGACTCAAATCATACTTGTCAGTTCCATAGAAGAACCTCCAGTCGGGTAAGGATAACTTGTCAGTCCCATATAGGGACCTCCAGTCTGGGAACTTGTAAACTTATCAGTTCCATTTAGGAACCTCCAGCCGGGTACAGATAGCTTGTCAGTTCCACAAGGAACCTCCGGTCCGGGAACTTATAGCGTATTTGGATCATAACATCATGTCATTTATAACATACTTGATTCTTGGCATACATCACTTACAACATATTTAGATCATGGCATAGTATCATAAAGGCTTGTTATGTCGGACAATCATTCACAGCATAAAATATGGCATTTTTTTCAACAGATCTCATACCGTATATAGAAAAATACATGACTTTGAACATAGCTTTACTAAGTTATTACTCACAGACAATAGGTGTCGCAAGTAGGCAATTCAGCTTCCTTGTGGCGCTTGACCTACATAGTTACAAAACGAACATGGTCTGAATGATACACTCATAGATGATGACTTAGCCTTTACTTGTTTTGGTGTGCTTCTTGCCTCATTATTCTCATCATGGAGTCTTAATCATGGCCCAGGAATGCCTAGGATGGAATGAGAATGCAAAAATGTATTTAAAAACATTTCTCAAATTTTGCTGAAAATAGGGTCCACGCTCGAGCGTGGCTTTCCTCGCTCGAGCGGACATACAAGATATGAAGGCTCGCTCGAGCGTGACTTTCCTTGCTTAAGCAGACTGTAAACTTTGGAAAAGTACTGGTTGCATGATTTTCATGCTCAACGGACGCTCGATCCCCGCTCGACGGACGCTCGATCCCCGCTCGAGCGTGGGTTCCCGCGCTTGAGTAGACTACAAAACATAAGAACTTCTAGATATATGAATTTCATGCTCGAGCATGACTCACGTCGCTCGAGCAGAAGTGCACGTACTCAGAGTGCTTTCTCGAGCGTGAAGTCCCCCGCTCGAGCGTGGATCAAATTTCTAGAATTTCCAGATTTGATCTTCAAGTTCAAATTTGACCTCCAAGGCATCAAACTCAATTTTTATGGGCCACAACTTTAGAAAACTCATAGAGACTCATAAAACAACATGTTTCAAGGATCATTTCAAGAAATCATGGCCCAATGACATGCCAATTGTGCAAATATTCATATTGAAACTCAAGAATAATTCGTGAACATGGCTTGCATGCAATTCTTTGAACTAAAGTTTCTCAAATCATGATCAAGTGTTACCAAACAGCATGAAACTCATTGTTTTCCTAAAATTAAAGTGATTACAAGACATGCAAGGTGGAATCTCCAAAACAAAGCTAGGATTATGACATGCATGCAAGAATTCTTTGGAAAAACAACCTCAAATGCCATGAATTATATATGCATGTATGTATTGAGCTTTAATTCTTCAATCTTAGCTTAATTCTACACCTAACTCTCTTGAATTCATATACTAATTGTCTTAAGTACAAAGTTTAAGAGTATAGTTCTTACCTAAGGTTGAATTCAAGTGTGATTCTAACTCAAAGCTTCAAATTGACTTCAATTTTTTTTTCTTCCTTCTCTTTGAATTCAACTCCCCTCCAAGCTCTCTCTCTCTCCCACGTTTCTGTGTGTGTGAGCCCCCAAGAGTGTGTGTGTTGAATGGAGTAGAAAAATGGATGAGTGGAGGCCAAAAAGATGCCTTATGTAGGCTTGCCTAAAGATAGATAATTAATGTTAAACACATGGGCTTCAATTCAATCTGTTTAAATTGTTCTAAATCGAATTTCAATTAAACTTGCCATGAAATTCTAAAATTCTCAATTAACACATAAGTCAAGTCAATTTTTGAATTGGATGCCGATAAGGCCCTCAATTTGCAAACTGAAGCTAAAATATGAACAGATCTTCCTACGTCAAACAGATATAACACAAAACAATGCAATGCATATATAATTAATTGAGGATTTCTTCTTAGTTACTCATCAAGCATAATTAATCATAGATTAACGTCAATCAGGGTTCGGGGTTGTTACAATTAATCAACCTAAGCTAATCAAGCCTATATAAGGTAAATTGAATGAAGAATTGTCTCTTTACACACTCAAATACTTCATCATTTACACTCTTGAGTTCAAACGTATGTGTGTATAAGAGAGAGAGAGAGAGAGAGAGAAATTGCAGTTAAACATAGAGGAGAAGAAGAATTGAAGGAGATTTGAAGAGGAATTGAGACAATTTGGTTAATTCACTGTAAAACCAAGCTTAAGGTAAAATCATCACCTCAATTATTGAAGAATTCACCAAGTTGTAGAGTTAATTGCATGAAATTAAGAAGAATAAGTTAGAATCACATGTTAAAGTGTAGAATTGAGGTAAATATAAGCATGCATGTACAATTCATCAGCATTGAGTGTATTTTACAACAAATTCATACATGCATGAGACTATTCTTGCTTTGTTTTGGAAATTCATCATGTTTCTACACCTACTATCTTAATTGTTCATGTTTTCAAAGGAAAGGAACTTAAATCATTGCATACATGTTGATAACATGAAGTTTAGAACATGATTTTGAAGAATTGACATAGCTTTAAGCTTTGATTTTGTAATTTGGCTTTGTATTTATGTTTTTGGATGAATTTCTAATTGTTTTTCCAAGTTTTGGCTCAACCATGCAAGTTTTTGTACTTTGAATTTGTGTTTTAAATTGAGAATGCAATTCTAGAAATTCCACAATTTGGTCTCACCACTCGAGCTACAAATCCTTCGCTCGAGCACACTTCATGAGCTCTCAGCATTTTTGTAGACTTTTGCAGTTGGCTTAAGTGACCAAAGTTTGCGCTCAAGCGAACTCCTCTTTGCATAACAATGCACCTACTATGTAGCTTCGGCAAACAAAGCTAAGACAACACTCTCTCACACTAGGAAGAATATATGAACTGGAGAAAACTAGAAGACACAAAGAGAGCAAGAATTTTTGGGTAGAAAACTGAAAGAGAGGGGTCTCCTTTATACACATGGAAGGAGAGAGGATGAGCTCTTCTACAACAAATGCAGAATTCAATTTCTGCAAAACTTAAAAACTAATGCAAGAAAATTGATGGTGTAAATCACCATCTTAACTGTAGAGGTTACACATAATAAAGACATGTATGTGTATATATATATCAGCAGTCACTTAACAAACATGGCCCAAAAAGATTAGATTAGTGGACCACCAACTCAGCCCAGCCCAAACCTAACCCATTCCAACAAGCCTCAAGCCTAAGATCCACGACCCACAACCCAAGGACCTCGGACCCAGCCCAATCCAGTCCGGGCTGGTGACGCACGTGCATGTGGCAATTTTTGCATAACCTACTTAGATCATAGTTTTGGTCCATGCTCATCCTTAAAGCATCCATAATTCCATTCTTTCGGAAAATTTGGATGCCCTAAAGGGCTCATGCCTTATCAAAATCTTGAGATTTAAATATCTATCAATACTTTTCTCTACACTCAATATGGGATAAAAGGTTACATACCTTATCCAACACCTCTTTCATGAAGCCAACTTGATAAGTCAATTTCTCATTCAAATCTTAATGATTTTTTGTCATTATTTTTGTGGTGTAAAAATCTCATTACAAAAAACCTAAACTCACTTTAACCCATCTCAATAGAGGATTGAAACCCACTTTAATATCATATTAAAGTTATCGAAAAACTATTATTTTTTAACAAAATATAATAACAAAAAGAAAGAAAATCAATCTCACACCTTTTCACTACTATGTTGGACTCCATTCTCATTCTATAAAAATGTTGGAAATTTTAAAAAAATTATTAAAAAATTTACACAACTCACATGGTGCATGCCTTGTAATAATCACATGAGTATGGGACCTTCCACATGAGACTCGGGACCTATATCCATGTGGGTCACACATGCATGAGTATAGTGTAAAAAATTTGATAATTTTTTTTTTCGTAAATTTTTTTTTTATTTTTTTGTAATTTGAGACTGAAGTACTTTACTCCTTGTGGTTCAAATATAGGCAAAAAACTGTCATATGATTTTAGATCGAAATGCAAACCCTTTATTAATATAATCTCATATGCATTGTATGTTGTTTTCATCAATAAAGTCTCTTTTTTTGCTCATAAAAAAATTATAAATGTGAAATGACTATAATACTTTCAAACTCTATGCATTTTTGTTTTTCTTCTCTCCCCTCTCTCATAAACATAATTCATAATTTCTAAAATTAATTCAATTAAATCACTATTAATTATAAATTCTTAATTATTTATTGTAATTTTTAACTTTTTTTATTTAATTATATTTTAGAGCACAATTTTTTCTAAATTTTTAATTATTTATTACAATTCCTAACATTTTAATCTAATTTTAATTTAATTATATTTTAGACCAATTGTCATAACCCGAACCCGCCCCCGTGGGTTAAGGACATAACCGGCCAGTAATCATAAGATTACCTACGGCCTCAAACCAAAACAATGTATTTTAACAGAGTTAATGGGGGCCAAACGGAAGCAATTTAAAAACTTGGTCCTTAGAGCTGTGCTTACATGGCACGTCAAACAAGTCATACATATAAACATTAATAGCTCACAACAGAATTAAAGTATCAAAAAGTTCTGTACAGACAGGATCATCCAAAAGTAAGTCAAACCATGAACTATATACATACATATACAAAGGCTCCGCCAACGTGACAACATAAAACAAAATAACAAAGGCGAAGGCGAGTCTCATGCGTGAGACATATAGGCTGACTTTCCAAAACTCAGTTGTTCCGTACAAACTTCACTGGGGCTGGGTCTGGACCTCTTTTGGCTCACCTACAAACACATGAATGAGCATGAGTGGAAGCCCAGTGAATAATATCAAATAAAGGAAATACATTGGAACATTATACAACAGACAGCCTTTGGCCCAATTCATTCATCAAACTAGCCTTTGGCCCTTTTTGAATGTTTATATCAAACTGGCCTTTTTGTCCTTATCAAACTTTCGTATCAGACTGGCCTTTCGGCCCTTCCAAACTTGTCATATCAAACTGGCATTTAAGCCTTTCAAACTTGTCATATCAAACTGGCATTTAAACCTTTCAAACTTGTCATATCAGACTGGCATTTAAGCCTTTCAAACTTGTCATATCATACTGGCATTTAAGCCTCTCAAAATTGTCATATCGAACTGGCATTTAAGCCTTTCAAACTTGTTATGTCAAACTGGCATTTAAGCCTCTCCAACTTGTCATAATAAACTGGCATTTAAGCCTTTCAAACTTGTTATGTCAGACTGGCATTTAAGCCTTTCAAACTTGTCATATCAAACTGGCATTTAAGCCTTTCAAACTTTGTCCACCATTCCAAATTAATGAACTTTACAAAACTTACATAGAAGTAAGCAATTGGACAACAATATGTATTTTAGATATTACTCACAGTGATCGGCCTGTAGATTTACCCTGGAGCTTGACCCCACACATCACATAACACATATGGGTCACAATTACTTTAATTCGTTCTTTAATTCACATTTTCCTCTTTAGGCTTCATTCTTATCTCTTTAATTCAATTACAATGCTCGAAGTATGCCTAAGAGTGATTAGAAGTGAAAGAGGACGGAAAACGAAACATAGAACGCGTAAACAAAATTTCATAAAACAGGGTCCCCGCTCGAGCGTGGACTTCCCCGCTCGAGCGGACCCGTAAGGCCTGTAAAAGTACTGGTTGCATCAAAAATATGCTCGAGCATGAATTAGGGCGCTCGAGCGAAAGGCCTGATTAAATAGCTCACCCGCTCGAGCGTGGATTACCCCGCTCGAGCGGACACCAAGTCTGCAAAAAGTACTGGGAGCACGTATTTCCCGCTCGAGCGGACATCAAAGTTCTGGGTTTCCCAGATTGTGTTCTTGAGTTCAAATTCGACTCTCAACCAACATTTCATGCATTTTATAGCTCCAATTCCACACATACTTGTACTAACATGGTATAAACACCAAAACACATCAACATGGAGCTCAATTTCAAAGATTTAACACATGCATGGTTCAAATTGACACCAAACTCAATTCTAACGTACACATTCATGCATTCAAAGCTCTTATCTTCATAGATTGTACATGCATGTGATGTCTAGCTCCCATTCTCAACTTAGATGATACCGATGGTGATTATACATGAGCTTCAACTACAAATTTACATGGATTTCAACCAAATTGCAACATGAATCATGTAATTCAAGCTCAATTATGCAAATTCCAAACAATTACATACATGCATGCATATATGGCCTTCCAATTCAACAAAACAAGTTCAAAACATGCTCTTGACCATTAATTAACTTTGAACACACAAGATTACACCTTAAACTCATGAATTCAAGAATCAATGCTTACCTAGAAGCCCAATCTATGGTTAATTCTTGAACTAGACTTCAAATTCCCAAGCTTGAGTCAAAAATTACACAATTCTCTCCCTCTCTCTCTCTAACAGCCGGCCCCTCTCTCTTTTTTAGAGTTTGATCAGCCCAAGTGAAGATACAAGAGGGAATGGGAGGTGTAGTGCTCTTACACAACAAATCCCACTAACCAAAATTACAAATATTAACAATTTGAGCACAAAGCCATTAAATAAATCAATTTAATCTGACCCGAATCAATTTTCAATTAAATTTCACCGTAGGCTCTAAAAATTATGCTAATCATAATGGCGCAATCAATTTCGGGTTCTGTGGCCGATAAGGCCTTCAATTTAATTTCCAAAGCAGGTAATCAAATAGATATTCCTACGGTGAACAGATAGAAATTTAAAACCACATATTTTCACATAATGGTGCACACGATCATGTCAAAACACATAATCACATTCATATTAAGGACCAATTAACATATTACGGAACAGGGGTATCATAGTCTTCCCCCCTTCAGGAAGTTTGGTCCTCCAAACTTAATTTACCTTCGTCAGGAAACAAATGTGGATGGCGTAGTCGCATTTCCTCCTCTTGTTCCCACGTGGCATCCGTCCCATAGTGTTCTTTCCATTCCACTTTCACCATTGGGATGGACTTGCTTCTCAATTGTTTCACTTGCCGATCAACGATTCGTTCCGGCCATTCAGCGTATTCCATATTCTCATCAATAGCTACCCAGTGATAATCAATCACATGAAACGGGTATCGGAGGTAACCCCTCAACATTGACACGTGGAACACATTATGTATTTGCCCAAATCCCGGTGGCAAAGCAACTCTATAGGCAACTGGACCGAGCCTTTCCAAAATCTAAAACGGCCCAATATAACGGGGCAACAACTTGCCCTTCTTTCCAAACCTGACTTGGCCTTTCATTGGAGACACACGAATGAACACATGGTCACCGACCTCATACTCAAGAGGTCTTTTTCAAACATCCGCATAGTTCTTTTGTCGGTCCTGAGCTGTCTTGAGCCTTTGACGGATAGTCTTGATTTTCTCAGAAGTGTCTTGCACAATTTCAGGCCCAAGCAAAGCTCTATCCCCGACCTCTATCCAACAAATAGGTGATCTACACCTCCTACCATACAAAGCCTCGTATGGTGCCATACCGATGCTGGAGTGGAAGCTGTTATTATAAGCAAATTCTGCAAGTGGCAAATAGTCTTCCCAACTCCCTTGAAAATCCAAAGCACACATCCGAAACATATCTTCCAAAGTCTGTATTGTTCATTTCGATTGCCCATCTGTCTGTGGGTGGAATGCAGTACTGAACCTCAATTCTGTTCCCATAGCTTCCTGCAAACTCTTCCACAATCTAGATACAAATTTCGGATCTCTATCCGACACAATGGATACCGGAACTCTGTGTAAACGGACAATCTCATCAACATAAATAGTAGCCAATCTATAAGCATTAGACATGGTTCTAACTGGCAGAAAATGTGCAGATTTAGTCAGTCTATCAACTACAACCCAAATAGAATCCATACCTCGCGAAGTCCGAGGTAGGCCAACAACGAAATCCATAGTCACATGCTCCCACTTCCACTCAGGAATAGGGAGAGGTTGCAATAGACCGCCTGGTTTCTGATGTTCAGCCTTGACTTGCTGACATTGGAGACACTTGGACACATATTCTGCAATTTCTTTCTTCATTTTAGGCCACCAATAGGTTTGTTTCAAATCCCGATACATTTTACTATTACCAAGATGCATGGAAAATACGGATCTGTGGGCTTCATCTAGAACCCTCTTCTTTAGTTCCGGAATATCTGGGACACACATTCTGTTCCGAAACCTCAACACTTCATTCTCAATGCTAAACTCTGCCTTCGGATTTGTCTCAAATTCATCAATCACTTTCTTGAGGAATTCATCATCCTTCTGTTTTTGCTTGATTCCATCAATAATTGCCGGCTCAGCTGTAATAGCGGCTATCAATCCTCCCTGTTCACACATTAGCACTTCAATTTCAGACCTCTCAAAATCTTGCAAGATCTCTTTCTGTTCAGTAAGCAAACAAGCCATACTCCCCGTTGATTTTCTACTCAAGGCATCAACAACTGTATTGGCTTTCCCGGGGTGATACTGAATCTCTAGATCATAGACCTTTATCAATTCCAGTCATCTCCTCTGTCGCATATTGTAGACGCGCCCGTGGGCCTCACTACAGTTTGGACTCAATTTGTGTCACGGTCCTTAATCTGAACCAAAGAGTCCAAATCCGGCAAATCGTTTTGAGAAACAGATTTTTGAAAAGAAGTGCCAAACATGGACTGCTTTGCCAGATACAGAGTCGCCACCTAAATATTTTTTATGGGGAAATTTAGAAAACCCTGACTCGGTGCCAAAGGCCACGTGTCCGTCATCACCAAAGTTGCCTCGGCTCGGGAGCTTGGGTACGATTGGGGAAGGTCAGCTATGAGCACCCCCTCTCGCCCGATCCGAAGATCGGCCTCTACTAACCGTGATATCCGTTTTGAAAACGTTATGTGTTCTTATTCCATTTATTAGCCTAGAACTACTATGTTATGCGCACAGCAAACAAGTATAGACCAAATTGCCTAAATTGGAATAAAACATTGCATGTTTGTTTTGAAGATGGTTTGCTACTCGCAAGTAGGCTAAAATGCAGGTTTTGCCACCTTCGAATGGGCTTTTAGAAAAGATGGTTTTGCCATTATCTAGTAGGCTTAAAACTCACAGTTTTAATGCATTATTCCAATTTAGGTAATTCAACCTCCATCCACAGGCATTCAAGCAGTTATATCACATAAGCAGCTAGCCTCATGGTAATCATGCTATTATGGCAACACTCACACACATGCGGTATGCTAAAGCATAAATGCTTACCGAGTACTCCAAGCCAAAACAGAAACTAGTTACTAATCATATGCATGATCCTAGTTTAAGATGGCTAATGCAACACATGCGAAATGCAACTAGAAATGGGCTCGGCTATTCTAAACATGGCATGTGAAATGCTACAACTAACACGTATTCAATTTGGAATTGAAACACAATGCAGTTAGCATGATGTGCCGAGCCTGGTGCATGCAAGACAAATGTATGAATGCACACATGCATAGCATAAGGTATGCTAATTTAAATATGCCCTAGTCTACCATCATAAGCGGGTAAATAAAAGGGAAGAAAGATGTGGGGTTGGAAGACATACACACACTCACGCATACTTATTACACAATTACCCTCGCTCGGAGGGTCCGAATAAATATTACAGTCCGAATAAATAATGCTAAATTAATTATTATAGAATTTCCAATTAATTAACAAATTAAACAAAGAATTAAAGTGGCCACAGCCCCTGCCTCGAAATGCGTGGATGATGCATGCTTGACTCGTCTTGCCCAAAAATCTATACCATGCCACTGTTGCCTCCGTTTACACTGCCTTGCTCCTCCGAAAATTGTGCAACTCCCAAGATGCACTCTCTGGACACTGGGGAGCATCACCGACCCAGTAGAAACTCCACCGGCCGGAGGGGATGATCACCGGCCACTGAATAAGCTATCGGCCAAACATGTTTTGCCGGTCGGCACCCAACTCTGCCGGCCGGCCAATTCTTCCTGCTGAAACCTGCAGCTGGCAGCAGCAGAGGGCAAGCAGTGTATGGCATGGAAATTCAAAGCAATGTATGCATGGCCATTCTCCCTATCATGCAATGGACTCAAGGGAGCATGGCCCTCGACCCTCGGGCCATCAATCACGCATTCCAATGCATGATGGCCCAAAAGCCAAGTGTGCAACTTCGATATCAAATGAAATGCAAGCACAAAACACATCAAAAGGCCCCAACCCCTATCATGGTTAATCAAGAGGCAAGGCATGCATGCTCAATGAAATGCAACCTAGGCATGGAGGCTAAGTATGCAACATGAACATGCAAATGAGCAATGTATACTAGGCACACAACCTAAACATGTAAGCAAACATGGCATGCAACAACATGTGATGATGGACTTAAACTAACATGGATAGCTCGCAAGCATGCCAAAATCAGCGGCCATGTGATGAAAATGAGGCAACCAAGATGCATGCAAACATGCACAATGCAATGGCCCGATCCTAAGATACAACACGCAACTCTAACTAAGCATGGAAAATGATGAAACATGGCATATGAACACGCAAATTCCAGCACTGAAATATGATGCTAAACAGCCCCAAAACATGGAAGAATGGCACCCGATGCATGAGATGAAACCCGCAACTCGAAATTAGGCACACGGAATGACTTATAGCTATACAAAGCATGCATTATTTGATCATGAAGCATGAAGACAGAGCCAAGACAGTCCCAAAATGTGAACATTTCTAGTTCAAAGCATGGCCAAAAAGTGCTAGTAAGATGGACTAAAGTAGCATGCAACTTTGACTAGTAAACATGGTTTACATTGCAAGTGTGTGAAGCATATGGAATCTCACCAAACCAGCAAAAATCAGTGAACAAAACATGTGAAAATAGGCCCAAATAACCACTGAAATGAAGCCAACACAGGCAAAAATGATGAGCTCCTTTAGAGGGCTATGCGAGGGATTCTTAAACACATACAAGATGGACACTTAGCATAGCCAAATCAACTCTGAAAATCAAATTTGGTAGTCCCAAAACTCACCAAATTGACCCTGGAAAGTGGCTTCAAAGCATGCAAGATAGGGTCTCTTTGGAAGGCCAAAATGACCACCAAACAAGTCAAGGAGAGAGGGGGTCACCCCCCTCTGAGCTGGAGACTCAAAACAGTGTGCTAGCCACTGAAAATCCACTGGATTTCAGTGGCTAGAAGGTCAAACCAAGCATGCAACAAGAGCTTAGGTGCAAGGCTCAAAATAAGGGACAATCAAGCATACAAGGAATCCTATGACCTCAAACAAGAAAATGCCCTTAATCAAACATGAAGACGATGTCAAAAGGAGACTTTTTAAAGTTTATAACAAATCTCAAAAGTGAACACAAATAGGGCTAATCTATCATGCAAAAATGGCCCTAAAAGAGATAATAGAGGCAAGGGACAGCAGCTGGCCTCAAACAAAGGAGAGCCCTTCAACAAAGTTGAAGAGGGGCTCAAAACAAGATATTTCACAGTTTATGACCAAGTCCAAAACAACCCAAAAATAAGCCTAAAATATCATGCAAAAATAGGCCTAAAAGAGAGTTTAAACACAAAGGGTGAGGAGGAGACCTCAAACAGAGTAGGACCCTTGATCAAACATGAAGAGGAGCTCAAAATATGACTATTTACATTTTGGGTCGGAGCCCAAAAATGCTTGAAAGTATGACTTGTAAATGAACCAAGAAAAGGCTAGAAAATGGAGGAAGAAGACTCACCCTTGTAGAGCAGCAACACAACAGCTTTTGGACCAAGAAATGGTGCTCCTATCCTCTGAAAAACAGCCTCAAGTTGCTGGAATGGAGTGTGGAGGCCTTGTGTTATGTGTTGTAGTGTAAATGGTGCAAGGCTTTAGGATTTGAAGGGTTTAAGAGAGAAAGATAGGGAGAGAGAGCTGAGAATTTTTTTTAGAGAGAGAGGAAAATTTTTCTTTCTCCAAGTTGTATCTCTCTTTTCTTCTCTCCTTGTCCCTCTTTTTTGTCAAGAAGCTTGATTGATATAGAAAGATATCAATCTGCAGCTCCTCAGAGCTCCCACGTCCAGGCATGGGCTGGGGTATGGCCTGTGGAATGACAGCTGCCAGCTGTCTACGGAAATATCTGTTGAAAACCACAATTGGCCGGCCAGCCATCAAAGTGGTCGACCGGCAGTCAAATTGGCCGGCCGGCCATCACATTTGGCCGATGGCAACAAGACACAGCCGGTGGCCTCAAGCCACGGCCGGTGGAGTGTAGGGATGTCCCAAAAGCCATTCTCTGCCCTCCAAAGCAAAAACACAAGTGTTTGGTGCAAAACCAGACACAAAACAGTCGAGTCGAGAGATTCTGAGGCAAGGCGCGTAGCCGAGGCCTCCGAGAACTCAAGACGAACACAAACATGGATGATCACCGAGTGTTCAAGCAGTGACGTCCAAGTCTTAAGGACGGTCAAAAATTGGGTGTCTACAGTTGCCCTTCTTTGACAGAACTCGAAAGTCATAACAATGACGGGAGTGAATGTCAAAGCCCAGAGATGACCCATATTTGACAAGGCCGAAGACTTAGACAAACATGCAAGGCAAACAAGATATGCGCCCGAAGGCAGGGGCAAAATGCAAGACAATGCACAAAGCCGAACATAACTTATGATCATGCAAAGAAAGCTGTAACGAAGCATAACATGCGACAGTTTTAAGCTAGCATATACCAAACTACACTACAATGCAGAAAGGATGTAAGAGAATTATGTAATTCTCGATACGTCTCGCTCGGGGAATACAATACCTGCGCGGTTCGTCTGGTTGCACCAGCTACGAATGAACCGTACATACAATATCGTGCCTGAAAAGAAAGCAAGCTTAACAGGTACAGATATCGTTAGCAATATGCATAACATGCAATCGAAAGTGCATGACAACGCAAGTTGAGCGGGACGCATAACAATGCTGTGAAGGCACAAACACATGTAAGTAAAGAACACGCAACAACGTGCACAATGTGTATGAAGAAATTTGAACACATGTAAGCAAAGCGTGCGGTCTACGCAAGCAATGTGTATAGAAACTTGAAATTGAACACATGTAAGTAAAGCATAACGCAACAACGCATGCAATGTGTATAAAAGGAACTTGAACACATGTAAGTAAAGCATAACGTGACAACGCATGCAATGTGTATAGAAACTTGAAATTGAACACATGTAAGTAAAGCATGCGGTCTACGCAAGCAATGTGTATAAAAAGGAACTTGAACACATGTAAGTAAAGCATAACGTGACAACGCATGCCATGTGTATAAAAAGGAATTTGAACACATGTAAGTAAAGCATAACGCGGCAACGCATGCAATGTGTATAGAAACTTGAACACATGTAAGTAAAGCATAACGCGACAACACATGCAATGTGTATAAAAGGAATTTGAACACATGTAAGTAAAGCATAACGCAACAACGCATGCAATGTGTATAGAAACTTGAAATTGAACACATGTAAGTAAAGCATGCGGTCTACGCAAGCAATGTGTATAAAAAGGAACTTGAACACATGTAAGTAAAGCATAACGCGACAATGCATGCAATGTGTATAGAAACTTGAAATATGGTAAGGACCAGTTATTCATGATGTTGAAATGCCAAGCACTGTAACATGGTATAACTGAAGTGATTTGTGGAATTCACAAGATACGAAAAGGATACGGGAAGGGACGTTCCTTGCACGTACCGAGCATCGCTCATAGAAGACACGACTTGAGGTCAACTCGAAGGCCTACTAATGTTCCGAAAGTGTACTTTCTTGCACTGTCTCGAGTAATGAAGGCGCCACACCACATAGTTGACCCGAACAAGGGCGCGGGAGGTGCATTGACCACAAGGGGAGGTTACCAGTATCAATTCCGATACTTTACTGCCCTGCTCTTCTTTTGCTTTACTTTCCTTTTTACTAGTAGTTTAAACACATTGCACTGCCTTAGGCAGGCTTTACCTTTTCAAAAATGTGTATTTTTTTGCAAAACACATGAGGGAAATGAAACAACCATTTTGTTCAAGATGATGTTACATTTGTGCTTTCTATGCATCGCATCGCATGGTATCACATAACAATGTGAATGAAATTGAACTTGGTTTGAAAATTGAGCACTCACATCATAATAATCAGGTAGTGAACTGACTTACAACTCGATAAGCAAAGCAAGGAAACTCGATAAGCTAGCCAAGTGCGAGTACAACTCGACAAACAACAAAGACTTGAAAAGAGTGAAATACAACTCGATAAGCAAATTTACAACAACTCGATAAGCAAATGGGCGTGACGCCGCAAGATCCATCATCGGAGGGCCTTGGAAGTGGTGTAATTCCCCAAATTCTCAGCATAAATAGTTCATAGAACAAGGAGGAAGACCACCGGCCAGGGGTGGAGGCCATCGGCCATGATAACTTATCACCGGCCAAAAGTGGTGGTCGGTCGGCACTATATTTGGCCGGCCAGCCGTGAATGAAAGAATCACCAAAATGTTGGCACCTGTCCTCCACTCAATCTTATCCCCTACAAAAGGCCTCAGCTTTGTAGTTCTACTCAATTCAACACTGATTTGCTCGAAATGGAGGGATTTCTTGCCCAGAATCTCTCGTCCTGGATTAACAACTTGGATGGCTCAGAAAAGCTGAATTTCCGGGGTTTCGGCATAAATGCACTATTCACTCTGAGTCACTCTCCACTGCACTTTCCGTTTCTTCATGCCGCAGCGAGGTTTTGGAACCCGGTGACTCATGTCTTTAGCTTTAGCGAGCAAGAGGTATGCCCTACCTTCGAAGATTTTCAAGCTTTAATGGAATCCGAGCGTGACGAGGAGATCTTACCCCAGCTTAACTTTGGTCATGTTCAGAGCTTAGGGAGAATGTGTGGACTCACTATGTATGACGCTCGATCTCTAATTTGTGACGGAATGCTAGATATTCCGAGTTTGATTCATCGGTTTTCGGATACTGGTGACCGCGGTGACCATCATTGGCAAGGCTTTCGACGACATGCCCTCTGTTTGTGCATGCTATCTCATTTTCTATTTTCCTCAGGCTCCGGGGGATCTAGCGTTCAATTGATCGAGATTGCCCTAGGCTTAAAGGAGGGCAAGAGCTGCATTGCCATGACTCTGGCAGAGACGTTGATGGGCTTAGACGCCTTTTATCATTGAGAGACGACCAGATTTGCGAGGAGTCCACTACTGCTGCAGGTAATGTTTCCCACCCAATCTTACATATGTATTACTCATATCACTCGACCCTCAAGCTCGTTTTTTTTTTTTTTTTTTTTCACAAAATCCTTTTCTCACTTTTCTCTCATCGTACTTCTCTCTATTCTTTATTCTCTCATTTTTCATCCCTTCTCAGGTGTGGTTGATGGATAAGTTGCAGGTTGTGGACTCTTGCCCAGCATACTCAGCTCGCGACTACTTCTTCAGGCAACGTCTAGTCAATGCCCTTGACGAGGGATGGTGGTTTGATTGGATGTGCAGCCTGTCCGCAGACCGCATTGCTTGGCGGTGCCCTTGGCTCAATCTACCGGCAATGGGCTACAGCATGTCCCGACAGATTGGGATTCAGTTGATTGGCTTGACCCACTGCGTATTCTATTTCCCGTTCCGGTTCCAGCGCCAGTTTGGCCATGACCAGATTTGCCCCGCAGAGGGGATAGAATATCCGGCTGCCTTTCCGTTTCGAGGTGCGTAACTTGCTCGGCAGGCTACAGCGTGGAGGACTAGAGAACTCCTGGCCCCTGCTCCTACTTTCAGTTGTACTTTGTCTGATGAATGCATAGATTGGCTTAATGAAGAGGCACAGATCGGGCCCAGCTTGGCACCGAGGGTTTCGACCAGCTCTGGGAGGGGGCGCAGGAACACCTGACTTGGCTATGCCCCGGATTTATTGCTTTATTAGTACTTTCAAGTTTTCCTTATGAATGTAATAAACAGCAACCTTATTTTATATGCAAGAGCAGAAGGACCTTGTACTGAAATCAATGAATTTTGAAGATTATGGTACTGAAAATTTCCCGTTTTGGTCTAGAGATGGTCTTAGTTGTAAAAAGATTAATTTGAACAAGGTCAACTTTTATCAAAACTTTTCAAAACTGTTTTCGATATGGATCAGAACTGGACACGCCTGAAATCTGTCACTGAGATGCACAACCCCGGATCCCTGCAACTGGAAAGTTGCCCCTAGTCTGAATAGCACCGCAGCATTGTATGGCAACGGAAAGTTGCCCCTAGTCTAAAAAACACTGTACCAGAGATCATAACTGGACTCTTGAATGTTGAATAGACAAAGATGACCGAGATGATCAAATGGACAAAGTTGATCGGGGAAAAGTTTATGGTTGAACTTCAGGATGAAGCTGCCTACGTATCCCAAAGATGGGAATCAAGCCTTACGTAGTTCAGGCTTAGGTTCACTCGAGTATTTTCACTCTCCTTTTACGCTCTAATTTTTGCCAAGGTTGCCCTTTGCGGGTTTTCAACCTTGCGAGCTCAGTTTTTTATATTTTCCAATTTTTTCAATGCTCTAACTTTTGCCTAGGTCGCCCTTTCGGGTTTTCGACCTAGCGAGCCTCTCAGGGATAATATTTCTTCAACTTGTCCATGTTGATCAGTTGGGAGAACTCTAGGCCATCTAGATCCATCAGAACCACAGCTCCACCTGACCAGATAGCTTTGATGAAGTAGGGACCAGTCCAATTGGGTCTGAACTTGCCCCTTGGGTCGTGGATGGGAGCTTGGTTGTCCTTGAGCACCAAATCTCCTTCCTTTAGATTCCTGGACTTGACTTTCTTGTTGAAAGCCCGGGCAATTCTGCGTTGATAACCTTGAACATGGTACAGTGCTTTCAGTCTTCTCTCATCAAAGAGCATGAGTTCCTCAAACCTGCTCTGCTGCCAATCTGCTTCGGCTATTTGACACTCAGCCAATACTCGCAATGACGGAACCTCAATTTCGATAGGTAGAACGGCCTCCATCCCATAAACCAATGAATACGGAGTCGCTCCGGTAGAAGTTCTAATTGAAGTCCTGTAGCCCCACAGAGCAAACGGCAGCTTATCTGGCCAATCCCGGTAGGTTTCCACCATCTTCTGCAGTATGTGTTTGATATTCTTGATGGCGGCCTCGACCGCTCCGTTGGTTTGCGGCCGGTATGTGGATGACTTATGAAAAGCCACATTGTATTTTTCCAACAAATCAATCACTTCCTTCTTAAAGTGGGAACCATTATCTGAAATGACCTCGTTTGGGACCCCGTAGCGGCAGATGATGTTGTTTCTGATGAATTTCGCAACATGTGAAGCCTTCAACACCGCATAAGATTGGGCCTCGACCCACTTCGTAAAGTAATCTATCGCGACCAGGATGAACTCGTGCCATTCGACCCCTTCGGAGTAACAGCCCAGATCGCATCGATTCCCCAAACTGAAAATGGCCATGGCGAAGTCATACTGTACTGCTTCGATGGCGGAATGTTCATGCGATTCGCATGGATCTGGCATTTGTGGCATCGCCGAACAAAGCCAATACAATCCTCCTCCATGGTGGACCAGTAGTAACCTTGTCTGAGGATCTTCCGCGCTAGCATTACCCCATTCATATGTGCTCCACATTCTCCTCCATGGATGGCCTCCATCAGGCGTTTTGATTCTCTAACTTCAACGTATAGCTTATGCATTCCCAGATGACCTCTCTTGTACAATTTACCTCCGCAGATGATGAACTGAACAGCCATTCTTCTGATTGCCCTTTTATCCTTAGCATTTACCCCTGGCGGGTATGCTTCATTCTCTAAGAAATTCCAAATGTCGTAATACCAGGGGTTTCCATCTTGAACTTCATCTATGGCAGCAATTGACTCGTATGCTGGCGCGAATTTCTGGTCAATGATGACGGGACGCATCCGGACTTCGGACGGGATGTCTATCATGGAAGATAGAGTTGCTAAAGAATCTACGAACCTGTTGTTCTCTCTTAGTAGAAGAGCAAAATTTAGCTTCTCAAACCGAGGAATTAACAAGTCCAGGGTCCGGTGATACATCATCATCTTTTCTTCTTTGACTTTCCAGTCTCCTTTTGCTTGAGACAGAACAAGGTTTGAGTCCCCGATGACGTCCAACCGTCTTGCCCCTAGTTCCAGGGCTGCTTCTAGACCGGCAATGCATGCCTTATATTCTGCTTCGTTGTTCGAGACTTTGAATCAGAGTTTGAATGCTAGAGGGATACGGGAGTTATCGAGTGCCATTAGCAACACCCCTATCCCATACCCATACTGGTTGGACGCTCCGTCAAAATACATCGTCCAAAACTCGTCGTCGATATGCAAAACGGCCTCATCTGGGAACGAGTACTCAACTGCTTCACCCCCTTCCACTGGATAGTCGGCTAAGAACTCTGCCACTGCTCTTCCCTTGACTGACTTGCGTGTCACATATTTCAGATCGAATTCGGAAAGCAAAAACAACCAATGAGCTAGCCTACCCGTAAGTGCCGGTTTCTCGAAAAGATACTTGATGGGATCGAGTCGTGAAACCAACATTACGGAGTGAGCTAACAGGTAGTGCCGCAGCTTCCTGGTAGCCCATACCAAAGCTAAGCAAGCCTTCTCCAACTGTGTGTAGCGAGTCTCATACTCTAGCATCTTCTTGCTCAGATAGTAGATGGCTCTTTCCACTTTGTCCTCTGATTCTTGCGCGAGCATGCAGCCCATTATGGTCTCGATTACCGAAAGATACAATATCAACGGTCTCCCCGGCTCTGGTGGTGACAACACAGGCGGGTTCTGTAAGTATTCCTTGATCTGTTCAAAAGCAGCTTGGCATCAGCCGTCCCATTGGAATTTCTTTCCTTTCTTCAGGAGACCAAAAAGTGGTTCACAAATCAAGGTTAATTTTGAAATAAACCGTCTTATGAATTGCACTTTACCCAGAAAGCCTCGCACCTCCTTTTCAGTCCTTGGTGGTGGCATTTCTAGGATGGCCTTGATTTTGGAAGGGTCGACTTCGATGCCCCTTTGTGTAATCAGAAACCCTAGCATTTTTCCTGCCATAACACCGAACGTACACTTCTGAGGATTCAGCCGCAGCCAGAATTCTCTGATCCTTTGGAAGAACTTTTGCAAGGCGGTGTAGTGGCCTTCTCTTTCTTTGGACTTGACAATCATGTCGTCCACGTACACCTCCACCTCTTTGTGGATCATGTCATGCAATATTGTGGTCGCGGCCCGTTGATATGTAGCTTCAGCATTCTTCAACCCAAACGGTATCACTTTGTAGCAGTATGTCCCCCACGGGGTGGTGAAAGCAGTCTTCTCCCGGTCTTCGGGTGCCATCACTATCTGATTGTAACCTGAGAAGCCATCCATAAACGAAAGCAAAGCATGCCCTGCCGTAAAATCCACCAACTCATCAATATGTGGTAAGGGGAAGTCGTCCTTCGGACTAGCTCTGTTCAAATCCCTGAAGTCCACGCATACTCGGATCCTGCCATCTTTCTTCGGTACTGGAACAATGTTGGCCAACCAAGTCGGGTATTCGGATACCAGCAGGAAGCCTGCATCGATTTGCTTGGTGATTTCTTCCTTTATTTTGATGGCCCAATCTGGACGAATCCTTTTGAGTTTCTGTTTGACAGGTCGGGCCTCGGGGTCAAGAGGGATCCGGTGCTGTACAATCTCAGGATCGATTCTAGGCATGTCATCGTAGGACCACGCGAAAACATCTTTGAAATCTTTTAATAAAGCGACTAAGCGCTCGCGTTCCTCCGAAGACAACGTGGACCCGATCTGGACCAGCCGCGGGTCCTTCTCAGTACCAATATTCACAGTAGTGATTTCATCAACTAAAGGTTTAACAAATCTTTCCTGCTCTTGATCAATTAATCGTTGCAAAATCAGAGGAATTTCTTCCTCGTCGTTTTCGTCAAAATTTTGAAAGTCCTGATTTAAGCAATATATCAAAGGCACAGAAAAGTACTTGGAAGCCACATCCACATTATTCTCATTAAGTACTTCCAAACCGTCCGATTCTTCTGTTACAACAGACTCAAAGGAGAAAGAAAAAGACGACCTGGACAGGACTGTGGCATCCGGGTTATCACCCCCAAGAATACCGGACTCAGACTCAGTTGAGCTGGAACCTGATTCCGACTCACAAGACTCGGTGGAATCAGATTCCGACTCACTACCTGACCCGGTGCTACTTGATAAAAAATCCCTCTTCGTATTGCCAAACGAGAGAGGGTGCGATGGATGCATCCAAAATAGTTGCTGGTAGGCTCGCAGCCGTTCCATTTCCGATCACGTATACCGAGGAGTTATCCCCCAAGCACTTATGTTCGATCAGAGGATCTGAAAGTAGACATGCCAGCGCTACCCCCATTTCATCTTCAACGTCCTCAGACTGCACTTCCTTACTCTGCTCAACCTCAGCTAATGGGTCTGTCTGCTCTCTGGCAACGTGATCCCCAGGTAACTGCAGGTCAAAGAAAATCTCAAACCCCGGCATGCGCTTCCTCTCTGCGTTCAGCCACGGCTCTGGGAAGCCACAGAACGGAAAGTCCTCCCCCTCCCGAACGAAGCGTCCATTTAGGGTACCCTGAATGGGCCGGTGCATTAAGTCAAAAGACTTCCCCATCTGTTTCGCTCTGGCTCTTCCGGCCATTTCCTTTCCTTTCCTTACCCAATCCTCTTTGGTGGGCAGATAACCCAAGCCAAAGGTATGTGGGTTATGTGGCACCTCGGTCAATGCTGCGACGCCCTTCCGGCCGCTCTTTCCCAATCCCATCCCGGGGATATGTTGAAGCTTGTTCATGAGGTATACTGCTTGAGCACTGACATATACCCCTTCGTTAGCAGCCATGATGTTTTGTACAACCCGAGCCTCAGCACGGGTGAAACCTGACATAAACACGTCCTCCATGTCGTGCTCAATTTCCAAAACTGGCGTAGATACTTCTGGCGGTGGATGGATCGATGAATTCCCAAAAACAATGGCTACTCCCTTTCCATAGGGGTATTTCATCATTTGATACAAGGTAGAAGAAACTGCCTTGACTTGATGCAGCCACGGCCGCCCCAAGAATAGATTGAAAGTGGTGGGAACCTCTAGGATGTGAAAGTCAATTTCATGCTGCCTTGGCCCAACCTTGGTCTGGATCTTCATTGTTCCCATGACTTCTCGGCTTGTATTGTCGTATGCCCGAATCACCTGGGCTGTTGGTACGAAGTCCGCGGTCTTCAAGCCAATTGCATAGGCAGTCCTTGCTGGACATACATTGATGGCGGACCCTGTGTCGATAAGCACCACGGGTATCCATTTGTTTCTGCACTCCATGGAGATGTAGAGTGGCTTGTTGTGGTTCGCACCCTCAGGTGGTAGTTCTTTGTCAGAAAAGGTCAACATCGGGTAGTTCCTCCCGGAAAAACTAAGCCTACTAGCTGTTCTGGCGTAGTTTCTATCGAAAGCTTTGCCTTGTCCATGGCTGATAGGACAGCCTGTCTGTGTACTCGTGATGCCATAAGCAGTCCCCAGATGGAGATGTCTGCTTGTATCTTTTTTAACTGCTTTAGTACAACCTCTTCTTCGACTTGCTTCTCTTTCTGTCTCTCAGCTTCCTTATCTTTCCCAGATGCCTCCGGCTGGTCTAGGTGCAGGGGCTTGAAATACCGTCCGCTTCTCGTCATGTGGTCGACTTCTCCAAGGTACCAGGTGTCATCGGGTTGGTTGTTCCCCCAATCTTCGTCCGTATGGGCAAGACATAAATCCTCATCTTCCCACCACATTCCATCAGCAGCCGACAGACACCTGTCCGGTTCTGGTATGATTATTCTCGTACTCGCGGTACCTTCCACCCCTATGCTCGCAGCATTCTCTGTTCCTGAGCACACAGCAATTTCAGTCCCTACATGGGCCTTTGCCTTTCTGATTCTCGCGGGATCTTCAAATCTTTCTTGTTCTGACCGTATCAACACAGCTGGCTGCTCAATAATTCCTGCATTCAGAATGCTCCAATCCCGAACGGAATTCTTAACACCGGCGCTCTCCGGCGATGCATTCTGTTCTCTGACTCTTTCGACTATCGCCGACATTCGTGCCCCTGCCGGACTCTGTCCTGGTTGGAACTCTTCCACCACATCTGGTTGATCATCTAACCACCCAGTAGCCTCTGCTGATTCCTCATAGTCAAACCAGTTGACTGCTACGCCCCCTGGATCTTGGTCACTGTAAAATTGGAGATTGGCAAGGTCTTCTTCCACAGCCTTTACATCATTTGTTCCCTGTCCCAGACTATCCCCTTGGATCACACACAGCTCTCCCCCTGTTGGTAATTCCACATCTGGCCCATCCTGGCCTATTAATGAAATGTAGTCACCCGGACTATATGTCTTCTCAACACAACTCCCAGATTCTGCAGACTCTGGCTCAACAACCTTCTTCTCCTTTGGGATCTCCTCTCTCTTGTTCTCGATAGTCACCATCGTTGGCTTAGGTCGGGTCATGGAGATGTCCATCATGCACAAGTCGGTGCAGTTGGGAAGGAATACCTCTGGTTTAGGTAGGTGGGAAGGAGTGATATAGATGCTAGGATCGTAAAGCACGACCCCAGTTTGGATGAAGTTGATCCTTTTAGGCGGTAGAGCTTGGTTATGTGTGGGGAGAGGGTTTGTTGTAACATTGGGTTTCTCGGGAGGCAAAATCACCCCATTATCAATGAGATCTTGGATCTCATGACGTAGTCGGAAGCACAGATCGGTGTCATGACCGTGCTGTTGGTGAAATGCGCAATATTTGGCTGGGTTGTGGGTAGGGGGAAGTCTTTCTGGTAAGGGCCGTGGTTCTAGGGGCTTTAAATGCCCTTTTCTGATTAAAACCCCCAGAGCTTTGGATAAGGGCATATACAGTGGAGCGAAGGTGCTTGTGTTTTTGGGTGGGTATTTGGCCGTTTGGGTATGGCTTCCAGACGCGCCAGAGAATGGCGCAGCTGCCATGGTTCTTGGAGGGGGGTTGGTGGTGACCATGCTTACTTTGGAGGCTCTTGTAGTTGTAGTTCCGCTCGGGCCTGCATTAGTGTTGCGGTTGAAAGTTCTTCGGGGTTGCTCCCGGTCATTATCAATTAAGCCTTGCTTTAAGGCATCCTCAATCTGCACCCCCATTTCATGTAGATTAGAAAAGGTAGGGAAGGAGAGTACAATCATCTTTTGCATCAACTTCGGCTGAAGATTGCGCACAATCATCCGAATCTGGTCTTTGTCTGTAGGCCTTAGGGTCATCATCGAAGCCTTGGCCCTCCATCTAGTCACGAATTCTGAGAAGCTCTCTTTAGGCTCTTGCCTCGTTGTCTCGAGATCACGAGTTGTAATCTCGATTTGTGTATTGTATGAGTATTGCGTAATGAAGGCCTCGGCCATCTCGTCCCACTTTCTCTTGACATCATCTTCTAATTTGGCATACCATATGGCCGCCACACCCGACAGGGTTCGGCCGAACAGAGACAGCTTCTGAAGTCTGCTGAGACCCATTGGCCTTAAGATGTCTGAAAACAATCTCAGGTGCACCATGGGGTCCCCGGACCCATCAAATCGATCAATGTGTGGCATTTTGAATCTGTTAGGCAGCGTCACAGCTGCGTCGGTATATCCATCTTCGATGTCAGGGATGGTCTTGACTCCCTGGGATCTTTTGAACAGCTTTTCGAGCTTGCTCAACTTCAATGCTGTGGGATCTGTTTCGAACTCAAAGGGAGAGTCCGGTAGGTTGGTGGGTGTTTTGGATAACTGGGGTTGGATTTGGGGTAGGATCGGGGGTAGAGGTGGTCCCGTGGGAATGTCTGTATCATTCTGAACATTAGCTGTCTCCCCGGGGGTTGGGATTCCTAGCGGGGGAGGAACTTGTTGCGAAGCAGATGCTCCGGTTTGCTGCTGTAACCTTACGATTAACTCTGCTTGTTCATTCATAACCATGGCCTGCTGCTTAGCGAACTCTACTTGTCGGACAGCATCCTACTGCATCATTTTCATACTCTCTTGGAGCTGGCGCACCATCTCCTCTAAATTGGCCATACTGTTCTGCTCTGACTGAATTATCGATATATGTTCCCTTTCTGTGGGAGAAGCAGAATCCTGATCCCTACCGTACACAGGTGGGGTAGATAAAGCCCTCTGTACTGACTGTTGAACTGATGCCCTCTGCCTAGCTGTCCTCTGTCTAGTAGCGGGGGGTAGAGAGTGGTACACTGGTTGTCCGTCTACCAGATCCTCAAATCGATGGAGCCGACGACCTCTAATCCAAAGTGCTTGGGGAATATCTACTGGGTCAGAAGCAATTGTGCTCGACTACCTAGTAAAAAGATAAATAAAGCAAATAAATAAACAGGCAGTTGGACAGCATAACAACGTAAAATAAACACAACATGGAGTTGGGTATCACAACAAATTGCCCACAAACTGAATGTATTGTTCCTTAATCACTGATCACCGTTTCCAAATCGTTGTCCCAAAGTCTAAATCTGATACCCATAGATGACTGATTCCCAAAAACACTGATGCCCGCAGGCCTGACACTCAGACTTGCGAACTGATATGTGTGTTCCCCTGCATAGATACACTCTAAAAACACATAGCAAGTAAAGAGAGCCAAAACACCCCTATGGAGGGGTAGGGTTTCCCTGTCCTATTTTTGTCAGGAGCTAGGGTTTCACTATGCACGCAGCAGTTTTCGAACAACCTAACATCGGGTAAGCAACCTGTCCTAGTTTGGAATGGTCACTATGGATTTCGATATGCACTAGGCCGAATGGTCAAAAAGGGTGCCCCGGTAAAACCGGGGTTTGTGTTCCCATACTGTCAGAGCCCACAACCGATCAGCCTTATGGCATGCTTTGACAAAGTCAAGCCTCCGACAAACCGTTCAGGAATGGCAGATGGCAAACACGGTGTCCTAGGCGCATCAATGCACATGCAATGCAAAGAGACACATAAATGAAATCAAAACAGGATATCACGAGTTCGAGTCAAGCTCTCTAAATCCCCAGCAGAGTCGCCAGAAACTGTAGACGCGCCCGTGGGCCTCACTACAGTTCGGACTCAATTTGTGTCACGGTCCTTAATCTGAACCAAAGAGTCCAAATCCGGCAAATCGTTTTGAGAAACAGATTTTTGAAAAGAAGTGTCAAACATGGACTGCTTTGTCAGATACAGAGTCGCTACCTAAATATTTTTTATGGGGGAATTTAGGAAACCCTGACTCGGTGCCAAAGGCCACGTGTCCGTCATCACCAAAGTTGCCTTGGCTCGGGAGCTTGGGTACGATTGGGGAAGGTCAACTATGAGCACCCCCTCTCGCCCGATCCGAAGATCGGCCTCTACTAACCGTGATATCCGTTTTGAAAACGTTATGTGTTCTTATTCCATTTATTAGCCTAGAACTACTATGTTATGCGCACAGCAAACAAGTATAGACCAAATCGCCTAAATTGGAATAAAACATTGCATGTTTGTTTTGAAGATGGTTTGCTACTCGCAAGTAGGCTAAAATGCAGGTTTTGCCACCTTCGAATGGGCTTTTAGAAAAGATGGTTTTGCCATTATCTAGTAGGCTTAAAACTCACAGTTTTAATGCATTATTCCAATTTAGGTAATTCAACCTCCATCCACAGGCATTCAAGCAGTTATATCACATAAGCAGCTAACCTCATGGTAATCATGCTGTTATGGCAACACTCACACACATGCGGTATGCTAAAGCATAAATGCTTACCGAGTACTCCAAGCCAAAACAGAAACTAGTTACTAATCATATGCATGATCCTAGTTTAAGATGGCTAATGCAACACATGCGAAATGCAACTAGAAATGGGCTCGGCTATTCTAAACATGGCATGTGAAATGCTACAACTAACACGTATTCAATTTGGAATTGAAACACAATGCAGTTAGCATGATGTGCCGAGCCTGGTGCATGCAAGACAAATGTATGAATGCACACATGCATAGCATAAGGTATGCTAATTTAAATATGCCCTAGTCTACCATCATAAACGGGTAAATAAAAGGGAAGAAAGACGTGGGGTTGGAAGACATACAGACACTCATGCACACTTATTACACAATTGCCCTCGCTCGGAGGGTCCGAATAAATATTACAGTCTGAATAAATAATGCTAAATTAATTATTACAGAATTTCCAATTAATTAACAAATTAAACAAAGAATTAAAGTGGCCACAGCCCCTGCCTCAAAATGCGTGGATGATGCATGCTTGACTCGTCTTGCCCAAAAATCTGTACCATGCCACTGTTGCCTCCGTTTACACTGCCTTGCTCCTCCGAAAATTGTGCAACTCCCAAGATGCACTCTCTGGACACTGGGGAGCATCACCGACCCAGTAGAAACTCCACCGGCCGGAGGGGATGATCACCGGCCACTGAATAAGCTATCGGCCAAACATGTTTTGTCGGTCGGCACCCAGCTCTGCCGGCCGGCCAATTCTTCCTGCTGAAACCTGCAGCTGGCAGCAGCAGAGGACAAGCAGTGTATGGCATGGAAATTCAAAGCAATGTATGCATGGCCATTCTCCCTATCATGCAATGGACTCAAGGGAGCATGGCCCTCGACCCTCGGGCCATCAATCACGCATTCCAATGCATGATGGCCCAAAAGCCAAGTGTGCAACTTCGATATCAAATGAAATGCAAGCACAAAACACATCAAAAGGCCCCAACCCCTATCATGGTTGATTAAGAGGCAAGGGATGCATGCTCAATGAAATGCAACCTAGGCATGGAGGCTAAGTATGCAACATGAACATGCAAATGAACAATGTATACTAGGCACGCAACCTAAACATGTAAGCAAACATGGCATGCAACAACATGTGATGATGGACTTAAACTAACATGGATAGCTCGCAAGCATGCCAAAATCAGCGGCCATGTGATGAAAATGAGGCAACCAAGATGCATGCAAACATGCACAATGCAATGGCCCGATCCTAAGATACAACACGCAACTCTAACTAAGCATGGAAAATGATGAAACATGGCATATGAACACGCAAATTCTAGCACTGAAATATGATGCTAAACAGCCCCAAAACATGGAAAAATGGCACCCGATGCATGAGATGAAACCCGCAACTCGAAACTAGGCACACGGAATGACTTATAGCTATACAAAGCATGCATTATTTGATCATGAAGCATGAAGACAGAGCCAAGACAGTCCCAAAATGTGAACATTTCTAGTTCAAAGCATGGCCAAAAAGTGCTAGTAAGATGGACTAAAGTAGCGTGCAACTTTGACTAGCAAACATGGTTTACATGGCAAGTGTGTGAAGCATATGGAATCTCACCAAACCAGCAAAAATCAGTGAACAAAACATGTGAAAATAGGCCCAAATAACCACTTAAATGAAGCCAACACAGGCAAAAATGATGAGCTCCTTTAGAGGGCTATGCGAGGGATTCTTAAACACATACAAGATGGACACTTATCATAGCCAAATCAACTCTAAAAATCAAATATGGTAGTCCCAAAACTCACCAAATTGACCCTGGAAAGTGGCTTCAAAGCATGCAAGATAGGGTCTCTTTGGAAGGCCAAAATGACCACCAAACAAGTCAAAGAGAGAGGGGGTCACCCCCCTCTGATTTGGAGGCTCAAAATAGTGTGCTAGCCACTGAAAATCCATTGGATTTCAGTGGCTAGAAGGTCAAACCAATCATGCAACAAGAGCTTAGGTGTAAGGCTCAAAATAAGGGACAATCAAGCATATAAGGAATCCTATGACCTCAAACAAGAAAATACCCTTAATAAAACATGAAGATGATGTCAAAAGGAGACTTTTTAAAGTTTATAACAAATCTCAAAAGTGAACACAAATAGGGCTAATCTATCATGAAAAAATGGCCCTAAAAGAGAGAATAGAGGAAAGGGACAGCAGTTGGTCTCAAACAGAGGAGAGCCCTTCAACAAAGTTGAAGAGGGGCTCAAAAAAGGACATTTCACAGTTTATGACCAAGTCCAAAACAACCCAAAAATAAGCCAAAAATATCATGCAAAAATAGGCCTAAAAGAGAGTTTAAACACAAAGGGTGAGGAGGAGACCTCAAACAGAGTAGGACCCTTGATCAAACATGAAGAGGAGCTCAAAATATGACTATTTAAATTTTGGGTTAGAGCCCAAAAATGCTTGCAAGTATGACTTGTAAATGAACAAAGAAAAGGCTAGAAAAGGGAGGAAGAAGACTCACCCTTGTAGAGCAGCAACACAGTAGCTTTTGGACCAAGAAATGGTGCTCCTATCCTCTGAAAAACAGCCTCAAGTTGCTGGAATGGAGTGTGGAGGTCTTGTGTTATGTGTTGTAGTGTAAATGGTGCAAGGCTTTAGGATTTGAAGGGTTTGAGAAAGAGAGATAGGGAGAGAGAGCTGGGAATTTTTTTTAGAGAGAGAGGAAAATTTTTCTTTCTCCAAGTTGTATCTCTCTTTTCTTCTCTCCTTGTCCCTCTTTTTTGTCAAGAAGCTTGATTGATATAGAAAGATATCAATCTGCAGCTCCTCAGAGCTCCCACGTCCAGGCATGGGCTGGGGTATGGCCTGGAATGACAGCTGCCAGCTGTCTACGGAAATATCTGTTGAAAACCACAATTGGCTGGCCGGCCATCAAAGTGGTCGACCGGCAGTCAAATTGGCCGGCCGGCCATCACATTTGGCCGATGGCAACAAGACACAGCCGGTGGCCTCAAGCCACGGCCGGTGGAGTGTAGGGATGTCCCAAAAGCCATTCCCTGCCCTCCAAAGCAAAAACACAAGTGTTTGGTGCAAAACCAGACACAAAACGGTCAAGTCGAGAGATTCTGAGGCAAGGCGCGTAGCCGAGGCCTCCAGGAACTCAAGACGAACACAAACATGGATGATCACCGAGTGTTCAAGCGGTGACGTCCAAGTCTTAAGGACGGTCAAAAATGGGGTGTCTACACATATTCAACTCTTTCTGTGTGAAAAAGTATTTCAAACTTTTGTGATCCGTGAAGACTTCACACTTTGCTCCATACAGATAATGCCGCCAGATTTTCAAAGCAAAAATGACTGCGGCCAATTCTAGGTCATGTGTTGGATAATTCTTCTTGTGCAGTCACAACTGTCGGGAGGCGTAAGCAATAACCTTTCCGTTCTACATTAACACACAACCCAAACCTTTATAAGATGCATCACTGAAAATCACAAAATTTTTCGTACCTGAAGGTAGTGTCAAAATCGGTGCGGTGGTCAATCTTGTTTTCAATTCATGAAAGGCTGATTCTCTTTCATCATTCCACTCAAAAGGTTGCCCCTTGCATGTCAGTTGGGTAAGAGGCACAGCTATTTTTGAAAAATCCTTCACAAACCTCCTGTAGTACCCAGCTAAACCCATAAAACTGCGAACTTCTGTTACATTGGTCGGTGTAGGCCAATTCACAATTGCCTCTATTTTCTGTGGGTCCACTAAAATCCCTTCTCTGTTGATCACATGCCCTAAAAAAACAACTTCATCCAACCAAAACTCACATTTCTTTAGTTTAGCAAACAATTTCCTTTTCCTAAGTATTTGTAGGACAGTTCTCAAATGCTGTTCATGTTCAGATCTATCTTTAGAGTATATCAAAATGTCATCAATAAAGACTACGACAAATTCATCAAGGTAGGTCTTAAAAATACGGTTCATTAAGTCCATAAATGCTGTCGGAGCATTAGTCACTCCCAATGGCATAACAAGAAACTCAAAATGACCATACCTTGTTCTAAACGTTGTTTTCTCAACATCTTCTGCCTTTACTTTCAACTAATGGTACCCGGACCTCAAATCAATCTTGGAAAACACCTTTGATCCCTGCAACTGGTCAAATAAATCATCAATACGGAGTAGGGGGTACTTGTTCTTTATCGTTACCTTATTCAGTTCCTGGTAATCGATGCACAAACGCAAAGTTCCATCCTTCTTTTTCACAAATAATACTGGTGCACCCTAAGGCGAAGTGCTAGGCCGGATAAACCCCTTGTCAAGCAGGTCTTGCAACTGTTCTTTCAATTCTTTCATTTCAGTAGTAGCCATTCTGTAGGGAGCTTTAGAAATAGGTTGGGTGCCTGGCATAGTCTCAATTGTAAATTCTATCTCCCTGTCTACCAATTCCCCTGGCAATTCATTTGGAAACACATCCGGAAATTCTCTAACAATAGAGATATCATTCAATTCAACATTCACAGATTGTTCAGTCAACACATAGCACAAATAACCCTGGCACCCTTTCCTGATTAGTTTACATGCTTTCATTGCAGATATCAAATAAGGTGGAGGCACTACCCCATTTCCCACAAACACATTCTCATTCTCTTCTGGCGGTCTAAACATAACCCGTTTTGTCACACAATCTATGGTGGCACAATATTTGGTCAACTAATCCATGCGCAAAATTACGTCAAAATGTCCAAAGTTCAAGGGTAGGAAATCTACATATAGGATAGCATCCTCAACACACATCTCACAAAATCGGTATATAGATTCACACAACACAGATTCCCCAGATGGAGCAGATACACATAGCAGATATGGCAGTAATTCTAAGGGTCTATTCAGTCTAGATGCAAATGCATATGTCACAAAAGAGTGTGTGGATCCAGAGTCAATTAACACAAAAGCATCCTGATTACATAGAGAAATAGTACCTGAGACAACTGCGTTGGCATTCCGTGTATCGCCCGGAACAAGCGCAAAAACTCTCCCCTGTCTTACGGTATCCCCGGTGGTAGCGGATCTCAAAGTGTTTCCTGGCTTTGGGATCGATGCAATGGAACTAGCAGCTTTCTTTCCTCCATTTTGATTACAATCTCGGGCCATGTGCCCTTGTTTACCACACTTGAAACAGGCCCCTAACACACGGTAACAAACCCCATGGTGCCTTTTGCTGCAAATATTGCACATGGGAGATATGTCTTGGGAAGAATTCGAGGTATTTAAGGAGCCCGTGTTTTTCTTTTTCAGAAACTTCTTCTTTGAAAAGAAGCCTTGTCTTTTGTTACCTTTCCATTCTATTGTTGGCTTGGCTTGTCTAGCTATGTTGGCCTCTGATATGATGGCCCTGTCTAGCACTCCAATGTAGGTTTCTAGCTTTAAGACATTCACTCTTTCAAGGATGTCACTTCGAAGCCCACCTTCAAAATGTCTCGCCTTCTAATAGTCTGTATCAATCACATGTGGCGCAAACCTGGCCAATTCAGTGAATTTGGCCTCATACTCAGCCACTGTCATACTGTCTTGCTTTAATTCCATAAATTCTGCCATTTTCCTATCCCGAACACACTGCGGGAAGTACTTGTCGTAGAAAATTTCCAGAAATTTTGCCTAGTCAGCGTCTTTGTAACTCTCATGCATTAACATCCACCATCTTCTTGCTTCGTCCTCTAGCATAAAGGTGGCTAGAAGCACTTTCTGTCTCTCCGAACACGGGAACACTTCAAATAGTTTTTCGATCCCGAGAACCCAAGCTTCAGCTTTCAAAGGATCTAGTCCGCCATGGAACTGTGGTGGTTTCATTTTCTTGAACTCTTTGGTGAGGGCTATGATTCGGTCATCATTCTGATTATCTGGCACAGGAGGTGCCGGAGGCGGAGGTGGAGGATGTGGCTGCTGCCACTGTTGTTGTCATTCCTGTTGTTGTCTCAAAGTCTCTGCCATTTCCTGTATCAGTCTTTCCATTCTGTCCAGTCTGGCAGTAGAAGACTCCTCTATCTCATCATCTCTTGTTCTCACCATCTGATTAAACTTGCATTATATTTTATACAGAAGATATACAGGTATGCATATACTAAAGAGCATACATAACCAGATAATTTCAAATGCAAGCAGTTCACAAACATATAACACATAGTTGTTCACATTAAACAGTTAAGCGTATTCTTGATGCTTTCAGGTTCATACTTATCACATGAATGCATCCTAGGTCTTTTCTAGACACTTATTGCTCTTTTGAACAAGTGTGTGAGTTATTAACTCGTGCTCTGATACCACTCTGTCATGACCCGAACCTGCCCCCGTGGGTTAAGGACATAACCGGCCAGTAATCATAAGATTACATACGGCCTCAAACCAAAACAACATATTTTAACAGAGTTAATGGGGGCCCAAACGGAAGCAATTTAAAAACTTTGTCCTTAGAGCTGTGCTTACATGGCACGTCAAACAAGTAATACATATAAACATTAATAACTCACAACAGAATTAAAATATCAAAAAGTTCTGTACAGACAGGATCATCCAAAAGTAAGTCAACCCATGAACTATATACAGACATATACAAAGGCTCCGCCAACGTGACAACATAAAACAAAATAACAAAGGCGAAGGCGAGTCTCATGCGTGAGACACATAGGCTGACTTTCCAAAACTCGGTTGTTCCATACAAACTTCACTGGGGCTGGGTCTGGACCTCTTTTGGCTCACCTACAAACACATGAATGAGCGTGAGCGGAAGCCCAGTGAATAATATCAAATAAAGAAAATACTTTGGAACATTATACAACAGACGGCCTTTGGCCCAATTCATTCATGTCAAACTGGCCTTTGGCCCTTTTCGAACGTTTATATCAGACTGGCCTTTTTGGCCTTATCAAACTTTCGTATCAGACTGGCCTTTCGGCCCTTCCAAACTTGTCATATCAAACTGGCATTTAAGCCTTTCAAACTTGTCATATCAAACTGGCATTTAAACCTTTCAAACTTGTCATATCAGACTGGCATTTAAGCATTTTAAACTTGTCATATCAGACTGGCATTTAAGCCTCTCAAAATTGTCATATCGAACTGGCATTTAAGCCTTTCAAACTTGTTATGTCAAACTGGCATTCAAGCCTCTCAAACTTGCCATAATAAACTAGCATTTAAGCCTTTCAAACTTGTTATGTCAGACTGGCATTTAAGCCTTTCAAACTTGTCATATCATATTGGCATTTAAGCCTTTCAAACTTTGTCCACCATTCCAAATTAGTGAACTTTACAAAACTTATATAGAAGTAAGCAATTGGACAACAATATGTATTTCAGATATTACTCACAGTGATCGGCCTGTGGATTTGCCCTGGAGCTTGACCCTACACATCACATAACACATATGGATCACAATTAATTTAATCCGTTCTTTAATTCACATTTTTCTCTTTAGGCTTCATTCTTATCTCTTTATTTCAATTACAATGCTCAAAGTATGCCTAAGAGTGATTAGAAGTGAAAGAGGACGGAAAACGAAACACAGAACGCGTAAACAAAATTTCAGAAAACAGAGTCCCCGCTTGAGCGGACCCGTAAGGCCTGTAAAAGTACTGGTTGCATCAAAAATACGCTCGAGCATGAATTAGGGTGCTCGAGCATGAATTAGGACGCTTGAGCGAAAGGCCTGATTAAATAGCTCACCCGCTCGAGCGTGGATTACCCCGCTCGAGCGGACACCAAGTCTGCAAAAAAGTACTGGGAGCACGTATTTCTCGCTCGAGCGTCCCTGCTCGAGCGGACATCAAAGTTCTGGGTTTCCCAGATTGTGCTCTTGAGTTCAAATTCGACTCTCAACCAACATTTCATTCATTTTATAGCTCCAATTCCACACATACTTGTACTAACATGGTATAAACACCAAAACACATCAACATGGAGCTCAATTTCAAAGATTTAACACATGAATGACTCAAATTGACACCAAACTCAATTCTAACATACACATTCATGCATTCAAAGCTCTTATCTTCATAGATTGTACATGCATGTGATGTCTAGCTTCCATTCTCAACTTAGATGATACCGATGGTGATTATACATGAGCTTCAACTACAAATTTACATGGATTTCAACCAAATTGCAACATGAATCATGTAATTCAAGCTCAATTATGCAAATTCCAAACAATTACATACATGCATGCATATATGGCCTTCCAATTCAATAAAACAAGTTCAAAACATGCTCTTGACCATTAATTAACTTTGAACACACAAGATTACACCTTAAACTCATGAATTCAAGAATCAATGCTTACCTAGAAGCCCAATCTATGGTTAATTCTTGAACTAGACTTCAAATTCCCAAGCTTGAGTCAAAAATTACACAATTCTCTCCCTCTCTCTCTCTCTAACAGCCGGCCCCTCTCTCTTTCTTAGAGTTTGATCAGCCCAAGTGAAGATACAAGAGGGAATAGGAGGTGTAGTGCTCTTACACAACAAATCCTACTAACCAAAATTACAAATATTAACAATTTGAGCACAAAGCCATTAAATAAATCAATTTAATCTGACCCGAATCAATTTTCAATTAAATTTCAATGTAGGCTCTAAAAATTACGCTAATCATAATGGCGCAATCAATTTCGGGTTCTGTGGCCGATAAGGCCTTCAATTTAATTTCTAAAGCAGATAATCAAATAGATATTCCTACGGTGAACAGATGGAAATTTAAAACCACATATTTTCACATAATGGTGCACACGATCATGTCAAAACACATAATCACATTCATATTAAGGATCAATTAACATATTACGGAACAGGAGTATCACAGTCTTCTCCCCTTCAGGAAGTTTGGTCCTCTAAACTTAATTTACCTTCGTCAAGAAACAAAGGTGGAGGCAAAGGCAGAGGCAGAGGCAGAGGCGGGGCTGCGAGGCAGAGACGGAGGCAACGGCGGGCGGAGGCAGAGGCGGAGGTGGGGCTGCGACGAGCTGCGACGATCGGTCGGAGGGCTGCGACGAGCTGCCATCTCCTCTTCCCCTCTCTTCTCTTTCTCTCTCTCTTTCTCTTTATCTTTCTCTTCTAAATTTCGGATTGTTCGGGAGGACAAATTTGTGGAGAAAAATCATTTTGCTAAAAAAAAATTGCATTTCATCAAAAACCCATACATTTGAAAACCCATACAAGCGGAAGTTGTATTGCTCCAACCTATTTTTGAATTCCACATTTCTTAACAATTGTACAAATCTATTTTTCTGATGGTGAAATTATTTTTGTACCGTTTCGTTTTATTACGTTGGGCCCATGATTTTGATTAACAAAATTCACAAGTCTTTTTAAAAAAATAGTATTATTTCAAGCATTTAGCTGATCTAAAACAAAAAGATCTGTAAAAAAGATTAAATTTTTTGTTCTGTAAACAAATTAATCTTTAAAAAGATTAAATTTTTGTTTACCCTCAACCTTTTATGACCTAACAAATTTTTTTTTTTTTTTAAATCTTTAACCAAAAAAAAATGTCATAAATAACAGAATTTACATTTCCCAGCTACAAAGAATCTTCTAATCTACTTTCCATTACAAGGAATATTTAGAGTATGCCAAACACTGCCTTCATCTCCCAAAGTTAGTCATTTCGTTCAAGAGGGCTGCTATATGCTATCTCTTCTTTTTTTTTTGCCTTTTTTTTTATAGATAAATTACAAATATACCTCTTGAGATTTAATTGAAATATAAATCACTTTTTATGGTTTTAGAAATTACATTCTACCCCTTAAGATTTCTAATTTCATAACAAATCGCCCCTTTTATTAATAAATCATCAAGTTAATTAACAGTATCTAATGATGTTAAAAATATATTTCAATTCATAATTTAGGGAATTTAATTTTTTTAGTTAATTCTGATAAATAAAAAATTCTAACAAGGGGGTATTTGTAATTTTTCAAACCACAGGGGATAATTTGTACTTTAAGCAAACCTCAGGGAGTGTATTTGTAATTTATCCTTTTTTTTTCTTTTGGATAAATTACAAATACAACCCCTGAGGTTTTCTTAAAATACAGATTGCCTCATGTGATTTGAAAAATTACAAATGCCCCTTGTCATAATTTTTTATTTAACAAAATTAACTAAAAAAATGAAATTCATAATTGTTCTCTTATACAATAATAAAATTACTTAAATTATTAATTAAAACATATTTCTAATATCATTAAAAACTGTTAATTAACTTGATAATTTATTAATAAAAAAGGCAATTTATTATGAAATTAAAAATCTCAAGAGGTGAAATATAATTTCTAAAATTTTAAGAGACGAATCGTATTTTAATCAAACTTATTTTGTAATTTGCCTTTTTCTTTTTTTAATGTTTTATATCACAGCTTATACAATTGCAATATTATATTATTTGTCTTGATTACTTTCTTAATGATTACTTTCAAACAAAGTATTGATCATGAGTATCTACCTGAGACTATACAAAAAATGTTGATAAAAAATAAAGGTTAAGCTTGTTTTCGGCTTGAGATCGAATTGAATCCTATTGTCAGATTTGTAAGAGCTCATTATGGGTTCTGTTTTGATAATTCAAAGTATTTAATGTGTATAATTCGTCAAATATTTTATTTTTTAAAAAAATCACGTTGATCGGATATCAATAGTTATTTGATCTGATCAGATTTCTGTCAACAGAAAATATAATTTTCAAAATAACTTGTTGACAAAAATATGATTCGATCAAGTAGCTATAGATATCCGATTAACATATCGATTCAAATTATCGAAGCAGAATCTATGATAAACCTCATGGATCTAACAATACCGTTTAATTTACAAAATAAACTGAAATAAGCCATAAGTGATACATATCATTTCTCATCCTATAATCTCACTACCTCATTTTTGTTCAACAACGAAATAATAATTTACCATGTAAATTAGCTAAGCCACTAACAAAGATTTTTTTATGGCAACGTTATACAAAAGAAAAGAATTTGTATGCAGAATAATACGAGTCTTGCTCAAGGCCGACTTTGGACGCAAGTTAGCAAAGTCATCGCTTTGGCCTTGAAAAAATTGACTAAAAAAAAAAGTTCTAAATTTTTGTTAATTATTATATTAACTTACAAAAAAAAATTTAAAAAAAATCATTAAAATTTAAAAGTTTTTAAAATTTAGTTATAATTTAAAACTAATAGATAATTGATATGATAAATTATTTAAAAATAATAAATAGTTGTTATTTATCAAAAGAAATCAAAAAATTTATTAATGTGATCAATTATTTAAAATTATTAAATGATTATAATCCAAATATATGGATTATATATAGGGGATTAAATTTTATACGGTCATACCTTGAAGGTAATCTTTTACAGACAACCAGTGATTCACTAACACATAGGCCTCGTCTGAAAAGTTGATTTTTTTAGTAAGTTTTTTAATTTTTGATTATTTTAGTTGGTTAAAATAGTAACGTTTAAAAAGAAGAATAAATTTTTTTACAGTTAGATGTGATATTTATGAAAAAAAAAATGAAATAAATATAAATTTGATATAATATTTTATCTTATTGTCTATTTTAGCATATTTTATCTTATTAACTTTTTATAAATAAAAAAAAATGTAAAAATAATATAATCTAAATTAATTCAACTGTTTTATATCCTAAAGCAACTTAACTAGGGTCGCTCACTATTAAACTGTTCGTTTTGTTCTCCATAGCAGAGCACCCCCCTTCTTCTTCCTTTCTTCTTGATTTTAAAGTTCTGTGTACTCTCGAGACATACATAACACAGAGCAAAGTTGGCTCACCGATTGTCGCACATATGCACCTACACACTTTTTGTCTCGATGGTCACACATACGCACCTACACACTTTTTGTCTTGCACTCCGATCAACTATTAGTCAAAAATCAACGTCTTTATGGAATGTATGGAATGTTACAATTAAATACCTAATATTAGTTTTATAATCAAATCTATGTTGATAATGCAATATGGTCAATGGAGGATGGGTCGGACTAATCCACGCGTTCAACAGGTCTGCTGGACTTCACCTTCTTAATGCGTACCTGCAAAAGGTCCAGTGGAGAGGCACCTAGATTGGAGCGGTTTCTCTCCGTAGACGCTCCGACGATCAAGTTAGATTGGAAATGATAGAGAGAGAAAAGAGAGAGAAGAGAGAGAGTTAATTATTGTTGTTAACGTTCTTTACGAGCTTCCTTATATCTTTCACTATTCATTTCCTTGTCCATTTAAGCTTTCTTATTGGCCGAAAGTCTAGGATCTACCTGCCGTCGGTTATGGCAATTTCACCATATCCGGGAGCGAAAGGTCTTGTTGCATTTAATGCCATGACAACCTCATTTAATACTTGATGCATGGGCTCAATAACTCTGCAGAATCTTTGTCTGCTACGTGGCTAACTCCCTGCCTAACAAGTGTCTAAGTGTCACAGGGTCTGGACCAGCGTGGGTTCTTCGGTGGGCTTGATGTTGAGTTTCACCTACTAGACTGTAACTAAATGCCTTTTTAGGCCGTCCAAGGCAGTTTTGGGTTGAGCTATCGTGGGCCATGTGGGCCATACCCATCAATAGTCTCTCATTCCTAAGTGCAGCTTTAGTCCAGCGAAAGGAATAAGAAAGTTGATGGTAGTCCCCCAAGTCACCAAACATAGGACCGAACGAGTAAGAGGTTGGGTAAGTGGGTAAGGAGGGGCGGGGGTGGATAATTGTCTTGGTGACTGACCGTCAAGAAGACTGAGCGTGACGGTGGGCAATCGTCAAGGTGGCCGATCATCAAGATAATTGACCATTTGGGTGGCCGGTAGTCAAGGTGATCGACTGTTGAGGAAGGTGGTCGACCTTCAAGGCGGTGGACCATTGAGGTGGTCGACCGTCAAGGTGGCCGACGATTGAGGTGGTCAACCGTTGGGGTGACCGACGGTTTAAATGGCTGACTATAAGGGCGACCGACCATTGGAGGAGCCGACCGTCAAGGTGACCGACCGTGGAGGTAACCAACCGTTGAGGTGGCCAACTGTAGGGGCAACCGACCGTTATAGTGGCCGACCGAGAAGGAAGACTTGATGCCTTTGATGGTGCATGGGGCTCGAGGTTCAAAAATGCACGTGATGATGTGAAATGGAATAGACGGGAAAGAGGAAAGAGAATTAGTGGTACTAAGGAGAAATCGTGGTCATACAAGTGAGGCGATCTAGGCTGCTGATAGGGATTTCGTATCTTTTGCAAGAAGTGAAGAGGTTTTTATAGTGAGAGATGTCAAAAAGGCGAGGGCTTTAACTTGTTTTTGGATTTTCAAACTAGCAAATTTAACTGTAATTGTTGGAACACAGGCAAAACCTGGACATTTGGGCTTGTGCGATTTTCTTACCTTATTGTGAAAACCAACATATTCTAGACTTCACTTTTTTCGTCTCGTTTGATTCTCCACTCTTTCACAATGCGAACTTCCTCACCTCCGTAACTGAAGCAATATACAGAAACGTAAAGGACATGGCACAAGACAAAGCTCCGGCCATGGCATTTGATACGTTGGGAGAGGACGATAGAGTGATGCTGGCGGAAAAGTACATAGTAGAAAGGTTGGTAGAAATAAGGGCGGAGCGATCGTCCCGACCCATTCAGTCGACAATGATCTCAACCGGCCAACCGATTAGCCAAGTGGCACCAGACCAGTGGCATACCAAGGCAGACAAGTCCACTTTAACGCCTAAAGATCTGGAGGAATTTCAGAGCAAATATCAGATTCAGGTGGACATAGAGTTAAGATTGCTAACGGCAATGGATAAGGCGTTTGATGCGAGGCCAATGGAGTTCGCGTTGTACAAAGAGGTGCTTCGTGAGGATATGAGATTGCCACTCCCACAACTGGTGGTTGACGTGCTGAATTGTCTAGAGGTGGCTCCAGGCCAACTAATGTCGAATGCATGGAAGATTATGTTCACCTGTGAGATCGCGTCGCCACGGGCAACCGGGGGGTGAAGCAATGTCGGTGGACGAATTTTTTTCATTCTACAAAGCATCTGGACAACAGGAGACATGGGTGACCCTGTAAATAGTAGCGGAGAGAGGATTGGTGGCGGGGCTACCCTTATCGGTGAAAGGTTGGCGATCAACATGATTTTATGTATCAGTAAATGGCAGGAGAGGAGTGCGCACGATTTAAAAGATCCCCACCAAGTCGTTAGAGCCAAGGTTGGACGCGATCGTGCGAGGTGTCTCATAATTTATGGAGGCCGACCTCATGAGAGGATTCTCCTCAGCATAGATGGAGGCGTTGACCCTAGTAGCCGCTTTGTTGGGCAAGGGAGTGGGGGCAAAGATGAAGGTGGAGCCGCTGACCCTGCAAACAGTAGTGGGGAGAGGATTGGTGGCGGGGCTACCCTTATCGGTGAAAGGTTGGCAATCAAAATGGTTTTATGTATCAATAAACGGTGGGAAATGAGTGCGCACAATTTGAAAGATCCCCACCAAGTCGTTGGAGCCAAGGTCGAACGTGGTCGTGTGAGGTGTCTCATAATTTATAGAGGTCGACCTCGTGAGAGGATTCTGCTCAGTGCAGATAGAGGCATTGACCCTGGCGGCCGCTCTGTTGGGCAAGGGAGTGGAGGCAAAGCTCGAGGTGGAGCTGCTCAAGGCCCATTTTGAGGAGGTTCGGGTGCAATTGTAAAATGTGAGGGTGGAGACAGTAGGTTGGAGAAACGCAGCACGAAACGCCTGTGCGAAGGTCCTAGCATACACTCAGAGAGCGAAGAAGATAGAGGTGTTGGCGGTGGTATAGAGTTACATGGCCGAGCACGCCAGGATGGGCCAGACTGAGGTTGTTACCTAATTGTCGGTCGTTAAGGTTGAGCTCGAAGTGGCACGTTGAAGGGTGGTGTCGTTGGAGTTTGAAGTGGCGAACTAGCAGAAGATGACTGGCGAGGCCCAGCAAGCCTGCACCACTGCCAATGAAAGGTTAGATGAGGCCCTCACCAATAATAAAGAGTTGCCTGATCTAGCCTTGAAGAATAAAGAGGAGTCAAATGCATGGGTTACTGAATTGGAAAGGGCTCTTGTTGCTGAAAAAGAGGCCTTGAAGGAGGAGAGAGGGAAGTCGGCAAAGCTGGCCAGGACCTTGCTGTCAGATAGAGCGGTCTACCCTGACTTCTATGGCGCAGCTGTGGAACAGTATAAGCAGTTAACAGAATTCTAAATAGCCATAAATGCTGTTGTAGCCACAAGTCTGGCCAGAGAGGAAGAAGGTGAGGTTGGGCCATCAAACATGGCAGCGGCTGAACTGGTAGAAGGGCAGGCCAATACAGAGATGATACAAAACTTCCAACAGTCTGATTACTACAAGCATCAGCTGAGCATCTACTAGGACAGTGGGTGGATGAGCTTCTAGCAAATGGTAGAGGAGCTCTTCCTAGACATCAACTTCACCCGCGTAAAGCTAGGGGAGGGAGACATCACCTACACCTCATTGGATGAGGGTATTGAAAAAGAAGATCCTGTGTCCAATGGGAAAGAAAGAGAAGAAGGCAGAGCAGATTAAGCTGTTGGGAGTGTAGTGCCTCATCTTATTTGCTTTGTTTTGTTTTAATTAGCCTTTGTAAAGAATTTTACAGTTTGTAAGAAATTTGCATTAAATTACAAAAATTGTTCTTCTAAATTGTGCAGTAATAAACTCTTGTTTGTTTTGCCTTTTTCATTGTTATGTAATAAACTAGCCTTGCACAAGTTATATTAATTGAAAAAAAAGAACAAAATGGAGTTTGAAAATTGTAAAAACAAACATGTGATTGCAAAAAATTGGTTTTATTCAAAAACAAAGTGTGAATTGGTGAATTGTAAGTTTAATCAATCAAATTTTAATGAATGAAACAATGTTGTAACTGGTAAAGTTTGTGTTTGAGAAGGAAAACTCTCCACGCTTAATCTAGCTGAGCTCTTCATGCTCAGTTTGGCTGAGGTTTGTTAGACTCAGTCTGGCTGGGCTCTTCATGCTCATTCTAGCTAAGGCTTAGAGGACTCAGTTTGGCTGAGGCTTGGAGGGCTTAGTTTGGCTGAGCTCTTTATGCTTAGTCTGGCTGAGGCTTAAAGGGCTCAGTTTGGCTAAGATCTTCATGCTCAATTTGGCTGAGACTTGGAAGACTCAGCCTGACTGAGCTCTTCATGCTCAGTCTGGCTGAAGCTTTGAGGGCTTTGTCTGGCTTAGCACTCACCAAATGTACAACACGAATAATGGGGGTTGAATATCTTTGTCATTAACGCGCAGTCTTGCCATTATAAGCTTATACATTGTATTGAAATAACAAAAATGAACAAGTGGTCCGAACATCAAAATGGATAGTACAACAGGAGAAGACTCCATTCTACTGAAAATACCATTTCAAGTGCTCAGCATTCCATGGATGAGGGAGGTCTTTGCCATCCATATCTTGTAAACGGTAAGTGCCTAGACGCGACCGAGATTTGACAATGTAAGGTCCTTCCCACTTAGCTGCTAGCTTGCCCTTTGTCGGGTTTTTGGTAGCAAGAGTTGCTTCTCGTAGGATTAGGTCTCCCACTGCAAATTCTCTAGGTTTGACTTTGCGGTTATAGTGCTGCCTCATTTTTTACTAGTATGAAGCCAATCTAACGGCGGCTGATTCTCGCAGTTCTTCAATGAGGTCTAAATCAACCCTTTGAAATTCTTCGTTCAATTTTGGATTGCAATGGATGGCCCTAGGGGTTTATAGGCCAACTTCCACGAGGATGATTGCCTCGGCCCCATATGTAAAGCGAAAAGGGATCTCCCCAGTGGGAGTTCTTGATTAAATCATTTCAAATTTTTACAGATCTCACTTAGTCTTAATTAATTATGATTGGCGTATAACTTAATTAATCTAATTAGTCTCAATTAAGACTTTTTAATCATTCTTAATTTTTCTAAACTTAATCGAATTTTTAATTAAGCTCCCATATGGTTCAATATACAAAATTAAACTGATTGAACTCACCAATTACAATTTCTTAAACCATTTAGGCCTTTAATTTCTAATTCAAAATAAATCCTTAATAAGTAAATTACTATTCACATTGTAAATAACTCATGAGAATTAATTAATTAATCATTCAAATAAAATTAGTTCTTGATTAATTTATTACAAAATTAATCTTAATTACACTAATTTAATCTTATTTAATTTCGTTAGTCCTAATCAGTTTTTTGACGAAATGTCTAAATGTTCTCCACGTCAAATTAATGCTTTCAGACTTCTCAATTAATATTTCTAAGATTTATAAACATTTTAATTTCAAGTCCGAAGTTATTCCTTAGGTTAATTTCGGTTTAAAGTATTGAAAGGTGTATAATATTAATCATTGTTAATGGCATTTAGGAGTGTAAAAATTGCCCGCGGCCCGATATTGGCCCGACCCATTTAGGCCCGTTTAGGCCCGGGCCCGAGCCTAGCCCGAGGCCCTAGGCCTAGGCTTGGGCCATCACTTTGAAGCCCGGTATGACCCGTGGGCCCGGCCCATCTGAGGCCCAGTGACTTTTTTAGTGGAAAATAATAAAATTTTGGTAGAAAAAATAAAAACAAAAAAAAATGTTCAAGCCCCGCCCACCAACCCGCCCAAGGCCCAAATACCCCCTGGTCTTAGGCCTTATTTTCTGACCTGTCGGTCGGCCCGACCCCGGTCCGAATTTCGATGAGAGCCCTTGGGCCTGACATGGGCCGAGCCAGGCCAAATTTTCACAACTAATAGCATTATTCGAGGTGTTACAACTTATCTTAGCTTCATAGCTTTATCTATTCTAACTTCATAGCTATAACTTAACTTAGCTTCTTAGCTTAATTGGATTAGTCAATTGTACTTCATTTGTCAGTCAATGAAAGTTCAATTCTAGTTTAGCCTATCTTTAGTACATAGCAAATTTAGTAAAAGTCCATTTCATTGGGGCAAGATCCGAACCAATGGCAGCTTCTCTTAGCCATACACAGTCATTTCTTTATGTTAGAAGTCAGAAATGGTCAAACATTCCTACATCTTAAACTAGGTTCACAAGTTATGGCACGCCCATATTCAATTCAATCAACAAACCTACGTGTTTACAACCCTAAGAGTTTCTGAGTGGCAAGAAGAAATTTCTGAGGCAGTAAACACAAAGATGCAAAATGTAGTTTACCCGAACAAAAATCGCTCTCTCTCATACTTTAACCTTTCTCTTTATTTATTCATCTTTAAAAGATTTGAGAAGAGAGATAAGTTTTGGAATTAGACCCAAAAAAAGTTGAAAATCCATAATTAAGGACGGCCGCGAGGCAGGTTTAGGGCAGATTTGTCATCCCCCGCCCTAGCTTTTAAACCCCGCCCCCGCCCCCGCCCCTACCCAAACCCCATTACGAGTGGAATTTTGTAACCAAATCCTCGTTTCTGCGGATACCCGATACTCACATATACGCGACCACATTTCAAATAGCCAAAAAAAATTGAGAATCATTTAAATCCTTAACACACTAAATAATTTCTCTTATTTCCATATATATAAACAGTGAGACTTTTAAGATTATTATTTATTTATATTTAAACAGAATCACAGACTTTTAATATTCCTTTCTTATATCAAATTATGTTATATATATACATATATATATATTATTAATTATCTCGGGTCAGGTTTGGATCAGGGGAGGCGATATCCGCTCCCGTCTCATCCCCGTTGTGGGTGACCAAAATGTAATCCACTCCCGCCCCACACAAGTTTCAAGTCAGGTAAAATTCACCCCATTCGGTCGAGTATGAATAAACCCCACGAATCGAATTAAAATGACCATCCCTATTCATAATTATTCTTAGATGATGTTATATTATTATATAATAGTTTCACTTAATTATATAACAATAAGTTGTAGACTTGCACATAAAAGAACATTCAAATTCACACTCTAAACACTCGAGTATAATTCACTATGACCTAATAGACAATTCTACGAACTTTGCTTTCTTGTTTTTGTTATTATATTCTTCTTTCTTTATTAAACGGTGTCAGATTGATTTTTTTTTTTTTGGTGTGTTGTTATTATTCTATATGTTTTTCTTATTTTTATGACTCACTCATTTTAATAAAGAAAGAAGAATATGTTGTACAAATTATGTAATTAAATAAGATAAATATATTCATATTTAACAATAAAAATTTAAATTACAGAATAAGGAGTCATGCTAGAAATTACAACTAGATGAACAGGAACACATAACAAGATAAACAAGAAAATAAATCAAACCGAAGCTTGCACTAAACAATTTTCTTAAAACAAATTCGTTGCCTCATCAATTGGGTGCTGAAGGTTCTTCGACGTCTGTCTCCTAAGATATGATGGTTAGACCAGCTACAGCAATGTACCTACTATGCAGCTTCGGCGATCAGAGATAAGACAACACTCTCTTACACTAGGAAGAATATATGAACTGGAGAAAACTAGAGGACACAGAGAGAGTAAGAATTTCTGGGTAAAAAATTGAAGGAGATGGGTCTCTTTTTATACACATCGAGGAAAAGAGGAAGAGCTCTTTTGCAACAAATGCATAATTCAATTTCTGCAAAACTGAAGAAGTAATGTAGGAAAACTGATGGTGTAAATCACCATCTTAAGTGTAGAAGTTACACACAATATAGACATGTGTGTATATATATCAATAGCCACTTAACAAACTTGGCCCAAAAAGATTAGGTTGATAGACCACCAACTTAGTCCAGCTCAAAACTAACCCATTCTAGCAAGCCTCAAGCCTTAAGCCCAAGCCCAAGCCCAAGACCCAAGTCCCAAGATCCAAGATCCATGATCCACAACCCATGGATCACGGACCACAGACCACAAACCACAGACCTGGACCCAAACTTGGCTCGATCAGGTCCGCGCGGGCGGGCGGCGCACACGCATGTGGCAATTTTTGTATAACCAACTTGGACCATAGTTTTGGCCCAAACCCATCCTTAAAGCATCCATAACTCGCTTCCTTTGAAAAATTTAGATGCCCAAAAGACTCATGCCCTTATCAAAATCTTAAGGTTTAAATACCCATTAATGTTGTACTACAATCAATGTAAAATATAAGGTTACACATCTTACCCAACACCTCTTTCATGAGACTAACTTAATGAGTCAATTTCTCATTCAAATCTTAATAGTTTTTGGTCATTCTTTTTGTGGTATAAAGATCTCATTACAAAGAATCTAAACCCACTTTAACCCACCTCAATAAAGGATTGAAACCCACTTTAATATTACATTAAGGCCTCGTTTGGGAAGTAATAGTTTTAGCCTAAAAGTCAAAAAATTACTTAAAAAATCAAAAAGACTAGAAAATATACCAAAAAGTCAAAGATTCTATTTTCTCTCTATTTTTTGCACTTCTTTTCATAAAAAACAAAAAAGTCATTCCAAACATACAATTTTTTTTTACCTCATATTTTAGCCAAAAAACCAAAAAGTTACTAAAATAGCATGTTCCCAAACGAGGCCTTAAGTTACCGGAAAACCATTATTTTCCAACAATCCCTCACATTAGGGGTGAGCAGCGGATATACCGATCCGCCTAAACCGACCGAACCGAGTCGATCCACCGCATTTTGGACGAATGCGTGATGATGATCAGACGATTGCAGATTGATTTTTTCCAATCTGCCTAGTTTTGGATGGATGACAGATTTAAGGTCCATTTGGCCGCAACCGAACTGCCAAACCGCCGAGCATCCCTAGTAATTTGTAAGACTTTGTATTTTTAATTTGTTTATATGTTCTATTTGTGTTTTCAATTGAAAAAGAGTTTAAATATTATGTTGAAAAAGAGTTTTCAACTTAAATATATTTTTTGAATTGAAAAAAAATAAATGTATTATTTATCTATATATTTTAGTTTTTAAATCTAACTCTAAAAATAATAAATAAAAAAGATTATATATGCTGGTTGGTTTTTGTTTTCAAAAACAGATATAGACGTAACAATTCAGAGGCATACAATCTCTACTACCGCTTTGTTTATGGTTTTGGTGGTTTGAATTGTTTTTATATTTAAAGAACCACAGATTATAATAGTTTATGTGGATGAGGCATGCTATGATTGTAATATATGGATAAAGTTTCAAACTTTCTTTCTTTGGATGAAGTATGTAGTGATTGCAATACTCTATTAAGTCATTGATTGTAATTTTTTTTTTTTTTTTTTTTTTTTTTTGAGAAAGTGCACAAGTTGAATTATATTAAAAATTTATAAAATTTTAAACCGCCAAACTGATTCGCATCCATTCACCAATCCACCAATCTGCTCAATCCACATCCATCGGATTGGCGGATGGATGTGGATTGATTTTTTCCAATCCGCCAAACTGGCGGACGGATGATGGGTTGGAAGTTCGGTAGCCGTAACTGACCGGCGCCCACCTCTACCTCACATGAATAAAAATTGACTGAATAACAACAAATGGACCACGCTTAATAACAAAGACTCGAAGAGAGAGTGCAACAGAATAACCCCTACATCGGAAAAAGTATCTGTTGGCTTTGAACCCCTCCTAGTGAAGTCTATCGGATTTACTAGCTGCCTAGAGAATACGAAGTCTTGAACTGCTCTGCAGTTTATGTAAACCAAGACAACAGACCACACACAGGTATTACTCCAACCATTGTTTTGTTCTCACTGTTGTGTCCGGTTTGACCCTGGAACACTAGTCTGGTTCAGTGAGTGGCTTAAAGAATTCGACATTGTACAACTCTTATAGAAGCAGCCCCACTTCACACTCACATAGGTGACTCTGCTTGAGTATCCTGCTATACTCAACTCAACAAACCAAAGTCATTAAAAGCTCAACATAACCTCTACACTTGCAAGTATCACTAATGAAAGGAACGGCTGGAGGTTTTACTTCCTCAGTGACATGTCACCGTTATATACAATGAGGTTATCCCATTGAACCTAGATCTTGGGATCTCCAGTCAACTAGGTTGGGTTTCCATTCTAGTAACACCTTACACTAAAGGTCGTAACCCATTCCTTCTGACGACTTCTCTACTAGCAATCGATTTAACCCTCTGGCTAGTGGATCCACAATGTTGTCCTTAGACTTCACAGAGTCTAAAGTGATAACTCCGTTAGAGAGTAGTTGTCGTATGGAATTATGTCTACGACTAATATGTCTAGACTTTCCATTATACATATTACTATGTACTCGTCCAATGTCCGATTGGCTGTCACAATGAATACAGATGGCTGACACAGGTTTTGACCAACATAAAATATCTTCAATGAAATGGCGCAGCCATTCTGCTTCTTCTATTGCTTTATCCAACGCTATAAATTTGATCTTGAGATACACGTCTGCTTGGAAGACTTCCAAGACACGGCTATCCTTCCAAGGGTGAACACATAACCACTAGTGAATTTCGAATCCCTAACATCAGATATACAATTTGCATCGCTATAGCCTTCTATTACTGCTGGATATCTAGTGTAATGCAGCCCATAATCCCAGGTGAAACGGAGATACCTTAACACCCGAACGATACCCTTCTAGTAAGTGGCATCAGGATTGCTCAAGTATCTACTATGCCTGTTAACAAAGTAAGCTATATCCGGCCTTGTACAACTCATCAAACTCCCAATGATCCAAGAATATTCTAATTGAGAGACACTCTCACCATTTTTCTTGGTCAAGTGTAGACTGAAGTCTACCGATGTCCTAGACACACTTGTATCTAATTTACCAAACTTCTCAAGTATCTTCTCAACATAGTGAGATTAAGAAAGTACAATTCCATCAGATGTTCTGGTAAACTTAACACCCAGAATTACATCTGCAAGGCCCATGTCTTTCATGTCAAACTTAGAGTTTAACAATCTCTTGGTAGTTCTAATCATCTCAATAATACTACTAACAATGAGTATGTCATCAACGTATAGATACGAAATGACATAACCTCTATCAGTGTCTTTGACATATTCGCATTTATCACATTCATTGATCTTGAATCAATTTGACAACATAGCGTTGTCAAACTTCTCATGCCATTGTTTAGGAGCTTGCTTCAACCCATGCAATGATTTGACAAGCTTACAAACTTTCTTATTTTGTCATGGAACTGAAAACCCTCAACTTGCTTCATGTAAATTTCTTTATCTAAATCTCTATTTAAGAAAGCCGTCTTTACATCCATCTAATGTATCTCTTAACCACGTAAAGCTGCTATTACAATCACCATACGAATGGATGTAATCCTTGTCACAGATGAATACGTATCAAAGTAATCTAGGCCTTTTTGCTGCTTGTATCCTTTGATAACTAGCGTTGCTTTATACTTATCAATTGACCCATCAGCCTTCATATTCCTCCTAAAGATCCATTTACTCCCCAAGGCCTTATTGCCTAGGTGTAGATCAACCAACTCCAAGTATGGTTCTGTAAGACAAAGTCAATCTCACTCTTAATTGCTTCTTTCCACAAAGGACTTTCAGGTAAAGTCATAGCTTCATGGAAAGTTTAAGGTTCTCCATCTAACATATAAGTCAAGAAGTCCGGACCAAAGGACTTTGAGGTCCTAGCTTTTTTACTCCTTCTTGGCTCATTGTAATAACCCCACTTTGTGATATGTTACAAATTAGTAATTAAGAATGCTAAATATGTGCTTACGAAGAAATTATGTGTTAATAGTATGATTTGTGTGTTATTTGAATTTCTATTTGTTAGTCGTAGGACTATCTGTTGAGAACTCTACTTTGATATGGAAATTGAAAGCTTTGTCGGTGTCTGAACACGAAATTGACTAGGTCAATAAGTTATTTGGAATATTTAGAATTTTATGATAAGTTTAGTTAGATTTTGATTCGGAACCAAATAATTAAAATAAATTAATTAGAACTAAGCAAGATTAATCAACCTAAGCTAATCAAGCCTATATAAGGCAAGTTGAATCAAGAATTGTCTCTTTACACACTCAAATACTTCATCATTTACACTCTTGAGTTCAAACGTGGGGGGGAAGGGAGAGAGAGACAGAGAGAGAGAGAGAGAGAGAGAGAGAGAGAGAGAGAGAGAGAGAGAGAGAGAGATTGAAGTTAAACATAGAGGATAAGTAGAATTGAAAGAGATTTGAAGAGGAATTGAGATAATTTGGTTAATTCACTCTCAAACCAAGCTTAAGGTAAAATCATCACTCCAATTCTTGAAGAATTCACCAAGTTGTAGAGTTAATTGCATGAAATTACGAAGAACAAGTTAGAATCACATGTTAAAGTGTAGAATTGAGGTAAATATAAGCATGCATGTACAATTCATCAACATTGAGTGTATTTTCCAACAAATTCATACATGCATGAGACTATTCTTGCTTTGTTTTGGAAATTCATCATGTTTCTACACCTACTATCTTAATTGTTCATGTTTTCAAAGGAAAGGAACTTAAATCATTGCATACATGTTGATAACATGAAGTTTAGAACATGATTTTGAAGAATTGACATGGCTTTAAGCTTTGATTTTGTAATTTGGCTTTGTATTTATGTTTTTGGATGAATTTCTAAGTGTTTTTCCAAGTTTTGGCTCAACCATGCAAGTTTTGGTACTTTGAATTTGTGTTTTAAATTGAGAATGCAATTCTGGAAATTCCACAATTTGGTCTCACCACTCGAGCGACAAATCCTTCGCTTGAGCACACTTCACGAGCTCTCAGCATTTTTGTAGACTTTTGCAGTTGGCTTGAGCGACCAAAGTGTGCGCTCGAGCGAACTCCTCTTTGCATAGCAATGCACCTACTATGTAACTTCGGCGAAGAGAGCTAAGACAACACTCTCTCACACTAGGAAGAATATATGAACTGGAGAAAACTAGAAGACACAAAGAGAGCAAGAATTTCTAGGTAGAAAACTGAAAGAGAGGGGTCTCCTTTATACACATGGAAGGAGAGAGGAAGAGCTCTTCTACAACAAATGCAGAATTCAATTTCTGCAAAACTAAAAAAGTAATGCAAGAAAATTGATGGTGTACATCACCATCTTAACTGTAGAGGTTACACACAATAAAGACATGTATGTGTATATATATATCAGCAGCCACTTAACAAACATGACCCAAAAAGATTAGATTGGTGGACCACCAACTCACCCCAGCCCAAACCTAACCCATTCCAATAAGCCTCAAGCCTAAGATCCACGACCCACAACCCAAGGATCTTGGACCCGGCCCAATCTAGTCCAGGCTGGCGACGCGCGCGCGTGTGGCAATTTTTGCATAACCTACTTAGACCATAGTTTTGGCCCAAGCTTATCCTTGAAGCACTCATAATTTCATTCTTTCGAAAAATTTGGATGCCCTAAAGGGCTCAGGCCTTATCAAAATCTTGAAATTTAAATCCCTATAAGTACTTTTCTCTACAATCAATATGGGATAAAGGTTACATACCTTACCCAACACCTCTTTCATGAGGGTAACTTAATGAGTAATTTCTCATTCAAATCTTAATGATTTTTTGTCATTGTTTTTGTCGTGTAAAAATTTCATTACAAAGAATTTAAACTCACTTTAACCTATCTCAATAGAGGATTGAAACCTACTTCAATATTGTATTAAAGTCATCAAAAAATCATTATTTTCTAACAAAATATAATAACAAAAAGAAAGAAAATCAATCTCACACCTTTTCACTACTATGTTGGACTTCATTCTCAGTCTATAAAAATGTTGGAAATTTTAAAAAAATTATTAAAAATTTTGCACAACTCACATGGTGTATGCCTTGTAATAATCACATGAGTGTGGGACCTTCCACATGAGACTCGGGACCTACATCCATGTGGGTCACACATGTATGAGTATTGTGTAAAAAATTTGATAATTTTTTTTCGTAAATTTTATTTATTTTTTTGTAATTTGAGACTAAAGTACTTTACTCCTTGTGGTTCAAATATAGGCAGAAAACTCTCATATGATTTTAAATCGAAATGCAAACCCTTTATTGATATAATCTCATATGCATTGTACGTTGTTTTTATCAATAAAGTCTTTTTTTTGCTCATAAAAAAATTATAAATGTGAAATGACTCTAATACTTTCAAACTCTATGCATTTTTGTTTTTTCTTCTCTCCTCTCTCTCATAGACATAATTCATAATTTCTAAAATTAATTCAATTAAATCACAATTAATTATAAATTCTTAATTATTTATTGTAATTCTTAACTTTTTTGATTTAATTATATTTTAGAACACAATTAATTCTAAATTCTTAATTATTTATTCCAATTCCTAACATCGTAATCTAATTTTAATTTAACTATATTTTAGACCAATCTTTAAGTATTATTTAATTTGCATTTTCATTTAATTATAATTTAAATCAATCCTTAATTATATTTTATATTTTTGATCAATCCTTAAAGGGATATTTACCAATAAATCCTATCTCACAAACAGTTTTACCAATTGGTCCTAAGGTTATTTCTATTGTTCTGATTAGTCCTATTAGTGGGGAAATATCTTACCAGTTGATCCTATTTCCTTTGTTTAGTAACATTGAGTGGTCAATTATACCCTTCCGTGTTGTGTCACGTGACATACATCATTCCAAGGCAAAAAGCATAAAGAGCCTTAGTGTACTTTGTTGATGTGTGGCACTCATTGTGTGTGTCACATGACATACATCATTTCAAGGCAAAAAACATAAAGAGCCTTAGTGTACTTTGTTGATGTGTGGCACCCATTGTGTGTGTCACGTGACATATTGTGTGTGTCACGTGACACTCCAAAGTAAAAAACATAAAGAGCCTTTGTGTACTTTGTTGATGTGTGACACCCATTATGTGTGTCACGTGACACTCCAAGGCAAAAAGCATAAAGAGTCTTAGTGTACTTTGTTGATGTGTGACACCCACTGTGCGTGTCACGTGACATATTGTGTGTCACGTGACACACCCTCATAAAGAGCCTTGGTATACTTTGTTGATGTGTGGCACCCATTGTGTGTGTCACGTGACATATTGTGTGCGGCACGTGACACACCCTCATAGAGAGCATACATCTAATAACATCTAAATGAGGGCATTAAGGTCCCTCAAAATATCCAAGGACTAAACGGTTTATTAGAAAAAAATTGGGACCAATTGGTTCATAAGTTTAACATTTGGGATTTATTGGTAAGTCTCCCATCCTTAAATATATTTTAATTTAATTTAATTTTAATTAAAATCTTAATCAAATTTTAGAGTTGGGGATGATGGATAAAATTATCTTTTTATTGTGTTCATTTCACTTTTTTTTTTTCTTTTTTTTTTTTTTTGGAGCAAGCCCTCTAAAAAAAAATAGTGTGTGTAATATATCTTCCATTAATTTCGATATAAAAACTAAATGTGGCAAGTCTAAAATCACATGGTGTTTTTTTCACCGTATTTAAACAATAGGAAAGTAGAGTGCTCCAATCTCAGATCACGAAGGAGTAAAATGAATTTTGCTATTTTTAATTAGGTCCTTATAAGCTGAGCAAGGAATCAAAAGAATCCGCAATCTAACTCGGTCTAGTCTAATCCACTAGATTTGAATTGATTTTTTAAATCTGTAGTTTGATTTTAATTTGAAAATTTGGTATCCACAAATCGATTTTAATTTTGAATTCAGGTTCCGAATTAGAACTGAACTGGACTTAAACTATGTATATATTACACACCTTGATACATACACACACATATATATATATGATGGGTTGCTACTGGTTTTGCTACTATTCCTATTTTTTTTATAAAAAAAAAAAATTATTTAACATAATTTTAGTTTCGTACTTGTTGTTACCACAACAAAATTTTTATTTGATTAAAGTTTTATACTTACTACATATTGAACAATATATTTGTTTACAAGATATTATGTTTGTTTACGTTACATTTTGAAAAATCATGAGTAGATTAGTGTTAAACAATTTATAATATCTTGAATTTTTTTAAAAAATATTATCTAGTTTTTCATGTAAATAAATTATGTGAAATTGTAATTTTAAACTGAGACGAATTCTGTTTAAATGATTTTGTTCAAATTAATCCTATAATTTAAATAGATTAATTTAATTTTAATTTTTATGAAGCTATAAATAACAAATTTTGGTCTTAATTTTATCCAAAGTCAAATAAATGCGGACCAGAAACCACCCTTTGTCCCTCACACTTGCTTCCCATCAAAGTCAAATCAAAGTCAAGTCAAGCGCTCTGTGACTTTATTATTTTCTTTCGTTGGGCAAATTGCATATATTCCTCTTCAAGTTTAACTAAATTATGGATATTTTTAAAATTTTAAAAATTATAGATATTCTCTTAAAGTTTTTATTTTTATAACAATTTATTTCTTAATTTGTCAAGTAAATATAACCTTTAAAGAATATGTATAATTTTTTAAATCTTAAAAGATATTTATAAATTATAATTTTACTAAATCTGGAGAGGATATATGTAATTTACCCTTTTCCTTTTGACTTTTCTTTACATTTCTGTCTCCTTAGTTACATCATACTACCCTTCCTTTAAACTAGTCATTAGTCACTGGCACACAAAATAATTGTGGGACGAGCCTTCGAAAGCTTATAATGGGGCATTTTGGTAACTTGCTAAAAAAAAACTAGTGTTTTGACTTTTTATTTTTTTATAACAAAAAAAAATCACAGAAAATTAATTTTTTTTATAAAAAAATTTATTAAAATAGTCAAAACAAAAATCAACTTTCTACCAATTGTTAAAAAATACCACCATATCGTACCTAATATGTGGAGTATGGGATGTTTTTGAAATATGGGTAAAAATTAATTTTTTTATTTTTTTTAAAAAATATATAAAAAAATATGAAGTGATATAGATAAAAACTTAAATTTTAGCGTTTAAATGTGTTGCCAAAAGCAGCCTATGTATTTGAATCCCACTTATGTGTAAGCCTTGGTTTGGCAAATTATTTGGGCTAAATAATCATAAAAAACAACAAAAAATATATATATATAAAATCACAAAAAGATAAAAAATTAGTAAATTATCAAATTGACCCATATACAAACAAAAAATCAAAAAATCATCATTTCCAAGTAGAAAGCAATTTTGTCATTCCAAAACCAAACAAGCCAAACAAGAAAACCAAACAAACAAAAAAGTCTCATGCTACAAAAATCAAAAAAATCAAAAAACTAACTAAAAAAGTCATTGTCAAACGATCCATAGATTTGGGACTTACGATTATATGGTTAAATAATTTTACTATGTAGTCCCATTTAAAAATTAAAAACTTTATGGCACACATCCTTTTAAGGTATACACATATTATATGCAACTTGTTATATTTTTTGTGATGTGTATTATGTATTTTTGTAGTAAATATTATATATATATATATATTTAGAAATTACGATAATTTGTGATTGAGAAATAAAGTTACGTATTTTTGTAATAGTGTTATACATTTTGTGGTTCAAAAATGTTTGGATAAAAAAAATTTGTAACATCACCATAGAAATGTGTAATACTATCACAAAATAAATAATTTTATTTTTTAATCACAAATTATCATGACACTTATCACAAAAATATGTTATATTTACCACACAAAAAAAAAAAAAAAGTATAACAGGTGCATATACCGGAGTGTTTCCCTTTAAAAATAACCTTTAAAACTTCAACTATCTGAAACCCTTATTTGTTTTGAGTGATGAAAGAGAGAATTAGATGTATAAGACCATCTCCAACGGTGAACTAAACTTGGCATCAGATTCAAATTTTGGTGAAAAAAGCACTTTTTGGTGCTCCAATCGTTTCACCAAATTGATATCAAAATGAGAATTCAACAAAAACATCATCAAACTAAGAACAAGTTACAGATTCTACCAAATTACTATTCCTGACCGTTGGAAGAGCTGAACCGGTCAACCATAGGTAGGTTCAAACCGGTCAAAAAGGTAAAAAAAAAAAAAATTCCTTACCGGTTGACCGGCCGGTCAACCAACCGGTCAACCCACTGCTTCAATCTGCTTCATTCTACTTTACCCATGCATACCTGAGGCGGTACTCCACTGTTGGTTCTTCACTCATGCTCGAATTGTCTCTGTGGAGATCTGAACTCGAATACGAATCCATAAATCCAACCCCAAATCCCTAATTTTGATCTGAAGTCCTAGCTAAGATCTAACTTTGATCCAAAGGCTAGTTGTGATCCAACTTCGATCCGAAGCCATAAATCAGTTCACAATTGACTTCCGTGCTCGTAGCTCAATTCCAACTTGGATATAGCTGCAAATCTAGTTCTTCATTTTGGTTGCAATTGTGATTTGACTATTGCGACTTGGATTTCTATCAGAGTTTGACTTCGAAGCTTGGATTGAACTTCGATTTCACCACTTCGACCGTGAGTCTGGATTCAACTTTGACAGATTCTTAGATCTAGTTCTTCAATTTTGGGATTTAGTTGACTCTAGTATACCTCAATCATCAAATTCATCTTCAATCTCTGTTTCAGTCCAGATTTTTTTATTTCATTTCTAATCAGTAACTCTTGGATCTTTGATCTGGAATGTGGCCTTACCGGTCAACCCGCCGGTCGCCCCTCCCCCTTTTGATGCTCACCGTTGGAGCCAATGGTATCAAATTGAAAAAATCGTCCTTTTTTTCCTCAAATTTGATGAAAAAAGAAGTTTACCGTTGGAGATGCTCTAATGGGTGGAGACCACAAAAAATCATGTTTATTTGTAAAAGGGTGATTTTATTTACATGTAAATAATAACTTGATACGTTCAACTAAAATTTTAAAATTTTAATTCTTATTATACCTTAATGTAAATGTATTAATAAAAACAATACACATTAACCCTAAATAGAAAATAATATTTTTTCTTACTGTACATCCAAATCAATTATATATATTCTTTATATTCAACTCTTTTCATCTTCTTCATCAAATTTAATTTTCTTTTTTTCATCATTTTCTTGTTCTCCGAAATTTTAATCCATCCCAAACTTTCACTCAGGGATTGTTTGGGATGATCTAAATAAGTACAATTTTTGACTTTTTATGAAATATGAGTTGGGTATAAGTTGGGTTTGAAGTGATGTGATAAAAAGGTGATGTGATTTAAATAAGATGATATGACTTAAATAAAATAATAATTTTTTAACTTTTTGACTCTTTTAAGTTATGACAAATAAGGCCTCAATTTCAAATGACCGAATATCTTATTATAATTTCAAATGGTGGGACGATTAGGGTACGTACATTTAGACAGCCAAATGGTGGGAAGATTAGGGTACTCAATTTCAAGATTTGGGAACCCAAATTTGAGGTTAAAATAGTCTTAAATACTAAAAAATCTAAAGAGTGATTTGGAATGATCTAAATAAGTGTATTTTTTTACTTTTTATGAAATATGAGATAGGTATGAGTTGGGTTTGAAGTGATGTGGTAGAGAAGTGCTGTGACTTAAATAAGATGATGTGACTTAAATAGGATAATGACTTTTTGACTTTTTTTAGGTTATGACAAATAAGGTCTAAATAGCCTCAAAAATCCTAAACCAATGATTTAAAAAAAAAAAAAAAAAACATCATTTCGGCAGTGGGGCAGCTACACTATCACATTGACAATGTAGTGCCAGACTAGTCTCTAAGATAGTAAATGACAATTTTGCCCCTTTAGACTAATTTTGGAAAAAGTGAGATAAGGGACAAATTTGTCATTTCAGTTTCAAATATTATTTCAAACACATTTTTCAATACAACAACTCAAATAAAAATTCATTCTATCTTTCCAAACATAAAAATTAAAATAACCTACTAAAATAATCAAAAAATTAAAAATTTTGAAAATAGTCACTTTCCAAACACCTATTATATATACTAGATATATATAATTAAACTTTTTTTATAACAATAATGACCCAGACCCCCATTTCTCCTCCACCCCCTTGACCCCCTCTCAACATGATTGGCTAGTTTTTCTTTTTCTTTTTTCTTTTTTTTTCTTCTCCTCCAATCACCACCCGCCACGTGTGTGTATGTGGTGGGGGGTGTTGGTGGTGGTGATGGTGGTGGGAGACTATTGATTACTTCTAATGATAAGTGTGTGAGTGATTTTCCGATCACACTGCCCAACTTAGTATTCAGTTAGAGAACACTGACAGAATAGATGACACCTGGCTGACCTGCAACAGAAAGAGAAGATTCTGGCGGTAGTTCGTCCACCCGGGGGTACTCCGACGATCAAGTCAGTATATCTCTCAAAGATAATCAATAGTGCAAATCTCACTGTTCATAATATGAAATTGCGTACCTTAGACCCACGGGGGTGCCTCTCTTTTATAGCTAACTCAATCCTTGTCCCAACAAGAGCCTAGCTCTAATGGACTTAGGATTACTATTACTCTTGGACTCCTAGTAGGATTGGGATAAACTCCCTAAGAGTCTTATCCTTTCCCAACTATAGTCTTTCCCCTTTCTAGGACTCTTGTGCCTTATCTGCTTATCTCGAATTTCGATATCTTCGGAGGTAACCTCGGCTTCGCTGAGATAACATCGGCGTCATGACCAGGACACGTGGCACCTCGGCTGACACGTCGGCGTCACCTTAGCCGCGTGTTGGTACTCAGAAAATATATCCCCACAACTGCCCCCTAGGTTCTATTACCTCGGCATTCTGAGGTGATGGAACCTATATCATTCCTTCCTGCCAGTACATTGGCCTAGCCGAGATCATCATCACAGGCCGATATGTCTTTTTCAAAGATCAAGAATTCCAAGAGCTTCTTCACGCGTATGAGCTGTTATACATAACAACTCAACCATTTAGCCACGTGTTTTCTCGTTACTGGATCGTACTCTGGACGCGCTTATAAGTCGTTTCGCGCCTACATGCGCCGTCTGACGCATTTCGCTGTTCCAGGGGCATTAATTGCCCTCTTTTGCCGCCGTTTCAAGTTTTTGACAAAACTTGTTTCCCCCTTTCGTTTTTTTTTCACTTTACATTGCCTTTATTCAAAACTCTTTCTCTCTCTAGCTTCCTCTAATCCTTCATTTTTCCAAGCTCTGAATCTCTGCCATCACTACCGTTCACCTCTTCCGGCGTGGTTCTTGCCAATCTGTTCTACCGCTGCCGTTCTTCTAACTTCGGCGATCTCAAGCATCGGCTTCTTTTCTCTGGTAAGTCACCATTCCTCCTGGTTTTCAGTTCTTGTCGTGTTCCATGAAATTTTGTTTTATCATTTAGTCGCCATTGTTGTTTTACTCAAATATTTGATTTGCGAATCATGTGTCTGAACATGTTTATTTCATAATTTTGCTCTTTGTCCATGTCTTGAACACTCGCACTGTTCACATGCCTGTTGCTTTCTGCCACTGTTCTTGGCCTGATACACTTGTGCAATCTTTTTGTCTTGATTTCTTGGTGTCTTCATCACCATTCTTGTTTCTGAAACGGATCCCTGTTTTTCTGTTTTCCAGATTCGTTCCTTCAACCTTCATCTCCACGGCTTTAGGTTTGGGACTTGTTTGTAGAACCCACAATTTTTAGGAAAAACTGAAATGAATTCCTTCTAGATCCATACAAACCCTTATCATAGCATATTTGTAGATTTTTAGCCAAGGTCCTTTAAACCCTCCAAAAATACTTCTTCCTGAAATCCAATATCTCCATTTAAGCCGACGTCATGGGTATGTGGGAACATAGGGTAAACACCCCAGAAAAATTAGGGTACTTTAGGCAGGAGTTCGAAATCCTGGCCGACGTTCATCTGAGGTTGGCTGGGGAGGATGACTCTATCATACCCGATGAAAACCTCATGCCTTTTCCAGTGGTTGCGTTTATTGAGTGTGGACTTAGGTTTCCACTTGACCCTTTTTTCCGTCAAATCCTTCATTTCTATAAGTTGAACCCAATGCAACTTGCCATCAACTCTTACCGAGTTATTGACGGTACCATAGCTTTAGCCAAACAAGAGAGTGCTAGGATAACTCTTGCCGATTTTCAGTACTGTTATACCATGTGTCACCTGAAATCAGAAAAAGGTTATATTTATTACCTTAAACTGAGGTCCACTGAATACAAAATCAGTTGCCAACCTCCCTGATTCCAACAAGGGAGCGGGAGATGATTACTTCATCGTCTCGGGAAACTGAGAGTTTCAGCCAAATGATGACCTCCATCTTTATCCCTTAAGTCGTACAGTTTTCGGGGAAGGAGCTGGTAAAGGTCACCCTTTACACATTTTTCTTGCTTTCTTGTATAAAGTTTTCAACATTCTGTTCTAATGTCTATGCTTTTTTCTGTTTTGCAATTCTTCCTCAGCCACCAAAGGGCTTCCGTCAGTCTTTCTTTCCCAGCAAAGACTTAAAGAAACTACTGAATTTACCAGTTCATAAGCAGAAGGCCCCTCTACTTCTCAACTTTATCCCCACTTACAAGTCAGCTCTCCCCGACGTCCCAAAAAAGAAGAAGAAAAGCCTTTCTCCACCATCTACCACAACTCCACAAACCACGTCCACATCTCGGACAAACCAAGGATCAACCTCTGATCCAGCTGAGCAACCTTCAACCTCGGCTCCATACCTGATTCCACTATCTCAACGAAAACGTCGTCGACGACTTGTTATTGCAGCTGAGATGGGCCGCCAAAAACCGGTTGCTAAAGATCTCTTAGCCAGCATTTCTTCTGACGTTGACACTCAGCCAACACAAACCCAGCCTCCTTCAAAGCCAAAACGAATCAAAAAGGCTCAGCCAAAGGCAAAGGTGCCTCAAATCGATTCTGAGGATACCTTGCCAATTTCCAAACTGGCTCCGAGTGAGAAAACTGCCTCTGTCCCTGCGAAGAGGTCCGCTGAAACACTTCCATCCGAATCTACCAAATCCAAAAGGCCGAGGTCATCTTCTGCAATGACCTCGGGGCCTAAAAAGCCTGATGTCCCCTAGGCCCCCGCAATCACTTTGGAAGATAAGCTTGTCATGGCCAACGATAGCGCTAAGGACATCAACGTCGGCGTAGCCCTCAGTACTACTCTGCTTCTCCCCGGCGATCTTGACCGAAACGCCGAGTTGAGCGAGTATGAAAATTACGCTCTGACGCTTCAACGTTCCGTTCAAGTAAGTATCTTTATCTGGCAACTTCTTCTTTTGTTTTATTTTTTCCATACTTGTAATTTTTTCTAACAACTTTTGTTCTGTTTACTTTTAGGCCATCCAGCACGCCCATTCTTTCTTAGTTCAATCTTTTGAGAACCGTGAGAAGCTAGCCGAAAAGAAGAGGGAGGTCTCCAGCCTTCAAAAAACCAATAAAAACTTGCAATCCAAGATGAAGACCCTGGAGGACCAGGCTGAGGTCGCTATTAAAGCAAAAGACGAAGCTGAGGAGAAGGTTGGTGCTGCTGAGGCGATAAACAAAGTCCTTCAAGCCCAGCTGAAGGAGGCCGAGGATAAAGTGGCCCAAGCCCAAAAAGAGCTTCAAGACGCCTTGGCCACCAAAGAGGTTGAAATCAAAGACGCCGACGAGAAGGCGTATGCCCAGGGCATGGCCGATGTCACGGAGGCCTATGAAAAGCAAGTCAAGCAAGCATGTAACAAGGGTTTCTCCCTTGGTTGGATGACTTTGCTGAAGAAACTTGATGTCCCTCAGGACTCCTCCTTGAGGAACGCCAATGCCATTCCCCTGCCATTCCCTCAAACTCCACCTCCCAGTCAATCTGACAACGAATCTGATTCTGAGGATGAGGCCGAGGAGGAAGTTTTGGTGAGGAAATCAAAAGAGACTATTGGGACCAAGTCCCCTTCTCTGAATGAGCAAGTCCTGGACTTGACTCAAGATGAGGAGAGTGAAGAGGTCCCGAAAGATGCTGCGGCTGAGAGGACATCGGCTGTCGTTCTCCTTGCCGACAAAAGCCTAGATGAAACTCTTGCATAAATTGACGCCAAGCTCGCGACGGATAAGGCTGGTGAGATGTCTTCCCAACAATCGTCTGAACTTCAAACTCAACCAACTGCTACTGCTGAGGAGTCTTAGTCTTGTGTTTTTCCTTTATTTTTCTGTACTTTGTTTTTCTTTTTTTGAAGTACTGTAAACTTCTTCACATTGCCGATGTGTTTTTAATACAACAACTCTTTTGCTTTAGAATGCTTACATGCTTGCTTTGTATGCCTCCATACTTGGAATGTTTTTGCATATCTTTAATATATACTTCAATCCTCGTGCAATCTTCTCGGGGTGACAAACCTCAGTTTTACAAACTGATGTTTTACCTCGGCAAGTACCCAAGTACTTTTCTTGGCATAACCTTGGTTTCATCTTGTAAATTTTTTCATAAAATTTCAACAAGTGTTTAACCTTGGTTTAACTTTAACCTGTAAATTGTCCACAAATTTCAACAAATGTTCAAGCAACAATTTCGGTTTAACTTCAACTTGTAAATTGTCCACAAATTTCAACAAGTGTTAAATAACGATTTCGGTTTAACTTCAACTTGTAAATTTTCCACAAATTTCAACAAGTGTTAAACAATGATTTCGGTTTAACTTCAACTTATAAATTGTCCACAAATTTCAACAAGTGTTAAACAATGATTTCGGTTTAGCTTCAACTTGTAAATTGTCCACAAATTTCAACAAGTGTTAAACAATGATTTCGGTTTAGCTTCAACTTATAAATTGTCCATAAATTTCAACAAGTGTTAAACAATGATTTCAGTTTAACTTCAACTTGTAAATTGTCCACAAATTTCAACAAGTGTTAAACAATGATTTCGCCTCTCTCTGCCTCCTTATGTGAACCTAAGTTCTACTTGGGTTCTCATTATACATATATTCTAGAGACAATGTCAAGTATCTTGAAAAGAAAACCAAGCTGAATCTTTATTTATTTACTTCGGCAAATGACAAAAAAAAAAAAAAAAAAAACAAAGGAATTCTAATGATAGAAAAATTTCAAATTGCAAGTGTTCCAAGGCCTTGGCAACTCTTTGCCCTTATTATCTTTAAGCCGATAAGCCCCATTACCCAGTACCGAGATTATTCTGTAGAGTCCTTCCCAATTTGGGCCAAGCTTCCCCTCTCTGGGATCCTTTTTGTTGCCGACAACTTTTCTCAAGACCAGGTCGCCGACTTGGAACTCTTTTGGGTTAACTCTCTTGTTATAAGCTCAGGCAAGCTGCTGCTGGTACGCTACGAGCTGAATCGCAGCTTTCTTCCTTCGTTCTCTAGAAGATCTAGATCTTGGGCTAAGAGTACATCATTAGTTCTGTTCTCTACTCCCTGGGTTCTGATTCCTGGGATGCCGACCTCCAGCGGAATAACTGCTTCTGTGCCATAAGCCATGGCAAAAGGGGATTCCCCTGTTGATCTTCTTGGCGTAGTCCGATATGCCCAGAGCACGTTGGGCAGCTCGTCCACCCACTTTTCTTTTGCTGCCTGCAGCCTCTTTTTTATCTCGTCCAGAATTACTTTGTTGGATGCTTCTGCTTGTCCATTACTTTGGGGAAAGCTTGGTGTTGAAAAGTAATTCTTGATCTTGAACTTTGCACAGAAGCTCTTAATTAGCTTACTGTCAAATTGTGTTCTATTGTCTGCAACTATTGCCTTGAAATCCTAAATCTGGTGATGATATTTTTCCAAATGAATTTCTTTACATCCACATCTCGGATTTTGGCGAGGGGTTCAGCTTCTATCCACTTAGAGAAGTAATCAGTTGCCACCAGCAAGTACTTCATTTGCCCAGTTGCTTGGGGTAGTTGTCCAACGAGATCCATGCCCCATTGGGCAAATGGCAAAGGACTGGATACAGGGTTCAGGTCTGTTGCTGGTTGGTGTATCAGTGGTGCGAATCTCTGGCACTTTTCACATTTCTTCACATATGCTTCTGCGTCTTTCTGCATGTAGGGCCACCAATACCCCTGGGTAATGGCCCTATGGGCAAGTGATCTGCCTCCAGAGTGGCTTCCACAAATTCCTTCATGAATTTCATATAAAAAATCTTCCACTTGTGAAGGATGTACACACCTCAAAAGGGGTCCAGTGAAGGATCTTCTGTAGAGGTGTCCTTCTGCTGTCAGACTGAATCTTGCCGACTTCAATCTGATCTTGTGTACCTCCTTGTGGTTGTCTGGCAGCTTTCCTTCTTTCAGGAATGTAACAATTGCATCCATCCAGCTTGGTCCCATGTCCACACACATTGCTTCGCGCTCTGTGGTCAATGGTTCGATGCTTGGGCCCGACAAGTAATCAACCATTATGGTCCTTGCTTTTCCAGGTTGGACCGCACTAGCTAGGTTGGCCAACGCATCGGCGTGGCTGTTATCATCTCGACTTACCTGAAGTAGTCGGCAGTTCTGAAACAAGACTGACAACCTGATGACCTCCTTTGCGTAGGCCGACATTCGTTCATCTCGGGCTGCAAACTCGCTTGTTGTCTGGTTAACTATCAGTTGTGAATCACAAAAAACTATTACCTCATCTGCTTGCACTACTGCTGCCAACTTCAGCCCTGCAATGAGTGCTTCGTATTCTGCTTCATTGTTTGAGGCTTTGAACCCCAAACGAATGGACTGTTCCACTATCTGTCCATCTGGAGATATCAGCACTACTCCTGCCCCCGCTCCTTGTCGATTTGAACTCCCATCAACGAACAGTCGAAAGGAGTCGCCGATGTAAATGCTGCAGGGTCTGAGTTTTTCATCTTTTCTTTGTTCTTTCCCCTTTGGCTGAGCTTCTTCTTGCTTGTTTGGACATCGTTCACCCTGGCTCAACAAAGCCCGATGTTCGATGGATTCTGGCGTGAACTCGGCCACGAAGTCGGCCAGAACCTGGCCTTTGATTGCTGTCCTTGGCCTATACTCCAGGTCATACTGGCCTACGGTGACTGCCCACCTGGCTATTCTTCCTGTCAGGTCTCCTTGTTGCAGTAAAGACTTCAAGGGGTGTTCTATTAGCACCACAATTTTATGGGCCTGGAAGTAATGGTTTAATTTCTTTGAAGCCATTACCAAAGCCAGTGCCAATTTTTCTAAGGGTAGATACCTCGTTTCTGCATCGGCCAGGGTTTTACTTACATAGTAAACAGCCCTTTGTTCCTTTTTGTCTTCTTGGACTACTACTGCACTTATCGCATGCTTTGAAACGGCTAAGTATAAAAACAGCTCCTCTCCAGGTTCTGGATTTGAAAGGACTGGAGCTGTGGTTAGATACTTCTTTAGGTTGGCCAAGGCAGCCTCGTATTCTTCGGTCCATAGGAAGTCTGTGGCGTGCTTCACTAAGTTGAAGAAAGGTCTGCACTTGTCTGAGCTTCTGCTGATGAATCTATTTAAGGCTGCGGCCCTTCCGGTTAGCATCTGCACCTATTTTGCCGATACCGAGCTCTTCAGTTCTAGAATGGCCTTGATCTGATCTGGGCTGGCTTCAATGTCCCTTCTGGTCACCAAGTATCCCAAAAACTTACCAGATCCAACTCCAAATACACACTTCGAGGCATTGAGTCGGAGCCGATATGTCTTAAGGATTTCAAATACTTCTTTAAGGTCAGCCAGATGTCCTTCGGGTTCCTTGGTCTTCACGACCATGTCGTCGATGTAGACTTCCACCGTTCTGCCAATTAGATGTTTGAACATCTTGGTTACCAACCTTTGGTAAGTCGCTCGTGCGTTTTTCAACCCAAAAGGCATCACTCTGTAGCGGTATAGTCCTTTTGGGGTGATAAACGCAGTCTTCTCTTCATCTGGGGGGTACATAGCTATCTGATGGTACCCCCTGTAGGCATCCAGGAAGCTCATCCTTCCATGCCCTGAAGTGGCGTCTACCAGCTGGTCAATCTTGGGTAGAGGAAAGCTGTCTTTAGGACAGATTTTGTTTAAACTGGTAAAGTCTACACAGACCCTCCATTTACCGTTCTTCTTCTTCACCACTACTGTGTTTGATAGCCATGTCAGGTAATTTACCTCTCGGATGGCCCTGGCCTCGAGAAGTCTATCTACTTCTTCTTCCACTGCTTCAACATGTACCAACGTCGATCTTCTTGTTCGTTGAATTACAGGTTTGGCTGACCTGTCAACGTTCAGTTTATGGCAAGTGACCTCGGGGTCGATGCCTGGCATTTCGTAAGGCGTCCACGCGAACACCTCAATGTTTGCTCTTAAAAAAGTTTCCAATTCTTTTTCCTCTTCTTCGGCTAAGCCCGAGCCGAGAAGAAAGAAGCGTTCTTCATCCCCTTCCTAAACGAGGATTTTCTTCAATGCTTCTTTACTCTTCTCGGCTGGCTCCTTGCCGGCATCTTCTAGGACCTCCACGTGCTCATCTTCGATCTCTGCCTTTTCTGGTTCTCGAATGCTGCAGGTGGATTTCATTGCTGCCATGGAGTAATTTTTTGCCTGCAGCTAATCTCCTCTGACTTCCTCAGCTGGAGAACACTAGCAGAATAGATGACACCTGGCTGATCTGCAACAGAAAGAGAAGATTCCGGCGATGGTTCGTCCACCCGGGGATACTCCGACGATCAAGTCAGTATATCTCTCAAAGATAATCAATAGTGCAAATCTCACTGTTCAGAATATGAAATTGCGTACCTTAGACCCACGGGGGTGCCTCTCTTTTATAGCTAACTCAATCATTGTCCCAACAAGAGCCTAGCTGTAATGGACTTAGGATTATTATTAATCTTGGACTCTTAGTAGGATTGGGATAAACTCCCTAAGAGTCTTATCCTTTCCCAACTGTAGTCTTCCCCCTTTCTAGGACTCTTGTGCCTTATCCGCTTATCTCGGATTCTAATATCTTCGGAGGTAACCTCGGCTTCGCTGAGATAACCTCGGCGTCATGACCAGGACACGTGGCACCTCGACTGACACATCGACGTCACCTTAATCACGTATTAGTACTTAAAAAATATATCCTCACAATAAGTATACTTTCGCATCACTTTTCACATGATCTGATTAGTAACAGAAGATTGCATGAACCTACTGTGCAAACCATAGGATGGATTATATCCCCTAAAATTCCCCAAAAGGCCTCAAAAACAGAAAACCAGATGAGTGACGCTTTTCGGCCAATGTCGTTCAGTCATTGTTTAAAACTCCATTTCTAAGAACTCGTGCCCCTATAATCAGATATTTCTCTTCTTTGAATTTTATTTATTTATTTTTTCTGATCTCCTCTCCTTTGAAATTGAGTGCACCATTTTCGCTGCTCGGCCCAAACAGGACTCGCGTGGTAACATGCTTTTTTATTAATTTTTTGATTTTTTTACTAAAATATGATACAAAAAAATTAGTATATTTGAGATAATTTTTTGACTTTTTACGAAAGGATATGCAAAAGGTAGAGAGAAAAAAGAATATTTGATTTTTTGGTATAAGTTGTTGACTTTTTAACTTTTTTAATAATTTTTTGACTTTTTGATTAAAAAAGTCACTTGCCAAACGAGGCCTTAATCTAGGTTTTTTTCACTTGTTTATCATCTTGAGTATATTTTGAATGGTAATTTGAAAAAAAATATACAGTGTTTTGAGAGTAATTATAATCCTAAATAATTTAATAGAGCATATTGAGAAATTAAACGTATTTAATAATTTTTTTAGTACAAATCAGTGTGTTTGGTTTGAGTTTTTTAAATTAAGTTTTTTGAAAACTGAATTTTTTATTTTTCGTGTTTTTTTTTATTTTTATTGAATATTTTTAAAATTTTAAGCATTTTTTTTATTTTTTTAGATGCACCTTACTTAAATGTATCTAAAAAGTAAAAAAATTGTGAAAAAATATTTTTAAAAATTAAAAAATACCAAAAAAATGTACTGAATTCTCGGTTTTTTTTTTTTTTTTTTGGTATTTAGTGAATTTTTAAAAGGTTTTTTTCACAATTTTTTTACTTTTTAGGTATATTTATGTTAGATATATCTAAAAATTTAAAAAAAAAATTGCTTAAAATATTAAAAAAATTCATTAAAAACAAAAAAATACGAAAAATAAGAAAGTAGAATTTTCTGAAAACTGTTTTCAGAAAAACGAAACCAAACAAGTTGATAAAATTTCCAATCTGCAAAGTCGATGTTGGGATTCATGGCCCATTCGGAGGAGTTCAAATCCTCTCTTGCAATAAGTCTTGCAAGGAGAGAATCTGAACTCCATTCAGAGTAGCATGAGCCTTGAACAAGGAGATTATAACAAAGACTTCCGAGGGTTGAGTTTCAAAACTAGTGGGGGGAATTAGCTTGGAAAAAGATTTATTGTGTTTGGTTTTAATTTTTTACATTCAATTTTTAAAAATTTGAGTTTTTTGTTTTTTATTTTTTGTATTTCATATATTTTTATTTTTAGCGAATATTTTAAAATTTTAAACAATTTTTTACTTTTTTAGATACACCTTACTTTAGATGCATCTAAAAAGTAAAATATTTGTAAAAAAAAAATTTAAAAAAATTAATTAATACACAAAAATATGAAAAATGTACTGAATTTTATATATATATATTTTTTTGTAGTTTTGATAATTATGGAATTTTTAAAAAATAATTTCACAAATATTATACTTTTTAAGTGTATTTATATTAGGTATATCTAAAAATTAAAAAAATTGTTTAAAATTTTAAAAAAAATCAATAAAAATAAAAAAAAATGCGAAAAATAAAAATTTTAGATTTTCTAAGAAGTAAATTCAAAAAGTCAAATCAAACAAGCTAATTATTTTGCCCATGCCGTGTTTTGTATGTATGACTTTTTTGGTATTATGGGGTCTTTTGGGAAGTAAAAAAAAAAAGTCAAATTTTAGCTTTTTATCCATTTTAAGTTATATCAGTTCTCATATTTTTATTCATAAAAAGATAAAATAGACTAAAAAATTTAAAAAATCAACTTTTTACCAACTTGTTAAAGCACCAATATGTCATTATATATATATATATATATTAAAATAAAAAAATATTACAAACACGAAGGGCAAATTTTTTTTTTATAAATATTACCAAAAAAATTTATAAAATATAATTTTTAATATTAACATGGAAATTTTTGGTATTATGTCATTATATATATATATTAAAATATTAAAAAAATATTACAAACACGAAGGACAAATATTTTTTTTATAAATATTACCAAAAAAATTTATAAAATATAATTTTTAATATTAACATGGAAAATGCTTGGGGTCTCGAATTGTGATGCTTGAATGTCCTGACATTCTTTTTTTTTTGGCTGTGTTATTTTATTTTATTTTATTTTTTTCTTGGAAGGGTAGTTATGTGTACGGATGTACCAAAAAACTAGACATCCTGCACCAACTCAGTCTGTATGGTTTGATAAGGTGAATGAGTTGAGTTGGACTGATTGAATGATAAAAATGACTGATCAGTTAGGCTACTGATTAAAATTTGTTAATTTTATATAATTTTGTACGAGTCCCTGCTAATTGAAATTAAAATATAACAGGGACTCGTACAAAATTTTATGAAATTAACAAATTTTAACCAGTAGCCTAACTAATCAGTCAATTTTATCACCCTACAAGTCCAACCCAGATTGAATTGGTGCAGAATGTCTAATTTTTTGACACACATCTACACATAATCACCCTTCAAAAAAAAAACAAACAAACAAACAAATAAAAAAAATTGAGAGGAATTGTTGAGGCATCAATTTTATCATTCAACCAGTCCAACCTATGCTGAATTGGTGCGAGATGTCTAATTTTTTGACACACTCCTATACATAACCACCCTTTAAAAAAAAAAAAAAAAGAAAAGACGAGCCTTGACAATTCAAGGCCCCACATCGCCATATTCAAATATATCAAAAATATCAAAGGGTAAGATCCATCTCACATCGTTAGAGATGGATTAAAGGTGTTCAATTAGAACTCTCAAGTATTTTTTATCTTAAAAACTTTATTCTAAGCATTTGTAATATGAAAAATACTTCAGATATCTAATTTATCACCCTTAAAAATCACTTCTAATGATATATTTGATAAGTATTAAATTTTAATTTATAAATATTTTATCATGTAAAATCTAATCTCAATATTATATTATTAAAAATAATTTAAGAGTAATAAATTAAAAGAATATAATATTGTTATGATCACTTTTGTTATTTATTATCTCCTCAGTTATATCACACCACTACCATTCAAAATGAATTCTTTCCTCAACCGTCATATGTAGACACACACATTACATAGACACACATTAATGATGTCACAAGAGAAAAAATAAATAAATAAATATATAGATATACACATTATATCACATATAAATCTCATTTCTTATCGTATCACTAAAATTTTTTTTAGAGCTCTAAAATTAAACATCTCAATCTTTATTCTTCTTTCATCAAAACTCTATGTACAGGGTAATATTATAATGCACAACTCTCGGGAGAAAAAAAAAACATAGGTAAGTTATAATATATTTTAATAAATTATAAATATATTTTATGAGTTTTGATTAAAATATAAATTATTTTTTGTCATTTTAGAAATTATATTTCACCCCGTAAGGTTTTTAATTTCATAACAAATTGCACTTTTTATTATTATATAGGAAATCAATTATAAATTTTATATTTTTAGTTAATTAAGTTAAATAAAAAAATTGATAAGAGAATATTTGTAATTTTCTAAATCACAGAAAACAATCTGTATTTAAAATAAATCTCAAGAGATGTATTTGTAATTTATCCTAATACTTTATAGTGTTGAATGTCATAATTTAATAAATTGTAACTAATTTTTTTTGACATATAATCAATGATCTCTTTTGTCATAATTAAAATTATAATCACAATATATCAAGATTTAATCATAATTAAACAACAATATATCAAATATTATAATCAAACATCACCTATGAAATAACTAAAAAAATCTTTAATTATAACAAAAATAACGGTCTTGTTTGGAAGGTTGACTATTTTAGTAGATTGTTTTAGTTTTTAATTATTTTAGTAGGCCAAAATATTTATATTTGAGAAAATAATTGTATTTTTTATAATTGAATGTGATATTTATGGGAGAAAAAACGAAATGATTATGAATTTGATGTGATATTTTATTTTATTAATTATTTGAGTTTTTTTTGTTTCTTTTTAAAATTTTAACCAAAACAATTGTGTTTGGTGCAGCTTTGTAATCATAACTTCACTCATCCATTTGCATGCATTGTTTGGATGGAGTTTTGGAAATATGATTCCACCACACATTTCAAAACATATTTTTCTTTCATGTTTGGCTACTCTCTCTCTCTTTCGTCTTCTCCATTATGAAGAGCATAGAATTTTTGAATTTTGGGTTTACTCGGTCATCCCCCGGACGTCCGGCCGGTTGAGCGGAACAGTGTATATATATATATTTTGCAATTGTCAATCGCTAATCACCACCTGTTTTTTATTTTTTTAAAAAAATTATATTTATTTTTGATATTTTTTTAATATAGAAATTATTTTTTCTATATCAAAATGACAAATATATATATATTTGAATTGAATGTTAAAAAGAGTTTGGTTATGTGTTTTGAATAGAATTTTGAGTTGTGTGTTTAATTAAGAGTTATAAGTTTTTGAATTAAGTTTTGAAAACCCTTTTAAAAACTCAAAACTAAACAACTTTTCTCATTTCATATGTCACATCAAAAATTAAAAACTCTTTTTAAAACTTATAATCAAACAAATTTTCTCTTTTCAAATCATAATTCAAAAATTCGCAAACTCAAAATATAATTATATTATCAAATAATCATAATTCCACTGTTCCGGACGTCCGGCCAGTTGACCGGCATCCTAAATTTTAAAAAAAAAATTATGAATTTTAAATAGAATCTTGAGTTGTATGTTTGGTTATGAGTTATACGTTTTTGTATTAAATATCATATGTCACATCAAAAAATTTCCACTCAATTCAAAACTCATTCACCAAATAAATTTTTCACACTTAAATCAAAATTTCAAAACTCACAAACTCAAAATATAACTATATTCTCAAATCATATTTAAAAAACACTACTAAATGCTACCTAAAATTTTTGACTTCCCAAAATTCTTTTACTTCTACACTTTTTAAAAAACTTTATTCTAAGCATTTGCAATAATGATTACTTTTGTTACTTTTTCTTTTACTTTCACTTTCCTCTCTCCTCATATTACCATTCAAATATCATTATTGTAACCCTGGGGTGGGTGGCCTTGTGGTAAGAACATGGGTATTAAGCCCCCAGGTCATGAATTCAAATCCCCTTTAGGCCAATCTCTTGGTTGTAGCACAGTTGGTTAGGAGATTGGATCTCAAGTTGTCTAACCAGCACTTGGTGTGGGTTCAATGCTCCCCCGCTGTGCGAGTCTTGACTTAAGCGGAGCTTGTCTTGGGAGGTCGGGGCAAGTTCCCAGGTTATAGTCTCCTCGCTCGGAACGGCTAACAGGACACCTTGGTAATCTCTACAAAGGGGCGCTATATTGGACCTGCGGGAGAGTAGGGAGGATTTTCCTGTAACAAATATATATATATATATATATATATATATATATCATTATTCTAACCCAGGGGTGGGCGGCATCTTAGGGTTGGTTTGGCAAATTTCAAAAAAATTAAAAAGTCAAAAAGTCACTATCCTATTTAAGTCACATTATCTTATTTAAGTCATATCACATTTCTAACACATCACTTCAAACCCAACACAAATCCAACCCATATTTCATAAAAAGTTAAAAAGTGCACTTATTTAGATCATCCCAAACAACCCCCTTAAATCTGATGATTCTTGGGCTAATTTTTTAGGCGTAGTACAGTTGGTTAGGAGGTTAGATTTCAAGTTGTCTAATCAGTACTTGATGTGGGTTTAATATTCCCCCACTGTGTAAATCCGCGGGTTAGACCTCAAGTTGTCTAATCAGAACTTGGTATGGGTTCAATACTCTCCCGTTGTGTGAGTTCTGACTAAAACGGAGCTTGTCTTAAGAGATCGGGACAAATTCCCAGATTATAGTCTCCTCGCTCGGAATAGCTAACAGGACATCCTGATAATCTCTGCAAGGGATGCTGTTTTGGATCTGCGAGAGAGTAGGAAGAATTTTTTGTAACCAAAAAAAAAAACTATCATTATTCTTTCATGAAAACTCTACGCGATTAATTCTTAAGAACTACGTCGTGAGAGAAGAGAAAAAAATATCAATATTTAGAAGATGTAAGTGACATTTACACTCTATAATTTTTTATTTATACTTTATCATAAATATACTTATATTTTTATCTGTTAATAATTTTTTTTCCTTCTCCATCAGTATATATTTTCCCCTAATTATTTTGCTCCTTCTTGAAAGCTCACTACTGTTTCTTAAAGACTCTATTCCAAGCATTTGTGGTAGGTTCAGTTTCTTGGAGATTAAAACTAGTGGACCGTCTAGTCCGTTTCGTATGCTAATTTTTAGGTTCTATTTTAATGATTTAAATTATTTATATTTTAAAATTTATTTAATATATTATTTTTATAAAAAATTAAGTCAATCGGATAACGACAACTGCATATTTAAATTAGTTTTGTATAAAAAATAGAAGGTAAAAAAATAAACAGTTATATAAAATTGATTCGAACACTTAATTACCATTATCCGATCAACTTAATTTTTTTATAAAAATAATATATTTGACGAACCCTAAAATATATATGATTTAAATTATCAAAACGAGGTCTAAAAGTGAACCAACGAAACAAACTTGCCGGTCAAATTTTGATCTCTAACTGGAGATAAGTTTCTGGGAGCCTGTTTGGGAAGTTGATTTCAGGCTAAATTAGCCACTAAATGACAAAGGCTTGGTTTGAGAAGTGGGTTGGCTTTTTGACTTTTTTGACTTTTTTTGTGAGAGAAGAGTGTAATGATTATGGGTTGGATGTGATGTTTTATTTGTTGTGGCTAAAATAGCCTATTTTATCTTTTGTGGCTAAAATAGTCAAAAAAACCTCAAATCTTGCTTCCCAAACGGTGCCAAAAAAGGCTTATTTAGCCACTAAAGGACAAAAGCTTCACAGCTGCTTGGCAAGTTCCAACGCTAAGCTAAATTTACGAAACTACCTCTCCTGAAAGAGGGGCATGCGGCAGCACACACAAAAAATTAAAAAAATAAAAAAAATTTCCCAAAAAACACATTTTTCCAGAAAAAACAAAGAAAGTTGAAAAAAAAAATCAAACACATTTTTTTGTTTTTTGTTTAAATATTTTATAAAAATAAATTTAAACTCTATTTTATAAAAATAGTTTTAAATATTTTAATTTTTTTTTGTTATGTATTTGATTATGATTTGAGTGTAGAGTTGTGAAAGTAATATGAAGTTTCAAATTATGTGTCTGGTTATGAGTTTTAAAAATAATTTATTACTTGAGTTTTATTTTATGTATTTGGTAACGATTTGAGTTTAGAGTTATTTTTAAATTTAAAATATTAACATTTTAAATTATTTAAAATTTTTGAATATTTAAATTATTTAAATTTTTTTGTTAAAATAATTTTTTGAATATTTAAAATATTTAAATTTTTACGATTTAAATTTTTTGAATATTTATTTTAATTTTTTACTTATTAAATTTTTTAGATTATTTACATTATTTAAATATTTAAAATAAAATTAAAAGTAAAATAAAAATTAAAATTAAAATTAAAATTAAATTAAATATTTAAAATTAAATTATTTAAAATACACAGGACAATAAAATAAATAAAAAACGCATGAAAACTGATTTGTCAAATATAATAACAAAGTACTGTATACAAATTAAAAAATATTACGGAAACGTAAATTAAAAAAAGAAGAACGACAAACATAGGCCTCATCCAAAAAAAAAGGGAAAAAAAAAGAAAAAAACAGAAATTATCATTTGCCACGTCGTTTACAAATAAATAAAACGAGAGAAAAGCCATTTTGTAAATATAAAAACAAATTAATGTGAGTGAATAAGACAATGACAAAATCGTAAATTTTGAAAAAATAACGGCAACATTACGCCACATTCAATTCTCATTTAAAAAAAAAACATGAAAACATAAATTACCATTCACGACGTAATTTACAAGAAGAATGCTACGTACCTCGAAATATTAAAGGCGCGAATGGCTCGAAATCTCAAAACGACGTCGTTTTAAGGGTTTTTTTTATTCTCTTACCGGTAAGATAATATTTTCTGTACTATTCGCGCCATTCGCGCTCCACACATTCGAGGCCTCAATCTTTTATCAATTTACAAATAAATGAAACACATAAATATATTAAAAATAAAGTTATTGTATACCAATAAAAATGAAGAACAAGAACTAATAAATGTAAAAAAAAAACGATAAAAAGACAAAAACATAAATTCCAAAAAAAAATTCAAAAAATTTAAGCACAATACGCCAAATCCAAACCCAAACTAAAAAAAAGTAACAGAAAAAAAAATTAAGCAAAAAACGAAAAATCCAAACGCAAAATAAAAAAAAATTAAAAGAAAAAAAAATATTTTAAGCAATATCCGCCAAATCCAAACCCAAAAAATATTTAAATAAAAAATAAAAAATTGGATTTGCAAAATTCGGCAGATCGAAACCCAACATACAAAAATTGTCAAAAAAAAAAAAATTAAGCAAAAAATGCCAAATCCAAACCCCAAAAAAAAAACTGCTAAAAAATTTTTTTAGCAAAATACGCGAAATAGAAACCCAACATAAAAAAATAAAAAAAAAAAAACCAAAATATGGCAAATCCAAACCCAAAATAAAAAATAAAAAATTTAAGCAAAATTCGTCAGATCGAAACCCAACATACAAAAAAAAAAATTAAGCAAAAAATGCCAAATCCAAAAAAAAAAAAAAAAACAAACGCCAAATCGAAACCCAACATAAAAAAATTAAAATTAAAAAAATAACCAAAATATGCCAAATCCAAACCGAAAAAAAAATGAAAAAAAAAATTAAGCAAAATACGCCAAATCCAAACCTAAAATTGTAAAAAAAAAAAAAAAAAAAAAATGCCAAATCCAAACCCAAAATAAAAAAATTAAAAAAAAAGGCAAAAAGGGCAATTTGGTAATTTAACAGGAAGACACCTCACCAAAAAGTCAAAAAAGCCAAAAAGTCCTTCCCAAACCAGGCTTTTTAGCCCCAGATTAAAATAGTCAAAAAAGTCAAAAAGACAACCCACTTCCCAAACGGAGGCCGAATACTTTGCAATAATGATTCACTTTTGTTACTTTTTCTTTTATTTTTCTCTCTCCTCAATTATGTCACATTAAAGTATTCAGATCAGTCTCTTTACAATGGCTTTGAAATTATTGTAGAGAGTAAAAGTTGTGAATATCAGTTTCATCAGACTCACTATAGCCTTCATTTTGACTTTGCTACAGTGCCTCTACTAATTTGTTAAGGCATTGTTCATACGATAATCTATTTTTTTATTATATTTTCAAGAGCAAAGCTGGGTAAAAAGCCATGGCCAGTCATCCAGTCGAATGTCCCATAAGTGCCTTGTAACAAAGAAGAAAAATGCCCAAATTTCCCTAACCGGTGGACCTCCCTGTGATTGTGTTTCTGCTTGTGTGCTTGTTGTTTGCTGCTCTTCTGAGACTATAATCCATCATATATTTAAATTGAAAAAGATAAAAGAATAAAAAAGTAATATTTTAATGAAATAGAATTTTAAAATAGAAAGTTTGAAGGAGTGTGTACATAAAAAAGAGACTAGCTAAAATATAAAAGTAAATTTTAAATTATAATTTAACTCAAAATTTGCTAAGATTGATGCAGATGTCTTTATAATTCAAAACTCATTAGTAGGGTAATACTTCAATACACACCACTTACAAAGAGTGCATCATAGGTAAGTTATAATATTTTATGATGCTAATATAACAAAATATTATAATTTAATAAATCATAATCAAATATTTTTGAAAGATAATTAACAATTTTCTTAGTCATAATCAAGATATATTATAATTGAGTCATAACTAACATCACAATTCAATGTGTCATAATTAAGGATCAAAACCAAATATCATTTGAGGCAAAATTAAAGACTTCTTTAATTATAACCAAAATAACAATTACAAGACATCATAGATAAGTCACAATAAATAACATAATAAATTATAATTATGTCATAATTAATATTATAATATGTCATAAAAATCGTAAAATCATAACTGGGACATATAAAGGTGTGTATCCGTCTATGAAGTATCAGTACTTCAAAAATATTGCCATATTCGTACCGGGTATTTATTGGGTATTGGTACTTGTACTGATAGAACTGCATGCGTACCGGGTATTTGAAATACGTATCAGGTACTTTTTATATATTCTTTAGCACTTGAGTACTCCATAAGTACTTCATCGGTACGAGATTGGTACATCAAGAGTACACCAAACTAAAAGATGTATTATTCAATGATAAAATTGATAGAAGTGAAAACTGAAATTTTAAATTTTCAAATTGCACTTAGCTTACTTTTGGAATGAAACTTTAATTTGTAATTACTCTTATTTAATGGCATTAGCTTATAGGCTTTGCTTTAATATTGATATTATTGAATTATGATTTCTCTTTTGGTTTTGTTATTTCTTTTTTTAGTTTTGGTATTGAACTTTGATTTGTAGATTGAATCTCAAATTATATATTATAAAAAATAAAAAATTTAATAACGTACCCTAGTCATACTCGTATCTTACTTTTTTTAGATCTTACTGTATCAACTACTCATACTAATATCGGTACCCGTATCCCTACCCATGTGTCAATGGTATCTGTTTTCATTTGCTAAAATAATGATCCCTTATATCATTTCGCTATTACCTTGTCTTCAAGATCAATGATAATGGTCCTGATTGGTATAATTTATTGTATGGTAAAAATTGATAATAAAAAAGTAGAAATATTTAGATAATTAACTTCTTTTTTTCAACTTAAATGGTTGCTTTGGGAGCTAACTATTTTAGTTATGATGATGGATAGCTGTTGTGCCATTTGTATAGCAATCACGGTTGTTGGGGCGCTTGCGCCCATTTTGGGTCCCGTCTTGATATTACGAACAATTCAATATTTAGAATTTTTTTGTAAAATATTTTATTAAAAATCAAATTGATCGGATATCAATAGCACTACAATCAAATCAATTTTGTATTCACTTTTATACTCAAAATTACAATTATCATTTATTTTTAAAAATACAAAATTAATTTAATCATAATGCTAGTGATATCTAATTAATTTAATTTTTTATAAAAATATTATATTCAAAAAATTCTAAATATTGAACGATTTGTATCATTAAAACAGGACCTAAAATAAGCCCAAGCACCCCGACCAACTATGCAAACTGCACAACAGCCACTTAGGGCTCTTTTGGGATTAGAGCAAAACTCCACGTTTTGTGGTTGAGCAAAACGCAAAGTTGCGTTTTTTGCTCATTTGGGAAGTGGCAAAAAGTAAGTTGGAAAATTACATAAGTACCCTAAATGTTTATATCTTGTGGGTTTGGATAAAATGTAATTTTTTTTAGGAAAATGCTCCGTAGCTCGAGAAAGTGAGGCTCGAATGACCCGAATGGTACGGAAAATATTATCTTACCGGTAAGAGAATCAAAAAACATCCTAAAACGACGTCGTTTTGGGATTTCGAGCCACTCAAGCCACGAAAAATTTGAGCTACGAATCGGAGTTGTTTTTTTTAAGTTTGGTGAGGTTATTTTAGTCATTTTAGTGTGATGTGACACCATAAATAAATATTAATTCAAAAAAAAAGTAGTTTTTTACCAACTTCCCAAATCACTCCCAAAAAGCTTGGTTAAAAACAAAAAAAATATTTTTTACCATCTTCTCAAAATACCACTTACGTCTGAGTATTATGGTAATACGATATGACTGAGTATTATGGTAATACGATATGACTGCATTACTAATTAATGAAAATTTATTATTACGATAGTGAAAAGTATATATTACAATAGTGAAAAGTATGTGGTTGGATTAATAGAAAACATAGAGTTTTTCGAATCTTATTTGTAATATTTTATTAACTTATGACATTAATAGGAAAAATTACTAAATATTTTTGAAATATCATGGTTATATTTTTTTTATCAATTATTATTTGTTATATTTTTTCATACTTTTAATCACTTAATATAAAATTATAATATTACACTTTTTTTTTACGAATTATACTATTATAAAATACCACGCGATCGTATTCTTAAACTATTAAGTGGTGGTTTGAAAAAATAGTAAAAAGTTAATTTTTTAGTTTTTTAGATTTTTTTGTGTAAAAAAATTAAAAAAAAATAAAGAGGTGATGTGACAAAAAAAATCAAAAAATTGAAAAAAAAAACTAAAAAGCTAATATTCCCAAATTGCCCCTAAATAATCATCCCATGGATAGATGGTGTTATTATTAAAGTACTGTTTGGCATAACATAAATAAATAAATAATTTTTATTTTTTAAAAACATATATATTTAAATTTTTTTAAAAGATATTATGAAAAAAAACATAATATAAAATAATGGAGGGAGCTTTTTTGATAAATCCATTTTCTAAGAGCTTTATTCCATCCAACCCATATTCTTTTTGACTCTTCCATTAGGTCCAATTTGAGATAAGAAGACCAAAATACCATTTTCATCTAGTTCCATTTAGTTCACATTATTTTCTTATGTTTCAATAAGTCCTATGGGTGACATAATTACCAAAATACCCTTAATGTGAATGTTCACACCGTCAATATAAATATTTATATCGTCAATGTGTAGGGGCCCGGCTCATGTCGATCCTCGTGGGTGCCCGGAAAAATTCGAGTCGGGCTGGGCCGGCCCACAAGCAAAAAAAATAGGCCCGACCCGGCCCGTTGATAATATGAATATTCACATTGACAAGTTAACATTCACATTGATAGGAGTGTAAAATTGGTCTGCGGCCCGTGAGCGGCCCGAAACCAGCCCGTCGCCCGAGGCGGGCCCGGGCCGGCCCGTTCACAATATGAATATTCACATTAACATATTAATATTAACATTAATATTGACAAGAGTGTAAAATTGGCCCATGACCCGTGGGCAGCCGGAAGCCCGGGCCCGGGCCCGGGTCGGGGCAGGCCCGGCCTGGCCCGTTGACAATGTGAATATTCACATTGACATGTTAACATTCACATTGATAGGAGTGTAAAATTAGCCCGCGGCCTGTGGCCGGCCCGAAACCCGCCTGCTGCTCGTGGGCTGCCCTGGGCGGGCCCGGCCCGACCCGTTGATAATGCAAATATTCACATTGACATGTTAACATTTATATTGATAAGAGTATAAAATTAGCCCGCGCCCCGTGGCTGGCCGCAACTAGCCCACGGCCCGTGTGCGGGCCCGACCCGGCCTGTTGACAATGTGAATATTCATATTGACATATTAACATTCACATTGATAAGAGTGTAAAATTGACTCGCGTCCCATGGGTGGCCCGGGGCGAGCCCGGTCCGGCCCGTTGACAATGTGAATATTCACATTGACATATTAACATTCACATTGATAGGAGTGTAAAATTGGCCCGTGGCCCGTGGGCGGCCTGAAGCCAGCCCGCTGCCCAGGGACGGGCCCGGCCCGGCTCGTTGACAATGTGAATATTCACATTGACATATTAACATTAACATTGATAAGAGTGTAAAATTAGCCCGTGACCCGTGGGCAACCTAAAGCCCGGCCCCGAGCCGACGTGGGTCCGGCCCATTGACAACGTGAATATTCACATTGACATGTTAACATTCACATTGATAAGAGTGTAACATTAGCCCGTGCCCCGTGGCTACCCGAAACACGCCCCCGGCCCGAGGCGGGCCCGGCCCGACCTGTTGACAATGTGAATATTCACATTGACATGTTAACATTCACATTGATAAGAGTGTAAAATTGACTCGCGTCCCATGGGCGGCCCGAAGCCCGTGGGCGGCCCGGGGTGGCCCGGGTTTGGGTCCGGGCCTACCCCAGGCCGCGAGCGAGCTTCGGGCAGCGGACAAGTTTTACACTCCTATCAATGTTAATGTTAACATGTCAATGTGAATATTCACATTGTCACGGGTCGAGCCAAGCCCGCCTCGGGCTGCGATCGGGCTTCGGGCCGCCCACGGGCTACGGGTCAATTTTATACTCCTATCAATGTGAATGTTAACATATCAATGTGAATATTCACATTGCCAACGGGCCGGGCCCGTCCTGGCCCGAGGTCGGGCTTCGGGCTGCCCACGGGTCACGGGCTAATTATACACTCTTATCAATGTGAATGTTAACATGTCAATGTGAATATTCACATTGTCAACAGGCCGGGCTGAGCCCGCCCCGGGCCGCCCACGGGCCATGGACGGGTTTCGGGCAGCCACGGGACGCGGGCTAATTTTACACTCCTATCAATGTGCATGTTAACATGTCAATGTGAATATTCACATTGTCACGAGTCGGGCCAAGCCCGCCTCGGGCTGCGGGCCAATTTTAAACTCTTATCAATGTGAATGTTAACATGTCAATGTGAATATTCACATTGTCAACGGGTCGGGCCGGGCCCGCCCCAGCAGCGAGCGGGCTTTTGGCAGTCCATAGGCCGCGGGCCAATTTTATACTCTTATCAATGTGAATGTTAACATGTCAATGTGAATATTCACATTGTCAACGGGCCGGATCGGGCCCACCCCGGGCCGCGGGCGGGTTTTGCGCCGCCACGGGGCGGGGGCCAATTTTACACTCCTATTAATGTGAATGTTAACATGTCAATGTGAATATTCACATTGTCAACGGGCCGGGCCGGGCCGAGTCGGGCCCGCCCTGGGCTGCTGTCTAGTTTTATACTCTTATCAATGTGAATGTTAACATGTCAATGTGAACATTCACATTGTCAACAGGCTGGGCCGGGCCTACCCACGGGCCGTTGTCGGGTTTCAGGCAACTACGAGGCGCGGGCTAATTTTACATTCCTATCAATGTGAATGTTAACATGTCAATGTGAATATTCACATTGTCAACGGGCCGGGCGGGGCCCGCTCCGGGCTGCGGGCGGGCTTTTGGCCGCGCATGGGCCGCTGCCCAATTTTATACTCTTATCAATGTAAATTTTAACATGTTAATGTGAATATTCACATTGTCAACGGGCCGGACCGGGCCCGCCCGGGCCGCCCATGGGCCGCGGACGGGTTTCACGCCGCCACGGGACGGGGGCCAATTTTACACTCCTATTAATGTGAATTTTAATATGTCAATGTGAATATTCACATTGTCAACGGGCTGGGCCCGCTCTGGCTCGCGGACGGGTTTCGGGCAGCCCACAGGCCAATTTACATTCCTACAAATGTGAATTTTAAAATATGAATGTTCGCATCATTAAATTGCTAATCGTTGAAAAAATATTTATAAGGGTATCAAAATTAAATATAAGGGCATAAGTATCCAAGAAAATAGTGTAAATCAAGAAAACGGACTTTATGAAATAAAACTATACATACATTCCTTCATGAATTTCTTAGATTAAAACACTTCTAAATTGAACTTATCAATAAAAATTCCAATAATGGATAGTAATTTAAATTTACCCCTCCTTTATTACCAACAAATCTGCAACAACTGCACGTTGATGGGACTTTAAAATTTCATTTATTTTTTTTTCGCTTGTCCTGCAGCGGACAGAGATGCTCTGTGACCATTATTGCATACATTCAACACGCAAGAAATATCTGAGGCGCAATAATCCACACCTTTTTTCAATTGCTCAGGAATCTATCTGACAATAAAGTACGTTTTTGTTTTTTCTTTTGCTTTTGCTATTAAAATTTTTTTGGTACCGCCTTTGTTTGATTTTGGGAACAGGATTGGTGATAAAAACATCAACAATGATTCATCTTACTAAAAACATCACTACTAATAGCACTAATGTATTAAAAAAGTAAAAAAAAAAAAAAAATACAATTCCAAAACCAAAACATCACATCATTACTGGCGGGACCTACTGCCACCTAATTAGTGGGAACACTAATTAGTGCTCCCAAGCATTATTCTAAAAACATTTGCATTTCATCAAAACCAATACATTTGAAAACCCATACAAACGGAAGTTGTCTTCAGAAAAAAAAAATTTCTTTTATCAATTATTCTTAAAATTTATAATCAAATATTTTTAATTTTTTTTAAAACAAAATACGCATTCTTTATTTTTGTCAAAAACGAAATAATTTGGAATAAAAATATGTAACAGAAAATATGTTAATATTGAAATTTTTTGTGAATTAATTTATACAAATTATAACAATTTTTTTCATTTTATGTTGACATTATTTTTTTCGCATTCGGGATGGCCATTTGATCAAAACATTTCACAATTCTTTTCAAAAACATAACGGAACCAAAATTGTCAAATAAAGATCTTGTTAGGCAACATCACAATTTATCCTAAAAGTCAAAAAGTCATTAAAAAAATCAAAAAAGCCAATAACCTATATAAAAAAGTTAAATATTCTATTTTCTCTTTACTTTTTGTACATTTTTTCGTAAAAAATCAAAAGTCATCCCAAACATATTAGTTTTTTTTACATCATTGTTTAGTCAAAAAGTCAAAAAGTTATTAAAAAAACCTATTCTTCATTTGGGAAGAGCTAAAATAGCCTGACTTTTTTTGTATCAAACCTGCACAACACATCCTATAACTCAAATACAAAGTATTAAAGGACGGAAACAAGATATAAACCACAACCGACATTCACGGAACCAAGTCCGGATACAACAACCAAAGGAAGAAGAACCAGGATCGCTCTAAGTGTGGGGTCCCATACCTTTGCTTGCTTATGGCCCAAGTAAGCCCTAATTGCTTCCGATAAATGTTTTTAATACAACCAGCTACTAATTTTTGAAATGTCATCGATCAAAGCACAATTGGGCTTTCCTATCTCTCTCTCCCTCTCTCTCTCTCTCTCTCGGGGTCAGACGGCTGGTTTTCAGCTAAAAACGGGTCCAAGGGTAAAATGGTCATTTTTGTAAAAAGTTAATTTTTGTCCAAAATAGGTTCATACGGCAACTCTAAACAATCTCAAATATTCTAAAGATGAAGTAATCACCGTTTCATCATCGGGAGGTTTGTAAGCGCCCGAAATCTTAGGATAAGTCAAAATAGGATGTCTACAACTATGCACACAGTAAAATTGCACCACTATGAAAATGCAAATAATCCTTCACTGTCCCACTTAAGGGTGTTCGCGGTGCGGTACGGTTCCGGCGATTTGAGAGTAAAATTATAAACCAAATGGCGGATCAGCGGATTGGCAAATTGCGATTTGAGTGGTTTTGGACGGATTGACAAATTGAAGAATATTCTAACAGATTATCAAGTCTTTGCATAAAATATAACACTAATTTGCATAATATTTTTCATATATATAACACAAACTAATTTTACATAATATTTTTCATATATATAACTACTAATTTGTAATAAATTTCACATATTAAATCTCTCTCACGCTCATTTTTATTTTAATATTTCATTATAGGTTAAAAAATATATATGTATTAACTATCTATAGCGGAGAGAAGCGGTTTCGAAGGCTGATTATAAATTTCAAAATTTAAATCGCGAATAGTGGATAGAGCAGTGCAGATTGATGCAAATCGGTGTAATTTTAGTGGATTGGGCAATATTTTGCATAGTCCTAGTCCCACTAATTTGATATTTCCACATATTAATTAGGGAAAATTAGTGAAACATCCCTATTCAACTTTTGGTAGTAAAAGAGATTTGATTTTTTTTTTTTTATATAAGTTAAGGTCCTTTGATAATATTATTAAATTTCTCTATGTTAAAACTTTTTTGTGCCAAAATTTCTCCGTGAAAATGTTGAGAGACCCTAACTACTATGAAAATATTGCATGTCATTTATCTTATAAAATCTTAATATTAAGGACCTTAAACTAAAAACCACCATTAATTAGTGTCTGATGGCATTGTTTAATATTTCTGGTAAAAGCTATTTTAAAAATTTACGGAAAAGTAAGAGTTTTTTTTATTCCGTTTCTTAGAAATTTTTTTGTATTAGTTTAAAAATATTTAAACTGTGCTTGTTAGTTTAAGGACATATTATTTTTCTCGGATAATACTCCCTTAGTCTAGTTATATTATTATATCACCTTCGATTGCTATTGCCACATCTCTGGCCACCGACGATAACTTTTCAATAACCACCATCGGTTGTCAGCGATCATTTTTTGGTGACTTTCTACCAAAGTGAAATTTTACTAACTTTGTATACTGATATTCTCTGACGACTCTCCGGCAAACTAAAATTTCATATAATGAAATTTTATTATTCAAAACCAAAAAAATAATAATAATAATAATAAAATTAGTTAATTGCTAAAAATTAAAAAATCAAAAGTCATTTGAATTTTCACTATCTTAGAAAAGTCAGTGAAATTTCATTAAGCCAAAACAAATTTCACAAAATTACTAAAACTTCACCGATTAAATACAGTCAAAATACACAAAATTAGCCGACAAAATAAAGTTTGCGAAACTTCATTAACCAAAACCAATGAAATTGTACGAGGTTAGTAACATTTCACAGGACTTTGGTCAGAGAAATGTTATTGTTTTCTAGTTTAAGTCAGTAAAATCTCACTAGTTATAGTTGTTCCATTGATTTTATGCAGAGAAATTTCACAGAGATGAGAGATGGTAAAGAGAGAGTAAACTAAAAAAATATACAAAATAAATAACAACAATCATATTTCTGTTAACCAATACATACAAACACGACAAGAAATTTCACTTTTGGCGACTAAATTTTTTGTTGCCAAAAGTCAGTTTTTAGTCGCCGAAAAGTTTTTCCGACTAAATATTTTGGTCATCGGCTTTGTCGCGGGAAGATTGTCGAAGAAGGTATTGGCGACTAAATATATTTAGTTGCCGAAAGTCCTAAATTGGCAACTAATTTTTTAGTCGCCAAAAGTAAAGGTATTGGAGACAAAAAAAATCTTTAGTCGTTGATAAGCTAAATTGGCTATTAATTTTTTAGTTGCCAAAAGCTTACAATTTAATTTAACATCACATTTTCAACTACTAAAATTTTTGTTGCCAAAACTTGAATTATCTAGGGCGACCAAAGTTTTAGTCGCGAATATTGTTTTTTTGTTCATTTAACTTTTTTTAGTTACTAAATGTTTAGTCACCTAAAGTCCAATTTGTTGTTTAGCTACTAAATAGTTTAGTCGCCTAAAGTCTACTTTTTCTGCTTAGCTACTAAAGTCGCCTATCATATAATTTTTATGTTTTGGCCACTAAATATTTAGTCACCAAAAGTGTTTTTCTTTTTTGGCTACTAAACCATTAGTCACCTAAACTCTTTTTTAAATGTCTGCTAAATATTTACTCGCCAAAAGATTTGTTTCCATTTAATTCTTTTTTAGCTACTAACTATTTAATTGCTAAAAAATATTTAACTCCATTTTTTGGCTACCAATTGTTTAGTCACCAAAAACATCATTTTATGTTTTTTTAGGATAAATCACACTTTGCACCGCTGTATTTTACACAAAATCTCACTTTAGTCCCTACACATCAAATTGTGACACTTAACCGCCTGTACTTTTGGTCAAGTGTCACATTGGCCCTTCTGTTAACAGTGAGGCTAACAGAAGTTACCCTTTAGGGGGTTAAGTGTCACAATTTTTATGTATATGGACTAAAGTGAAATTTTGTGTAAAGTATAGGGTGCAAAGTGTAATTTACCCTCACATGTTCTCTCTCTCTCTCTCCCCTATAAAAAAAATTAAAAAACTATTTTAGTCTTTTTCATTTTGTTTTCATAATATATATAATTTTTAATATAAAAATTTAATTTTATAAAATTAAAATATCATTGGAAATATAGCTTTAAAATGAGACTAATATTAAATATATTTAATAAAAAAATTAAAATAAATAAAAAGTAATTACTATGTTTAGTTATGTTTTGAAATTATTATTTTTTAAATATAAAAATTAATTTGATGAAATAAACACACAAAAATTATGTATATTTGAAATTCTCAAAAACAATCTTCATTCAAAAAAAATTATATGAAAATAATTTTTTTAAAAGGAAATAAAAAAACACATAAATTCAATCTATGCACAAGTGCAAATACAGAGGAATTTTGGGAAGATGGACAGATTGGATTTGTGTGTTTTTTATTTCCTTTAAAAAAAAATTAAGGAGCTCTTTCTTTGGGCATGTCTCCCACATGCAAAAGCATCCACAAAGTTTGTCCACTTTAGACTTAAAAACTTTTGAGAGTCGAATTTTTGGACTTGCCAAATCGCGGGTGCGGTCATTGCCCAGAATTTCTCCATTCTTTTAGTCAGCTTTTCCCGCAAATCAAGGAGCCCTTTCTTTGGGCTTGTCCCCCACACGCAAAAGCATCGACAAAGTCTGTCCACTTTAGGGGATACCTCAGTGACCTCCAGTGACAGGTGGCACACTGTCCTTGGGTGAAATTCCAAAAAAAAAAAAAAAAAAAAAAATTCAGCCTATCAGGGGCGACCCCCAGTGACCCTCACTTGGGGGTGTTAGGCATTTTTCGTCCACTTTAGACTTAAAAAAATGAATCAAAATTGTATCCTACTCTCTTTGACAATTTTGCCACCCAACTTCTTTGAGCCACCGAATATTGCATCTTTTTGAAACTTACAACATTTACCAAACGATACAAACTAAAATAATTATAAAAACAAATTAATCACAATAAAATTAAACACAATTGATTTAGAAAATTAGGAGTACGATAAGACAAAATAAAATAATAAAATCAAAACAACTGAAATCAATTAATAAGAATGAGTTTTGTCAAAAGAGGAATTGTCAAAACATAAATCATTAATTTCTTTAGGATAAAAATCCTAACAGCATTTATTCAAGGGAGACGAATATTAGATTGAGTGGTTATAGCAAATGAAATTATTGATGAAGAGAACCAAAAAGAGAGGAGTGATATTTAAGATTGACTTTCAATAAAACAACGACACATTAATTGGATGTATCTACTTCACATGCTTAAAAGCTTAGGAAAGTATTTCAACAATTAAATCTAATCGAATGGGTTAATATTAGATCTAATGGTTTGAATATCACCCATCTGCAGTTGTGCAGATGATACAATCATTTACTATAAAGAAAATACAGAGGAATTGTTGAATGTGAAAAGTGTTTTGAGTTGTTATCTGGGCTGAATGTTAACTTCTATAAAAGTATGATTTGGGGGTGAATGTGGCGGATGAGTGCAACTTCTAAAAAGCTAAAATGCAGAGAAGAGAAGTTGCCTTTAAAGTAGTTAGGTCTCTCCCTTTCGGTGCTTATCCAAGTAGTGTACAGACTTGGGAGCATGTTTTGGATAGATTCAAAAAGAAATTGTCAAATTAAAAAAGGGAATACATATCCACATTGCTGCTGGAAGTTTACTCTAATTAAAGCCATTCTCTCAAACCTACCAGTTTGCTATTTATCCATGTTAAAAGTTGGCAAGGAACTCAAGAAGATGTAGAGAAAGTTTGTGTGTGTATGGACAATGATTTCTACTAGAAAGGAGTTTTGGGGGCCAGAGGTCAAAATGGTGGGTGGAGATTTGGGAAAGAAAATACTTTTGTTTACACACATATACACAAAATACTTTCAATACTAACATAATTCGATACACATGGAAATTCAACACCCTAGACCCAACATTGCCAAATGCATTTCAAATGAAAATTATACATTTAGTTTACCTCAAACATTTTTCCATAAACATTGTTACTATGTTTGATGTAGATTTGATGGGGGAAACAAAAATGAAAGAAAAAATAAATCACTTGTTTCTATTCTTCTTCTTCTTAATGGGTAACCAGCAAGAAAATGGATTTTTCAAAAAATGCCTATTCAGTTTGTTCTCATTTTCCTAGACCAACGAAATAAAAAAAAGAAAATTTTAGGCTGTGTTTGGAAGGGTTTTGCTGACTTCAATTTGGTTCTTCTTTTTTTTTCTTTTTTTCATCAATAAATCTTAGAACCAAAGAAAGGGTAAAACAATAATAAAATATTTACTGTATGAACCAATAGGTCCAGGACATGGATGACGAAAGGTTTACTGTATGAGACAATGGGCCAATGTGTTTAAAAAAAATAAAATCATTAAACTATTCAAAACAGAATAGTTGTAAATAAAGTATAAAGATAGATCTAGTAATAAGTAGTTGATTTAGAAATCAGAACACAAATACTATAAGTCTTTCAATATTATTTTATATATAATATTCAAGAGTGAGTAGTTGTAAATAAAGTACAAAAATGGACATGGTAATAAGTCGTTGATTTAGAAATTAGGGCGCAAATGCAATAAGTCATTCAATATTGTTTTATATGTAGTATTCAAAAGAGGGTGGCTGTAAATCTACTATCTATTATCTATTACTTTTATAAAAGTGTGAAGAACTTATCATATTTTCTATTTTTTAAAATCTTAATTTTATCCTTTCAAATCTATTATATTTCTTAAAAGTCATGAAAAGTCCTATATAAACTAACTGTCTTTATTTTTGGAATATAAACACCGCCCCATGCTTTTGAACCTTTTTTTTTAATAATTTTTTTGACTTTTTATATTACTTTATAGTATGCCAAACACTGCCTTCATCTCCCAAAGTCAGTCATTTCCTTCAAGAGGGCTGCTATATGCTTTTTATTTTTTTTGTTTTTTTTTTTCATTTTTAATGTTTTATATCACCGCTTATACAATATTATATTATTCATCTTGATTACTTTCTTAATGATTATTTTCAAACAAAGTATTGATCATGAGTATCTACCTGCTACTGATACAAAAATGTTGATAAAAATAAAGGGATAGGTTTCTTTTTAGTTTGAAATCGAATTGGAGTATATTGTTAGATTCATGAGAGCTCATTATGAATCATGTTTTAATAATTTGAATCGTTCAATGTGTAGAATTCATCGAGTACTTGTAAAAAAATTACATTGATCAGATATCAATAACTACTTGATAGGATCAGATTTCTGTCAACGGTAAATATACTTTTAAAATAAATTATTAATAAAAATATGATTTGATCCAGTAGCTATCGATATCCGATTAACGTATTTTTTTACAGGGATAAAGTACTCAATGAGCTCTATACATTAACAGTTCAGATTATTAAAACAGAACCTGTGATAAACCTCACAGACCTAACAATACCGTTTAATCTACAAAATAGACTGAAACAAGCCTGACTCAAAAATAATTGATACATCATTTCTCATCCTATAATCTCACTACCTCATTTTTGTTCAACAACGAAATAATAATTTACCATTTAAATTAGCTAAGCCACTAACAAAGATTTTTTTATGGCAACGTTCTACAAAACAAAAACAAAAAAAAAAATTGTATACGGAAAATTTATACAGAATAATATGAGTCTTGCTCAAGGCCAACTTTGGATATAAGTTAGCAAAGCCGTCGCTTTGGCTTCGAAAAATTGACCCAAAAAAAAGGCTCTAAATTTTTGTTAATTATTATATTAACTTATGAAAAAAAATCTCAGTAAAATTTAAAAGTTCTTAAAATTCAGTTATAATTTAAATTAATAGATAATTGATATGATAAATTATTTAAAACTAATAGATAGTTGTTATTTATCAAAAGAAATTAAAAAATTTATTAATGTGGCCAATTATTTAAAATTATTAAATGATTATAATCCAAATATGTGGATTATATATAGGGGATTAAATTTTACACGGTCATACCGTGAAGCAACAATGATTGAGACTCCTTTTTTTGAATACCCCTACAATCTCTTTTGGATCTTAATCATTGATGGTGTGGGCTCCACACATACATGAATGAGTCTCGCACATATATCAATAGTTGAGATCCAAAAGAGATTGTAAAAGTCTTAAAAAAAAAGAGGGTCCCAAGTATTTTTCTACCGTGAAGGTAGTCTTTTACAGACGACCAGTGATCCACTGACACATGGGCCTCATCTAAAAAGTTGATTTTTTTTGTAAGTTTTTTAATTTTTGATTATTTTAGTAGGTTAAAATAGTTATATTTAGAAAGAAGATTAAATTTTTTTACAATTCGATGTGATATTTGTGAGAAAAAAATGAAATAATTATAAATTCGATATGATATTTTATCTTATTAACTATTTTAGCATATTGTATCTTTTTAACTTTTTATTAAAAAAAATTGTAAAAAAAATTAATTCAATTATTTTATATCCTAAAGCAACTTAACTAGGGTCGCTTACGGTTAAACTGTCCGTTTGGTTCACCATAGCATAACACCTACCTTCTTCTTCCTTTCTTCTTGATTTTAGAGTTCTGTATACTCTCGAGAAACACATGCCATAGAGCAAAGTTGGCTCACCGATTGTCGCACATACGCACCTACACACTTTTTGTCTCGATGGCCATACATACGCACCTACACACTTTTTGTCTTGCACTCCGATCAACTATTAGTCAAAAATCAACGTCTTTATTGGATGTCTAGAATGATACAACTAAATATCCAATATTAGTTTCATAATCAAATCTATGTATATATAATTTGAGATCTCAAAATTAAAATGTTTATGTTTCAAATCCGAGGCTGATCGGGAAGAGAGAATATAAATGAAGATGGAGTGAGAGGTATGACGGGTGGCGACCGGTATCATGTTGGATTGTAGAGATGATGGGTGCTTGGGTGATGCCCGATGGTGCATCTGGACAACAGAAAATAAAAGATTGGCGACGGTGAATCTTACATTTACTCTACTATGTCAAATGACAGATTAAATGAATTAGTAATTTTATCATAAAAAATAATTTAGCTTATAAGTTGAATTATGCAAACTAAATTAGTAATTTTATAGTTAAAAATGCTAGGAGAAAGCTATTTAAGTAATTTTTTTACAGTTTGTTTCTTTTTTTGTTTAATATTTCAATTTAAATTATTTTGGTCATTTTCTGTCACGCCCCCAAACCGCCCCTAGTAGTTTGGTGCCGTGATGGCCAGTAATCCGAGATTACCGAAGGCCGACTTACGAGAATCACACACAATCAGAGTATAAATATGGGGCTTACAAGTGCGAAAGCGACATATATACATATACTGAATTTAAATAGTCCATGAGAGCCGTGCTTAAGTCCAATGAAATGACATACATCTGTACAAAGTCTTACAACTTAGATACAATAAAGAAATGAGATACAAAATACATCTTGACCAAAAGGCTTCTCAAGCCAACATATACAAGTGCACATGAAATATAAGCTAAGAAGCATAATCTTCAAGATGGCACAAAATGCTAATCCAAAACACGTCGGCAATGCACCCAAAAACACATCGGCTACACGTCTAGGCCTCATTGCCTTCTTGCTCATCACCTACATATATATAGAGAGGGTGAGCTTGGATACTCAGTGAATGATATTAGAAATAAAGGTTTTGCATGATTGATATCCAAGATTCCTTTCAAAACAATACATAGCATACTTTACAATCAAGGGGGAAAATCAAGTTCATTGCCGGCCTTTCAAGTTCCTTGGATGTTATTACATCTACTTAATACAAGGGGGTGATGACATTCCAAGACAAGAGTGCAGTTGCATTATAGTCCCCTGCAGCTAAGGACTTTCAAGACAAGAGTGCAGTTGCATTATAGTCCCCTGCAGCTAAGGACTTTCAAGACAAGAGTGCAGTTGCATTATAGTCCCCTGCAGCTAAGGACTTTCAAGACAAGAGTGCAGCTGCATTATAGTCCCCTGCAGCTAAGGACTTTCAAGAAATGTCATCGAAACAAGATAGTGCTTAATATACAAGTAGGGATAGTCATTCATGCTAGATCAAATACTTTTCAAAACAAGGCAAGATGAGATTTATGAAAGCAAGTGTAACATAGCTTTATTAAAAATACCACTCACATAGTTCTTCACACGTCGGGGGTCGAGACAAGCCCAAGTCCTACAAACACATGGCAAAGCCCATTGAATGCACCTTCAAACAAGTTTCGTATGTACACAAATGATCTCGGAAAACATGCTGGGCACCAACCAGGTCTAGGCCGAGGTTCCACACCTTCCCGCCGAGGTGTGTTCCCGAGGGCCACACTTAAGGACAAGAGATCGGGGAAAATCCAGGTTTCCCCCTGCTGATGAATCGTGGAGAACATGAGTATGAAAACATGAAAAATATGAATGTTCGATCACAATCTGTTATCACAAATCTGGGATTTTCATGCTACGAGTTCGAAAACATGGACCTGGGTACCCATAGTTGAAAATCATGCAAGAACAAACACAAAACATGAGTCTAGGCAAAAAGCTTTCGGATCAAAACATGACTTTCTTGAAGAACACATGAATGTCATTTTCTCTTTCTAAAAACCGAATTTCAAGACGATGCACGGCTTACAAATCATATCCGATCATGCAATGCAATAACATGAACATAAAGAACATCATGAGCAGATCAAGAATCTAACCTTAGAACACGAATCTAACGGTTTGATCTCAAGGAATCAAGCTTGAAGACTTACTTTCTCACTCTAAAACTCCTTCTTCCTCCTAGAGTTTCTCTCTCTACAAGGCAAGGTTATGATACCAAATGATAGTTTTCTTTACCCGGTTCTGGGGTTAACCCTCTGCTGAGACACGTGGCGGCGACTGGTTGGGTTTTCCCTGAAAAGGTGGCTGACAGACCAGACAAAGCATGGTGGAAGGGTGTTCAACAAGTAAAGCGGTATGGGCTCTCTGACGAGGCAATGACATCGGCTAATAACAAAGCGTATCTAACAAGCTACACGGAATGGCACTCCGGCAAGGGGTGAGATCGGCTAACAAAAGGACTTCGGCAACTAAGGTGACAATGACCTCAGCTAGGAAGGACAACACTTGACTAAGCTGTGCCACATCTTGGCCTAGATGCGCCACACCTCGGTCTAGGTCATACCACTCCAGGACGAGATCACTTGGGTGCAAGGTAACATCTCGGCTAATGTGTCAAGGCAAGGACGGAGGTCAACAAGGGGTTCCAAGATACTTCTAAACTGAGGATGACCTCGGCTTGGAATGATCTAGGCATAACGTAACCTAGGCTTGGAATAACATCGGCTAACATAACTCAGGCAAGGCGTGACCTAAGTTTCACATCAAGGAAGGAACAAGACAAGCATACAACACTTAGACAAATCACAAGGCTTCAAAACAAGGCATGGATCTCACTCGCTAAAGCGAAACAAGTCACAAACATACACATGCAAGCTTAACAAGCCATAATCATACAGATGCTCATGAACATGACGAAGACATAAAATGTGGGTTCCTACAGTCTACCCTCCTTAAAGAAGTTTGGTCCCCAAACTTAAGTTACCTTGTCCTACGAATAACTCCGGGTAACGGATTTTCATCTCCTCTTCCTTTTCCCATGTGGCCTCCTCGCCATAATGCTTCTCTCATTCGATTTTTACCATTGATATCGACTTGTTTCTCAACTGTCTCACTTGTCTGTCGATAATTCTCATCGGCTTCTCTTCGTAGCCCAGGTCTTCATTAACTACAACCCCGGAGTAATCTATTACATGTAGTGGGTCTCGGATATATTTTCTCAGCATTGAAACATGGAACACGCTGTGGACTTGGCTCAAATCTGGCGGCAAAGCGAGTCTGTAAGCAACGGTGTTAACTTTCTCAAGAATTTCAAACGGCCCAATATATCGGGGTGCAAGTTTACCCTTCTTCCCAAATCTCGAAACTCCTGTCATCGGCGAGACCTTCAAAAATACATGATCCCCAATTTCAAATTCTAACTCCCTCCTTCTTTGGTCGGCATAACACTTCTGTCGACTCTGTGCGGTTTTAATCCTCTGCCGAATGAGTTTGATCTTTTCAGTTGTCATCTGAATCAACTCGGGGCCAATTAGAGCCTTGTCTCCTACTTCAGCCCAACATATCGGCGATCTGCACTCCCTTCCATACAAAGCTTCATACGGCGCCATGCCTATGCTGGCTTGATAACTGTTGTTGTATGCGAACTCCACTAATGGCAAATGCGATTCCCAACTTCCCTGGAAATCCAACACGCACAGTCTGAGCATGTCTTCGAGTGTCTGAATCGTTCTTTCTGTCTGCCCGTCGGTCTGGGGGTGAAAGGCTGTGCTAAATCTCAACTCAGTCCCCAAGGCTCCTTGTAGACTCTGCCAAAATCTAGAAACGAACTTCGGATCTCGGTCTGACACAATGGACATCGGCACACCATGAAGCCTAACGATCTCATTCATGTACAATTCGGCAAGTCGGTCGGCATTGAATGTAGTCTTGACAGGCAAGAAGTGAGCTGACTTAGTAAACCTGTCGACTATAACCCAAATGGAATCCATACCTCTTTGCATCCTCGGCAAACCCACTACGAAATCCATGGAGATGTGCTCCCATTTCCACTTAGGAATTGACAAGGGTTGAAGAAGTCCTGCCGGTCTCTGGTGTTCTGCCTTCACTTGCTGACAACACAGACACTGAAATACAAACTCGGCTATCTCTCTTTTCATGTTTGGCCACCAGAAGGTCCGCCTTACGTCCTGATACATCTTGGTGCTCCCTGGATGAATGGCGAACTTGGAACTATGGGCCTCTTGCAAAATCTTCCTTTTCAACTCTGGTACGTCGGCCACGCACAATCTTCCTTCAAACATAAGCACTTGATTCTCCATGGTGTATCCCAGCCTCGGCTTGGTGACGAATTCATCAATTACCTTCTTGAGGAATTTATCTTCCCTCTGTCTGGTCTTCGCTTCCTCAATAATGGTCGGTTCCACCGAAACCACTGTCAGGCACGCCAAACTTCCAACTAACTTCCTGCTCAATGCGTCGGCTACGGAATTTGCCTTACCTGGGTGATACTGAATCTGCATGTCATAATCCTTCAGTAGCTCGAGCCATCTTCTCTGCCTCATATTTAACTCTTTCTGGGTGAACAAGTACTTCAGACTCTTGTGGTCGGTGAAAACTTGGCAAGATGTTCCATACAAGTAATGACGCCATATCTTCAAAGCAAAAACCACGGCAGCTAGCTCCAGATCATGGGTAGGATAATTCTTTTCATTGGGCTTCAACTGACGAGACGCGTACGCTATGACTTTACCTTCTTGCATTAACACGCAACCCAAACCCTTATGTGAAGCATCACTGTAAATCTGAAATTCCTCATTAGCCGATGGTAGTATGAGAACTGGTGCTGTAACTAACCTCGTCTTCAGCTCCTGGAAGGCTGATTCTCTTTCATTGGTCCATTCATAAGCTGCTCCCTTCTTAGTTAGTTGTGTCAATGGCACTGCAATCCTCGAGAAATCCTTCACAAACTTTCTGTAATAACCTGCCAAACCCAGGAAACTATGAACCTCGGACACGTTGGTCGGCGTCGGCCAATTCACAACAGCTTCAATCTTACTGGGGTCAACTGATATACCATCTTCATTAATCACATGCCCTAGAAATGAAATGCTGGAAAGCCAAAACTCGCATTTACTCAACTTGGCGTACAACTTCTTATCTCTCAAGGCCTGCAGGGCAAGTCTCAGATGATTCTCGTGCTCGCTCGTACTCCCGGAATAGATCAATATGTCGTCGATAAAAATAATGACAAACTCATCTAGGTACGGCTTAAAGACTCTGTTCATCAAGTCCATGAATGCTGCTGGGGCATTGGTTACTCCGAAGGGCATTACCAAAAATTCGTAGTGGCCATATCTTGTCCGAAAAGCTGTTTTCTCGATGTCCTCGGCTTTAACCTTCAACTAGTGGTAGCCTGACCTAAGGTCAATCTTGGAAAAGACTCGTGCTCCTCGTAGTTGATCAAGCAAATCATCGATTCTAGGCAATGGGTACTTGTTCTTAATGGTCACCTTATTAAGTTCTCTGTAGTCAATGCAAAGACGAAGTGTGCCATCCTTTTTCTTAACAAATAGAACGGGTGCTCCCCACGGTGAAGCGCTCGGCCTAACAAATCCCTTATCCAACAATTCTTGTAATTGCGATTTTAGTTCTCTAAGTTCGGCTGGGGCCATTCTGTAAGGTGTTTTGGAGATGGGTTGTGTTCCTGACAGGATGTCCACAGTAAACTCTATTTCCCTATCGACAAGGTGGCCAGGCAATTCACTCGGAAAGACATCGGGGAATTCCTCAACAACGGGTATGTCGGCTAACTCAACACTTCCATTCAAATCACTTAGTATACTGCACAAATAACCCTGACATCCTTTTTGGATCAACTTGTAGGCCTTCATGGATGAGATTAAGTAAGGTGGGGGTACTACTCCTTTACCTTGGAAAATGACTTCAGCTTGACTTGGGGTCTTCAGTGTGACGCTCTTAGTAACACAATTAATGGATGCATGGTTCGCTACTAACCAATCCATCCCCAATATGACATCGAAGTGGGTTATGCTTAATGGCATCAAATCAACTAACAATTCTACACTCTCAATCATAACAAGACACGCCCTATAAATGGATGTAACAATCATATTTCTCCCAGATGGAGTAGACACAGATAATACGTAATCAAGGGGTTCTAATTCTCTACTTAACTTCTCGGCGAATATAGTGGACACAAATGAATGCGTAGAACCTGAATCAATCAATACGTATGCATCTTGAGAACAAATTGAAAGGGTACCTGACACTACCGCCTCGGCATTCTGGGCGTCTCCGGGTACCAATGCAAAAACTCTGCCTTGCCTTGCCTGTATTCTCCCGACGTTGTTGTTCTGTGCAGGGCCCGAGGTGCTTCCATTCCTTTTTCCGTCGTCAGTCCCCGCCTTCGGGCAGTCCTTCACGCGATGACCCATCTCGCCGCACTCATAGCAAGCTCCTGTTGCCCAACGACAAACCCCGAAATGTAGCTTTCCACAACTCGCGCACACCGGCTTGGCGTTACCTTCCTGATTTGAGTTGCTGGAACTGTCTGTGCTCATTCTCTTCTTGGCATTGAACGGAACTCGGCGATTATCATAATTCTGTCTCTTCCTCTGACCCTCACCTGAACTCTGGTATCGGTTCAAATTAGCTTCAGCCAGGATGGCCTTGTCCAGTACTCCGGCGTATGTCGGCATATTGAGCATATTGACCCGATCTTGTGTCGGTCCACGCAACCCACTTTCGAACTTCCTCGCCTTTCGGTATTCGTCGTCAACCATATGAGGCGCATATCTCGCCAGTTCAGTAAAGGCACGATCGTATTCTGCGACCGTCTTGTTCCCTTGCATCAGATTCTGAAACTCCGTGGTCTTTCGGTCTCGGACGCTAAGGGGGAAATGCTTGTTGTAGAACAACTCCAAAAATTTTGCCCAAGTCAAACCCGGATTGCTTTCTCGGACCATCATCCACCACCTACGAGCATCGTCGTCTAATGTGAATGCTGCCAGAGATACCTTCTGGGCGTCTGTACTGGGGAAGATCTCAAACAACTTCTCCATCTCTAAAACCCATGCCTCGGCTTTCATTGGTTCTATACCTCCTTGAAATCTCGGCGGTTTCATTTTCTTGAACTCTCTGATTAGGGTTATCGTGTCGTTCCCATACAAAGCTTGCTGTAGAGGCGCTTGTGGCACTGGAGGGGGTGGAGCTGTATAACGGCCATTCGTCTGTTCGGCCTGCGTGGAAGTCGTACCAGTATCCTGTGGCCTAGGTTGTCTCTGCTCACGAACCAAGCCTTCGACTAACCTTTCCAATCTCTCCAATCTATCTTCTGAACGATCTCGGCCAACTGGAGGTCTACCTCTCCTCATGATGCTAGGAGAATGCAAGATGAGGCTTTAAAATAACTGAACAAATAATACGTGTACAAGTAACAAATGTCTATGCCGAAATGATGCACACGTAGTCAAGTAGCAAGTAATATGATGCAATCCTAACATCATTCTAAGGAAATTCCTATGCTCTTTAGGACTCAAGGTGGGTGATTAACGTACTATAAAGATCTTGTGCTCTGATACCATTCTGTCACGCCCCCAAACCGCCCCTAGTAGTTTGGTGCCGTGATGGCCAGTAATCCGAGATTACCGAAGGCCGACTTACGAGAATCACACACAATCAGAGTATAAATATGGGGCTTACAAGTGCGAAAGCGACATATATACATATACTAAATTTAAATAGTCCATGAGAGCCGTGCTTAAGTCCAATGAAATGACATACATCTGTACAAAGTCTTACAACTTAGATACAATAAAGAAATGAGATACAAAATACATCTTGACCAAAAGGCTTCTCAAGCCGACATATACAAGTGCACATGAAATATAAGCTAAGAAGCATAATCTTCAAGATGGCACAAAATGCTAATCCAAAACACGTCGGCAATGCACCCAAAAACACATCGGCTACACGTCTAGGCCTCATTGCCTTCTTACTCATCACCTACATATATATAGAGAGGGTGAGCTTGGATACTCAGTGAATGATATTAGAAATAAAGGTTTTGCATGATTGATATCCAAGATTCCTTTCAAAACAATACATAGCATACTTTACAATCAAGGGGGAAAATCAAGTTCATTGCCGGCCTTTCAAGTTCCTTGGATGTTATTACATCTACTTAATACAAGGGGGTGATGACATTCCAAGACAAGAGTGCAGTTGCATTATAGTCCCCTGCAGCTAAGGACTTTCAAGACAAGAGTGCAGTTGCATTATAGTCCCCTGCAGCTAAGGACTTTCAAGACAAGAGTGCAGTTGCATTATAGTCCCCTGCAGCTAAGGACTTTCAAGAAATGTCATCGAAACAAGATAGTGCTTAATATACAAGTAGGGATAGTCATTCATGCTAGATCAAATACTTTTCAAAACAAGGCAAGACGAGATTTATGAAAGCAAGTGTAACATAGCTTTATTAAAAATACCACTCACATAGTTCTTCACACGTCGGGGGTCGAGACAAGCCCAAGTCCTACAAACACATGGCAAAGCCCATTGAATGCACCTTCAAACAAGTTTCGTATGTACACAAATGATCTCGGAAAACATGCTGGGCACCAACCAGGTCTAGGCCGAGGTTCCACACCTTCCCGCCGAGGTGTGTTCCCGAGGGCCACACTTAAGGACAAGAGATCGGGGAAAATCCAGGTTTCCCCCTGCTGATGAATCGTGGAGAACATGAGTATGAAAACATGAAAAATATGAATGTTCGATCACAATCTGTTATCACAAATCTGGGATTTTCATGCTACGAGTTCGAAAACATGGACCTGGGTACCCATAGTTGAAAATCATGCAAGAACAAACACAAAACATGAGTCTAGGCAAAAAGCTTTCGGATCAAAACATGACTTTCTTGAAGAACACATGAATGTCATTTTCTCTTTCTAAAAACCGAATTTCAAGACGATGCATGGCTTACAAATCATATCCGATCATGCAATGCAATAACATGAACATAAAGAACATCATGAGCAGATCAAGAATCTAACCTTAGAACACGAATCTAACGGTTTGATCTCAAGGAATCAAGCTTGAAGACTTACTTTCTCACTCTAAAACTCCTTCTTCCTCCTAGAGTTTCTCTCTCTACAAGGCAAGGTTATGATACCAAATGATAGTTTTCTTTACCCGGTTCTGGGGTTAACCCTCTGCTGAGACACGTGGCGGCGACTGGTTGGGTTTTCCCTGAAAAGGTGGCTGACAGACCAGACAAAGCATGGTGGAAGGGTGTTCAACAAGTAAAGCGGTATGGGCTCTCTGACGAGGCAATGACATCGGCTAATAACAAAGCGTATCTAACAAGCTACATGGAATGGCACTCCGGCAAGGGGTGACATCGGCTAACAAAAGGACTTCGGCAACTAAGGTGACAATGACCTCGGCTAGGAAGGACAACACTTGACTAAGCTGTGCCACATCTTGGCCTAGATGCGCCACACCTCGGTCTAGGTCATACCACTCCAGGACGAGATCACTTGGGTGCAAGGTAACATCTCGGCTAATGTGTCAAGGCAAGGACGGAGGTCAACAAGGGGTTCCAAGATACTTCTAGACTGAGGATGACCTCGGCTTGGAATGATCTAGGCATAACGTAACCTAGGCTTGGAATAACATCGGCTAACATAACTCAGGCAAGGCGTGACCTAAGTTTCACATCAAGGAAGGAACAAGACAAGCATACAACACTTAGACAAATCACAAGGCTTCAAAACAAGGCATAGATCTCACTCGCTAAAGCGAAACAAGTCACAAACATACACATGCAAGCTTAACAAGCCATAATCATACAGATGCTCATGAACATGACGAAGACATAAAATGTGGGTTCCTACATTTTCCTTATTGTAAACTTTAATGTATATTTTGCTCAAATTTTAATATATATATATATATATTAAAAGTAACTTTTTTACTAGTACTGTCAAATATCAAAAAAAAAATTAGACACATAATTATTTAAAAAAATATATGTATGAAACTCCTATGTTAAAAGTTCATTTTGAGTCTCCAAAAAGTCAAATCCTGTTGATAAAAAAAATAAAGAATAATGTGATTTTTTGTCATACTTTTCAGTTTAAGACAAAACAACTATCGTTGTGTCTTACATCGGCAACATTGTCACACACACACATCATTTAATATGATTTTTACTATGAAAATTATATATGCAATTTTTTAATTCTCTTTTTTTTTTTTAACTTTTTATCACCTGAAATAAAGTTTTAAAAAAAATACAATGTGCGTCACGTGGATCCGTTGCTAGGCTTGTAAATATTTCAACTCTAATAATGCATTTAATTTTTTTTGAAAATATCAATGTATAGTTTAAATTCAATTCAACCACAATTAACCTATGACGATAATTTTCTTTAACAATTTTTCAGTATTAGTAGAATTTTTCCAAATAACGTTGTGTAAGTCCAAGGACTATGTTCAAAAAAACCAAACAAACAAGTGGCCCAGGTACTTTATACATATCTTCCACACATTAAAGCAAAAGCTTCAGAGGCATAGACTTGAACAAGTGGCCCAGGTATACAGAAAACTAGAAAAAGAAAAGAAAAGAAAAGAATAAAGGTGATGATTTTTTATGATTTCTCCACATATATATATATATATATATAAATATATGCATATATGACACCAAAATAATGTAGAAAAATGGTGTATTTCAGCTTTTATTTATTTATTATTATTATTACTGTTTTATATCACTTTTTATGTATAATTGAGTTTCTTGTATTAAAATAATTAATAAGTAATTAAAAAAAAGTAAATAGTATCTTACCCTATAAAGTAATATGATAATATAAAACTAAATGATATATACACAATTGTCAACAATGTTTGGCAGGTTTGGTCCATATAATGTTGCGTAGGTCCCCATATGTAATGATGTGACAAATGAACCAAGGCCAAAAAAAATATAAGAAACAAAGTGAACCAAGGTACATATTACAAACTATTCCTCTTCAAGACAAGAGAGGGCAGGGTGCTAAGAAGTAAGAGGGGAGGGAGGTAGAAAGCTAAGATGGCCTTGGCTGCCGTGGGACTTTTGATTGGCAGGATAGTTTCCGCCCTTGAGAACGAAGCATCGTTGATTGGAGGAGTACAAGATGAACTCATCCAACTCAACCATGAATTAACAAGCATGAGAGCTTTTCTGGAGGATGCCGATAAAACAACAATCCAAACTGAAGGAGAGAAGACTTGGGTGGCCAATGTTAGAGACTTGGCCTACGAGGTTGAAGATATCATAGACGAATACATGTATTACATGAACAAGCAAAAAGTATATGGTAAATTCACAAGGTTCCTCCGTCAGATAGTCTACGCCCCAAAGAATCTATGGGTGAGGCATCGAATAGCCACAAAGTTACAGAAAATCAACAGCATGATCAAAGCCATCCCAGAAAGAAACCGACGTTATGGGGTCGATCGTGTAGGAGAAGCAAGCTCAAGCTCCCAAGACCATCAGAGGCGGCTGCCAAACCTCAGCGAGTCTTCTCTATTTTTTAAAGATGATGATCTAGTGGGGATCGAAGATGGAAAGAAACAACTATTGGACTGGTTGGTGGACAAAGAAGAATCACAACGCACGGTTATTTCTGTGGTGGGGATGGGTGGTTCAGGTAAGACCACTCTGGTTGCCCAGGCCTACAACAGCCGAATTGTCAAGAGACAATTCGATTGTATTGCATGGATAACTGTATCTCAAACATTTGTAGTTGACGACTTACTTAGAAGCATGATTAAAGAATTCTACGGTGGTGCCAAGGAAGCAATTCCAGTGGATTTAAGCAGTCTGAGCTATAGAGAGCTCATAGAGATGATTACGAACTTCTTACGGTTGAAAAGGTACGTAATTGTCTTTGATGATGTATGGAGTAGTAACCTCTGGAGGGATATACATGTATCACTTCTTGATGAAGGACTAGGAAGTCGGGTCATACTTACAACCCGAAAAGAAGACGTAGCTTCATCTTCTTTTGGGGTAAAAAGTCATGTCCATTATATCAAATTGTTGGGTGCAATTGATGCGTGGAACCTCTTTGGTATGAAAGCTTTTTCAAGCAATCCAAATAGAGGTTGTCCTCAACATCTCAAAACCTTAGCTCAAGACCTAGTTGCAAAATGTAAAGGGCTTCCTCTTGCAATTGTAGCTTTGGGGGGTGTCATGTCTTCTAAATATCTGGAGTCGGAATGGAGAAATATTTATAATAGCTTGAGCTGGGAATTGAGCAACAACCCTGGGCTACAAGTTGTGAAAAATATATTGTTGCTTAGCTTCAATGATTTGCCATACCGACTAAAGTGTTGCTTCTTATATTGTTGTCTTTTCCCGGAAGATTATAAGATTAAACGAAAGAGGCTCATTAGACTTTGGATGGCAGAAGGGTTCGTAGAAAAGGTGAGGGGGAGAACACCAGAGGAGGTAGCAGAAAGCTACCTTATGGAGCTTATTTGCCGAAGCATGCTTCAAGTCGTAAAGAGAAATGGATCAGGAAGGCCAAGAACATGTAAGATGCATGATCTTATGCGTGAGCTCGCAATTTCAACATCTGAAACAGAGAAGTTTTGTGTTGCATATGATGGGCGACAGGCAAATGATGAAGTAGAAAGTGCAACAAATCGTCGCATATCTATTCAATCAATTGGTAGAGAATTACAATCGTTGAACTGGAAGGGCATGTTGAAGCTTCGGTCTCTTCTTGTATTTGGTGTTAAGGAGATAGCATCGCCACCAGGCTTACGATTGTTAAGAGTATTGGATCTTGAGAATGCACCGATCGAAGTATTGCCCGAAGAACTAGTGGAGCTATTCAATTTAAGGTACTTGAACTTGAAAAGAACTAGGGTGAAGGAACTTCCAAAATCCATGGGAAGACTCTACAACCTAAACACTCTAGACATTACTGACTCCAAAATAGAAGTGCTTCCAGCTGGAATCACAGAGTTGCGAAATTTGCGACATCTAATGATGTACCACTTTGACTATGGAATTTTGGATGACTTTCATTTTAATCGTGGGACGACAACACCATCTAATATTTGCAAGCTAAAAAACTTGCAAGTTTTGACAGGTGTAGAAGCACGAGCAGACTTGATGAAGCAAATCAAGAGCATGACACAACTTAAAAGGATTGGAATCACAAAGGTGAGAGAAGTAGACGAGGAGGACTTGTGTACTGCAATCCAAAATATGAGTCTCCTTCATCGCTTGTCTGTGAGGATGATTGATGAGAATGAATACCTACGAATGGATGCACTCTCCTCAACTCCTCGCTACCTCACGAAGCTCGCTTTAGTTGGAAAATTGGAGAAAGTGCCTTGTTGGTTTCACTCACTTCAAAACCTTACTGCTTTGTCATTGGGATGGTCCAGACTAACAGAAGACCCTATTCCATACATTCAAGCACTTCCGAATTTGAGACGGTTAGCCCTTTGTAATGCATATGAAGGAGGAGGACAATTATGCTTTAGTGAAGGGTTCCATAAACTTAGAATATTGTGCTTGTGGACTTTCCCTCAGTTAAATGAGATTATTATAGAGATGGGGGTGATGCCAGGTCTCCAAGAATTTAATATTTGGAGATGTATGCAGTTGAAGATACTACCTCATGGCATCGAGTATCTCGAAGATCTCCAAGAATTGGATTTGATGTTTGTAGCGAATGAGCTCATAGAATGCATACGTGGAGAAGGGAGCAAGGATCACCAAAAGGTTCGGCATATTCCGCGCATACTCCTTCGGAAGCAAACACCAGATGAACCGAAATACGAACTATTATCTCGTTCCACAGGTGCAACGACACACTTTTTATTTTATTTTTTTATTATACTTTTTACTTTGAAAGTATATCCGCTTATATCTGCAAATTCTATAATACACACTTTAAAATATATATATATATATATATATACCATATATTTCTTTGTGGTATTTGATTAACACTAATTCTAGGATTGACTTAACTATTCGTGGTTGGTTATGAATTAATTATGACTTATTATAGTTGTTATTTTTGCTTATGATCAAAAAAATCTTTGGGTATATGTATAAGTATAGTGGTGTTTGATTATAACTTATTGTTGTTTTGGTGGTGACTTGATTGGTCATGACTCATTATGGTATTGGTTACGATTTAGTTATAAGCTATTATAATTGTTATTTTAGTTATGACTAAAAAAATCTTTGCTTATAACTCAAATGACGTTTGGTTATGATTTATTTTGGTTTCTTTAGTTATGACTAAAAGTAATTTTGTTACGACACTTTATGGTATTAACACTACAAAATGACTATCACAAAGTATCAAAACTTGTATATGATGTAAGTTTTTTTTTTTTTTTTATGTAGATGTATATTATTAGAGGATACATTTTTTAAAATTTTGAAAATTTTAGAATTAACATTATTTTTATGTAAAAATAAAAACAATTCGCAAACAAGTAATGCCTTCCAATTTTCAAAAATAAAAAATAGACATTTTGAAAATAGACAAGAAGAAACGGAAGCCTTGGGGGTAGTTTGTTATTTGTTCTCATTGTTCACTAATGCTGTATTTGCTTAGAAGAGATTTGAAAAAAGAAAAGGAAAATGTATCTGAAATATTAATAAAATATATCTACATTTTACCTTATTTCACACACATTTTTCTTTTCTTTTTTCAAAACCCTTCTCTAAATCTCTCAACCAAATGTAGCATAAGGAACTATCTGCCTCTGATTCCCTAGTGTGAAGGTAAAATTGCTTTTTGCATCTCTTCAGCCACGCGGTTAAAATTTTTAGGATGACTTATAAATACATCTATAAGATTTGCTTAAAATAGATTTTTTTCTTATTATCATTTTTTTTATTTAACATAATTAATAGAAAAAATAAAATTTCTAATTACGGTTTTATACAATAAAAAAATTGTCTGAATTATTAATTGATTATTAATTGAACTATATTTCTGACATCATTAGAAATTGTTTATTAGCTTGATGTCTTATTAATGAAAGGGGTCATTTGTTACACTATTTAAAACTTGACGGGGCGAGATATAATTTTCAGAACCATAAAGAACAATTCGTGTTTAAGTAAACCTCGAGAGGTGTATTTGTAATTTACCTAAATTTCTGCTACTTCAATCCTGAATTTTTTTTTTTTTGCATCAGTTTTGTTTCCCCAAATCTACTAGTTTTTATGTTTTATAATTTTAGTTTACTATATTTTTGTTTTTCTGATCTTCTCTGCTTTTCAATGTTGCTTTCAAGGTTTCTAGCTTGCTAAAGAGTATGAAGAACTAAACATAGTGACCAGTTCACTTGATTAACAAAATGACAAGTGCCCCAGTCATCTATCTTACATGCTTGCTTGCTTTCCATCAATGAGGACATGGTGAATGTTTAGCTTTGTAATTTCATGTGTATGAGATGAAGATTTCTTCAGGCAACCAGCAACTTTAATTAGCTTGTGGCTATATGTAGAGAGTTCAGACAGAACATTTAGTGTTGTGGTGGTGAATGATTTTCGGTTTTAGTGTTGTGGTTGTGGTGTTGCTGACGGATTTTTGGTGTCAAATTCGTGCAGTTCGGAGTTTTCTGAGCTTTATATATGGTGGTGCCTCATTGTTGTCTTGAGTGATGGTTAGAGTTGCTCGAGTGTTGTTTGGAATTGCTGATATTTTCTTCTTTGTAGTTGTGTCGGATATTTGCTGTCAAATTCGTGTAGTTCGGAGTTTTCTGAGCTTTATGGTGGTGCTTCATTGTTGTCTTGAGTGATGGTCAGAGTTGCTCAAGTGTTGTTTGGAATTGCTGGAATTTTCTTCTTTGTAGTTGTGTTTTTTTTGCAGTGTTGTGGCCTACTGTTGGAGTGGGGTTGATTTTGTTTGGTGATTCACCTTGTCTTTAAAAGGGTTGTTTGGTGTTGTGTCTTGCCAAGTTTGTTTGGCTTGGCCTGAGTTTGGTTTTATGTTTTGCTTGATGCGTATGCCGTTCTAGTTGGAATGTGCATCTTTTATTGATATAATTTTGTTGTACTGCTTGTACTACATTATTCATCAATAAAATATTTTATTTTGCCTTTAAAAAAAAGAACATTTGGTGTTCTATAACATAATTAATAAGTATTTATTTGTTATTGTGGAGTGATGTGGTCGTTTTCTTTACTACTATAACCGATAATGTTGTTGATAATGTTTCAACAGTAGATTTAATTGGCTTTGTTTTGTCGTTAATGTTTCATTTATTTCAACCTTGATAAGAGCTTAACTCTGATCATCCACATTACTTCTGCATATCAATTGTCAATAAGAGTTTTCTTCTCTTTTTTTTCTTTTTTTGTCTTTTTAATTCATTTGATTAGGGAATAGTGGGAAGTACCACCAATGCATAAGCCTGTTTTATGTTGATCATTTTCAGTTTATCTTACTGAATAATTCTATTTATTTATTTATTTATTTTTCAATAGAAAAGTGTAAAATAAGTCGTTTTCCCTTGTTTAGTCACCTGTACAGTACAGCACGGAGGATTTTAGTTCAGTGCAACAATCATTATGAATTATAGATTACATAATTCTATTAAAATTATAGTTTATAGTCACAATACAATAAACAAAGAATTGTTTCACTATAGTTTGAAAACTAAATGAAGCTGATATAGCTCAGCTAGTAAGGCATGTACAACGTGTTGTTGATTTAGATTTCTATTTCTAAGGAGTCAAAAGTTTGATACATTGTCTTCGCATCCATCTCTACTGTCCGGTGCATTAAAAAGTAAATGAACCCAAGCATTTGATTAACAAACCATAACTTTCCTTTATTCTGAAAAAAGGAAAGTTCACTTGGTGAATTGGAAAAAGATTTCTACTATAATGGAGTTTGGGGGCTAGTGGTGGCATCAGAATAAAAAATGTTGCCTTGCTGTCATAATGGTGGTGGAGGTTTGGGAAAGAAAAGAAATCATTATTAGTACTAAAGATACTAAAATTTATTAGTACAGCAGAGATGGAAAGTTATGGTTACCATAGAATATATGAGTAATATGCTGTTGAAGATAGGAGATGGATTAAATTGGAAGTTCTGGACTAACATTTGGGCTGGTGACAAATCATTAAAGCAGAATTTTCGTAGGTTATTTTTCACTTTCAATGGAAAACTTGACAGTGTAGCTGGAGTGTTTATTCATGACTGTGAAAGTAAGAGGTGGAGATTGGAATTTAGGAGACAGCAATTTGTATGGGAGGAGGATTGTTTAAAAGAGCCGCAGAGAATTTTAGACAATGTGAAAAAGACATTCATAAGGAGGATGGTATTCACTGAAAAGCTGAAAAGAATGGGCTATTAATTTTCAGTAAACTCTTTTTGCATTTGTTATTAGAAGAGCTTTGGGATTGAGCTTTGACCCTATTAGGACAATCAGAACAAGTCTAGCTCCTCCAAGGATCCAAATTTTTTGGTGGCAAGCACATCTACTAAGGATCTTTTAATTAATTAAGATATCTTACCATTGTCTGTTAGTAGTAATTTTTTTTTTTTTTTTTTGGGTGATGCAGAGGTTGAAACAATAGTTCATTTGTTATTACTGTGCAATCAGTCATGCAAGTTTTCCCAGGATACTTACAAAGCTTGATGAATTGGTGGTTTACTTCACAGTAGTTGCCTAAAGTTTTTTGAGCCCTAGGCCAAACATCAAAATGAGGCCTTACCCTCTATGGCCTTGGACAGTTGGGGCCTTTGGCAAGAAAGAATTTATTGGTGCAGCTTGGGCAAACTGCTAAGTTGCCTATACTGTTGAGCTGGCTTGATTACTTCAAGGTATTGTGATCTGAAAAAATTAATTTGGGAGACAATATTTTTCCCAATCATGTGGTCTCTATGGTCAAGCAGGAATAGTCTGACATTTAACAATGAGGAAATTGATTGGGAGAATATAATCAAATTAGTGAAAGTGAGTAGCGTCATGGGTAAAGGCAAAATCTGAGTGTGTTTGTCACCATTGAAGGCTTCCTTTGCAATACCAGTGAACCTTTGGAGAGTATATGATCTTTTTCTGCTGGTTTTTTAGATTCTGTCTGACTATTTTTCTTGTTTTGAATTTGGTATTCTAACCAACTAGGATTTGTGATGTTGTTGTTGATATAGGTTGTGACCTCTTGTAATTCTAAGAGCATACATTTTCTCTATGATGCTCAAGTCTTTCTACCTTGTAATTTTAAAAATACTAAACAAATTTGGGGATGAAAGTTCATTTTCCCCCAATATGATTAAGTTGAAATTTTGACATTACTTGTCAAAAATTCAAATAAATAATTTGAAAATTAATAAAGATAAATTCACTTGCATAGTTTGAATAAAGAAAAATAGGAGATTCGTAAAAGTTTCAATTTAGATTACAGCTCTAAACTGATTGTAGATTCAAAATGTTCTGTTTTGTTGTCCTTTACTATGCAATAAGGAGTGCTTCAGCACAAGAAAATGCTCTGAAAAATTTGCCCATGATCACTAATTCAAACATTTTATCTATTAAGGGTGGGCATTGTATCATGTTAGGTTGTGTTATTTTAGATTTGTGTCAGAATTATTTCAACATTAACTCAACCCATTTATTATTTTGACCAAATACCCATTCTCTTATAACACTAGATTTCTCACTTCGACAAACAAATCTTAACCATATAGACTTACTGTTTGTCTTGTTGAATTTTTTTATAAAATTAATTATCTAATTTAATATTATTATTTTTATAATAATAATACCAATAACCAATATAAGAAAGAACCGATAATAAGAAAGAAATAAACAACTAAATAAAAGTGCTATAAAAGAAAGTAAGTAATTAATTTTTGTCTATGACAATAATTAATCACTTAAAATTCAATTGACAATGTACCTGACTAATCAACTGAACTAACCCAATTGGTTATCTAATTTAACGTTTGATATACCTCTCTTCCTTCAATTAAAATGTGAAGTACGGACCTATTTGCATACCAATCTTTTTTTTAGTTCACACCATTTTATTTGTGGATATTAGTATAGAACTGGTTTTTTTTTCCTTTCTTTCTTTCTTTCTTTCTTTTTTTTTTTTTTTTTTTTTAATAATCGATATCTGAATCATTGATTTTTGTTCGATAATTAATATCCAAACCAATAAAAAAAAAATAGTATTAACTAAAAATTTTAATAAATTGACATCATGCATTCTTCCAGCTTGACTGAGAATACAAACACATTTCAAAGATTGGTCATGACAAAGCCCAACAGAATGTCACTGTCATGCCAGCCTGAGCAAGGACTAGTTATCATAAGTATAATGGTTCGGGGAGAAGGGGAGGGAGAATCATGGTGGGTGTTTGCGAAGTAGGTTTTTTTAGTTATAGAATATTATTGGAGAAAAAAAAATTTGTGTTTGGAAAGATAGTTTGATTTTTTTGTAATTGGATATGATGTTTGTGAGAGAAAAAATGAAATGACTATGGGATTTGATGTGATATTTTGTTTAGATTTGTTTTTTTTTAGTTTTGTAACCAATTTATGTTCCCGAACAACGCCATGGACGCACGCAAAAGCTTGGTCTAACGAGGGTCCACTATATCACAGAAACTAGGAAAGGCATTCACTCAATCAAAATCAGATTTTAACGAGCAATCAGCTCAAAATGCCTACAGAAACCAGTAAAATTCCCACAAAGTGTAACAAAATCATGATAATAGACCGGTCAAATATAAAATACTAAATCTTCTTGCCATGACTACATGTCCATGACAAATTAAATCACTCCTAATATTTGGTGATTATCAGCTAAATAATAAATATCTTGCCCCGTGTGAATAAAGCAGGAAAACTGAACAGATGTATATTTTCTAAAGGAATAAAAAAAATGATACAAGATGTATGCTCCAGGTCTTCAAACTGAAAATGGGATGTATCCATGACCTCAACTTTGGGCAGACAAGGGAAGATCAACACTTTCTTTCTCAGACAAACCATAGTCAATACAGCAAACTATCTTCTTATGATGAATGATATAAGCATTTCATGAGCAGATATAACCCTAAACACTGAATTTGCCATGTAATCTTCTCGTGATCACCAATGCTGGTTCAGCAATTATCAGATAAAATGCTCTCCAGGCATGTGGAAAAAATCAGAGAGTAAACTTGGCAATAACTAAGCTCACTGCTATAAAAGAAACATAGAGACCAACAAGGCAAAATCCCCAAAATCTAGGTACCCCAAACCTATACCAAGTTATTACTAATAGAGAACCCATCAGGCTTAGAAGCAAGAACACAAACGCAACCACAATACTGACATGGAAATGGAGTACGTAAGCTTTTGGATACACGTGGCAGTCTGTATTACCAAAGCCGTGCCAAGCCCAAAAAGCATGTTAAACATAGGCCCAGCAAAGCAATCAGCCATGGCCAGCGCTGGCTGGCCCGCTTTAGCGACTGCCACATCAGCAACAAGATCACCCACTGAGTTTCCCCATGCAAGTACTGTCAGCCCAAGTAGTGCAGGAGGCAACTTAAGAAGTGCTCCGAGAGCTGCAAGGCAGTTTAGGAGTTCCCCGGCCACGATGGAGATCCAAAATACGCTCATTACAAATGCTATGAGCACTACGGGCATTTCCTCGGTTTTTGGGGGCTCTTTTTGGACTATGTAGTGAAGAACTGCTAGAGAGGAGCATGCAAAGAGTACTACTAGCCAGAAAGGAAAAAGGGAATTCGGAAGGAGAAAACTGATGGCATGATTTAGTGGCATGAATGAGTCACAAGAGTATAGAAGGGCAAGCGGGCAAAGAACAATGTTGGCAGATCGATAGAATCTGTTCCATTGAGAAGAAGTCTGGGGGATGGTGAGTTTTAGAATAATTGAGACTGGAAGCTCCCACACTTTTGAGATCTGCAGACAAAGAAAAAGAGAATTAGGTAAGAGTAGTACTCATCTTTCCTATTACAGTAGACAGATGAGCTGCTGATGCACATTCTAAAGAAACATTACAGTTGAAGCAAGTACAAAGCAAAGTCACATCATGCATATAGTTCAACTCCAAATGGGCTACTTCTAAAATTACTTCTAATCAACAGCATTAAGTTTCATGACATCATTAAAATTAATGCAACTTTTTTCCCTTTTACAATATACATTAGTGAAACCAAAGATGAGAGCAATATGCTGGATTGATAATCAGGGAAGCCCTCTGAAAATGGTAAAAATAGGCATTCCCCCTTTGCCAAGCTGTTTCCTGGCGAACCTAACTGACTAAAACCTGAATTAGCAGCTGGGAACTCAGTTGCAGAAACCGGGGTGGGGATGGGGGTGGGAGCTGAGGAGCGAGGGCACATATAAAAGTTTCTTAGGTTGGGAGCACTTATGGGAGCATGTATATATTTATTTATTAAATATATAAAAATATTCTAACAAGTATTTTTATTGTTTAGTTGTAATATATGCATTAAAATATTAATAAATATTAGAGATTTATGTCTATTACAGATTATCTTTATTAAGTATAAATAAATACTATATAAATAGAAACTACTAGAATAAGTTTGAATTGTTTTTCTTTTGATTCTATAAGGTTTATATGTTTGAGAGGTTTCTATCTCAGTTGGGTTCAGGGCCGGCCCTGCCCTAAGGCAGGTAAGGTTTGTGCCTTAGGCCCCATATTTTGGCCAAAAAATAGGGCCCCTAAATTTAAAAAATTGTTATAGGTTCAACTTTTTTTTTTTGGGTTTTAAGATCAATTTAAAGGGCCCCAAATGTTTTATTGGGCCCATGTATAATTTAGCCCATATTTATTTATAAATGTGTTTGGCCCATATTTATTAAAATGAAAATATATAAATAAATAAATAAAAAACAATAGGGCCCCTAAATTTGGTAAAACATATAAACATATATAACATAGGGCCCTAAATTTGGCCCAAAAATAGGGCCCCTAAATTTGATAAAATATTATAGGCTCAATGTTTTTTTTTTTTTTGTTTTAGGATCAATTTAAAGGGCCCCAAAATATTTTTTTGGGTCCATGTATGATTTACTCCATATTTATTTATAAGTGTAGTTTGGTCCATATTTATTAAAATGAAAATATATATTAAAAAAAAAGTGTTTGGGTTCAAGAAAAATAATACATACAATATATGGGTCCTATTTTTTTTATTTTTTATTTTTACCTTCTTTATCTATTAGATTTTAGTGGAATAAATAATTTTGCTCAAATTTTTTTACCTAGGTCTTTATCAATTTTAATTTCTTAATTTTTTTGTTCTAATTTTGTTTTATTAAATTGTTTTATTTATAATTTTAATGATTATATGTGTACGTAAATTTTTTTATGGTTACAAACAAATAAAAAAATTGTAACTTATCGTTTTATTCATAAATTTTTTTTCAATATAGAAGGGCCCCCATTTCCGAAATTCGCCTTAGGCCCCGACGAACTCAGGGCCGGCCCTGGTTGGGTTACTTGAAAACACGGAATCGCAGTTCTTAGTAAGAAACGCCACTTGAATAGAAGGTTCCTGCAACTAAAGCCAGGAACCTCTAGCTCAGAATACATCAGGGTGTGTGAAGGAGTCATTATTTGTCCCTCTTTGTTCCTCTCTATAAAGAGAGGCTGCCACATGAACCCAAAGATCGCAATATTGTTCTCTATAGCATTTAAAGGCTAAGTCCATCCCTTAGAGCCATTCCAGTAAATGGAACACTCGAGCTACAAGCAAAGGTTCATCAACAGGAAACATGTCACTTCATGAAATCATAATATGCCCATTATCATATACAATGTAAGACACAACTATGTGAGATTTAATGCTAATGGGTGATTTGGACTCTATATATGGAATCACTGAAAACGTATTTATGTATTACTGAGAAACAAAGTGAACTCAACATAACCTAACACACTAGTTTTGCAAGGACACAAAAACATTCACCATTAAGCTCTATTGATGATCATAGCTTCTTCACTTATATGCATCGAGTTTTTGTTCACTGCTACAAGTTAAGATCAAATACAACCTAACCCCAACTCCAAGGGGTTGGCCAAGTAGTAAATATTTAAGGACAAAATACAAGATGTCGGGTTCAAGGCACACCAAGGGGTCACTGGAGGTAATTTCAAGGCCCTTGGATTAGTAAAGATGTGTGTAAGCTGGCCCGGACATCCAATTATCAAAAAATACAACCTAACCCCTATTTATCCCAACATTCTATACCTTAAAGCATGTGTAGCCCAAATATAAGCAATATACTCAATTTCACACATTCATACTTGATGTAGTGGAAACGTGTGATAGTGATGATTTTAGGGTCCATTGATTCAAAAATGAATACCTGCAAACAAGATCCTAAGGGTATGTTTGATTGGAAGGATTAAAGCATGGGATTGAGATTATTAATCCGTGGGCCCAATCATCCTATGTTTGTTTTGACACTTTGGTTTAGGATTATTAATCCAATGGATAATTAATCCAACAAATTTGTAGGATTATTAGTAATGGGGTAGGGGTGGGATAGTTAACACCACACTAATTTGATAGGATTATTAATACTTCACTAATAGTGAAGTGAATCAAACATGACCTAAGATCCTTCTCTAAACATGTTGATTCACATAGAATATTGGGAGTAAAAGGCTCAATAATGGTTGATTCTAAAAAATATACCCAAGGTTATAACAAAAGAGTATGAACTTGAATTATATTAATCATCAAAACTGTGTTGCCCCGAGACTTGCATCTTTAGTTATAATACGCCTAATTCATATAGAACAAGAAACTAATAAAATAAGAAATAAAATAAAAACTAATAGAATCGGAAAACTAAATAATCCCAAATCAGGAAAATAAATAATTCAAATCTATTCTATAGTAGAATATTTCTAATTAAATATTATTTTAAAATAATAAAATATAAATATAATTTTCTTAAGATTTTGACTGCATCAATAACCCTTAAAAAAAATAATAATAATAATAAAATATCAAAAATGGCATTTTTTATTTCCAATTAACACTCAAAAAATCAAATGCTTCATTTCATAAAATTTGACTACATCCGGATTCAGTCCCCTTCTGCACAGTGGCTGCCAGAAAAATTTCCAAGCACAAATTCCTTAGTGCTTCCCTTTAAAGCAACTTAGGGACATCTGGAAGCATTTTCATTTGCAATTGTCCTAATCAACTGCCTAAAAGCAAGGTTGTTAAAATCGGGATCCTACGTTGGATCTTTAGAAGTGTTTATAGGATCGGATCGTAGAATCGGATCGAGGATCGTAAGATCCTACCGAAAAAAACAAATTACATAATAATTTAATTTAAATAACTATTTCTTATAAAGTATACACAAAATAAGCCTATATTCTATTAAAAAGAAGTGAAGATATTGTGAAAAATACAATACTCCATGTAAAATGTACATATAATATTATACAATAGAAAACTCGATAGTAAAAGTTTTGTATTTCATCAAAAAAGAAGGTACAGAAGAAGAATAATTCTATAACAAAATACTTTACAATCTACAATAATGCATAAAAAGTAAAGAAAAAATATTTAACAAAGTTGGATAAGAAAATAGATTAAGAACTCAAAAGAGTAGCTTAGTCGAATGATAAGGTTTGTCGTTAGCATCCTTGGTGGAGTAGATTCGAGTCACAAAAACAATCTCTCCAAAAATTGGGATAAAGTTGTAATCATTTTACCCTCCTTAGACTCCGCAAAAGCTAAGTTTGTTTTTCCGACTATTTAATTTTCTTAAATTACCACAATATTTGAATGTTTGTTTCCTAATTTGTTTTTTTTAGTCTATTTGATTCAATACTACTTAATTTTTATTATTTATTTTGACCACATAAATTGGTATTTAGACAACAAACATAAAATTTACAATAAAATATGTCATACAATGCAAAACAAGGCTTGTAAATTAGATCGGATAGGATCGGATTCGGATCGAGATTCTACGATCCTATAAGATCCCATTACCAGGATCGAAAGATCCTACCTATAAGGAATTTTTTACACGATCTGGATCGATTGTACTCAAATGAATCGTAAGATCGTAGGATCGTAAGATCCGGATCGGGATTCTGATAACCATGCCTAAAAGTGAAGACAACAATATCGTTCATCATATCTTTCTGCTATATGCCTCTGATATTTCACATTATAAAAATCCAATTACTCTACCCAAAATGAGGAACATCATTTTCAGAAATGAACTAAGGGAAAACTTTATGATTCAAATTAGTGATTTTAGAACTACAATTTCCTGTTCTTGTTCTGGGCAGGTAAAGACAACAGAAACATTAATAGGTTTAGCAAGAAATCCAAAGAAAAGTTGTAAAGGTCAAGTTGGAAGGGAGGCGTATAAAAATCTAAAAAGTTCCCAATTTGAATAACCTTACCAAACCCCAAAGACCATATGACATCCGGAGGAATCTCCCTCAGGAAGTGGATGACCTGAGTTCACCATTCCCCTTACCCCAAGATATTACCATGTTATGAACAAGATGGGTTACAATTCTATTCATAGTAATTGGAAATTTGATCATGTCATAGAGCATTGAAAATTAACCACATTATGTACTTATGTACTGCACATTTTGATATACTATATCTCCTTGCCACTTCACCAGTACAAGACATTTATAAATGCTTCTATATAGTTGGAAGGCATTATATATATTTTCATAAGAAATGTACTTTCTACATACATAAATTTATTTATACAACTTAAAGACATTTTATTCTCGACCTAGGAAGCAAGGATATGGATACGAGATACGGAGACGATACAATACAAATACAGCAATACGACAAAATCTAAAAAAATATAATACGGATACAACTAGGATGCAGTTTGTAAAAAAGATATTTTTAAAAATTATTAGTCAGGTACATATGAGCTCAAGAATGTTGAGAAACCATATTGTTATTTTATAATGCAAAATACTAATCTTTAATAATTAGGTATTGATTTAAGTTGGTAGCTAGTTTACTTCTTTAATTTTTAATAGGTCTTATAAATATTTCATTTCAATATAACCAACAATATTTAATTTAACAAATTATATTACTTTAACTCGCTATGTTCTTCTTATCAAAAAACTACGCAAAGTATTGAAAAAATATTCTTGTATTTATCCTCACAATTATATTATATTATAGGATAAATTACAAATATATCCTCTGAGGTTTGCTAAAATACGAATTGCCCCCTTTGTTTAAAAAATTACAAATACCTCCCTATCAAAAAATTTTATTTAAAATTTCTAACTGTTCACCTATACAATCATAAAATTATCTGAATTATTAATTGAAATAAAATTTTAACATTATTAAAAATTGTTAATTAACTTGATGATTTATTAATAAAATGACCTATTTGTTATGAAATTAGAAACCTTAAAAGGCATAATGTAATTTCTAGAACCACAGGGAGTAATTTGTAATTTAAGTAAAACTCAAGAGGTGCGTTTGTAATTTACCCTATATTATATTATAATGCTATACAATAAATGCTGCAATTCTAATTTTGTAAAGGTAATATGTGAATTGGAGTATCCGATACTTCAAAATTAATGAAAAATTAATTAAGAAGTATCCGATACGTATTTGCAAGTATCCAAGGAGTATCGACATCCGATATAGATACGATATGAATACGTTGACTTTTTAAAAGTATATGTGCTTCATAGTCCTCCACACTGCTAGACACAGGTATCTTCTATCTCATATCATGGTATCTTCTAACTCATATCACACTGTCATTAATGGATAATAATGGTGATTACCTATATTTCATGTCATGTTAAGTACACAAAATCAACAAATTGATTATGAAATCTCAATAATTGTTTTGTTGTTTCAGTGCACTCATTTGTTGCTATAAAAATCAATGCATCAAATTAGAACCATTTATTAGCCTGTTGGACCCAAGCCCATGACTCAGGAAGCCCAATCGATGGTAGGTAAGGTCAATGGTCAAGCCCAATGATCTATGTCAGGCTTAGTGACCCACCTTGGGGGTTAGAGGGCTCATCTTGGCAAGCTGATTGGGAGAGCACTAAGTTGGTCAGGAAAACCCATTCCAAACCTAGCCCAATCTCATGGTTAGCTCTTTTGAAGATAAGATTATTGTTAAACACATCAGAATATATGGGATCATGAGATCTCCATATATTCCGATATCTTCCATATCTTCTGAAATCTTTAACAATATAATCTTATATCCAACAAGCTCATCAAGGCAATTCATCGTTCCAACTTGGGCAAGAAGACGCGGTTTAAGGTTACAACATCAAGGCACACATGGCACGATGTAAAGTGATCCTCTCCACTTGCAACTACACTAGCTAGTAGAAGCATAACTTGGTATATTTCACAAATGTCTAATACAAATTAGGTTGGATGCGCCTAAAGTGCAAAACGAGTCAAAAAGTGGAACGTTAACCAAGCAGCATGTGCCACACATGCGGAGGGCCATTCCCGCATGTGCAGTCCCCTTTCTCAAGGGAAAAAACAGCTGCAGTAATCCGCACGTGCAGAGGGTATTTCCTGCACGTGTGGCACCATTCCCGCACGTGCAGTGTGACTCAAGATGCATGCCAAAATTCTGAAAGTCACCTGTTTTGTTGGAAAAGTATAAAAAGGGGAAGAAAGGCTAAAGAAGGGTTCGATTATTTTTGTAAAGAAAAAGAGAGGCTAGGGTTTTGGAAGATATAAAGCTTGGGACTTCAAGGTTGACGGTGCTCTTTCATGGTGGCTTCATCCTCTTCATCTTCCCACTCCTCCATGAGTGGCCAGTTCTCCAATTTCTAGGGTTTTGATGAAACCCTAGCCATGTAAATAGGTTTTCTTGGGTTTTTGACTTGTGTACTGGTTTGAATGAGTTGTATTGTATGGTTGTTTAGAAGTTTTTCAATACATATTTTATTATTTTCTTAAAGTGTTCTTCTTTCTGTGATTGTTGAATGCTTTACATACAACTGTTATCATTTCATTGAGGCCTCATTTGGGAACAGGCTAATTTAGTAACTTTTTGGCTATTTGGCTAAAATATGAGCTAAAAAAAACTAGTATGTTTGGGATGACTTTTTGGCTTTTTACGAAAAGATGTGCAAAAAATAGAGAGAAGAGAATCTTTGACTTTTGGGTATGGGTTGTTGGCTTTTTGGCTAATTTAGTAACTTTTTGACTTTTTGGCTAAAAATGAGGGTTCCCAAACAAGACCTCAAAGTATGAGACGAGTCATGCTACAAGGGACGAGTCATGCTACAAAACACAAGTCATGTTGCTACCTTAGTGTTAAGCAAACGACTCGTACTACTTGGGATGATTCATGCCTATACGTTAAACGCGACAAGTCTCTTGATCAATGCTTCAAGCTTGTAGTTGTGAAGCATTAGGTAGTTCAAACTGTAACGCAAACAATTTTCAACTTTAAACCCTCTTTATGTATCTAGTGGTGAATTCATCGCCCTAGGATTTTTCCCAACTCAATTTCTCAAACCCTATTATTTATTGTTAATTTAATTTCTCATTTTTAGTTTAATTCTCATTTCAATATTTTATCCATCAACCATTCTCATCAAATTAACTTAGGAATCTCGCATTTAAAATAGCTAAATTTCACATTAGTCCCTATGGATCGATACCTACACTTGCCATTATTCTACGAAAATTAGGTATAGTTTACTCTTTATTTTTGGTGTGCTTAATGACCCATCAAAAGGTAAGGTGGGAGGGCTCATGATTTCTGAAGAAGTAAATTGGCCTTAGAAGAGAGAGAGAGAGAGAGAGAGAGAGAGAGAGAGAGAGAGAGAGAGAGAGAGAGAGAGAGAGAGAGAGAGAACAACAGATTCTTGCTTAGGATGGCCACTGCTCATAGCAGAGTTAATCATATAGGCTAGATGAAGATTAATGGTGAGGATTTGACGCAACAGGAGGCTACTTCCATGGACATTGTGGACTTCTACAAGAGATTATGTGAGAACCCGAATATACTCAAATAAATAATTAAGTAATAATTATTTTACAATCTCAAATATTTTGCTTGTGAATCTTTAAGTGCAAATTAAATATTATTGGAGTGTCTTTTAATTAATATTAAAATCTAAAATAAATTTATGGTGAAAGTCTTTAATTTAGAGGCAAGATTTATTATTTTAAAAAAAAAATAGGGGGCAAGTTAGTAAGTATATTTTGATATAATAACAGTTATATTTTATTTAAATTAATGGAGATAGAAAATAAAATAATATAAAGAGATAATAATTTAAAACCTTTTGTTTAGATATATAAAAAATAACCCTAGTGTTCCTAGCAACAGCAGCAGCCATGGGAGAGAGAGATTGGGGAAAAAGAAAAAAAAAAAAAAAAAAGAGGTTGCAACAAAGCAAGGATTGGGTGTGTTGAGCTGTGTGTGATCATCAAATGATAGCTCTCCTAAGTTTTCTTCTTTCTTTCTTCTTTATCCTTATTCTATTATTATTTAGTTCATTGATAGAGAGGTTGTAGGTTTATGTATTTTGCATATATATATACACTGTTAAGAAACCTGAGGAAATAAATTGTGTAAAAAATTGGTGTAATTCTTAGTTTCAAAATTCTGTACAGAACCACAAACTTTAAAAATCAAGGAATCATATCAAACGGATGAATTTTGAACTGAAATTTTTACAGTAGGTTAATTACGTATTGAATTGCATATCAGAATTTTCTCATAATTTTTTGGAGTCAAAATCTATATTAACTGGTGCGTTCAAATCTATCTAAAAAACTGGTGTAAAATAGTAACTTCAAAAGTGTCGTTCTCTTTGGGTATAAATCCAAAAATTATCAAATCAGCGTCATTAGAACCGGTTACGCGTCTAATTTCTTAAATTTTTGGCATTGCGTTGATTGCTCGTGTATACTAAGAACCATTAATTTCTTTTAAGTGCTGCAGAAAACAATCTGTTTGGACATAATTAATTGTAAATAATTATTTTGATAAGCAAATTAAGTAAAACCAATTGGGTTTGAAACTTAGGATATATTAATTGATATCTAGAGGGTTTTGAAATTTTTCTAATAACGTGGAATGAGTTTTTAATTTTCAAAGTTAGCGAATAGATTGGAGAAACTTGTTTAAAACTCGGTTTTATCTTAAAGTTGCTTTTAATTAAGTTTCGATCTGAACCCATGTCTTGGATAATTTTAGACCTTGAAGAACATGAACTTAGGTATTATTTACGAGTAACGGTGAGTGGGGTTGACCTGTGTTAGTGCACCTTAGTATGGGATACTTAGTTTATTATTCTTTTTAATATTTTTGAATTAGCAGTGACGTGTAGTTTCCATACTTGGTTCAGGACACTAATTGGACTTTTATACTCTATTCGAGGATTATATTATTTCGTTTTCAGGTGAGTAGTTGCGTGTTACATATTTTTATAATTGTTCCCCTATCCTGAACTGTTGGAAAATTTAATTGTTGTTTCAGAACTAAACTGTTTTGATAAATTATTATATTATCAATAAAATTAAATTATTTCTGAAATATGTGTAAACTTGGCATACTGTAAACTATTTATTATGGTCTCATGTTTATAATAGTGAAATACCATATTTTGCGAAATTGGGTTGTATTGATTATCAGGACCATCTGTATATTTTAGTCCAGAGAAATTATTCCATTGTGTAGTAACTCCAGCCACTAAGGAACAGATCCAGGTTGGGCCGTGATGACTCTAGTGCTCAACGATTGTAAGAAAAAGACCTAGGCTAGGCTAGGCTAGGTGACCTTCCATCAGATCGTCTTAGAGAAAAGGCCCGGGTTGCCATCCCGAGAATGACTTTTGGTTCGATATTAGATCCAACAGGCTTATTGCATTGAGAACTTTGTGGTATGTTACTTGTTATTCTTGGTACCAAGAAAATTATTGGTGTTCATATTGTAATCTGTTTTAAGTGAAAATGTCATTTATCATGTTCTTAGAGACATGAATATTTTAACTGTTGAACTATGAAACTTTCTTTTTGAAACAAATTATCTTTATCAAAACTGTATTCCAATCTAGTTTTTGTGATATATATCTTATTTTGGAATTAAATCCTATTGTCAAAACTGTATTTACTATCCATGTTGCTACACACTAAGCTATCAGCTGACTTAGTTGTTTATCACTTCCAAATGTTAGGACTGTGGACTCATGGCGTAACGGGGACTCAATTGTATGGACCTCTAGGACATTCATTATTTTGTTTTAGCTTGTTAAGTCGGTTTTGTACATAATTGTGGTTGGATTTTATTTAGAATTATTTTATTTTATGAGCGGTTTGTGTTCTATTTAGTATATATTTTTGGAAATTGGTTATGGTTGGTTTTACCATTTATACTTGTGACTTGTCACTGGTTTGGGGTTTGATTTATTTATTTTTGGGCTATCGTCACATATATTCTTTGTGATTTTGGGTTCATGTTTAGGTTTACGTGTGCCTTGGGCTAAGTCTCTGTGGGCCACGGCCGGTCATGCCTGGAGTTAGGGTGTGACAGATTATACTTTGAGTCAGAATTGAGAAGACATTTATTGATGTCTTGGAGTTGAATTCTATTCAAGATGAGGAAAGAACTTGGCTAGAGACAATGCTCTATGGAGGAAGTGATTAGGGCCTCGAATAGTCTCAATGGAGATAAGGCTTATGGACTTGTGGATCCTCTATAATTTTCTTCCAACAGTTTTGTTAAATTTAAAGAAAAATATAAAATACCACCATGTCAAGGTCACACTCTACTGCTAAGTTTTATCCCTTTTCTAACTCTCCATCAGAAATAGGTTTAACTAATCATAAGTTTAAAGGTTGAAAAACTCAATGCCACATCTGAATGTGAGACATTGTAGGTAGGTTTCATTTGTTTGGGCATGTAGCTATATGGACCCCTTCCTTGAGCAAGTACAGGACAAGACTTCAGTTGTTTATGGTAAGCTTTCAAATGCAAGCAACGGTTTTTCAATGGCAAAAGGAGGACTGCAATTGCGAGTACATGAGAATACTTCACTTGTTTATGGTAGGCTTTCAAAAGCAAGCAACGACTTTTCAATAGCAAGAGGAGGCCTGAAATTGCAAACTAGTTACGCTAACAACTGAACCCATTGTAGTGTTATGATAGCAGTCATATTGATGTACAAAAGGGAAAGAGACAGAATCACTGAAAAGGCTACATCCCTAACACACTCACAATATTATTAAACCAGAAACTCCCTAATACACTGAGAAACGCATTATTTATAGGCTAATAATCCTAATTAAATCAAAAATATCTTACTAAATTTATGGATTTAAGTATAACTAATAATAATAATTTATCAATTACATTTGTGGGATCAAAACATCTTTGGTCCATGTAATGGACCCACAGGCTTCGCCCCGAACTTCCAAAGATGATAATGAGCTTCCATTCAGTCAAAGGTCAAGCCATCACATACACTCCTATGAGACTAAAGAGTTTGAGAGGAACCTAAATGCCTCCTTTATTGTTCCAGTGCCAACGGATTGTGCTATGGATGATATCAAAGATTATAATTCGACTAGCTTGACCAGCAGTGTTTATAAAGTCTATAATGCCTATGTGGAAGGAAGACAACTCCTTGATGTACTATTGGTGGCTAAAAAGTGTGTGAGCTCTAGAATAGAGAAAAACATTTTTTGCAAGCTAGATACTGAGAAGGCATATGATCATGTATGCTGAGATTTCTTAATCCATTTACCAGAGAGGATGGGCTTTGGGGTGAGGTGTTGTAGGTAGATAAGCTTCGCATCTCTTCTGTAAAGTTTTTTTCTGATAGTAAATGGGGAAGATAAGAGCTATTCTAGAGCTCCAGGGGTTGTGACGCTCAACTGCTACTCTTTTTCATCCTTTTAGAGGTGCTTAATCGTATGATTCAGAAGGTGGTTTTGATAGTGAGATATGCGGACACAAGGTGGGTAATGGAGGTGATGAGATCGTATTAGAGTTTCATTTTCTATTTGCTAATGATACTATTTTGTTTTGCGACAAAAAAGAAAAGAAAAGAAAAGAAAAAAAAAATGAGAACTTTGAGATGTGTATTACTTTGTTTTGAAATAGTGTTGGGCCCTAGGGTTCACATGAAAAGGAGTGACATCATTATGATAGGTGAGGTAGATGATGTGGATATTTTGGCAACTGATTTGGAACTTAGGTTGTATCTCTGTCTTCAACCAACCTGGAGTTTCCATTGACTTGTCCTTCAAAAATAAAGCTTCTAAGGATGTAGTGGTGGAAAGATTTGAGAAGTGGTTAGCTAAATTGAAGAGACAATGCCCCTCTACTCTCATCAAAAGCACCATTTCCAGCCTTTCTATGTTTGTGGTCTATTTTCACTATCCCTATCAAAGTTGTGAAAAGGTTGGAGAAATTGATGAGGAACTTTCTCGGGGGGATGGGGAAAGGGATTGAAGCGAAGTTGAAGTATCATCTTGTACACTAGGACAAGGTTGTTTACCTTTGAAAGAGGGAGGCTTGAGGATTTGTAGGTTAGAGGTGTTCAACAAAGCCTGGTTAGAGGAAATGGATGTGGAGCTTTACACGGGAGAGGAAGAGATGTGAACAATGATTAGTGGAAAATATGGTCATGGTTGGGGGATTGGTACACTTAATATAAGGGGTCATGTGATGTGGGAACTTGAAAAATCGTAAAAGGAATATTTTTTCTTTTGAAGGGCTTCAGTGTTGGGGAAGGTCGTAGAGTGCAATTGTGGTAGGATCCCTAGTGTGGTCAAAAGGCTGTTAAATAAGGTTTTCTAGACCTTTATGAAATTGTGGTTAATTCTTAAATCTGAATGAAGGATTGTTGGACCTTATCTACCATGGGAGTGCTACAGAATCCGATCTTCTAGAGACCTTCTCAGGATGGATGTTTCCGGTCAAGAGGGTGCAAGCACAAATGGAAGATCCTTTGGTATGAAGAGAGTCCAAGAACAACAATTTTTTAAGTGGTTTCCTTTTTATCGAAAGTTGGTTGGGGTAGGGGATGAAGGCTTTCCTTAGAAAGTGATTCAACACTCAAAAGCTCCTTAGATGGCAAGTCAAGAAGTTATCCTAATGACGAATAATCTGAGGAAGAGGTGCCAATTTGTGTTACATTGGTCTTGCATGTGCTCTGGAACACGAGGAAGAGTATGATTTATCTTCAATTGTACTCTGTGTTTGGAGTCGAGTGCATGATGTCAGAGTCAGTTAAGGAGGGGAAAGGGATGTCGTAGGGGAAAATATAAAAATTATTGGGAATGGGATGTCATAGGGGAAAATATAAAAAGTAAATGGCGCATATAGAGAGAGAAATATGGGAACTTTTGGAAGCGTACAGATTGATTATTTGTTTAAAAAGAACCATGCTTATCTCTATAAAATTCTGGCTTGGAAAGAAATTTTTTTTCTTCCTTTCTTTTGTTGACTTTTTGAAGGAAATGTATATCCACGTCGACATGTTGGAAAAGTGTATGAGATTCATAGTTCTGTTATTGTTGTATAATTATGCGTATAGGGTTGTGCCCCTTATTTAGTTGGCTCCTGATACTCAATAACTTTAAAACAAATTGAGCTGAAATTTATTATCATTTTCTTTAGGTGCCTTCCAATTTGCTAACAACTGACTATTCCTCAAGCCAGTTTTTAGCAAAAAAATTTAGTTTCTTCAATTCTGCCCATGTTAATAATTATGTTTTTTGTTCCACACTCATGCAAGTGGTCAGTGCTGAGTCCAGTGCTGAAACCTAAGTTGTGTACAAAATTATAAATCAGCTATATGTTGCAAATCCATTGTTGAATTGCATCAGGTCATAAGCTATGTTTCACGGACTCATGTATGGGTGTCAGGTGCGATTTAGAATCTAAGCCAGATTCTTCAAATTCCTACGTCTAAAAGTACAAAGACATGGCTAGACATTCATATTTCATAATATTCAGTTTTCTGGGGTAAAATGGTTTCTCAAAAGTAACATAGAGCATTTTATGCATAAAGTGAGAGTTTTATATTGAATAACATCATGTAATAAGCTATGTTTCATGGACTAGTGTATTGGTTTCAAGTGCGAACAAACATGAGTCTAAGCCAGATTCTTCAAATTCTTGTGTCTAAAAGCACGAATATACAACTAGACATTCATATTTCATAATATTCTTCTTCAATTTTCTGGGGTTAAATGGTTTCTCAAAAGTAACACACAGCATTTTATGCATAGAGTGAGAGTTTTATGTACCATCAAACAGTAAACTCAATTACTAGACATGGTTACTACTGGCACATGCTCAACTAGACATGACAGACAAATATCTTATACCTGTACCCAAGGGTAGAGTGTTTGTTTGCACAATACGTCACACATGAATTTAGGAGTTTACTAAGGAAATAAATTAGACTCCATGTGCTTACTTTTTGCAAGAAACCATATCTTTGAGGCAGATAAACCAAGCATCTAGAAGATTTTAGGAGAAGCCTGGGTCTGGAGAAGTCTCTCTCTTAATTGACCTACCTAAGGTAGCTAGAGCCACACAAAGTAACACATTGCAGTGAACCTTCATCTCCAGCCAATAGACCCCAAAGCGTCGTAGTGCATGCTAAGTTGTTCAGCATGTGTAGGCCTCACCTCTTGGCCTTGGTGAAGAGACAGAAGATATTACCTAGACTCTTACTTAGCTCACACAGAATGCTAGGAAGGTGACTCGTTGCATCTCTTTCATAGAGTGAGATTGAGGCATGTACTAAGTTCTATCGTCTTGAGACAGCTCAATGAGACCGAACAAGTGTCCCATGATAGCAAACACATGGTGATCCCAAAACTGAAGTATTAGGCAAGCATGTATGGTGTCATGTCTAGGATGCGCAAAAGAGGAATGATAGTAGTATATATATTTCTATAATGGTTTCCTATTCATTCTCATAGTGTGCACATTCAATTGAGTATAAATGAATATTCAGTGACTTATGCAACTGCATTAGTCGAAAAAACTAAGCATGATGATGCTCCAACAAATAGTTAAGGTGCAGAGGTGAGTAGTAGTGCCATAGAGAATCCAAACATATCATCGGAACTGTAGCTTGTAACAAGATATTACATTGGGAAAGAAGGCATCCATTACATTCTTAGTCATTTCATGTCAAGCAAATTTTTACTATCTCTAATAGTCCCTACTGGTCCAGTAATCAACATTTCAAGTATTAGATCCCTACTCAGACTGCAGAATTAGATCTAAGTTTCAATCACACATTATTATTGATACATGATAGCTGTACTTAGTTAAACCAATTGCAATACTAACCAGGCAATCACAACTTTCACACTATTAATACCATGAGATAATACACAGATAGATCATAAACAATGCAAGATATCAGAATTGTAAACTTGTAACCCAAAACATACCTGCCTACCAACTTGTCAAAAATGAAATCCCGGCTTCCCTCCCTCTACTTTCCCCAACAATTCTTCATTTTCATAATACAGCGCAATCAAATCTTTCTGAACGTCAACATCCCCAACAAAACCACCACCCACACCAACCCCACCTTTTCTTTTCCCACCATCCCTTCCCAAATCCATCCAAAACACAAACCCAACAAAGAAAAGCTAAAACCCAACAAACCCAATAGCCTGCCATAGAAAAATCTCAGCACTAAGATACACATAGAACAAGAACAAAGCTGCAGTCAAGTAAAACAACACGTCCCGCACAAAAGGCACAGGGTCGACCGAAAAGGGTGCTGCATAAATCGCCACAAACCCAACAACCAATGCCGAAACAAACGTCCCGGCCGACAAAATCGCGCCGAACCCAGTCCTCGGATGGCCTCCGCGGACCGCAGCGACCGATGCGAACACATCGGGGGCACCATTGCCGAGTGCAAGAAGAGTCACAGCCCCAATACTGGGTGACAAATTGAGGTGGGCAACGAGCTTGGTGACCACAACAGAGAATTGATCCTGAGCGGTCTTGACGAGGACATAGAATTGGAAGAGGATAGTGAGGAAGAGAAAGGGCACAGAGGCAAATGGGTTTTGGTGGAAGAGGCAGAAATGGAGAGAGAAGTAGTTGATGAGGCTGTTAGAGTCGCCAGTGCAGTGGAGGAGAGAGAAAGAGCAGCGATTGTGAGGTGGGGTTTGGAGGATGGAGGAGCAGGAGAGGGAAGTAGTGGTGGTGGTGGCGGTGTTAAGGAGGGACCTGTGGGGGATTAATGGGTTTGTGGAGGGGTAGTTTGGGGAGGGGGTGAGGAAGAGGAAGAAGAGGAGGGGAGCTTCTATATAGACACACCTCATTCCCTCAATACAAACACTTAATGATATTTAATTTTATTACAATTTTATCTCTAAATAAATTTATTATTTTAGATACCATTGTTAATTGAAAACATCTCAATGCACATCTCAGAGTTCACATCTGTTGCATCGTATGTGTAGCTTCTGGATGTAGTGTCATTCATAGCTTCTTCCAAGTTCATTGAGCTAGAAGTGAAACCAAAGGGCTTTGGCATTTCCGTATTGCACATGCACTGCAGCTTCTTAATGCACTCATTCATCAACCCTCGTCATTTGTAGGGAAAACATCATTGTTATGGAGGATTTGCCTTCTGAAAATCAACAAATAAGTGTTCATGTGAAGCAGAGCGAAGGAAATGTGAGTTTAATTTTTTTTTTTCCCAGCGTCGTTCGGATAACCAAAGCCGAATTGTGTTATTTGGTTCGGAAATCTACTACCGAAATAATTATTTATTTTCGGAAGTTGATGTCCGAATAAAGTAATAAATTTCGGAAGTTGTTGTCCAAACAATGTATTTAAATTCGGAAGTTGTTGTCCGAACAAAGTTAACTTTTACAACATTCAACTTCTGAAATTTGAAAAAAAATTCGGACAACTACTTCCGAATGAAGTAATTTTTTTTTTCCATTTTATATTCCAAATTTGCAAACTACATACCAAATTTACAGTTTCAAATTGCAAATTAATCTTTATAATGCCATTAAAAATTTGTAATATTATACAAAACATGCAGGAATATGTGTCAACTCAAGGAAGTCAGGTTTGCGCGGATTTTGTGTTAGATTATACCACTCAATTCACAACTAAACAGGTTCAATCTACGAAATTATAACGATTATGTTTCGAATTGCTCACCAAATGTAAATGTTTGATAATATTTATTTAACTTTGTAGGTATTCAAAAGTAAGGATGAATTGCTCAACTGGGTACGTGAAGTTGGAAAGAGAAATGGTTTGATCATTGTAATCAAAACATCAGACTATGGTGGAGGGAAAAAAAGGCCCAGGATGTATCTTGCTTGTGAGAGGAGTGGCCAATATAGAGCAACAAACAAGTTAAAATGTGATGGCAACAATACATCAAGAATAACTGGTACGAAGAAGTGTGGTTGTCCTTTTGATATGAGGGCTCATAGGTTTACCACACATGATGAATGGACATTGACCGTAGTATGCGGATTGCATAATCATCCACCTGCGGAGCACCTCGAGGGACATTCATATGAGGAAAGGCTATCAAAGGATGAGAAAGCATTGTTAATGGATATGTCAAAGAGCATGGTTCGGCCAAAAGAAATCCTAGTAACCTTGAAACAGCGAGATGCCCTCAATGTAAGTACACTTAAAACCATTTACAATGTACACCATCGAAACAGGGTGGTACAGCGAGCTGGAAGATCACAGATGCAACATTTATTGGGTGAATTGGCCAAGTATAATTACATTGAGCGCCATCGGTCTGAAGAGTCCATGATGACTGTGACAGACTTGTTTTGGGCACATCCTACCAGTTTGGACTTATTTCGGTCTTTCCCATGTATATTAATTATGGATTGCACATATAAAACCAACAGATATCGGCTTCCTCTTCTTGAAATTGTGGGAGTGACATCAATTGAAATGACATTCTCTGTAGCTTTCGCATACTTACAGTATGAGAGGGTCGATAACTATGCGTGGGTGTTAGCTACATTGCGTGATGTCATTGATGGGTTTGTTGTGCCAACAGTTATTGTTACTGACAGAGAGCTAGCCTTGATGAATGCCATACAGAAGATATTCCCGAGTGCCAGACATTTATTATGTCATTGGCATATCAGTGAGAATGTGCTGACCAAATGCAAGAAAATGTTTGAGACACAGCAAAAATGGGAGAAGTTCAACCATGAGTGGAATTCTGTAGTGTATTCATCTTCTGAAATTCAATACGAGGAGCATCTTAAATCATTACTTAAGGAATTTGGTAATTATCCTGATGCAGTCAAATATGTCATGGATACTTGGTTGGTTCCTTACAGGGACAAATTTGTGGCGGCATGGACAAACACGTGTATGCATTGTGGCAATGTCACAACGAACCGGTAAGATTACTTTTCTTCAATATGTTATTAATAAGTGTCATGTACTTGATTTTAACTTGACTTACATTGAATTGAACAGGGCTGAGAGTGCACATGCAAAACTTAAAAAACAATTGGGTTCATGTCAAGTCTCATTTCAGGCATCATTTGAGAAAATACGCAATCTGCTTGAGTTGCAACACACTGATATCAAGGCTTCATTTGAGAAAAGTCTAACTGTTGTGCAACATCAATTTAAACATTCTCAATTCAGGGAGCTACGGGGTAATGTGTCTATCTCTGCATTGGAGTATTTGCTTGTCAAGAGTAAGAGAGCCAATTCTATTGGTATTGATGTTGAAGCTTGTGGATGCGTCATTCGCCACACTCATGGTTTACCTTGCGCCCATGAGATTGCTGACTACATCAGACAAGATCGTCCTATACCACTTGCTACCATACATTCACAGTGGAGGCAACTTCATATCTCCATATGCCAGAAAGAAGAGGAAACGGAGGTGACTTATCATGCAGAAGTAGAGTTGTTTGTGAACAAGTTTAATGAAAGTGATAGAACCATGCGGTTGGAGTTTTTGAAGAAGTTGAAAGAGATTGTATATCCGGGAAGCACTTTTCTTGTTGAGCCGGAGGTGAAGCCCAAAACACATCCTCGGGATCATAAGAAGATCAATGTTTCTACTCGTCGTAACCCGTGTGCATTTGAGTTAGTGCAATCTGGACATGATTCCTTCTCACCTAGGGACACTCAAATCACTACATTAGCTTCTACTCTGCAAACCAAGAAGAAGCGACCTGTTAAGGGAAATGAGAAGGTGAATCCGAAAGGGAAGGCATACATTACTAGAACAGTGAAACCTGGTGCATATGTTGATGCTTTCCCTGCTGGGTTGAAACCATACATAAGTTTGTCAAGGATGTAGCTGCAGATGGGAATTATGGTTTTAGGGCTATAGCTGCTTCAATTGGTCATACAGAAGATGATTGGGCTCAGGTTAGGCGTGACCTATTGGGTGAGCTGCACACATACAAACAGGAATACATTACACTTTATGGGTCCTATAAAAGGTTTGAAGAATTGACAAGCATATTGTCATACTTTGAAGACAGTCCTGGATACTCACATTGGATGACTATGCCAGACATGGGGCATCTTGTTGCATCGTGCTACAATCTTGTGTTATACCACTTGTCTTTACAACAATGTCTCACCTTTTTACCTCTTAGAACAGTGCCAATACCTCAACTTGGTAGACGTGAGATTGCCATTGGGTTTGTCAACAGAAATCATTTCGTCCAGGTATAACAGAAACTTATCAATTGGGTTAGTGCATGTACAAGAAGTTATGAGGTATGACCACTAAGTCAATTGATATTTGGTGCAGGTTTTGTTGCAGCCAGGCCATCCAGTTCCTCCTACTGCCACTAATTGGAGAAAATACCGTCACCCTTGCGCTGTCGACTGGGATGATGCATATGTGTGTCGCATTCAACATTTCAAGGACATTATTCATGATAATGTAGCTACTCGAGAGACTTTTGATGTTGTTGATGTCGCATGACACATGTATGCATTTGACAATGTTAGAATTATGGAAGAAATTAATGGATGTGTTTTTCATGTTGATGTGTTATGTTTTGCAATGTGGATTGAATGTTATCGACAATTGTTACCATTCCATTGTAATAAGAAAATATCATTTAGAAAATCAACAACCATTGTTACCATTCCATTCTAATAATAAAATGTCATTACAATGTCATTACAATACCATTGTTGCCATTCCATTCTAATAAGAAAATATTAACCACTGTTACCATTACAACAATGTCATCTTACAAAAAACACCAAAAAAAATTCATCAACTAACAAAATAACATGTAACAAAATAACATGTCACGAATCAGCTGTATGCCTACGCCTAGGCCTACAACTGTATGTCAATGTCGAAGATGGAAAGCGACCTCCAGCAGAACTAGGTCCAGCTTCGTTAATGTGCTGACCTTCAAGGACATGCGTCATAGTCTCGATAGCCTGGTAAAGTCGATAAGGATGTCGAATCCCCTCCTGATAACCAGCGTCAATAATAGGATGTGAAATCTGCAGTGCATGTGCGATACGCTGCATTTGAAAAGAATATCACATTTTAGGGAACATATTAGAAAAAAAAAAGTAAGTTACATATGCATAAGAGAGGATAATAGATTACATCTGCATGTTCGCTGAAATCCTGATGGCCATAGACACGCGGTTCATCAGTGTGCTCGATATATAGGTGCGTGATATTCTTATACCAATCCATGTAACCCGGTACACATTGCCAAGGCTGACGAACTGGTGTGCTCCTTCGTTGCTCAGATAACACGTGGTTATCCCAAGCCTCCCAGATCCTATCCAAGTATCTGTACATGACTGTATATCGTGCAGATATGTTGCCTCGCGCACCACGACTGGGAGCTAGCGGTGCATCTGGGATGGTTTGAACCCTGCCAAACTGCCTCAAAACTCTATCTGGATGATAGGGTTCGACAATGTCTAAGCACTTTAAGCATCCATGGTAGAACATAACCGGGTTACATGGATGCCAGTCTCTGCAGTTGTGGTATAGATCCCAAATAACCTGTAAATGTAAAGTGTTTTTGCATTAAAGTACATAAAGGGTAAGATAAATGGAAGTGTTAAAATTATCGCAGGATGAGTAAACTTACATCAGTAGCTACTAAACTGTCAAGCTCGGCTCGAAAAGATTTGAAATGGTCAATGGAGGAACCCGCCTCTCTCCTAGATGCCCAATGGTACACGTGTGGCATGTCTTCATTGTAGCCCATGTTCTGATGAGGTCAGAATGCTTGGAAGTGCTCATAAATCCACGCCTCCAAAAGAGTCATATAACCACCCATCTGCTTAACCCCCGACCGGCTAGCAAACCCCAACTATCTATATAAAAATGCTAATGCAGCAACACCCCAGGCATAAGTATGTATGGATCCCTAATCCATCAACAAGCCGAGGTAAACTACGGGAACCCTGCCGCCACTCTTGTCTCTGAAGAGTGTACATCCCAACAGAAACAACAAATAAGCTCTTGCAGCGCACTGTATAGCCTCCTCGGGGTCTGAATCTGTGACACCAGCAAACTGACTTCACAACCATTCAAGCCTGACTGAATTGCCACCAGTAGAAGAAACCTCTTCATGTGCTGCACGTTCAGTAATGCCCAAGCCATAAACAAGTAATGTAACTCCATGATGATCTGTCACATCTAGTATGCTGACTGATTTGCCTACAATGGGAAGGCCAAGAATAGTGCCAACATCATCCAGGGTCAAGGTCATCTCACCAACTGTCATGTGAAATGTGTTCGTCTCAGGTTGCCATCTCTCAACAAAACTGGAGATTAGAAGCTTGTTGACGAATCGATAAGTGGAACGAGCTAACTGTGACAGTCTAGACTGCTCAATAATGGCTTTGAATTTGGTGTTGTTCTCGACTAATCACCATGGCCATGCAAGGATCTTGGAAGAGTGATTATGACACTTTAGGGGCCCTCGTTCCTACAACACAAATGATATCTCATTACAAACTACCATATAACACACACACACACAAAAAAAAACTCATATACAAATGAATTTCAATTTTACTGAGGAATGTTTACCTCCCCGTGCCAAATAGCTGCAGCCACATGACTATTGAAACTCTGCAGTATTGACGGATCAGTCGGTCCACTTGGAAAAGCATGAGTAAGGTACTCTTCCTGGACAAGAGGAGAATCAGGTAAAGAGGTATCCTCCATAGCAATGTCAGGCATATCATAACCTTCAACTCGTTTTTGGCTTTGGCCCCCACTTTGATTGGCACTGGGAATATTATATTCTACCGAAACTGGATCACGACCTCGACCACGTCCTCGTCCCCGTTCATGGTCTACATCCAATTCACGACGTCGTCTATTTGAAGCAGTAGGTGGGACACGTTGTTGATATTCAGAATCCATATTATCTGCAAAAAATACTAAGTGTGTGTGTAAATAAACAGAGTGTGTGTAAAATTAATGAGAGTGTTTTAAATTATAAGTATGTATGTAATGAGTGTGTGTGTAAAATTAATGAGAGTGTGTGTGTAAATAATAAGTGTTTTAAATTATAATGAGAGAGTGTGTGTAAAATTAATGAGAGTGTGTGTAATGAGTGTGTGTGTAAATAATAAGTGTTTTAAATTATAATAAGTGTTATAATTAATTTTTTTTTTTTTTTAAAAAAAAAAACTTGTTCGGAAGTTCACAACCGAAAATATCTATTCTGTTCGGAAGTTGTTGTCCGAAATAAAAACATAATTTCGGAGGTTAACTGTTGTCCAAATTCAATTTTTTCAGAAGTTGACTATCGAATGAATGTAAAACTTTCGGAAATCTACTGATGAAAATATTGAATTTTTTCGGATTCCTACGTCCGAATACATTGTTATGTTTCGGATAACCAGTTCCGAACCACGGTTCCAAATCACAAACTCTACATTCCAACTGAAAAACTCTACATTACAGATGAAAATGAGGATTGAATAGGATGATGATTCAAAAGTAAACTCACCTAACGAGGATTGAAAATCTGATGGAATGCTTCAATGGGATGCAGCTTCGTGGATGAAATGCTTCAATATATTTGCACACCTGGGTTGCACACGGTAAGGAGATGGAATGCTTCAATGTGTTTGCAGATGTGCTTCAATGCTTTAATAGGTGCTTCAGCGGTGATGGAATGCTTCAAGGTTGAAGATGTGCTTCAGATTCAATTGGTGTGTGTATTTGGGGTCGGGTGTGTGTTTGTGTGTGTGTGTGTGTGTGTGAGGGTACATTTGGAACTCACCGTGTGTGTAGTGAGGAAATTAATTAGGAATTAATTTTTTTGGTGTGTGTTTTGAGAAGGATGTGCAAAGAGGGGATTAGGTGTGTGTATATAGAAGCTCCCAGAAGAGGAGAGTGGAGAGAAGGATGAGTGAGATTGTTGGGGTTTTGGGGGAAGAAGGGAAGAGAGAAGGCCATGCCATTGGAGCTTTTTCCATCTCTTTTCCATCTTATTTCTTAAATTAGGCGTAGTTTGGACAAATTTTTTAAATTAGGCTAAAGCGCTATTATAAATTACGCTTTCACTGGTTGGAACCCAAAATTTGATGAATAGTGAAAGCGCTATTGTAAAACGCACTTTTAATTAAGAAATCGCTGTTTCAAATCGCGCTTATAACATAAAAAAAATTTTGTGAAAAAAATGCTATTTGAAATCGCGCTTTTACTATGCATATAATTTTTTTTTTTTAGAAAACGTTATTGCAAATAGCGTTTCTACTGTTGAAACACAAACCAAAACCAACCCACACTCTGACACACACACACCCACAACACTAAAGCATTGAAATAATATAATTTATATATATAATAATAATTTATAATAATCAATTATATAATTTTTATAATTTTCGTAAATATAAATCATTTTTAGGTTATAGATGGTTTGATTTATAATACGTATGTAAGAGTAAAAATTTTTATAATCAAAAATAATTTTTGCAATTTTTATAATCAAAAATAATTTATAAATTATCAAAAATAATTTATAATACGTATGTATTTACTTTAAATAAATTATATATAATACGTATGTATGATATATATAATTTTTATATATTTACTTTAAATAAATTATTTTTGATACATAAATACTTTAAATAAATTATTTTTGATACTTTAAATAAATAATTTTTATATAAATTATTTTCTTTAAATAAATTATATATATACATGCATACGTATCAAAAATAATTTATTTAAAGTAAATATATAAAAATTATATATATAATACATACGTATTATATATAATTTATTTAAAGTAAATACATACGTATTATAAATTATTATAAAAAAATTTATTAGTTATTTTTGATAATTTATAAATTATTTTTTATTATAAAAATTGTAAAAATTATTTTTGATTATAAAATTTTTTACCCTTACATACGTATTATAAATCAAACCATCTATAACCTAAAAATGATTTATATTTACGAAAATTATAAAAATTATATAATTGATTATTATAAATTATTATTATATATAAAAATTATATTATTTCAATGCTTCAGTGTTGTGCGTGTGTGTGGGTGTGGGTGTGTCAGAGTGTGGGTTGGTTTTAGTTTGTGTTTCAACAGTAGAAATGCTATTTGCAATAACGTTTTCTAAAAAAAAAAAAAAAAAATTTATATGCACAGTGAAAGCGGAATTTCAAATAGCGTTTTCTTCACAAAAAAATTTTATATTAAAAGCGCGATTTGAAACAACGATTTCTTAATTAAAAGCACGTTTTACAATAGCGCTTTCACTATTCATCAAATTTTGGGCTCCAAACAATGAAAACGCGATTTGTAATAACGCTTTAGCCTAGTTTGAAAAATCCATCTAAACTAGGCCTAGTTTGAGAAATAAGATGCAAAAGAGGCTTAATATGGGAAAAGCCCCCATGCCACTCCAATCCAAACAAGGTTTAAGCTCTCTCTCTCTCTTTCTTGGGTGAGATTGGAGAGTGATGAGTATTGGCTGGTGTGAGTCTGTGTCCCTTTTTTCTCTCTTGAATCTTTGACGAGTTTTCGTCGCTTTCTCAACACCTGCAACCTGTAATTGAAGTTTTATTTTTTTGAATAATAATATATGAATTTTTTTTTGAATAATAATATATGTATCAATTAGTATTAATTACAACTCCGATTGGTAGCTCAAAAAATGCGTGGCTTGAATGGCCCGACACCAAAACGATTTTTTTTTTTTTCGTTGTTTTTCTGAAGACGAAGAAGAAGAAGGGTCTGCTGTGCTGGGTCTGCAGATCTTGTTCATCATCTTCATTAACATCAACATCAACAAATTGAAACAACATCATCATCATCTTCAACATCATCATCATCTTCATCAACAACAAAAAATAAAAAATTCCTTGGGTCAGGAGATCCGGATCAACATCATCAACATCAAAAACATTAATAAAAAAAAAATTCCCTGGGTCTGCAGATCCGAATCAACATTATCATCATCAATAAATTTTTTTTTTCAGATCCAGATCTACTTAGAAAAAAAAAAAAAAGTTTGAAAGAGGAGATCAGGCCGTCGATCGCCGCCACCATCACCGACCATCACCGTCGATCGCCTCTTCTCTTCTCTCCTCTCTTTTCTCTCTCTCTCTCCTCTTCTCTTCCCTCTGTGTTCGAAAGAATGAAAAGGAAAGAAAGAAAGAAGAAAAAAAAAAAAAAACATTGCCAGGCCATTCAACTCGGACGAAATTCGAGCTACGAATCATTTTTCTTAATTAATATATCAATGATGTAGTATAATTTAAAAGATTTTTAATATTTACAATTTATATAATAAGTAGAGTCAATAATAATGTCATAAATAATATTTATACACTAATTAGTACATTAATTAATATATGTAGCACCATTGTTTATTTTTTCGGGGGTGCTACATGCACCAATTAGTGTACCAACACTAATTATGACATTATCATTGACTTCATTTATTAATCACATTACAAATACCAAAAACTTTTTAAATTACGTCACATCATCAATTAATACACTAGTTAGTATACTAGTTAATACATATAACATTATTCTTATTCTTTCTATTAAAAAACATGAGAGTTCGGGGCTTTTTAGAAAAGTGTAAATAAAAATTTGCTAGGTGTTTAATTTTGGAGTAATGCTACAGATTTTAAAAATTTTATTAAAACTTTTATCAAATATCATGTGAGATCCATATTATATGAGTTCTATGTGAATCACACATCATATGAGACCTTTAGTAAAAAATTTAACTGAATTTTTAAAATCTCTAACATTTTTGTTAATTTTATTTTAAGAAAATTATTAATAACTTCTATTTTTTTTTATGTATTTTTTGTAATTAAAAAAAAAACAGGGGTTAGTTTTATTTGTTTCCAAAATATATATGTATTACCAATCTCTCATCGCCACTGCTGGCCACCCCTATCTCTAATTGTAATCGTTGGCAATTTTCTCTAGCCACTGTCACTCATCCTCACTAACACATCCACCTTATGACGCTATTGGTCATCAACCACCACCAATTATTGAAAATCATTAAAAACTATTTTTGGTGTTTAACCATTACATTGGACCATCATTTTTAACTAGTAACTATCTTAAATTATTTTCATTTGAAAACAGCGTATTTTAATAATTTTTTAACATTTTATAAAAAGATATATAGAAAAGTAAAGAGGTTAATATAATAATTTATAATAATTTTTTAAATTCTTTCATTAAAATATATTATCAGTATCTTTAAAAAAAAATAATAATAAATTTGGACAAATTATAAATAAATGAAAAACCAGGGTTTAGCGTGTTTTTCACATTAAATCTTAATATTTTAATTTTAACAATTTAAATCTTGAATTTTTAACCGTGTCCCAATATTGACCCTCTCTCTGTTTCTCTGTTAACTTTTTATACTTATTTGATACACATATTACTTTTTGATTCATCCATAATTATTATAATTATTTTATTTCTAATTTTTTTTTATCAACTCTCTCTCTCTCTCTAATTATTTTATGAGCGAAGATTACACTTTCACAACACCTAACTATCAATATAAAGTATATGTATTGTGTATATGAACAATTTTAAGCCTGTAAATTGTTAGACAATCTTCACTGTATTTAAATTAATTAATTCTGTTTGGGTACTAAACGACAAGCATAATATAAAAGAAAAATAGGAAAGGAGAGTGAATGTTTGATTACAAAAATCAAACTAGAAATAAAAATAAATAAATAAAAACAGATTTTATTTTGTTACAAAAACAAAATTAAAATCTGATTTAAATAAAAATAAAATCAGAAAAAGAATTAACTTGATTGATTAATTTCTTCGAATAATAATCTGATCAAGTCTAGTGTTCGACACTGTGTTCTTAAGACAGATTCGTCTTCTCTACGGTGCTTTCAAAATATGGACGTCTATCTCTCAGGATAAAATGATCAATCAACGAAAAATAGTAGCACTACAAATTTTTCGTACGATGAACACACTAAGTATTTATACTCTCTCTCACAAGAAAATAATGCAACAATATGCAGAATTTGTCGAAAGAGTATAAGTCGAAAATATCTTGCATCAGGATAGGTAGCTTTCAGCCTTGACCCTTCCTTAGTGATAACCTATCAGACTTACTAGCTAACCAATGGACGCTGTAACAAGCTCGCGGGGGACCTCGCCACAGCTCGGACTCGACTTTTGTCAGTCACGGTTCTAAGTCTGAACCAAAGAGTCCAAATTCGGCAAATCGTTTTTTGAGAAAACTGATTTTTGAAAGAAGTGCCGAACATGGACTGCTTTGCCAGATACAGAGTCACCACCTAAATATTTTATTTTGGGAAATTTAGGAAACCCTGACTCGGTGCCAAAAGGCCACGTGTCCGTCATCACCAAAGTTGCCTCGGCTCGGGAACTTGGGTACGATTGGGGAAGGTCACTTCGTGAGCACCCCCGCTCGCCCGGTCATAGACTGGCCTCTACTAACCATGATATCAATTTTTGAAAACATTGTGAGTTCTTATTCCGGTTTATTAGCCTAGGTTACTATGTGATGCGCACAGCATACAAATATAGACCGGGTCGCCTGAATTGGAACGAAACATTTCATGTTTGTTTTTTAAAATGGTTTGCTACCCACAGGTAGGCTTGAAACATTTGATGATTTACTCCAATTCAGATAACCCAACCTTCACCCACAGGCATTCAGGCAGTTATATCATATAAGCACATAGCCTCATGGTAAGCATGCTATTCATGGCAGCACTCACACGCATGCAAGGATGCTAAAGCATAAAGCTTACCGAGTACTCCAAGCCAAAATAGAAACTATATTAGAAATCATGCATGATCCTAATTATACAGAAATGCCTAATGCAACACATGCAAAAATGCAACTATAGCAGGCTCGGCTGTTCTAAACATGGCATATGAAATGCTACAACACTATCATGTATCCAATTTGGAATTGAAATACAAATGCAGTTAGTATGATGTGCCGAGCCCGGTGCATGCAATACAGATGAATGATGCAAACATGCTGTCATACTGTATGCTAATTGAAATATGCCCTAATCTAACCATCATAAGCGGATAAATAAAAGGGAAGAAAGACGTGGGGTTGGAAGACATACATCACACTCACCCACACTTATTACAGTTGTGCCCTCGCAGAGAGGGTCCGAATAAATATACAGTCCAAATATTACAGTCCCGAATATTACAGTCCAAAATATTACAGAATCCTAATTAATTAATGAATTAACTAAGAAAACAAGTAAAACTGGCGCGCAAGCCAGGGACTGTCTTGCTTCTGATGGATGATGCATGTCCGGGTTATCTTGCACAGAAATCCACCGGAATGCCCCAATTAGTCTCTGTTTACACCTGTTCTTGAAATGCGTGCCAATCCTCAAAAAGTTGCTGATTCTTCGTTTTGCTGCAACAGAGAGCAGGAAAGGGGCATAGCAATGTATTTACACAGATATATGCATGTCTCGATCCTCGTGCCACCAATCACGCATATCGAGGCATGATGGCCGAGGAGTCAAAATGCACAACTCAGTATAAAATGAATGCACATAAAAATACAGCTAAAACCTAACTCCATCATGGATAATCCGGAGTGTCGGTGACTGGGGAATTGAGACACATTCCGTCACTCGGAGTACGAAATGTACCTCGTTTCCCGTGCCTGGGCTAACTCCTATTCCGAACACGATGCAATATGCATGATATGCATGAAATGCAACTAAGATACAGTTCTAACATACACAATGCTATGGAATGACATGCCTCGAAATGCGTGCACACAGGCACGCAAACCGAGAAAATGGCAGAATGTGATCTAAGATACAACCTAGTATGCACTATGCCATTCAAATGAGATGCCTCGAAATGCGTGCACACAGGCACGCAAACCGAGGCGATGGTATATGCAATGCAAGTGACTAAAATGGCATGGAAAATGTAACATGGACTTATACTAATATGAGTGAGCCTCAGCCACACTCACATAAGAAGCCGATTGATGAAAATGAAGTGCCTCGAAATGCGTGCACACGGGCACGCAAACCGAGGCAATGGCATACGCAATGCAAATGACATGGCAACATGATATGGGCTTATACCAACATGAGTGAGCCTCAGCCACACTCACATAGGATGCCGGCGGATAAAAAAGAAGTGCCTCGAAATGCGTGCACACGGGCGCGCAAACCGAGGCGATGACAGAATGTGATGAAATGACATGGAAACATGATATGGGCTTATACCAACATGAGTGAACCTCAGCCACACTCACATAGGATGCCGACGGATAAAAAATGAGTGCCTCGAAATGCGTGCACACGAGCACGCAAACCGAGGCGATGACAGAATGTGATGAAATGACATGGAAACATGATATGGGCTTATACCAACATGAGTGAGCCTCAGCCACACTCACATAGGATGCCAGCGGATAAAAAATGAGTGCCTCGAAATGTGTGCACACGGGCACGCAAACCGAGGCGATGACAGAATGTGATGAAATGACATGGAAACATGATATGGGCTTATACCAACATGAGTGAGCCTCAGCCACACTCACATAGGATGCCGGCGGATAAAAAATGAGTGCCTCGAAATGCGTGCACACGGGCACGCAAACCGAGGCGATGACAGAATGTGATGAAATGACATGGAATGGATGGGAATCATTCTAATGGAATTTCAGCATTGAAATATGGGGGAAAACAGTCCCGAAATGAAGCGAAATGACACCAAATGCAAGAAATTGTCCCGAAATGCAACACTAGGCATCCGAAATGGCCTATAGCTATGCTAAACATGCACAATATGGACATGCAATGCAAAGACAGAAGCTAGACAGTCCCAAAATTAGCACTTTCACAGTTATAAACAAGGCCAAACAGCAAGCATAGATATGGCAAAAATAGCATGCAAGAATAGGGACCAAGACAGGGGTAATGAAGCAAGTGACATAAAAAAAACCCAAACTGAAAAATTTCCTTCTACAACATTGAAGAGGGACCAAAAATATGAATATTTGTAGAACTGTAAAATGGCCAAAACAGTATACAAACATGGTAGAAATGTGATGCAAAATAAGGCTCAAAAGTGGCTATAACATGAGGTATGCAAAATAATCACCAAACAGCCAAAGACCCTTAATAAAACATGTAGAATGGGCTAAAATAAGCACTTTTTCAGAACTGTAAAATGGCCAAAAACAAAAGCATGGTAGGCTAACTAAACATGCAAGAATGGGGAATAAAAGAGAGATAAAACATGAAGTGACCTATGGAAGCCCCAAAACATGAAAGGACCTAAATGAAACATGACGTATGGACCAAAATAAGGACTTTTTCAGAACTGTAAAATGGCCAAAAACATAAGCATGGTAGGCTGCCATTGCATGCAAGAATGGGGAAGAAAAGAGGAGTATAAAGGTAGGTATAACATGGAAGTCCCAAATGGTGTTGAGCCCTTCTTCAATGTTGAAGAGGGGCTCAAAATAAGCCTAATATCAGTTTACAACATGCTTGAAAATAGATTGCTCATGGGCCAAAAATAGCATGCAAAACTATGACATACAAGAGGATCAATGAAGCAAGTGTATCATGGAGGGCTCAAACAGGGTTGAGCCCTTAATGAAAAGTGAAGATGAGCTCAAAAGAGGCCCCTTTTCAGTTAGGGCCGGAGCTTGAAACAAAAAGCATAGAAGACTTACAAATAGATCAAGAAAAAGGGTCAAAAGGGTAAAAGTGTTACTCACCCTTGAAGACTCAAACTTTTGTTGCTTCTTGGATGAATTTGCAGCCTCTTTGGCCTTTGAGAAACCTTCCTTGTTGCTGGAAATGAGGTGGTGGTGGTAGAGCTTGGTGGTGTAGAAGGAATGATGGTTAGGGACTTAGGGTTTTTCAAAGAATTGAGAGGTATAGAAATGGAGTTGGCTATGGAAGCTTGAAGGAGAATTTTTCTAACCCTAAAATACTACAAGGCTTGCTTGCTATATAGGCCAACAAGGGGGTGTAAAGGTGGGGGAAAAGGAGAGCAAAATTCCCCCACAAAATATCCCCCGGATAAAGATCTTGTCTGGGGGATATTGCCCCACAGCTGTAAAGTGCACAGTGCAAGGAAGCAGGCCGGCCTGGTACTTTTGTTGCAGGTGGCCGGCCGGCCACACCCCCTAGCCGGCCGGCTAGGGGTCAAAAGGTTCAATGAGATTTTCTGGCCGGCCACCAACTGGTGGGGTACTCCTATGTGTGTACAACACAACCATGTGGTTAAAAGTCCAAGAAAGTGGGTCCAAGGGGTTCAACATTAGCTCGGAAAGAGGGGTTCAAAAGGGTCAATTTGAATTAATGGCCGGCCATAAACTTTTAGGGTCCTCTCATGTGTGTACATCACAGATATGTGGTTCAAAGTTCGAGAAAAAGGGTTCAAGGGGTTCAACATTAGCCCGGAAGGAGGGGGTCAAAAGGGTCAAGTTGAATTAATGGCCGGCCATGAACTTTTAGGGTCCTCCAAGGTGTGTAGATCACAGGTATGTGGTTGAAAGTTGGCAACACTAACCCTAGGGTGTTCAACATTAGCCCGGAAGTTGGAAAAACGGGCGCCGGGAGGCTCCGGAGGAGAGATAACTGGTTGCTGCAACAATTGCTGGCCTCCCACCCTTCAGTGACCTTCCCGGTGATAAAACAGAGGTACCTACCAAAAATGAACGAAAACCGTTGCAAAACGAATGCTCGGGAACCAAAACGCGCAGTTCGAGGTCCCGAAAATGGACTGTTAAGCACCGAAAGTGGCGCTCGGCCACGAAGTGGGCTTCTCAGACCTCAGTGTCCCTCAAAAGGGAGTAAATAAGAAGTATGCCAAAAACCGGAGCAATAGGAGATGGTTAAGCGGTCCCGAACCGAGGCACACGGCCTGACGGCTCCGAAAACCGAAAATCGGGAACCGGGCTCCGAAATGGGAAAAATGGCCTACAACCACAAAATGTAGCCTACGGACATTGAGAGATGGTCTACGGGACCTCTCCCTTCCCTCAGGAAAAGAAACAAAGAAAACCGAGTCTGGTTCGCAAACCGAGACAAGGCACAGAAGAGGGTTCGGAAGTCCGGAGGCAGGGCTCACGGCCGCAACTCTGAAGCTTCTGAACAAGCACACTATGCAACATCACCAAGCGCTCAATCGGTGACGTCTGAGTCTTAAGGTCGGTCAAAAATGGGGTGCCTATAGACGCGATGCCTTGAATTGTTCAGCTGTTTGTGTAAGCCAAGACAATAGATTTCACACAAAATATCTTCTAACACATCGTGGTTCTCACTGTCGTATTCATTTTGACCTTGAACGCTCCTGGATTTCATGAGTGTTTCTAGAGAATTTAGTCTCTTTCATTCTCATAAAATCGGCCCCAATTCGACACTCATATAGGTGATTCTTATTGTGAGTATCTATTCATACTCATCTTGATTTTTATGCCTAAATCAAGATATAAGTAATCATTAAAAGCAAAACTTATCCTTATACTCCTGCATACAACATATGTTGCTAATATCACTCTCACCGTAGGAATGAGTAAAGAATTTTAATCCCTTAGTGATTTCTGGCGAGCCACACATAACTTAGTTGTCCCTTTGAACTTAGTTCTTGGGATCTCCAGTGATATAAGTAGGGTTATCATTACGATGACTCTTATGTAATAGGCTTTAATCACATCCCCTTCGATGAACTATACACTTGCTCTTTAGTCAAATCTTTTGTTAACGGATCCGCAATATTCTCTTTAGATTTTATATAATCTATTGAGATTATTCCATTTGACAACAATTGCCTTACGGTATTATGTCGACGACGAATATGCCGTGACTTACCGTTATACATATGATTTTGTGCCCTGCCTATTGCAAATTGACTATTACAATGAATGTAAATAGCTAGCACAGGTTTTCGCCACATTGGAATGTCTTCTAAGAAGTGACGAAGCCATTCTGCTTCTTCTCCTGCTTTGTCTAAAGCAATGAACTCGGATTCCATTGTGGATCGTGCAATGCATGTTTGTTTTGTGGATTTTCAAGAAACAGCAGCGCCTCCCAGAGTAAAGACATATTCACTAGTGGATTTTGAATCTTTAGTATCTGATATCTAATTGGCATCACAATAACTTTCAAGTACTGCTAGATATCGAGTAAAGTTCAAACCATGATCACGAGTAAATCTTAGATATCTAAGAACTCGAATGATCGCTTTCCAATGGTCTTCTCCGGGATTACTAGTGTACCTACTCAATTTACTGACAGCATAAGCTATATCAGGACGAGTACAATTCATTAGGTACATTAGGGTTCCAATGATTTGGGAGTATTTTAACTAAGACACTGCATCGCCTTTATTTTTCGATAAATAAAGACTGATGTCAACAGGTGTTCTAGCTACATTCAAATCATCCTTGATAAATTTATCAAGAATTTTCTCAATATAATGATATTGAGATAATGCATATCCGTCAGACGTTTTAGTAATTTTCATTCCTAATATAACATCTCATATCTTTTATATCAAATCTTTTGTTAAGCATTTGCTTAGTTGATTTGATCATGTTTTGACTGCTTCCAATGATAAGCATGTCATCCATATAAAGACAGACTATGACATATCCTTGGTCAGTGTTTTTAACATAGATGCATTTGTCACATTCGTTTATCTTAAACCCATTAGTAAGCATTGGATGATCAAATTTTTCATACCATTGCTTAGGTGCTTGTTTTAATCCATAAAGATATTTTACAAGTCGACAAACTTTCTTTTCTTACCCCGGTACTGCAAACCCTTCAGGTTGCTCCATATAGATCTCTTCATTTAGATCACTATTTAAGAAAGCTGTCTTAACATCCATTTGATGTATTTTTAAATTAAACAACGCTGCTATAGCGATAAGCATGCGAATGGATGTTATTCTTGTCATAGGGGAATATGTGTCAAAATAGTCCAGACCTTCATTTTGTCTGTAACTTTTTACTACAAGTCTTGCTTTATACTTGTCTATTGAACCATCTGCTTTCATTTTTCTCTTGAATAACCACTTATATCCAAGAGGTTTAGAACCAAGAGGAGGATCCACCAATTCCCAAGTATGATTTTGCATAATGGATTCAATTTCATTATTAACAACCTCTTTCCACAAAGGTGCTTCAGGACCTGTCATTGCTTCCTTAAAGCTTTGAGGTTCATTTTCTAATAAGTAAGTAAGAAAATCTGGACCAAAAGATTTTGATGTTTTCGCTCTCTTACTTCATCTTGTTTCATCATCAGTTAAATCCCGTTGGTCGAAACCATTACTAGTTTCTTGTGTTTGATTGTCATTAGTCTCTTGACTTTATGTACAATCATAAGTTTTTTTTTGTGAACTTAATTCCTGTCCTTTCTTGTACGGAAAGATATGTTCAAAAAACACAGCATTCCTTGACTTTATACTAGTGTTCACATTTATATCAGGTATTTCTGATTTATAAGTCAGAAACCGATATGCACTACTATTCTAAGCATAACCAATAAGCACACAATCTACTGTTTTTGGTCCAATCTTAGTCTTTTTAGGAACAGGAACTTCAACTTTTGCCAAACACCCCTACACTTTTAAGTATTTGTAGGAAGGTGGTCGACATTTCCACAATTCATAAAGAGTGCTGTTGGTTTTCCTGTGGGGTATTCTGTTAAGAACATAATTAACAGACAATATTGCTTCCCCCCACAAGTTCTGTGGTAAGCCTGAACTTAGGAACATGGCGTTCATCATTTCTTTTAGAGTTCTATTCTTCTTTTCAGCAATTCCATTTTGCTGGGGAGAATATGGTGTTGTAGTTTGGTGAATAATGCCATGTTGTGCACAAAATTCATTTAATGGTGTATCATATTCACCATCCCCTATCACTTTTAACCATTTTAATGGTTTTACCAAGTTGATTTTCAACTTTTGTTTTGTAGAGTTTAAACATTTCTAAGGTTTCATCTTTACTTCTAGGTAAATAAACATAACAATATCTTGTGCAATTATCGATAAATGTTATGAAATATTTTTTGCCTCCTCTAGGTTGAACAAATTTAAGATCACATACATCTGTATGAATTAATTCCAGAGGTTCGGTTTTCCTTTCAATCGATTTAAATAGAGCCTTAGTTAGTTTCGTTTCTACACAAATTTCACATTTATGATTATGATTAATTTCAAACTTTAGTATATAATCCAAATCAATTAATCTACGCAAAGCATCAAAATTCACATGTCCTAATCTATCATGCCATAAATTTGACTCAAGAATATAAGCAAAAGATGTGTTATTCTTATTCATAGCAACTTTTGGTACAACTATCATTACATTTAATTTGAAGAGACCATCACTCATATATCCTTTACCAATATACATACCACTCTTTGATAATACAAATTTATCAGACTCAAATACAAGCCTAAAACCATTTTTACTTAACACAGAGCCAGAAACCAAATTCTTCCAGATGTTAGGTACATGCAGTACGTTGTTGAGGATCAGTTCTTTTCCTGATGTCATCTTCAAGATCACCTTTCCTTGTCCAACCACAGTAGAAGTAGAAAAATTTCCCATAAAAAGTTGTTCACCATTTGCAGCCTTATTGTAAGTAGTGAACATCTTCTTGTCCACACAAATATGACGAGTTGCCCCAATGTCAACCCACCATTCCTTGGGATTTCCAACTAAATTAGCCTCAGACACCACAGCAGAGAGGTTGATGTCATTCACTCCGTCAGAGATGTAATCTAGTTTAGTTACATTGGCCTGATTGGTAATCTTCTTGCTTGTACTTCCGCGATCCTTCTTAGGACGGCGGCAGTTAGAAGCTGCATGTCCAGTCTTGCTACAGTTATAGCATTTTCCTTTGAACTTCTTGTTGCCATTTTTGTCACCTTGTTTAGGACCATCTCCAGTAAACTTCCTCTTTTGTTATGTGGTTTGTGAACTTGTTCAATCACATTAGCCTTGAACTCAATGGGATTTTTCTCATTTCTCTTTTCAGCCTTTTGGTTATCTTCCTCAATTCTCAATCTTACAATCAATTCATCCATAGTCATCTCCTTGTGTTTATGTTTTAAATAATTTTTGAAATCTTTCCAAGCCGGTGGTAACTTTTCCACTAATGCAGTGACTTGGAAAGACTCGCTAAGAGACATACCTTCTGAATGAATATCATGCAAAATTATTTGAAAATTTTGAACTTGAGAAACTACCGTTTAGGAGTCTACCATAACAAAATCCAGAAATTTACCGATAACAAATTTCTTCGTGCCGGCATCCTCTGTCTTATACTTCTTCTCCAAAGAATCCCATAATTATTTTGCTGACTTTAGGGGGTTGTAAATATTATACAACATATTGTCAAGGCTATTGAGGATGTAGTTTCTATACAGGAAATTTAAATGTTTCCAAGCATCTACAGCGGCAATAACTTGCCGAACACTTTCACTCTCTTTAAGTGCTAGAGCCTCTTCATGGAGATACCGGGCCAAATTTAGAGTTGCAAGATAAAACAACATCTTCTGCTACCATCTTTTAAACTCAGTACCGTTAAATTTTTCCCCTTTTTCTCCATAATTTATCGGTACTTGAACATGGTTCTGGATAGGGACCGGTGTTGGTGTAACAATTGGAGTACCACTTTTAGTTGCAGTTTTAGTTGTAGTAGCCATAATATTTGATTACAAAAATCAGAAAAAACCAAAACACAAATTAATTTTCTAATTACTAAAACCAGAAAATAAATTATAAAACAAAATAATTTTATTTTCCTTGTTACTAAAACTAGAAAAATAAATACCACAATAATTTTTTGTAACACCAAATAATATTTTGCAACACCAGTATATTACTACTAGTTGTCAAAGAAAATAGACAGTATATTACTACAATCTGTCAAATAATTTATAATTACTATTTGTATTTTCTAACCAGAATATCACTTTGAAAACACAGAAAATTAAAAACAATGAAGACACCAAAGATAATATGTCTTCAGATTGTTGGACAAGTTTCACTGTATTTAAATTAATTAAATATGTTTGGGTACTAAACGACAAACATAATATAAAAGAAAAATAGGAAAGGGGAGTGAATGTTTGATTATAAAAATCAAACTAGAAATAAAAATAAATAAATAAAAACAGATTTTATTTTTTTACAAAAAAAAAATTAAAATCTGATTTAAATAAAAATAAAATCAAAAAAAGAATTAACTTACTTGATTAATTTTTTCGGATAATAATCTGATCAAGTCCAGTGTTCGACCCTGTATTCTTAAGACAGATTCGTTCTCTCCACGGTGCTTTCAGAAATATAGACGTCTATCTTCCAGGATAAAATGATCAATCAACGAAAAATAGCAGCACTACAAAATTTCCGTACGACGAACACTCTAAGTGCTTATACTCTATTTCACAAGAAAATAATGCAGCAATATGAAGAGAATAGATGCAGAATTATTTTGGACGAAAATTATTGAATGAATAATCAAATGAGGGCTGGTCTATTTATAGATGTAATGACACCCTTTTAATTTGAATTGAACAGATAGATACCTGTTTGAACAGGTACTGAACTCGTTAGTTTGAATTGGTACTATTTGAGTTCAAATTTAAACAGATAAAACCGAATTGCACAAATTTAAATATGTCCGGGTTTTTTGAAAATTAAACAGATTCAAATTTGTTTGGGTGGGAGAAAAACGGACCCAATTTTGAATTTAATTTCCGAAAAACAAATTGGAAAAATTTGAATTTAATTTTAGAAAAATAAAATTCAAATGTTTTTTGCTCAAAAAGATAGGTATTGGGCTGGACAAGCCCAACCCAACCTTACACCACGCATCCGCGCCCGAGCCCAGGCCCAGCCTAGCTCGCCCAACCGACTGGACGGACGGACGGCGGCGGCGGCGGCGCGCGCACGCATGGTGATTTTTGGGTTGGGCTTGTCCGGCCCAATACCTATATTTTTGGGCCAAAAACATTTGAATTTTATTTTTCTAAAATTAAATTCAAAATTTTCCAATTTTTTTTCGAAAATTAAAATTCAAAATTGGGTCCGTTTTTCTCCCACCTGAACAGATTTGAATCTGTTTTATTTTCAAAAACCCCGAACAAATTTAAATCTATGCAATTCAGTTTTATCTGTTTGAATTTGAACTCAAACAGTACCAATTCAAACCAACAGGTTCAGTACTTGTTCAATTCAAGTTAAAAGGGTGGCACTACATCTATAAATAGACCAGCCCTCATTTGATGATTCATTCACTAATTTTTGTCCAAAATAATTCTGCATCTATTCTCTTCATATTGCTGCATTATTTTTTTGTGAGAGAGAGTATAAACACTTAGTGTGTTCGTCGTACGAAAATTTGTAGTGTTGCTATTTTTCGTTGATTGATCATTTTATCTTGGGAGATAGACGTCCATATTCTGAAAGCACCGTGGAGAGGACAAATATGTCTTAAGGATACAGTGTCGAACACTAGATTTGATCAGATTATTATTCGAAGAAATTAATTAAGTTAATTCTTTTTCTGATTTTATTTTTATTTAAATCAGATTTTAATTTTGTTTTTGTAACAAAATAAAATCTGTTTTTATGTATTTATTTTTATTTCTAGTTTGATTTTTGTAATAAAACATTCACTCTCCTTTCCTATTTTTCTTTTATATTTTGTTTGTCGTTTAGTACCCAAACAAAATTAATTAATTTAAATACAGTGAAGATTGTCCAATATAAATCACACACAGCAATTAACATGATATATCATTCAAACAAGTCTCAAATCAACAACAACATCGAAAAGATGGTAAACTATTCAAATTGATAAAAACGAAATACATATTCGACTATATTACATTTTTGAGAAGTTGGGGGCAAGAGCGAATCAATGGGGAGCTCCGACAAGTCGGCCGGTGATGTGATAAAACCAAACAAACAAACTTTTCAAAATTTGTTGCGCTAAGATACATGTTGAGGTAAGATATTTTTTACGGAAAGAGGTTAGGAGGTTAAAGTGACAGTGTGGATGAGAAATTTGGTTTGGAACAGTCGAATTAGGAGAGAACACGTACAGTTTGGTGATTGTGTGCCGTGATGGAATTGGACGGTCGTGGGGAATTTTGGGGTAGAAGGCAGATAATCGAGGATTACTTTAAAATGGGAAAATTGTTGGGAGGGAATGTGCAGAGGAGTATTCTTCTTCAAATACATTTAGGGTTGGGCATAGGGTTATCGGATCCACACAATCTGTTCTATCCGACCCGATTCGTACACGTATGGACGGTGTCGCAAATACAAAAGGATAGGGTGCGGTTTGAAATATAGCAAGTTTTCAGGTTGTGGGTTTGAACCGCACCCGTCACAATCCTCCCGCACTTAGAATATATAAATTTTTTTTTTTTAACTTGGACCGTTCATCTATGATCTATCCTAGATATTTTTGTTTTGACCAAACAAACCAAACCCTAATGCATTAGGAAACAATTTTCATAAGCTCTTATCTGAAACATAAATAAGCAAAAATGCTAAGAATCATAATTAATGAAGAAATGCAATATTTTCTTCTTCTTCTTCTTTCTTTTTTTTTTTCCTTCCATTTTTTCTCTTGGATATATATACACATAAGTTTTTTTTTAGAAAGTATATATAGATATAAGTTATCTTGTTAAAAAAAGATGTCTTAAACTTGTCGATGAATCAGGTAGCAAGTTTATGAATCATGCAAATTTTGTGTAATATTAAAAAAATGTAATGTATTAGTATTTATTTATAACTAAAAATTTTTGGATTGAGTTTCTATACTGTTGGAATTTTTAGCATCCCCTATAAAATTGTTCGTTCATTCGTTTTGAAAGTATATATCATTGAGAGAACCATACTTAAAATCTCAATCCCGGCCTTTTTTTTGTTTGATCTGCATTATGAGTACTGCTTAGCCTAACATTTGCTTCTGTCATTGAACAAAACTGTGATGCATGGAATTGGAATTTTATAAATTTATAAGTTTGAATGATTTGTTTGTGTTAGGAATTGATTTTGTTGTGTTTTTAATTTTATAAATTTTAATTAATTAATTATTAATGTTGGAGCATTTTAGAAAATTAGAAAAAAATGGCCCAAAATAAATAGTTACAAAATAGAAAGAAAAAAAAACTCAAAAATAATTTTTTTTTAAAAAAGTCCAAACCGCAAACCGCCCTCATATCTGCGAACCCTATCCGCACAAATTGCAAACCGCACAAATCTGATCCGCAACCACTCCTAACTACATTACGATGAAATTGAAAACGAAAAAAATTCGAAAAGAGGAGAGTAAGAACTGACACTCCTTCGACGACACCGCTAGCGACGAAAGACTTGCAAATGCTTAAGAACGCGTGACTTGGAGCCTTGACTCCTTCTCTAGCAATCTTCGCTTCCTCAGCCAGATTGACAATTGTCGACACCGCAGTCCCACTCATCTTCACTACCACATCTTCAGAGGCCATTCAAACCCTAACTCATCGGAACCCTAGGAAAAATTCGCAGCCGTCATGACCTTCGGCGATCCAAAGTGAAGGAGAGGTGGTTTCATGACAAATGGTTTGGTTGCCTTTTAAAAATCAGCGATCCAGAGGTCGGCAATCATTCATCCTAAAAGAGAAAGAGAGAGAGAGAGTTGACAGAAAAAAAAAGAAAGAAAAAAAGAAGTGATTTAGAAATAAAATAATTATAATAATTATAGACGAATTAAAAAGTGACACGTGTATCAAATAAATGTAAAAAATTAACAGAAACAAACGGAAATAGACGGAGGGTCAACATTGATGCACGATTAAAAATTCAGGGTTTAAATTATTAAAATTAAAATGTTAAGATTTAATGTGAAAAACACGCTAAAGCCTGAGTTTTTTTTTTTGTAATTTGCACAGTAAATTTTAAACATTACCAAACAATACCATCATAATTCACAGTGTGACAGTGCACTTGATTAGAGTGAGCTGAAGTGCTAAACATCTGCATGGATTAAGAAAATTTATCATTCATTTCATTTCATTTATTTCTTCTAGTACATAAAAATATTATTTTTTAGTTATTTATTTATTTGTTCTTTTGTAATGACAAATTAATGTAATAAACTTTTGAATGACATTAATTAAGATGTTTCCATTATTTGGGCTTACAAAATATACTATTATGTCTGACTTCATATTTATGACAGTATTCATTAGGATTACTTCCACATTTTTTTACTGTTAATCATAGTACATCGTCTTCTAACAAATGAATTTGGAATTCACTAAAACCATACTACTAACAACATATACATATATATACATATTTTCAGAATTTTAATTCATTATTATAGAAAATTATGAAAATTGATGGTATTATTAGTCTAACTAATAAAGTCTCTTAAGGGGTGTTTGGGAAGAGAGATGGACTAAAACAATCTATTAAAAGACAAAATAAGCTAAAATAATCAATAAAAAAAAATGTCACATTTAACTCATAATCATTTTTCTTTTCTCTCACAATTATCAAATCAACTAAACAAAAAACATAAAAAAAAAAAAAAAAAATCAACCTCTCAAACCCAACTATTTTAGTAAACTAAAAAATCAAATAGCCAACTAAAATATCTAACTTCCCAAACAAAACCTTAAACAGTTTTGTCCCAAAATCTCTCTTTTCTGTCTTAAAATATTCTTAACTGTTAAATCATAGAAAAATTTTAAAGCACAAAACTATCAAAACATAATTTCATGATTATGAATCTAACTAATAAAAAGTCCCTAGTACGCTAATGGTTTTGTTCCAAAATTCCTCTTTCAAAATACTCGTAACTGTTAAATCATATAAAAATTTCAAAATACAAGAATATCAAAAAATAATTTCATGGTTATGAATGTTTTGAAATAGAAGATCAGATGAATTTGAGACAGATCCCTCTTCTGGATTCTAGTTCCTTCATCCAGATTAGGAGAGTTATGATCAGAAGGTTAGTCACATATTGTTGTGTAGCCCATTGCCAATTGACAACAACGTGCACTTGTACAAAGTACACACGCGAAGAAAAAGTAGGAATCAACAAGAGGGGCTTTTCCCAAAATAAGCCATTTTTGTATTGTATTTCCAAAACTAGGCCAACTTCTGACGGAATTCCAAAACTAAGTTAAAGCGCCATTACTATTCGCGCTTTTACTGTTAGGAGCGCAAAAGTAGATGAACAGGAAAATCGCTATTACAAATAGCGACTTTGATTAATAAGTCGCTATTACAAATAGCGCTTCTAGTCTTTGTTTGTCTGCGGATAAAAACGCTTTTCCTAACAGCGCTTGTTTCAAAATTGCCAAAAAACGCTATTTGTAATAGCGATTTTAAGAAAAAATTTTCCCCGAAAAAAACGCTATCTCTAATAGCGATTTCAGTTCAAATTTTGTTGCCAAAAAAATGCTATTTGTAATAGCGATTTCATTTAAATGAAATCGCTTTTTGTATCAGCGTTTTCAAAGTCCTCATATATACGAACAAACCCCCCCCTCATTTGCATACGTTTTGCAGATTTTCAGACTTAGGTTTTTGGCTCTCGCTCGCTCTGTCTCTCTCTGCTCTCGCTCCTCCATCTCAGCTCGCTCTCGCTCTCTGTCTCTGCTCTCTCTCTCTCTCCGTGGTATGACATTAACCCTAATTTTATGTATTTAGTTTTTGTGTTTGTAAATGTGTTGTATTTTTCTGTCAATGTTAGGGTTTTACTTGTGAATTATTAAATGTGTTAGGGTTTTTATCATTGTGGTTATGAAATTAGGGTTTGGAATTTTTTGGCATACGGGTTAGGGTTTTTCTGTCAATGTTAGGGTTTTTAAATGAATTTGAATTTTTTGGAATCAGGGTTAGTTTTTGAATTTTTTGGAATTATTAAATGTATTTTTCTGTCAATGTTAGGGTTTTTATCATTGTGGTTATGAAATTGAATATGGTTATGAATGTTTATGCTTTGTCCGTGTGGTTGTGGTGATGAAATTAGGGTTCGATATTAGATTGTTCACATTATTAGGAATGTTCAAATTAGGATGTCATTTTAGGGTTCACATTATTAAGTGTTGTAATGCATTTGAATTTTTATGCTTTTGAATCATAAATCGGGTTTGGAATTTTTTTAATTTTTTGAATTTGTTAAATAAATCATAAATATGAGAATTGAGAATTGAGAATTGAAATTTGGAATGATGAAATTCGTAAATCATCAATTCATATAATTGATAATTGTTAATGTGATATTATGAAATGCATATAATTGAGAATTGAGAATTGAGAATTGAAATGACGAAATGTTTATATTTTGAAATTTGAAATCAGGAATTAGAATTTTGAAATTATGCTTGTGAATGAAAATGTCTATATTTTGAATATTGAATAAACCAACGTACATTTGTTGAATTGGAAATTGTTTTTTTTTTGCTTGTGAAGAGGAATTAAAAGGAAATTAGGGTTTTAAAAGTAATTTTTTTTAATTAAAAATTGCGATTAAAAAATCCGAAATTCATATATTTAATTTTGACTCTATTTTATTAAAAAGAAATATTTTTATTGGTTTATCAAAATAAAGTATTTTTAATTTGAAACATATACTGTCATTATATAATTTTAAATAAAGTATTTTTATTTATTTGGTTTTTTATTTTTTGGAATAAATTGAAATGTTTTATTTTTTTTGTAATATTATAGCATCAATGGATTTTATTTTTTTGGTTCTAATATTATAAAATTAATAGATTAAAATCTAATTGTAAGTGAAATTCAACAATCTATTTCAAAGAATTGTTTCAAGTTAAATGAGCTTCCAAATAAAGAAAGTAATATTATTTATATGATTTATAAATTTATATTTTATTTATAATGAAATATTAATGTTTTTTGTTTTTTTATTCAAGAGGGTACTATCATTTTATTTTGTTATGTTTTTTTTATAAATTAGTTAATTTCATTATTTCGAATGTGAGAACATTTTTGTCTATGTACAAAAATATCTGAGTTTCATCATATTTATTTCTATTTATGTTTTACATTCTCCTATACAAATGAAGATAGTTAAAATAATTAAATACATTGGGCACATGTTAAAAAGACGCTTGTCATAATGTGCTTAAGCCTTGAAGTCCCATGGGATTTGCTAATTAAGGTCCGTTTGACCAGAGGTGAATTGGCTAAAATATTTGGCTGAAAAGACTACTAAAAAAAATCAAAAATCAAAAATCAAAAAGTTAACAAATTCAACCCTATTAGCCTCTATTTGGGAAGAGACTTTTTGGGCTTTTTTTGGCTAAAATAGCCACAAAAGATAAAATAAGCTATTTTAGTCACAATAAACAAAATATCACATTCAACCCATAATCCTTACACTCTTCTCTCACAAAAAAAGTCAAAAAAGTCAAAAAGTCAAAAAGTCCTTCCCAAACCAAACTTTTTAGCCCAGGCTAAAATAGTTAAAAAAGCCAAAAAAACCAACCCACTTCCCAAACAAAGTCTAAGTAAAAGATCACATCATATATATCAATCATTTTTTTCCTCACAACTATTTATTCAATTAAAAAAAAATTCCAAACACATTAATTTTTTTCACCTTATAAAAGACCAAAACATTAAAAAGCTACTAAAAAAATAAAGTTCCCAAAAGGGTACTAAAATGTGATAATATAGGATTTTACAACTGTCGATGACTTTTCCGATGATGGTCCTGTGACTATCTAGCGACAGTCGAGTGATTGTGGTGTGTAAGGGTATAACTACACAAGAGTGAAAATAAAAATAAATAAATAAATCTTCAAAACAATAATTTGTTTTTTTTTTTTTCCACCAAAACCTTTTATTATTATGTCCTTATCAATAAAATAAATTAATCATTGACCTAATGCCGCATATACCCATCAAAATAGACTTTTCACCAATTTTTTCATTCCAATTGTCATAAAAACTGAATTAAATTAACCAAAATGTTAAAGACCCTAAAAAATTTATTAAAATTTCTACTAAATGTCTCACGTAGGTGTGGAATCTACATGGGACCTGCATGGTATGGGTCGTACGTGAGACATTTAGTAGAAATTTTGATAAATCTTTTAAGATCTCTAATATTACTCTTAAATTAAACATTCAACTATAAAAGTCTAACACACAATGACAAACATACAATAATAAAACCAACAAATGCAAGGATGAAAGACACACGCATGAATTGGGAGAGTCCATCCTTGAGCTCCAAACAAAGTGCAAGACTCTTGACCAACAAGCTAGTTCTTTGTTTCATACATTTGCGAAGTGGGTTTATTAGTAGAAAGAAGAATCTCCAATGTCCACCCATTAATTACTATGTATTGCACCACTGGCATTGGACCCAAAAGAAAAATATTTTGAATATTGAATAAATTTGAATATTTTGAATGTTTATATTTTTAAATTTGAAATCAGGAATTAGAATTTTGAAATTATGCTTGTGAATGAAAATGTCTATATTTTGAATATTGAATAAACCAACGTACATTTATTGAATTGGAAATTGTTTTTTTTTGCTTGTGAAGAGGAATTAAAAGGAAATTAGGGTTTTAAAAGTAATTTTTTTTAATTAAGAATTGCGATTAAAAAATCCGAAATTCATATATTTAATTTTGACTCTATTTTATTAAAAAGAAATATTTTTATTGGTTTCTCAAAATATTTAATTTTGACTCTATTTTATTAAAAAGAAATATTTTTATTGGTTTATCAAAATATTTAATTTTGACTCTATTTTATTGAAAAGAAATATTTTTATTGGTTTCTGAAAATATTTAAATTTGACTGTATTTGATTTTAAAAAAAAAATTTTGGTTTAATTTCGTTTGGTTTATTTCACTATATTTGGGGTCAAGCAGCCAAAATATGATTAAAACATTTAATGAGCTGAATTTGTAATACATATAATAGTATTCTAGTACAAATTAAAATTTTATGAGAAAACTGAAGAAAATTTGAGAAAGTTTTTGAAATGGGTATTGAACGAACTGACTTATCGTCTTTTTCACTTTGTGATTGTCCACTACCATTGAAAAGGAAAATCTACTTTGTAATAAATTTAGAGTAGTTACAATATATGCATGACAAGAGTAATAAATTATTTTAATTAATAGTCCATAGCAATTTCGTACGTAAGAAGGGGGAAAAAAAAATTGGCACTTTGATGGGTAAGCATGTGTTTTGTAATACCAAATAATTGGTACGGATGGCCCGATAGATTCACATGGATAACTATCCAAAATGTAGTCCATACATTTAACCACCAACTTCAATTTAATTATCTGTAATTTTTTGCCATTATAAATTATTTCTGTAATTATTTTTTTGTTTTTGTATGTGTAAGAAAAAAAATGAGTAAATAAATTTAATTTTTTTCTTACTTTTCAGAACGATCCAAAATGATCCAAAATCAAGCTTTCTTACTTTTCAGAACGATCCAAAATGATCCAACATGGAAACACTTCAAATAATTTTTCAGTTTCTAGTATCCAGGTTTCAACTTTCAGTGGCTCAATAACACCTAGAAAAGTCAGAGGTTTCATCTTGTTAAATTTCTGAGTCAACCCGATAATGTCATTAATTATCAGTTCCACTTGCACTGAAGAAGGCGAAAGAGGTAGTTGTTGTCTCTGTTGTTATCTCATGGACTCGGTTAAAGCTTCTAACATTCTTTCCATTCTGCCATCAAAGGATTCAATCACATCATCACTTCTTGTTCTCTCCATTTGCTATAGGTAAATAGAGCACTAATAAACATAGGCAAATAGCTCGTTTATAGTTTTGACAATGCTCAATTTCATTTCATGTCTAATTGTTTCAGACATGTCGTATAATTTCACATACACTAACACATGCTGATGTAATGCCCCTAATTCTGTCTAGGACATCTAGTAGCTTATATGGACTCATGTGTACGGTATAACTCGTGCTCTGATACCACTCTATCACGACCCAAACCCGCTACTATAGGTATGACCGGCCAGTAATCCTAAGATTACCGAAGGCCACTTAAATAGATTTACAAAATTAGGGGTTGGCGGAAGCAAATATCATAATTATTCTGTCCATAGAGGTGTGCAGACATATATGCATGAAAAGAGTAATAAATTATTTTAATTAATAGTCCATAGCAATTTCGTACGTAAGAAGGGAAAAAAAAAATTGGCACGTTGATGGGTAAGCATGTATTTTGTAATACCAAATAATTGGTACGGATGGCCTGATAGATTCACATGGATAACTATCCAAAATGTAGTCCATACATTTAACCACCAACTTCAATTTAATTATCTCTAATTTTTGGCCATTATAAATTATCTGTGTAATAATTTTTTTGTTTTTGTATGTGTAAGAAAAAAAAGGAGTAAATAAATTTAATTTTTTTTTTACTTTTCAGAACAATCCAAAATGATCCAAAATCAGTTTGTTGTTTTAATTTTATAAGAAAGCCTCTATGCCCTCTACAAAATGGACGAGGGCTACTAGTTCACATAGGAAATAACTTTGTCATTAAGGTCCGTAATGGCACAAGTTGGAGCAAATCAAATTAACTTATATTTTCCATAAATCTGAACAATTATATCACCAGGTTAAAAAAATCTCTCTCAATGTTTGCACCCTGTATTTTATATTGTCCAAATCAATCGCGTCACCCTCTACTAAATATCTCTCAACCTATTTTATTTTTCGCCACTAATTCGAAAGAATTAAGACAACAACTATACTTCTTGTTATGTGTTTTTTAGATGAAGACAATAGAGCAATGACAACAAAGAACATTCACGTTGAAAAGATAAGAGTCTTCACATACGAAGTAAATGAGACACAATATATAACTCCACGTATAGATGAAATCTCAGCTGTTCTGTTACATTATTATGCAGTGCAACTTACATGCTTTGTTTTTTCCGCACATTTCAGAATTCATCTAAGTCACATTATTATGACTGTGAAAAGAAGCAGAAATGCTATTATGTTGGTAAAAAAATATGATGGACGATTGTGTAATGACAATAAAAGAGATTTGACAATGGTTGAGCGAAATAATGTCTTCAACAATGAAAAATATCTCTCTGACTACTACATGTCAGATGACGAATAAGAAATCAAACACCGTTATCTTTCATATGTTCGTTCCTGGAGTGTAAGACAACGTTGTTGTTGGTGTAACGTACGAATGTATTTCAAGTATTTTTGTTATGAACCTGAAGTTTATGAAATACCTACATTTATAAGTACACATTTATGAGTTCATGACTTTCTTTATTGAATTGCAATTTGTTAATGAATGTTCTGGATTAATTAATGGATTAATGTATGTTCAATTATGTGAATACTTAAAACACATAAAATAGATCAGGCAACTCGGAGAAAAGGTTCCCTTAACTGGGGCTGCTGAAATAGGGATGAAATTACAACGAATTTCAATCTCCATCAGGAAAGAAGAAAGAGTCACCTTCCAATTCTTGAAAGTCCAGTAAAAATTATGACTCCGGTAATGAATGAGGGGTTGACAAAAAACTAAACTCGGTGAATCGAACTACCGCCTTCAACAACACATTAAACATAACAGGTAGGTCGGTGAATAGCTTCCCAAATGACAAGAACAATTCAAATAGTCATACTTTTCAATGAAATACAAATAGCGGGTCGTAAGCTTCATAAGCTTCATTTTTTCACACATTGAGTAGTCAAATCGTGGAGAGACTTGTCAGTATATGCAGATAGATTGTGAAGTCATGTGACCTGGTGCACAGTCTTCGGTTTTATTGATTTGTTTATTACAGTCACAACTCATCTCTTATTTACATATGTGGGATTCTCAACTCAGAAAGTCACATGGCAACAGTGAATTCATTGATTTACCTTATTGTCAACCTGCCTTTATTTTGTCTGTATATGCAGATGGATTGTGAAGTCATGTGACTTGGTGCAGAGTCTTTGGTTTTCTCGATTTTTTGCTCGATTTTTTTTATTACAACTCATCTGTTATTGATATATGTGAGATTTTCAACTCAGAAAGTCACATGGCAACAGTGAATTCACTGATTTACCTTAACAACAGCATGCCTTTATTTTGTCCTTATATGCAGATGGATGGTCTTTGTCATGTGAATTGGTGCACAGGCTTTGGTTTCCTCGATTTGTTGCTCGATTTTTTTTATTACAGTGACAACTCATCTGTTATTGATATATGTGGGATTCTCAACTTAGAAAGTCACATGGCAACAGTGAATTTACTAAATTACCTTACAGTGACCATGCCCTTATTTTGTTCGTATATGCAGATGGATTGTGAAGTGATGTGACTTCGTGCACATGCTTTGGTTTTCTCCATTTTTTGCTCGACTTTTTTGTTACAGTGACAACTCATCTCGTATTGATATATGTGGGATTCTCAATTTAGAAAGTCACATGGCAACAGTGAATCTACTGATTTACCTTACAGTCAGCATGCATTTACCTTACAGTCAGCATGCATATATGTGGGATTCTCATTTATCCGTTCATAATCAACTATATAAACGAGTAAAGGTGAAGACACAACCTTACAACTCAAGGTGAAGACACAACCTTACAACTCATTTCGCCCTACGAAATTATTATTCATTTGTTTTAAAAAATTAGCATGGCTACATGGTTCATAGGAGGGAGTGGGGGTCGCAGAGGTGGTAGGAACTTGCAAAGGGGTGAAAGTTCACGACGAGGAGGGGGAAGGGGAAGTGGCGATGCTGAAGATGAAACACCATTTCCTTTCTTGGATGCCTCTTGTGCTTATCATGATATGTTTGGGAAGCGACATTTCGTCATGCCCAAGTACTATCGAGATCCATGTGGTTTGGTGGAGGATCCATCAGAAAATCAAACAGGATATGGTTATGCAAAGGCTAGACTTCTTAAGTGGCCCGCACTATTTATAGAGCGAGTGCAAAACGAAAGATTATGTCGGGAAAGAGGACTGAAGGTGCCAAAAGCACGTTCTGTTGAGATCCAAAAGGAAGATCCTGATAATGTTGATCGACTATGTCAAACACTAGAACGTGAGATTTCTCAAATGGGTCGTAGATTGGCCCGCGATATGCAGCTACTCATACTTAAGAAGGATGCCCAGAAGAACAAAACAGAACCAAATGTTGCGGCTATCAAGGCTATCATGGAGGATCCTGAACTTGTCTCTGACGCTGAGCTTTCGGATTGTTCAGACTCTGAGCCACCTGCCGATTTAAGCGCGAATTAGGTGTTAATGTCTACACTTCGGCAATATAACAACTTCCATTAATATGTAATGTCTGTGTTAGAGTAAGTATAACTGTTATGTTATGTTATGTTTATGTTTATGTATTGTGTCTGTCAAATGTTACGGCTATTAATATGCAATATTAGGTCATGAATTAGGTGTTTCTCTATGTAACTGTTATGTTTATGTATTGTGTGTTCAGTTAAGAGTGTCCAGGATGTATGTAATGTGTGTTCAGTTCATGGTGTCCATAATGTATTTCTGTGGGAGAATTATGTCTGTACTACCTACGTAACTGAAAACTATTACATTTGCAACTTCAGTTATGTTGTTTTCATACCCGTATGAGTATTTTGTAAAGTACTGACTTCGTATATTATGTATTAAGTATTATTACAAAAATGTTGAGAAAATTTATTTTAGGAGCTCTCGCTGTGGCCTTTGTCTTCTTGGCCTACTCCGCGGTGGTCTTCGCGTCTCACCCTTCGTCGTTGCTCGTCGAGTTGCACAATGTGTGGGTGTGCTTCGAACTGTACAGCATGCATATCACATTCTAACCCATAACAAAGACGATACAAAAAAATAAATTTTATAAATGAAAACGGGTACAAAACGGTTTTACTAAACTGGTTTACTAAACTGATTTTCTGAATTACATTCTCACCTTCTAACCCAAAACAAAAGAATAAATATATATTTATGTTTAAATGAAAACGGCTTTCGTAAAGCCAAAATAATTTTTTAAATAACACCTTCCAACCCAAAACAAAGACAAAAGAAAAAAAACAAAATTACATGAAAACGACTTTAGTAAAGCGGAAAAAAAAATAATTAATTACACAAAACAATAAGCAAAAAATTTTTTTACATGAAAACAACTTCAGTGAAGACGAAAATTTTTTTTTAATTACATTTTCTAAAACAAAACAAAGACAAAAGAAAAAATGAAAAATGTAACATGACAACGGCTTCAGTAAAGCCAAATAAATGAACATGATTGGCTTAATAATATCTACATGAATATGATTTTGAAATTATATATATGAAAAATAGTATGTAAAATTAATATATGAAAAGAGGTTTTTTTTCATATTATGTAAAATTTATGAATTACACATTCTAAACAAAAACAAAAGAAAAAAAAAAATACATATTTTAACATGATAATTGCTTTATGTTTTTTTCTTTTGTTTTATCTTGAAAATAACGTTTTATTCTAACAAAGTTTATGTTAAAAACGCTGGGTGGGAAAAAAATTTCTGTTAAAATCGCTATTAGAAATAGCGTTTTTCTGGAACAAATTTTGAATTGAAATCGCTATTCTGAATAGCGTTTTTTATGCAAAAAAAAATTTGTTAAAATCGCTATTATAAATAGCGTTTTTTTGGAAATTTTTTTTTGTTAAAATCGCTATTATAAATAGCGTTTTTTGGCAACAAAATTTTGTATGAAAAGCGCTGTTAAGAACAGCGTTTTTTATTGGGAAAAGAATAAGACTATAAGCGCTATTCGTAACAGCGACTTATTAATCAAAGTCGCTATTTGTAATAGCGATTTTCATGTTCATCTACTTTTGCGCTCCTAACAGTAAAAGCGCGAATAGTAATGGCGCTTTAACTTAGTTTTGGAATTCCGTCAGAAGTTGGCCTAATTTTGGAAATACAATACAAAAATGGCTTATATTGGGAAAAGCCCCTCAACAAGAAGATGCACTCATTCTTCTTCTACCAAGATGAACATCAAGTGAAACTGTGGATATCGAAGAGGATAGAAAGGAATGGGAAGCTGATTGAAAACTGTTTCCTCTTGTACATTCTGTCTTAATACTTCATATACACATTATGATGATCATATCTACACTTCAGATAACCAAAAACAGTTACCTAAATTATGCACGGAAATTTCGCAATAACCACTTCTTTCGATGCAAGATGTCCATCTTCACAAACGCCTTCGCTTTTTTCTCATCTTCCAAAAGATCACAAGCATCCAAGAAGAGTTCATCATCCATGTCAGGTACAGCTTGAAGTGCATCAACAATGCTTTCTATTGAGCTATAGTTCCTGTCCACTTTATTACTTCTACCTGCTTCTTGCAACTCCTCCCTGGTTTTCTTGATTTTTCTCCCACGTGTTGAACTTAATGGTGTGGTGGATTGGCGTCTTTTTCTCCCAGTAGACACTTCATTATCAATAGCTGGGGACTTTAGAGCTCCAAATATGCCATCCATCCCCATTTTCAGGGCATTATCATCAATATTCATTTCTGGGCACAGATAACTTGACGTTCCATCATGGATCTCATCTCCAAAAATAATGCTCAGATCACAGTAATTCTCCAATATTATATCTTTGTATGCCACAGCATCGGGATGCTTCTGCAAATCATCACGGTGACAAATTAGCCATCAATTAACAACGTAAAGTCCAAGCAATTGGAATGGTGTTTCTAATACCCTACTTCACAGAACTGGCATCAGTAAATCACTCTTTGTTAGATGGTGCATTATCAGCAATTCATCGAATAAAGGTACTTTTCAAATAATATACAAGGTCCATGTCATAGTAGCAGGAAAGTTGTACTTGGGTTACGTTCATACTTACAAACGTGATTCCGCACTCCCCAAGTAAAAAACTTGTCAGAAACTCGAACCCAGCTAAGATAAAACCTCTCAAACATATAAATCTCACATAAATAAAAGAAAAACAACTCAAGCTTAGTAGTTCCTATTTAGATATTTACTTATACTTAACAAAGATAATTTGTAGTTGACATCCATCTTTAATGTTTATTCATATTTTAACACATATCACAACTATGTAGGGAAAAAAAGAAAAAAAAAAAAAATTGTTAAAATCTATTCAATATGTAAAATATATATGCTCCCATAGGCACTCCCAACCTTAGAAACTATATTCCCTAACTCTCCCAAAACCGCTTCCTGCAACTAAGGTCCATGTTATTTTGAGTTGAAGTCATTAATAATTACATGAACAATAAAACGAGGAAACAGCCTTTGATTTGCCGATTCAGTCATGCACAAGAAAGAAATTCACCTCAATATAAGCTTCCCAATAATCATCGTCAGCTGTGACTTTTTGTTCTATTTCGTCCCATGCAAAACCATTCTTGTTGAGAAGAGTGCTGATGTCATCATACTGTTTCATCAAGCTTAGGTACCGATTTTCCAGTACACATTTGTCAAACTGAAGTCCAAATTTCTCATTGAATGATGTGATCATGCAGACCCAAGCTTGCTTATTGAAGGTATTTTCAACTCTATTCCCTTCAAACACCTGTCCTAACATGAGGTCAATGAAATATCTGTCCACTGGCTTTGTCCAAGCAATGCTCGAAGTATCACTACCAGAAGAGGATTGGTCATTTTCCTGATCTACACATTGAGAAAACAATCAGTCACAAGACGCCATATAGGTGCCTTGGATACCATGAATATTTGCATTATGCATAATATAGCAATATAGATAAGTCCATTTTTCCTACATCCTGCGGAATTCTTTGTCTCTTTCTTTATTTTCGTTTTAACCTCTTTTTTTTCCATGCACGGAAAGAAAGGGAGGGAATATCAGTAAATAGAATATCATGAAAAGATGAAACAACTCGAGTACACACAATTTATAGAACAAAACTCTATGCGCCTATAGAGCTAAAAGATTCCAAATTCTTTACGAAATCCAAAAAAGTCTAGATGGGATATTATGAAGTACCAACACTTCAAAATAAGTGTCATAGTCATAACCGACATGAGGAAACGGCGGGGACATGGTGGGGACATGTATGGAACACGCCACGTGGCGTGTCCCTTTAATTCTTTTTTTTTCATGAATTACGCCGGGGATACACCAACTAGTTTTTTTCTCCCCATTCTTTAGTGCTTTTGATGGATGTTGGATTTTTTTTTTTTTTTTTGCTTAGATTTAAATACTTAATAGATCATCAATAAAAAAGAATTAATTTTTGTTAATTTTAATAGTTTGTGGATGTAATATTAATTTACATAGGAAATTAAAATATATGAAAAATTATTTTATTGTCGTGTTGTTGCCGTATCCGTATCTCCATTTTTTTGAAATAACCATGCCCCGTGTCTGTGCTGCTTAGATGAGATCAATTCGCTTTGCTCATCACTCAACTATGTAATAAATTCCAAATAAATACAGCATAACCAATCACATTACTAAGATTAGAAAGACATTGTGATACCAATATTATATATATATATCATTCACATGCAGCTTCCAAGATAAACAATTAGATCAATCATACTGGCAAATAAACAATAATCACACTTGTGCTTAAAGCATAAAGACAGAGCTATAGTCCATATTTATGATCATTGCCACCATTCTCGTCATGGTTCACCAATACAAAGACAACAGCTGTGGTTCACACAAATCAAGCAAGGAGAGAGAGAGAGAGAGAGACAGCTCACAAATGTTTACTTTTAGGGCACCATCATCAAGATTGGTACAATGACTTGCATGGTCACTCCTTCCATTAGTGCTTGTATTTCCATATATCAGAAACAAATCATTATAGTTTGGGAGAGTTCTACTTCGGAATGATTGTGCATCAGGACACTCCTGGTTATGAAGAATGTAAGCTACTGCACACTAAAATCTTACATGTTATGAATGTTATTAGAGAACTATACTGAAATATGCACCTTGATAAAAGCATCCCAGATATCATCACTAGCCGTCACCATCTGTTGCATTTCATCCCATGCAAACCCACTCTGATCAATAATAGTTCTCATATCATGGAATAGATTTCTCATTTTCTCAAAACGACTTTCTAGAACATCTTTGTGGTGTTGAGACCCAAATTTTGCAACAAACTTTGCCACCATATCACCCCAAGCTTGTTTGTTGAAATTTTGATCAATCATATTCCCTTTACGGATCTGCTCTAGCATTAAATCAATAAAATATCGGTCCATAGGCACTGTCCAACCAGACCTCGGACAACTGCCGTTTTGGGATGCTTGAAAATCCCTTCCTTCAACAAATTAAAGAAGAACATGAGATAACAATAATAGAATATATTCATCAAAACCCATTGAGCTTTTATTTCACAAAGAAAAACTACATGCATCATGCATCATTCATTTAGGGCAATCTATGCAATTTAAATTATTACTCACAGGTTCCAAAGTTGTCCAATCCTGAGAACATTTTTCACTAAATCATGTTGACACAATAGTGATAAATAATAATAATAATAATAATAATAATAATAATAATAATAATAATAATAATCCTTAAATCGCATCAGAATACAAACTAACCATCACCATTGAAGCCCACATACGGATCTAATTGGTTCCATCTTCCTTCAGAAGTCAAATTTCCGTAAACCAAGCATAAATCATTATAATTTGGCATTGTTTTTGTTCTGAATGATGTTCCATCTGGGTTCTCCTATAAACAACATATGTAAGCCACTAGCAATTGGAACTCACATGTAAGAGTAAGACCCAAAGGAATAAGCAATTCACCTTGGTATAAGCATCCCAAACATCATCAGGTCCTGTGACCATTTGCCTTGATTCATCCCAAGAAAATTCACCCAGTTCAAGCAGATTCTTCACATCTGATATAACTTCTTCAAACTTTTATACTGACCCTTCAAAACATATTTGTCATGCTGTGATCCAAATCTATCATTGAATGCTGCCACAATATCTATCCATACTTGTTCGTCGAATATGTGATTAATGATTTGCCCTCCTTTATGCACTTGTTTTAACAGAAGGTCAATGAGACAGCGGTCCATTGAAGGTGTCCAACCTGTCCTTGAACAATCACTATCTGCGTTACAAAAATGTCCTTTCTTTTTGAATCAGAGACTTTGATATGAAAATACAATGATAGATCAATTTAATTCACAATGATTGCAGGCATGCACCTACTGCCAATCATACAAGGCTTCCGTTTGGAAAGTGGGTTGGCTTTTTAGCTTTTTTGGCTATTTTAGCCTAGGCTAAAAAACTTTTGGGAAGGGCTTTTTGGCTTTTTGACTTTTTTTGTGAGAGAAGAGTGTAATAATTATGGGTTGGATGTGATGTTTTGTTTGTTATGGCTAAAATAGCATATTTTGTATTTTGTGGCTAAAATAGCCCGAAACTAACTTGCCTAACGGACCCAAGCCAAAGTTACATGAATTAGCTTCATTTAGCCAATAGATTTTCAACTTAGTTAAAAAATTGGTAATTCAGCATTAGATGTGGTTGAGGAGCCAGTGTTTGAGAAGTATGGAAAAACTATGGCAACATTTCCTTCTTTTTCCTGAACCCCGCAAAAAAATGCCTTTTGTGAGATTTGTTAATAATTCAGACGATATAAGCAATATGTTCAGTATCAGAGAATAACAAGATGCCAATTTTTTTTTTTTTGATCGGCAAAACAAAGAGACTTCATTGATGAAGAAAGAGTACAAAGTACAAGACAAAATACATCAATAAAGCAAGGAAAGTGCGAAAGCATCACAGTGGACTGAATCATCCAACTAGGTTGGCACAAAACAGCCCATCCTAGGTTGGCACAAAACAAGATGCCAATTAACAACCATCAAAACTGGGTCTATACCATCGAGGTCTTCACTGTGAGCCATATTGCTAGGTTTTCCATTCGAACCTTCCTCGCCATATATGACACATAATTTGTGGAAGCTTGGGGCAGTTTTAAATTTATACAATTGAGCATCAGGATATGCCTGCACTGTAAAACATAAGCAATGAACTATCAAACAAAACACAACTCAGTAACAAGAAGCATGTGAATGGTGGTTCACCTTGGTATAAGAGTCCCAAACATACTCTTCAGCAGTAACCATTTCTTGGGTTTCATCCCAAGAAAACCCATTGTGATCAAGAAGAATCTTTAAGTCATTATATTGCTCCCTCAAATGTTTATAGCGACTTTTCAAGACCTCTTTGTCATAGTAAGATCCAAATTTTGAATTGAATGACTTCACCATTACATTCCAAGCCTGAGTTATGAATGCATGCCCAATTTTATTCCCTCTTAGCACCTGGTCCAGTAATAAGTCAATAAGATAATGGTCCATGGGTAGTGTCCAATATGTCCTTGTACAGTTGCTGAAACTGGGAGCCTGGGCCTCCTTTCCTTCACCTAGATAAATAAAAGACGTGTAGATGATTAATTATTCATTCATGAGGTCATTCTTTGTCTCATTATATATATATATATATATAGGGCAAAATCCATTTTATCACTTGTGGCAGCGGCCCAGAGTACTTTTACTCCCTTTTCTTCTAAAAATAGTCACATGTCCCTCCATGTGATTTTAGACTAAATTGCAACACTAACTCCATTAACGGTAGTGATAAAAAGACAAACCCTTATTCTTCCTTCTCTACTTCTCATTGTCTTCATAAAAAAAGAAATCAAATTGATCTCCATAATCACAAATAACCAAGCCAAACTTTAAAAAAAAAATAAAAAAATAAAAATCCTAATTTAAATACCAATTAAAAACTTTATTTGCCCCCATGGCATAATGATAAAGCTTCTAATGCATCTTACATTTTTGCCAACATTTACTGTTAAGATAATTGCAAGCAAAAATATAGTGCAGTTGGTTCCAAAATTGTGCCAAAACTGTGTTAGTTAACATCTTAGACACCAGTGTAGAAAACATGTTAAACAAGATCCATTTTTGGTTTAGATTTTAAAACTTCCATCTCACTCTTCCTCCTACAACATAATAATAATAATAATAATAATAATAATAATAATAATAATAATAATAAATAAATAAATAAATAAATAAATAAATAAAATAACCTTCTTGCTGAAAAAACTATCATGAAGTAAACACAATAATCACACAGAGTGAATCCCAAAATAAATGGCATAGTTATTAATAATGCTTGAAATCCTTCAAAATCCTACCTATGATACAAGACGAAGATTTATTAAGTGCATTACATGTGCTATTGATGGAGTAGTATAACAGCCAACTATTTAATACATTCAAAAAACTTAGGTTACAAGAATTTCTCATATAACAAAATGGTGATCTCTTCATTTCAATGCCATTTCCAGTGTATACCTATTTATGTCATCATCCCAGTTGGTGACAGAGTCTTTACCTCTGACTGGTGAGGCAATTGTACAGGATCTGCAAATTTATGAAGCACAAAGTGTGGCCAGTGCACAAATGGTGCAGGGGATTCCTAATGGGGTTCGGATGTGAAGGCAGGGAAAGTCCATGTCCCAGGTTTGTTCTCTCTCATATACCAAAAAAATGAGAGGGGGTGGGGGTGGGGGTGGGGGTGGGGGTGGGGGTGGGGACGGGGACGGGGGCGGGGGTGGTGATCAGGGAGGCAGTGACAGGGGAGTTTGGGGAAGGGGGCAAAGAGTTGGTGGGGAAGTGACAAGAGGGGTTGGGTGGGGGTGGTGGAAGGAGTAGGTGAGTTAGGGTTTGGGTTTTGGATAGGGTTTGAAGGTACAGAAAGAAGATGAAGAGAAGACTTATCAAAAAAAAAAAAAAAAGAAGATGAAGAGAAGGGTAATTTAGTCTTTATGTATTGAAATTTATCTTCGACTAAAAAAATTTCCCCTCTACACAGCCATGTATCTCAATTTCTGTCTATTTGGACAGAAAATCTAACGGTAGCACTTTAGTCTAAAATCACATAGGGGGGATATGGCTTTTTTAAAAAATAAAGGGGATAAGGTGCTACCAAACCATAGGGGTGTAAAGTGGATTTTGCCTGTATATATACATATATATTGTACCAAGAAGAAATTCATTTAGACTAACATTTTAAATGAAGATATTAACTTTGCAACTGATTTCATAGTTCTACTTGTAGTACACATTTATTCGAATAACTACGAAAACCTCCGTCGTCAACTGCTCGTGAGGGTATTTTAACCATTGACAACCTTAGATAGAGACTCAAAAGTGATGGTTGATTGGTCATGTATGTTCAAGAATGAAAGGAAAAGTATCGACCATCTCCTTCTTCATTGTCCTGTAGGCCTCGGGAGAATGAATTATAGAGCCTGATTAGCTTAGCTTGATTTTTAGGGCTATTTGGGTGACAACCATGTTCAGTCGTGGATGTTCTTGCTAGTTGGAATTCTTACTATCCCAAGAGGTTAGAGAAAACAGATTAGCAGACTATTGTGTCATGTATGTTATGAACTATCTAGAGGGAACAAAATAGAAGATCTTTTGAGGACACCGAACTTCCTATTCATACCTTGATGGGATCTGTGTTCCTTTCTCTATTATTTTGGATGAGACAACCATTTCTCGATTTTGTCTTTTGTGTAGTTCATAGGTGACTTATATATCCCAATGGATGTATAGCTTTAACTATGTTTTTGCTTAGCTAGTTGATGTATGTAGCTATGTGAGGGTAGAATGTTAGCCCCCTCCAAGGCACTCTTTCTTATTATAGAATCGTATTTATCAAAATAAAATAAAATAAAAATCTAGCATGACTAATTTCTCCAGAATATAAAATTTAAGTCAACTAGAACGGTGGACACATTTATGGTAAAGCCATAGAATATCATTATATCAAACATAACAAAGCAGACGATCACCGTACAAAAGTTCACAGTTCATTCAAAGCTATTGCTACATCATGTGACAGACCTCAGTCTTGCCAGTTATTAAAGCAACTACAGGGTACCACATTATCATCCTAGATTTAAACTAATGTTAACTTGGTGACAGATACCACATCAACAATAGCTTCTAAGATGTCATCTTCGAGATTGTCTTCTTTCACAATTGACTACATATTCTGCATAACGTTGTGAGTCCTAAATTGTGGACATAATGTGATTTCATATTTGTCCAAAATTTAAGAACTTGATAGGGAATTGAATTCTGTCAATTTGTGATCAGGTCATAAATAGTTAATATGGTCATTAATAACAATAAAAATTGATTAAATAAACAATAAAATGAAACATTATCACAGTTGGGGTTGTCAAACCTAATGAATTGACAAACTAAACCAATAAAATGCATTTCAATTGACAATGGCAATTCATTCACAATTGAAACCTTATATCATGCCCATGATAGGAATAGAAACAAACCAATATTTAGTCCTTGGATTTCATCATCAAAGTCTATATCATGACTTGAACGACTGTATCTTCCATCTGCAGTTGCATACGCATATATCAAGCACAAATCACTGAAGTTCATAAGAGGTTTATTCCTGTAATATTGTGCATCTGAATGGGCCTGCATCCAATCAAGTTATATTACTAGCCAGCAAGGGCAGATAAATTAAAACAAAGAGAAAATGTACCTTAGTATAGTATCCCAAACATAATCCTCAGCTACTACCATTTGCTGAGTATCATCCCACGAAAACCCACTCTGGTCAAGAAGATTCTTGACATCATTAAATTGTTTCCACAAAGTACTGTAACGATTCTTCAAAATATCTTTATCATGCTGAGGTCCAAATTTTGCACTGAACATGCTAAGCATATCAGCCCATGCTTGTTTGTTGAAAGTATGTCCAACTCTGTTACCCCTATGCATATGATCTAACATAAGATCAATAAAGTAGCGTTCCATTGCTGGAGTCCAATATGCTCTTAAACGCTCACTGCTCATGGGTGTTTGGCAACCCATTCCTTCACCAAGAAACTGAAGCAATAATCATAACTGTTACTTTGTTTAAACATATAATGCTTCTTATATGTACAAAATAGGTCTACAAACCACTAATCATGACGTCAAAATTTCTAGAATGAAGGTTACGAAAACCCAGGCCACAAAAGATCATACTATTACTTAAAAACCTTAAAACTATTATTCAAAAAAATATTGCTCACAAAGCATCTAAGAATGTGTAAAAGAGACAAGTTCAAGCTAATATCATCATCATTAATGACATAATATCAACATTAATTCTTCAAAACCGTTGACATATATCGTGTCTTCAATAAATGCAATTCTTAGGTAGCATTGCAATAAACAACTCAAAGAAAAGTAACCTATAAAACCTTCAATGATAAGCAAAATGAGCTTAGCTAACAATAAAGGAAATTAGTCAGAATTTTGTGATGTGAGACTAAGTGAACACTTCATCAATAAATAGACAACATGAATTCTTAATCATAGATTAAACTAATCAATCTAGATTAGTTGAATCTTACACTGAGCCTGAAATCATATACCAAAATTCAAACCCACTGCATACACATAAAGTTGAACAGGAATAACTTGACAATTTTGATGCAGTTTTTAAATAGATCATAAAAAAATCTCTCATACTACACCCATAGTCACCTACTCACCTCATTGGGACCTATTATGTATACTTTATTTGTTATATTGGTTTATTTGATATCTTTATTCTCTTGTGCTCCACAGTGGTGGCCCCAGAAATTTTTGTTGATGGGATCAAGTTAAAACTTAAACTCAAATTCTCACTTCAAAAAAAAAAAAAAAAAAAAAAAAAAAAAAATGAAAAAAAAATAATAATAATAATACATTGATGCTTTGTTTTTCACCAAAAAACACAAATTATGTACTTCTACAATTGTTCACAACAAAGTCCTATATTTTAGGATCAATGTGTAATAATCTCATTACCAATATAATAAAATATATCTTTTGCAATGTATATCACCAAATAAATAATCATTCATTCACTAATTTTTTATTCAATTACGAAATCGACTCTATAAATTTTATTGTTAAAAAAGATCTTTCTATTGTTTTCAATGTGACCTAGAAAAACTAATGTTAATTTCACAACCAAGTAGACCAATGGATATATGATAGGTACCGAAATGTATACATTCAGGCTCCCTAAACTACACTTGTTAAGTCCGTAATAATGGATCGGTGTGTTGTGCAGGTTATTCAAGTCCTTGCAAAGAAAGTGAGCTTAAATGAGAAGATTGAAGGTCCGCGAGATGGGACCAAACAAAGCAAGAAGGAGAGTGCTGAATGTTGAGGTGTGCCTGAGCGCAGTTCATGGTGAGCCCGGGCACATAGTAGTGAAGCTATTGTCCGAGTGAGCCCGAGTGCACAACGTGCTAAAAAGTTTGAAATTTTAAGTTTTTATGCTCGTTTTGAGCCCATTCGAACCCTGATTGGTATGAAACTATAAAAGGATAACTTAGCCTTCAAGAAAAGGGATCTTCAATCATTGAAAGATGGCACAAGAGGCAAGAGGAAGGAAACCCAAGGTTCCAAGGACAGAGTTCTCCACATCCATGGCGTTCTTCACCTTCTCCATGGGCAACTAATCTTATTCCTTAGGGTGTAGATGAAACCTTAGCCAAGTAACTTTGGTTTGTTGTATTTTACTTTGGAATTCATTATTAATACAATGATTGTGTAATTTTGAGACAATTTTCTATTCAATTGAATTCACTCTTCCAATCTTTTTTGATATATTTAATTTATGTGATTTTAAATACATGGGTACACCGTGGTAATCTTTTTGCATGTATTTGAGAGTTAAGATAACTATTGCCTGTAGAAGACGAGACGCCTTGCAACCCTCGTTTAGTGTAAACATTTCATACTAATTGAAGATAAGTTATGCATGATTCTTAAATCCATGAATTCTCTTGAAGACAACGTTAGGGCTTGTAGCCATAACAGATCACTATAGTATTAAGCAATCAATTCCCGAATTGATACAATGATTATTGTTATGCAGTTAGTGGTGAATTCAAATCCCCAAGTCTTTTCATACTGAATTTAACTTTTGCTTTTAATTAGTTTTCATATTTTATTATATAAAATCTCAATATCTTTAGAATTAATTTAAGAACAAATTTTTACATTTAAAGTAACTCAGCCTTTCAGTCCTTGAGAATCGATACTTGAACTTGCCATTATTTTACTGAATTAGGGTATAATTTAGTGTTTCAGTTTTTGTTGCAAACAACACAATCAATACGCAACATATATCTCCATCTCCCCAACTTTGTACTAAAATCTCCAATTCTCTTTAGTTCTAAAAACTCATTGTTGGAGTGTATATCATATCAATAATATAAATATAAAGTTGTTAAGTTTACTAGTAGAGTGGGTTCAATCTTTTAAGCATGGGGTCAACTTTAGATCAAACTATTTTCTTTTATGACAATGGATAATAATATTTCATTTTTTAAAAATATTTTAAGAAGTGTTTGATGTGGTCAATTGACACTGCCGCCTTGTCCTTGTGTCCGACACCCCTATGGCACGTGTTTTGAAGTGTCAGTACTTCATATATCTTAAGATTTGATTTAAATTGCTAGATCAAATATCATATTGTAGGGAATCTAATTAAGGCCAAGTTTGGCATGATTGAAAAAAGACAAAAAGTCAAAAAGTCACTATCCTATTTAAGTCACATCATCTTATTTAAGTCACATCGCCTCTCTAACACATCACTTCAAACCCAACCCAAACCCAACCCAAACCCAATCCATATTTCATAAAAAGTCAAAAAGTGCACTTATTTAGTCTTCCCAAACTAGGCCAAATCTACATGAATGTCTAGAGAATCTCATGATTGACGATTCATCACCGATTCATGCAATTCAGGTGGTTTTAAATCTCAACAATCATAAAAGAATATATATATATATATATATATATATATTTTTTTAGCTTTCTCAGTAACCATAATTTATTTATTTATTTTTAGCTTTCCCCCCCTCAGAAACAAACTTCTCAGGAAAAAAAATTTAAGGCCTTACAGTTGAAATACAGACATATATATTCCACCTTTCTCACTCCCCCTGCCCCTCCCTTTTGTTCATGTTATATACCATTGGAGATCTCTAATGTTATCATTAAAGATATAAACATTCACTTTTTTCAAAGTCTACAAAACTCTAAATAAAAATTAACTTTTCTGTATTTTCTATGGGCAAAGAGAATTTTTTATTTCATTTCTTTAAACGAGAAAACAAGCAAAAGAACTCTAAAGATGACAAGGATTGGAGTCTGAATATCAATGCACAAAAAGTAACTACAATTATATATATGTATATAACTATTAGAATCAGGACTCTATTTGGTATAGATTCTAAGAGGTGATTATAACTTATTTTAATTTGGGAGTCTTGTGTTAGACAGTTTAGTGCAGCTTATGCTTACGTCTTATTAGACAGAAATAACTTAAATAAGCTGGAAAAAGCTGATTATTTAAAAAGTTGGGGGAAGAAATGCTTTTAGCTTCAGCTTTCTGATTATCAGATTTTAGCTTTAAAAAAAAAAAAAACTCTACCAAACAGGTCCAAAATCTCAACCAGCAAACTACTTGAGGATAGATTCATTTTCAAGATCATAGCACAAAATGTAAAATCCAACGTAGGATTAAATGAAAAAACATATTCACAACCATAGCTCAAAATGCGGAGTTGTTTCATTCAGAACCCAAGTGAAACAAGGCCTTAGGCATGTTAATATAAAATCCGAAACTCGTATCAATTACATGTAGCACACTACATATTCAGAAAACCAGTGCATCAAAATGAGATGAACACTGAAGAAATGCCAATTACGAAAAGGAGAGAGCAACAGATTCCACAAGTTAATTACAAAGAGAAACAGCAACAAAGAAAAGATCATATCTCAGGGCTACCCACAGTCACTATAAACAGAAAGAGTATATACAAATAATTAGGGACATCTATAGAACCAACTTAGGGCATCATCATCATTCCAGAATTGATTCTTATACCCAATTTACTTGTCATGCAGCTTTCGTCTAATCTCTGTTTAGAGATAAAAATCTAAAAATTAAAAATAACAACAGAAAAACCATTGAGGTGAGCTTAAAAAAACAACAACAAAATGAATAAGAATTGAAATACTTGACAAATAAAAGAAAGAAGAAACCCTACCAAGAGAGAGAGAGAGAGAGAGAAAGAGGCGAGATTAGGGTTTCAGTACCTGGAGTTCGGTTCCAAATAGGTGGAGTATAACCGGTGTATCGGCCGGAGTAGTGAGAACTGAGAAGTGTGATAATGGCCCAAGACACAAATGGCCAGTGAAGGCACTCACTTCGTCAAATAAATAAATAAATAAGGTAAATTATACTAAATTCTTTTATATTTGAAAAAAAAATACAATGAATCAGCTTGGTTTGAGTTTTTTTGAATTTATTTTTTACAGAATTAATTTTTTTTATTTTTTTATTTTTATTAAATTTTTTATTTTTTAGATTCGCCTAACATAAATACACTTAAAAAATATAATATTTGTGAATTTTTTTAAAAAAAAACTCACTAAATATAAAAAATACAAGGGAAAATTATTTATAAGTCTTATTATGGAGACTTATGCTACATATGGTCCTACTAAAAAACTTATGTTTCCATAAGTCCTGTGGGAAGTTTGTTGACACATTTACCCTCAATATTAGTTATTAATATGATAAATAATAGTAAAACCATATATAGAAAATTGAATATTACCATAGATCATATCTATATAAACGTAACGTAACATGACACCTACATAAACGTAACATGACACCTATGATCTATGGTAACATGCAATTTCTTATATAGTAAATTGCATATTACCATAGATCATATCTATATAAACGTAACGTAACGTGACACCTACATAAACCTAACATGACACCTATAATCTATGACAACATTCAATTTTCTATATAAGAAATTGAATGCTACCATAGATCATATCTACATAAACGTAACGTAACGTGACATCTACATAAACGTAATGTGACACATATGATCTATGGCAACATTTAATTTCCTATATAGGAAATTGAATGTTACCATAGATCATATTTATATGAAACGTAACATAAACCAGCAACATTTTCACATTCATAAAAAAATAAAAACTCATTAAGTTTGCGAAACATAACGTGATACGTTACGTTACGTTTATGTAGGTATCACGTTACGTTACGTTTATGTCGGTATCACGTTACGTTACGTTTATATAGGTGTCACGTTACGTTACGTTTATGTAAGTGTCACGTCACGTTACGTTTATGTAGGATTTTGTGGAATACATTCTTATCTAAATAGGACTTGAGACTCTATAAGAAATTACACAGGACTTAACCTACCATAAGTGTCTGAAAAAAGACTTATAAATAAGTCTCCCAAAATACAAATATATATATATATATATATGAAAATTTAGTACATTTTTCATATTCTTTTTATTGATTTTTTTAAAATATTTTACTTTTTAGATACATCTAAGTAAGATGCATCTAAAAAATTAGATGTATCTAAAAAGTAAAAAAAAAAATTAAATTTTAAAAATATTCACTAAAAACAAAAAAAATACGAAAAATAAAAAATTCAATTTTTACAAAATTGAAATAAAACACATTAAATCTACCATTTCAATATAATTACACTCATCTCCATTTTAATGTAACACCCCGCCTTTTTATTACTCGGATTCCATTACCAAATCATTATTATAAATTCAATTTCAGAAATAACATACAGAAACTCTTTATATTTACAAGAACATATGAATAAATATTCTCTCATCTGGGTACAACATGAATGCAACAGGAGGTATAATCAAATAAATTGTCCGTAGGCTTATATCTTTTAAATTAAAAGAAAGGGTTTAACTCTTTTACATCGATGGCATTCCACCCACAAAGAAAAAGCCCCGTGGCCAACAAGTAAAGAAAATCCATGACCTTGAAACACTTTTCGACGTTCACCTGAAAAAGAATTAGCAACATGGGATGAACATAAAGTCCAGTAGGGATCTCAACATGATCCTAAACAATAACAACTTACAGATAGCTATGATCATGAATGCTTAGCCTCATATTATATAAATAATGCGACGGTTTATACAAAAATATACGTATTTAAGAACTTTTCTCAAAATCATTCAGTTCATTCAATAACGTAAGCAATTCACTTTTCTTTCTTCTTGTTACCCCTTTTCAAAATTTATATAACAATAACAAATTCTTTAAAAATAATTTCACCAATCCTATTACGTTTTCTCTCACTTTCTGGACTTACACCTGATTTGCCTTTTCAAAACATATTCATAAGCATCCGATGTCCTTCACATTATTCACAATCTCAATACAGTACTTACGCTCGTTTCCAACACATTCATATCTATACATGTATACCTTTAGTACAAAAGAAAACAACAAGCAACCAACAACTATTTACTCAACAAATGAGGCAACTCGGCCTTCCAAATCCATAACCATCATAATCCATAATATACCTAGATACACTTAGACAATAATGATGAGTAAGTTCTGCTCTACCTACCTTAAGCACGCTAAGCCAATGATACACCTTTCCACAATGAAATGTCAATTTACCAAACACTGGCTAGAAAGTAATGGTACCTCTGCTAAGTTCTCCAGACGCTAGCTGGAAGGTACTTATACCTCTCATTCTAAGCGCAGCCAATTCTCCAGGTACTAGCTGGAAGTAATGATACCTTTTATTCTCAGCGTAGTATACGTTACTAATCATCACAACATGACAAAGTACAACCAACAAGTGTAATGCATACACATAAACTATTCAACACAACAATGTTATCCTTCACCGATGACCAAGGACAAAACCTCTAAATGTATGTATTCAACATACATATTCTAATAATCCAACTCTCATGAGATTTTAAATCCAACAACAACAATAGTAAAATAAAATATTCATAATCCAACCTCAAGTTAATTTCTGAAATTCACATAGTGTTATCATATCATTCTTCCATTTCAAAAATCAATTCTCTTATTTTCTAAGTTAACATACTCCACCCTTTATCCCAATCCATTCTTTTTATTTCACAAAATTAAATCCATGGATATCAAAGCCACTACCCAACTCAACTTAATATAATCAATCCAAAATAATTCCAATGCTATAGTTAATTATCCCTTTTAGCTATTAACACATTTACACAAATCATAATAACAATTTACAAACATTATTCAACTTTACCCATTTTTAATTTACCAAGTCAAAACATTAAATTAAGATTTTTTCTTGTTTCAACATAAACATGCTAGATTATTCCCCAATTAACCCAAACAACAATCAATTTGATAATCTCATTCCCAAATGACAAACCTTAGATCCCATTTTCATGATTTTCAAAGAAATCCATAATGAATATGATTTTTATGCAATAAAATCTACCACATATCTATCTATAGATGAGGTATTGAAAAGGAGCAAAGAAATCCATACCTCAAGATTTGAAGCTCAAGATTTGAAGCTAAAGATGAAGACCCAACTTGAAACTCCAATGAAATTGCAAAACAATCGATAGAAGTTTTGATCTATGCTTGCTCTTCAACGTTCTTGAAAGATTTTGGGTGAATCTTGGGTAAAGAGAAGAGAAATCAAAAGTTTGGAAGGTTAGGATTTTGGGTTTGGAGGATGGGAGGAGAAGAGAGGGAGAAAAATAAAGTTTTAGAGCCAAAAAGTCAATTTATAATGTTTGTTAGCGATGTGGTCACTCGAGCGAAGGAAGTTTGGCTCGAGCGTACAAAAGAAGCTGCCAGAATCTCTAAAAATCACGTAGTTTGCTCGAGCGAGCATGCTTCCAGCACAGAAACGCAAAATTCAAACACATATAACTCTCTCGTCCGGACTTTGTTTAGGGTCGTTCTTGTGTCCAAATTGAAGTCTCGGAAGTAAGTTTTCCAATGGTTCTAGCCTTACATCAAGATTCAAAGTATGGAGAGAGAAAATGATGAAAGAGTGAAAACTACTCAATAATTATTCGAATTTGAAGTTTCTGATTCAATCTCTCCCAACCACTATGGTAACACCTCAAACAAGATTTAAATATCAACTAAGAAGGTTCTCAATTAAGATAAACAAAGAGTCAAATATAGTTCCAACATACAGGAAGCACAGAGTGCTACATTTAATATAATAGACATACATTCAAATGAATAAATATAAATATATATTTTAATAAAAAATAGATTATAATGTAATTTTTTATTCATATAACGAATAAATTATTAATAATAAAAAAATGATCTAACTATCATGTAAATTGAAACCTTAAAAGAAGTCAGTATAATTATGTTAAAAGTGTACAATTAATTATATTTTTTTAGTTTTAAAAAAGTGATTGTAATTTCCGTAAAAAAAAAAAATTATCTTATTGTTGGCTGCATATTTTGTACAAGCCAATTACAAGTCGACGTGTGGCGAAATAAGGGTAATATAGGAAGACTATTTAGGTCCTCGATCCTGATCGTACACGTGGCAGTTAGTATTAGTTATTAAGAGATCTAAGTAGCAGCGGATCAACAAAGAGATACAAAGTGATACGGCTCCAACGGTTACTCGCATTTCAGATTCAAATTTAGGAGGGAAGCTTAACTACAAGTAATGGCGTAATGGAGCTAATATTGGGGCAAAATGATCGATGATCATGGAGGAGCAGTTCGACGGTTGGAGATGCAGTTCGATGATCATCCTGGAGCAATATAAATAGTAGAGAAGGCCCCAGAAAAGCCCCCCGGACTCAGATCCAAAAAACCAGTCTTTTATACTTATTTTTCTTTCCAGCTTTACCTTTATAGTTTTTTACATTTACAGTTTTTTACATTACTGTACTTTAAAATTCTTGCACTGCACTTCGTTTCATAGGAGTAGTTCCAAGTAGAGTTGTTGTAAACCTCTACGAGGCTGAGTTTGGATCATTGTAAGTCTTTTCATCTTAATGAAATACTTCGACTTTTCTTCAATTCATTGTTATCTGTTTAATTCTCCAAAGTCAGGCCACCAGTAAAAGTCCTCTTCATTGAAGCTGAAAGAACTAAAACACAATCGTCTAATAATTGGTTGGAAATTAATTTTCTGTAAGGACTAATTGATCCTTGTTGGCACGCTCGCAATTACAACAATAACCTTCGAAAGCCAAAAAGCCAACATATATTTTTGGCACACCCGGTGGGACACATTTAAAATGGCTAGACGTAGGAGACAAGGCGAAAATGAATGCTTGGAAGCAGTCGTGGAAGGAGAGGTAGAGATACCTAATCCAGAGAATAATGTGATAACACATCCTGTGGAAACTCCTATTTTATCAGAACCTATGGTCGAACAGACCAGTACTTCAAAGCAAATACCATATGTTCGTAATATTGGATGAGACCAAAGAATTGGACCATCCACTGTCCCATCTACTCAGCCAATGAATCCATGGGGTGGCTTAATAGATGCAATGGGACAACAATTAATGAACACAACGGAAAGGTGGGCAACATCCTTTTAGATCGAATGAATAACCACCAACTAACAAACGCAAGACACATTGAGGAAATTTCGAATGTCCCTTAGCAAAGATTGGCTAGAGATAAACAGCCTATGCAAGTTAATGGACATTCTAATGGACAAACTAGTAATCAGAACCATGAAAGACCATCACCTCAGTCTTGGTACGAACCTGTTCCAAGGCCCGTTGTAGGTCAAAATGTCTCAGTATTTAACAGTGAAGCCATGAAATTTGGTGGAACTGGCCCAGTACAAGAAAATGGCATAAGAATGGTTCCAAATCCCATGTTCAAAGCGATACCTGGCACAAGGGGATTCACTAATCCCTTATTCGAATTTATACCCGGGGGGTTGGAAGGTTTTCCTACAAATGGAAGAGACACAACACCAGTTCCAGCACCTTTCGCAGGACAAATTCAAAGGGGTTACCCACACCCCCAACAGCAACTTGCACCACAGGGACAACCAGTCCCAAACATGCCATCTTATGGACCAAGAGGACCACAAGCACAAGTTTGTCTACCAAATCCTGTGTTTGTTCCTCCAGCGGTGGTTCAGCAGGCACAAAATATGGTCCCTAGGGACCAAATTGCTGACATCGTTAGGGAGATGTATGGACCAATGGCTCGGGGGGTCCAGACTCTTGTATACAGAAAACCATACCCAGAATGGGTAGATAGGGTACATGAATACCCAAGAGGTTTCAGGATACCAGATTTCGCCCTTTTTTATGGGAATGGAAACCAGTCAACAGTGGAGCACATCACTAGGTTCGCTACTCAATATGGTGAATTCACTAATAATGATTATATGAAAGTAAGACTGTTCCCAAATTCTCTAACTTGGGGAGCATTTGTATGGTACATTAACCTTACTCCTGGCTCAATCCAAACTTGGCAACAAATGGAAGAGGCATTTCATGCCCAATTCTTCCAATTGGAGCCGGAGGTTTCCATGGCAGACCTGGCAAGGTTGAGTCAAAGGCCTAAAGAAAAGGCTACTCAATTTATTGCCAGATTTAAAAGGGCTCGAAATAAATGTAGAGTCATTTTGCCAGAGCCAGAATTCATAAGATTGGCTCAAAATGGCTTAGAATTTAGGCTTCAAAAGAAGTTTGACTCAACAGAGTTCAGGGACTTAGTGGAACTGACCTACAAAGTATCTAGATATGAAGCATTACTAGAAGAGGAGCAAGATCGAAATAATGCATCATACAAGACATACTACAAAGATCCTAATTATGAGATTGATGCAGCAGAGATTGTGGGAAAAGAACTTGTGATTTGTGAAGCATTGATTCATAAGGATACAACAATTGACCAGCAGTTTAAAAAGAAAGACCTTCACTGAAAATACTCTTTCGATTTAACTAAGGCAGATGACATCTTTGATCATTTGCTTGCGGCCTGTAGACACCCCATTTTTGACCGACCTTAAGACTCAGACGTCACCAATTGGGCGCTCGGTGATGATGCATATTGTGCTCGTTCTGAAGTTGCAGAGTCTCGGCTGCGAGCCTTGCCTCTAGATTTCGGGGCTCTTTCGTGCTTTGTCTCGGTTTGCGAACCAGGTCCTATTTTCTCCGTTTTCTCTTCCCAAAGGGAGGGAGAGGTCTCGTAGACCATCTCTCAGTGGCCGTAGGCTACGTTTCGTGGTCGTAGGCCATTTTTCCCGTTTGGAGCCCAGTTTTCGATTTTCGGAGTCGTCGGCCGTGTACCTCGGTTCGAAATCGCTTAACTACCTCCATTTGCTCCGGGTTTTTGGCACACACCTTGTCTCCTCCCTTTAGAGGGACACTGTGGCCCGGGAGACCACCTTCGTGGTCATACGCCACCTCCGGTGCCTAACAGCCTGTTTTCAGGGCCTCGGACTGCGCGTTTTGGCCCCCGAACCTTCGTTTTGCATCCGTCTTGGTCCATTTTTGGTAGGGACCCTATTTTCATGGTTAGGAAGGTGGTGGGATAGTGGCCGGCCACCTTTGCCCCTGAAAAACCAATTTTCTCATTTTCTCTTTCCAAAAGTCGATTTTTCTGACAGAAAGCTGGTTTTTCTCACTTTTGAGTCACATTTTCTGGCTTTTCATACCAGCATTGTGTTATACTCACCTGGGAGGCCACCAATATGGGTAGGCCGACCAGTAATTCTTCTAGACCCTTTTGAACCCCTCTAAAAAGCTAGCTTTTCTCTCTCTTGGGTCACTTTTTTTGGTTTTTCTCCACAGGGTTATGTTGTGCTCATCTGGGAGGCCACCTTTCTGGGTAGGCCAACCTACAATTTTGCTTGACCCTTTTGACCCCTGGTCGGCCGACCAGGGGGAGTGGTCGGCCGGCCACCTCAACTGGCCGGCCTGCTTCCTGCTTTTTGGTCTCTTTGAGTGTAAGCCAGCTGTGCCAGCTGGAAGCCTCAGAAGTGATCCTCCATACACGTGTATGGAGGATCTTTGAGCTTGGTTTGAAGCTTCATAGAGAAGCCTTACTTCTCTCCCTCTATATAACCAACCCTCCCTCTCATTTTGAAAGGGTTAGAAGCTTTTGGGCTGGAATTATACATACAACCTCCTACATGTATACTTCAAGCCTCCAAACACCCATTTTTCTTGGCCATTTACCCTACACCTCATAGCCTATCTCCTCCCTCATCCATTCCAGCACTTTGGAGGTCACTTGAAGAGCTTGGGGAGTCATATTTTTGGTCCAGAACTTGCTGAGAGTCAGCTCTACAAGGGTGAGTCCCTATTTCCCTTTTCTTGCTTTATTTTGCATGATATCTTAGCTCCTTTTGCTTACTTTTTATGGGCTTCGACCTAAACTGAAAATAGTCTTATTTTGAGCTCATCTTCATGTTTGATCAAGAACTTTTTTCCGTTTGAGGTCTTCTATTCACCCTTTGTGCCTTATCTCTCTTTTAGGGCTTATTTTGCTTGATACATTAGCCTTATTTGTGAGCATTTATGGGCTTCAAGCCAAACTGTAAAGTATCTTATTTTGAGCCCCTCTTCAATCTTGTTGAAGAGCTCTTTTCTGTTTGAGGTCTTCTATTACCCGTTGCCCTCTATCTCTCTTTTAGGGCTATTTTTGCATCATGTTTTAGCCTTACTTGTGAATACTTTAGAGGTTTGATATAAACTGGAAAAAGTCTTGTTTTGACCTCCTCTTTGAGTTTGTTTAAGGTCGCTTCCCTGTTTGGGATCATCTTACCCCTATGCATGCTTCATCTCTCCATGATCAGGGCTATGCATTAGAACACTTGCATTGGCCATGGTTTGGCCTCTTAGCCACTAAAATATAGTAGATTTTCAGTGGCTTAGGTGTATTTTTGAGGGATAAAATTAGAGGGGGGTGACCCCCTCCCACCTACCCAAGCCAGAGGTGTTCCTTCCTGATTGCACTGACTTGTGCATGTTGGACATCTCCGGAACCCAACCTAAGCCAATGGTGGTGACCGTCGAAGACAGAACATGGGAGATTTCAAAGGAGGATGGAATTGTTGAATTAGGGTTTGAGCAGTCTGGGAGTGTCGCTGGGGAAGCCTACGATCCGAGTAATTACATTTTGCTAGCAGGACAGTTTGAGCCTAATGCTGAATTGCCAGAGAGAGCAGAGCTGTGTGTGATTCGAGGGGATGGATTTGAGCAGGGGGCAAATGGTTTGACAGTCGTGGAAGAGGACTTGGCCAACCTCCAGTTTTTCAACGACCAGGATCCAGGAGACGCGGCAGTCAACTGGTTTGATTATGAGGAATCGGCAGAGGCTACTGGATGGCTTGATGACTTACCAGACGTCGTCGAAGAATCTCAGTTAGAACAGGGCCCGACAGGGGCGAGAATATCAATTGTGGCCGGAAAGGCCGGGAATCAGAATGTATTGCCGGAGGGCGCCGGTACTAAAAATTTCGCTCAAGATTTGGGCATTGTGAATGCAAGGAAAACTGAACAACAAACTGCACCGACATAGGTGGAACAAGAAAGGTTTTGGGATTCTGAGAGAATCAGGAAGGCTAAAGCCCGTGAGGGGACCGAAAGTGCTGTGGGCACAAGAACAGAAGATGCTGCGGGCATGTGGGCTGGAGGTACTGCGAGTACAATCATACCGGAGCCGGACAGGTGTCTGTCGGCTGCCGACGGAATGTGGTGGAAGGACGAGGATTTATGTCTTGTCCACACGGATGAGGATTGGGGGAGCAATCAGCCAGACGATACCTGGTATATTGGTGAGGTCGATCATATGATGAGAAGCGGGCAGTATTTCAAGCCCCCGCACGTAGACCAGCCAGAGGCATCTGGGAAGGATAAGGAAGCTGAGATACAGAAAGAAAAGCAAATCGAAGAAGAGGCTGTACTGAAGCAGCTAAAGAAGATACAAGCAGACATCTCCATCTGGGGATTGCTTATGGCATCACGAGTACACAGACAGGCTGTCTTATCGGCTATGGACAAGGCCAAGCTCTCTATAGACACGACACCCGAACAGCTGGTGGGCATAGTTTTTCCGGAAGGAGCTACCCCGATGTTGACTTTCTCTGACAAAGAGCTACCACCTGAGGGTGCGAACCATAACAGGCCACTCTACATCTCCGTGGAATGTAGAAACAAATGGATATCCGTGGTGCTTGTAGACACAGGGTCTGCCATCAACGTCTGCCCGGCAAGGACAGCATATGCCATCGGTTTAAAGAACACAGACTTTGTGCCGACAGCCCAAGTAATTTGGGCGTATGACAACACAAGCCGAGAAGTCATGGGGACAGTAAAAATTCAGACCAAGGTTGGGCCAGGACAACATGAGATAGACTTCCATGTCTTAGAAGTTCCGGCAACTTTCAATATGCTCTTGGGGCGGCCGTGGCTGCACCAGGTGAAAGCAGTGTCATCCACCTTGCATCAGATGGTGAAATACCTCACATGAGAAGGGAGTAGCCATTGTTTTTGGGAATTCATCGATCCATCCACCGCCGGAGGTGTCTACGCCAGTCCTGGAAATTGAGCACGGCATGGAGGATATGTTTATATTGGGTTTTACCTTAGCTGAGGCTCGGGTTGTGCAGAACATCATGGCTGTTAATGAGGGAATTTACGTCAGTGCTCAATCTGTATACCTCATGAACAAGCTTCAACACATCCCCGGGATGGGATTGGGAAGGAGCGGCTGAAAGGGCGTCGCAGCGTTGGCCGAAGTGCCACACAACCCCCATACCTTTGGTTTGGGTTATCTGCCCACTAAAGAGGATTGGATAAGGAAGGGAAAGGAAATGGCTGGGAGAGCCAGAGCAAAGCAGGCTGGGAAGCCTTTTGAGCTGATGCATAGGCCCATTCAGGGTACCCTAAACGGACGTTTCGTCCGGGAGGGGGAGGACTTTCCATTTTGTGGTTTCCCAGAGCCATGGCTGAATACGGAAGGGAAGCGCGTGCCAGGCTTTGAGATCTTTTTTGACTTACAGTTATCCAGGGATGACGTTGCCGAAGAGCAGACGGACCCATTAGCTGAGGCTGAGCAGAGTAAGAAAGTGCATTCTGACGACGCTGAAAATGAAATAGGGGTAGCGTTGGCATGTCTACTTTCAGATCCTCCGATCGAACAGAAGTGCTTGGGGGATAACTTCTCGGTATGCATGCTCGGGAATGGAACGGCTGCGGGCCTGCCGGTAACTATTTTGGATGCATCTATCGCACCCTCTCTCATTTGGCAGTATGAAGAGGGACTTTTGTCCAGCAGCACCGGGTCAGGTAGTGAGCCGGAATCTGATTCCACCGAGTCCTGTGAGTCAGAATCAGGTTCCAGCTCGACTGAGTCTAAGTCTGGTAATCCTGGGGGTGATAACCCGGATACCACAATCTTGTCCAGGTCGTCTTTTTCTTTCTCATTTGAGTCTGTTGTAACCAAGGAATCGGACGATTTGGATGTACTTAATGAGAATGGAGTAGCTGTGGTTTCCGAGTACTTTTCTATGCCCTTGATTTGTTGCATTAATTCAGACTTTCAAAATTTTGATGAAAACGACGAGGAAGAAATTCCTTCGGTTTTGCAACGCTTAATTGAACAAGAGCAGGAAAGATTTGTTAAACCTTTAATTGATGAAATCACCACTGTGAATATTGGTACTGAGGAGTACCCGCGGCTGGTCCAGATTGGGTCCACGTTGTCTTCGGAGGAACGCAAGCGCTTAGTCGCTTTATTAAAAGATTTCAAAGATGTTTTCGCGTGGTCCTACGAAGACATGCCTGGAATCGATCCTGAGATTGTACAGCATCAGATCCCTCTTGACCCCGAGGCTCGAACCGTTAAACAAAAACTCAGGAGGATCTGCCCGGACTGGGCTCTCAAGATTAAGGAAGGGGTCACCAAGCAAATCGACGCAGGGTTCTTGCTGGTATCTGAGTACCCGACTTGGTTGGCCAACATAGTTCCGATGCCGAAGAAAGATGGCAGGATTAGGGTATGCGTAGATTTCAGGGATTTGAACAGAGCTAGTTCAAAGGACGACTTTCCCTTGCCGCATATCGATGAGTTAGTAGACTTCACAGCAGGGCACGCTTTGCTTTCATTTATGGATGGCTTCTCAGGCTACAATCAGATAATGATGGCACCAGAAGATCGGGAAAAAACTGCCTTCACCACCCCATGGGGGACGTACTGCTACAGAGTGATGCCGTTTGGGTTGAAGAATGCTGGAGCTACATATCAACGGGCCGCGACCACAATATTGCATGACATGATCCACAAAGAGGTTGAGGTGTACGTGGACGACATGATTGTCAAGTCCAAGGAAAGAGAGGGTCACTACACCGCCTTGCAAAAGTTCTTTCAAAGGATCAGAGAATTTTGGTTGCGGTTGAATCCTCAGAAGTGTACGTTTGGTGTTACAGCAGGGAAAATGTTGGGGTTTCTAATTACACAAAGAGGCATCGAAGTCGACCCTTCCAAAATCAAGGCCATCTTAGAAATGCCACCACCAAGGACTGAAAAGGAGGTGCGAGGCTTTCTGGGTAAAGTGCAATTCATAAGACGGTTTATCTCAAAATTAACCTTGACTTGTGAACCACTTTTTGGTCTCCTGAAGAAAGGAAATAAATTCCAGTGGAACGGCCGATGCCAAGCTGCTTTTGAACAAATCAAGGAATATTTGCAGAACCCACCTGTGTTGTCACCGCCAAAGCCGGGGAAACCGTTGATATTGTACCTTTCAGCAATTGAGACTACAATGGGCTGTATGCTCGCGCAAGAATCAGAGGACAAAGTGGAGAGAGCCATCTACTATCTGAGCAAGAAGATACTAGAGTATGAGACTCGCTACACACCGTTGGAAAAGGCTTGCCTAGCTTTGGTATGGGCTACCAGGAAGCTGCGACACTACTTGTTAGCTCACTCTGTAATGTTGGTTTCAAGATTAGATCCCATCAAATATCTTTTCGAGAAACCGGCACTTACGGGTAGGCTAGCTCGTTGGTTGCTGTTGCTTTCCGAATTCGATCTGAAATATGTAACGCGCAAGTCGGTCAAGGGAAGAGCAGTAGCAGAATTCTTAGCCGATCATCCCGTGGAAGGAGGTGAAGCAGTTGAGTACCTATTCCCAGATGAAGCCATTTTGCACATCGAAGATGAAACTTGGACGATGTACTTTGACGGAGCGTCAAACCAGTATGGGTATGGGATAGGGGTGTTGTTGATAGCACCCGACAAATCCCGTATCCCTTTAGCATTTAAACTTCGGTTCAAAGTCTCGAACAACGAAGCAGAATATGAGGCATGCATTGCCGGTCTAGAAGCAGCCCTAGAACTAGGGGCAAGACGGTTGGACGTCATCGGGAACTCGATCCTTGTTGTGTGTCAAGCAAAAGGAGACTGGAAAGTCAAAGAAGAAAAGATGATGATGTATCACCAGACCTTGGACTTGTTGATTCCTCAGTTTGAGAAGCTGAACTTTGCTCATCTACTAAGAGAGAACAACAGGTTCGCAGATTCTTTAGCAACTCTATCTTCCATGATAGACATCCCGTTCGGAGTCCAGATGCGTCCAGTCATTATTGACCAGAAATTTTCGCCAGCCTACGAGTCGATTGCTGCTACAGACGAGGTTCAAGAAGAGAATCCCTGGTATTACGATATTTGGAATTTCTTGGAGAAGGAAGCATATCCACCAGGGGTAAATGCCAAGGATAAAAGGGCAATCAGAAGAATGGCCGTTCAGTTCATCATCTGCGGAGGTAAATTGTATAAGAGAGGTCATCTAGGAATGCATAAGCTGTGCGTTGAAGCCGAAGAATCAAAACGCCTGATGAAGGCCATCCATGGAGGGGAATGCGGTGCGCATATGTAGACACCCCATTTTTGACCGTCCTCAAGACTTGGACGTCACCGTTTGAACACTCGGTGATCATCCATGATCGTGTTCGTTTAGAGTTCCCGGAGGTCTCGGCTCGCGCGCCCTGCCTCAGGATCTCCGAACTTGACCGTTTAGTGTCTGGTTTTGCACCGAACACTCATTGTTTTGCCTTGGAAGGGCAGGGAATGCCTTATGAGGCATCCCCATACACCACCGGTAGTGGCTAGAGGCCACCGGCTGGTCTTTTGCTTCCATCGGCACAATTTGTTGCCGGTCAGCATAGTTTGTTGCCGGTCGGCACTGTTTTTTGTCGAAGTGACATTTTTGGGCAGCCGACCACTGTTCATCCACTTTATGGAGATATTTTGTGCCAGCTGTGATAGGTGGCACCAACTCTTCCCCCCTCCATACACGTGTATGGAGGGATCTCCCTCTAGCCAAGCTTGTTGTATAAGCTTTGCAAGAGGGAGTCCTTTAAGAGAGGGGCTTTCCTCTTTGATCTAGGTTAGAAAGTTAGAACCAAAAACCAGAGCTTAGAGATATAGATACATATTATCTCTATATCTCCCTCTCTCTCCTCCTTTGTGTGTGTTCCTTAGCTCAAAAGTGTGTTTTTACCTTACTTTTGCACCATTACACACACCATTACACCTTACTCCGAGATTGAGGGACTTGGAGGGTTGTTTCTTGAGTTTTTGGACTGGTTTTGATCAAAAGAAGAGGGCTAGACCATTTGTTCTTCAAGGGTTCTTCAAGGGTGAGCATCTTGCTTTTTATTCTCCAAACTTGCAATAGTTTTCTACCTATCTTGCTTGCTGTTTTAGCTCTTGTGTATAACATGAAAAAGGCTTATATTTTCATGCTTTAGAACTTTCATTAAGGTCATTTTGTGGTTTGAGTGCAAACTCACCCTTCTAGGCCTTGTTTGGTCCATTTTGGTGCCTCTTTGGTAAGGCTTTGTTCACTTCAGTATTTTGGTCCTTTGACCACTAAAAACCAGTTGATTTTCAGTGTTAAAAAAGGTGGTTTGAAGTCTTGCATAGGGGAGGGACACCCCTCTCCCTTCTTTGTTTTGTTTCCTTGCTTTTTTGGCTTAAAAGGGTAGCATGTGTGCTTGATCATTCTTGGCCTCATTTCAGAAGTTTTTTAGGTGTTTTAGGTCATGTGTAACCTATGTTTTTGGCCGGATTTGTGCCTCCTTGTATGCTTGTAGCGCTTGCTTTGTATTGCTCCATTTTGCTTAAGAAGTGCATCTCATGATTAGGCCATGATTCTTGTGTGTGTTGGCTTAGTTCCATGAAGCTTTTAGTATTGTTTTTCCATGCTTAAAGTCTGTTAGTTATCCATTTGGTCATGCTTGGCATGTTTGTTATAGGTGCTATGTATTTTGGCTTGAAAGCTTTGAGCATGTTGACCTCTAGCATGCATGGTTGTGATCACCCTCATGATTTAACATCATTTAGGACCACATTTTTAGTCCAAGAATCATGTTTGTATGTGTGCATGCATGACCTCTTTTATACCTTGAGGGTGTACCCTCTTATGCCTAGGAATGAGTCTTGGTGCATATGCCTCTTGGGAATCATCTTAGCTGCCATTTTAGGAGGGTTTGGAGTCCTATCTTGGTCTGCAAAATTCTGTTTTTACTTGTTTTAATCATGCCATGAGAGGTCATGTTGGTGGGGGTAGGTTGTCTCCTTTTTGTGCCTTAACCTTGGGACCATAAGTTTTCTTGTTAACATGAGATGTTGCCCGTCATTTTGAGCACTTTTTGGTGCTGTTTTGGGATGGACTAAGGTCTGTCCCTTTATGGTTCAAGGCCCCATTGCATGCTTGTTTCATGTGTATTGCATGGTTGCTTCATTAAGCCTCGTAGCATGCTAATCCCATTCCCAAATTGGTCTATGTTTGCATCACATTTGCACCTTGCATGCTTGGCATTGCACGTTTGTCATGTTGGTTGCATAGTACTTGTTGTGCCTTGCATCTTGGTATCATGTTGCATGTTGAGCCATGTTTGCATAACATGCATTGCATTTACTTGGTTTGGGGTGTCAAACCAAGTGTGGGAATCGAGGAACATTCATACTTCAAGTGATGTAATGTGCCTCGATTCCCGGTCACCGGGGCCTTTGATTCCAACTTGATAAGGCTTCGGTTTTCATTTTGTTTGTCGCATGCATCTTTATATCAAATGGCAAATTTGATTCTTTGAGCCACCATGTACCATTGATGGTTCAAAGATCGAAGGGCATGTTTCCTTGAGTTCAAAACATGATAGGAAGCATAACCATGCTCACATGTACCTGAAAACCCCATGCCATGCACTGTCTGTTCTCTGTTTGCTGTCAATTTGTCTTCTGCAGGAGGTTTCTGCCGACCGGCAGAATTTAGTGCCGACCGGCAATCTCTGGAGTGCCGATGAATCCAATAAATGCCGATGGAAATTCTGGAGTGCCGGTGGGAATTCTGTCTGGCCGGTGGTGCTCTGTAGCATGTAAGGAACCTGCTCCAGGACTTGGGCAATTTTCAGAGAGACAAGGCAGTACAAACAGAGGTGGCAGGGGTACGGTACGGGTTTTTCGGGCGAGCCAATTTCCGAGCATGCATCATCTGCGCACTCCGAGGCAGAGGCTGTGGCCATCCTCCTTTTCTTTTGCATCCTTCCTTTTAACTAATTAGAAAATTCTGTAATAATTTTATTTGTTTATTATTTGGGACTGTAATATTTATTTGGGCCCTCCGAGTGAGGGCAAATCTGTAATAAGTGTGTGTGGGTGGTGTGTATGTCTTCCAACCCCACTTCTTTCTTCCCTTTTATTTACCTGCTTACGATGGTAGATTAGGGCATATTTGAATTTAGCATACCTTATGCTATGCATGCGTGCATTCATGCATTTGTACTGCATGTATTGGGCTCGGTACATCACGCTAACTGCATTTGTACTTCAATTTACAAATCGAATATGTGATAATTGATCGCATTACATATGCCATGTTTAGGTTAACCGAGCCTATCTAAATTGCATCCTGTATGTGTTGCATTAGGCAATTTAACATGAACTAGGACACGCACATTTTGCTAACTAGTTTACTGTTTTGGCACGGAGTACTAGGTAAGCTTTTATGCTTTAGCATATCGCATGCGTGTGAATGTTGCCATAAAAGCATGATTACCATGAGGCTAGTTGCTTATGTGATATAACTGCTTGAATGCCTGTGGATGGAGGTTGAATTACCTAAATTGGAATAATGCATTAAAACTGTGAGTTTTAAGCCCACTAGATAGTGGCAAAATCATCTTTTCTAAAAACCCACTTGAGGGTGGCAAAATCCGCATTTTAGCCTACTTGCGAGTAGCAAACCAATTTCAAAACAAACATGAAATGTTTTATTCCAATTTGGGTGATTTGGTTTATACTTGTTTGCTGCGCGCACAACATAGTAATTCTAGGCTAATAACTGGTTTGAGAACACATAACGCTTTCAAAATTGGATATCACGGTTAGTAAAGGCCGGTCTTCAGACCGGGCGAGAGGGGGTGCTCATAGCTGACCTTCCCCGATCGTACCCAAGCTCCCGAGCCGAGATAACTCCGGTGATGACGGACATGTGGCCTTCGGCACCGAGTCAGGGTTTCCTAAATTTCCCCATTTAAAAAAAAAATATTTAGGTGGCGACTCTGTATCTGGCAAAGCAGTCCATATTTGGCACTACTTTTTCAAAAAAATCTGTTTTTCAAAACGATTTTCCAGATTTGGACTCTTTGGTTCAGATTAAGAACCGCGACAACAAAATCGCGAGTCCGAACTGTAGTAGCATGAGGCCCACGGGCGCGTCTACAGCATATGAACGGGGTAATGCTAGCGCGGAAGATCCTCAGACAAGGTTATTATTGGTCCACCATGGAGGAGGATTGTATCGGTTTTGTTCGGCGATGCCACACGTGTCAGATCCATGCAAACCGCATGAAGATTCCGCCATCCAAGCTGTACAATATGACTTCGCCATGGCCATTTTTAGTTTGAGGAATCGATGTGATCGAGGCTGTCACTCTGAAGGGGTCGAATGGGCATGAGTTCATCCTAGTCACGATAGATTATTTCACGAAGTGGGTTGAAGCCCAATCTTATGCGGTGTTGAAGGCTTCGCACGTTGCAAAATTTATCAGAAACAACATCATCTGTCGTTATGGGGTCCCAAACGAGGTCATTTCGGATAATGGTTCCCACTTCAAGAAAGAAGTGATTGACTTGTTGGAGAAATACAACGTGTCTTTTCATAAGTCATCCACATACCGGCCACAAACCAATGGAGCGGTTAAGGCCGCCAACAAGAACATCAAACACATATTGCAGAAGATGGTGGAAACCTATCGAGATTGGCCAGATAAGCTGCCGTTTGCTCTGTGGGGCTACCAGACTTCAATTAGAACTTCCACTGGGGTGACTCCGTATTCATTGGTTTATGGGATGGAGGCCGTTCTACCTATTGAAATTGAGGTTCCTTCTTTGCCTGTACTGGCTGAGTGTCAAATAGCCGAAGCAGATTGGCAGCAGAGCAGATTTGAGGAACTCATACTCTTTGATGAAAGAAGACTGAAAGCACTGTACCATGTTCAAGGTTATCAGCGCAGAATTGCCCGGGCTTTTAACAAGAAAGTTAAGTCCAGGAATCTAAAAGAAGGAGATTTAGTGCTCAAAGACAACTGAGCTCCCATCTACGACCCTAGGGGCAAGTTCAGACCCAATTGGACTGGTCCCTACATCATTACGTCTATCTGGTCAGGTAGAGCTGTGGTTCTAATGGACCTAGATGGCCTAGAGTTCTCCCAACCGATCAACATGGACAAGTTGAAGAAATATTACCCTTGAGAGGCTCGCTAGGCCGAAAACCCGAAAGGGCGACCTAGGCAAAAGTTAGAGCATGAAAAATTTGAAATTATAAAAACTGAGCTCGCAAGGTTAAAAACCCGCAAAGGGCGGCCTTGGCAAAAGTTAGAGCGTAAAAGGAGAGCGAAAATACTCGAGCGAACCCAAGCCTGAACTACGTAAGGCTTGATTCCCATCTTTGGGATACGTAGGCAACTTCATCCCGAGGTTCAGCCATAAACTTTTCCCTGACCAACTTTGTCCATTTGATCGTCTTGGCCATCTTCGTCTAGTCAGCATTCAAGAGTTCGGTTATGATCTCCGGTATAGTGTTTTTCAGACTAGGGGCAACTTTCCGTTGCTGTGCAGTGCCGCGGTACCATTCAGACTAGAGGTAACTTTCCAGTTGCTAGGATCCGGGGTTATGCATCTCAGTGACAGATCTCAGGCGTGTCCAGTTCTGATCCATATCGAAAATGATTTTGAAAAGTTTTGATAAAAGTTGATTTTGCTCAAATTAATCTTTTTACAACTTGGACCATTTTTGGACCAAAGCAGAAAATCTTCAGTACCTACAACTTTCAATTTCATTAATTTCAATACAGAGTCTTCCTACTCTTGCATACGAATTGAAGTTGCGTTTTATTACATTCATAAAGAAAACTTGAAAGTACTAATAAAGCAATAAATCCGAGGCATAGATGAGTCAGGTGTTCCTGCGCCCCCTCCCAAAGCTGGTTGAAGCCCCTGATGCCAAAGTGGGTCCTTCCTGTGCCTCTTCATTAAGCCAATCTAGGCACTCGTCAGACAAAGTGCAACTGAAAGTGGGAGCGGGGGCCAGGAGTTCTCTCGTCCTCCATGCTGTGGCATATCGGGCAAGCTGTGCGCCTCGGACCGGGAATGCAGCCGGATGCTCTACTCGCTCTTGCGGGCAAGTCTGGTCATGGTCAAACTGGCGTTGGAACCAGAAAGGAAAGTAGAACACACAGTGCGTCAGACCAATCAACTGGATCCCGGCCTGCCGGGACATGCGGTAGCTCATTGCCGGGAGGTTGAGTCAAGGATAGCGCCAAGCGATGCGGTTTGCAGGCAAATTGCACATCCAGTTGTACCACCACCCCTCATCCAGGGCATCGACCAGGCGTTGTCGGAAAAAGTAGCCGCGAGCTGAGTAGGCTGGGCAAGAGTCCACAACCTGTAACTTATCCATCAACCACACCTGGGAAGGGATAAAAAAACAAGAGAATAAAGAATAAAGAGATGTACGATGAGAGAAAAGTGAGCAAAAGGGTTTTGCGAGAAAACTGAGCCTGAGGGCCGAGTGATGTGAGCAATACATATGTGAGATTGGGTGGGAAACATTACCTGCAACAGTAGTGGACTCCCTGCAAGCCTTACCGTCTCCCGGCGGTGAAAAGTATCTAAACCCATCAATGTCTCAGCCAATATCATAGCAACACAGCTTTTGCCCTCCTTCAAACCTTGGACGACCTCGATCAACCGGACACTGAATCCTCCAGAACCCGAGGCAAGCAAGAAATGAGATAGCAAGCATAGGCAAAACGCGTGTTGCCGATAGCCCTGCCAATGATGGTCGCCGCGGTCACCAGCATTAGAAAAGTGTTGGATCAGGCCGAGGATGTCCAGTTCCCAATTGCAGATCAGAGACCGAGCGTCATGTAAAGTGAGGCCACACATTTGTCCTAGGGCTTGGACATGGCCAAACCGGAGTTGAGGCAGGATTTCCTCATTACGCTCGGATTCCATCAAAACTTGAAAATCTTCAAAGGTCGGACACATCTCTTGCCCGCCGAAACTGAAGACGTGTGTTACCGGGTTCCAAAACCTTGCCGCGGCATGGAGGAAAGGAAGGTGCAGTGGAGTACGACCTAGCGTGAATAGTGCATTCAAGCCGAAGCCCCAGGAGTTCAACTTTTCCGAGCCATCAAGAGAAGCAATCCAAGCTGTGAGATTTTGGATGAGGAATGCCTCCATTTTGATGCAAAACTGAGATGGAATGAATGAACCACGAAGCTAGGACCTTTATAGAGGATAAGGCACTGTTCGGGGGACACGTGTCGAAAATTTGGTGGCTGCCAAGCTAGGTGGTCGGCCGGCCACCTTTTCTGGTAGGCCGACCATCCCTCTCCCCTCAAATGCAAAAAGTTGGTCGGTCAGCTCCCTTAGGTGGTCGGCCATAAGGAGGGAGGTAGCTTTGGTCTAGTCCTAGCTTCTGGAAGAAGATTCCTAGCATTTCCATGCATCGGGAATGTTGAAGGTGCGAGTTTTTCTCAATTTCGGATATGTTCCGTCACCCAGATCGTCCGAAATGCATTTTGTTTATCGAGTTGTTGTTAAGTCTTGCTTATCGAGTTGTTGTTTTGCTTATCGAGTTGTTTCGTTTGTCGAGTAATTAAGTTCATCGAGTTGTTAAGTTTGTCGAGCCATTAAGTTTTGGGTTGTTACTTTTTCAACATTGTTGTATCTTGTTTATCGAGTTAAAAACTCGCTAAGGTTTTGTTATTTCTTAGTAAGTTAGGTTGTTTAGTTTGTTGCGTCGGTTCCCTACCTGACTTGACAATTTTCAAATGCACGATTCCATTCAATCCCATTTTGTGTAAAATGATGCGATGCGATGCGATGCAAGAACATAAAATACAACACTTTTTAAAAAAAAAGCTGTTTCATTCCATCATGCTTCCTTTGTTACAACATTTGACAACAAGGGTACAAGTTTTACAGAAAATAAAACTGCCTAATAATGTACAATGTGCTACAACTACTAGTAAAAAAAAAAAAGGCAAATAAAGCAGGAAACAGCTGCATCAATGCTATCAAGTACAGGAGTAAGAGGCCCTCTTCGTCCTCTTCTGTGGAGCAGCCTCGGTACCATCATCGCCATCTGAGTCAGAGCTGTCATCCTCGGGATCCTCTTCAGCATCACCTCCGCCCTCGGAACCAGACTCAGAGTCACCCTTTCTGCCGGCGGATGTCTCTGACTGAGGATGCGCGGACTCCTCCTCCTCACTGGACCCCTTCTCTATGATATGTGCTCTGCGCCCACCTCGTCTGCGAGACGACTCCCCTCTACCAGCTCCTCGAGAAGGCCTAGATGGCCCAGCTCCTCGGGAGGGCCTAGATGGCCCGGTCTGTGGTCTGGTATGTAGCGGAGGCATCTGAAAAGAAAGAGTGCAATACATCAGCCAAAGTATGTATATTAGATGCAGATACAAGAAAATTATATAAAGTGGGTGCATGTAGATACATTACATGAATGTGGTGTGTGTCAGATGTGCTCTACACATACGGTCAATCAATGCGGTAAGATGTTCAAGTTCGACATGTCCTCAGAAGTATGATACATGCAAGAAAATTAAAGAGTACCTGGAAACCGAGGATGGACAGCTGCGCCTCTCTCCGCAAGACCATGCCCTCGAGCGAGGCCACCAATCCGAGCATCCCCTCCATGTACTCTCTGGGTGGCTGCAGATACAAGCTCAAACCATCAAGGACTGAATGAATGCCTAAGTATCTGAGTGATAAATGAAAAGTAGTGGAGCATACCGGTGGCGAGTCAGGATCACTGACGTATCGGTGGTCAGGCATGGGGGGCTCTATCGGAATTGGGTAGGAGGTCCCTTATCGCCATCCCATCAGCTCAGTCGGCATGTCTGGTCATCCGGCATGATGATGAGTCGGAGGAATCGGTGGGACCAGTCCAGCCCCACCTCTCGATGTGCCCACCTTGCTAGTAGAAGGGGCACTTGCAGCCTGGGGTCGGCTCGACAATGGCATATCAGCAGACCTCCTCGTGGGAATACGGACACCTACCAGTGGAGGCATCAAGTATGTATGACGGTAGGTTGCGTACTCCCCATCCTCCAAGTATAATAATGCATCGGTGCCCAACTTGGCGTCAATGACACCCTGGGAAGTGAGCCCATCAGCGGACCGCATACCGTCCGGGGGTACTGAAGGGACACTCTGCTCAGGAAAGCCCATAGTCTGGCGAATGAAGCACTCCCCTAAAAACCAGGTCCTACCAACTGGCCCCTCGAACAAGATCCTATACCGGGAAGCAGCCCATCCTCCGGCAAACTGGAATCGGAGGTCCCCGCCTAAAGGCACCCAGGGCAGCCAGGTGATCTGCGGATAACCAATTCATAAGTCGATTATAAATCATAAATATGCAAGCTAAATCAAAGATGAAAACATGGGGAACTGAGAGTTCTGAAAATACCTCGGTCGCCCGTACCGTGTCAAAATACTGCCGCAGGTAGAGGAGAGTCTCTCGGGGCCGCAGCCGGTACTGGCCCTCGAAGACGAGCGAGTAGGGGGTCATGAGGGGCGCCTCCACCTTGAGCTCTGGGGCTAGCGTCGGAAAGTACGCAAAAACCCATAACTGTGGAAAACAGGGCAAAAGCCATCAGAATATAGAATGCTGAGTGCAGAATCAGAATACAGAATGCTTAGTGCAGAATGTGAGTACAGAATGTAAAGTGTGCTGTGCGCGCAATATACAGATAATGAAAAGCAGAAATGTAAATCAAGAGGGCAGAAAGTATCTCCCAGGCTCTCCAGTAGCCGCCAACTATATTCCCCCATCCGCGGGAGGTCGCACTCATATAACAATAGAGGGTAGCCAAGCTGGCGCTACCCTAGTCATATCGGCTGACCTGTGATAGGTCCACCAGGGCACTCAGAAGATACAGTCCAATGGTGTTCCCCCTGTCGGAGAACAGAGTGGTCCCAAAGAGGAACATCAAAAACCCTCGAGCGTACTGTGTAATCTCCTCAAAAGTCTCGGGCTCAGTATGCCTGAAACGTGAAGAAAACCAGGTGTACCGGACTCGGACCGAGGATTGGTTGACCGGTGGGCGAGCTCCCAACAGGTAAATCCAGGCGGCCTCCCACTCATCCATGTCCTCATCATAAGGGATGGCCCAGCCTCCCACGTCGAGGCCTGTCAACACAGCGAAGTCGAATGGGGTCATAGTCATGTCCCCGGCAGCTGAGAAGTGAAAGGAATTGGTGGTGTCCCACCACCTCTCCACAAGGGCGCCTATCAACGTCCTGCTAGCTGGGTAGCGAGATATCCCGGTACAAAAGGGCCCGAACCTGCTAGATCAACCCAATCGCGGACGGCCTCTGGGAGCTCTGTATACCACTCCCTCGCAACAATAGAACCATATCCCCGTGTAATACGAGAGGACACCTGCATTCACAGCCAACGTATATATATTCAGTTTCGGAATGAAATGAATAAGCTGCATACAAATGAAATGAATAAGCTGCGTGCAAATGAAATGTATGAGCTGTGTACAAATCAAATCAGATACGACGCTGTGAACTACGTGTTCAATATGAGCTGTGTGTTCAACTTTTAGAGACAGTGTGGGCTGTGTGTTCAGATTTCAAAATCAGTGGGCTGTGTGTTCACCTCAAAGTTTGAGCCGTGTGTTCAACATCATGTATTTGGGCTGTGTGTTCAGATTTCAAGATCAGTGGGCTGTGTGTTCACCTCAAAGTTTGAGCCGTGTGTTCAACATCAAATATTTGGGCTGTGTGTTCAGATTTCAAGATTAGTGGGCTGCGCGTTCACCTCAAAGTTTGAGCCGTGTGTTCAACATCAAGTATTTGGGCTATGTGTTCAGATTTCAAGATCAGTGGGCTGTGTGTTCACCTCAAAGTTTGAGCCGTGTGTTCAACATCAAGTATTTGGGCTGTGTGTTCAGATTTCAAAATCAGTTGGCTGTGTGTTCACCTCAAAGTTTGAGTCGTGTGTTCAACATCAAGTATTTGGGCTGTGTGTTCAGATTTCAAGATCAGTGGGCTGTGTGTTCACCTCAAAGTTTGAGCCGTGTGTTCAGATTTCAAGATCAGTGGGCTGTGTGTTCACCTCAAAGTTTGAGCCGTGTGTTCAACATCAAGTATTTGGGCTGTGTGTTCAGATTTCAAGATCAGTGGGCTGTGCGTTCACCTCAAAGTTTGAGCCGTGTGTTCAACATCAAGTATTTGGGCTGTGTGTTCAGATTTCAAAATCAGTTGGCTATGTGTTCACCTCAAAGTTTGAGCCGTGTGTTCAACATCAAGTATTTGGGCTGTGTGTTCAGATTTCAAGATCAGTGGGCTATGTGTTCACCTCAAAGTTCGAGCCGTGTGTTCAACATCAAGTATTCGGGCTGTGTGTTCAGATTTCAAAATCAGTGGGCTGTGTGTTCACCTCAAAGTTCGAGCCGTGTGTTCAACATCAAGTATTCGGGCTGTGTGTTCAGATTTCAAAATCAGTGGGCTATGTGTTCACCTCAAAGTTTGAGCCGTGTGTTCAACATCAAGTACTTGGGCTATGTGTTCAGATTTTAAAAGCATTGGGCTGCGTGTTCCACTCTCAACAAGTGTGTGCTGTATGTTCGCAATCGATTTACGGGCTGTGTGTTTAGAATTTTAAGTGATTAAGCTGTGTGTTCAAAATGCAAACAGAATGCTGTGTCATAGGCTAAAGTATTCAGAACAAGCTACGTGCTAGGATAAGCCGAAGAATAGCATGCAAATGTGTTCAGGGCAAGCAAATGAGCATACATAGCCTGGAATGCACGGAAGATGCAGAATTAAGGCAGGAAATGTAAAGAAGTGAAGTACATACCTCCCGTGCCTGATAGGAGAGGTGAGACTCCTGCTCCTGCAACAAAAGATCCACCGGTGCTCGATCATCGAAATCAGTAAAATGATAGAAAATTGCCTGAGGGAAGGCATGTGTCGGAGGGTCGTACCTCTCAGGAATAAATGGTCGAACCCTTGGCGGCAGAGACATGATATCTGGATCGCCTCTGGCACCTGGAGCACCTCCACCATGAGGAAATTGACCCGCCATTTCAAAATATCTGCAAAAAGGAGCAAAAATGAGCCAAAATTGGAAAAAGTCAACAAAAGTCAACTCTCGGGAAATGAAAAAGTCAACAAAAGTCAACCCCTGAGAAAATCTTCCAAATTTTGAGACAAACTTACCTCAAGTGGTGAAAATGAGAAAAGAAGCCCCGAAATAAAAAATTAATCGGTTCAAAGTGAAGAGAACTGAAAGTTTTCGCGAAATAACTTGGCGTGGGACGTTGGAAAACGCGTATAGAGCGCAGATCTGAGAGGGAAAATGGTCTAGGAAGGAGGAGAAGGTGATTTCGGAGCTGAAGTTGTGAGGAATGAAGCTTTGGCCGAATGTATTTAAAGAACTGAGTGTGAAAGGACAAAACTGCCCCGGATTTAAGCTAGGTGGTCGGCCGACCATCTTTTCTGGTAGGTCGACCACCTCTCTCCCTCAAACCTGGTCGGTGGCCTCCCCCTGGGACCAAACCTGGTCGGTGGTGTTCCCAAGATGGTCTCCAAGGTCTCTGCAAATTTTGGTGATGATTGGAGTTCCCGGGACCCGAGAAAGTACAAGGAAAGTGCACTTTTCGTCGCGAAATCCCTCCGCGGGAACTTCAACTCCAACTTTCGATGCGTGTCTCATCGTCACTCGTCAAGAGCAAAATGTATCCTTTTTGAGCACGTTATGACCCTTCCGGTAGGTAAACCAGAGGTCGCAATTGAGTCGCACTCGTCAAAACTGGCATTTCTTCGCTCATTATTTCGTATCAAACATGCATTCGAGTTTGTACTTACCCTGCATTGTTATGCACGTCGCTTGCATTCTCATGCATACCACTTACATCGTTGTGCACGTTTCATTGGTATTGTCATGCCTCCATGCTTAACTTGCGTTGTCACGCGCATTTCTTTTTGCATCGCGATGCACTTTCTCATCGGAACCATGTTCGTTTGCATTCGATATAGCGTTGAACATATGTTGCTAACTATGTTGTGCTTGTTAAGTTTCTCTCTCTTGCAGACACGATATTGTATGTACGGTTCATTTGAGGCTAGTGCGACCAGATGAACCGCGCAAGTATTGTATCTTCTCCGTATGAGACGTGGCAAGAATTGAATAATTCTCCGCATTCTTAAACTGCATGAAATGTAGTTGTTGCTTTGCATTCTTGCTTAGAATTGTTGCGTGTGCGCTTCATTACAGCTTGCTGCTTTGCATGATCATGAGTTACGTCCGGCTTTGTGCGTATCATTTTGCATTTTGCCCCTTGCCTGCGGGCACATCTTTGTTTATCTCACCTGTTTGTCTAAGTCTTTGGCCTTGTCAAAAATGGGTCGTCTCTGGGCTTTGACATTCACTCCCGTCACTTATGACTTCTGAGTTCTGTCAAAGAGGGGCAACTGTAGACACCCCATTTTTGACCGACCTTAAGACTCAGACGTCACCAATTGAGCGCTCGGTGATGATGCATATTGTGCTCGTTCTGAAGTTGCAGAGTCTCGGCTGCGAGCCTTGCCTCCGGACTTCGAGGCTCTTTCGTGCTTTGCCTCGGTTTGCGAACCAGGTCCTATTTTCTCCATTTTCTCTTTTCGAAGGGAGGAAGAGGTCTTGTAGACCATCTCTCAGTGGCCGTAGGCTACGTTTCGTGGTCGTAGGCCATTTTTCCCGTTTAGAGCCCAGTTTCCGATTTTTGGAGCCATCGGCCGTGTACCTCGGTTCGGGACCGCTTAACTACCTCCGTTTCCTCCAGTTTTTGGCACACACCTTGTTTCCTCCATTTAGAGGGACACTGTGGCTCGGGAGACCACCTTCGTGGTCATACGCCACCTCCGGTGCCTAACAGCCTGTTTTCGGGGCCCCAGACTGCGCGTTTTGGCCCCCGAACCTTCGTTTTGCATCCGTCTTGGTCCATTTTTGGTAGGGACCCTATTTTCATGGTTAGGAAGGTGGTGGGATGGTGGCCGGCCACCTTTGCCCCTGAAAAACCAGTTTTCTCATTTTCTCTCTCCAAAAGCCGATTTTTCTGACAAAAAGCTGGTTTTTCTCACTTTTGAGCCACATTTTCTGGCTTTTCATACCAGCATTGTGTTGTACTCACCTGGGAGGCCACCAATATGGGTAGGCCGACCAGTAATTCTTCTAGACCCTTTTGAACCCCTCTAAAAAGCTAGCTTTTCTCTCTTCTGGGTCATTTTTTCTGGTTTTTCTCCACAGGGTTGTGTTGTGCTCATCTGGGAGGCCACCTTTCTGGGTAGGCCGACCAGCAATTTTGCTTGACCCTTTTGACCCCAGGTAGGCCGACCAGGGGGAGTGGCCGGCCGGCCACCTCAACTGGCCAACCTGCTTCCTGCTTTTTGGTCTCTTTGAGTGTAAGCCAGCTGTGCCAGCTGGAAGCCTCAGAAGTGATCCTCCATACACGTGTATGGAGGATCTTTGAGCTTGGTTTGAAGCTTCATAGAGAAGCCTTACTTCTCTCCCTCTATATAACCAGCCCTCCCTCTCATTTTGCAAGGGTTAGAAGCTTTTGGGCTAGAATTATACATATAACCTCCTATATCTATACTTCAAGCCTCCAAACACCCATTTTTCTTGGCCATTTACCCTACACCTCATAGCCTATCTCCTCCCTCATCCATTCCAGCACTTTGGAGGTCACTTGAAGAGCTTGGGGAGTCATATTTTTGGTCCAGAACTTGCTGAGGGTCATCTCTACAAGGGTGAGTCCCTATTTCCCTTTTTCTTGCTTTATTTTGCATGATATCTTAGCTCCTTTTGCTTACTTTTTCTGGGCTTCGACCTGAACTGAAAATAGTCTTATTTTGAGCTCATTTTCATGTTTGATCAAGAAATTTTTTCCGTTTGAGGTCTTCTATTCACCCTTTGTGCTTTATCTCTCTTTTAGGGCTTATTTTGCTTGATACATTAGCCTTTTTTGTGAGCATTTATGGGCTTCGAGCCAAACTGTAAAGTATCTTATTTTGAGCCCCTCTTCAACCTTGTTGAAGAGCTCTTTGCTGTTTGAGGTCTTCTACTACCCCTTGCCCTCTATCTCTCTTTTAGGGCTATTTTTGCATCATGTTTTAGCCCTACTTGTGAATACTTTAGAGGTTTGATATAAATTGGAAAAAGTCTTGTTTTGACCTCCTGTTTGAGTTTGTTTAAGGTCTCTTCCTTGTTTGGGATCATCTTATCCCTATGCATGCTTCATCTCTCCATGATCAGGGCTCTGCATTAGAACACTTGCATTGGCCATGGTTTGGCCTCTTAGCCACTGAAATCCAGTAGATTTTCAGTGGCTTAGGTGTATATTTGAGGGCCAAAATTAGAGGGGGGGTGACCCCCTCTCTCCTTGTCTTATTTGGTGGTCTTGTTGGCCTTCCAAAGGGATCCTATTTTGCATGCATTGAAGTCATGCTTCAGGCCTTATTCTGAGGGTTTTGAGGTCTGCCTTGGCATTGTCCAAGGCCCTTTTGGCCATATTTTATGTCTATAATGCATGTGTAGAGCAATCCTATTCAAGGCCTTTCAAAGAGGCCCTTCTTTGCATGTTTCCGAGACTGATCTCAGGGTCAATTTGATGGGTTTTAGGGCTGTCATAATCGATTTTCAGAGTTTGTTTTTCCATGCTAAATATCTATCTTGTATGTGCTTAATAACCCCTTGTATGACCCTCTAAAGGAGCTCATCATTTTTGCATGCATTGGCTAAATTTCAGTGGTTATTTGGGCATATTTTGACATGTTTTATTCACTGTTTTTGGCTGGTTTGATGAGTTCTCATACGCTTTATATACATGCCATACAACTCATGCTTACTAGCCAATCTTGCATGTTGCTTTAGCCCTTCATGTGAGCACCTTTTGGCCATGCTTTGAACTGGAAATGTTCATGTTTTGGGACTGCCTTGACTCTGTCTTCGTGCTTCATAGTCAAATAATACATGCTTTACATAGCCACAAGTCGATACATGTGCCTAGTTTTGAGTTTTGGGGCTTATTTCATGCATCAGGTGCCATATTTCCATGCTTCGGGACCATTTAGCATCATGTTTTAGTGCTGAAAATTACATGTTTGCATGCCATCTTTCATCCCCTGCCATGCTTTGGTAGAGTGGCATTTTGTGCCTTAGGTTCGGTCCTCGGTATGCGTGCACGTGCGCACGTATTTCGGTTGTCTCTTTTCCATCTTATGGCCACTAATGTGAGTGTGGCTGAGGTCCACTCGTGTTGGTGTAAGTCCATCGTGCATTGTGTATGTCATTTCGGTCCATAGCATTGCGTATGCTAGATTGCATGTTAGAGCATCGTGTATGCCATGTCACATCGAGCATTGTGTATGCCATTTCATAGCATTGCGTATGCTAGGTTGTATGTTAATCGCATTGTGTATGCCACCTCATTTGCATCGTGTTTGGGATAGGAGTTAGCCCAAGCATGGGAAACGAGGTACGTTTCGTACTCCGAGTGACGGAACGTGTCTCAATTCCCGGTCGCCGACACTCCGGATTACCCATGATGGAGTTTAGGGCTTATTGTGTTTTCATGTGCATTCATTTCACATTGAGTTGTGCAATTCGACTCCTCGGCCATCATACATTGATATGCGTGATTGGTGGCATGAGGATCGAGGACTACACACCCTGAAGAGTAGTCATGCATACATATGTGAAAATACTTTGCCATGCCCTTTTGTTGCTCTCTGTTGCAGTAAATCAGAAATCAGCGGCCTTCTGGAGTTTTGCACAAATCCCGAGAACAATTGCAAACAAAGGCAAACCGGGGCATCGAAATGGATTTCCGCGCAAGGCAACTTAAGCATGCACCATTCATCATTCGGAACAGAGCTGAGGCGGTCCATGGATTTGCGTGTAATTTATTTCATTCCTTAGTTAATTTGTTAATTAATTAGGGTTTTGTACTTATTCGGTCTGTATTATTTATTTGGGACTGTATTATTTATTCGGACCCTCCGAGCGAGGGCACAATTGTAATAGGTGTGCGTGCGTGTGATGTATGTCTTCCAACCCCACGTCTTTCTCCCTTTTATTTACCAGCTTATGATGGTTAGATTAGGGCATGTTTCAATTAGCATATAGTATGATAGCATGTTTGCATTCATTCATCTGTCTTGCATGCACCGGGCTCGGCGCATCATACTAACTGCATTTGTATTTCAATTCCGAGTTGAATACTTGTTACTTGTAGCATTTCACATGCCATCTTTAGAATAGTCGAGCCTATCTTAGTTGCATTTTGCATGTGTTGCATTAGGCATTTCTGTATAGTTAGGATCATGCATGGATTTCTAACATAGCTTTTGTTTTGGCTTGGAGTACTCGATAAGTGTTTATGCTTTAGCATCCTTCCATGCGTGTGAGTGACTGCCATGATAGCATGCTTACCATGAGGCTATGTGCTTATATGATATAACTGCTTGAATGCCTGTGGGTGAAGATTGGGTTATTTGAATTGGAACAATTCATTAATTGTGAGTTTTAAAGCCCACTAGATAGTGGCAAAATCATATTTTTCTAAGCCCACTCGAGGGTGGCAAATCCACGTCTTAGCCTATTTGTAGGTAGCACCATGAAACCATTTTCAAATAAACAAACATGAAACGTTTTGTTCCAATTCAGGCGACCCAGTCTATACTTGTATGCTGTGCATATCACGTAGTAAATCTAGGCTAATAACCAAAATAAGAACGCATAATGTTTTCAAAACTCGATATCATGGTTAGTAGAGGCCGATCTTTGATCGAGCGAGCGGGGGTGCTCACGAAGTGACCTTCCCCAATCGTACCCAAGTTCCCGAGCCGAGGCAACTTTGGTGATGACGGTCACGTGGCCTTAGGCAACGAGTCAGGGTTTCCTAAATTTCTCAAAATAAAATATTTAGGTGGCGACTCTGTATCTGGCAAAGCAGTCCATGTTTGGCACTTCTTTCAAAAAAATCTGTTTTCAAAAACGATTTGCCGGATTTGGACTCTTTGATGATTCATCGGTCTTGCATTGCACTCTGCGAGATTAGATACAGGACCGTGACACTTGAGTCCGAACTGTAGTGAACCCATATGAACAAAACGGGGGATTCCCTCCCGGGACGTTCGGGGACGTCTACACGGCCAATTTCATTAAGTTACCAAAAAGGGTTAAAATTCCATCTCTTGATGAACTTAAAGGGAAAGTATATTGTAAATGGCATAATTCTTGGTCTCACTCGACTAAAAACTGTGTTGTTTTTCGAGACAGGATCCAAGAACAAATTCTGAAAGGGAGTTTGAAATTCCCAGCCAAAGCTGAAAAGGCCATGGGGATCGACAGTAATCCATTTCCAGAAATTGGAGATGTGGCAGCCAATGTCATTATGCCAGATTTTCAGAACCTGTCTTTGAAAGAATTGGAAGAAGTCAATGTGCAGATACATGTGGCCAACAGCAATTAAGAAAGACACTAGAAATTTACCAGATATTGGACAAGTTTCTCACACCAGAAGGAAGACTCTGAGGAAAAAGCACTGGATGACGATTCTTTAGAAGCAGCTGTAATGCAGAGGATGTGTCCTAGGTGCAGACTAAGCTACAAATGGCTGAAAGGACTCCCGATTGATGGGAAACAATACTATAAGGATGTGCAGAGACATCCTAGACCAACCAATGCTTACAATAAAAGGCCATATCCATCTGGTGGCAGGCAGCAGACATTAAGGGTTGAACCATCAATTGATAGGATGCTTTCCAAAGGGAAGAGGCCTTTACACGAATCCAGGCCAGCTAATTATTACAGAATGGAAAGCGGTCATTCTGAGAGGAGATTGGAGAGAAGTTCAGTTTATGGGATCAAAGCCAGAGAGTGGTCCCCTAAACTAGCCTCACATAAGACAGAAAGTGGACACCTTCATCAAAGGCCGGAGTTAGGCCCAAAGCATGAAGTCAGGACCACGCAGTGGCCTTCGCAGCTAGCTTCGAGGAGGGCTTCGAAGGAAGAAGGAAGTAGTTCCATGGCAGGGTCAGTAAGTTCGTGGGTACCAGGAGTCCCAGACTGGTTTGTAATGCAGAACAAACCTAGGGAGGTGTCTACACAGAGAGAGGTTGCTGGAAACCAAGGTAGGATGGTCAAACCTCCTATGGTGGCTCCAAACAATTAGGTCTTGCTTAAGCACCCAAAGACAAAGGAACCAGATATGGTCCCCGTAATTTCCAGACCACAAAGGAGAAAAATTCAGTGTAGGTACACTTAGTACTAGCGAGACCTGAAAAAGAATGGTGAGAGTTCTTCATTGGTACGGACAGAAGGAAAGAAGAATCCAAAGTCAGACCATACTCCAAAACCAACTCTACAAGGCAAAATGGGTTGCAGCAGAGAACAGTTGGCCAAAGTTCACTCTGAACTAAAAGCCAGAGAGAAGTCCAGTTTAGCGGGATTGGAGAAGGCATTGATGGAAAGTGACAGCGCGGCAGAGACGGAAGTTGGCTTAGGCCAAAAGAAAGAAATGGTTGAGGAAGAAATGTTCGAAGCCTTCATGGCTGAACAAACATTTTGGTTGAAAAACTAGTCGTGATAGACCATTCAAAGGATGAAGCACCAGAGAGCAGCATGGAGGATGCTTCTGGAGTGACTAAACAAGGTGGCTAAAAGGAGAAGCAAACACAGCCAGTTTTTCAATTTGGTTCAGTGTCAGTGAACATGGTACACATACTACCGCATGAATTCCAAGCTGGAGGTGAGAATCAAGAGGGGCAAGAAATTGATCCAATTCCAATCTCTAGTGAAGACTCACAAGTGAGTATAGTACAAGATAATTCCGGAATGGTGACCCTAATGGAAACTGAATATGAGAGTGAAGAAGTGGTAAGCATTAACCTCCCGTATCCTTTTGAATACCCCTCGAATTCTATGACGCAACATGTTAAGCCTTTGTATATTAAGGCCTTCTTCAATGGGATACAGTTGAACCGAGTCCTAGTGGATAATGGGGCAGCGGTGAACTTACTACCGAAATCTTTCTTGAAGAAATTAGGGAAAAGGAATCCCAGGTTAATCCCAACCAGTACAACCATTGCTGGTTTTGCTGGGGACAAACAGATGGCCGAGGGAATTCTACCCATCAACCTGAGTGTGGGAACCAGGGACTGCATGACGGGGTTCTTCATCACCGACAGTAATGCTAAGTACAATGCTTTACTTGGTAGAGATTGGATCCACACTAACAAATGTGTGCCTTCCTCTTTGAATCAGAAAATAATGATGGCTCTAGGTAATGGGGAGACCGAGGAAATTGATGCAGATCCTCAACCTTTCATAGCCTGCGCAGACTTCGCGGAAGCCAAGTTGTATATTGAGGGGGTGACACCATTCAGTATACTGATGAAATCTGATGGCTCGGCCGAAGTAACGGCTGATGAGGAAGTAACACACCTGAAGCACTTAGTTCAGGAGAGTGCTGATGAAGAGGTGGTCGTTAAAGATGACAATGATGCCTGGTTGTAGGCAGCAAGACGCAGCACCAGGAGCCAAGTCTTTGGCTTTAATTAAGTTTTCAATATTGGATGTAAAGTCAATAGTCCAGAAAGTGCAGGAGCAAGAGAAAGAAGCCATGATAATTGGCTACAAGCAGGAGCAGCAACAAGCCAGAGTTTTGGCCCTTGATAAATACTGTGCATTGGACATAGAAACAAAAGTCCAAGAAATACAGGAAGAAGAAGCCTTGTGGACAGGCTTCGTCTATGAGGAGGAGGGTATAGTGGTTGAATCAAAGAACCTAGGAACAGAACACGGCAAGGAGATTGCTTCGAAACCAGAAGGAATCAAAGAAGGAGCTCCAGTAAATGCTCAGATGCAAGACCCCTTAGACGAAATAAACTTAGGGAAAGATTCTGTACAACAACCCATTTATATAAGTGCTTGGTTGAATACTCTTGACAGGAACTAGTTGTTGGCTATTCTAAGGAGATACAAAGATTGTTTTGCATGGTCTTATAATGAACTACCAGGATTGGATAGGTCATTAGTGGAACATAGGTTCCCTATGAAGCCTAACTTCAAGCCATATAAACAAAAACCAAGAAGAATGGGTCCAGAAGTGATCTAGAAAGTTAAGGAAGAAATTCTTAGACTACTCAAGGCAGGCTTTATCAGGACAACCAGGTATGTTGAATGGCTATCTAATATTGTGCCTGTAGTTAAGAAGAATGGCAAAATGAGGGTATGCATTGATTTTAGAAACCTAAATCTAGTAACTCCAAAAGATGAATATCCTATGCCTATAGTAGATTTGCTGGTGGACAGTTCAGCAGGGCATCAAATTTTATCAATGATGGATGGGCACTCTGGTTATAACCAAATCTGCATTGCGGAGGAGGATGTTCACAAGACAGCATTCAGATATCCAGGGAATATTGGGACTTTCGAATGGGTTAAAATGCCATTTGGCCTAAAGAATGCTGGGGCCACATATCAGAGGGCTATGAACACTATCTTTCATGACCTTATTGGAGGGTATTTAGAGTGTTATATTGATGACATTGTAGTTAAATTCCAATCCATGGAGGAACATCTGTTTCACTTAGAAGCAGCCTTTGAAAGAATGAGAAAGTTCAAATTGAAGCTTAATCCTCTTAAGTGTGCTTTTGGCGTATCATCTGGAAACTTCTTGGGCTATGTAGTATACAAGAAAACAATACAGATTGACCAGAATAAAGCCAAAGTCATCATTGAAGCCAGACCTCCATCAAGTAAGAAAGAATTACAAAAGTTCCTTGGATAGGTTAATTTTCTTCGAAGATTCATTTCTAACACTGCAGGGAAAACTAAAGTATTTTCTTCCTTATTAAGGTTGAAAGATGAAGAGGAATTTGTGTGGACAGCAGAGCATCAAATTACTTTCGAAGGAATCAAAGCCTACTTGGCCAACCCTCCAGTACTGATGCCGCCAAAGGGCGTTAAGCCTTTGAAGTTGTATATAGCTGCAGCAGAAGATTCATTGGGAGTTTTCTTAGCCTAAGACAATGAAGAAGGCAAGGAGCAAGTTGTTTATTACCTTAGTAGGCTTTTAAATTCTTGTGAATGTAAATATTCAGCTGTAGAAAAGCTTTTCCTTGCGCTGTATTTTGCTGCAATGAAATTAAGACATTACCTTTTGCCTACAACTGTCTTGGTAATTGCAACCACATATTTGGTTAAATATATGTTATCTAGACCTATGTTGAGGGGAAGAATTGGCAAATAGGTATTAGCCTTGTCAGAATTTCATTTAGAATATGTTCCCCAAAAGGCAGTGAAATGACAAGTTTTAGCCAATTTTTTGGCAGACCATCCATCTCAAACAGAGAGCCAAGAGATAATGGAACTTGGTATGGCTAGTGTCGAGCCATGGCAAATGTAGTTCGATGGATCGAAAGCCAATGGCCTAACTGGAATTGGTATAGTGATTAAGTCACCACAAGGAATAGAAACCACACATGGTTTCAGAGTGGATGAAACTGCTTGTTCTAATAATCAAGCTGAATATGAAGCCTTGATAGTGGGATTGAAAATTCTTATTGGATTACAAGTACATGCAGTTGACATATTTGGAGATTCTCAATTGGTGGTTAACCAAGTGAAAGGGATTTTCAAATGTCAAAGTATAAGCATGCTGCCATATTATGTTGTTGCATTACATTTGCTCTCTCAATTTCAAATAGCAAATGTAACTCATGTTCCAAGATTCTTGAATAATAGAGCTAATGATGTGGCTCAGAAATCTTCGAATTTCAAGAGGAAGGATGGTACTCAATGGGACATAAGCCAAACAACATACCAGAAATCTATACCACCCTTAAATAAAAGGAATGTGGTCCTGAAAGTCAATCATAATGATTTGCAGGAACAAGATTGGAGGCATCCAATAATACAGTACTTTGCTGGCCCATCCTCAAAGGCCAGCAGAAGAATTAAATTGCAATATATGCAATACATCATATATAACAATGATCTCTACAAAAGGGGGGGGGGAGATGGTTTATTGTTGGAATGTTTAGGCCCAAAAGAAGCATTAACAGCTATGGCTGAGGTTCATGAAGGCATCTGCGATGCTCATCAGCCTGGTGTACAAATGAGATGGCTGCTTCGAAGACATTCCTACTATTGGCCAACTATCCTTAAAGACTGCATAGAATATGCAAAGTGTTGCCAGGCATGTCAAAAGCATGGCACAATAAGGTATGTGCCCATAACCGACCTGCATGCAGTAATAAAGCCTTGGCCATTCAGAAGATGGGCCATGGATATGATGGGGAAAATACACCCACCCTCTTCAAAGCATCATTGTTTCATTTTAGTGGCTGCTGATTATTTCACCAAGTGGGTCGAAGCTAAGCCATACAAAGCTGTAGACCAGACTGAGGTCATTGGGTTCATCAGGGATTTAATCCATAGGTTTGGCATCCTGCAAACCATAACTGTTGATAATGGGACTGTGTTTCATGGAAAAATGGTGAGGTCTTTTGTGGCTAAGTTTGGAATTAACCTTGTTAATTCTACCCCCTATTATGCACAAGCCAACGGCCAGGCTGAATCATCCAATAAGTCCTTGAAGAAAGGAATACAAAAGGTTGTGGAAGACAATCCCAGGGATTGGCATAACTTGTTGTTGGATGTATTGTGGGCTTATAGAACTTCCCCAAGGTCAAGCACAGGAGTTACTCCTTATGCCTTGGTGTATTGGTATGATGCTGTATTGCCTGTTGAAATTAATGTTAAGTCTTTAAGGGTAAGATGCCAAGACCAGCTAGATTCTGAGCAATACCATCAGAGTATGTGCTTGGAATTAGAAGGAATAGATGAAGTCAGAATTCTGGCATTAAATAGCATTCTCTTTCAAAAGAAGAAAGCAGCCAAAATTTACAATAAGAAAGTCAAGCACATTGGCTTCGATGAAGGTGATTTGGTGTGGAAAACTATACTCCCAATAGGTATTAAAAGCCATAAGTTTGGTAAATGGTCACCTAACTGGGAAGGACCATATCAAATCCATAGAGTCCTGCTTTTTGGGGCATACCATTTAAGAAATTTGAATGGATACATACATCCCAAAAAGATCAATGGCAGATATTTGAAGCCTCATTTTCTAACTATTTGGGAAACACAAGGAGTAGAATAAATGTCAAGCAAAAGAACACAAGAGTACTCAAATGATAAATCAGAATTTGTTTTTCTTCATAAAGAGTTAAATACATTTTGCCACAAATTGGCCCAAAAATCATTACAATACCTTAATTGTTCTTTTACAACAGACTTCCTATTCTTAAATGAGGGAACCAACTGAATGATTGTGGTCATTTCTTGCTTTCGATCGGCCAATCCTTGGTTGGTGATCTACAGTTTGGTGTCAGTTCGAATTAAGGCTTGATTCACTGCAGACAGCTCCTCCTCAAGTTGAGCTTTCTTCTCTAGTAGTTGAGTTCGAAAATGGGAGACAGAGGAATGTTGTTCCTTCAGCACTGAGACTTCAGAATGTATTGTGGAAACAAAGCTCTAATCTCTCGCTAATTTCTCCTCTGCAACCTTGGCAGTATGACAAATGTTGATATAGAAGTCAATAGTAGCTATTGCCTGAGATAGATGACTTGAGACAGTCATGCTGGATTGCTCAACAACTTTGCAGCACTGCAGGAAGCCATTTCTTATTATAGGCCTTTGTAAAGCCTCGAAAGGAATCCTTGAAAAAGATATCAGTAATTCCAGACAGCTGTCTAAATCCATCAGAGGTGCAGAAGGCTTCCTACTGGAGGAAGAGGAGCTCTCAAGAATTTCTAACAAGGAGTCAGCTAGAACTAATGGCTCAGTCTCATCATTAGTTATTGGAGAGGTAGAGGCTATGTCGAAGAGACTAGCTAGTCTTGCTTCAAAGACATCTACTTCGTCCATGAACATGAGGGGTGCAGAAAGAGTAGTGGTAGAAGACATAGAGGAGTGCATAGGGATAAGAGAAATGGATGGAACATTTTTAGCAGTCTCTATGGTCCTAGCCACCAATATGTCAAAGGAAGAAGGGCTGGAAGTAGATAAAGGTAATAAACCATGGGTTGGAGAGCCACCAGCACCCTCTTTTGGGGAATCAGCTATCATCTGAGATAGAGTAACAGTTGGAATTTCCTTAGGAGGAGGGGAAAGAGCAAGGCTCGGAAAAGAATCGAATAAAGGTAGATCCAAAGATAAGAAAGGGATATATGGATTCAATCCAAAGGGAAAAGATGCAGGAATGTTTGGCCTCAAAGGGGGTACATGGAATGTAGGCTTAGGAAGTGGGAGTATTATCTGAATGGTCTTCACATTTTGCATCTGATCAGCCTCAATTGAAGCTGAGGGAGTTCTCATTGGAAGAATAAGCTCAGGAGTTATTGCTGTAAAAGAAAAGAAGGACAAAGTGATGTCAAGGCTCAATACCCAAAAAATTAACAAAGAAAAACAGTAGAGGCTCTAAAGAAGTTACTTGTTTCAGAAGTGACAGTAGCAGTAGGAGAACTTCGAAGAGAGTAGTGCTCAGCAATGTGTTGTCTTCTTGCAGCATCCCTTTGAAGCGCATCAGTAGCAGCAGCTTCATCTCTTAAGAATTGCTACTGCCGTCTCTTCTCAGCTCTCTCAAAGACAATTATGGCCTTGGAGTGCTCTTGTTCCACTGCCTTAGCAGCTGCCTCATGTATAGGGTCTTCAACAAAATCAGAAGGGGAGACAGTCATCTTCCTTCTCTTTTTTCTTTGTACAGGCATTGAATGTTCTTCCTCAACTTCTTTCTCTCCAATTTGGGATTCAGATTCTTCAGAAGTGAGTTCCTCCACTCTGACAATTGTCACATGTGTGGGATCTTGAACCAAGCCAGAAGAAGGGACGACCACCTTTTTCCTTCTTTTCAGGGGAGACTCTTGCTCTTGAGTTAACTCTTCTTCTTCTTCTTCCTCTTCTTCTTCTTGCACCTCAAAAACTTCCTTTTCAGGTGCAAGTAAAAGTCTCATTTTCTTTTGTTGCCGTTTGCTTTTGAGGAGATTTAGAGCTTGAATCTTCTGAGGAGAGTCTCCCTGTGAGGTACCTACACCACCTTCACAAAAAAAAGAACTAAAGATAAGACTGAAAGCATTATAAAGAAGGTAAAAGAGAAGAGATGAGAGTATATACCTTTCTTCGAGGTGGCCCGAGTAACTCTAGGAGCGGAGGTAGGCACAGGAACTGGAGTGGTCAGAACAGTGGAAGAAGTAGCAACTCCAGCTCCTTTGGGTTTGGGCACGTCCAACACCGTCAGTAGGTCTTAAGGGGAAATGGCCAGGTGCACTTCCATATTGGTCACCCACCAATTTTGGTATCTCTTCAAAATGTTACCTTGGGGAAGGAAGAGGATATACTCAAAATCGATTAAGTCCTGTATAAATTTGGAAGTTGCCTCTTCTAGTCTGGACCTTCAAACTTTCACATCCCTTGTGGTAAGACTTAGATTGGTGTTACTACAGAGAGGTGTTGGGACCCCCTGAGTGAATCCAAATTGTCTAGCAAATTGTGCAGGACAATAGGGCTCAGCAATGCATTTGTAAGCTCTGGGGTTCATGGTCCCAATGAATAATTCTTTGGGAATTAAAATGGAGGCCCATATATCTTTGTGAACAGGTGAAGCACAGAGCCTATCACTTAGGAAATTCTTGAACCAAAGTGGGCCAATAGTAGTTGGTTCGAAAAGACGAAAGCAGCAGGAAAGAGGAGAAGCTGAAAGTTGGTGGAAGAAAGAGAAGTAAAAAGCAAAAGTAGAAGGATAAATAGAAGCATTGGCTAGCCTTATGCCATGAGTAAGAGGGTCTGGTTCAAAAAATTTAAGGCATTTGGATTGTAACTCAGGGAAATAAGCAAAAAGCTAAAGCTGAAGAATCCAAATCGGCCCCCCTTGATTGACATCTAAGGGTTTCTCACAGAAAAGAGAGCAGACTCTGTATACGTGACCTAGAACGTATGGGGCTAAAGCCACCCTCTTCTGTAAAACAAGGGCTTTGGCAAGAGGGGAAAATTCAGGCATAATTCTTTGAGAGGAGGTGCAGAAAAGGAACTTGCAAAGCCAATATAATAAGAAAGAGAAGAATTCTCTATCGGTCACAAGACCCTCCCTTTTATTCTTAGCCTTGACAAAATCACTATAGGATGAGTTAAGAGAGGGGAGGGAAAAAGGGACTGCTAGGTAGGGATAATCTGGTCCAATGAGAGTCCCAATGGGAGATAATCCTAAAAGATAGCAAATGTCAAGAACAGTAGAGGCCATCATCCCACATCTGAATTGGAAGAAATTAAAAATAGAATTTCAAAAGCACAGAGCAGCAGGAATTAAAAAGGGGTCCTCTGAAATGGTTAGCCTGGATAATCGAAGGGCGTCGAGGAGGCAGAGTTCTTGAAGGTCCAGGGTCCTACTAGGGACAACTCGATCATACCATTCTTGCCACTCCAGTCTCACCGTGGGCCAGCATCGGTGGGGGCGATTCGTTTTCCAGTTCCTCCAGTCAAGGCCACCTTCGTAAAGGAGACAATGGTCCTCCAGACGAGGGTATAGAGCTGGAAGCTCAATAGGAATCTCCTTGAATATGGGGCCAAGCACATAGTCTTGTTGCACATGACGACGAGGAATGAAGATGCGTCCGTCAATGGCACTTTTCTCCCCAGCTTTGTACTTTTCACATTCTGCATCAATGAGCCTTTTCAGGGCTACAGATGGGCTTACACTCTCTGCAACTGGCACTTTCAATGAGGATGAAGCCATTGATAGAACGCTTTCTCAAAGGACGAAGCTGGGAAAGGGAGTAGAAAGAAGTGGGAGACGAATAGAGGTAAAAGATTTGTATGTTGAGCGAGCAAGTGATTTCAGAATGCGGAATACAAGGGTTTCAAAAGCCTTTATATCTGAAAGATACATCGCGTAAAGTCGTTAAGTACTAAAAGTACGAATATGAAGAATTTCCTTTAATATTGATACTCTTGGAGGGGAAAAAAAACATATCCCAGATGTTGATACCAGCTTTGAAGTAGAATGTTTGGCTTCGAAGCCAGATTTTGGCGCCAAAAGTCAAATAACAACGGCTTCGAAACTAAGAAGCCAGCTTCGAAGCACATTCCATGCTTAAGGATGTAAGAATACTCAAGTATTCATTTACTTCGAAGGGGATTAAAGACCTGTTTTAGGCTTATTAATGAAAACAATGACCTTCGAAGTGAAACTTGAGACCCCGTGAGGATGGGAATTGGTGTTCAAAACATAACACACCAGATTTTGGCGCCAATAGTCCAATAACAACGGCTTCGAAACTAAGAAGCCGCTTCGAAGCACATTCCATACTCAATGGATGCAAGAACGCTCAAGTATTCGTTTACTTCAAAGGGACTAAAGACCTGTTTTAGGTTTCTCAATGAAAGTGATGTCCTTCGAAGTAAAATTAGAAATCCCTTAGGAATGGAAATTGGCATTCGAAACATCGAAAGCAATAGTTGGTTTATATATATTCAGAAAAGTTGTCTTTTTGAACTAAAACATATTTTCGAAAGTATAGACTGTTGTTCAAGACAAAAAGAACAATTTAAAACTGATTAATCATACTAAATCATTGACCATATGTTGGTTGTGATTGAAATAAGTTTTAAAGAGTAAGATTGTTAGATTCGAAGCATGGATCCCAAATGGAAAAACAACAAAAAAACTATTTACTGCATTCCATAAATTGGAAAAGTTCATGGTCGTTTTGTTAATATTCATTTAAAACGATTGAATCCAGGTTCGAAGGAAAAGATTGTTCAGTTCGAAGCTCTGAAATTGCTTTTAAAGACAAACGGAGACAAGATCAAACCATATCAAACAAAGAGAAGTCTTAGTAGTATTAAAGCAAAAGCAGTTACATCGAATGGCCCTATTTGGGTACAAACTCAAGCTCATAAAAATAGGGAATGAAATAAATAACAAGATCATGAAATTTAGTCCAGCTATAATCAATGAATTTCTGTTCTTTCTTTATTTGGTCCTCTATTTCTTCTAACATTGGCTGCATGAGTTGATGTGCTCTCACTTCGTAAAAGAGTTCTTCAGCCTTTATTTCGAAAGCTGTTTTTCTCAATCCTTGTTCCAATTCGTCTATATCCAAGTCATCCCAGTATGCAGAATCTTTATTCTTGAAATCGTTGAATTCTTCAATAAAATTTTCTGCTTCGTACTGGGCATGAATTCGAAGGGACAAAAGTTGGTCTAAAGATTGTGTGGTGGCCATAGAGGTCCGATGCCAGTGGAAAAGCAATGGAAGCTGGTCCAAAAACATGTGAAGTTCTGCTTGGGCGAGAGGATTGAGGACATGACCCCGAGACAGAATATCACAAGCCCATCGAAGGTTCTCGAGAGGGACTTTGTCCTCAAGAACATTGAAGGGCAAATGAGAGAAAGCCGCGAGCAGAAGTTGAGCTTGTTTCCGCTCAGCTGGAGTGGGGGAAGGTGGAGGCTTGTAAGGTGGAAAGATCTTATCTACGGAGAGGGCAAGCCTCAATCTCTCTGTCCAATAAGGATTTGGCAGGGAAGAAGGTGTGGATGCTTCTATTTCAGGAGGTGGAACAAGGGCAGGAGGAACAAGGGCATTAATATAATCAAGCCAGTCAGAAGAACAAATCTTCGCCTTCTGGGCTAAGAATGATGGATTGTACCCTTGTGCCTCTTCTAGGCATCGGGCTGCGTGCACTATCTTTGTAGGCATGGAGGATGTATACTATGCCACAAGCAGATTCTCCTTCAAACTGCGTCGATGGTCAATGGGCACGTAGGGATAGACCACCGAGCTTCGTGCATAAGAAGGGAACTCTAAAGGGTCAGTAAATTCGACAAAGTGATGGTTAATTCGTTCCCTCAAATCACAAGCCTCAGGTTTTGACCAACTTGTCCAGTCGGAAGCACCAGAAGAGGAAGAAGTCGTAGCCTTGTCCCATGCAGAGGATTGTGAAGAAGAATTTCCCATGTCCATATTTGTAACTTTCTGAATTAAAGGATTGAGAGCAGTTTGTTCGTAGTCCAAGGGTGAGTCAGAAGAAGAACTTCCCATGTCCATATTTGTGAGTTTTTGAATCGAATGATTAAGGGCAATATGTTCGAAGTCCAAGGGTTGATAATTTGCAAAGGCATCCATGACTTGAATATAGAAGGGTGGGTAAAGGTGGCTAATTAATGCATGAAGGTTCTTTCGAGGAGGAACAACATCATCATATGACTCTTCGTGTGCTCTATCAATGAAGGGGATAATTGATTCGGCCATAAAAAGTTTACCAGTCTGTTTGAATACTAAGGTGGTGGAGGTGTTCAAAAGATTGAAGGGGAGTTTAATGCAGATGATAAATAACAGTTGCATTTCTGGAAACCATGCACGTTCTAAGACGTGGGAAAAGATTTTGATCCACTAATATCACCAAGTATTGGGTATATTAGTGCGGGGGGTAATGTTGGCTGCATATTTTGTACAAGCCAATTACAAGTCGACGCGTGGCGAAATAAGGGTAATATAGGAAGACTATTCAGGTCCTCGATCCTGATCGTACACGTGGCAGTTAGTATTGGTTATTAAGAGATCTGAGTAGCAGCAGATCAACAAAGAGATACAAAGTGATGCAGCTTCAACGGTTACTCGCATTTTAGATTCAAATTTAGGAGGAAAGCTTAACTGCAAGTAATGGCGTAATGGAGCTAATATTGGGGCAAAATGATCGATGATCATGGAGGAGCAGTTCGACGGTTGGAAATTCAATTCGATGATCATCCTGGAGCAATATATATAGTAGAGAAGGCCCCAGAAAAGCCCCCCGGACTCAGATCCAAAAAACCAGTCTTTTATACTTATTTTCCTTTCCAGCTTTACCTTTACAGTTTTTTACATTTACATTTTTTTACATTACTGTACTTTAAAATTCTTGCACTACACTTCGTTTCATAGGAGTAGTTTCAAGTAGAGTTGCTGTAAACCTCTACGAGGCTGAGTTTGGATCATTGTAAGTCTTTTCATCTTAATGAAATACTTCAATTGTTCTTCAATTCATTGTTATCTGTTTAATTCTCCAAAGTCAGGCCACTAGTAAAAGTCCTCTTCATTGAGGCTGAAAGAACTCAAACACAATCGTCTGATAATTGGTTGGCAATTAATTTTCTGTAAGGACTAATTGATCTTTACTGGCATGCTCGCAATTACAACAATAACCTTCGAAAGCCAAAAAACCAACACTTATTACGTTCTTCATAACTCCAAATACAATCTCATCCTTAACATTCAATGTTTTCTTTACACCTCTAGTCTCATCTATTCCACCATTACAACCATTGCCAATTGCTATGGCCTCCTTTACCATGATAGACCCTTTCTCAACCTCTACCACTATCAACCAACCACTGTCAACCAACCACTTCATAACTTCACCATGGCATGCAGTGGCGGAGCCAAATAGGAATTAGAGGGGCCACGTGCCTCCTGGATTTTTCATTTTTTTTTTATACATATGTATATAAATAAAATTTTAAACAAAAATAATATTTAGAATAAAATATCAAGGGCATTTTTAAATTTATGAAAATAATAGTGATTGTTTTATTGAAAATGAAGTGACTACAACAAATTATATTTTTATGTATAAAAATTTTGTGAAAAAATCTCAATATAAAGGTAATATCTTTTATTATTGATATGCAAATATAATTAATCTCACTATATATATGTAAAAATTACTAGAGTATTAATTATATTTGTATGTGGAGTTCACCTTTCATATGTTGCTTTACTATTGATTGTTGATATCATATATCAATAATGACGTGATATCACCCTTATATGAAATTTTTACTCAAATTTTGTAAAAATTTGATTTATCTTACTATTATATAATTTATTTTACAACTTAATATATGACTTTTTTATATTGTCCATGATACACTAGTTACACGCAATATTTTCTTTTCGATTTTATTCGAAATTAATTATAAAATTTTATATGAAATACTTTTGTAACAATTTATTTAATTTTTTGTACGTAATATTAATTCAAAAATTATTATTATCTTCTTATTGTTGGTTATGAAAGAAGAAGCTGTAATTAATAAGTGCCCCTCTTGATTTAATTTTTTGACTCCGCCACTGATCGCATGTGACAGAAAGAAATAGATTTACAGTATTCAGATTTAGAAGGGAAAAAAAAAAATAGTAAAAGGCCATGAAAGTAAAAAGAGATTTCATGTTGGATCTGGTAAAGGGGTGATAGAGGAGAAAAGTGAGGGGTTGGGAGTAGCAAATCTAAAAATAAAAAATAAAAAAAAATAAAAGAAAGAAAGAAATAAAGAAAGAAAAAGAGAAAAGAAAAAAAAGTGGCGAATAATGATGCTGTGTAAATAAGTGAAGGGTGGTGAAGAGAAATGTGAAAGAGTGCGTTAACTTAGGTGGTGCGATGATGAATATAAATGAAAAGTAGTGAGCAAAGATTGGGTGGTAGAGGAATTAAGATTTTAAAATTTTAGAATTTCAAGAGTTTTATGTAAGATTTAAATTGTAATATAAAAATAAAAAATGGGGAATGCAATGAGATGTCGGGACTCTTTGTTATAGTTTTTTAGAGTAATTATAACTTATTTTGATTTGAAAGTTTGTACTAAACTATTTCATGTAGTTTTTGCTTATAATTTATTAGACATAAATATCTTAAATAAACTAAAAAAATTAATTATTTAAAAGTTAAGGTAGAAGTGCTTTTAACTTTTTACTTTATAATTATCAGCTTTTAGAAAAGCTCCAAACATGGCCGTTTTGTGGTCTAAATGGAAGTCCTTCCAAGTTTTAGAATAAAATAGTAAGTTACATTTTATTTCACTTCATTTTACACTAAATATCGCTTCAATTTTTTATTTATTTATTTATTTATTGTTAAATAGTTCAGGCTTTTATTTTTGAGTTAATTATCTACAAGTCATACTTACAAATATTATGATAGTTCAGATCCTATCTAAGATTTTTTGAACTAATAAGTTTTATTTAATAAAACTGAGAATATTATCAATTTTTCTTAATTTTTAAAACTAAGAATATTATTAAGTTTGTATAGTAATATTCTAGATAATTGTTTCACTAATTGATAAAAAAAAATAGAGCATGAGATTAAACGTTTTTTGTCTTTCTACGTATTGGTTTGATTCAACTATCCAATAAAATTGAAAACATTATCAATTTTTTCCAATTTTAAAATTGAGAACATTATCCATTTTTTCATTTTTAAAAGTTTTTTTTTTTTCAATTTTGCACATCAATGTTCCGTCATCATGCTCCTTTATAGACACAACTTTTAGCTTTGCACAAAAAAAAAAAAAAAAAAAAAATAGTTTTTCAATTTTTTCAAAAAAAAAACATTGTACATCATTTTTTTTAGTTTTTTCAATTTGAAAGTTGATATTTTAAAATTTTAAAAATCAAAATAAATGTCAAATCATTATATTTCTTTATAAATAATCATAAATAATGAATAATCATTGTTTGAAAAGTAATCCCTACTATTAAAAATTTAATGGGATTTAAAAGTCTAAAAAATTTTAATTAGAATTTAATGAAATATAATTCATAAATTGAAACTTATGTATAAATACTCCTTTATTTTTAAATCATAACAATCAAACTCCTTAGGGTTTCAATCTCAAATTATCATGTATCATTTCAATCAAATTAGATGCGTACAAGTGTTTCTGTCACTAATTTAGATATGTTATAATTCTTATCATAAAAAGTAAATTCCTCATTAAATTGATAAAACTGTCGCATGATATTACTGTTATATAAAAATATTTACTCTATGTTTGGAAAGTGAGCAATTTTAGTAGACTATTTTAATTTTTGATTATTTTAATAAGTTAAAATAATTGTGTTTAGAAAGAGGGTTAAATTTTTTTTTGTAAATAGATATGATCTTTATGAGAAAAAAAAGAGTAAAATAATTATAAATTTGATATAATATTTTATATTATTAGCTATTTTAACCTATTTTATCTTTTAATATTATTTTAGCCCAAAAAGTCAAAAAAAACTTATTGCCAAACACCCTAAAACTTACAAGTTTGGCTTCTCTCTAATTCTAGAATTGGAGGATCCTCCTTTGCTACCTAATAAAAATAATAATATTACAATGACTCTGTTTACTGTGAATAATCAATCTCCTTTTGGATGTTTCCTTTAAAATTGTGTGAGCTCATTCACTCTTTTGTTAAAGCATGTTAATGCAAATATTAATCGTATTCAATTATGTTAATTGGACAAAAATAGTGTTTGCATAAACAAAAACATGGTAAATCTCCTCCAAAGCAACATTGAGAATCCAAAAGTTGGATTAAGTTTCATTAATTTAAAGGAGCCACTAAATCACTTGCTCTAACATTCTCAAACATGGATTCCCCCCCCCCTCCCCCAATTCCACCTTGAATAAGGCAAGGATAAAGTTACAGTCAAGTCCTACACAACAAAAAAGTCCTCATCTATATTCCACTAGCAAACTGAAACCGGACATAACTATTTTATCAGCAAACATCTTGCCAGTTTTGGGCATGACATGCCAGTGCAAAGTCAAGTTGAATTCTTTTCCCTGGAGATTGCTTCCCTGCACAAGGAAAAGAGAGGATATAAAGAGCCCAACCAACCACAGAGAACAGGGGGGGGGGGGGGGGGGGAAAGGGTCAAATATTCATCAGCAACGGGGAGAATTCATCACCAAAGAAGCTTACCTGATCAGTGAAACGATACTTGTTTGTTGTATGAATCCAGAATTTCGCATGCTCTTTGGAGGGTATAATACCATCCCACAGGGACACTTGCAATAAGACAATACTTTAGATCAATCAGAAAGTTCATATGCATCGGGAATCTGAGAAACAAAGCACAGTTATCATTACATGCCTCTCAATGTTTAACATATATACATTTAAGTGGTAGTAATTGATCCTCTAAGTTGACATTATATTAGAGGTTTAATAAAAAATGGAAAAAGAATCGGAAAAAAGTAAGAACATCAGATCCCCCAACAGCATGGTAAAAGTAAAACAACAAAAATCGGACATGATAGACTAGCAACCCAGCTAGCAGTTTAGTCTGGATACTCTAATAACCACTCAACGTCTCGACGGCTACAGGAAAATTGATTTTTTAGCGGCGTTTCAAAAACGCCGCTATAAGTCTCAAAAACACCGTCATAAGTTACAACGACGTTTAATATTTTCGTCGCTGATATGACCGCCGTAATAGCTTTACAACGTTTTAAAAATGTTGCTAAAAACATCAGGCGGCGTTTTAAAAAACGTCGAAAAAACATTGACGTCTGCTACCTTTCCGTCACATGACATCATGATGACGTCATTTAGTGGCGTTTTTGAAAAAACGCCACTTTTTTTTCTTTTTTTTTTGGGGGGGGGGGGGGATTCTGAATCTAGCACAACACAGCTAAATAATGTAACTAAAATATAGCATAACACACTAAATGATTTAACTAAAATATAGCATAACACAACCAAACAATTTAACCAAAATATGACATAACACTGGGCCAAAGAATTTAACTAAGAAAAAAGCTTAAGAATTTAACTACATGTGTACAAGAGCAATAGTGTGTACAATCTGTGATTTGGTTAAAAAACATTACTAAAAATTCAATTTCAAACCACACTCTTGAAATTGCTCTCACCAAAAATTAAAAGAACCAAGAAATCAAAGAAAATAACAAGGTCTGAGGCTCTGGGAACACAAAGTGAAATGCACAAAAAGAAGGAAATGGAAAAGAGAAATGAAGTAGAAGCTAAATGGAAAAAAGAAATTTGTACGACGTCGCAGCTTCCAACACGAGCCGTTCGAAGAAGACCTACATTTTCTCTGGTTTTTTTCAAAATAAAATTTTTAGCATCCATTTCCAACCAGAACAATGTTTAAGAGCAAAGGATTTAATAGAAGAGTCTCTGTTAGTACTTACACAGAAACTGTAGATCTTGTAACTGTCCCAAAACGTCCATTGAAAAGGATCCCAATTCCCTGCATGATGAAGTTCTATGTCAATATATTGCAACATGAATTACGAGTTAATTATTTTTCTTTTTACCAAATACCAAATACCAAATTATTTTTTATTTTTTATTTTTTATTTCACCAAATTTCAAGATTTGTGTAGTTTGCAGACCTGCCAACCAATACCACTGCTAAGAAGATGAGCAGGAGGTGGAGTGGCACTTGCTAGACGAGATGCAGTCTTAAACGCTCCAGTTGACTGTCAATATGAATATTTGTGTTAATCACTGATAAAAATATACTTGATTGATGTTTTTGTATAAAAAATTACCTCAATCATGGAGACTAATACAACAGCCATCATCCCAAAAGGATGACCTGCACTAAAAGTAGGCGCGCCCCATTGTAGTGGGTATGGGATTTTTATCCTGCGTAGTAATAAAATTCAAAGAACAATAGAACATTAAAATTTTCAATCCACTAAATTATTCTATACTTTTAATTCTTAGTCTTGAAACAATGATAAAGGTGTATATGAGCAAAATATTGTTACCTACCATGGTGCATGAATCCATAGATGTCGAGAGAGGGAAGCGAATATGGCATAGAGACAGCAAACTGAAGTCCAAAACCAGTTTTCAGCAAAATTGATAAAAACCCAATTTCAACATGATTTAAGTTTGTTCCAGTTAGTACCTGAACAGATTGATCGTTTGCTAGGCAACAAAAACACAAACAACTTGGAAATTATAATAAGCTAACTGATGTAGAACAAGTAGTTGAAGACTTCTTGGAACAATTGGACCGACAAAAGGCAAGAAAGATGTAGAACAAAATTCTATAATTTTTATATTTCTTAATTTTATTATTTAGAATTAGGTTTTTGACTAGGATTTTAAATAATTAGAATTTTTAGTCTCTTAGGTTTCCTAGTTCTCTTAGGTTTCTTAATTTGTGTTGATTTAAGTTTCCTAGTTTATTTTGGAATCACTTTTCCTACAAGTATTAGGTTTAGTTTATTATAAATAAGCCTACAAGCATATGTAACTTTATTCATTCATTCAATAGTATTTTAAAGAGCTTTTCTTCTATCTTCCTTGTGGATTTAAGGGTGTTCTTGTGGATTCAAGAATTCTCGTCTACTAGAACGATATCTAGTCTCATGTGATTTATTCCGCTGCGCCACTAACTTAGATATGAATAACTCCTTACTTCGTGGGGGTCAACGCTAGTGCTGGGCCCATCGATGTATTTGAGGGAACAAAGCCTTGACACTCTCATTGATGAGATCTTGGAAAAAATGTATGCACTCCTCATCGTCCAAGTCCAACCGAAACTTCTCTTGAAGCTATAAGGATATAATCACAAACAAGGTCATACAAAAATAAACAATTATATTCTTTAAATAAACAAGTAATGCCCTTTTAAGGACCAAAAGCTTATAATACTTCGGTGCTCTGAGAGTATCTGGAAATCAAACGGATTAACCTCTATTGAACCAATTGCAACATGGTATTTGTGACAATCCACAACAAAGCTAAAACTACACCCACTTTAATCATCAAATATTGTCGAAAATCACAAACACTATGATTAGACACTGCAATTTAACCTATCTGGTGGCAAATGCAATTATATAGGTGAATTAGTTACAAAACATCCTCAACAGATATACACCATACAAAAAATTTGGAACCCATAAACCTTTCATTTTTAATGTAACTAATACTCCTCAAAGTAATCAATATTCCTCGTAATATAAATTTATAATAGAAATGGAATGCCAAAAAGTATTCTATTAGCATGACTTTCCTCTCAAAGCCATTTTCCTAATGAACTAGAAACGCACTAGACATAGTTGCACAAAAAAGTAATTTGCACAGATGTGAGTAGGCCTTCAGGGATGAACAACTTAATACTTCAAGCAAAGGAAAAAAAAACCATGTCATCCTTGAAATTGAAAGTACGATTCCATTAGACCAGGGTACTTGAAACTCAAAATTTCAATTTTTTGAGAAGCTAAATAACAATAATCAATGTTAAGAGGAACTAAATGCATGTTAACTGAATTAAGCATTGAATCTGTTAATATAAAGGTGATAATGATGACGCTTTGCAACTCAATTATCAATGAGAACTATGCAAACTGTAACTATAAGTTGTTATGCAACTATAAGTTGTTGCTCACTTGCACTACAACAGAAGCATCTCATACCTGTGCTAAAGAACTAGATGGTATAAATTCCAATATGCCTTCATCATGTCCAGTTGCTAGGACTTGTATGGAGTCAAATGCAGATCAAGTGATCCATAAACAATACCATTTGAATAACCTACAGTGACCACAATCAATATATCAAATCAATTGATCACCCTCCTTCCACCCCCACCTCTCCCATGCATGTTTTTCTGTGAGAGATAGAGAAGGGGAGAAAGAAAAGACGTACATCTATTGAACAGACTACTTAATCTACCAACTGGTCTTGCCAAAGATCATCCCCTCTCTTGAATATGATTTTGCAACTTCCACCATTTGCACTTTATCTAGTAATAAAATATAGTAGCCCTCTTACCTAATCATGTGTAAATCACCAATTAGTGTACTTATAGGAGAAAAAATACAAAACACAGAGGAAGAAGAACCATTCCTCTTATTCTCTTTATCCATCTCTCAGCAAACAAAACCAGAGACACACACATGCAATCATCATCTAGTTAATCAAAATGCCAAAGAATTTTAACTTGAAAGTGTTATCCAATTTTCTCCTCTAAAATTATATATATGCCGTCTTAAATAAATCTCAATTCTAAATTATTGACCATATGAAGGAGGCAAAACCAAGTTAAAAATCAATAACTAAGACGAGCTCTTTAACTTCAGCCCAATCTGCTAATAGAAACAGATTATACAAGTTGTGTGTATAATTCAGCAAAACATCAGTAAATTTGATACCAAAATTGCATGACAGACAACAAAAACCCATTGCCTGCTTCAAAAGTGTAGTTCTCATCATTTGATTAGGATATGACAATCATCTCACCTGAAGCATGGCGGAAGTACCTATTGGATAAATCATGTTGTAAGACCAAAAATATTGGCAGAAATTGAGTTTAATGAATCAAGGACTGATATAAATTAACATGAAACTGTGAAATAGAGAATTCTAGAGCAATTTAAGAACGAAACTCACATGAGAGATTTGATATATCATTGATCATTCAAAATGTTGAAATTAACATACACCTATGACCTATGAGTAAGCTAGCCAACTGAATTCAACAATTTCAAAATGTATATACATATTTTTCCTCTTAGTTGGGCAGAATCAGCTGGTAATATATTAGATCAATACATAGGAAAATAGAATTTCATAAATATATTCTGATTGACAAATTAGTAAGACTAAGAATATCGGCACAAATTGAGTTTAATGAATCAAGGATTTGATATAAATTAACATGAAACTGTGCAATGGAGAATTGTAGAGTGATTTAAGAATTAAACTCACGTGGGAATTTGATCTATCATTATCATTGTGTAGACACCCCATTTTTGACCGACCTTAAGACTTAGACGTCATCAGTTGGGCGCTTGGTGATGTTGCATATTGCGCTCGTTCAGAAATTTCAGAGTCGCGGCCGTGAGCCCTGCCTCCGGACTTCCGAACCCTCTTCTGTGCCTTGCCTCGGTTTGCGAACCAGACTCGGTTTTCTCTGTTTCTTTTCTCGAGGGGAGGGAGAGGTCCCATAGACTATCTCTCAGTGGCCGTGGGCTACATTTTGTGGCCGCAGGCCATTTTGCCCATTTCGGAGTCCGGTTTCCGGTTTTTCGGGACCGTTGGCCGTGTGCCTCGGTTCGGGACCACCTAACGATCTCCGTTTGCTCTAAATTTTGGCATACATCTTATTTACTCCCTTTTGAGGGACACTGGGGTCAGGGAAACCCACTTCGTGGCCGAACGCCACTTTTAGTGCTTAGCAGCCCATTTTTGGGACCTCGAACTGCGTGTTTTGGCCCCCGAGCATTCGTTTTGCATCGGTTTTCGTTCATTTTTGGCAGGTGCCTCTGTTTCATCACCAGGAAGGTCACTGGAGGGTGGGAGGCCAACAATTATCTTGGCAACCAGTTATATTCCATTTTTGCCCTCCGACACCCGTTTTTCGCACTTCTGAGCCAATATTGAACACCTTGGGGCCACTTTCTTCAACCCCAAACCACATATTTGTGTTGTACACACATGGGAGGACCCTAAAAGTTTATGGCCGGCCAGAAATTCCATTTGACCTTTTTGAACCCCTCTTTAAAATGGCTTGTTCTCTCTCCTGTTTTAGAGTTTCCAAATTCGAACCACAAGGTTGTGATGAGGGGACCTGGGAGGCCACCTTTTTGTGGTGGCCGGCCACTAAAGCTTGTTGACCCTTTTGACCCCTAGCCGGCCGGCTAGGGGGGGTGGCCGGCCGGCCACCTGTAAGTCCAAAAATGGGCCGGCCATGTTCCTCACACAGCACACTTTACAGCTGTATAGCTGTTTACCCCAGAAAATATCTTAATCCGGGGGATATTTTTTGGGGGAAAACTTGTCTCCTTTTCCCCCACCTTTACTCCCCCTTTCTTGGTCCTTATAACCAGCTGCCAACACTTGTATTGAGGGTTGGAAAAATTGTTTCAAAGATATACATACATATCTCCATCCATCTCTCTCATTCTCCTTGAAAACATCCAAGTCCCACACCTCATTTCTTCACCACCACCTAGCACCACCACCACCACTCCATTCCAGCAGCAAGGGGAGGAATTCCAGCAGCTTAGAATCATCTAAGTTGGTCCAAGAAGCAACAAAAGCATTGGTCTTCAAGGGTGAGTAGCATTTCTCCCTTTTTGGTCCATTTCTTGCACCATTTATAAGCCATACATGCTTATTGATTTGAGCTCCGACCAAAACTGAAAAGGTCATTTTTTTGAGCTCATTTTCTTGTTTCATTAAGGGCTTAACCCTGTTTGAGCCCTCCATATTGCACTTGCTTCAATATCCCCCTTGAATGCCATTTTCTTGCATGCTTTGGCAGCCTATTATGCTTCTGTTTTTGGTCTTTTTATAGGCCTAGAAATAGTCTTATTTTGGCCCATTCTTCATGTTTCATTAAGGGTCTTTGGCTGTTTGATGAATATTTTGTATACTTTGTGTTATAGCCTCTTTTGAGCCCCATTTTGCATTGCATTTCTAGCATGTTTGTATACTGTTTTGGAGTTTTTATAGTTCTGTAAATATGCTTATTTTTGGTTCCTCTTCAATGTTGTAGAAGGGAATTTTTCAGTTTGGGCTTTGCATATACCACTTGCCTCTTTGGCCACCTTTTGGCCCTTTTTCTTGCATAAGAGCTTAGCCATATCTATGTTTGTTTTTAGGGTTTTTACAGTTCTGTAAATGTGCATATTTTGGGCCCCTATTCAATGTTGTTGAAGGGCCCTAACCCATTTGGAGTCAGCAGCTGTGAGTTGCTTCATAATCTCATGCTTAGGGCCATTTTTGCATGCCATTGTTGCCCTATCTTTGCTTGCTGTTTGGCCATGATTTGTACTAGAAAAATGCTTATTTTGAGGCTGCCTTGCTTCTGTCTTTTCATCTCATGTACCAATTATGCATGCTTTGTATAGCTGTAGTTCATTCTATGCGCCTAATTTGCATTTCGGGAGAGATTCCATGCATCGGGTGTGTTTTCGCCTCATTTCGGGGCTGTATTCCCCCACATTTCATTGCTGAAACTCCATTAGCATGTTTGCATACCATTTTAGCCAAATTGCATTGCGTATGCCATTGCCTCGGTTTGCGTGCCCGTGTGCACGCATTTCGAGGCACTTCATTTTCATCCATCGGCCTCTTATGTGAGTGCGGCTGAGGCTCTCTCATGTTAGTATAAGTCCATGTTGCATTCTATATGCCATTTCCATGCCATTGCATTGCGTATGCCATTGCCTCGGTTTGCGTGCCCGTGTGCACGCATTTCGAGGCACTTCATTTTCATCCATCGGCCTCTTATGTGAGTGCGGCTGAGGCTCTCTCATGTTAGTATAAGTCCATGTTGCATTCTATATGCCATTTCCATGCCATTGCATTGCATATGCCATTGCCTCGGTTTGCGTGCCCGTGTGCACGCATTTCGAGGCACTTCATTTTCATCCATCGGCCTCTTATGTGAGTGTGGCTGAGGCTCTCTCATGATAGTGTAAGCCCATATCACATTTCCATGTCATTTGCACTGCGTATGTCATTTTCTCGGTTTGCGTGTCCGTGTGCACGTACTTCGAGGCATCTCATTTTCACAGCATTGTGCATACTAGGTTGTATCTTAGATCGCATTCATGCATTTTCTTGGTTTGCGTGCCCGTGTGCATGCATTTCGAGGTATCTCATTTTCATAGCATTGTGCATACTAGGTTGTATCTTAGATCGCATTCATGCATTTCCTCAGTTTGCGTGCCCGTGTGCACACATTTCGAGGCATCTCATTTTCACAGCATTGTGCAAGCTAGGCTGTATCTTAGTGCATTCATACATGTCATGCATATTGCATTGTGTTCGGAATAGGAGTTAGCCTGGGTACGGGAAACGAGGTGCGTTTCGTACTCCGAGTGACGGAACGTGTCTCAATTCCCCAGTCACCGACACTCCGGATTACCCATGATGGAGTTAGGTTTTATTGTGTTTATACGCGCATTCATTCTATATTGAGTTGCACATTTCGATTCCTCGGCCATCATGCATCGATATGCGTGATTGGTGGCACGAGGATCGAGGCATGCATATATCTGTGAAAATACATTGCTATGCCCCTTTCCTGCTCTCTGTTGCAGCAAATGAAGAATCAGCAAACTTCCGGAGTTTGGCGCGCTTTTCAAGAAAAATCACAAAACAGAGGCAAATCGGGGCATCCCAGTGGATTTCCGCGTAAGGCAGCCCAGACATGCATCATTCATCAGGAGCAAGGCAGTCCCTGGCTTGCATGCCAATTTTACAGTTTGCTTAGTTAATTCGTTAATTAATTAGGAATTTGTACATTTTTTGGACTGTATTATTTGGACTGTAATATTCTTTTATTTGGGACTGTATATTTATTCGGACCCTCTGCGCGAGGGCAATGTTGTAATAAGTGTGCGTGTGTGTGTTGTATGTCTTCCAACCCCACGTCTTTCTTCCCTTTTATTTACCTGCTTATGATGGTTAGATTAGGGCATATTTCAATTAGCATATAGTATGACAGCACGTTTGCATCATTCATCTGTTTTGCACGCACCGGGCTCGGCGCATCATACTAACTGCATTGTATTTTCAATTCCAAATTGAATACATGTTAGTTGTAGCATTCCATATGCCATGTTTAGAATAGCCGAGCCTGCTATAGTTTGCATTTTTGCGTGTGTTGCATTAGGCATTTCTGTATACTTAGGATCATGCATGATTTCTAATGAGCTTCTATTTTGGCTTGGAGTACCCGGTGAGCTCTATGCTTTAGCATCCTTGCATGCGTGTGAGTGACTGCCATGAATAGCATGCTTACCATGAGGCTAATTGCTTATGTGATATAACTGCCTGAATGCCTGTGGGTGAAGGTTGGGTTGTTTAAATTGGAACAAATCATTGACTGTGAGTTTTAAGCCCACTAGATAGTGGCAAAACCATCTTTTCCTAAGCCCACCTGAGGGTGGCAAAATCTGCATTTTAAGCCTACTTGCGAGTAGCAAACCATCTTTCAAATAAACAAGCATGAAATGTTTTGTTCCAATTCGGGTGACCCAGTCTATACTTATATGCTGTGTGCATCACATAGTAACCTAGGCTAATAACCGGAATAAGAACACACAAAGTTTTCAAAAATAGATATCACGGTTAGTAGAGGCCGATCTTTGATCGGGCGAGCGGGGGTGCTCACGAAGTGACCTTCCCTAATCGTACCCAAGTTCCCGAGCCGAGGCAACTTTGGTGATGACGGACACGTGGCCTTTGGCACCGAGTCAGGGTTTCCTAAATTTCCCATTAAAAAACATTTAGGTGGCGACTCTGTTACCTAGCAAAGCAGTCCATGTTTGGCACTTCTTTCAAAAAATCTGTTTTCTCAAAACGATTTGCCGGATTTGGACTCTTTGGTTCAGACTTAGAACCGTGACAATTTGAGAGTCCGGGCTGTAGTGACCCCAAAACGAACGGAACGGGAGCTCGTTCCTCCCGGGAGCGTTCGGGGACGTCTACACATTGATCATTCAAAATGCTCAAATTAATGTACACCTATGAGTACGCTAACCAACTAAAGGCAATTTCTCCAAAATTTACGTATACAATTTTTTTTTTCTTGGCTGGGCATATTAGGCCAATATACAGGAAAATAGAATTTTATTCAGAGATTTTAACTCACAAAATTGTTTTCCCTATGACATGCCAGGTATAAGAAATTATAAATATTAGAATTATGAAATTGGGGGTACTTGTTTTCCACGCAATCCCCAACTCCGGCCTTCACTGTCACACTAGGCCCTTTACTGTTTCTCTCAATGTTGTCTGACGCTGTATTTTTTGAATTCATATATTTGTAGTCGACTCCACCATAGTCAGATAGTGGGTTACGTTGTCTAAACCCCGTATTAGGAACGTTCATAATCTGCTCATCACACATATACTCTGGTGTCTCCCCAACAGGTGGGTTAGGGTTTGTGGTGGCCGACGTATAATTTCCCGGACTCATGATACGTTCCACTTATTCTGTCCCATATTTTATTCCACTAGTACTACTCGATGTTGTTTTCAAGGTCAGTGTTGATTTCATTACTGTCTGAGTCACTTAATGTGCCTCGTGGTCGTCTATTTGGTTTTCCAATCGTACGATGTTGTCTTTTAATGCACTGACAACCCCAGACAGACGTTCTATTTCAGTGTCTTGTAAACGTAACACACTGTCGAAACCCATGAACATGTCTGTCCATTCCAAACCGATCAACCGTTCCATGGCACTCACTCTCCCTTCTAGCTCTTGCAAATGTTCGAACTTTTTCCTCGCTTCAGTCTCCAACTCCTTAATCCTAATCATGGCTTTTCTCAGTGCCTCCTTCGGTGTTTCCGCTTTATTACCATTGTGTGGACTTGCCTTTTTCCGCGCCCCGCCTTTCGGAAAGGGTTTGAAATAAAGGCCTCACAGTTCGGACTCCCACAGTTCTGAATCTAGTCTCGCAAGTGCAATGTGAAACTGATAAACACCAAAGAGTCCAAATCCGACAAACCTTTTTAGAAAATCGATTTTAAATTAAAATAATGCCAAAATTGGACTGCTTTGCCAGATATAGAGACGCCACCTAAATATTTTATTTTGGAAAAATTTAGGAAACCCTGACTCGTGCCAAAGGCCACGTGTTCGTCATCACCAAAGTTGCCTCGGCTCGGGAACTTGGGTACGGGAGGGGAAGGTCATGAAATGAGCACCCCCTGCTCGCCCGATCAAAGATCGGCCTCTACTAATCATGATATGATTTTTTATAAATATTATGTGTTCTTATTTCGATTATTAAACTAGCTTTACTATGTGATGCGCACATGCAAGTATAGACTAGTTTGCTTAATTTAGAACAATTCAACTCATGTTTGTTTGCGAAAATGGTTTGAATTTGCCACCCTCAGGTGGGCTTAAAAGATGCGGATTTGCCACCAAATATAGTGGGCTTAAAGCATGATTTGCTACAACAAAGTGGGCTTAAAACGCGCATTCGTTGAATCGTTCCAATTCAAACAATAAGCCTTGATCCACAGGCATTCAAGCAGTTAATCATATAAGCACATAGCCTCATGGCAAGCATGCTAATTATGGCAATTTGGCAATCACACTCATGAAAGTATTCTAAAGCATAAAAACTTACTGAGTACTCCAAGCCAAAACAGAAAACTAGTTAGAAAGATGCATGATCCTAACTATACAAGATGTCTAATACAACACATGCAATATGCAATAAATAGGCTCGGCTACTAATATGACATATGGATCGATTTGATAACATACGGTTAAACACGTATTCAAAGAATTATTGAAATTGCAATGTAGTTTGAATGATGCGTCGAGCCTCGGTGCATGCAATACAAATGGATGGATGCAAGCATAAGGTATGCTAATTTGAAACGTGATGCTCCTAATCTAACCATCAAAAGCGGTTAAATAAAAGGGAGAAAGACGTGTGGTCGGAAAACATGCACACACGTACGCACACTTATTATAACATTATGCCCTCGCGAAGGAGGGTCCGAATGAATAAGCTAACAAACTAGCTACGCTAATTAAAGCTAACTAATTACAACACAATATGAATTAACTAACTATTCTAAGCTAATTAAATATTAAAAATCGAATTAATTAGCTAAACACTTAACTAACTAATTACAAAGCAACTAGAAGGCCTCGGGAAGTGAGGGATGCATGCATGCTCGGTATCTCCACCCGAAAAGCCACCGCCTTGCCACTGAACGCCTCTGTTTGCACATTTGAACACCAACAGTGCTGCTAACTTCCAGAATACCTCTGTTCCACCTTACCAACTTACTGTGCAAATTTCATTGATGGCCGGTCGGCTACTGCTGGTGGCCGTCAGCCACTGCTGATGGCCGGTCGGCCACTGCTAACCTGAACTTCCTCTTGCTGCAACAGAGAGCAAATAAAGGCAAAGCAGTATATTCTCAAGGGTTGTTTGTACTGTTACCCTCCTTATCATCAAACAAGTTCAAAGGAGTGTAACTCTTGGCCCTCAAACCATCAATCAAGCAATTTTCATGCATGATGGCTAAGGAGCCAAGTTTGTACAAATTAATGAGTGCAAAACAAGACTCAAAAAGACCACCACCCTATCATGCATGATCAAGGGTAATGGTGACCAAGGAAAGTGACACATTTCATCACTTTTGGGTATAAAATGTCCCATTTTCCTTATGTTCGAATTAACGTCCAATTCAAACACATGTAATGCAACACAAAAGATTCTTATCTTACCGCTTTTACTTGTCCAATGTTGTTTACTCATTTTAATTACCAAAATCATTCTTTAATTGATTTGTCCATTGGTGAGTGTCCTCTAATGGAAAGATGGCTCAAACAACAAGTTGCTTTGGGCATGAAAGAGACATTACACTGTTGGTAATGAACCCCCTAAGGGGTTAAACCATTAGGTGCAATACCTCCATTTCACACTTAGGCAAACAAGGGGTTTAAGACCACTTTCAAAGCAAACAAAAGAGTGAATAATGGAGGGAGATTGTAGAGATTTTAAGTGCTGAAATGAAGTGTAAATCAACACTAAAACATGCTATTAACTCAAAATAATGATGATTAAAGCATTAAAACATCAAGCTTGTGAAGGAAATTACATTACAACCATGCCATACAAGGCTCAAATGAATTAACCAGCCAAAAATAGAGGCAAAATAGCCCTAAATATAGTCTAAAACATGCTGGACTTAAGCCACAAAAAGCTAAAACAATAAGCTAATACACGAGGCTAACTAGGCATACAAACAAAACACAAAGAGGGGAGGCTAACCCCTCCAATTTTGAACCTCAAAATAAATTTTTTGCCACTGAAAAACCTCTAAAATTCAGTGGTTAAAAGGCCCAAAAAATTTGGTTTGAAAGTGATGAAAAATGGTACAAAAGCTTTACAAGCAAAGAAGCAAGAAGGGTGAACCACCCCTTAACTGAAAATGGCCTCAAACCAACACTTTTAGGCCACAAAATAGAGTTTTTTGTAGTTCAAAGTCAGCCCAAAAATAGTTTGAAAAGATGGAAAAACAAGTATAAAGGACAAGTGTTATACCTCTTGAAGCAAACGACAATTCTAGGCACAAATGAGGCACTAAATCAACCTGAGACCACCTTCTAAAGCTCAAAGAGGGTCCCAAGTAACCTTAGCCCAAAGATAAGCAACTTTGGTTAAGGGTTGATAGGAAAACTAGAAGTATATCTCTACTTGTATGCACAAAAGTTCAAGAGAGAGAGAAATCTAGAGAGAGAGAGAATTGTAGAGAGAGAGAGGATTGTAGAGAGAGAAGCTCCCAAAATTTTTCCAACCTTGAAATCAATAGAGAAGGTCCTTTATATATAGAAAAATGAGAGCTCAGTTCAAAAATATCCATATAGGATAGCTGGAACATTGTGAAAATAGCTGGAGGAAAATATCTACAGAAAATTGCCTTTTTTGCACCAATGGCCGACCGGCCATCACTGGTGGCCGACAGCCACCACTGGTGGCCAACAAAACTCACTCTTGGCCGACACATGGCCATCAAATCCCAATCATGGCCGACACATGGCCGTCAAAGCCCATCCATGGCCAGCAAACTCCACCAGTGGCTGGCCAAAAAAATCTGCTCTCCAGGTCTAACTTCAAATGGGCATATCTCATTCCTCGGGGCTCCTTTGCAGGTCATTCTTGAGTCTAAATTGAATCCCCAGAAGTCTTATTTCCAATGGTGGTAGCCTTACATCAAAATTCCAAGTGTAAGAAAAGATATGCATATTTTAGTGAAGACTGCTCAGTTTCAGTCCTAACTAGATTCATGCCTAACTTCTCCTTAGCTAGTTTTCTTCCCTCCCCTCCAATTTTCTTCAAATCCAAACCTCTAAACAAGACGTTTTGAAATATTTTTCAAAGAGTTCACTCTTTCCCATTCATTTCCACTTTGTCCTTGCTTGGTTTACCGAAAAGCGCAACATTTAACGAAATGCGAGCCTTGGAACATCGTAGAAACTTTTTTTAGAAAATATTTTGAAAGAGAGGGTTTTAAGGTCTAAAATTATTTTGGTCGAAATAGTTTTGGTCCAAAAATGGGGTGTAAGGTTGGGATTTGACGCTCTCCTTGCCGAAGAAATCAAACATTTCCATAACATAGCCTTTGTCACCGAGCGATCAACCTGCGGTGTCCAAGTCTTAAGAACGGTAAAAAATGTGGTGTCTACACATTGTCATCCCCCTGTGGTGTGCTGGAAAAATCAAGCAAGTCAGGGAACTGTGTTGGCGTCGCATCCCCTACAGTGTGATTTTTCATTTTATGCTTCTTAACTCTGCTCGCGGAGCTGGTATTTTCGCTACTTGTTCCTGAATCTAATTCACTCTCAATGTGGTCACCATTTGGGATATCCAGTTTCCAAAAGTCCAAACTTGGTTTGACGTGTTCCATATTAACAGTGTCATGTGCAACACCATCCCACACTATTTTGGGCGCAACGTTTAGCACATCAGTCGTGTCAACATTCCCAGTAATGTTCGCTCCCTGTTCCACCACAGCCGCGTTGGTGTTTAGCTGGTAGCGTTCCAGTATCATTCCTGACAGTTTCTGAGAACTCAATTGCATCAAAAAAAGCAACGTCAACCATGTGTTACCATGGGCGACAAACTAATTGATAGTAACACAGAAGTTTATTTGACAAACCTCAAATACACCTTCTGCTGTTAAGTCCAATAATTTGACCCTACTGATTAGTCTGCTAATATTCCAATTACAAAATCGTGGAAATAGTTTAGGCCTTTCAAATTTGATTAGGATGGTATGCTCGCAAATGAAAAACTGCGGAAAATAGGAATAGGTTACCAAATCATTCAATGAATGAGCAAAATAATAATGCATTATGCACACACATTTTTTAATTGTAATAAACATTTGACGAACAACTTACCAACAAGGCGACCACGCAACCAGTCACCTTTTCCGGCTGGTTGTGGAAATCATTTAGTGACCTAATTAATGAATTCTGGATTGCAGCTGTCCAGTCATAAAGTCGTAGCATATCAAGTTTGTTGATGACTCGGACATATGCCCAACCAATGGACTCCCCGGTTGTTGCAAAAAAAAGCTTTGTGCAGATATACAAGCATAATAGTTTCACAATGTCTTCCTCATCAATTGGGGTGGTCCCCCGTAATGCCTCTAGCAGCAGATCTTTGATAGCTTTGGAAGATATCCGTACGATGTTTCGGCAATGACGCTGAATGAAATCCGATGGAAACTTTGTCTCGTAGTTCAAGTCCAGTTGTTCTCGCCCACATTGTATCCCAAAAATGAGCTGTATATCACTGTTGTAGAGTGGTATCCCCCCCCCCCCAATATAAAAATTTTCGTCCGACAGATTGTACGTTTGAATGATGTGGCACACCGGCAAGTCACATTTCTTGTATGTTTTCTCCGTTAGGTGGTACGTCCATATGGTGTCGATCATTAGCCAAAAGGGTGTTTTTTGCAAATGCCATATGTGGGCTTCACCCAACTCAATTTCAGCAACTGTTTTAATTACCCCAACCATATTTGAGCAGTACATTAGCTTCGATGGGTTGACCACCAGTTTCTTCACAATGACAAAGCCTATTTTTTTTCTTCTTGAATGACAGCCTGCTTTGTCATCACACCGCCAATTTGGTGGACGTTGACACAACGAATCTTGGTTCATGCTTGTTCTTTCATGCACTATGTCGAGTTGAGTTTTGGCACAATTACCTGCTGTGTTCAGAATCAACTGTTAGTACACCATTTCCACCTAACTCTCGCATCAAAACATTAACTAATCGATTTATGCAAGTACTTTGTCTACTTAAAATAATTATCTCAATTAGCGTTACGCATTTCAATGACAGATAACATTTGGGTCACGTAATGCAAAGTTAGAACAGTGCTGCACATACCATGTTCAACGTCACCTCATCCGTTCCTAAAATCACAATCACAAGCAAACATCACCCTAGTGTCTATGACATACATGGCAATATTTGTATGTTCAACGGGATAATGTGAATGGTCGTGTTAGCCATATATAATTTGTTTTGGGGGTACATAGGCACAATTAAACGTATCACATTAATATAAGCATTACACCATAATCAGTCGTCCGATCAAAACATCGTATAACATAACGTATACAATACAAACCCCACCCCACTTGTGTAGTGTTGTAATGCGTTTTCTGAATGTGTGTTTATCTAACATGCATTTTAACCTACTCAGGATAACATTCGATGTCATATATATACGTTAAATACCAACACACCTACCAATTGGTTTGTTGACCACACAGGGAACAATCGTAACACAGACGGGCAACGATATCCAATTCCTCCTAACATACAAAATACTGCATGCACAACCACCTGACAAGCCAAAATTTTTTTTTACACATCCCACATTAACCTAACGACTTACCCGTAAATGCCGGTTTAACGGAAACCGTATATGAAATGTTCACACTTGCAATTAACACTAACCACAGACAGGGGCCACTATGCCCTGTAAACCCATTCGCACATACATAACATTATGGCCAAATCTACATTGCATAGCTGAATGCAGATTTCGGCATCAACCCTAGTTCTAGTAACATTACACAAAGTAACATCACAAATATTCGACAGTTAAATACCACGTTAACCCATGGGCCAACAACTAGATAACATCACACACACAAACACCACAAATATCAGCGCCAGATTGGAAACTAAACGACACTGATGAACTACCACCCGTACAACCCAATGTACATTCCTAACTATTGGGATATCAAATACCATACTCATTCCACAGACACATCGCAAAAAAACATTGATAATCTAACCCAAATTTCACAAAACCCATACCCTCCTACAAATAAACCCTAATATTACGACAGTCAACATCGACTACATACAAAACGAACATCACTAACCTTCCCGCCTCGGAGTCATCTTCTACACAATTGGGTTAGCCGTGTGACTATCAACGTTGGCCGATTTTATACAAAATTCCTTGCCCAACCAATGTAGGGTTTCACCGTCGAGTCGTGACTGCGTTGTGTGATTGTTGCCAGCAACAATCTCTCATCAACATAATACCATTCAAAATATGTACGCATAAACAAGCAAATCAACATCAGGATTCAAATTTTTTCCATTCCTGATAGTGTGGGATTCGCTCTCGAAGGAAGGAAATGATAAAAGTCTATAATGAGCTTGGTGCAAATGTGTAATTTTACCTAATTGTGAAATCCCACATTAACCCCTATGTTCAGTCAAACGTGTATTGGTAGTATACTCTTTTATTGTAATTTCATTTACTATGGGACCTTTGGGTCCATAAAATAAAACACAGGACTAAATAGTTTACAATTTGGGATTTTGGAATTTAATGGTGCTTCACCCTTGATATAAATGGTGGAGTTTGATATGTATTATCACTCACCTTGAAATTTGAAAAGTTTATCTGTATTGGAGATTTTATATATATTTAGAAATATCTATTGTGGGCTATCGGTGGAGGCTAACTATGATTATTGTGAAAATTACATGAGGATTAGGTGAATTGAAACTAATTTCTCATCTATGTGCATTGAATATTGTTGCTCATTTAATATATTGCAAATGTATGTGGTTTTGAGAAAAATGGGTGAAAGTTGGAAAGAGGTGTGCATCATCAAACTAAGTTCGCCTATGTGTCTAGGGTGAAAGTCTCGAAAAATGTGCGTATAAATGGGTGTCGATTCCTGCAAACGAAATATCCGTAAAATGGCAATAGTAGCGCTTGTCTGGGCTATGTTTATATAGGTGCCGTTTGACGATTTCTTGCAGATGAAATATCCGTGAAAGGTTGTACCGGTATGAGATTTCCCCTTTGTTTTCTACTGTAAAGAACATGAATTTGAACTTGTGATACAAACTGAGCATGGCCTAGTTTTGGGAAAGAAAGATGAAACGTTTTGACATGACCATTACATATGTATTTCACCCTTATATCATTGTTAAAATTCATATATTGTGTTGGATTATTTTTACTGGCTTTGGCTCACCCTATATGGGAAAACCATTTTCAGGTACTGGTGACATGCCTCCACCAAGGACTTAGCTTGTGAGGATTGTGGAGCTGAAGGCTCAGTGTTGTATTTTTTTTTTTAATTTTATTTTGTACAAGCCTAGGGCTTTATATGTATTGAGCTTAAGACTCACTTTTGATGTACCTAAGCATTGACTTGGAAAGGTGTAAGCCTTTAGGGCATACGATTATCTGTTTAGCTTCTGTTTCTTTTCTCAATCTTGTAACACATGCTGTAGATTTAGGATGTACTGTTTATGAATGTAAATCATGTGTGTCACCTTATATATATCAAACTCTAATTAATGAAGGTTTAACAATTCATATATGTTACCACTTACTGGCTATTATGATATGGGCACATTGTAATTATTTTGGGGCGTTACAACTTGGTATCAGAGCGTACTAGGGTTAAATACTTTGGGTACGTGGGAAGTGATTATTACCAAAATGGGTTTGTTTTACTTGATAGAGATATTAGTATATATGATATGCTATGTGATAACATGCTTATATGGTTGTATGGGTATGGAATTTAATTCCCAAGATATTGATTGGGTCTATGGGTTTCTAGAGTCCTATTAGAAGAGTACTTGATCACTGCTGTTTCTAATTGGAACTCTGGCAATGCCGCAGGACGGTCATTATCAAGGAAGGAAATTCGTATGTGTTTATGTGACTGTGTGTTTATGTGGAGTGAATTACAGTTGTCCACCGCATTAGGACGCGAGTAAGTTAGCTTCGACACATTTGTAAATGTGCTAATCTCTTTTGTTACCTCTATTAAGATCTCAGGACATGGTCGTGGTGGTAGACGTGGTAGACCTAGACGGCAGGAGGTGCCGATACCGAATGATATTTTGGCACAAAAAGAGGGAGTTGGTCAGGCCAATGTGGCCGAACCAGTCAGTCAGTAGGCCATGGGTGCCTTAGCCCACGAGATGGCCGGAGCGTTGTGGGAATCCATGGACATTCTCAAGGCTGAGAATCAAGTCTAGACCCATGTTGCTGAGATGGGGCTGTCTTTTCTGAAGTGAGAGTTCTTTCGGTCCAACCTAGATGAGTTTTTGGGTGATCCCAAAGAGCCACTGAAGGTGGATGAATGGCTAGAGCAGATAGTGAAGACGTTTGACATGTTTGGAATTGAGGACGATGGATTGAGAGTGACCATGGCATCCTTCTAGCTGAAGGGAGATGTGGATCAGTGGTGGAAGTATGCGCGTGGATACATTGGAGTGACTTAGGAGGCTTTTGTCAATGCCTTCTAGTACAAGTTTTTGCATCCCATTGTTAGGGAGATGTGGATCAGTGGTGGAAGTATGCGCGTGGATACATTGGAGTGACTTAGGAAGCTTTTGTCAATGCCTTCTAGTACAAGTTTTTGCATCCCACTGTTAGGAAGAAGTTGAGAGAGTAGTTCTCATAGCTCAAGCAGTTGAACACGCTAGTAGCCGAGTTTGAGGCCGCATTTACTAGTCTATCTAGGTTTGGACCAGAGTTAGTGGCAACAGAGGAACGCCGCTGTATAGAATTTGAGAAAAGGTTAAGGACCGAGCTTCTTTTCAAGGTAGCTGGTTCAATGATTAAAGACTACGGGCGACTTGTAGAGTTGGCAGCTCATCTTGAGACCATGATGCAATGGAGGAGGAACGGATGAGGGGCTCTAGGAGGAGTTAGGATGGTCATGGGAACAGTAAGAGGCAGAGGGGTTCTAACCCACAGCAGTCCCAGGGAGCATAGTTGAGGTTGTAGCTCGTTTTTCGTGCTCCTCTTAGGGGTTTAGTCTCCTCGAATACGATAGCCCTACAGTTCGGACTCCTGTGATTCTAAATCTGGTTTCATGAGTGCAATGTGAAACAGAAAGAATACAAATGAGTCCAAATATGATAAATCTTTAGAAAATCCATTTACAAACAGAAATGCCAAAAATGGACTGCATTGCCAGATTTCAGAGTCGCCACCTAAATGTTTTTAGAAAATTTAGGAAACCTGTAACTTGTGCCAAAGGCCACTTGTCTGTCATAACCAAAGTGTCTCTGCTCGAGAACTTAGGTATAAGAGGGGAAGGTCACGAATTGAGCACCCCACTTACCCGATCAAAGATCGGCCTCTACTAATTGTAGACACCCCATTTTTGACCGCCCTTACGACTTGGGCACCACCAAGTGATCACCCGATGATGAATTTGTATATGCTTGTCAAATGCTCGAATTCCTCAGCAACTTTGAGCCTCAGAAACATGCCAACTTTGCACCATTTTTTTAGACCAGAACAATAGTTTTCCAAGCTTGACCATCTGAGACCTACAGGCCCACTAGTGGCCGACCAGCCACTAATGGTGTACGACTAGCCCCTATTAGTGGCCTGCCAGCCACTTATGCAAAAACCAGATATTTTTTGGCTAGCTATCTCCACAGATGCATGCACTATACGGGCTATATTTGATTGGATATTTTCAAGAGTCTTTCATATATTTCTATATATAAATGACCCTCTCTATGATATAGGGTTAGAAAAATTTTGTAGACTCTATATTTCACTCTCTCTCTCTCTCTCTTGCACCTTACCTACTCTTGACCTACACTCTCTAAACCAAACTTGAAGGGCTCTTTGTTGAGGTGTTTAAGCTTGCCTCTTAGCTCTTGAGGGTGTGAATTGGTGGTTTATAATTCAAAAGGGATACTCCTCTTCAAGAGGTATAATACCTAGCTTTGTTTCCCTTATTTATCTACAGTATTTATTGCTATTTTTAGGCTGTTTTTCACCTGTATTTTCGGGCTGAAACTTGTGGTTTAAAGCCATTAAAGGTATAGGGGTGGACCACCCTTATTTGAAGCTTGCTTTCTAGGCTTTTGCCCTTGTGTTTCCCTTTCTTTCATTAACGTTTTTTGAACTTTTTACCACTGAATTTCAAAGTTTTTTAGAGGCTAAAAATTAGGTTTTGAAGTCCCAAAAATTTTGGGGCGAGGTAGCCTCCCCTTCTCATGCTTGTTTACTAGCTTAATTGCTCTTTTTTTTAGTTTACTTTTTTAAGCTATTTTTACCTTGATTACAACACTATTTTGAGCTGTTTTAGGACTGTTTTTAGTTGTTCATTGCATTTGAGCTTTGCATAGCATGCTTGTAGTGTAATAGTCCTCATAGGTTTGGTGTTTTAGGCATTAGATACCAACCTATTTGAGTTGATAGCATTTATTTAGTCCCTTTCATACTTGTGATCATCTTTAATCACCTCTGCACCTCTTTCATTTCTTGGTTCTTTTTCTTGCCTTGAGAATTGTTTCAACCGATTGATTGTTTAAGCTTGAGATAAAGATCATTGTGCTTAATGGTTTAATCTCCTCGGAGGTTCATTACCAACGGCATGACATCTCTCTCATATCCAAAATAACCCTTTGTTTGATACTTCTCTCCATTAGTGGACTCAATCTTCATTATTGGACTTAATTAATTGAAATAATACAATTGACGCTAAAATGGAATAAGATAATAATATGGTTTGGGGTTTAACTAGACGTTAGTTGAACCCATTGAGTCTTAGGCCATTTCATACTTATTAGTGATGATAATGGTTTGAGAGTCAAATGTCAATCGCTTCCCTTGATCCATCTCATGATAGGGAGGAGTTTTTGTTGGTCATTTGGTTTCCATCATTGAGCTTTTGTCCAAACGAGCCATAGATCGTCATGCAACAACTTTGTAATTGTTGATGATTTGTGAATCGATTCTACCTCTCCTTTGAGAAATTTCATGATATGGAGAGGCAGAGTGGATGAATATCCCATGGGAACACCCTATTTCTACTATGTTCATTTTCTGTTGTAGCAGAGCCATATTTACATTAGTGGCCGGCCAGCCACTATTTGCAGCTGGCCTTCCACTACTTCTGGCCTGCTGGCCACTTTTGTGTTAGCAGGCAGTGTTGTTTTCTTACAAGGTATGAGCAGAAGCAAAGGCAAAGCATGAGCTTTTTCTGTAGGCAGAACAGTCCTGGCAGCAAAACAAAAGTGTTTCCGGGAGGATGTTTGCATTGGCATGCACGGTTCACTACCCTGCTCGAGTTCAATTAGTTGTTAATTTGTTAATTAAATTAGTTGATCTCACGGGTAATAATTAGTGAATTCCCATTTGTAACTAATTAGTTAGTGTAATTAATTAGTTAATTTCAATTTGTAATAATTAACTAGTATAGTTAATGTTACCCAAAAAGCAACCTAAGAGGGGGGGTGAATTAGATTTCTACAAATTAAAATTAATAATACCCCAATAAAATTAACTGCTAGTACAACAAATTATTAACAAGCACAATGATGAACTTAGCAGTAAATGATCAAGCAAAATAACAATGAAGTATAACTAACGTACATGGTAAATCAAATGATTAACACATGAATATTAGATAGCTATAGTAGTAGTAAGAAAGTAAAGAGATTAGGGAAGAGGAGACAAACAGATTTATAGTGGTTCAGCTTCAACCAAGCCTACATCCACTCCTCAAGCTTCACTTGAGATTTTCCACTATCTTCTAGCTTCATAGGGGTGCTAGCAACCTCTTTACAAATGGAGCAATCCTCCATGAATTTTACACAGACTTCACAAGCCCAAACCCTTGCAAATCTTAGGTGATTCATAATCACTCTCAAGATTTCAAGAACACAGTGTTTGCAACACTTTTACAAGATGAAATGGTATTTTTGCTTTCAAAGAAAGCTTACAATAAATATCTCTCAAAGATAGATATATAAAATGAAGTTTTGATTTTTTTGTAAATCTCACACAAGAAAGATGGACTTAAAGTTATAAGGCTCAGTGTATAATTTCTGAGAATAGATGTGAGTGATTATAGATCAAAGAATATTTTCAAGTTTTTTTGTAACTTGTTTACATTAGAGGCTTTGGTGTATATAATGAAAATTATAGCCGTTGTATTCATTTGAATTTATAGCTGTTTATAGCCGTTGTAGTCATTTGAATTTATAGCCGTTTATAGCCGTTGTACTTCCACCATTACCAATTTAAATATCTTCCACTCCATCATTACAAATTTGAATATCTTCCACTTGAACCTTTTGAACCTTTTGGCCTTTTGAACCTTTATAGCCGTTTATAGCTGTTGTACTTCCATCATTACTAATTTGAATATCTTTCACTTGAACCTTTTGAACCTTTTGGCCTACTGCTGTGCTAGGCTGTTTGAACCTTTGTTTTGGGCTGTTTGAACTCCTGATTTAATCAAATATTAAATACATTCTAACAACATTTAGGATAAAGGTTTAGGTGAGAAATAATGGGACAAAATAAATTTTGATTCTATTTTTCTCTTTCAAATAAATCATCAAAATAAATTTTGATTAAAATTTAATTAAATAAATCATCAAAATAAATTTTGGATTCTATTTTTCTCTTTCAAATAAATTAAAACATAATTAAATAAATCATCAAAATAAATAAGTCTAACAGTTAATTATTTCCATTTGGTGTGTAATAGTTAGTTAATTCGTGGTAATTAGCTAGGATATCCATTCGGACCCTCTTGCACGAGGGCAAAAATGTAATAATGTATATGTCTTCCAACCCCACGTCTTTCTCATTTTTATTTACTTGCTTATGATGTATAGCATAGAGCATCATGTTTTAATTAGCATTTTTCATGATTTGCATCCATTGTCTTGCATGCATTAGGCTCGGCGCATCATTCTAACTGACATTGTTGTTTGAATACTTCTTTGAAAACATGTTTAAACCGCATGCTATCAAATTGATTCACATGCCATGTTAGTAGCCAAGCCAATTTAAACTACATATCGCATGTGTTGCATTAGTCATGTTGCATTTTTTAAGAGCATGCATGTTCTAATTCTTTTGCTTTGTTTGCTTCCCTTGGAGTACTAGGTGAGCATTTATTGCTGTAGCATATCGCACGCGTGTGATTGTTACCATATCAAACATATTTTCCATGAGGCTAAGTGTTTAATTGATATAACTGTTTGAATTCCTGTGGATGAAGGCTAATTGCTCAAATTGGGATAATTTGATGAATGTACATATGAGATCACTTTTCCAAGTAGTACATATTCAAACAATTTTCAAAGAATCATGAAATAAAAGTGTTCCAACTTTTACAAATTAGTCTATACTTGTGTGCATCACATAGTAAGGTTAGCCTAATAATCGGAACAAGAGCATATATTGTAAATAAGAATCACGCCATGATTAGTAGAGGTCGATCTTTGATAGGGCGAGCGGGGGTACTCAAATCATGACCTTCCTCTTTCACACCTAAGTTCTCGAGCCGAGACACTTTGGTGATGACGGACTAATGGCCTTTGGCACGAGTCTCGGGTTTCCTAAATTTTCTAAAAACATTTAGGTGGCGACTCTGTAATCTGGCAAAGTAGTCCATTTTTGGCATTTTTGATTCAAAATCGATTTTGCAAAATATTTGCCTGTTTTGTGTTTATCTATTTCACATTGCACTTGTGAGATTAAATTCAGAACCACGGGAGTCCAAACTGTAGAGCTATCGTATCTGAAAGGAGTACGAAAGTCAAGCTATAGTTTTTGGTGACTCTGCTGGGGATTTAGAGAACTTGGCTTGAACTTCATGATGTGAAATTTTATCTACACTTATATGTTCTTTGCGTTGCATTTGCATTGGTGAACTTAAGTCACTTTGTTTGCCATTTGCTATTCCTGGATGGTTTTTCGGAGGCCTACCCAAAAGGCTGACCGGTCGTGGGCTTTTCCTTGTTGGGAACACAACCCTTGGATTTGCTGTACCGTTTGATCATCTTTTCACTTCTCGGTGTTAGGTGTGAGAGGTATATCAGGTAGTCTTGTTGAGACACCCTGTTTGACCATTTGGCTTAATTACATATAGAAAAGCCATAGAGACTGTTCCAAACTAGGACATGACGCTTACCCGAATGTAGGATTGCGTGAAATCGCTTGATTGAAATAGTGAAACCCCAGTTCATGACAAAAAACTAGGACAGGGTAACCCTCCCCCCTCATAGGGGTGTTTTGGCACTTTCTTAACTGGTATGTGCTTTACAGTGAGACTATGCAGGAGTGTGCATATCAGTGGTACAGTTGGTATCTGTTTTGGGGGGCAGAATTCAGTGTGGAGTACAGTCCTACAGCTTTGATCATGTTTGTATTGACAAAATCTTAGCTGAGGTGTTGTGCGGTTTCTGATTACTGCTCTTTTGCTTTATTTCTTTTGCTAGGTAGTTTAAAACCATAGTTTTAGAAAGTTTGGATATCCCTCAAGTACTTTGGTCCCGAGTCGGAAGACTTTGCAAAGTCGGGGATCTTGTTTAGGGACAACCTGTGTTTGCCTCACTCTCACTGGTTACAAGACGGAGAAGAATCAGGTAGAGTTCGCCAGTCCAATTCTTATAACAATCACCTCTTAGCTTGCCTGTGTTCAGTCCGGTCCAAGAGCAGTTAGCTACTTCTAGTTCAGTTTAAGAAAGGTCACCTATTCCAATGGCATAGTATCCCCCGGCCAATATGGAGGAATTGATACTCCACCTACAACAAATAGTTGAGACCTTACAACAAGATGTAGCCCATCAGGCTGAGCTCATAACCAGGCTACTACAACAGCCACCGCAGCCGATCGTAGCCTCTGTATCCCGTGTACCCACCACAGCTATCCCAGCACCTGGAGCCACTGCTAATACTACCAATGTGCAAGAAAACCAAGGTAATCTAGCAGAACCTATCTTGACATAAGCTTCCAGAGCCCTGGTTTATCAAACTGAGGCACCATTCGAGTTCGAGGTTGACCCAACTACACTCAAGGTCAACAAACTGGAAAAATTGTTCAAAAGAGTGCAAGGGGTTAACTCGATCCCAAACATAGAGGATGGATACAATGATTCTGCAGTTACATGTCGGATCATTTTAAGATACCATACATTGATTGTTTTGACGGTTCTAGGGATCCGATGGTTCACTTGCGACTGTTTTCAGATATCTTGCGGCCGATGGGCTTAACTAGACTACAGAAGCTGTCTCTCTTTGGTCACACTATGTTAGGTGTAGTGGCTATTTGGTATGCTAAGTTAGAAGATTCCATCAAATAAAATTGGCAGGAGATGGCCGAAGCCTTCATTGCTTAGTACTCTTACAATACACAAATTGAGGTCACAACTCGTGATCTCGAAGCAACGTGTCAAGAGCCGAAGGAGGGTTTCTCTGAGTTCGTGACAAGATGGAGGGCCAAAGCCTCGATGATGACCACAAGGCCTTTCGAGAAGGACCAAATCAGAATGGTCGTCCGGAATCTACATGGCAAGCTATTATAGAAAATGATTGTGCTCTCATTATTTATGTTTACAGAATTTCATGAAATGGGAGTGCAAATCGAAGATGCCATGAAGTAGAGGCTTATTACAGATGAGAAGGAACAAGCAAAATGGCTGTTTGTTCCCAGTTCTAATGTTGCCAATGATAGCATAGCTGCGAGGCCATCAGATGTAAGTGTTGTCACCACCACAAAAACTGCCGACCCCTTTGCCAATATAGGCCCACAAACATCATCCAACCCTACCCAAACTCAAGGTAGGACTTTAACCAACTATTTATGACCCTGTCCAAAGCCATGCATGTGCTAGTCAAAAAAGGACACCTAAAACCCTTAGAACCTCGTCCACTTCCTGATCCCCTTCCAACCAAACACAACCCTACAAAATATTATGCGTTTCACCAACAACATGGTCATGACACTGAACAGTGCTTCCGATTGCATCATGAGATTCAGGATCTCATTAAGAACAAGGTGATCACTGCACCTCAGAAACCAAATGTAACTACAAATCCACTCCCAGCCCATAATCAAGTCCCCCCACCTAGAAATCTTAATCTGATCCATACACTGGCCACCTCTTATGACCCGAGCATATATATTACCCCCTCCCACCTATCGAAACCAATGCTGTTCATTCTTGAGGGCACAAATCTATGCATGATGGACACATTTAAGCCACAACCTAAGCCTCACAATATGGTGACAATACTTGTGGTAAAGGAAGGTTTAGCCTTGGAGGGAGGTACTAGTCTGTTGTCAGAGTGTCCTAGGGACTTATCTGAGTGGGTGTATGACCCGAGTTGTTATATCGTGCCAACCACTCAAACTAGGCCCGAAGTGGTGCTACCAACCTCAGTAGGCGTTAATGTGGTTAGGGAGAATGGCCCAAACCTAGGGTTGGATGATTTGGTAGATCTTGAAGAAGATCTAGACAACTTATAGTTCTTTGACGAGCATGATCAAGGAAATGTACAGATCGGGTGGTTCGACCTAAATGGATCGACTAATAACGCGGATGGCTGAGTGATGAGCCAGACAAGGGAGAAGAAACTGGGGTAAAACCAGAGAGAAAGGAAGTGGAGGTAGCTGTAGTGGCCGAAAAGGCTGATGAGAAAGAAAAATTGCTAGAAGACACGTATGCGGGAAGCCCAAGTCAAAAAGTGGGGGTTGTGAACACCACTAACACTGAATAGGAAGCTGCAATGAGGCAGTTTGAGAGAGAAAGAGTTGAGGATAGTCAGAAAAATGTAACCACGTGTCGCCCTGAGGGGAGCACTTGTATTGTGAAAATGATTCAGGAGGAGTCAGACAATTATTTGTCGGCAGCTGATGGAAAGTGGTGGGATGACAATGATTTGTGTCTGGCCCATATTGATGAAGATTGGGGAGGCTGCCTTCCGGATAATACATGGTATGCTGAGGAGATAGACCATCTTACCCATAGTGGACGGTATTTTAAGCCACCACACCTAGATCAAGCAGAGGCATTGAGAAAGGACCCGGAGGTTGAGCTATAGAAAAAGAAGCAGTTGGAGGAGGAGTTAGTTTTGAAGTAGCTCAAGAAAATCCAAGTCGATATCTCTATTTGGGGACTCCTCATGGCTTCACGGGTGCACTAGCAGGTAGTATTGTCGGCAATGGATAAGGCTAAATTGTCCACTGATACTACGTCCAAGTAACTTGTGGACCCAATCTTTCCAGGTGGTGCCAAGCCGATGCTCACTTTCTCTGACAAAGAGCTACCACCAGAAGGATCGTCTCATAACAAACTGTAAACACACCATTTTCGACCGCCCTTAAGACTTGGGCACCACCGATTGATCACTCGATGATGAAAGTTGTGTGCTATGCAAATGTTTCATTTCTTCAGCAAGAATAGCTCTAAATCCCAACCTTACACCCTATTTTGGACCAAAACTATTTTGACCAAAACTTTTTTAGACCTCAAAACCCTCTCTTTCAAAATATTTTTGAAAATTCTTCTACGATGTTCTGAGACTCGCATTTCGTTAAAAATTGCACTTTTCGGTAAACCAAGCAAGGAAAAAGTGGAAATAAATGGAAGAGAGGTTAATTCTTTGAAAAAATCTATAAAACATCTTATTTAGAGGTTTGGAGTTGAAGAAAATTGGAGGAGAGGGAAGAAACCTAGTTGGTGAAGAAGTTGGGCATAAATTGTTAAGAGAGAACCAGACAACCTTCACTAAATCAGGTCTATCCTTTCGTACACTTGGACTTAAGTTGTGAGGCCACCACCATTGGAAAGTGGGCTTTCACGGCTTCATTTTACACTCAAGAATCTCCTAAAATCGAGTTCGTATGAGGGAGATATGGCTGGTTGAAGTTAGGCATCAATCTGGTTAAGCCAAAACTGAGCAACCTTCACTAAAATAAGCATATCTCTTAGCACACTTAGAATGTTGATTTGAGGCTACTTCCATTTGAAAGTAGACTTCCGGGACTTCAATTTAGGCTGAAGAATGACCTACAAAGGAGTCTGAATGAATGAGATATGCCCATTTAAAGTCGGGCCTGGAAGTAGATTTTTTGATGGCTGACTGGGCCATAATTGGTCGCTAACCGGCCACCATTGATGGCCGACAATGCACACTTCTGGCCGGTCGGCCATTGGTGACAAAGCTAGATATTTTTGTCCCAGTTGTCCCCTAAAAGCTCCAGCTGTCCAAGGCTTGATATTTTCGACCTAAGGGGCAGTTTTTCTACATATAGAAGGCCTCTCTTCTTGCTTTCAAGGTTGGAAAACATTAAGAGTGAAATATTTTTGGAAAAATCCTCTCTCTCTACAATCCTCTCCCTCTATAATTCTCTCTCTCTTTTTTAAGTTGCATAGCCTATTCCCAAACACACCAAACCAAACCTAGAGAGCTTCTTGCTAAGGTGATTTGAGCTTGGATTTGAGCTCTTGAAGCACTTGAGAGTGTGGAAATTGGTGGTTTATGGCTTAAGGGTTCATTCCTCTTCAAGAGGTATACTTTCTCTTGCCTTTGTACCAACTTTACACCATTTGTTTTCCATCTTTTCTTGCTATTTTTAAGCTCTTTAAAACCTTATTTTTATGGGCTGAAGCTTGTGGTTTAACGCTCTTAAATGTAGAGGGGTTAATCACCCTTCTTTAAACCTTGCTCTCTAAGCCTTTCCACTTGTGTTTCCCATTCTTTCATCAACTTTTTTTGAGATTTTTACCACTAATTTTCAGAGGTTTTCAGAAGCTAAAAAAGTGGTTTTGAAGTCTAAAAAATGGAGGGTTAGCCACCCCTCTTTTGGCTTGTTTACTAGCTTAAAGCTCCATGTTTTAGCTTATTGTTTTAGCTACTTTTGTCTTCATTCCAGCATGTTTTCCAACTGATTTTGGGCTATAAAAACTTTGTGTTTTTGGGCTGAAGCTTGGGTCCTAAGGCCATTAAAGGTTGAGGGGTTGATAGCCCTTCTTTGTACCTTGTTATGGAGGCCTTTACCCTTGTGTTTCCCACCCTTGCATCATCTTTTTTGGGCCTTTTAACCATTGTTTTTGAGAGTATTTTCAGTGGCCAAAAACTTATTTTGAAGTCCAAAATTGGAGGGGTTAGCCTCCCCTCCTCATGTCTTGTTTGCATGGTTAGTTAGCTTCACATGTTAGCATGTTTTTCTAGCTTCACTTAGCTTAATTCCAACATATTTTAGTCTCTAAAATAACCTGTTTTAACTCTGTTTTGCGCTGGTCAGTTTGTTTGAGTCTTGTTTTGCATAGTTGTAATGTTAATTCCTTCACTAGTTTAGTGTTTTAAGGCTTTAGCCATCATTGGTGTAAGTTGGTTGCATGTTTTTAGTGCTTTTATCACTCAATTTCAGCACATACAATCTCTGCAATCTCCCTCATTTCTTCACTTTTTCATTTGCTTTGAGGGTTATTTCAACCTTAGGGTTGTTTAAGCTTGAGGTTGAGGCTCATGCTTAATGGTTTAATCCTCCTTTGAGGGTTCATTACCAACGGCATGAAGCTTCTCTCATGCCTTAAACTACCCCTTGGTTGACACTTCTTTCACATTAGAAGACATTCACCAATGGACTAATTGACTAAAGAATGGTTTGGTAATTAAAATGAGTAAACAAAATTGGCGAGTAAAAGTGTGCAAGATAAGCATTCTCTGCGCTGCATTGCATGTGTTCAAATCGGATGTTAATTTGAACACAAAGAAAATGGGACATTTCATACTCAAAGTGATGAAATGTGTCATTTTCCTAGGTCTCCATTGCCCTTGATCATGCATGATAGGGTGGTGGTCATTTTGGTCTTGTTTGTGCATTTATTGAACTTGTACATACTTGGTCCCTTAGCCATCATGCATGGAAATTGCTTGATTGATGGTTCGAGGGCCAAGAGTTTCTCTTCTTGGAGCTTGTGTGATGATAAAGAGGGTAAACAGTACAAACAACCTGTGAGAATACACTATTTTGCTCTCTATTGCAGCATGGAGGTGTGAACCAGCAGTGGTCGACAGCTATCATTAGTGGCCGACCGGCCACCATTAGTAGCCGACCGACCCCTTGTCCCTCTTGTTGGCCATCAGTGATTTTTGCACAGTGTGTTACTGAGGTGGAGCCGAGGTGTTCTGGAAGTTGGCAGAATTTTCAGTGATCCAATATGCAAACATAGGCTTGCAGCAGCAAGGCAGTGGCTTTTCGGGTATAGAATCGAGCATGCGCATGCATATCCACCACTTCCCGGGGCTAAGTAGTTGATTACTTAGTTTACTTGCAATTGACTTGTAATCCATTAATTAGCTAAGTAGTTAATTAGATGTGATGTAATTATTTAATTAGTTAACTAGAATAGTTAATTAGTTTTGGTTTGTAATAATTAGTTATCTTAATTAGCGTAGCTAGCTGGTTAGCTTTATTCTTTCAAACCCTCCTTCGCGAGGGCGTAATGTTGTAATAAGTGTGCATGCGTGTGTGTATGTCTTCCAACCTCACGTTTTTCTCCCTTTTATTTAATCGCTTTCGATGGTTAGATTAGGGACATATTTCATTTAGCATATCGCATGCTTGCATCTATTCATTCGTATTGCATGCACCGAGGCTCGGCGCATCATTCAAATTGAATTGCCATTTCAAATATCTTATTTGAATATGTGTTTAATTGCATGTTATCAAATTAAATAATATGCCATATTAGTAGTCGAGTCTATTAATTGCATTATTGTATGCGCTGCATTGGACACTTAACATAGTTAGGATCATGCATCTTTCTAACTAGTTTCTGTTTTGGCTTGGAGTACTCTGTAAGTTTTTATGCTTTAGCATACTTGCATGAGTATGATTGCCATGTTGCCATGATAACATGCTTTCCATGAGGCTTATGTGCTTAAATACTAAACTTCTTGAATGTCTGTGGATGAAGGCTTATTGTTTGAATTGGAACGATTCAACAAATATAAGTTTTAAGCCCACTTTGTTGAGTGGCAAATCATGTTTTAAGCCCACTTTGTTTAGTGGCAAATCTGCAAACTTTAAGCCCACTTGAGGTGGCAAATTCAAACCCTTTTTGCAAATAAACACGAGTTGAATTGTTCCAAATTGAGCAAACTAGTCTATAATTGCTTGTGCGCATCACATAGTAAAGTTAGTTTAATAACCGGAACAAGAACACATAATGTATATAAAAAATCATATCATGATTAGTAGAGGCCGATCTTTGATCGGGCGAGCGGGGGTACTCAATTCATGACCTTCCCCTCTCGTACCTAAGTTCCTGAGCCGAGGCAACTTTGGTGATGACGGATACGTGTTCTTTGGCATGAGTTAGGGTTTACTAAATTTCTCCAAAAATAAAATATTTAGGTGGCGACTCTGTATCTGGCAAAGCAGTCCAATTTTGGCATTATTTGATTTAAAATCGATTTTCTAAAAAGGTTTGCCGGATTTGGACTCTTTGGTGTTTATCAGTTTCACATTGCACTTGTGAGACTAGATTCAGAACCGCGGGAGTCCGAACTGTGAGGCCTTCTTTTCAAACCTTCCGAAAGGGGGCGCAAAAAAAGGCGAGTCCACACAAACCGCTCCAATTCAAACAATCAAGCCTCCATCCACAGGCATTCATGCAGTTAATCATTTAAGCACATAGCCTCATGGAAACCATGCGAAACATGGCAACATGACAATCACACTCATGCAAGCATGCTAAAGTGTGAAAGCTTACCGAGTACTCCAAGCCAAAACAAAAACTAGTTAGAAACAATGCATGATCCTAACTATACAAGATGCCTAATGCAACACATGCAATAATGCAATTAATAGGCTCAACTACTAAACATGGCATATGCAACACTTTGATAGCATGCTTTGAAACACGTATTCACATAAATATTGAATTGACAATGCATTTTGAATGATGCATCGAGCCTCAGTGCATGCAAGACAAATGAATGGATGCAAACATGCAAGCATAAGGTATTTTAATAAAAAATGTCCCTAATCTAACCATCGAAAGCGGATAAATAAAAGGGAGAAAGACGTGGGGTTGGAACACACGCACACGCACACGCACACGCACACGCACACGCACACTTATTACAACATTGCGCCCTCGCAAAGGAGGGTCCGAATGAATAAGCACTAACTAGCTATGCTAATTAAACTAATCTAATTAAACTAATTAGACTAATTATTACAAATCAATCGAATAACTAGCTAACTAATTACTAATTATTACAACACTTTAACTAATTAGCAAACTAGTTAATTAGAGCAAAAGTACACTAACTAATCAAGAATATTGAACTACACTACCTTAGCTCTGCTTTGGGAAGTAGAGGGTGCATGCACTCGGTTTTCGCCTCGAAAAGCTCTCCGGTTTTGCTCTTGAGAGGCTCTGTTTGCAGGGTTGACCACATTCCAGAACCTTTCTGCTCCAATTTACCAAATCAATGCTAAGGATTGCACCAGTGGCCTGCCGGCCATGAATGCTTACTGCCGGCCACCTGCCAGCCAAAAATGTGCCTTGTCGGCCAATAGTGAGCCACTGCTGGCCACTGGTGCCCTGAGTCACCACACTGCAATAGCGCACAAACAGAGGAAAAGGAAGGGTTTTCCTAGGGTATGTTTGTATTGTGCCCCTCCTTATCATCTCAAAACATCAAAGGAATGGCTCTTGGATCCAAAACCACCAATCAAGTATTTTCAATGCATGATGGCCAAAGATCCAAGGAGTACAATTTCAATAAATACACAAAACAAGACTCGAGGCCATCACCTTATCATGTGTGATCAAAGGCAATGGAGACTAAGGAGATTGGCTCATTTCATCACTTTGAGTATGAAATGCTCCAATCTTCCTTGTGTTCAATATAACATCCGATTGAACACATGCAATGCAACACGAAAGATGCTTAACTTGCTCAAGTTTTACTTGTCATGTTTTATTTACTCATATTAATTACCAATCCATCCTTCAACCGGTTAAGTCTAAGGTAAGAGTCTTCTAATGGAAAGAGGGCTTAAGCCACAAGTACCATGAGCATGAAAGAGGCCTCATGCTGTTGGTAATGAACTTCCGAAGGAATTAAACCATTAGGCATGAGGGTCTCAATTCCACACTCAAGCCAACAAGAGGCTCAAAGCCACTTTCAAAACAAAAGGAAGAGTGAAGAATAGAGGGAGATTGCAGAGATTTCAGTGCTGAAATGGCATGCAAAATGATACTACAACATGCAAGCAACTCATGCAAAACATGTTTAAAAACCAAAAACACCAAACTAGTGAAGATAACAACACTATAGGCATGCAATACAAAGCTCAAAAGGTGCAAACACTTCAAAACAGTCCTAAAACAGCCTAAAAGATATTCTAAAACATGTTTGAAATAAGCTAAAAATAGCTAGGATAGGAGGCCAACACATAGCACAAGCTAGATTATTAAGCACAATTGCATTACAAGCATACAAAGCAAGCCTCAAGTGACCAAACCAGCTCAAAATAGAGCTAAAACTAGCCAAAAAAGTAGCAAAAACATGCTAAGATTAAGGTACAAAATGCTAGAAAATCATGCTCACATGTTAAGCTATATCTAGGCTTACAAACAAGACACAAGGAGGGGAGGCTACCTCCTCCCATTTTGGGCCTCAAAACATAGTTTTTACCATTGAAAATCCCCTAGAATTCAGTGGTTAAAAGAGCCAAAAAAGTTGTTTTAGAAAGCTTTGAAAGATGGTACAACAACTTAATAATCAAGCAACAAGAAGGGTAGATTACCCCTAACTCCAAACAAGCCTCAAACAACCATTTTAGACCATAAAAATAGAGATTTTCAAAGGTCAAAACCAGCCTCAAAACAGTATGCAAAGATGGTAAAACAAGTATTTAAAATAAGCTTAAAACCCAAGTGTTCTACCTCTTGAAGACAAGATACAATTTAGGAATCAAAATCAAGCCAAACCAAGCCAAAATCCTCTTCTATAGCTCAAATAGGACCTCAAGCAACCTCAACTCAATGGTGATCAAGTTTGATCAAAGGCTTATATGCAAGAGTGTAGAGAATTTAAGCTATAAGGCACAAAATATTTAGCGAGAGGATTCTAGAGAGAGAGAGAAAGAGAGAAATTTTTAGTCTTCAAAAATTTCCAACCCCCACACATGCAAGAGGGGCCCTCTATCTATAGAAGATGCAAAATCCGTCAAAGAGATCCAGCCATACACGTGCAAGAAGATGGCTCAATCTGTGCAAATAGCTGGCACAAAATATCAGAAAATATCTACTGATACACTGGTGGCCGGCCGACCATCAGTGATGGCCGGCAGGGGCTCATTGATGGTCGGCAGGGCACATCAATGGCCAGCAGGACAAAATCCATGGCCGGCAGTGCATCAAAAACATCATGTTGAAAGGACCTAAACATGGTCCAAAAATGAGATAGAATTGATGCAGGGTTTGGAAAGCTCAAATCTGTGGCGCTTCGCCACGGATTTCGAGCGCTCGACGAGCAATCAAACTCATCACTAGATATACTTGCAAGAACATCCAAGTCTTGAGGACAGTCAAAAATAGAGTGTCTACAATTATATGTGATTTTGGCTTTGTATCTATTCATCATAGGAAAATTTGTTAGAATCTGTACTTTGAACTGAAAAGTGAAGGCCTTATCAGCTACGGAAACCAAAATTGGTTGGTTTATTATGATCGCCATAATTTTTAGAGCCTACGGTGAAATTTAATTAAAAACTATTCGTATCAAAATAATTGGATTAAATTGATTAATTTAAGCTTAGTTAATTGGCCTTAATTAAGTTGATTAGCCAAGTGTATATATATGGGCCGTATGAGCTTAGATTGAACTCATTTCTCACACTTAGCTGAGGTTACACTCTACAGAGAGAGAGAGAGAGAGAGAAGCCATCCTTGTAGATTTTTGCGAGAGAATTCAAGATTTGAAAGGCTAGGCTCAAGAATTAGCTAGGAATTGGAAGATTGGAGCCTCTAGGTGAGTAATTAGACATGAATTCATGAGTTTGAGTTGTAATTATGTGAACTCAAAGATAAATTGTAATCAAGAACATGAATTGAGTTGAATTTGAAGTTTGTATGTACATGCATGTGTAGACACCCCATTTTTGACTGACCTTAAGACTTAGACGTCATCGATTGAGTGCTCGATGATGATGCATGTTATGCTCGTTCTGAGGTTTCGGAGTTTTGGCTGAGAGCCTTACCCCCGGACCTCGGGACCCTTTTGTGTTTTGCCTCGGTTTGCGAATCAAGTTCTGTTTTCTCTTCCCGAAGGGAGGGAGAGGTCTCGTAGACCATCTCTCAGTGGCCATAGGCTACTTTTCATGGTCGTAGGCCACTGTTCCTGTTTGGAGACCAATTTTCAGTTTTCGGAGCTATCGACCGTGCGCCTCGGTTCGGGACCGCTTAACTTTCTCCGTTTGCTCCGATTTTTGGCACACACCTTGTTTCCTCTGTCTAGAGGGACACTGTGGCCCGGGAGACCACCTTTGTGGTCGCACGCCACTTTCGGTGCCTAACAGCTTGTTTTCGGGGCACCTGGCTGCGCGTTTTGACCGCCGAACCTTCGTTTTGCATCTGTCTTGGTTCATTTTTGGCATGGACCCTATTTTCATTGTTTGGGAGGTGGTACAAGGGTGGCAGACCATCTTTTCTCCTTGGAGACCACTTTTCTCTCCGCTTGTCAGTTTTCTGATTTTCTTGTCGGGAAGCTGGTTTTCTTGGTTTTTGGGCCACATTTACTGGTCTCCCACCCCACCATTAGCTTGCATTCAATCGGGAGACCACCAAATGGGGCCACTGACCAGTTTTTTTTAGTTGAACCTTTTGAACCCTTGTTTTAGCATCTTGAAGAAGCTTGAACCTTTTCTTGAGGAAGCTTGAACCTTTTGAACCTTTGTTTTAGCTTCTTGAGGAAGTTTGAACCTTTTGAACCTTTGCTCTAGCTTCTCCAAGAAGCTTGAACCTTTTGAACATTTTTTTAGCTTCTCCAAGAAACTTGAACCTTTTTTTAGCTTCTCCAAGAAGCTTGAACCTTTTTTAGCTTCTCCAAGAAGCTCAAACCTTTTTTAGCTTCTCCAAGAAGCTCGAACCTTTTTTAGCTTCTCCAAGAAGCTTGAACCCTCTTATTTTTCTATAAGAGAGGCCCCCCCTCTCCTTTAGAGAGGTTGAAAAAAATTGGTCCAAGGCATACAAGACTTCTCCCTCTATATCTCTACATCCAAGGTCAAAAAGTGCATGGTTCTTGCACCTTTGCATACCATCTCCCAACCTAACCCCTCCACCATCACTCTAAGCATCTTGGAGGCCATTTTCAGAGGTTGAGAGGCTGCCTTTGTGGTCCAGAGGTTGCTGGTCCTTTTGTGCTACAAGGGTAACTCACTTTCTCCCTTTTAAGGCTTCATTTTGCTTCATCTTTTAGCTATACTTGCAAGCATATTTGAGCTTTGGTGTAAACTTAAAAAAGTCTTATCTTGAGGCCCTTAACATGTTTGTTTAAGATCATTTTTCTGTTGGGGGTCATCTACCCCCTTGTATGCTTCATTTTACCTTGTTTTGAGCCATGCATTAGGGCCTTTGCATTGACCTTTGTTTGGCCTTCTAGCCACTAAAATCCAGTGGATTTCAGTATCTACCATGCTATTTTGAGTGCCAAAACAAGAGAGGGGTGACCCTCTCTCCCCTTGTTTTGTTTCCTAGCATATTTGGCCTAACAAAGGAGCCCTTATTTGCATGCTTCCAAGCCATGTTTCAGGCCATTTTTGGTAAGTTTTAGGACCTGCATAGGCTCTTTCTGGAGCTTTTTTTTTCCATATTGGGTGTCCATCTTGCATGTGTAGAACAACCCTCCTCATAGCCTATCAAAGGAGCATGTCATTATTGCATGCATTGACCATGTTTCAGTGGTTTTTTGGGCTTTATTTGTCATGTCATACCTCTGACTTTTTCTGGTTTAGTGGCCTCTTGAATGCCTTGTATACTTGTAGTGTAAACCTTCTTCACTAGCTTGTATTGCATGTTGTTTTGGCCCTTGATTCTAGCACTTTTTGGCCATGCCTTAAACCGATTTTGTGCATGTTTTGGACTGCCTTAGCTCTTTTTTTATGCCTCATGGTTGAATGATGCTTTCTATGCATGGTTGTAGTTCAATACCCTTGCCTAGCTTTGAGTTTTAGAGCCTATTGCATGCTTATACTGAGGTGTTTTCATGTTTTGGGGTCATTGAGCATGCTATTTCAGAGCTTATACTTGTGCTATATTCCCATGTTTTCCACTCTTTAAATGCATTTGAGAGTTGTGCTTGTATGCCTCATTTATGGACCATTGCATGAGCTTCATTTCCATGCATTTTGAGCCATCATTTTAGGCCATTTTCCCTCTTTCTTGGACCTAGATAGGGACAATTTGGGCCTGGTTGGGTCATTTGTGCATTTCTTTGGGTACCTATAGTGTAATCCACTTCACTAGTTTCGGTATTTGGGCCATCTAGCATGCATTATGTGAGGTGTTTGCATGTTTCGGGACCATCTTACATGTCATTTCAGAGCTGGAAAATACATGATTGTATGCCATATTTCATGCTTACCATGCTTTGGTGGAGTTGCACTTTGTGCCTTAGGTTTGGTCCCTTACATTTGTGCATGATTGCATGTGTGTTGTTGTTTCATTTTCATCATGTATTGGCCACTGATTTGAGTGTGGCTGAGGCCCATTCATTTTAGTTTAAGTCCATCTTGCATTGTATATGCCATGTAGTCCATGTTGTTGCATGATTGACCATTGCATTGAATATGCCTTGATCGTCTCATTGATAGTCTTCATATGTGCATTGTGTATGCCATATAGTTCGTGTGCATTGAGTATGCCATTCTTAGTTCATAGCATTGCGTATGCTAGTTGCATGTCTGCATGTCATTTCTTGCATGTTTGCATGTCTTAGTTGCATTTCATTTAGGATTGCACGCTAGTTGTTGCATAGTGTTTGGAGTAGGGTTTAGTCCAAACACGGGAAGCGAAGGACGTTTCGTACTCCAAGTGACGAAACGTGCCTCGATTCTCGGCTGTTGACACTCCGGATTACCCATGATGGAGTTTAGGCCTTGTTGTGTTTATATGTGCATTCATTTTACATCGAGTCGTGCAATCTGACTCCTCGGCCATCATGCATCGAGATGCGTGATTGGTGGCACGAGGATCGAGGACTACACTCCTTGGAGCTTGTGCAATGATGGGGAGAGTGGTCATGCACACATATGTTGAAAATACTTTGCCATGCCCCTTTCTCGCTCTCTGTTGCAGCAAACCGGAAACCCGCAGCAAAAACTAGTCAGCAGCCTTCTAGAGCTTTGTACAGTGTTCTGGGACCAGTTGCAAGCAGAGGCAAATCGAGGCATCGCGATGGATTTCCCGACAAGGCGACTTGAGCATGCATGTATCCCTATTATTCGGAATAGAGCTGAGGTAGTCCATTTTGTTTAATTTGCATGCTAGTTTCCTTACTTACTTAATTAATTCGTTAATTAATTAATGTTGTGTAATAATTAGTTTAATTAGCATAGATTAGCCAGTTTATTCTGTACTATTCATTCGGACCCTCCGAGGAGGGCAATGTTGTAATAAGTGTGTGCGTGTGTGTGATGCATGTCTTCCAACCCCACGTCTTTCTCCCTTTTATTTACCAGCTTATGATGGTTAGTTTAGGGCACGTTTCAATTAGCATACTTATGCTCGCATGTTTTCATCCATTTATCTGTCTTGCATGCACTGGGCTCGGCACATCATACTAACTGCATTGTATTTCAATTCCGAGTTGAATACGTGTATCAGTTGTTGCATTTCATATGCCATTTTAGAATAACTGAGCCTATCTTAGTTGCATTTTTGCATGTGTTGCATTAGGCATTCCAGCATAGTTAGGATTCATGCATGATTTCTAATTAGCTTCTTTCTTTGGCTTGGAGTACTCGGTAAGTATTTATGCTTTAGCATCCTTGCATGCGTGTGAGTGATTGCCATGGTAGCATGCTTACCATGAGGCTATTTGCTTATGTGATATAACTGCCTGAATGCCTGTGGGTGAAGGTTGGGTTATTTGAATTGGAACAATTCACCAATTGAGAGTTTTAAGCCCACTTGAGAGTGGCAAAATCATGTTTTCGTAAGCCCACTTGAGGGTGGCAAATCCACGTCTTAGCCTACTTGCGAGTAGCACCATTAAACCATCTTTCAAATAAACAAACATGAAATGTTTTGCTCCAACTCAAGCGATCCAGTGTATACTTGTATGTTGTGTGCATCACATAGTAATTCTAGGCTAATAACCAGAATAAAAGCACATAATGTTTTCAAAACTCGATATCATGGTTAGTAGAGGCCGATCTTTGATCAGGCGAGCGGGGGTGCTCATGAAATGACCTTCCCCAATCGTACCAAAGTTCCCGAGCCGAGGCAACTTTGGTGATGACGAGCACGTGGCCTTAGGCACGAGTCAGGGTTTCCTAAATTCCCCACAAAATAAAATATTTAGGTGGCGACTCTGTATCTGGAAAAACAGTCTATGTTTGGCACTTCTTTCTAAAAATCTGTTTTCCAAAACGATTTGCCGGACTTGGACTCTTTGGTGATTTATTAATCTTGCATTGCACTTTGCGAGATTAGATTAAGAACCGTGACATTTGAGTCCGAACTGTAGTGAGCCCAAATGAACAAAACGGGATTTCTCCCGGGGCATTCGGGGACGTCTACAGTTTCTGGCGACTCTGTTGGGGATTTAGAGAATTTGACTCGAACTCATGATATCTTGTTTTGACTGCACTTATGTGTTTCTTTGCATTGCATTTGCATTGGTGCGCCTAAGTCACAGTGCTTGTCGTCTGCTATTCCTGAACAGTTTGCTGGAGGCTCGCTTCGAGAAGCGTGCCATAAGGCTAACCGGTTACGGGCTCTACCACAATGGGAACACAAACCCCGATTTTACCGGGACACCCTTTTTGACCATTCAACCTAGTGCATATTCGGAATCCATAGTGACTATCCCAAACTAGGACAGGTTGCTCACCCGATTATAGGTTGTTTGAAACCGCTGCGTGCATAGTGAAATCCTAGCTCCTGACAAAATAGGACAGGGAAACCCTACCCCTCCATAGGGGTGTTTTGGCTCTCACTTGTTTGCTATGTGCTTTTAGAGTGCGTCTCTACAGGAATGCATGTATCAGTTTGCAAGTCTGGGTATCAGGCCGGTGGGTATCAGCATCAGTATTTTGGGGGATCAGTTTTACCCGAGGGTATCAGATTTGAGGTAGAATTTTGGGGCAGAAATCAGTAACGAGTGCAGTCATTCAGCTATGCTCATATCTGTTCTAGTGAAATCAGGCTGAGATGCTTTTTGTTTTCTCTTTTGCTAGGGTAGTCCTGGAACCATAGCTTCAGAAGGCTCCGATATCCCCCAGATTCATTGGACTTGTGTTGATAGACTTTGTCAGGTCAGAGATTCAGTTCAAGGGCAACTAGTTTTCCTTCGCTAGGGGTAAGGCAAAGAAGGGCCAGATAGGGCTCATTGGTTCATCTGATCTGACAGTCACCAGTCCCATCATCAGTAGACCCATGATGACACAGAGTTCGGAAGAGGAAATTGTGGTTATGGCAGCCGCATTAAACCAAGGAATCATCTTGCAGGGTGAGACCGACGTTGAAGTACCACACCCGCCCAGGTCGCCTGCCGCACATCCAATCTGGGAACCCCAATTGTTTCAAGGTCGTGAGCCCACCACATTTGAGTTGATGGGAATGATTGGTGACCTTCAAAGATCTGTGGCTAATCTAGCCTACGGAATGTTGGCTCCGCCACCAACCACATCGTATGCTGGGAACTTCATGCCGGAGGAGCCCTCGTTACTGGGGCGAATGGTAATTGAGCTCAGCCAACCTGAGGTTGTCTCAAACTTCGACAATGACATGTCGACAACAACAAGGCTCCACTCTGATCAAGCAACCCAAACCTTCCACCAAGCTGAGGCTAATGGAAAGAATAAGATGAAGGTGGACACTGATCCCTACGAACAACTCCAGCAAGTTGTTGAGGCTCTAAAAACTGGAGGGTTGAATAAGCAACAAGTACTCGTGGTTGTTGCTAAGACTGTGGATGACATCTTCCCCACTCAGACCGGGAGCAGTTCAAGCCAGGGGAAAAATCAGGATAGGGACCGTCATACCAGAACCGTTCCTTCCAATCCGAACCCTGCACCTGGAAAAGATCAGAAAGCCAAGGTGGCACTTGCCGATCCTTTCGCTAGTGCGTCCAGCGAAGGTCGACAGACTTCGAAGTATTTACCCTAAGGTTGCAGGGTCTTCCATGCCCTCTACATGCCTTTGTCCAAGGCTCTTCAAATCCTTGTCAAAAAAGGGCATCTCAAACCCCTCGAGCCTCGGCCTCTCCCGAATCCCCTTCCAGCTAAGCATGATGGTACTCAGCACTGCACTTTCCATCAACCAACCGATCATGGCACCGATAGTTGCGTCCGTCTTCGCCACGAGATACAAAATTTGATTGACAACAACGTCATCGCCGCACCAGTCTCGCAAGGTCTATCGGCACTAGATCGATGAACGTGGGGGATAATGCGATGTGATCGGGGGGATGAACCACTTGCAGGAGGCACTCAGTTTACTTCAGATGGGGCGTATGGCACGCACTGTTTTGAGCATTCGCGAACGCTGGTTTTTGTACGTTCTGGCTTGGGTATTGAGTCAGTTCTGTTGTTTTGTTTTGAGTCTGTCTCTTTGTTTTGAGTCAGTCTTTTCATACTGAGTCAGTTGGGGTCTGTCTTGTCGTATCGAGTCAGTCCTGTTGTATAGGAGTCGAGTGATTTTGGAGATGTTACCTCGGATGTCATTATTTTTTTTTGTGTTTGTCTTTTTGCTTTCTTTTGAGTTTGTTTCTGCCTTGGAGCCAGTTATGCCAATAGATCTGAATGAAACAGTAGTGATTTCCACGCTTTTGAGTCTGTTTCTTCCTTGGAGCCAGTTGTGCCAGAATTTTGAATGAAACAAGCAGTGCTTTTCACCTACTTTTCTGTGCCTTGAAATCATTGCATTGACCTAAGTTTTTCAAAACTTTTTGAACATTGTGATGAAAACAAAAAGGAAGGAATTCCTCGGGATTTACAAAAATTTGATCAATTGAGAGAAAGAGAGGCATGCTAAGCCCTTAATGAATGAGATCATTCTTGTTAATGTGAGTACTGAGAAGGATCCTGGCTTGATCTAGATTGGTTTCACATTGTCTTCCGCGCGAGCGATTAGTCGCTTTCTTAAAAGATTTCAAAAAATATTTTGCGCAGTCTTGCGAAGACCTGGGTGGAATTGCTCTTGAGATTATGCAGCTTAGGATCGCTCTCAGCCTCGAGACTCGACCCCTTACTTTCAAGCCTCAAACTCGGACTCAGAAAGTTCAAAGGTCAACAAAATGTGAAGCTTGCATGGCCAGATTTGAAGCAGCCCACGAACTAGGGGCAAGAAAAGATCAAGAAGATCAGATCTCATCAAAAGAAGCTTGCAAAGCTAGATCAGAAGCACCCCTGGAACTAGGGGCAAAAATGTCTGATACGCTCGAAGAGCCGAAGATGGATCATTCTGCAAACCAATGAAGATCGGCAAGAATGCCAAATCCCAGAAAGGGGGAGAGAAGAAAGTATTGTTAAAGGACAACCAAGTTCCTATCCACAACACTAGGGGCAATTTCACCCTCCATTGGATGGACTTCTACATCATCAGCGAACAACAGCCATTCTCTTGGATTCAGATGGCTCCGAGATCTCAAACCATTCAACATGGACAAAGCTAAACTTTCACCCTTGAGAGGCTCGCTGGGCCGAAAACCCGGAAGGGTTACCCAGGCAAAAGTTAGAGCAAGAAAAAGAAGAAAAAGAACAAAAAAAAAGAAAAATGCAAAGAATAAAAAAAAAGAAGAAAAGAAGAAAAATGAAGAAATTGAAAAGAAAAGATGAAAAAGAAAAAAGAAGAAAAGAAATGAAAAGAATTGAAAAGAAAAGAAGAACATAGCTCGCAAGGTTGAAAACCCGGAAGGGCGGCCTTGGCAAAAGTTAGAGCGTAAAAGGTAAGGGTTAATACACGAGTGTACCTACCCCGAACTACGTAAGGCTTGATTCCCATCTTTGGGATACGTAGGCAACTTCATTCTAAAGTCCAGCCATAAAACACTTCAAATTCGACTGTGTCCATGTGATGGTTCTGGTCATCTTTGTCTTCTCTGTATCCGAGAGTTCGGTTGTGATTGTCACTCTGAGGACTGATTACAATGTGCTGCGGTGCTATCCAAACAAGGGGCAACTTTCCGTTGCCATATAGTGTGCTATGGTGCTATTCAGACTAGAGGCAACGTTCAGTTGCCATGCAGTAACATTCAGACAAGGGGAATTTTCCATTTGTTTTGGATCTGAGGTTGTGCATCTCAAGAGTAAATTCTGCGTTGGTCGAGCAGTGGCCATTTGCAAAAATAGTTTTTGAGAATTTTTAATGAGGTTGACTAATTCTCTCAAAAATTATTCTATTTTTCTAAAACTGGACCACTTCTTGGATCCAAAAAAGGAAAATTTTCAGTGCTCATAGCCTGACTTGCATGATTTTAAATCAGAAAATTGAACAAGCATGTTAATCTAACTCTCATATTGGTCAAAATTGTATTAGTAGAAAAACAAAAAAAAAAAATGGTCAAAATAATGAAACTAGGGGCACAGTTGAGTCAGGTGTTCTGTCTTTTCCCCGTTGTCAACATACTTGCCAGAAAAGGGCACCACTAAAGCTGACCACAAAAGGGCAAAAAGCTCTCACATCCTCCAAGCAACGAGGTATCAAGCCAAGTGCGAAGTACGAACTAGAATGGGGCAAGATATTCCACTCCCTCATCTGGATAGATCTGATCATATCTAAACTCCCCAGCAGTGCATCGTCAACTGATGTCCGCTGAAGATTTGCTACACACCCAGTTGTGGCGGAACCCCTCTGTGGGAGGAACTCACTGGTTGTGCGTAGAAGAAAGAGAATCTAGCAGCATGCTAGGGGCAAGAGCCCGCAATTTCTTGTTTATCCATCAACCACCTAGGGGAGGGATAAAAAATGAGAGATTGAAGAATAGAGAGATGTGCGCTGAGAGAAAAAGTGAGAAAAAGGGCTTTTTCGGAAAAACAGAGCCTGAGGGCCGAGTGATGTGAGAATTACAAATGAAAAAGGGTGGGAAACAATACCCGGAGAAACAGGCTCCCTGTGCACATTTGAGTCTTGTGTTTTGTTGTGTTTTGTTTGTCTTAATTCTTGTTTTGAGTCATTTCGAGTGTCAATAGGTGTGTTTAGGTTGTTTACCTTTGTTTTTCTTTGTTGAGCCGTGATGCACTGTGTCCAGTCGTAGGCTCAATACCCGGTTGAGAATCCTTTTCTCATTTCAATCTCAAAAATGAATCATTTTGTGCTCAGAGTGCTGTGTCGTTCTCCATATTTGTGCAAAACAGGATTTGTTCTTTCATAAAACCGTAGGGTTCAACCCAGGTCATGTGAAAATAGTAAAACCAGGACCTATCTGAAGCTATATAGGTTCCAAACTGCAAAGCAAAAGAAAATGGGAAAATTTTGAGCATTTGAGTGTGTTTCACCATCAGAAAATTCCGAGATTGCATTCCATATGCACCTCCTCAGACCTTGTTAATGCTACCGAAGTATGAGTGCGCCTCTACCTCAAGTGTAAGTCTGCTTCAAGTCAAAATGGCGGTCTAAGCAGCACATGTGGTTTTCACATACAGATGTTATCTCTTGCCAACATAAACGAGGTGTACCCTTTTCGAGCTGAGTGTGTTGCAAAGCCCTCTGAGAGATAAATTGGAGGCACCAGAGTACATGTTTGATGCCTCTCTATTGTATAGAATGTGCACTTTCATATACACTTCTGTTTCATGCGTGCCACACATCGTTATGATTCATGCATAGAATATGCTTACTTTCGATTCCGCATAGAATATGCTTTGCTTGCAATGTTGCATAGAATATGCCTGTCTCATGCATAGAACATGCGTTCAATATTGCATAGAATATGCTTTCCATGTTGCATAGAAAATGCCTCCATACTTGCATAGAACATGCACTTTATCGCACTTCTTTTGTGCACCTTCCGCGCACTTTCTTGTGCATTGTATCTCTCTCGCACTGTCTTGTGCACTTATACTTTGTATCTCACTTGCACTATCTTGTGCATTTCAAATCACTCACGTTGTTTTACGCATCGCACTGTTTTGTGCATTACATTTCAATCGCGCTATTTTGCGCATCGCACTGTCTTGTGCATTGCATTCATTCGTGCTATTTTGCGCACCTCAATCGCACTGTCTTGTGCTTTACATATCGCATCACACTGTCTTGTGCATTACATTTCAATCGCGCTATTTTGCGCATCGCATTGTCTTGTGCATTGCATTCATTCGCGCTATTTTGCGCACCTTAATCGCACTGTCTTGTGCTTTGCATATCGCATCGCACTGTTTTGTGCAGTTTTACATTCGCGTTGTTTTGCGCATCGCACTGTTTTGTGCAGTTTATCACTCGCGCTGTTTTGCGCATCGCACTGTTTTGTGCAGTTTATCACTCACGCTATTTTGCGCGTCACACTGTTTTGTATAGTTTATCATTCACGCTATTTTGCGCATCGCACTGTTTTGTGCAGTTTACATTCGCGCTATTTTACGCATCGCACTGTTTTGTGTAGTTTACACTCGCGCTATTTTGCGCATCGCACTATTTTGTGCACCTTACTTGCATTGTGCATGCATTTTATCACGCTATCTTGTGCACCTTACCTGCACTTGTTAGTGCATTGCATCGCGCTATTTTGCGCACCTCTCTGCACTTGTTAGTGCATTGCATTGTGCTATCTTGCGCACCTTACTTGCACTTGTTAGTGCATTACATTATTATGTATATTTCATAGCATTGTTATGCTTATTTTTCCCACATTGTTATGCGTCACACTTAGGCTGCATGGTCATGCACCTCTCCACTTGCGTTGTCACGCACTTTCTACTTGCATTGCTAAGCATGTTGCTAACGATATTGTACCTGTTAAGTTTCTTGCTTTTACAGGCACGATATTGTACGTACGGTTCATTTGAGGCTGGCGCGACCAGATGAACCGGACAGGTATTGTATCTTCTCCGTGTGAGACGTAGCGAGAATTGAATAATTCTCTTACACCTTTTCTGCATGTGATGTAGTTAGATTTGTACATGCTTGCTTAAAACTGTTGCATGTTATGCTTCGTTACAGCTTTCTTTGCATGATCATAAGTTATGTTCGGCCTTGAACATTTTCTTTGCATCTTGCCCCTACTTGCGGGCACATCTCTTTGATTATCTTGCCTGTTTGTCTAAGTCTTCGGCCTTGTCAAAAATGGGTCGTCTCTAGGCTTTGACATTCACTCCCGTCATTTATGACTTTCGAGTTCTGTCAAAGAGGGGCAACTGTAGACACCCCATTTTTGACTGACCTTAAGACTCAGACGTCATCGATTGAGCGCTTGGTGATGATGCATGTTATGCTCGTTCTGAGGTTTCGGAGTTTTGGCTGAGAGCCTTACCCCCGGACCTCGGGACCCTTTTGTGCTTTGCCTCGGTTTGCGAACCAGGTTCTATTTTCTCTTCCCGAAGGAAGGGAGAGGTCTTGTAGACCATCTCTCAGTGGCCATAGGCTACTTTTCGTGGTCGTAGGCCACTGTTCCCGTTTGGAGACCAGTTTCTAATTTTCGGAGTTGTCGGCCGTGCGCCTCGTCTCGGGACCGCTTAACTCTCTCCGTTTGCTCCGGTTTTTGGCACACACCTTGTTTCCTCTGTCTAGAGGGACACTGTGGCCCGGGAGACTACCTTTGTGGTCACACGCCACTTTTGGTGCCTAACAGCTTGTTTTCGGGGCACCCGGCTGCGTGTTTTGACCCCCGAACCTTCGTTTTGCATCCGTCTTGGTTCATTTTTGGCATGGACCCTATTTTCATTGTTTGGGAGGTGGTACAAGGGTGGGAGACCACCTTTTCTCCTTGGAGACCAATTTTCTCCCCGCTTGTCGGTTTCTGGTTTTCTTGTCAGGAAGTTGGTTTTCTTGATTTTTGGGCCACATTTACTGGTCTCCCACCCTACCACTAGCTTGCATTCAATCGAGAGACCACCAAATGGGGCCACTGACCAGTTTTTTTTGAGTTAAACCTTTTGAACCCTTGTTTTAGCTTCTTGAGAAAGCTTGAACCGTTTGAACTTTTATTTTAGCTTCTTGAGGAAGCTTGAACCTTTTGAACCTTTGTTTTAGTTTCTTGGGGAAGCTTGAACCTTTTGAACCTTTGCTCAAGCTTCTCCAAGAAGCTTGAACCTTTTGAACCTTTTTTTAGCTTCTCCAAGAAACTTGAACCTTTTTTTAGCTTCTCCAAGAAGCTTGAACCTTTTTTATCTTCTCCAAGACGCTTGAACCTTTTTTTAGCTTCTCCAAGAAGCTTGAACCCTCTTGTTTTTCTATAAGAGAAGCCCTCCTTCTCCTTTAGAGAGGTTGAAAAAAATTGGTCTAAGGCATACAAGACTTCTCCCTCTATATCTCTACATCCAAGCTCAAAAAGTGCATGGTTCTTGCACCTTTGCATACCATCTCCCAACCTAACCCCTCCACCATCACTCTAAGCATCTTGGAGGCCATTTTCAGAGGTTGAGAGGTTGTCTTTGTGGTCCATAGGTTGCTGGTCCTTTTGTGCTACAAGGGTAACTCACTTTCTCCCTTTTAAGGCTTCATTTTGCTTCATCTTTTAGCTATACTTGCAAGCATATTTGAGCTTTGGTGTAAACTTAAAAAAGTTTTCTTTTGAGGCCCTTGACATGTTTGTTTAAGATCATTTTTCTGTTGGGGGTCATCTACCCCCTTGCATGCTTCATTTTACCTTATTTTGAGCCATGCATTAAGGCCTTTGCATTGACCTTTGTTTGACCTTTTAGCCACTGAAATCCAGTGGATTTTCAGTGGCTAGCATGTTGTTTTGAGAGCCAAAATCAGAGAGGGGTGACCCTCTCTCTCATTGTTTTGTTTTTTAACATTTTTGGCCTTACAAAGGAGCCCTTATTTGCATGCTTCCAAGCCTTGTTTCAGGCCCTTTTCAGTGAGTTTTAGGACCTGTATAAGCTCTTTCCAGAGCTTTTTTTTGTCATATTAGGTGTCCCTCTTGCATGTGTAGAATAACCCTCTTCATAGAATATCAAAGGAGCCTATACTTGCATGTTTCCCAGCCTCATTTCAGGCCCTTTTCAGTGAGTTTTAGGGCCTGAATAACCTCTTTCCAGAGGTGGTTTTGTCATATTGGGTGTCCATCTTGCATGTGTAGAACAACCCTCTTTATGACCTATCAAAGGAGCATGTCATTCTTGCTTGCATTGACCATGTTTCAGTGGGTTTTTGGGCTTTATTTGACATGTCATACCTCTAACTTTTGCTGGTTTAGTGGCCCCTTGAATGCCTTGTATACTTGTAGTGTAAACCCTCTTCACTAGCTTGTATTGCATGTTGTTTTGGCTCTTGATTATAGCACTTTTTGGCCATGCCTTAAATTGATTTTGTGCATGTTTTGGACTACCTTAGCTCTTTTTTTATGCCTTATGGTCGAATGATGCTTGCTATGCATGGTTGTAGTTCAATACCCTTGCCTAGCTTTGAGTTTTGGAGCCTATTGCATGCTTATACTGAGGTGTTTTCATGTTTTGGGGTCATTGAGCATGCTATTTCAGAGCTTATACTTATGCTATATTCCCATGTTTTCCACTTTTTAAATGCATTTGAGAGTTGTGCTTGTATGCCTCGTTTATGGACCATTGCATGAGCTTCATTTCCATGCATTTTGAGCCATCATTTTACGCCATTTTCCCACTGTCTTGGACCTGCATAGGGACTGTTTGGGGTTGGTTGGGTCATTTGTGCATTTCTTTGGGTACCTATAGTGTAATCCACTTCACTAGTTTCGGTATTTGGGCCATCTAGCATGCATTGTGTGAGGTGTTTGCATGTTTCGGGACCATCTTGCATGTCATTTCAGAGCTGGAAAATATGTGATTGTATGCCATATTTCATGCTTACCATGCTTTGGTGGAGTTGCACTTTGTGCCTTAGGTTTGGTCCCTTGCATTTGTGCATGATTGCATGTGTGTTGTTGCTTCATTTTCATCATGTTGTGTGCATCACATAGTAATTCTAGGCTAATAACCGGAATAAGAGCACATAATGTTTTCAAAACTCGATATCGTGGTTAGTAGAGGCCGATCTTTGATCGGGCGAGCGGGGGTGCTCATGAAATAACCTTCCCCAATCGTACCCAAATTCCCGAGCCGAGGCAACTTTGGTGATGATGGGCACGTGGCCTTAGGCACGAGTCAGGGTTTCCTAAATTTCTCACAAAATAAAATATTTAGGTGGCGACTCTGTATCTGGCAAAGCAGTCCATGTTTGGCACTTCTTTCTAAAAATCTGTTTTCCAAAACGATTTGCCGGACTTGGACTCTTTGGTGATTTATCAATCTTGCATTGCACTTTGCGAGATCAGATTAAGAACCGTGACATTTGAGTCCGAACTGTTGTGAGCCCAAATGAACAAAACGAGATTTCTCTCGGGGCATTTGGGGATGTCTACAGCATGTGAAGAATTGTCATGAGTTTGCATATTTGTGTACAAACATGCATTTTATGATGAATTGAAGGTCTATTTGGGTCTTATATTGTGAAAGCCATGGTTGTATGAATTGATTCTAGATATCTTTTAATTTTGCATGTACGTATATGTGAAAAGTTTTTGTTAGGTGCCATTTACACACCAGCTCATTGGACAAATTATTATGACGTTTGCTTCTGCAAGCCCCTTATTTTGTGATTATGTTAAGAGGCCGTGGGTAATCTCGTGATTGCTGGCCTGTTACGACGCTAAATCTATAGAGGCGGGTTTGGGTCGTGATAGAGTGGTATCAGAGCATGAGTTAATAACTCACACACTTGTCCAAATGAGCAATAAGTATGTATTTGAATGCATCAAGAATATGCTCAACGTTCTGAAATGTGAACTATGGGATTACATGGGAGATGAATTGTTGCCTATCTATACATATGTGTGTATACCTTTTATTTAGAAATAATGCAAGATCAATCAAATAATGGTGAGAACAAGAGCTGATGAACTACAAGAATCCTCTACTGCAAGAATGGATAGGATGGAAAGAATAATGCAGGAAATGGCTGAAACGCTGAGGCAACAACAACAATGGCAACAATAGTGGCAATAACCACAGCCTCCACCTCTGGACCAGCTTGCACAAGAATTATTAAATGATGATCGAACAATAGCTCTTACTAAAGAATTTAAGAAAATGAACCCACCATAGTTCCACGGAGGAGTGGATCCAATGAAGGCTGAAGCTTGGGTTCTTCGCATTGAAAAGCTATTTGAAGTATTTCCATGCACCGAATCACAGAAGGTACTGTTGACTACCTTTACACTCGGAGACGAGGCAAGACGATGGTGGATGATGATTTGAGAAAATAATAAGGGCATTGACTACGTATAGTTTTTAGGGATCTTCTACAACAAGTATTTTTCGCAAGGGGCTCATGACAGAAAAGTGTCCGAATTTGAGAGGCTTAAACAAGGTGACATGACATGGGCAGAATATGAGGCCAAGTTTATAGAATTGGCTCAATTTGCACTGCACATGGCCGACACTGACTATAAGAAAGCGAGAAAGTTTGAGGGTGGTCTCCGTAATGAAATTCTGGAAAGAGTGAATGTGTTAAAGCTATCTACTTATGTTGACGTATTGGACCAAGCTTTGACATTGGAAATTAATATAGCCAATCAGAATCATAATAAACTCCATGAAGGGAAAGGCAAGAGGCAAGGTTTCTTTATGAAGAAGAAAATGTTTAAGAAACGGAGTACGGGGTTCATCGAGTTCTAGTTTCTTAAGGAACTCAGCACCGACTTGTAACAAATGTGGTAAGAAACATTGTGGGGTTTGCTATCAGAGTTCGGGTGCTTGGTTTAGATGTGGTCGGGTAGGGCATATGGCAAGAGATTGTACCCAACGAGAACTACAGAAAAGTGGGAGGCCAATCAATAGTTCAGCCAGATCAACTGCATATCTGGGAAATACTGTTAGACCCGCTACTACTAGAGACACATTAAGACAAGAGAGAGTTTTTGCACTCATCCCAGGTGATCCACGAAATACAGAGGCAGATGTCTCAGGTACCCTCTCTATTTGCAATCAAGATGCTTATGTGCTAATAGATTCGGGGTTAACACACATTTTTGTATCTACTGTGTCTGCATCTAAATTGAATAGACCCACAGAATCATCGCCTTGTCTATTGTGTGTATCTGCTCCATATTGGGAATCTATTTTGTATTCATTTGTATACCGTGCTTGTGAAATATGTGTTGGGAATGCCACGTTATTATAAATTTGTTGCCTCTTGATATTAGGCATTTTGATGTGAACAAAACAGGCTTTGTTTAGACCACCCAGACATAAAGAATTTGTATTTGAGGGTAATGATGTAGTACCTCTGCCTTAATTTCGGTAATGAAAGTAATGCCTATGTGTTGATTGACATTTTTACTTGGAATGGTGATTGATTTTGGACATATATATATATATATATGTATATCCATACCCTTGCTCGGGGACAATTTGTTATATTACTTGTTCCTATCGACTAGACCATCGACATTATGACTCTGTGATTATGTGACCGGATTGGGCAACTGAATGATGAATTCTATTATGTGTGACGGTGTATCTTGCTTGATTAAGATGGACTAGTCTATTTGACTAGACTATTAGAACTACGATTTGTGACAATATGATTTGTTTGGAATACTTGCATAATGAAGTCTATATGTGCCACCGAAGAACTTTATGTTATGAACAACCGCATACCTGTATATCTATATGTGAACTTATTTGGAGAATGCCACACTTTATATGACCTGACACGCTTGGTATGAACTTTTGTGATGTATGATCTTGAGAATAGATGAACTTAAAGCGATTGTGAAACTATTGACTATGACATGATGCCTACTGATATGACTATGAGACAATATGAATTATCATGACATGACTTTGATATAACTGTAAGAACTGCTGACTGTCTACCTAAACGAATTAGCTGTGACCTTGGACCGAACTTTATTTGATTTGATCTGATCTGATAGGACTTATGTTTGATTGGAAAACCCTTGTCTGATTTGAATTTGTTTACGGGGGATTATGAATTGTTTACGAACGAATGACCGAATTACATTTCTAATGGGAATTGAATTGTCTGAACGATTACCTTATGACAAAAATCGCATGTGGACTGCCAATAGACTGATCTAATCATGAACACTATTAAGAATCAACCATCAGCTATGGGGGATATATGTGTTATGAATAAACTGAATTGTGCAAGTCCAGTAATTGATCGTTTTAGAGAGTGGCTGCTTCTGTGATATCGTGTTTTAAACCCGATACTATGGAAATGATTTACCATGATCTGTTTGATAATGAACATTACATAGGCTTAAAAACCTCAACTACCTAGAAGTATATGAATTTAGTATGTCTCGTGATTGATTGCCTCGGTATTATATTTGCTGTTATGGGATTAATATATGGATTTGCTTTATGCTGTTGATGACTGCCGAATAATGTTGAATGACTATGATGGAACATAAAATCGAATTGTAAACTGTGAATGGTGGAGAACATATATGCTATGTTAGAGATTGATTACTTTGGTATTATTGTACTTTACAATTGATGCTATGGAAGTATGTAAATTATGTACGTCATGTCGTTAATTGCTCGTTGTTACCTTTGCTGACATGGGAATCGGTGTCTGGATCCACTTTATATTCCTGAAGACTTTTGATTGACCTTGGATAACTGTGATGAGTCACTGAACCAAATACTGAATTGAATCGTGAATTGCCGAATGAATTGAACTTCTGTGACAAGGGAATAGATCAAACTTCTATGGTAAAGTTAGCTGACATTTGAAGTAAATATGTTGGTGACCTATCATGAAGAAGGAAATTGTTGAATTTGTGTCTAAATGTTTTCAGTGCCAACAAGTCAAAGTCGAACATCAGATATAGGTAGAGCTACTTCAACCTGTGACCACGGATTTCATTGTGGGACTACCTTGGACACCCTAGGTATAAGTTCCATGTGGGTTATTGTATATAGAATTACTAAGTCTGCTCATTTCCTTCCTGTAAAATCTTTGAAGGATGCTTATAGACTAGCCATTGTTTACATCAATAAGATTGCTCGTTTGCATGGGGTCCCAATATCTATTGTTTCAGATAGGAATCCTAAATTGTGTCTAGATTTTGGCAAGCCTTCAAGAGGCAATGGGAACTGAATTATGATTCAGTGCTGCTTTTCATCCGCAAATCGATGTATAATCAGAAAGAACTTTTAGATTTTGGAAGAAATGCTCCAAATGTATGCATTAGATTTTCAGGGAAGTCGGAAAGACCTATTCACTATTGGCAGAAATTGCCTACAACAACGGCTTTTCCTCTAGTTCCATATAGCATCGTGTGAAGCCTTGTATGGAAGAAAAGGTAGACCTCCGAATGGTTGAGGACAGAGTATTGCTTGATTCAGAGACTGAGCAAATGACTATCAAAAGGATTGAAATCCTTGAATAAAAGTATTCTGAATTGTTTTCGACTAAAGGTAAAATAAGTTTGGAGGACCAAACTTCCTAAAAGGGGGAAGATTGTGATAACCCTGTCTTGTGCTATGTTAATTAATCATGATTATTTTTGTAATTATATGCTTAATTTGAATTTGGGTGTTAATTGCATGATTATATGTGATTTTGGCTTTGTATCTGTTCACCATAGGAAAATCTATTAGAATCTATACTTTGAACTGAAAATTGAAGGCCTTATCGGCTACAGAAACCAAAATTGGTTGGTTTATTATGATCGCCATAGTTTTTAGAGCCTATGGCGAAATTTAATTAAAAACTGATTCGTATCAAAATAATTGGATTAAATTGATTAATTTAAGCTTAGTTAATTGGCCTTAATTAAGTTGATTAGCCAAGTGTATAGATATGGGCCGTATGAGCTTAGATTGATCTCATTTCTCACACTTAGCTGAGATTACACTCTAGAGAGAGAGAGAGAGAGAGAGAGAGAGAGAGAGTGAGGGCCGATTTAGAGACAGAGAAGCCATCCTTGTAGATTTTTGCAAGAGAATTCAATATTTGAAAGGCTAGGCTCAAGAATTATCTACGAATTGGAAGATTGGAGCCTCTAGGTGAGTAGTTAGACATGAATTCATGAGTTTGAGTTGTAATTATGTGAACTCAAAGATAAATTGTAATCAAGAACATGAATTGAGTTGAATTTGAAGTTTATATGTACATGCATGTGAAGAATTGTCATGAGTTTGCATATTTGAGTACAAACATACATTTTATGATGAATTGAAGGCTATTGGCATATGCAAGCATGAATTATCATGATATGAATCTCAATTTTAAGGATTTATGTCATCAAGGAAAGAATTGAAAGATGATCTCTAAAGTGATGAAGGATTTGGCACCAAATTGCACATGCAAGCATGATAATGTTGAGTTTCATGAAGTTGCTCATCATTTGTACTATTTAAGTTGAAAATGAAGCCTATATTTCACATGCATGTATAATTCAAAATGATATGGAAATTAATTTGCATGAGCTTTGAAGTTATGAAGTGAGTTTCATATGATTTGAGTTTATGAGATAGATTTATGTGAATTTGAGGTTCAAATCTTGTAAAATTAGCCCTTATATTCTTGTTAAAAGTTATATGGTAGAAATATAAGCCTTATGATATAAGTTACATTGGTTGAAACCAAGTTTTGAAGCTCAAACATACTCTGGAAAATCCCAGAATTTGACCTCTCCGCTTGAGCAAAAGAATTGCCGCTCGAGCGGAGAATGCAAGCAACCAGAAGTTTTGCAGACAGTGATGCCCGCTCGAGCGGAAGAAGTTGCGCTCGAGCGGCCACTCACATGTTTTGACTCTTGGCTCGGGCGACTAGAGTCACGCTCGAGCGTAAAAATGGGGTAACCAGTACTTTTGCAGACCCAAGGGGTTCGCTCGAGCGGCCAAAGCTGCGCTCGAGCGGGGTGCCCTGTTTTAGAAAATTTTGAAAAGCTGTTTTATGTTCTATTTTCCATTCTTTTCCATTTCTAAGCACTCTTAGTTATGCATTGAACATTGTAAATGAACTAAAGGGAAAAGAATGAGGCCTAAGAGAAATAAACAAGTTAAGAACGGATTGAATTGCTTTGTGACCCCTGTGTTATGAAATTGTGTAGGGTCAAACACGAGGACAAATCCAACTACTGAACACTGTGAGTAATACTCTAGTAAAGATATGTTCATATATGCTATTTTGAAATGCTACTCACATGTAAGTTTTTTGAATTGTGATTTTGCATCATGAATGAGGATTCCATTGTTTGGATCACAAATGAATTTGGATGTCGCTAAGTGCAAACTGTATAAGTGGGCCTGAGGCCGTTTTGACAAGTGATATACATAAGATGTTGGACCTAAGGCCGTTTTGAAATGAATGATGGTCCTGAGGCCATTTCGAAATGAATAATGGGCCTAAGGTCATTTTGATATGAAATGCGCATATGATGTTAGACCTGAGGTCATCTTGTATAAGTGGGCCCGAGGCTGTTTTGATATGAAATGTGCATAAGAAATTGGGCCAGAGGCTGTTTTGAAATGAATAAGTGGGATTGAGGTTGTTTTGGTATGAAATGTGCATATGATGTTGGGCCCGATGCCGTTTTGAAATGAGTAATGGGCCTGAGGCCGTTTTGAAATAAAATGGACCCAAGGTCGTTTTGCCTTTATAACATGCTTGTAGCATGAAGAATTGAACCCGAGGTCATTTTGTTCTATTTGTAAATGCTCCATATATGCATGGGTTAATGTTTGTAGAATCTCATTTATTAACCTCTTTACTTTAGTGTTATTCATTGGGCTTTCGCTCACTGTTTTGTATATATATATGTGTAGCGAGAGGTCCAGCCTCAGCCCTAGTGAACCCGAGGAAAGTACGAGTTTTGAAGTCAGCCATGGCACACCTCATGAACGAGGCTTTGTTGTCAACCTTTTTTGTTTTGAGACTTTATCTTGGGTTGCTTTTGGACCTTATTTCTTTGAAGGTCTATTTGGGTCTTATATTATCAAAGCCATGGTTGTATGAATTGATTCTGGACATGTTTTAATTTTGCATGTACGTATATATGTGAGTTATTTATGTGAAAAGTTTTTGTTAGGTGCCATTTACGCACCAGCTCATTGGACAAATTATTATGACGTTTTCTTTTGCAAGCCCCTTATTTTGTGATTATGTTAAGAGGCCGTGGGTAATCTCGTGATTACTGGCCAGTTACGACGCTAAACCTATAGAGGCGGGTTTGGGTCGTGACACCCGTATTCTCTCGTCTATGGGATAGAGGCTATTCTGCCAATTGAAATTGAAGTGTTGTCGCTGTGAATTATGCCAAGTGTTAGATAGCGGAGGCGGACTGGCAGCAAGGTAGATTTGAGGAGTTAATGTTGTTTGATGAGAGAAGACTAAAGGCATTGTATCATGCCCAAGGCTACAAGCGCAGAATTGCTAGGGCTTTTAACAAGAAAGTTAAGTCCAGGAATCTTAAGAAAGGAACATGGTACTGAAAGACAACCGAGCTCCCATCCACGACCCTAGAGGCAAGTTCAGACCTAATTGGATTGGCCCTTACATCATCAAATCTATCTAGTCATGAGGGGCGATTATTCTGATGGACCTAGATGGCCTGGAGTTTTCACAAACGATCAATATAGACAAGTTGAAGAAATACTATCCTTGAGAGGCTCGCTAGGCTGAAAACCCGGAAGGGCAACCTAGACAAAAGTTAGAGTATGAAAAATTAGAAATAAAGAAAAACTGAGCTCGCAAAGTTGAAAACCCTAAAGGGAGACTTTGGAAAAAGTTAGAGCGCAAAAGGAGAGAGTTAATACTCGAGTGAACCAGAACCGAACTATGTAAGGCCTAATTCCTATCTTTGGGATACATATGCAACGTCATCATAAAGTTCGGCCACAACTAGTTCCAACTCAACTGTCCTCTCTATTTGATCAGGCCATCTAGGTCCATCATTGGCCCTGTTTGGTAGGGCTTATTTCCAGCTTATTTCAGCTTTTAGCTTAATTTAAGCTATTTTGATGTGTTTGGTTCAGCTTAACAATACAGCTTATAGCTTTTTGTAAGTCAAAAGTCAACTTATTCTTTGAGTGGGGGAGGAGAAGCTTAATTTATAAGTCAAAAATCAGCTTATGTTCACATCTATAAGCTATAAGCTGTTAGGCTATAAGTTATAATCACTTTCCCACAGTTCTACCAAACGGGGCCATTGTCTAGCTTGGTTGTGGTACCTCTATTTCGGTAGAAGGGCTAGTTGCAAGATAGAGCGATGATGATGAATTCAGTTATGAGCAGTTGGAATCTTTTGATTTGGGGTTGTACATCTTAAGGATTGATTCTGTGCGTGTTAGGCAGTGATTATTCCCGAAAATTATTTTGAAAAGTTTTAATAAAAGTTGATTTTGTTGAAAATTTTACCTTTTTACAACTTAGACCATTTTGGGACCAAAAAGAAAATTTTTAGTGCTCATAACTTTAATTCCATTGATTTCAATACAAGTACATTCTCTAATTCTTTGATTTGGATCAAAGTTGCTTTTACATCATAAAACTTGAAAAGAAAAGTCAAAACAATAAACTAGGGGCATAGATGAGTCACGTGTTCCTGCGTCCTTTACTTGTGCTCGCGGCAGTGTCTGCAGCCAAAGTTATTAGGACCCAAACCCACTGCCATAGGTTTAGCGTCATGACCGGCCAATAATCATAGATTACCTACGGCCTCCATACAAATAAACTTTTTAATATAAAGTATGGGCTTAGCGGAAGTCTAAAATAACATAAAAATTATCCGTTGAGCCGTGCGTATATGAAAAGGACTTCATATCATAAGTAAAGATTCACTCTTTAGGTACGTACACCACATTAGTTCCAGACATCCACATCTTATAGTTATACAAAGCCCCAGAATATACACACATGTAAAATCATTTATCAAGCAAAAAGGGGTTCAACTAGCATGGCTCCACCTGAGCCTAGTTACTTCACTTGGAAGCTCCTCAAAAGGCTGACTCGGGTAGACTCGAGACTTTTTTAACTCTGATGTTCAGCTTGCCCACCTACATATATATAAGTAAATAGTGAGCTAGGGCCTAGTGAGTAATAACAGAATAAAGATGTTATATGAATGAAGTTTGATAACATTGCCCATCCAGATCTCAATAATCAATTCTCATTAATCAATAGATTCCATCATCGATATCTTTCAATATTAAATTAAGTGGCACATCCATGAAGTAATAAATAGCAATGGACCATGGAGGGTCAATCCAATGGACCACGAAGGGTCAATCCAATGGACCACGGAGGGTCAAACCAATGGACCACGAAGGGTCAATCCAATGGACCATAGAGGCTCAAACCAATGGACCACGAAGGGTCAATCCAATAATCTCTGTGTTTCAATTAATCTAATAGCCACGGTATTGTTACTCCCAGGCAAGAGTCTATGTTCGAAGGATGCCACAAACAGTCTCAAAAGTGAACTTCATTCATTGATAGAAAATAACATTTTAATAAACCATCCAATCGATTGCATATTGATTTCAAGAACAATAACAATTTCAAAAATAAATATAACTTGAAAATATCTTTATAAAGTTACTACTCACAGTGGTTTGTGTGTCACTAAGCCTCGGATGTCCACCTAAATAAAACACATAACAAAAGCATAATTGAAGCACCAATTCATTTTAATTCAATTCTTCTCATGTGTCTCTAACTCATTCTATGATTATAGGAGACCATTTGGTGCTTAAGGATGCTAGAAATGACTTAAGAATGGAGTTATGCATTTAAAAGAGTTAGTCAAACTTTGCTGCAAACAGGGTCTTCGCTCAAGCCCAACTTCCTTTGCTCGAGCGGGGGTTCATAAATAAGGATGGCCGTTCGAGTGCATCTTTGGTCGCTTGAGCGGTTTGTAAACTTCTCAAAAGAACTGGTTACATGAAATTTCCGCTTGACGGTCGCTTGGGCTGAAGACTGAGTAAAAGGGGTCCTCGCTCGAGTGCCACTTAGGTCGCTCGAGTGGTCTGTAAACTCTTGTAAAACTTATGGGAGCTCGATTTTCACGCTCGAGCGACACTTTCTTCGCTCGAGCGGACTGGTCGAATTATGAAATTTCCAGAACTGTGTTTGAAGTTCAAATTTGGTATTCAAAGGTTCCAAACTCGTGTTTAAGGTACAAAAACATGGGAAAACATTATAAAACAAGGAAACATAATTAATTTGAAGGCAATTGCTCAAAACCATGGCAAATTTTCAACCAAAAAACTTTAATTTCAAGTTATAAAACAAGCTTGACTCAAATTGAGTTTATATTTCTTCAAAACATGATCAAGTGATATGAGAAGTATGAAAACATGAAGGACTCTTCAAATTGAGGTGTAAAAGTGCCATGCATGTAGAAATTTCATGAATTCTAACTCAAATTATGCATGTGTGTACATGATTAACTCTTTATCTTCCAAATTCAAGGTGATTCAAGCTTCTACTAAACAATTTCATGCAAATGAACTCAAAACTTAGATGAATCCAATTCCTACATGTTTCATTTTCAAGGACTAAGGTTAGAGATCATACCTAGGGCTTGAATTTAAGTATGTAATAGCTTAAATCCCCAAGTCCTCCACAATTTCCTTTAAATTCTCCTTTCTCTCTCTTTAAATGTTGAGCTTAGCTTCCTTCTCTCAAAATCTCAGCTCAAGTGTTTATATAAGTGATTTCAAAACATGTGCTAAGCTTATATAGAGTGTAATTAACTTAGCCTAATCAAAGTTGATTAAGGTTAATTAATTAGGCTTACTTCTAACTAAGTTCAATCAGTTCATTCAAATTATTTTGATCTGAATCAATTTTCAATTAAAACCGCCATAAGATTCTAAATATTCTAATTAGTCTATTAAGCTAATCAATTTTAGTTTCTGAAGTTGTCTAGACACTTAATTTCTATCTTGAAGTTACCAATTCAAACAGATATTCCATGTAATAACAGATAACTACAAAATTAAGCATTTAATCATACAATTAAACACACAATTATGCAATTAAACTTATTGAAATAATATAATATAATAGTTTGGAGATCTGGGTCATCACAAAAGTTAGCCCAACCTCTGCCTCGTCCTCGAGCCAAGCCAAACACTCCCCAGATAGGGCATAATTGAAACTAAGGGTAAGGGCCAGAAGCTCTCTCGTTCTCCAATCAACGAGGTACCGAGTCAAGTGTGAACCACGAATGGGAAATGGGGCCAGATATTCTACCCCCTCATCTGGACAGGTCTGATCAAGTCCAAACTGGCATCTAAACCGAAAAGGGAAGTAAAACACGCCGTGCGTAAGGCTAATCAACTGAATGCCCGGTTGTCGGGTCATGCTATAGCTCATCTCAGCCAAGTCAAGCCAGGGGTAACGCCAAATCCAGTTGCACCACCAGCCCTTACTGGGAAAATCCATTAGCCGTTGGCAGAAAAAGTAAGCTCGGGCTGAATATTCGGGGCAAGGATCCACCACTTTCAACTTATCCATGAGCCATACCTGAGAAGGGATGAAAAATAAGAGAGATTAAAGAATAGACAGGTGTACATTGAGAGATAAGTAAGAAAAGGGCTTTGATAAGAAAATAGAGCATGTGTGTCGAGTGATGTAAGAAATATAAATAAGAAAAGGGTAAGAAACAATACTTGGAGAAGTAGCAGACTCCTTGCAAATCGAGTGGTCTCTCGCTGGTGAAAAGCGTCTGAACCCATCAGAGTCTTGACCAGTGCCAAACTAATGCAACTTTTGCCCTCTTTTAGACATTGGGCTACTTCGATAAATCGAATGTTGGCTCCGCGGTCACTAGGGGCAAGAAGAAAATGTGTGAGCGTACATAAACAGAAGGCATGTTGCCGAAAGCCTTGCTAGAGAGGGTCGCCTCTGTCTCCGATGTTAGAAAACTGATGAATCAAGCTGGGTATGTCTAGCTCCCCGTCATGAGCCAAAGATCAAGCTTTATGCAAAGTGAGTCCACACATTCGTCCTAGAGCCAAGGTATGGCCAAAACGGGGCTGAGGCATGATCTCTTCGTCCCGCTGGGATTCCATCAATGCTTGAAATTTTTCAAAAGTCGGGCACATTTTTTATGCTCTGAAGCGAAATACATGTGTAATTGCATTTCAACACCGGATGGAGGAACGGAAAATAGAGTGGGGTGCAACTCAATAGAAAAAGCGTGTTTAGGCTGAAACCTCATAAATTTACCTTTTTCGTGCCGTCTAAAGTGGCTATCTAGTTCTTGAGTTTCTTGGCAAGGAATGTCTTCATTTTCAAAGAGAACAGCAGCTAAAATGAGGTTCTGGTGAAGAATTTGCGAGTGATGACCTTTTATAGAAGATAGGGCTGTGAGTGGAGAGTAGCTGTGAACCAGCTAGAGGAGCTCCACAGGTGGTCGGCCGTACACTATTTGTGGCCTGGCAGTTTGACATGTTGGTTTTGTCCTGGTCTTTGTGTTTTCAGGTCTTGTTTTGAGTTGTTTGTTTTATCAAGTGTAAATAGCTGTGTTTAAGTTGTTTTTGCTTTTTTTTTTTTCCTTTCTTTTATCGAGTTGTACTTTGGTCATTGGTTGGCTCATTATCCGATTAAGAACATCGTTCCATTACAAGCATTCTCGGTTTCAAAGCCAACTCCATTTTCATTTTATGCGAGTGTGATGCTCATAATGCAAACTAAATCTCTTTTTATAAAAATTGCGAGGTTTTACTTCGATCATGGTTTTTACAAAAAGTACAAATCTTTTCAAAAGCAAAAGTAAAAACTAACTGGAGCTATACATGTGCTAAGCTACCAAAATAAAAGAAGCTAAGCAAAAGAGTAAAAAAAATTGCGCCAGTTGCCTCAGGCTCAAGATGCCCTCTTTGTCCTTTTCCTCGAAGGGGACTCAGGGATATTGTCTTCATTAGTGCCGTTATCAAAATCAGACTCCAAGCCAGAACTAGTATCGTCATCTTCGTTCCTTGACTCAAAGTCGGTCTCGATGCCCTCCTCGCTCTTAAACCCTAAACTAGCATCATTGTCCCTGCTCTCAATCGACTTAGAAGATTGGCTCACAACCTCCTTAGTATCGCTAGTTTCAGCATCATCGCCACTCAAAATCGGCTATGAGGAAGAAAAAGTCTCCTCTGTCTGGGATCGACCCTGAGCACCCCTACATTTGCCTTGATCTCGACGCTCATCTCAACTGTGTGCTGGGGCCTGTCTACCTCTCCTCCCTATCGCTGGAGGAGGTGCCACCGGTGTTGCCGCTACCGTTGGTGCCCTCGGTGTAGATGGACTCTGAAAAACAAGCATCAACAAATCAGATGCAGTGTATTGTTACAGAATGCAGTATGAAGTATGAGTATGACACAGAAAGTAGATACAGTATCAGTACAGTGTGTCCATGCAGTGTGGGGTGGTGTGAATGCATGTCAGTCTACTAGTGGGAGTATGGCATGTCAATGTAGTGGGGAAAGCAATGCGATACATGAGAGTAAGGGAAATATACCTGAATACCATGGAGACCAAGTAGTGTCTCCTCCCTTTACACCATGGCGACCAGAGAATCGACCAGCTGGAGGAGGCCCTCTGTGTACTCCATGGGCGCCTGCAAGTGAATTTGAATAATCAGTATCTGAAAGGGAAAAGTACGGGATGTAAGTTGTGAATCATGGCTCATACTTGAGGTGTGCCTGGGGCTCCATATCTCTATCTTGCCTCTGGTGGCACTATCGGAATCTGATAGGCTGTCCTGGTCGGCCGCTAGCATGTAAGCATAGTAGGAATCACCGGCCAACCGGCTGCCTGCACCACGGGAGGGGTCCCTCCAATACCAGCCTCAACCTCCTGAGTAGCCTCACCAGCCAAAGGAGTATCTGCTACATCACTTGCATGAACTTCGGTTAGGGGCAACATAAGATGAGTCCGGATGAAGGTCATGTAATCTCCGTCCGCTCGAAAGTAGTCGGCGTCTAGCCCCACCATATACTGAATAATCGCCTCAGTTGGGAGGCTATCAACTATCCTTATGGATGTTGGGGGTGGCATAAGAACAACTGGGGCAGGTAAGCCCAAGGTCTGGCGGACAAATCGTTCTCCCAAGAACCAAGCCCTGCAAAGTGGGCCCTCTAGTAAGATCTGGTACTAGTAGGTGCCCCAAGCCCCGGCGTACTGGTCCTTGAATCCGGTTGGCATCGTTGCCCAGGGTTGCTAGGTGATCTGTAAAGAGAGGATGCACAAGTTGTTAGTTACTATTAGCTGTCAGAAAATGAATCAGAATGATAGCAATGTGAGTCAAGTAGAAATGGTTGTGAGTTTCGGATTACCTTGCGGGAAACCACCGTATAGAAGTATCGGTGGTAGAAGGCGAATGTCTTGTCCTCACGGCTCTGGCGTCGGCCGTCATATCATCGCGAGTAAGGTACGGCTGGAGGAATCTCGTCCATTAGCTCTGAGGCAAGGGCCGGAAAATAGTCATAAACCCATAGTTGTAAGAAAAGATCAGCAATGTGAACCAATAGGCATGAACAAATATCAAACAGAAAGTGCAAAGCAGAAAGCACAATGCAGGAACAAATATCAAACAGAAAGTGCAAAGCAGAAAGCACGATGCAGGAACAGATATCAAACAGAAAGTGCAAAGTAGAAAGCACAATGCAGGAACATATATAAAAATAGAAAATGCAAAGCAGAAAGCAGAAGCAGCAAACCGAGTTGAAAACACAGTGCATACCTCCTAGGCTCTCCAATAGCCTCTGACCTTATTCCCCTTCATGCGGGAACTGGAGCTCACGTAACTATAGAGTGTAGCGAGGCCAGCTCCACCCCAGTCGTAAAATCGGACCTCGGGATAGGGTCACAAGTGCACTCAATAAGTATAAACCCACGGTATCCCATCTATTCGAGAACAAGGTGGTACCGAGAAGGTATATCAAGAAGCCCCGGGTGTATTGCTCTATCTCCTTTTGTGTCTCGGGTTGACTCCTGCAAAAGTGCTCAAGAAACCAGTTGTATCTGACCATAGTTGGCCCGGATAGAGGCGGGCTTTCTCCAAACAGGTAGATCAAGGCCGCCTCCCACTGGCCTATGTCTATGTCGAAAGGGATTGGATCACCCTTTTCTCTCAAGCCTGTGATCATAGAGAAATCATAGGGAGTCATCATTATCTCCTCGGTAAAAGAGAAGTGGAAGGAGTTGGTGGTATCCCATCACCTCTCAACCAACGCTCCAAGTAGGGCCCGGCTAGCCATATGCAGTGGGAGCCCAGTGTAGAAAAGGCCAAAGCCCGCCTCGTCGACCAACTCACGGACTCAGGCAGGAAGCTCATGGTACCAGTTCTTGGTAGTCACGGTCCCATAACCCCTATAGAAGCGAGAGTCCTCTTATGGCAAAGAAAGAACAAATTAGATGAAAGATAGTAATACAAGTTAGGCAGATGAAGGTAGTGTTAAAATGGTTAGAAGATAGTCAGATGCAAGTGCATGAAAGTAAAGTTTGTGCCTCAGTAACGCCGTAGTGTGCGTGTGGGGGTGGTAAGTGGCTAGATCAAAGGGTCTCATTCTCAATGGAAGTAACTCAGGCCCGAGCCTTGGAGCAAACTCTACCTCGAAATCGACGGCAATGTCCTCTGCTGCCTCGTCGGCCCCAGCAACCGCCGGCTCTTCAACCTCTACAGGGGGTGGAAGTACAGGAGGAACCTCGGGAGGGGCCTCATCGTGGGGAATGTCATCTGCCATCTAGAAAGTAGGGTGAAAACTAGTGAAAAATGGAGAAAATGTGAAAAAAGAGGGAAAACTTGGAAAAAGTCAACCCTAGGAGAGAGAAAATTGAAGAAAAGGTCAAAACTCGAGAAAGTTCACAGAACCCAAGAGAAACTTATGGGAAACAAGTCCAAAGTGATGAAAACGTAGAAAGATCAATGAAAACAAATTCTGATCGGTTCAAAGTGTAGAGGATCAAGTTTGTGTGGGGCATTAGAAAACGCGTACGAAGCACGAATCTAGAAGGAGGAAGCACCTAGAGAGGGATGGAGGATGATTTTGGGTATCTGCGTGTGAGAAAATGAAGTTTGGTAGTGTGTTTATAAAGACCCATGCTGAAAAGACCCTTTTGCCCTCGAATTTTCATTAGTGGCCGGCCTGCCACTTTTTTGGCCTAGTGTTGGTTTTGTGGTCCTCAGTGTATGGGAGGTCCTTTGTTAGGGTTGAGAAGAAGGATTGAGGTATTTGGAGAAGATTTGATACCCGAGGTCTCGAATTTGGGGTTCTGGTTGCTCCATTTCAAATCCCGTTGGGTCTCCGGCGCGCGAATGTGCCCCGATTTCAAATCTGAACAAGTTGTATCCTTTTGAGTATTTTGCAAAGCCTCTGCGGGGCTTCGAAGGTCATCACATGCTTTTAATTACCTTGCATAGAACATGCTTTCAATTAACATCATATGTTGGTTGTCTATAATCTTGCATAGAATATGCGTTGTCATTATATTGGTTTTTAATCTTGTTCACTTTGTGCATCTATCACACTCGTTCACTTTCTATCACACTCGTTTACTTCGTGCATCTATCGCGCACTTTCATTTGTGCATCGATCGCACAAATCTCGTATTCTTTACATCTATCACAGTATCTCAGGACACGTGAAACATGACCTTGAGCGGTTTTTCTCTTTTTCTCACGATTTCAACATGGGTAAAGTATCTTAGGATGCGTGAAACGTGACCCTAAGCAGTTTTTCTCCTCTTCTCATGATTTCAGCGTGGGTAGAGTATCTCACAACGCGTGAAACACGACTCTGAGTGGACAAGTCTTACGGCCAAGTCTTATGGCCTTGTCAAAATGGGTAATCTTTGCCCAAGTCTTACGGCCTTGTCAAAATGGGTCGTCTCTAGGCTTTGACATTCACTCTCGTCATTTTATGACTTTGAGATCTGTCAAAGAGGGGCAATTGTAGACACTCTATTTTTGACTGCCTTTACGACTTGGGCGCCACTGAGTGATCACCCGATGATGAATTTGTATATGCTTGTCAAATGCTCGAATTCCTCACCAGGAAGCCTCAGAAACATGCCAACTTTGCATCATTTTTGTAGACCAAAATAGTAGTTTTTCAAGCCTAACCATTTGAGACCTGTAGGCCTACTAGTGGGCGCCAGGCCACTAATGGTGTATGGCAAGCCCCTATGAGTGACATGCTGGCCACTTATGCAAAAACCAGATATTTTTTGGCCAGCTGTCTCCACAGATGCATGCACCATATTGGCTGTATTTGTTTGGATATTTCCGAGAGTCTTTTATATATTTGTATATATAGATGACCCTCTCTTATGATATAGGGTTTGAAAAATTTTGTAGAGCAAAAGTTTGAAAAACATTTCTCTCTCTTGCACCTTACCTACTCTTGACCTACACTCTCTAAACCAAACTTGGAGGGTTCTTTGCTGAGGTGTTTAAGCTTGCCTCTTAGCTCTTGAGGGTGTGAATTGGTGGTTTATAATTCAAAAGGGATACTCCTTTTCAAGAGGTATAATTCCTAGCTTTGTTTTCCTTATTTATCTACTATATTTATTGCTGTTTTTGGGTTGTTTTTCACCTGTATTTTCGGGTTGAAACTTGTGGTTTAAAGCCATTAAAGGTAGAGAGGTGGACCACCCTTCTTTGAAGCTTGCTTCCTAGGCTTTTACCCTTGTGTTTCCCTTCCTTTCATCAACATTTTTTGAACTTTTTATCACTGAATTTCAAAGTTTTTCAGAGGCTAAAAATCAGGTTTTGAAGTCCCCAAATTTTTTTTTGGGGTGGGGGGGGGGGTGGCCTCTCCTCCTTGTGCTTGTTTACTAGCTTAATTGCTATTTTTTTTAGCTTACTTTTTTTAAGTTGTTTTTACCTTGATTCTAACACTGTTTTAAGCTACTTTAGGACTATTTTTAGTTGTTCATTGCATTTGAGCTGTGCATAGCATGCTTGTAGTGTAATGGTCCTCATAGGTTTGGTGTTTTAGGCATTAGACACCAACCTATTTGAGTTGATAACATTTATTTAGTGCTTTCCATACTTGTGATCATCTTTAATCACCTTTGCACCTCTTTCATTTCTTGGTTCTTTTTCTTTCCTTGAGAATTGTTTCAATCGATTGATTGTTTAAGCTTGAGATAAAGATCATTGTGCTCAATGGTTTAATCTCCTTGGAGGTTTATTACCAATGGCATGACATCTTTCTCATGCCCAAAACAACCCTTTGTTTGATACTTCTCTCCATTAGTGGATTCAATCTTCATTATTGGACTTAATTGACTAATGAATGGAAAGGTAATTAAAGTAATAAAATTGAGGCTAAAATGGAATAAGATAATAATATGGTTTGGGGTTCAACCAGACGTTAGTTAAACCCATTAAGTCTTAGGCCATTTCATACTTATTAGTGATGATAATGGTTTGAGAGTCAAATGCCAATCGCTTCCCTTAATTCATCTCATGATAGGGAGGAGGTTTTGTTGGTTATTTGGTTTCCCTCATTAAGATTTTGTCCAATCAAGCCATAGATCGTCATGCAATAACTTTGCAATTGTTGATGATTTGTGAATTGATTCTACCTCTCCTTTGAGCAATTTCATGATAGGGAGAGGCAGAGAGGATGAATATCCCCCGGGAACACCCTGTTTTTGCTCTATTCATTTTCTGTTACAGCAGGGCCACATTTACATTAGTGGCTGGCCGGCCACTATTTGCAGTCGGTTGTACACTACTTTTGGCCGGCTGGCCACTTTTGTGTCAACAGGCAGTGTTGTTTTCTTACAAGGCAGAGGAGAAGCAGAGGCAAAATAGGAGCTTTTTTTGCAGGCAGAATAGTCCTGGTAACAAAACAGAAGTGTTTCCGGGAGGATGTTCGCGTTGGCATGCATGGTTCACTACCCCGCTCGAGTTCAATTGGTTGTTAATTTGTTAATTAAATTAGTTGATCCTATGTGTAATAATTAGTGAATTCTCATTTGTAACTAATTAGTTAGTGTAATTAATTAGTTAATTTCAATTTGTAATAATTAACTAGTATAGTTAATTATTTCCATTTGGTGTCTAATAGTTAGTTAATTCGTAGTAATTAGTTAGGATATCCATTCGGACCCTCCTGAGCAAAGGCAAAAATGTAATAATGTGTATGTCTTCCAACCCCACGTCTTTCTCCTTTTTATTTACTTACTTATGATGGATAGCATAGAGCATCATTTTTTAATTAGCATTTTCCATGATTTGCATCCATTGTCTTGCATGCATTAGGCTCGGCACATCATTCTAACTCACATTGTCGTTTGAATACTTCTTTGAAAATGTGTTTAAACCGTATGCTATGAAATTGATTCACATGCCATGCTAGTAGCCGAGCCGATTTAAACTGCATATCACATGTGTTACATTAGTCATGTTGTATTATTTAGGAGCATGCATGTTCTAATTCTTTTGCTTTGTTTGATTTCCCTTGGAGTACTAGGTGAGAATTTATTGCTTTAGCATATCGCTCCTGTGTGATTATTGCCATATCAAGCATATTTTCCATGAGGCTAAGTGCTTAATTGATATAACTATTTGAATGCCTGTGGATGAAGGCTAATTGCTCAAATTGGGTAATTTGATGAATGTACATATGAGATCACTTTTCCAAGTGGTACATATTCAAACAATTTTCAAACAAACATGAAATCAAAGTGTTTCCACTTTTGCAAATTAGTCTATACTTGTGTGCATCACATAGCCAGGTTAGCCTAATAATCGGAATAAGAGCATATATTGTAAATAAGAATCACGTCATGATTATAGAGGCCGATCTTTGATTGAGCAAGTAGGGATACTCAATTCATGACCTTCCCCTTTCGTACCTAAGTTCTCGAGCCGAGACACTATGATGATGACAGACTAATGGCCTTTGGCACGAGTCTCAGGTTTCCTAAATTTTCCAAAAATATTTAGGTGGCGACTCTGTAATCTGGCAAATAAGTCCATTTTTGGCATTTTTGATTCAAAATTGATTTTCCAAAAGATTTGTTAGATTTGGACTCTTTTGTGTTTATCTATTGCATATTGCACTTGTGAGATTAGATTCAGAACCACAGGAATCCGAACGGTAGGGCTATTGTATCCGAAAGAAGCACAAAAGTCAAGTTACGCTAATTATGATGTGATTTTTATGTATAGTATATGCTCTTGTTCTGATTATTACTCTAACATTACTATGTGAGTCACACAAGTATAGACTATTTCACCAACTTTGGAATTCTTTGATTTTGTGTTTGTTTTTGAAAAAGGTTTGAATATGTGCCACTTGAAAAAGTAAGCTCATATGTACATTTACCAAAATCATCCCAACTTAAGCGAAATAGCCTTCATCCACCGGCATTCAAGAGGTATATCAAATAAGCACTTAGCCTTATGGTAAATATGCTTGATATGGCAACACAAACATACATGATATATGCTAAAACAAAAACACTCACCTAGTACTCAACTGAGGCAAGCCGAAATAGAAGAAAATAGTTAGAAACATGCTTGCTGTAATATGCAAAGTGACTAATACAACACATACAAAATGCAACTATCGGATTCGGCTCCTTAACATGAAATATGGATCAATTCAAGACATATGGTAGTGCATGTATTCAAACAAGAAATAATCAACGTTTATCAAGTGTGATGAGCCAAATCCTAATGTATGCAAAAGTGGATGCAAGTCATGGTATAAGACCAAAAATATGATACTACATGCAATCATAGTAAGCAAGTGAATAAAAGGAAGAAAGAATGGGGGTTGGAAGACATACATAATATTACAAGTGTTACAAATTGGTCATCGCTAAAGAGGGTCTGAATGAATGTCCAAATCAACTAATTAATTACAAGGCCGAACGAATAATTACCTAATTTATTACAACAATAATGTGACAATAATAATATATGAAGAATGAACAAGGATCACATGCGCGCCGACGAAGACAGTCCTCAGAAACTGCTCTGTCTGCCTTCTGGTAAACTACTCTGTTTCACCTTCAGCTACTGCTCTGTGTTTTCAGTAAACTACACTATGTACCATACTTTGGAGTCTGGCTAGCCCACAAAGAGTCTCGACGGGGTCCAAAGAAATCCAGCCGTACCTTATTTTTTGGTAAAAAGATTGTTTTGTGCACTGAGGTAAAAACAGTGCAGACTGAGTGTTTCTAAGAGATGTTTGTCCTCTCTGCCTTTCCGTATCATGAAGATACTCAAGTGAGGAATAGGTTCACTTCTCAAATCATCAACCAATGTAAATTTGTTACATGATGATCTTTAGAAGCAATATGATAGGAATTCAATAAACAAAACAAAAAGACAAACATTACCTCCCTATCATGAAATTGGTCAAGGAAGGGGGAGGCATGCTTAACTCACAAATCATCAAGTCACAAGACAACGTGATGATCATGAAGCAACCAAAAAAGAACAAAAGTAACAACTCAAAAAGTGTTGTCAACTCATCTCCCTACTCATGGAATAAAGATGAAACATCTATTTCCATGCTACAAATTGGAACTAAGAGAGAGTTTTCAACACCTCTCAAGAATGAGCTCTCTTGGAGCATCAAAGTAAGTAATAAAAAAAAGACAAAAAGCAAGCTATCTATCAAAGCTTAATCACACAACTTGCCAAAGTTGTTGACAAATCCCCTTTTTCATGGAATAAGGATGAGACATCCATTTCCATGTTTCGAAGAGAGATCGAAAAGAGAGTTTTTCAACACTTTGAACACGAAAGCTACTACTTAGTTTCAAGGTGGACAACAACTATATGGAAACAAGAAATTTACACTAGCTAAGCAAACTTATGGTGGGGTGGCTAAGCCTAAGCTCTAATCCTCCCATGACCACAAGGTTCCAAGTAAAGCTACAACAAGGTAAAGACGATCAACTCAACGGGTTGGCTGCTATATCCTAAACACGCCAAATCTGAGAGGACTTACAACAACACAAATATGATATTCAAAGCATAGGAAGTAAGAGCACAAGTAGTGGGAAGGACTAGAACCCTTTTGTTAGCCCATATTCAATTCATAACATACAAAAACAACACAAAAACAGTGCCTAAAAGGTATTGAAATTTACCAAATAAAGTGAAAAGAAAGCAAAAAACTAGAACAAAAACAAAAGGGTGCACAACTAGTGAGCTAGCCAACGAAAGGGTGGCTAGCTCACTAACTTGTAACCAAGTTTTAATTACATTTTTAAGCTTAAAATAACTCTAAAATTAGTATGGAAAGACAAAGAAAAGAGAGAGAAAAGATGGTAAAATAGCTCAAAGTTTACCTCTTAAAAGAGAGGAAAAGCTTCTTATTTAACAAACCACAAACCAAGCACTCTCAAGGAGCTGAAATGGTATTCACAATCTCAGCAAAAGCTTCAAGTCTAAGCTTGTATGGTGTATCTATTGTGTATGTATATTGTAAGAGAGGAGAGAGGAGTGTTAGCAAGCTATAGGCTTTTGGATATTTTTCCTAACCCCAAACCAAGAGAAGGGTCTTGTATTTATAGAAAAATAGGTTCCTACGTCGGAAATATTTGTATTGAGGTAGCTAGTGCAAGGTATGCACATAGGGGGACAGCTGGCAGCAAAATATCTGCTTGTCACTGAACATGGCCGGCCGACCAATGAATTGTACGACCGGCCCAAAAAGTGGCCTGCCTGGTCCAATTATGGTTTGGCTCCTAGGGAATTCCGACCAGGCCCAAATACCCATGACCGAGTCCAAAATACCCATGGTCGGGTCAAAAGTTTGAAAAAAAGATTTTCAAGGTCTAAAACATTTTGGTAAAAAATGGGGTATAAGGTTGGGATTATAAGCTCAAAACTGAATTCTTTTGCTGAAGATTCGAACAGTTGTATAGCATAACGTTTCATCATCGAGTGTTCGGTATGTGGCGCTCGAGTATTAAGGGCGGTCAAATTGGGGTGTCTACAATTGCCTCTCTTTGACAGAGCTCGAAGTCATTTCATGACGTGAGTAAATGTCAAAGTCCGAAGAAGACCCATTTTGATAAGGCCGTAAGACTTGGGTAAGCAAACAAAATGCAAAATACAACTGGTTGAACCTGAGGGTTGCCTACGTATCCCTTTGCAAGGAATCAAACCATGCATAGTTTAGGGGCATGATACAAATGATATTCAAATACAGTGCAACATTTGAAACCACGAACGAGTATACCGCTCGATAATCATGAAGATGAGATCAATGCAATGCAACAATTGAAATCACAAACGAGCATACCGCCCGTACATCACGAAGACGAGATGAGGGACGAGGCAAACTACGTATCGAGTAGAAATGGTGGAAGGTACAAGCCAAACTACGCTTCATGTAGAAAGGATGAGTGACACAAGCCAACCTACACATCACGTAGAAAGGGTAAAAGGTGCAAGCCAAGTCGCACTCGTGTGACAAGGGTGAAAGATACAAGCCAAATCACACTTGTGTGATAAGGATGAAAGCTATAAGCCGAACTACACATTGCGTAGAAAGGGTAAAAGATGCAAGCCAAGTCACACTCGTGTGACAAGGGTAAAAAATACAAGCTAAATCACACTCATGTGATAGGGTGAAAGGTAAAAGCCAAACTACGCATCACGTAGAGAGGGTGAAAGATGCAAGCCAAGTCACACTCATGTGACAAAGGTGAAAGATACAAGCCAAATCACACTCGTGTGATAAGGGTGAAAGGTACAAGCCAAACTATGCATCATGTAGAGAGGGTGAAAGATGCAAGCCAAGTCACACTCGTGTGACAAGGGTGAAAGATACAAGCCAAATCACACTTGTGTGATAAGGGTGAAAGATACAAGCCAGACTACGCATTACGTGGAAAGGGTAAAAGATACAAGCCAAGTCATACTCGTGTGACAAGAGTGAAAGATATAATGGTTATGAAACCAGTCTAGACCCGTCTTACCGCAAAAATGGTGAAAGTTATGCTGGGGTTCATGCTTTTTAAACATAAAAGGGGCAAACAAGTTTTTGGAACTCGATGCATGGGACCATCTCATTCTGGAAATCAACATTTTTTTGAAAACAATCTCGGGGACCCTTGTTTATGGAGACCACCTCGTTTTGGGTATGAGAATGTGAATTCGAACTTATGCATACCATGCTACTAGAAAATGATGCATTTATACACAAAAAAGAAAAAAGAAAAAAGAAGCTTTGTTAGTTTTACTTTTGAAAATGGGTCCAAATCAACGGTTTAGTCCTGGGAAAATAGCAAGATGAATAGAAATTTATTCTGAACAATTGGTCCGTAGTCCTTGGAATCTAGGATAGGCTTTGATGTAAAACAAGAATTCTTTTCTAACTGGGAGCTACCCATACCCAGGGCCATAAAATAGACTCAAAGTAGGCTATTGTGCTTTTTGAGTCGATCGGGTCAAAACAGACACGGCTAGGTGTAAATAAACCTGGTTGGGTCACGATAATGGCTTGGGAAATTTCGGTAGAACCACGACTCGGGGCCAATTTAAACACACTTGGACCCTCGTTCCATACACACCCACATTGGAAAACCTTCCCTCTCTCTCTCTCTCTAGGATCCTCTTCTTCCTAGATTTTCCCTCCATTCTCATTACCGAACAACCCTTGCGAATTCTTCTTTGAAAACCCTTTCACTCCTCTATATTTTGAACCGATTAAAATTTGATGTCGTTCAGTTTTGGGATTTCTCTTGGTTTTTCTTGGATTCTCACGTGTTTGCCCAAGCTTTTCCCTTTCCTCTAATTTTCCACTCTCTCTTTATTTTCTCTCTCCTAGGGTTTGGATTTTGGGATTTTTCACTCAATCTCATTCACCCACTTACTTTTCTCTTAAATTTCTCATTTTTCTCTCATGGCTGATGATGAGGTTCCTATTCAGGATCCCGCTGTGGGTATTGGAGCCATCCTTGGTGAGGACTTAGGGGCCGAGGATGTTTCTCCTCCTGTGCTAGAGCCCAAGTTGCTCTCTCTTGTTGATAGGCCTTTCAATATGGCCATTTACCAGCCACACACACATATTTCGACTCGTGGTGGCATTCTGAGGTTCGAGGGCCTCATTCCTGGGATTGAGGAGGACATCCTACTGCAAGAGCCATTGGAGCACTTATCTGTTGATGCCTCCACGGTAAGAAACTATTCTTTTTGAATATGTTTATTAAACATTGTTGTCTTTTTTCTTGAAAATGTTAACCACATTTCTCCTGTCGCAGGTGATGGCCGGGAAGATGGATAGCTACAGGGCTGTTTTCGGCCCTCGATACTGGTACGAGAGGCTCCCCCAGGAGGTCCACACTTTAGTTGATGATGCTGGCTTCGGTCCTTTCTGCTCAGGGCTTGTATAGATGAGGGTCGAACCGCTTTTGTACGGTGCCTTAGTAGAGAGGTGGTGGGACACCACGAACTCCTTCCACTTCTCATCAGCCGAGGAGATGACCATGACCTCGTATGACTTCTCAATGCTCACGGGTTTACGAGTAGAGGTTGGCAACCCGATCCCATTCGATCCTGATATGTCACAGTGGAGAGCTGCACAACTTCATCTTCTCGTGGCAATCCCAAATATTATAGGCCATGGGATGGTACGCTATAGCTAGCTCTTGAACCAATTCTCTACCCTCTGGCTAGCCGCTTCGGAGGAGGTTGTTCAATACGCTCGTGGATTCCTTATGTATCTCCTCGGTACTACCTTGTTTGCGAACAAGGAGAACACCATGGGGTTATATATTTTGGGAGCACTGGTGCATCTCCTGCGGGTAGGGGAGTACGATTGGGGGGTGCTAGCCTGGCTACCCTCTACTACTATATGAGCTCGGCATCCCGCTGAAAGGTAGATTTACTTGGTGGATATGGGAGAGTCTGGGAGGTACACCTCACACTTCCTTTTCTATTCTAATACAAACCATGCTTTTTGCTTTGCATTTTCTGTTTATATCTACTTCATTTGTCCACTTGATTCATCAACTTGTTTTCCTTTTGCAGTTGTGGATTTACACATATTTCACATCTATTGCCCCTGTTCCTGTGTGGCCTATTGTGTTGTCTGTGCCTGCTCTCGGCACTACAACTCCAAATTAGAGTGCCGGAGACGCATGGATCGCAATTTTGCCTACTTCCGCCGCCTTTTTCACATAGTCACCGCAAAGAGGGTAACAAAACCTCAAACTGATCTTTGTCTTTTACTGCTTTCACTGTTTCCATACTATCCATCCCTTGATAGCTGACACTTGACTTGCATCCTCTGCTCTCAGATTAATTGGACCCTTGGGCAGGCATTCCCCAGGCATCGAGGGTGACCTATGCTGCCGCATGGGATGTCTCCACCATGCGGATTCTATTTGAGGGTCTATTTGGCAGGGTCTACTACTTGGGAGAGTGATTCATTCGCCAGACCTAAGGCTGAGTTGATCCCAACGTTCCACATCCCCCTCATCCGGGCATGAGGATTGCCAATGATATTCAGAACGGGCACATGATTGACCATCTCATGCTAGGGGAGGATGGTGATGGATACCACGGAGCCGGCGACTTCATCGTATTCCTACAGACTCACATGATGGCTTCTCTTACTAGGGGTGTGGTCCGTGCACTTCCTGAGGCTACTATTGTCGCAACTTCTGGAGGTGTTCTCGCCGCAGCTCCCATTCCTAGGCTTCCTACCATTCCTACAGGGGTTGTATACATGCGACCAGACGGGGTGATCAAGTAGATCCCTCTTAAGCACATTGAGGAGAGGGATTGCAGGTTGGTGATTTCTCCTGGTGTCGAGCAGGTAAACATTTCTCCTATATTTTTGCTCATTGTACTTTACAAATTTGTTCTACATTCTCAAGTTTTCCCTTTATTGCAGGTGCTTGAGGGGTATGTTAATGACCTCTAGACGATTGAATGACTGTTTCTCATGGTGCGAAAAAGACAGACTGCTTTGGCTACTCACGGGATCGAGGTACACTTACTCACTTTGTTCATAGTCTACTATTTTTGCAATCTTGCCCAAATTCTACTAAATCTGTTCTAATATTTGTATTCTTTTTAGCTTGAGTCGGCATTGGCTAAACCTGCAGGACCTCCTCCAGTTGGGAGAAGAAAAGGGAGACGGGCCCCAATGAGAGGTAGAGAGCGGGCTAATTGTGGGAGAGGTAGAGTGAGACGATGCTCGCCTTCTTTCGAGGATACCTTTGATGAGCATGCCGAGTGCACTACCTCTGAGGATGAGGGGGATGATGCCGACATCCACTCCAGCGGTGCCAGTGATGATAGTGATATGCCTCCTCCATGGCCAAGGATGAAGAGGGCCAAGATGGGTTAATTTTTGTTTTCCTTTTCTTTTTTTGCTTTGTAGTTAGGAATCATGTAGCTTCAGATGGACCTCTTGTTTTGTTTTTGAAGACTTATCTTTTATTTTTGTTGTTGTGAAACAATGATCGGGGTTGGACCCAACAGTTTATGAAAAGAAAGATTTTGTTGTTTTTGCACAACACGTGATGAATGGCATAGCACCTACGCAACAGAGCACTTGGAACTGAGAATGCTTAATGTTGAATTCATTCTAAACTGGGTAAAGAGCCTACAACTGGACAAAACTGACCTAATAACACCAAATAACACATGTTGAAACCAAGGCAAGACTCAAGATAAGACCGCTGAACTCTGTGCCGAAGTTGGCTGTCTCTGCAGCTACCACTATTTTGGAAAGAAATTTGGAACCGGCCGGGCCCAAATAAACACGGCTGGGCTTTAATATGCATGACCGGGTCTAAAAAGGTGGCTGGGCAGTATGCCACCACTACCATGCACCGCTGCCTGGAATCGAGAAGTGATTCCTACTTGCCCCTAGTTGCAGCGGATCTAGCATTAGGCTGATTTGAAGTGGCCCAGTGCCTCGAGAAGGGTCAAAGCCGCATGGGGTTGGCATTGGCCGAAACCTTAATCGGTTTGGGTGTTTTTTCTAACTTCTTGATTCGCGAGAAGCCCGTTGCTTCTTCAAGTTCTGTTTCCCACCCTTTCTTATTTGTGATCCTTACATCACTTTGGCACTCAATCTCTATTTTCTCTCAAAGCCCTTTTCTTACTTTTTCTCTCAACGCACATCTCTCTATTCTTTAATCTCTCTTATTTTTCATCCCTTCCTAGGTGTGGTTGATGAATAAGTTGAAGGTTTATGGACCCTATGAGGGGGTCAAATATCCAGCTCTTGATACCTTACTGCTTAGAGGATGATAGAACTTGTGACCCCTGCTGCTAACTTCCGTTGTGCCCTTTCTAGCGAATGTGTTGACAATGGGGAAAAGATAGAAAACTTGACTCGACTGTGCCCCTAGTTCATCGCTTTGACCATTTTTTGTTTTTGGCTTTCTACTGAAACAATTTTGACCAACGCGAGAGTTTATATTAACATGTTTGTTCCACTTTCTGATTTGAAATCATGTAAGTCAGGTTCTAAGCATTGAAATTTTCCTTTTTTGTGTCCAAGAAATGGTCTTTTTTTGTTTTTGTTTTTGTTTTTGTTTTGGGAAAAATGGAATAATTTCCAAGAAGATTAGTCAACTTCACTAAAAAAAATCCTCAAAACTATTTTTGCCAATGGCCACTACCCAACCAATCGTGGAATTAACTCTTGAGATATGCAACCTTAGAATTGAACTTGATTTATCTTGTAGCTGAATCTTGTATCAGAATAGGATAACCGAATTTGAATGAAAATAAGCCAATTGTACATGGATAAGATAGCCGAGTTGAATAAGGATAAGCCAATCAACATGGATGAGACAAACAGGTTGAAAAATGGTTGGGGCCAAATTTTAGGATGAAGTTGCTTACATATCCCAAAGATGGGAATCAAGCCTTACGTAGTTCCCGGGTTAAGGTGCACTTGAGTATTAACGCTCTGATTTTGCGCCCTAACTTTTGCCAAAGCCGCCCTCCCTGGTTTTTGACCTTGTGAGCTCTATTTTTCTTTCTCCTTTTCATTTTTCCTTTTACTTTTCATTTTTTCCTTTTTTTTTTCTGTTTTTCTTTTTCTTTTGTTCTTTTTTTTTTTTTTTTTTTTTTGTTCTCTTTTTTTTTTCATGCTCTAACTTTTGCCTAGGTCACCCTTTCGGGTTTTCGGCCCAACGAGCGTCTCAAGGGTAGAGGATTTTAACTTGTCTATTGTAGACGTCCCCGAACGTCCCGGGAGGAAAATCCCGTTCTGTTCGTTTGGGCTCCCTACAGTTCGGACTCAAATTGTCACGGTTCTTAATCTGATCTTGCAAAGTTAATTTTTAGAAAGAAGTGTCAAACATGGACTGCTTTGCCAGATATAGAGTCGCCACCTAAATATTTTATTTTTGGAAAATTTAGGAAACCCTGACTCATTGCCCGAGGCCACGTGTCCGTCATCACCAAAGTTGCCTCGGCTCGGGAACTTGGGTACGATTGGGGAAGGTCACTTCATGAGCACCCCTGCTCGCCCGATCAAAGATCGGCCTCTACTAACCATGATATTGAGTTTTGAAAACATATGTGCTCTTATTTTGGTTTATTAGCCTAGATTTACTATGTGATGCGCACAGCATACAAGTATAGACCGGATCGCCTGAATTGGAATAAAACATTTCATATTTATTTTTGAAACGGTTTGTTACTCGCAAGTAGGCTTAAAATGCAGATTTTGCCACCCTCGGGTGGGCTTAGAAAACATGGTTTTGCCACTATCTAGTGGGCTTAAAACTCACAGTCAATGCATTATTTCAATTCAGATAATCCAACCTTCACCTACAGGCATTCAGGCAGGTATATCACATAAGCAAATAGCCTCATGGTAAGCATGCTATCATGGCAGTCACTCACACACATGCAAGGATGCTAAAGCATAAACACTTACCAAGTACTCCAAGCCAAAGAAAGAAGCTAATTAGAAATCATGCATGAATCCTAACTATGCTGAAATGCCTAATGCAACACATGCAAAAATGCAACTAAGATAGGCTCGGCTATTCTAAGAATGGCATATGAGATGCTACAGCTAACACGTATTCAACTTGGAATTGAAATACAATGCAGTTAGTATGATGCGCCGAGCCCGGTGCATGCAAGACAGATGAATGAATGCAATCATGCGAGCGTAAGTATGCTAATTGAAACATGCCCTAATCTAACCATCATAAGCTGGTAAATAAAAGGGAGAAAGACGTGGGGTTAGAAGACATACATCACACACACGCACACTTATTACAATTGCCCTCGCTCGGAGGGTCCGAATAAATAATACAGTCCGAATAAATAATTAACTACTCTAGCTAATTAAATATTAAAAAACCCTAATTAATTAACAAATTAACTAGGAAAGCAAATAAATTAGCATGCAAGCTATATGGGGTGGACTGCCTCAGCTCTGTTCCGAATGATGAAAGATGCATGCATGCTCAAGTCGCCTCGTCAGGGAAATTCCTCACGATGCCCCGATTCGCCTTTGTTTGCAATTGATCCCGGAATGCTGCACAAAACTCCAGAAGGTTGCTGACCGGTTTTTACTGCCGGTTCCCGGTTTGCTGCAACAGAGAGCAAGAAAGGGGCATGGCAAAGTATTTTCACATATGTATGCACGACCACTCTCCCCGTCATTGCACAAGCTCTAGGGAGTGTAGACCTCGATCCTTGTGCCACCAATCACGCATCTCGATGCATGATGGCCGAGGAGTCGAATTGCACGACTCAATGTGAAATGAATGTACATATAAAACACAACAAGGCCTAAACTCCATCGTGGGTAATCCGGAGTGTCGGCGACCGGGAATTGAGACACGTTTCGTCACTTCGAGTACGAAATGTCCCTCGTTTCCCGTGTTTGGACTAACCCTACTCCAAACACATTGCAACAAGATGGCATACTCAATGCGAATAACATGCAACCCTAAATGCAATGCAACCTGATCATGCTGGTATGCGAGGGATGATATGCCAACATGCAACTAGCATACGCTATGCTATGAACCAAAGATGGCATACTCAATGCACATGGACTATATGGCATACACAATGCAAGATGGGCTTAACCTAAAAATGAGTGGACCTCAGCGACACTCAAATCAGTGGCCCTATGATGAAAGTGAGACAACCGAAATACATGCAAACGTGCACAAATGCAAAGGACCGATCCTAAGGCACAACATGCAACTCTAACAAAGCATGGCAAAGGATGAAATATGGCACACAATGACACATTTTTCAGCTCTAAAATGATATGCAAGATGGTCCCGAATCATGCAAATATGTCACCCAATACATGCTAGATGGCCCGAATACCAAAACTAGTGAAGCGGATTACACTATAGGTACACAAAGCAATGCATATATGACCAAACCACCCCCAAACAGTCCCTATGCAGACCCTAAACAGTGGGAAAATTGTCTAAAATGATGGCTTACAGTGCATGGAAATGAAGCTCATTCAATGGTCGGTAAATAAAGCATACAAGCATGACTCTCAAACACATTTAAAGAGTGGAAAACATGGGAATATAGCATTCATATAAGCTCTGAAATATGATGTATAATGGCCCCAAAACATGAAAACACCTCAGTATATGCATGCAATACACCTCAAAACTCAAAGCTAGGCATGGATATTGAACTACAAGCATGCAAAACAAGCATCATTCCACCATGAGACCCCAAAACAGAGCTAAGGCAGTCCAAAATATGCACAAGATCAGTTTAAGGCATGGCCAAAAAGTGCTAGAATCAAGGGCCAACATAGCATGCAATGTAAGCTAGTAAAGGGGATTTGCACTACAAGTATGTGAAGCACATGAGAGGTCACCAAACCAGCCAAAAAAAGAAATATGGCATGCCAAAATATGACCAAAAACTCATAGAAACATGGTCAATGCATGCAAGAATGATGTGTTCCTTTGAAAGGCCATGAAGAGGGCTATTCTACACATGCAAGATGGACATCCAAAATGACAAAACCACCTCTGGACAGAGGTTATGAAGGCCTTAAAACTCGTTGAAAAGGGCCTAAAATGAGGCTAGGAAGCATGCAAGACAAGGCTCCTTTGAAAGGCCATGAAGAGGGTTACTCTACACATGCAAGAGGGACACCTAATATGGAAAAAAACAACTCTGGACAGAGTTCATATAGGTCATAAAACTCACAAAAAATGGCCTGAAACATGCTCAAGAAATGTGCAAATATGGGCTCCTTTGTAAAGCCAACAATGCTAGTAAACAAAACAAGGGGTGAGAGGGTCACCCCTCTCTGATTTTGGGGCTCAAGACAGCATGCTAGCCACTGAAAATCCACTAGATTTCAGTGGCTAAAAGGCCAAACCAAGCACAATACAAAGGCCTTAATGCATAGCTCAATACAAGATGAAAACAAGCATGCAAGGGGGTAAATGACCCCCAACAGAAAAATGACCTTAAACAAACTTCAAGAGGAGCTCAAAATAAGACTTTTTTCAGTTTACGACGAAGCCCAAAAATTCTTGCAAGTATGGCTAAAAGATGGAGCAAAATAAAGCTTAAAAGAGGGAATAGTGTGTTACCCTTGTAGCTTCAGCAAAACCAGTGGCTTTAAGACCAAAAAACCAGACCTTCAACCTTTGAAAATGGCCTCCAAGATCCTTAGGTTTATGATGAAGGTGTTAGGCTAAGAGTTGGTGTGCAAAGGGGCCAAGAACTTCACTCTTTCTAAGCCTAAGTGTAGAGACAAAGAGAGATATATGTGTATGCCTTAGCAAAAATTTTGGAACCCTTCTAAAGGAGAGGGTGGGCCTCTCTTATAGAGGAACAAAGGTCCAAGCTTTTTGTGAAAGTTAGAGCAAAAAGGGTCAAACTTCTCTTAGAAGCTTAGAGAAAAGGGTTAAGGTTCTCTAAGAAGCTAAAAAGGTCAAGCTTCTTGGAGAAGCTAAACAGGTTCAAGCTTCTTGGAGAAGCTAAAGAGGTTCAAGCTTCTTGGAGAAGCTAAAAAGGTTCAAGCTTCCTCAAGAAGCTTAAAACAAGGGTTCAAAAGGTTCATGCTTCCTCAAGAAGCTAAAACAAAGGTTCAAAAGGTTCAAGCTTCCTCAAGAAGCTAAAATAGGGGTTCAAAAGGTTCAAACCCTCTTAAGAAAAGGTCTCGGCCAGAAAAAGTGGCCGATTAATCAAAAAAAAGGCCGGCCGACCAAAAACATTGCCGATCGGCCAATACCTTTGGCCGGTAGCAAGAAAACATGGTCGGTGGCCTCAAGGAATGGCCGGTGAGGTGTGGGGGTAGCCAACAAGCCATTCCTTGCCCTCAAAGACAAAAACCCAAGTGTTTGGTCCACAACCAAGCACAAAACAGACAAGTCGAGAGGTCTTGAGGCAAGGCGCACGACCGAAACCTCCGAGAACTCAAGACGAACACGAACAGGGATGATCATCGAGTGTTCAAACGATGACGTCCAAGTCTTGAGGACGGTAAAAAATGTGGTGTCTATAGTTGCCCCTCTTTGACAGAACTCGAAAGTCATAACAATGACGGGAGTGAATGTCAAAGCCCAGAAACGACCTTTAGACAAAAGCATGCAAGATAACAAAGATATGTGCCCGAAGGAGGGGGCAAAATGCAAGAACAATGTACAAGACCGAGCATAACTTATGATCATGCAAAGAAAGCTGTAACGAAGCATAACATGCAACAGTTTTAAGCAAGAACCAAGTTACATTACAATGTAGAAAGGATGTCAGAGAATTATTCAATTCTCGTTACGTCTCACGCGGAGAACACTAAGAGTGACCATTGGGGACACTCGAGGTCTCAAACAAGATTCCGACGCGTTGCACGCGAAAGGAAAAAGAGTGGCATAAGCATTGGAACATGTTCCAAATGCTCTTAACCAAAGATGGAGAAACATAGGGACGTATCCCGGTGTTCTGGAAAGGTATAGGTATTGGAACGTATTCCAAATACTCTTAACCAAAGAGGGAGAAACATAAGGACATATCCCGGTGTTTCGGAAAGGTATAAGCATTGGAACGTATTCCAAATGCTCGTAACCAAAGAAGGAGAAACATTGGGACATATCCCGTTGTTTCAGGTTGAGTGAGAAACATAGGGACGTATCCCGGTGTTTCAGAAAGGTATAAGCATTGGAACGTATTCCAAATACCCTTAACCAAAGAGGGAGAAACATAGGGACGTATCCCGGTGTTTCGGAAAGGTATAAGCATTGGAATGTATTCCAAATGCTCTTAACCAAAGAGGGAGAAACATAGGGACGTATCCCGGTGTTTCGGAAAGGTATAAGCATTGGAACGTATTCCAAATGCTCTTAACCAAAGAGGGAGAAACATAGGGACGTATCCCGGTGTTTCGGAAAGGTATAAGCATTGGAACGTATTCCAAATGCTCTTAACCAAAGGGGGAGAAACATAGGGATGCATCCCGGTGTTTCGGAAAGGTATAAGCATTGGAACGTATTCCAAATCCTCTTAACCAAAGGGGGAGAAACATAGGGACGCATCCTGGTGTTTCAAAAAAGGAGAAGAAACATAGGGACGTATCCCGGTGTTTTAGAAAAGAAGAAGAAACATAGGGACGTATCCCGGTGCTTCAGAATAAGAGGGAGCGTGCATAACAATGTAATTGAAAGGGTGCATAACAATGCGAATGGAATGCGCGTAACAACGCAAGTGAAGTGTGCATGACAACGCAAGTAAAGAGGTGCATGACAATGCAACTAGAGTGTGCGTGACAACGCAACTAAAGAGTGTGCATGACAATGCAAGTAAAGAGGTGCACAAAAGAAATGTGATAAAATGCATTTTCTATGCAAGTATGGGGGCATTTTCTATGCAACATGTAAAGCATATTCTATGCAATATTGAAGACATATTCCGTGCATGAGACAGGCATATTCTGTGCAGCATTGAAAGCAAAGCATATTCTATGCGGAATCGAAAGCAAGCACATTCTATGCATGAATCATAACGATGCGTGGCACGCATGTAACAAAAGTGTATATGAAAGTGCACATTGTATCCAATAGAGGGGCATTAAACATGTACTATGGTGCCTCCGATTTACCTCCCGGAGGACTTGGCAACACGCTCAGCTCCAAAGGGTATACCCTGTTCATATTGGCGAGAGGTAACATCTGCATGTGAAACCCTCAGGTGCTGCCTGAACTGCCATTCTGACTTGAAGCAACCTTACACTTGGGGTCGAGATACACTCATACTCTAGAGAAACGGCGAGGCCTAAGGAGGTGCACTTGGAATGCAGTCTCGAAATTCGCTGGAGTTAAAACACACTAAGATGCTCCACATTTTCCCTCTTTTCTTTTGCTTTGCAGTCTGGAACCCACATAGCTTCAGATAGGTCCTGATTTTACTGTTCTCACATGACCTGGGTTAAACCTTGCGGTTTTATGAAAGAACAAATCCTGTTTTGCACAAATGTGGAGAATGGCACAGCACTCTGAGCACAAAACGATTTATTTTTGAAATCAAGAAAAGAGTTCTTAACCGGGTATTGAGCCTACGACTGAATACAGCGAAAAAGACTCAACAACGGAAAACAAAAAGGTAAACAACCTAAACATATCAAGACACGCTCGGAACGACTCAAAGCAAGAATCGAGACAAACAAAGCAAAAGACACGACACACAGACGTGTTACAAAGACGAGAGACCTCTCAATACGCGAGGAGCCAGTTTCTCCGGGTATTATTTCCCATCATTTTCTCATTTGTGATTCTCACATCACTCGGCCCTTAGGCTCTGTTTTTCTGAAAAGGCCCTTTTCTCACTTTTGCTCTCAGCGCACATCTCTATATTCTTCAATCTCTCATTTTTTTATCCCTCCTCTGGGTGGTTAATGGATAAGCAAGTAGTTGTGGGCTCTTGCCCCTAGCATTCTGCTAGGTTCTCTTTCTTCTGCTCACAACAGTGAACTTCCCCCACAGAGGGGTTGTGATGCGGCTGGATGTGCAGCAGATCTGCAACTGACATCGGTTGACGATGTTCTATTGGGGAGCTTGGACATGATCAGATGTGTCTAGATGAGGGAGTGGAGTATCTTGATCCATTCCAATTCGTACTTCGCACTTGGCTTGATACCTCGTTGCTTGGAGGATGTTGAGAGCTTTCAGCCCTTTTACTGTTAGTTTCTGTTGTGCCCTTTTCTGGCAGATACGGTGCCCTTTCTGGCAAGTATGCTGACAATGGGGAAAAGACAGAACACCAGACTCAACTGTTCCCCTAGTTCATCATTTTGACCATTTTTTGTTTTCGCTTGCTACTAAAACAATTTTGACCAAAATGAGAGTTAGATTAACATGCTTGTTCAATTTTCTGATTTAAAATCATGCAAGTCAGGCTATGAGCACTGAAAATTTTCCTTTTTTGGGTCCAAGAAATGGTCCAGTTTTTGAAATAATTTTCGAGAAATTAGTCAACCTCAGTAAAAATTTTCAAAAACTATTTTGGCAAACAGCCACTGCTCAACGAACACAGAACTTAATCTTGAGATGCACAACCTCAGATCCATAATAATGGAAAATTGCCCCTTTGTTTGAAATGGCACTGCACGGCAACGGAAAGTTGCCCCTTTCCTTTCCTTCCTCCTTCTTTTTTTACTTTTCATAATTTTTTCAATTCTTTTTTTTTTCATTTTTCATTATTTGCATTTTTTTTTCTTTTTCTTTCTTTTTTTCTTGCTCTAACTTTTGTCTGGGTCGCCCTTCTGGGTTTTCGGCCCAGCGAGCCTCTCAAGGGTAAAAGTGTGGCTTTGTCCATGTCAAATAGTTTTGAGATCCTGAAGTCATCTGAATCCAGGAGAATGGCTGTTGTTCGCTGACGATGCAGGAGTCCATCCAATGGGGGCTGAATTTGCCTCTAGTGTTGTGGATAGGAACATGGTTGTCCTTCAGCAATGTCTTCTTCTTTCTTCCCTTCTGAGATTTGGCATTCTTGTCGATCTTCATCTTTTGACTCTTCGAGCATAATCTGACATCTTTTGTCCCTAGTTCGAGGGGTGTTCCTGATCTAGATTCGCAAGTTTCTTTTGATCACATCTGATATTCTCGCCCCTAATTCATTGGTTGCTTCGAATCTGGCCACACAGGCCTCATATAGTAGTTGACCATTGAACATTCTGAATTCAAGTTCAAGGTTTGGAAGCGAAGGGGTTGAGTCTCGAGGCTGAGAACGATCCTAAGTTGCACAATCTCAAGAGCAATTCCACACAGGTTTTCACAGGACGGCGCAAAACATTTTTTTGAAATCTTTTAAGAAAGTGACTAGTCGCTCGCGCGGAAGACATTGTGAAACCAATCTAGATCAAGCCAGGATCCTTGTCAGTACTCACATTAACAAGCATGATCTCAATCATTAAGGGCTTAGCATGCCTTTCTTTCTCTCAAATGATCAAATTTTTGCAAATCCCGAGGAATTCCTTCCTCTTTGTTTTCAATCACAATGTTCAAAAGGTTTTGAAAAAATTAGGTCAATGCAATGAGTTCGAGGCACCGAAAAGTAAGTGAAAAGTACTGTCGTTTCATTCAAACTTTCTGGCACAACTGGCACAAGGCAGAAGCAAGCACAAGCGCATTAAAATCCATTATTGTTTCATTCAGATCTGTTGGCATAACTGGTTCCAAGGCAGAAACAGACTCAAAAGAAGGCAAAAAGACAAACACAAAACAAGATAGTGATGTCCGAGGTAACACCCCCGGAATCACCCGACTCCAACACAACAGGACTGACTCGATACAACAAGACAGACCCGACTAACTCAGTATGAAAAGACTGACTCAAAACAAAGAGACAGACTCAAAACAAAACAACAGAACTGACTCAATACCCAAGCCAAAACGTACAAAAACCAGCATTCACAAATGCTCAAAACAGTGCGTGTCATACACCACATCTGAAATAAACTGAATGCCGCTTGCAGGTGGTTCAACCCCCGATCACATAGTCACATTATCCCCCACAAGTTCACTGATCAAGTGTCGATAGACTTTGCAGAGCTTGGTGCGACGATGACCTCATTGTCAATCAGATTTTGTATCTCGTGACAAAGACGGACGCAACTGTCAGTGTCATGATCGGTTTGTTGATGGAAAGCATAGTACTTAGCCGGGTCATGCTTTGCAGGGAGAGGGTTGGGTAGAGGTCGTTGTTCTAACGGTTTCATATATCTGTAGACGCGCCCACGTGGGGGGCCCTCGCTACAGTTCGGACTCGATTTGTCACGGTTCTCAATCTAAACCAAAGAGTCCAAATCCGGCAAATCGTTTTGAGAAACAGATTTTTTGAAAAGAAGTGCCAAACATGGACTGCTTTGCCAGATACAGAGTCGCCACCTAAATATTTTAAAATGGGGGAATTTAGGAAACCCTGACTCGGTGCCGAAGGCCACGTGTCCGTCATCACCAAAGTTGCCTCGGCTCGGGAACTTGGGTACGATTAGGGAAGGTCAGCTATGAGCACCCCCTCTCGCCCGATCCGAAGATCGGCCTCTACTAACCGTGATATCCAGTTTTGAAAACTTTATGTGTTCTTATTCCAATTATTAGCCTAGAATTACTATGTTATGCGCACAGCAAACAAGTATAGACCCAATCACCTAAATTGGAATAAAACATAGCATGTTTGTTTTGAAAATGGTTTGCTCAGTAGGCTAAAATGCAGGTTTTGCCACCCTCAAGTGGGCTTTTAGAAAAGATGGTTTTACCACTATCTAGTGGGCTTAAAACTCACAGTATTAATGCATTATCCCAATTTAGTTAATTTAACCTCCATCCACAGGCATTCAAGCAGTTATATCACATAAGCAGCTAGCCTCATGGTAATCATGCTGTCATGGCAACACTCACACACATGCAAGGATACAAAAGCATAAAAGCTCACCTAGTACTCCAAGCCAAAACAGAAACTAGTTAGTAATCATATGCATGATCCTAGTTCATGTTAAGATGGCTAATGCAACACATGCAAGATGTAACTGTGATAGGCTCGGCTATCCTAAACGTGGCATGTGAAATGCTGCAATTAACAAGTACTCAACTTTGGAATTGAAATACAAGTGCAGTTAGCATGATGTGCCGAGCCCGGTGCGTGTAAGACAAATGTATGGATGCACGCATGCATAGCATAAGGTATGCTAAATTAAACATGTCCTAATACTAACCATCAAAGCAGGTAAGTAAAAGAGAGAAAGAAGTGGGGATTGGAAGACATGCACACACGCACCCACACTTATTACAAATACGCCCTCACTCGAAGGGACCGAATAAATATTACAGTCCGAATAAATAACTAACTACTTAATTAATTATTACAGAATTCCTATTTAATTAACAAATTAAATGCAAAGGGAAGGTGGCCACGGCCACCGCCTTGGGATGCGCAAATGATGCATGCTCGAACCCGTCTCGCCCGGAAAGTCCGTACCATACCACTGCCGCCTCTGTTTACACTGCCCTGCTCCTCTGAAAATTGCCAAAGTTCTGGGACAGGTCCCCTGAACACTGTGGAACACCATCGGCTGAAGGAAATGTCCACCGGCCATTGAAAATACCCATTGGCTGCTGATGAAGCTACCGGCCCAAGAAGGATTGCCGGTCGGCACTGAATACTGCCGGTCGGCAGAAAGTTCCTACAGAATCTGGTTTTTGATAGCAACAAGAACAGACAGTGTATGGCATGGAATTTCAAGCAAGTGTATGCATGGCCACTCTCCCAATCATGTAATGGACTCAAGGGAGTATGCCCCTCGACCCTCGGGCCATCAATTACGCATGATGGCCTAAGAGGCCAAGTTTTGCAACTTTGATATCAAATGAAATGCAAGCACAAAACACATCAAAGGGCCCCAACCCCTATCATGATTGGTCAAGAGGCGAGGCAATGCACAACAATGCACATGCGACCTAAGCATGCAAGCAAACATACAAACATGCAATACAACTACATGGCACACACAATGCTAACAACATAACATGCACAACGCATTGAAACATGGCATACACAATGCAAGATGGGCTTACACCAATGTGAGTGGACCTCAGCCACACCCACGTCAGTGGCCATGAGATAAAAATGAGACACTCGAAATGCGTGCACATATGCACGCAAACCGAGGACCGAACCTAAGGCACGAATGCCACTCTACCAAAGCATGGCAAGACATGGAATATGGCATATGATCATGCAATTTTCAGAGGCAAAATGAGATGGAAAACAGCCCCGAATCATGGAAAAATGATACCCGATGCATGGAACGAGTCCCGAAACATGAATTTTGGTGCATGAAATGGCCTATAGCTATGCAATGCATGCATAATTTGAACATGAAGTATGAAGACAGAAGATAGGAAGCCCAAAAACAAGCATGTTTACAGTTTAAATCATGGCCAAAAAGTGAACACAAATGAGGCTAGATTAGCATACAAAAATGGGGCCAAGAGAGGCGTAATGAAGCAACTCACAAATTATGGCACCAAAAAGAGAAGGGGCCTTCTACAATATTTAAGAGGGGCCAAAAATATGATATATTACAGTTTATGAAAAACCCCAAAAACTGATACAAGTATGCTCAGAATGCTATGCAAAATAATGGCACCAAGAGATCTATAACATGAAGTATAAAAAGGATGTCCCAAAAAGCCATAGACCCTTAATGAAACATGAAGAGAGGGTCAAAATAGGGCAATTTTCAGTTCGGACCAAGGTCCAAAAATAGAAGCTCAATAGGCTAATAAATCATGCAAAAATGGGGACCAAAGAGGGGGATAATGACAAGTGGCACATGGAGGTCCCAAACAGTGATGAGTCCTTCTTCAATGTTGAAGAAGGGCTCAAAATAAGCCTATCTACAGTTTACATCATGCTCCGAAACAGATTACACATAGGCCAAAAATACTATGCAAGATTATGGCATACAAAGGGGTAATGAATCAAGTGCAAAATGGGGGTCCCAAACAGGGTAAGACCCTTAATGAAAGATTAAATAGAGCTCAAAAAAATGCCACTTTTAGTTTTGGTCGGAGCTCAAAACAGCAAGCAAAAGGGCTAAGAAAACTTGCAAAAATGAGCTAAAAAGAGGGAGAAATCAACTCACCCTTGAAGACCAATCCTTTGCTGCCTCTTGGACCAAGAAAAGCTGCCTCCTAGCCTCTGAGAAGACCTCCAAGCTGCTAGAATGGAAGTGGTAGTGTGGTGCTTGGTGGTGATGAAGAAAAGGGTGTAGGACTTGGTGTTTTGAGGCTTAGAGTAGAGGGAGAGGGAGAATTGATGCAAGGCTCTCAAAACAAATTTTGTAACCCTAAAATCTGAAGGGGAGGGGCTGTATATATAAGCAAAAGGGGTGGAAAAGAGGGGGGAAAAAAGGGGGGGAAAACAAATCAAGTTTCCCCCCAAAAGGCAAAATCTCGGACAGAGGGTTTGAGTGGAGAATAGCTGGCACAGCTGGCATGCACCATGCTTAAGGGGTGCAAAAGGGTCATATCGGCCATGAAAGGAGGTCATCGGCAAAATAAATGGCCAGTCGGCACAATATATTGCCGACCTGCAATTTATACTGGCTGGTCTGATAAATAGAGTGCCGATGGAGGTCCAGATTGAAGCCCCAGAAGTTAGCTTTCCAATGGCGCAAACCTTGCATTAAAATTCCTTCTGTGGAAAAAGTTATGCCCATTTTGGTGAAGCCGCGCAGATTCGATCTAACCGGGATGATGCCCAACTTCAGCTGCTCATATCTCCCCCACCCGGACTTGGTTTTAAGAGATTCTTGAGTGCAAAATGAAGCCTCGGAAGTAAGATTTCCGACGGTGGTGGCCCCATAGCTAAACTCCAAGTGTACAGACAGATAAGCCCGATTTAGCGAGGGCTGCTCGACTCGCTTCTACTCGGATTCATGCCGAACTTCTCCCAAACTAATTTTCTCCTCTCCTTTCCTCTCTTCTTCAACTCCAAACCCCTAAACAAAGTGTTTTGAAGGATTTGCCTCTCTCCTTGCCGAAGAAACTGAACATTTGCCCTGCACACCTTTCTCCACCAAGTAAAACATCAGTGGTGCCCAAGTCTTAAGGGCGGTCAAAAATGGGGTGTCTACAATGTCCTTTCCTGAGTAGGACCCCTAGGGCTTTAGACAAAGGCATATAGAGTGGAGTGAAAACCCTCTTGCCTCGGGGTAGATAGTCCGAAGTTCAAGGGTTTGGATTGGATGCACCAACAAAGGGGGTGGCTATTCTTGGTGTGGTGGTGGCGACCATGCCCACTTCGGAAGATCTTGCAGCTGCATCACCGCTGGTGGTCGCATTCGAACTGCGGGTAAATGCCCTCCTAGGCTGCTTCTTCTCCTGATCAATGAGGCCCTGTTTCATAGCGTCCTCGATCTGTACTCCCATCTCATGTAAGTCCAGAAATGTGGGGAATGGGAGAACAATCATTTTCTGCATGAGTTTAGGCTGGAGGTTGCGCACAACCATCCGTATTTGATCCTTGTCGGTCGGGCTAATGGTCATCATTGAGGCCTTGGCCCTCCAGCGGGTTACGAAGTCGGAAAAGCTTTTCTTAGGCTCCTGCCTTGTCGTCTCAAGATCACGGGTTGTAATCTCGATTTGCGTATTATAGGAGTACTGTGCAACGAAGGCCTCGGCTATCTCCTCCCAGTTCCTTTTGACGGAGTCTTCCAGTTTTGCGTACCAGATGGCCGCTATACCCGACAGGGTCCGGCTGAACAAAGAAAGCTTCTGTAACCTGGTGAGGCCCATCGGCCTTAGTATATCTGAGAACAACCGTAGATGCACCATGGGATCCCCAAATCCGTCAAAACGATCAATTTGTGGCATTTTAAACCGATTTGGCAGCGTCACGGCTGAGTCGGTGTATCCGTCCTCAATATCTAGAATGGACTTTATTCCCTGAGATTTCTTGAACACCTTTTCCAGCTTACTCACCTTCAGCACTGTAGGGTCTAACTCGAACTCAAAGGGTGAATCCGGCAAGTTGATCGGTGCTTTAAATAGCTGGGGCAGGATCGAGAGCGGAGGTGGCCCTGTCGGAATGTCCGTATCTTCGTGGACATTAGCTGTCTCCCTGAGTATTGGAACTCTGGGTGGGGGAAGAGCCTGATGTGAAGCAAATGCTCCTGTCTGCGGCTGCAGCCGGGCAATTAAGTCTATTTGTTGGGCCATGATCTCAGCCTGCTGTTTGGCAAATTCTGCTTGACGAACAGCATCCTACTGCATGGTTTTCATGCTCTCTTGGAGTTGACGCATCATTTCCTTTTTTCCTGCCATATTGCCCTGATCTAACTGAACTACCAGTATATCTGTCTCTGCAGTAGGCTCGGAAATCTCAACCCGACTGCTCTAAAACCACTGATCCGGTAGCTACTACACTGGTGGTCTGCACCTGACTAGCCTTCTCTGGCTCTGATTACCCTTGAACTGAGTCTCTGACCTAACAAAGTCTATCAACACAAGTCCGGTGTACTCGGGGGATATTGGAGCCTTTTGAAGCTATGATTCCAGGACTACCTAGCAAAAGAGAAAACAGGCAGCATCTCAGCCCATTTTTGCCAAAACAGATATGAGTGTAGTTGAATGACCGTGCTCCCTACCAAATTCTGCCCAAAAATCCGCCTGTAAACTGATACCCTCAGGTAAAACTGATTGCCCCAAAATACTGATGCTGGTGCCCGTAGGCCTGATACCCAAATTTGCAAACTGATGCATGCATTCCTGTAGAGGCACACTCTAAAGCACACAGCAAGCAAATGAGAGCCAAAACACCCTTATGTTGGGGTAGGGTTTCCCTGTCCTATTTTATCAGGAACTAGGGTTTCACTACGCACGCAACAGTTTCAAACAACCTATGATCGGGTAAGCAACCTATCCTAGCTTGGAATGGTCATTATGGATTCCGAATATGCACTAGGTCGAATGGTCAAAAAGGGTGCCCGGTAAAATCGGGGTTTGTGTTCCCGTCGTGGCAAAGCCCGCAACCGGTCAGCCTTATGGCACGCTTCACAAAGCGAGCCTCCAGCAAACCATTTAGGAATAGCATACGGCAAACACGGTGTCCTAGGCACACCAATGCAAATGCAATGCAAAGAAACACATAAGTGTAGTCAAAACAAGATATCATGAGTTCGAGTCAAGTTTTCTAACTCCCCAGCAGAGTCGCCAGAAACTGTAGACGTCCCCGAACGTCCCGGGAGAAGATCCCGTTTTGTTCATTTGGGCTTACTACAGTTCGGACTCAAATTGTCACGGTTCTTAATCTGATCTTGCAAAGTGCAGTGCAAGACTGATAAATCACCAAAGAGTCCAAATCCGGCAAATCGTTTTGGAAAACTAATTTTTAGAAAGAAGTGCCAAACATGGACTGCTTTGCCAGATACAGAGTAGCCACCTAAATATTTTATTTTTGGGAAATTTAGGAAACCCTGACTCGTTGCCCGAGGCCACATGTCCGTCATCACCAAAGTTGCCTCGGCTCGGGAACTTGGGTATGATTGGGGAAGGTCACTTCGTGAGCACCCCTGCTTGCCCGATCAAAGATCGGCCTCTACTAACCATGATATCGAGTTTTGAAAACATATGTGCTCTTATTCTGGTTTATTAGCCTAGATTTACTATGTGATGCGCACAGCATACAAGTATAGACCGGATCGCCTGAATTGGAATAAAACATTTCATGTTTATTTTTTAAAGCGGTTTGCTACTCGCAAGTAGGCTTAAAATGCAGATTTTGCCACCCTCGGGTGGGCTTAGAAAACATGGTTTTGCCACTATCTAGTGGGCTTAAAACTCACAGTCAATGCAGTATTCCAATTCAGATAATCCAACCTTCACCCACAGGCATTTAGGTAGGTATATCACATAAGCAAATAGCCTCATGGTAAGCATGCTATCATGGCAGCCACTCACACACATGCAAGGATGCTAAAGCACAAACACTTACCAAGTACTCCAAGCCAAAGAAAGAAGCTAATTAGAAATCATGCATGAATCCTAACTATGCTGAAATGCCTAATGCAACACATGCAAAAATGCAACTAAGATAGGCTCGGCTATTCTAAGAATGGCATATGAGATGCTACAGCTAACACGTATTCAACTTGGAATTGAAATACAATGCAATTAGTATGATGCGCCGAGCCCGGTGCATGCAAGACAGATGAATGAATGCAATCATGCGAGCATAAGTATGCTAATTGAAACATGCCCTAATCTAACCATCATAAGCTGGTAAATAAAAGGGAGAAAGACGTGGGGTTAGAAGACATACACCACACACACGCACACTTATTACAATTGCCCTCACTCGAAAGGTCCGAATAAATAATACAGTCCGAATAAATAATTAACTACTCTAGCTAATTAAATATTACAAAACCCTAATTAATTAACAAATTAACTAGGAAAGCAAATAAATTAGCATGCAAGCTATATGGGGTGGACTGCCTTAGCTCTGTTCCGAATGATGAAAGATGCATGCATGCTCAAGTCGCCTCGTCAGGGAAATTCCTCGCGATGCCCCGATTCGCCTCTGTTTGCAATTGATCCCGGAATGCTGCACAAAACTCCAGAAGGCTGCTGACTGATTTTTACTGCTGGTTCCCGGTTTGCTGCAACAGAGAGCAAGAAAGGGGCATGGCAAAGTATTTTCACATATGTATGCACGACCACTCTCCCCGTCATTGCACAAGCTTTAGGGAGTGTAGACCTCGATCCTTGTGCCACCAATCACGCATCTCGATGCATGATGGCCGAGGAGTCGAATTGCACGACTCAATGTGAAATGAATGCACATATAAAACACAACAAGGCCTAAACTCCATCGTGGGTAATCCGGAGTGTCGGCGACCGGGAATTGAAACACGTTTTGTCACTTTGAGTACGAAATGTCCCTCGTTTCCCGTGTTTGGACTAACCCTACTCCAAACACATTGCAACAAGATGGCATACTCAATGCGAATAACATGCAACCCTAAATGCAATGCAACCTGATCATGCTGGTATGCGAGGGATGATATGCCAACATGCAACTAGCATACGCAATGCTATGAACCAAAGATGGCATACTCAATGCACATGGACTATATGCCATGCACAATGCAACTAACAACCTAGCATACGCAATGCAAGGAATGGTATGGCATACACAGTGCCAAAATCAACATAACATGCACAACACATTGTAACATGGCATACACAATGCAAGATGGACTTAAACTAAAAATGAGTGGACCTCAGCCACACTCAAATTAGTGGCCCTATGATGAAAATGAGACAACCAAAATACATGCAAACGTGCACAAATGCAAAGGACCGATCCTAAGGCACAACATGCAACTCTAACAAAGCATGGCAAAGGATGAAATATGGCACACAATGACACATTTTTCAGCTCTAAAATGATATGCAAGATGGTCCCGAATCATGCAAATATGTCACCCAATACATGCTAGATGGCCCGAATACCGAAACTAGTGAAGCGGATTACACTATAGGTACACAAAGCAATGCATATATGACCAAACCACCCCCAAACAGTCCCTATGCAGACCCTAAACAGTGGGAAAATGGTCTAAAATGATGGCTCACAGTGCATGGAAATGAAGCTCATTCAATGGTCGGTAAATAAAGCATACAAGCACGACTCTCAAACACATTTAAAGAGTGGAAAATATGGGAATATAGCATTCATATAAGCTCTGAAATATGATGAATAATGGCCCCAAAACATGAAAACACCTCAGTATATGCATGCAATAGACCTCAAAACTCAAAGCTAAGCATGGATATTGAACTACAAGCATGCAAAACAAGCATCATTCCACCATGAGACCCCAAAACAGAGCTAAGGCAGTCCAAAATATGCACAAGATCAGTTTAAGGCATGGCCAAAAAGTGCTAGAATCAAGGGCCAACATAGCATGCAATGTAAGCTAGTAAAGGGGATTTGCATTACAAGTATGTGAAGCACATGAGAGGTCACCAAACCAGCCAAAAAAAGAAACATGGCATGCCAAAATATGACCAAAAACTCATAGAAACATGGTCAATGCATGCAAGAATGATGTGTTCCTTTGAAAGGCCATGAAGAGGGCTATTCTACACATGCAAGATGGACATCCAAAATGACAAAACCACCTCTGGACAGAGGTTATGAAGGCCCTAAAACTCATTGAAAAGGGCCTAAAATGAGGCTAGGAAGCATTCAAGACAAGGCTCCTTTGAAAGGCCATGACGACGGTTACCCTACACATGCAAGAGGGACACCTAATATGGAAAAAAACAACTCTGGATCGAGTTCATGCAAGTCGTAAAACTCACAAAAAATGGCCTGAAACATGCTCAAGAAATGTGCAAATATGAGCTCCTTTGTAAAGCCAACAATGCTAGTAAACAAAACAAGGGGTGAGAGGGTCACCCCTCTCTGATTTTGGGGCTCAAGACAGCATGCTAGCCACTGAAAATCCACTGGATTTTAGTGGCTAAAAGGCCAAACCAAGCACAATACAAAGGCCTTAATGCATAGCTCAAAACAAGGTGAAAACAAGCAAGGAAGGGGGTAAATGACCCCCAACAGAAAAATGACCTTAAACAAACTTCAAGAGGAGCTAAATAAGACTTTTTTCAGTTTATGACGAAGCCCAAAAATTCTTGCAAGTATGGCTAAAAGATGGAGCAAAATAAAGCTTAAAAGAGGGAATAGTGTGTTACCCTTGTAGCTTTAGCAAAATCAGCGGCTTTGAGACCGAAAAACCAGACCTTCAACCTCTGAAAATGGCCTCCGAGACCCTTAGGTTAATGATGGAGGTGTTAGGCTAAGAGTTGGTGTGCAAAGGGGCCAAGAACTTCACTCTTTCTAAGCCTAAGTGTAGAGACAAAGAGAGATATATGTGTATGCCTTAGCAAAATTTTTGGAACCCTTCTAAAGGAGAGGGAGGGCCTCTCTTATAGAGGAACAAAGGTCCAAGCTTCTTCAAGAAGGTTGTGCAAAGGTCCAAGCTTCTTGAGGAAGTTAGAGCAAAAAGGGTCAAGCTTCTCCTAGATGCTTAGAGCAATGGGCCAAGCTTCTCTTGGAAGCTTAGAAGGGTTCAAGCTTCTCTTAGAAGCTTAGAGCAAAGGGTCAAGCTTCTCTAAGAAACTAAAATAGTCAAGCTTCTTGGAGAAGCTAAAGAGGTTCAAGCTTCTTGGAGAAGCTAAAGAGGTTCAAGCTTCTTGGAGAAGCTAAAGAGGTTCAAGCTTCCTCAAGAAGCTTAAAACAAGGGTTCAAAAGGTTCAAGCTTCCTCAAGAAGTTAATACAAAGGTTCAAAAGATTCAAGCTTCCTCAAGAAGCTAAAACAAGGGTTCAAAAGGTTCAAACCCTCTCAAGAAAAGGTCTCGGCCAGAAAAAGTGGCCGATTAATCAAAAAAAAGGCCGGCCGACCAAAAACATTGCCGATCGGCCGATACCTTTGGCCGGTGGCAAGAAAACAGGGTCGGTGGCCTCAAGAAATGGCCGGTGTGGTGTGGGGGTAGCCAACAAGCCATTTCCTGCCCTCAGAGACAAAAACCCAAGTGTTTGGTCCACAACCAAGCAGAAAACAGACAAGTCGAGAGGTCTTGAGGCAAGGCGCACGACCGAAACCTCCGAGAACTCAAGACGAACACGAATATGGATGATCATCGAGTGTTCAAACGATGACGTTCAAGTCTTGAGGACGGTCAAAAATGTGGTGTCTACATCTATGTTGAATGGTTTTGAGATCTCTAAGCCATCTGAATCCAGGTGAATGGCTGTTATTCTTGACCAAATAGTCATTGATGAGGTAAGGGCCCATCCATTTAGGTTTGAATTTGCCTCTAGTGTTGTGAATAGAAACTTGATTGTCCTTCAACAATAAATTTTCTCCTCTCAAATTTTGGGATTTGTCTTTCTTGCCGGTCTCCTTTGGCGTGACAAATGACCCATCTCTGAATCTTCAATCTCATTTGACATTTTTGCCCCTAGTTCAAGGGATGCTTCTCATCCAGCTATGTAAGTTTCCTTCGATCACATTTGACGTTATTGCCCGTAGTTTGAGGGCTGCTTCCAAGTCAGCCACGCATGCCTCATATTGTGATTGATCGTTGAACATTCTGAATTGAGGTTTGAAAGCAAAAGGGTCGAGCCCTAAGGCTGAGAGTGATCCTATGCTGTACAATCTCAATGTCAATTCCAAGCATGTCTTCATGGGACCACGCAAAAATATTTTTGAAATCTTTTAATAAAGCGACGCGTCGCTCTTACTCTTCTGAAGACAATACAGAAACAATCTGGACCAAGTCAAGATCTGTCTCAGTATCCACATTAATAGATATGATCTCATTCATTAAGGGCTTTAGCACGCCTCTCTTCCTCTTAGTCGATCAACTTTTTGCAAATCCCGAGGAATTCCTTCCTCTTTGTTTTCGTCGTAATTGTGGAAACAGTTTTGAAATTTTTTTTTGGTCAATATAATGATTTAAAGGCACAAAGAAGTAGGTGAAAGTTACTGCCGTTTCATTTAGAACTTCTAGTCTAGTTAGCTCGATGACAGAAACAAACTCAAAAGAAAAAGAAAGCCAAACAAGACAGTGATGCCCGAGTTAACACCCCCAAAATCACCAACTCCGACACAACAAGGCTGACTCAATGCCCAGTTCAAAAAGTAAAATAAACAACATTTTCAAATAACTAAAATAAGGGCGTGCCATTCACCATGCTCAGAATAACATGCGCATCACCAGCAGGTGGTTTATTCTCGATCACAGAACAAGTTATACCTCAAGTTCATTGAGCCAGCACCGATAGACTTTACGGGACCTGGTGAGGTGATGACCTTGTTGTCAATCAAGTCTTGTACTTCATGGCGAAGGTGAAAACAATGGTCAGTGCTATGGTTGAGTTGCTGATAGAAAGCGCAATACTTGGGTAATGTCATGCTTCGCTGGAAGGTGATCAGGGAGAAGCTCAGAGTCCAGGGGTTTGAGATGGTCTTGTCCTATAAGGATTTGGAGGGCCTTGGACAAGGTCATGTAAAGAGGTCTGAAGGTGCGGTTACCAGTCCTGGAAGTACTAACAGAGGAATTGGTAGGTGTCAACTAGGTTTGGAGACCTTCTCCTACATGTGTAGGATTGGAGCGACATCTCTTTCCATGGCTTATCCCCTGATTCAAAGTGCTTCCAAATTGAGTAACGAAAGTGTCATCCACAGACTTTGTAATAATTGCAAGCACTTGTTGTTTGCTCAGCCCTTTGGCCTTCAAAGCCTTCATAGCCCACCGGAGATGCGTATAGGGATCAATACTTTCCTCGGCTTTGTTCCTGCCATTTGCTTCAACTTTTTCAAGGGAATTGGTCGCTATATCAGAGTGAGGCCTATTCGTTGTTGATTTGTCATCACCTAGACTTGAGCTAGCTTTGGGTTAGCCTTTTGAGATTCTGGAATGAACACCTTAGGCTTGGGTAAATGGGCTGGGGTGATGTATATGCTGGGGTTGTAGGTGGATGGCAGTGTATGGATTAGGTATAGATTTTGAGGAGGAAGAGGCACGCGATCATATACAGGGAGTGGTTTTTTTGTTACATTAGATTTTCGAGGTGGAGCTATAATCTTATTGTCGATGAGAACCAGGATCTCATGATGAAGGCAGAAGTAACGGTCGATATGATAGCCGTGATGCTGATGGTATGTACAATATTGGGTAGGGTCGTACTTAGCTGGGAATGGGTTAGGAAGGGGTCAGGGATTAAGAGGTTTGAGAAACCCTCTTTCCATTAGGACTTTTAGTGTGCGGGTGGGACTCATATGGAGAAGAACGAAAGTTCTGAGATGAGCTCGGGGTTAGGTAGGTTGTTTGTGGGCTTATATTGGTGAAAGAATCGGCAATCTCGGTAGTTGTGGTGACGGTGCTGATTTCGGTAAGCCTAGAAATAGTGCTATTGCTAGCATTGGTACCCCTAGTAAATGACTTCTTTGCTGGTTCACTTGTTCTTTGGATGATGCATTTCTTAAACGCACTCTCAATTTGAACCCCCAACTCATGTAAAGCAGCAAATGTAGACAGTGGCACGACTATCATCCTTTGTAACATATCCAATTTGAGATTCTGAACTACCAACCAGACTTGTTCCCTTTCTGAGGGCCTATTTGTCATTCTAGCTGCCTTTGCCCTCCATCTTGCAACAAAGTCAATGAAGGGTTCCTTGGGATTTTGGGTGGTCGCTTCCAGCTCACTAATTGTTACTTCTATTTGAGTATTGTATGAATATTGATTAATAAATCCCTCAGATTAGTTCTTCCCAATTCTGTTTAGTCGAGTCCTCCAGTTTGGCATACCAGATAGCTGCCACGTCTAATAAAGTTCTTCTGAATAATGATAGTTTTTGAGCCCGAGTCAGGCCCATTAGTTTCAAAACATCTGAGAAGAGACGAACATAAACAATAGGATCTCCGCTACCATCAAATCTATCGATGTGAGGCATCTTGAACTTTTTCAGCAATCTTACAGAGGCCTTGGTATAACCGTCTTCAATATCTGGGATGGAATTGAAGCCTTGAGATTTTTTGAGTGCCTTCTCTAGCCTAGAGATTTTTATCATAGCCGGATCAATGTCGTTGATGTCGAATGGAATAAGTCCCCCGTAGGGTTGTGCTAGAGGCCTAAAAGCTTGAGCCTACGCTAACATCTCTTGGGGATCCGGGACTTGAGGGTTTTCAACTAGTGGAGGTGGATTAGGATTCGGTTGGTCAGCCAAGACTAGATGTACAGTAGATGCTGATACCTCAAATGGGCATTGCATTTTAGCAATAGATTCATCCTGAGCAACAATTCTTTGATTCAGTGTATCCATGGTTCTTTAAAAAGCTACCATTATAGCAGCAACCTCTTCTAGACTACTGTGTGTCATTGCGGGTTTGGGAGAGTTAGCTATTGGCGAGCTGAGTGGGTGAGAATGGACATGCGACTGCTGAGTGTTCTGTGCTGGCGAAAACTGACTGGTTCTTCTCTTTCGAACAACTGGTGGGTAGGAGACTAACACTGGTTGACCGTCAACTAGATCTTGGATTTTGCAAAGCCTACCAGAGTGAGTCCACAAAACTTGGGAGATATTACGTCTCTCTGAAGCTATGATTGCAAGACTACCTAGCAAAATAAATAAAGAAAAAGGAAAACAATAATAAAAAATCGGACAACACTCTGACTCAATTTGTAATAGATATGATCACAGCTAAAGGATTGTATTTCCCGCTGAATTCTGTCCCACAAACTAATATCAACTGTACCACTGATATGAAACATTCCTATATAGTTTCACTGTAAAGTACATACCAGGTAAAGAAAGCCAAAATACCCCTATGAGGGGGTAGGGTTACCCCGTCCTAGATTTTGACATGACCTAGGGTTTTACTACTTTAAGCAAACAGACAAAATCCTGCATACGGGTGAGCATCATGTCCTATGTTGGAACAGTCACTATGGCTTTACTATATGCAGCTAGGCCAAATGGTCAAAGAGGATCCCTTAGCAAGATTACCTAATATATCTCTCACACCTAACACCGAGAAGTGAAAGGAGGATCAAGTGGTACGACGGTAGTCCAGATCCAAGGGTTGTGTTTCCAATATGGCAGAGTGCATGACCAGCTAGCCTTTTAGCAAGCTTTTTAGGCAAGCATCCGGCAAGCCGTCTAGGAATAGCAGATAAAAAACACAGTGACTTAAAGCAACAATGCAAATGCAATGCAATAAACATATATCTGTAAATAAAATGTCACATCATAAAGTTCAAGTCAAGTTCTCTAATTTCCCCAGCAGAGTCGCCAGAAACTGTAGCTCGTTTTTCATGCTCCTCGAAGGGGTTTAGTCTCCTCGGATATGATAGCCCTACAGTTTGGACTCCTGTGGTTTTGAATCTGGTTTCATAAGTGCAATGTGAAATAGAAAGAATACAAATGAGTCCAAATCCGACAAAGCTTTAGAAAATCCATTTACAAACAAAAATGCCAAAAATGGACTATATTGCCAAATTTCAAAGTCGCTACCTAAATGTTTTTGAAAAATTTTGGAAACTCGTGACTCGTGCCAAAGGCCACTTGTCTGTCATAACCAAAGTGTCTTGGCTCAGGAACATAGGTATGAGCGGGAAAGGTCATGAATTGAGCACCCCACTCACCCGATCAAAGATTGGCCTCTACTAATCATGATGTGATTTTTATGTACAATATATGCTCTTGTTTCGATTATTACTCTAACATTACTATGTGAGGCACACAAGTACAGACTATTTCACCCACTTTGGAATGCTTTGATTTTGTGTTTGTTTTTGAAAAGAGGTTTGAAAATGTTCCACTTGAAAAAGTAAACTCATATGTACATTTATCAAAATCATCCCAACTTAAAACGAAATAGCCGTCATCCACCAACATTCAAGAGGTATATTGAATAAGCACTTAGCCTCATGGTAAATATGCTTGATATGGCAACACAAACTGTGGAGATGTGCCCAAGTAGACTCTCTCGATCCTCGAGTTTGTACCTGAAATGAGAATGAACAATCCGATCGGGGATGTCAGAATTAGCACTCGGACGGGCAAGTTAGTATTCACTCAAGTCTTTCTTATATCTGAAGTTATCTTTTTCTTACATACCTCTTTTTGGCTAATACTCCTCTTCTTTTATATTACTCTTCTAGGGCCCATTTTCTGATTATGGACACCCTACCTTGACAGCTGGATTCTTAATCATTTGGTAGAATTTATGGCCTATTCAGCCCTCAATCTAGTTCTATTCGGCCACGGCCGGTCCACTTCACTCGTCTTCTCGGCAATCTTATCCCGAGGGTAAAGCCATTATGAGTCGACTTACACGCGACTCCTATATGTGTACGGTATATTAAACTCGGCTCCCACAATTGCCCCCCGAATAAGTTCTTTATGGTCGACATGTTTAGTTAACATCTCGGAGACCATATCAGAGACTCAAAAGTCGAAAATATGGCGGTTGCACTTTTTGGAACTGACTCGTCAGAACAGGCACAATATTTTAATCATTATAGCTTCCTGCCCCTTCATATTTGACAATCATTTAATGTTCGATTTGAAAACTAGCAATTCGTATATTCTTCAATCAAAAGGCTCTCAATCTACTTTGGCACCCTTCACACCAACCTCCTTCAGGACTTCCATATTTCTGCTTCACATTGTTCATGTTCTTTTTTGACCTGTAAGTTTCACTCTCCTTTCTCGTCCTGCTCTCATTCCAGCCCACTGTTGTGATTTGTTTTTTTTTTTTAGTATACATTTTGTTTGTATTTCATTTTAAATGGCGAGGCATTTCAAAGCCCTCCTCTCAGAGGAGTGAATCGCAGCCTTCTGTCATCATTTTTCCATCCCAGACGACATCCACCTATCCCTTGTTTCAGACAATGTGGTGGACATGGAGAGGGCTGACACAAGCACCATTAATTTTCCTCTTTTGGCAATTATTGAGGGTGGAGTTCGATTCCCCCTCCAACCTTTTCTTAGGACAGTCCTTCACTACCAGGGATTAATTCCCTCTCAGCCAAATGAGAACTTCTACCGAATAATCATGGGTATAGTAGAATTGAATCGCCGACTAGGTCTTAACCTAGGAACCCCACCTATTCAGCACTGCTACATCATGGCGAAATCAACCTATCGGCAAGGCCGCAACTTTCTAAAAGCCAAGGATGTTAACCATCATTTGGTAACCATGCTCGCTAGTTCTGGCAAATAGGTTGACGATGTCATGGTCACCGTTAGAGGCAATTGGGAATTCGGCGAGGGAGAATATCGCCACGACCCAATGCCAAGGCAAAAGGGCGAACCAAGTGGCCGGCTAGAATTGTTAGCATGTTTTAAAATAAACGGTTTATTCAACTCAAATACTGTGCTGATCACTTGTTTCTTGTAGGCAACGACTTCAAAAGAGCATTGACATTGGCGGATGAAGCCATTTTGGAGCAGGTTAAGGCAGTCCTCAATTACAAAGGCCGTGCAAACCTTCAAGGACAAGGGCATGCAGCCCATGTTTTGCTGAGATACGATCCAACTTACTCCACTTTCTAAACCGCAAACAATATCCCTGTGCTGACACACGAACGGCAACTTACTACACTTATCTTTCCTAGCTACAAAAGTCTGAGGGATATTGGTGTTGAGGGTTCCGACGCCGGTGAAAAGATTGGCCAAGAGGTCGATGATGACGCATAATCAGAGGGCCGTGCAGAGGACCAAGAGTTGAATACAGAAATTGAATTGGCGTTTGAGCATATCGACCTAGACCATTGCACCGAACTCCCTTCCACTTCTGGCAGAGTAGATTTATCTGCTCCAAAGGATGATATCTTTACCGACTTGGAAAATCTTACTAAGGCTGAATCTGAAGTCGAAGAGATGAGCAGAGAATTACTTGCCCAATTTGCCAAGCGATGAAATGTGGAGAAGATGGCGGCCAGGAGGCAAGTCAGCGGGTCTAGGAAGAGCCAAGTAACGCTGACTCGTGAGGTTCACCAGGAAGAAATGGCCTGCGAAACAATTGTGGCCGAGTTGGTTCCTGAATAAAATCAGGTAGAAGTCTTGGAAGCCGATCTGACAGGGCCGGAGTAACCTGCCAAGATCTTCACCGAATTATTAGAGGCACCGACCGAAAAATAGCTAAGGGTGGATATGCCGCCCGTCGAAGATGATTTAGCCGAGGCATTCATCATCCAACCATGGATGAAGAATGCGCCGGTGCTTACTAGTGGGTCGGCCATCAGAGATCCCGCCGTGGCCCTGAGTGTGGCTTTGGCGCTCTCGCTGTCAACAGACCAAGCAACTTTCCATGCCGAATTGGATATCATCTCGATTTCCTTGGCGGCACAGTCGGCCATTTTGGTAAGTTATTAAAACACCCCAAATTTCCCAATAGCTTAAACATTTATTCCTACTCAAACTAATGTCTCGACTTCATTGCTCTTCTAGATGGCAAGAAGGTAGCAGAGATCAATCATTGTCACTATGACGTCGTAGAGCGATTCAGCGTTCTTGAATACCAGTTAGAAGAAGAGAAGGGCAAGGCCATTGCAGCAATCGTCGATTTGTCTACAGCGACGACAAAGGCTGAAGAAGAGCAAGCAAGGGCAGTTGCTGATCAAGAGAAAGCTCAACACGCTGATCTGCTCCGCTGGGCCGTCAAAGAGAGAGCTAACTTGATAGACGACTCTCTAAAGTCAGCTCAAGAAGAAATCTCACAGCTGAAGACCGATCTTGAAGTGAAGAAGAAGGCGAAGGAGCTCGCTGAGGCAAACGCGACCAAAGCCTTTGATGCCGGCCAGTTGAAGGCCAAGGAGTTGTACACTGATGAAGCCTTGAGGTTGAAGAATCGAGGCTTCAAGCACAGATGGCTCAAAGCTTTGGCGGCCGCCAAGGTGACTCTCAATTAGCCGATTCCGTATGAGCAATTGGAAATCAAACTGCTGGAATCGGATCCAAAGGATTTGGACTTTTGATCGGCATTTTTTGTAATGGATATTTTGTTGTCTTTGTTTTGTAAGCTTTTATTAGTTTTTGTTAGCACTTTATTTTGGACTTAGGCTACTTTCATGTATAAAGTGGATGCACTCGTGCAGTTTATTAATGAAAATGTCCGTTTTGTTAATGAATGTTAATGATTAAGTATTGACAAAACTAAAATATGCCATATCAATTAAGAACATGACTTGTAAATCTTACTTTGCCCTAGTTGACGATTGAGCATAGCCGCCGAATACATGGACAAAGCATGTTCATGGGATCAGGTGGGGCATTGTCCAAATTCGGCAAAATGTTTGAAGATAAGCTGAATATATTAATAAATTTGCCACTGCCCAAGCTGATCACTGAGCATAACCGCCGAATACATGGACAAAGCATGTCCATGGGTTCAGGTGGGGCATTTGTTATAATTTGACAAAATGTTTGAAGATAAGCCGAGTAGATTAATAAATCTGCCCTTGCCCCAGCTGATCACAGAGCATAACCGCTGAATACACGGACAAAGCATGTTCATGGGATCAGGTGGGGCATTGTCCAAATTCGGCAAAATGTTTGAAGATAAGCCGAATAGATTAATAAATCTGCCCTTGCCCTAGTTGATCACAGAGCATAATCGCCAAATACATGGACAAAGCATGTTCATGGGATCAGGTGGGGCATTGTCCATGTGAGACCATGAAATATCCTCTCACATGGATTATAGAGATCCAACGAAGAGATGAACTTTACTCCAGTAGACTTGCACAGATGAGCATGATTGGCGCCACCCAACTGGGATTGCCTGTCGGAGACACTTCGATGCTAAAGTTAGTCCTTTGATTGAAAGAATAGAGCTATGGAAATCAAGAGTGTTGGTGTGTAGTGTAGGGTGAGAGCACATACCTCCTCTTCTGGGATGCCCCCCTTTATATAGATGGGGGGGTGTGATATTTATTTGGGCTGGACCTATTGTAGGCCTTATTTGGGTTAACCTCAATACACGGTTACATTTTTAATTCCAGCTCCCACAATTACCCCAAAACTTTAATTGTTTACGGTAGAAGGAATTAGAGTTTTTCTTGCCGAGTTACGCTGTTCACATAGCTGTTAGGTTTTTTGATAAAGAACACTCTGGATAAATGAATAAAATGTATGAATGAATGACTTCATGTATGCTTGAATGTACGCATAAATGTACGTATGTCTTGAATGTATGTATAAATGTATATATGTCTATCATAGGATGAAATAATATCACATGAGTTCCAAACAAATCATAATGATGGGCCATGGTATTGTTACCCCTGGGCAAGGGCTATAGGCCGCGGTATTATGACCCTCGAGCGAGGGTGTAGTATATTGTCGAGTGCAAAGAGCATTTCAAAATATAGACTTTCATGCCGAACTAGTGATATTTCTATGTACCAAGAACAAAAATGATTGCCTGAACCAAATAATGTAAATTAAGTAAGGCAGATATATCAGCCAAAAAAAAATGGACCACAGTATTCTAACCCCCGGGCATGGGTGTAGGCCTACGGTATTCTAACCCCCGGGTATGGGTGTAGGCTTGCGGTATTCTAACGCCCGGGCATGGGTGTAGGCCTGTGGTATTTTAACCCCAGGGCATGGATGTAGGCTTGCGATATTCTAACCCCCGGGCATGGGTGTAGGCCTGAGGTATTCTAACCCCCGGGCATGGGTGTAGGCCTTTGCTGATGGCGCTCCATGCCAAGTGCGAAGATTATACTGTTCTCGGAGACTTATGCTAATTTTAAGTGGCGATCAAGTGTTAATATTGCAAATAATGCATCCTGTGTCAGTGATAGCCCGTACCGAATGAGGTAGACGTGTTAATCACAACTAACATTGCTCTGCTTGTAAGGAATTGCCAAGTAGATATTGGGCCAACTATTTAATTGTCGAGTAAGTTTTGGGAAAATTAGCATTGCTCAGTTTGCATTTAGTCCAATGTAGACCTGCCCCATTGCTTTCGAATGACAGGTGTCAGTCGGAAGGAATGTAGATTGTTTAGGCCCCATTGCCCTATGTTGCGAGGCAGATTCAACTTTGGTAAAATGACGGCGCGCAAAAATATGCGAACTACCGACTGCGAAATACGTAATGTGTTGCCCTAAAATCGGCGCTTGCTTGGAGCGATGTGAAAAGGAGCGAAAGTTTGCAACTCCAGTAAATTTTGTAATGTTTATACCAAGTTGGCCGAGTATAGCAGAGGTGTTGAGATCTGGATCAGCTGAGATGCCCCAATAGGAAAGCGGAAAAGTAACTAAGATGTCTCAATGGGCGAGAAAATGGCCAAGGTAACGAAACAGTGGATCGGGGAAGATGGAGGATTATTTCCTAGCCCCAAGATCTTGTTGCTAAAATTGCATGCCGATTGGATATGATTTGATAGTTGATTTTGCATTTAATGTTCCTGATTGGCCAATGTATTGATCGCAATATGCGACTCAGAATTTGCAAAATTAGACCGTTCGGATGTGTTTAGAAGGCTCAAAATAGCTGGAAACAACTATTGGATCATTGAAATCGGACTCCTAATGGAGTAGTTTTATCCAAAATGGATATGAGGGTTCAGATCAACAGGGTGTAAGGCAACTGCGAAGCACAGGATTATTTCTTCATTGCTTGTTGGGTGGTCTTCTCCCGCGAAAGAATTCATTTTCTGAGCAAACTTTGATCGGCCCGTATGACTTCGTTTTAGCACCGATTTTGACGCGGTTTGTTGCGTTGGATTCATCTCGATGAGTACTTCACATTGGGATGATCAAAACTTGATTTCGACAACTTAGAAAATTTTAGTTTTTTTGAAAATTTGGTCCGTTTCGCAACTACCGACGAACTGTGGTTAGTTCTTGGCACCTTGGATTGGTGGGTTTGGACTCCTTGAGTTGACACGAATCTACTAGTATTTTTAGATGTGGGTTTCGGTAAGCTGAGATGCTAGTGTTATGCTGAGATAGTAGTGTCGAGTAAGATTGTGTAGTTTGTAGCTGATATAATATACGCGTGCCAAATTGATAATATGCAGAATGAAAAGCCGAATTGTAGAGTTGAACAACGTTGCGATATAATGTGTTACCGAATAAATTGCCGAAGTCGAATAATATTGATGAATTAATAATGGTGAACGCACTTGAGCTTTGTGCTCAGCAAAAATGTAGTTCGTGGAAGAATGTGTTGCATGGGGGAATGTATTCGACAAAAGAGCTTGGTGCATGGGGTTATAAAGCTATGTATTCGGCAGTGAGAAATTGAAGCCGTTCTTGTGGCCAAAGAATAGAGCTCGGGGTTTTAGAGCTACCGGGCAGCTTTGTAGCTTTGCCGAGCAGTGTGCTATGAGTCGCGGCAGTGCCAAAATGCAAATATATGGTCTCACTGTAACGTTTCCGTGCGACCTCGTTGAATTTCCAAATAGCTCTATTGTTCATAAACTTATGATCAGCAAGTCCGTAATGGCGTTTGTGCGAATTCAACATGTTGTTAGCTATTCGGCATGATGGTGGCATTGTCGAATAACCAATGTGCTGCTGAGGGTGATGGAGTTGTGGAGCGGCTGTGCATTCAAGGTGGTAGCTACTCGGCATTACCGCGACATTGCCGACTGACCGGTGCTGGTGTGGCCGAGTAATGATGTTTCGCCGAATAATGATGTTACCGAATTGTGGGTTATATTGCCGAATAATATGAATTAATAGTGGCCCAAATGGTGCAAAGCCAAATTCTTCATGCCACAGGTCATGAAATGCAGAATTTTCGATTCAAACTCCTAACTTTGAGCCCTTGTATCTCCCTCGTTTGAAGTCCGATTGGCCTCATTATTGCAGCGTTGGATTCATCATTTGGCCTAGTGTTCATTCCATTTTTCAGACACGTCATTCCGCCTCGAATTAGATGCCGTTGGACCTCCGAAAGTTGACCAAAAATAAGATTGGTCAACTCTTTTTGCGTGTGTGTGTGTGTGTGTGTGTGTGTGTGTGTGTGTTCGGCTCTTTAATGTTGCGGAGTAAGTAGTGGTGAGCATGGCTGCGCAATGGAAGTAACTCAGCAAACTCCAAATGTACCTTGGCTCCTTGGTTGGCAGCGTTTTTATTTATTTATTTATTTTTATTTATTATTATTAGCTTGCCAATTTGTGATCGGCGCTGAGAAAAGGCTAGGTTGTTATAGGTGCTAAACGGTTGTCGAGATTTTGATCAGCATCAACATAAGCCATTCATGACAATTGAAGCTGCCTCTAGATCAGACTGTTTGAATTTATATGCAAAGATATATATATATATATATATATATATATATATGGCCAGCAAACTACCACAATTAATTAAATAAGAATAATAATTTGTTTTTATCATAACTCATGGTCCATTCTAGAGAGAGGAAAATTGAAGACCTAGCCTTGGATTCTACAGAAAGCTTTAGCATAGGTACACGTGCACACATGTTAAGAATCAACTTTAAGCTAAGTTTTGAGAAACAAAGAATAAATAAGTAAATGGACAGACCCACGTATGAATTTAGCCAAGCAACTTTATTGAATTGCCGAAAAGATGTTTGCACCAAGAAAGGTGTGAAGCCCATTTTTAGAGAGAGAAAACAGCTACTAACTTCATCTTGTTTTGACAACCTTTCTAAGCAATGTTAATATTCAACAAGAGTCTGATAAAATCTGTGAGCATAAATAGTTACATACATAGACGTGTATATATATATATATATATGTATACCTGAACTTTAGCTAAAAAACATAATCAGAATGAATGAAGCCAAAAACCCAGCTGTGGGTCTCATTTTTTAGAAAGAGAATGGTTAACATTAGTGCTCACTGGTCCGAGTACCTTGGGTGTCATATTGATTCTTCTCTTCGTTGAATTCTTTAGCTCTTTCCCACAGACGGCGCCAATTGTGAGATCATGAAATATCCTCTCACATGGATTGTAGAGATCCAATGAAGAGATGAACTTTACTCCAGTAGACCTGCACAAATGAGCATGATCGGCGCCACCCAACCGGGGTTGATAGCCGGAGACACTTCGATGCTAAAGTTAGTCCTTTGATTGAAAGAATAGAGCTATGGAAATCATGAGTGTTGGTGTGTAGTGTAGGGAGAGAGCACATACCTCCTCTTCTAGGATGCCCCCCTTTTATATAGATGAGGGGGGTGATATTTGTTTGGGCTGGACCTATTGTAGGCCTTATTTGGGTTAACCCCAATAAGTGGATATATATTTTAATTCTGGCTCCCACAGTTCGAATTCGGCAAAATGGTTGAGCATAAACCGAATAGATTAATACATCTGCCATTGCCCTAGCTGATCACGGAGCATAGCCACCGAATACATGGACGAAGCATGTTCATGGGATCAAGTGGGGCATTATCCAAATTTGGAAAAATGTTTAAAGATAAGCCGAATAGATTAATAAATATTTCCTTGCCCCGGCTAATCACAGAGCATAACCACTAAATACATGAATGAAGCATGTTCATGGGATCAGGTAGGGCATTTGTTATAATTCGGCAAAATATTTGAAGATAAGCTGAATAAACCCAACTGATCACGGAGCATAACTGCCGAATACATGGACGAAGCATGTTCATGGGATCAGGTAGGGCATTATCCAAATTCGGCAAAATGTTTGAAGATAAGCCGAATAGTTTAATAAATCTGCCCTTGCCCCAACTGATCAGAGCATAACCACCGAATACATGGACGAAGCATGTTCATGGGATCAGGTGGGGCATTTGTTATAATTCAGCAAAATGTTTGAAGATAAGCTGAATAGATTAATAAATCTGCCTTTGCCCCAGCTGATCATAACCGCTGGACACATGGGATGACTGCGACAACCGCGGGCGCTTCGTAATTGTTACGATCGTAATTAATAAGCAGGGTGGCCAGGCATGTGTGGGGCCTATGGCCTCTTTAAATAGAAGTTCTCAGACTTAACTGAACGTAAGAGGGAAAAGAGCACTGCGTCGATTGGAGTACAATTCGTATGTCTAGCAGGGTATTCTTCAACAGCAAGGGGGAAGGAAAGACATTAGCTAAACTGGATACAGAAATGAACCGTGGAACTGGCGACGAATCTTCCTGAATGAGTAAAATGGCATTGGAGGAGAGAGAGAGATATGTCGATCCCCCCGTCGTCAAAGTAGGTCCCCAAGAGGGGGCGAGGTAGAAAGATCGCCAAGGAGAGAGGTGCAGCAACGAGGGAATGCAAGAACTGGGAGTGCACCCGCTTCAACGCGGAATGAACTGAGCAGGCCACCGCGCCCATTAATTTCTTTGATATTTATTGGAAACAAACTAATAATTGAAGCGGACTCAATTATTTGCGATCCAAACGTGGCAGTCGAGTTTAGTCGACAAATGTTTCCACCTGAAGTGCAACAATCATTGATTAGACGGGGTGACTATGAAATCTTTAGAAAGGGCATTCATGGAACTGTCAGGGGACTCTATAGTTCATATGAGATTGGCATGCTCCTTTGAGCCGCAAAAAGAGAAATTGAACAGAAAGACGGGCGTATTCGGGACTTAGAGCGCCGCACGAAGAAGGCCGAGAATGAACTGAGAAGGGCCAACGTCGCCAAGACTCAATCGGCAGACACAACGAACCCGGTTGTAATAGACAGAGTAAACCAGCGCCTGCTTGATCATGCCATAGCCGATCAAGATATAGCAAGCATGTTCACAAAAGAAGCAATAAGAACACGGGGCTATGAAAAAGCCTTTTTTGACGGCCGAAAAATCGGCATTAAGAAGACTAAAGAAAAGTTGGCGAATGACGTTTGCCGATGCGAGAACCATGGCTTTAAGCATGGATGGACCAAGGCTTTGCAAGCCGTTGGTATCGATTTTGCATCACCGTTGTTCAAAAGCTGCAAGTTTCCCTTCGAAGCTTATGATGCCGAGAAGTCTGATGATGAAGAAAAAGGAGGAGCTGATTCGGAGAAGGCTTCAATAACAAGAAAAATATATTGTTATTTTATTTTATTTTTTTTACCACCAATGTATTTGCATGTTGAAATAAATACATTCTGCTTGTTTGTTTGATGCTTGTCATTGTTGCATATGCCCCATGCCACTCTATTGTCCTTTTAGCTCGCTGATACATTTTTACAACTGTTAATCGCATTTTCGGAGACTTATTTGGCCAAATATGCCAAGCATGAAGGGCGCTCCAAATTCAGAGTCTTATTGATGGCCAAATGTGATTATGCATGAAAGGCGATCCGAATTCGGAGGCTTATTCGGCCAAACGTGCCAAGCACGAAGGGCGCTCCGAATCTGGAGTCTTTTTGATGGCCAAACGTGATCATGCACGAAAGACGCTTCGAATTCGAAGGCTTATTCGGCCAAACGTGCCAAGCATGAAGGGCGCTTCGAATCCAGAGTCTTTGATCGCCAAACGTGATCGTCCACGAAAGGTGCTCCGAATTCGGAGGCTTATTTGGCCAAACGTGCTAAGCACGAAGGGCGCTCCGAATCTGGAGTCTTTGATGGCCAAACGTGATCATGCATGAAAGGCGCTCCGAAGTCGGAGGCTTATTTGGCTAAATGTGCCAAGCACAAAGGGCGCTCTGAATCCAGAGTCTTTTTGATGGCGAAACGTGATCATGTACGAAAGGCGCTCTGAATTCGGAGGTTTATTCGGCCAAACGTGCCAAGCACGAAGGGCGCTCCAAATCCAAAATCTTTTTGATGGCCAAACGTGATCACGCACAAAAGACGCTCCGAATTCAGAGGCTTATTCGGCCAAACGCGCCAAACGCGAATGGTGCTCTGAATCCAAAGTTTTTTTGTTGGCCAAACGTGATCATGCATGAAAGGCGCTCCGAATTCGGAGGCTTATTCGGCCAAACGTGCCAAGCACGAAGGACTGTAGACGTCTCCGAACGTCCCGGGAGGGAAATCCTGTTTTGTTCATTTGGGGCTCACTACTGTTCAGGACTCAAATTGTCACGGTTCTAAATCTGAACCAAAGAGTCCAAATCCGGCAAATCGTTTTTTGAAAACAGATTTTTTTGTAAAAAAGTGCCAAACATGGACTGCATTGCCAGATACAGAGTCGCCACCTAAATATTTTATTGGGAGAATTTAGGAAACCCTGACTCATTTTCCTAAGGCCACGTGTCCGTTATCACCAAAGTTACCTCAGCTCGGGAACTTGGGTACGATTGGGGAAGGTCAGCTATGAGCACCCCTTCTCGCCCGATCAAAGATCGGCCTCTACTAACCATGATATCTAGTTTTGAAAACATTATGCGTTCTTATTCCGGTTATTAGCCTAGATTTACTATGTGATGCGCACAACATACAAATATAGACTGGATCGCCTGAATTGGAACAAAACATTTCATGTTTGTTTTTGAAAGCGGTTTGCAACTCGCAAGTAGGCTAAAAATGCAGATTTTGCCACCCTCGGGTGGGCTTAGAAAAGATGGTTTTGCCACTATCTAGTGGGCTTAAAACTCACAGTCAATGCATTGTTCCAATTTAGATAACCCAACCTTCACCCACAGGCATTCAGGTAGTTATAACACATAAACACGTAGCCTCATGATAAGCATGCTATCATGGCAGACACTCACACGCATGCAAGGATGCTAAAGCATAAAAGCTTACCAAGTACTCCGAGCCAAAACAAAAACTAGTTAGTAATCAATGTATGATCCTAGTTCATGTTAAGATGGCTAATGCAACATGTGAAAAATGCAACTAAGATAGGCTCGGCTATTCTAAGATGGTATGTGAGATGCTACAACTAACACGTATTCAACTTGGAATTGAAATACAATGCAGTTAGTATAATGCGCCAAGCCCGGTGCATGCAAGACATATGAATGATGCAAACATGCATAGCATAAGGATGCTAATTGAAATATACCCTAAATCTAACCATCGTAAGCGGTTAAATAAAAAGGAGAAAAAAATAGGGATTGGAAGACATGCATCACACACACGCACACTTATTACACAATTGCCCTCGCTAATACAGACCGAATAACGAACCAACTATCCTAGCTAATTAATTATTACAAAACTTCTAATTAATTAGCAAATTAATTACAAAAACAACCCAAATACGAAACTAAAAGAGACCGCCACAGCACTGCCTCAGAATGCGTGGATGATGCATGCTCGATTTGCCTTGCCCGGAAGCCTGCTGCCATGCCATTGTTGCCTCTGTTTGCACTGTCCTATACCTCTGAGGACTGTGAAAACCCTGGAGGTGCCTCTGAATTTCTCCCTGAGCATTGTGAGATGCCACCAACCAAGGCATAAGATCACCGGCCATTGATAAATGGTCATCGACCAATTGTTGATCCATCGGCTAATTTATTTTTGGTCGATCGGCACTGTAGGTAGCTGGTCGGCCAAATCTTCCTGCAGAATCCTGTTTTGATAGCAGTAGAGGACAGACAAGGCATGGCATGGAATTTTCAAGCAAATGTGTGCATGTCCACTCTCCCTATCATGTTATGGACTCAAGGGGGTGTGGACCTTGGTACTCGGGCCACCAATCACGCATTTTGATGCATGATGGCCAAAAGTACCAAGCTTGCAAGTCAATGTAAATGAATGCAACAAAAACACATGAGTGCTACATGCCCTATCATGTTGAGATCAAAGGCATCGGCGACCGAGGATTGAGACATGTTTCGTCACTTTGAGTACGAACACATTTCATTCCTCATGCTTGGTTTGACACCCCAAACCAAGCAAAATGTAATGCATGTATGCAACGTGGCTCAAGTATGTACATGATGCTAAGGTACAAAACATGCCAAATGCAATGTAACCCATCATGCAAGTGTGCAATGTGCCAAGCATGCAATGCTACAATGCAACCTAGATAGGCAACTAGGCAAAGTGATAAGCATGTAACAATGCACTAACTACAAGGATGCAACAATCATACAATGTAATGAGCATGCTATAAGATGCAAATGCATGATCCATGGATCTACACTAAGATGGAGAAACCTCAGCCACACCCCAAAACAGTGGCCAAAAGTACTAAAATGATTATGCCAATCATGCAAAATAAACATGCAAACCAATGAGCCTAAGGCTAAGGTATGAAAGGCAAGTTTCAAGAGCACTCACGTGATGACAAACATGGATGCTAGACCAACATGTTAAACTCTGAAAATGCATATAGGATGATGCCAAATCAACCACGTTATCCAAGCAAGGCATGCAACAATGACCAAAACTTGAAACCAACAAAGGGGTCCAAACCATAGCTATGTCAACCAAACCCCAAAGGACCAAAATGACTAAAAACAGTCCTAGGGCATTCCAAAACAAGACTAAAGCATGCATAGAACATGATCAAAACATGCTAAGAAATGGGCCCAAAACAAAGGGGATTCAAAGCCACGAAAGGGAGCATTGCTCTACACCCACCCCGACCAAACATGGCATGGATTATGTGATGAAAAACAGAGTTATAATACATCAAAATGCACCTCAAAACCCACTGATATGGCAGCCCAAGGTCTTAAACAAAAAGGCATACACCAAGGCCCATTTCAAGGCATAAAAGAACAACTCTTCAAGGCATGAAAGGGATGATGAATGCAAGCATACGAGCATGGATTATAGACTAAAATAGCATGAGAAGTGATTCCAACTCACTAAAACAACCCAACTAAAGCATGCTAATGACTCACACACTCAAGGCTCACAAGCCAAAATGCAAAGAGGCTATACCAAACATGGCAAATATGATCAAATCAGTACCCAACAGACCTCAAGCATGATGAAATATGACCAAAAGCTTCATGAAGTTAAGCTAGAACATGCAAGCATGGAGGGGCAAATGCATGGCACATGTTATGACAATAAAGGGGATTACTAAGCAAGTATGTGATGCATGTAATGGACCATGAATCCGACCAAAAAAAGAGGCATAATATGACTAAATAACACCCAAAAACCTCTGAAATGAAGCTAAGAACAACTAAGCATGCATGCTACCCTTATGAGCCAAAAACAAGAACAAATGAGACACAAAGGGAGAGGGGTGTCCGTCCCCTATGCAAGACCTCAAAACCTCTTCTTCACCACTGAAAATCCTCTGGATTTTAGTGGTGAGAAGGCCAATACACGAAAGTTACAAAGGCTCAACAAAGAAGGCACAAAAGGGGCCAAACAAGGCTAAAGAGGGGGAGGTCGACCCCCAACACCAAAGTGACCTTAATAAAACATCTTAAGCATAAAAAAAATAGAGTTTTTATTAGTTATACACAAAGCTCCAAACAGCATGCAAAGTGGGTTAAAAGCTAGTGCAAGAATGGGAAATATAAAGTAACTAACTCACCCTTGAAGAACACTTGAAGAACAACAAGTCTAGCCCCTTTCTTCTGATCAAAACCAACTCAAAACTCTAAGAACAGCCTCCGAACACCTCAATAACCCAAGTATGGTGTAATACTAGGTGCCTTAGTGCAAAACTAAGAACAAAACACCCGTTTGGACCCTCAAACACACACAAATGAAGAGAGAGAGGGAGATATATAGAGAGAGTGTGATATATGAGATATATCAGATGTATATGTCTAATTTGTTCAACCCCTCCAAAGGAGAAGGAAGGCTCTCTTATATAGACAAGGCAAAGGCCTAAGCTTCCAAGAGAAGCTAACAAAATGGGTCAAGGCTTCTTAAAGAAGCTAAGGCAAAGGGGCCAAGGCTTCCTTAGGAAGCTGAGACAGGTGTCCAAGCTTCTTGAGGAAGCTAAGACAAAGGTCCAAGCTTCCCCAAGAAGCTAGACCAAAAGGGTGCAAAGGGTGCAAATTCCTCCATACACGTGTATGGAGGATAGGTCCGTGCACTCCAGCTGGCACAGTTGGCATGCACAGTGCCTGAAAAAGACAAAAAGGTGGTACCGGCCAGAAAAGGAGTCCATCGGCCAAATAAATGGTCGGCCGACCACACAAAGTGCCTACCAGCTATCACCAATGGCCGGTGGCAAGAAGACACGGCTGGTGGCCTCAAGCCATGGCCGGTAAGGTGTGGGGATGGCCAACAAGCCATTCTCTACCTTCCAAAGCAAAAACCAACAGGTGTTTGGTCCAACCAAGCACAAGACAACCGAGTTGAGAGATCCTGAGGCAAGGCGCGTAGCCAAGACTTCCGGGAACTCAAAATGAACACGAACATGGATGATCACTGGGTGTTCAAACGGTGACGTCTAAATCTTGAGGACGGTCAAAAATGGGGTGTCTACAGTTGCCCCTCTTTGATAGAACTCGAAAGTCATAACAATGACGGGAGTGAGTGTCAAAGCCTAGATAACCCATTTTTGACAAGGCCAAAGACTTAGACAAAACATGCAAGCTACAAGCAAAGATATGCGCCCGAAGATGGGGGCAAAATACAATTGATAATGCAAGAAGCCGTACATAACTCATGATCATGCAAAGAAAGCTGTAACGAAGCATAACATGCGACGGTTTTAAGCAATCAAACATAAATCCAACTACATTACAATGCAGAAAGCATGTAGGAGAATTATGTAATTCTCGCTACGTTTCACGCGGAGAACACAATACCTGTGCGGTTCGTCTGGTCGCGCTAGTTTCAAATGAACTGTTCATACAGTATCGTGCCTGTAAGAGAAAGAAAACTTAACAGATACGATATCGTTAGCAGTATGCATAACAATGTAATCTGAAGCTGCGTGACAACGCAAGTTGAGTAGGACGCATAACAATGCGATCTAGGGTAGGCATAACAATGCTATAAACACATGCAAGTGAAGAACATGTGACAACGTGCACAATGTGTGAAGATGTAGACACATGTAAGTAAAGCATACGCGATAACGCATACAATGTGTATAAAAAGGGACTTGAACACATGTAAGTAAAGCATAACGTGACGACGCATGCAATGTGTATAATAGGATCTTGAACACATGTAAGTAAAGCATAACACGACAACGCATGCAATGTGTATAAAAAGGGACTTGAACACATGTAAGTAAAGCATAATGTGACAACGCATGCAATGTGTATAAAAGAAACTTGAACACATGTAAGTAAAGCATAACGCGACAACACATGCAATGTGTATGAAAGGAATTTGAACACATGTAAGTAAAGCATAACACGACAATGCATGCAATGTGTATAAAAAGGGACTTGAACACATGTAAGTAAAGCATAACGCGACAACGCATGCAATGTGTATAAAAGGAACTTGAACACATGTAAGTAAAGCATAACGCGACAACGCATGCAATGTGTATAAAAAGGGACTTGAACACATGTAAGTAAAGCATAACGTGACAACGCATGCAATGTGTATAAATGGAATTTGAACACATGTAAGTAAAGCATAACGCGACAATGCATGCAATGTGTGAAGCAATCAAGGTATGAACACATGTTCAGCATAAGTATAGTGAAGGCATGCTACTCGCATTTGTTGAGATGAAACCAAATCGAGATGAGGCATTTGTTGAAAGCGAGACGCGTAACGAGCGTGCTTATTACAGTGACATGCGGAACTCGCCAGATAAAAGGATACGAGAAAGGATACACTTTGCGCGCACCGAGCATCACACACAGAAGACATGGCTTGAGGTCAACACGAAGACCGGTTTACATTCCAAAGTGCACTTTCTTGCACTATCTCGAGTAATGAAGGTGCCAAACTGTATAATTGACCCGAACAAAAGCGCGGGAGGTGCATCAATCACAAGAGGAGGCCACCGGTATTAATCCAGACACTCTGCTGCCCTGCTCTCCTTTTGCTTTACTTTCCTTTACTACTGTTAGTTTTAAGCACATTGCACTGCCTCAGGCAGGTTTTGCTTTTTCAAGACTGTGTATTTTTGCAAAAACATGATGGAAATGAAACAGCTATTTTGTTAAAAAAAGGTGTTACATTTGTACTTTCTACGCATCGCATCGCGTGGCATCACATAACAATGTGAATGAAATTGAACTTCGTTTGAAAATTAAGCACTTGCATCGTAATAATCAGGTAGTGAACCGACTTACAACTCGATAAGCAAAACAAAGAAACTCGATAAGCTAACCAAGTGCGAGTACAACTCGATAAGCAAAGCAAAGACTTAAAGAGAGTGAAATACAACTCGATAAGCAAATATGCAACAACTCGATAAGCCAATAGGCGTGACTCCGCAAAATCAATCACTAAAGACACTGGAAGTGGAACCAGTCACAAGTTTTCAGCATTTTCAGCAGATGGACAACTCTAAGGATAGAAGGGAAGGCCACCGGCCAAATAAAGAGGTCACCGGCCACCGGCCATTGTCACTAGCCGATCGGTTAAACATGGTGGTCGGTCGGCACTATTCATGGCCGGCCGGTCAAAAATGGCAAGAACCACCAGAATGTTGACACCTATCCTCCACCCACCTTATCCTCTACAAAAGGCCTCAGCTTCGTAGATTTTCTCAATTCAACACTGATTTGCTCCAAATGGAAGCGTTTCTTGCCCAGAATCTCATGGCTTGGATTGCCAACTTGGACGGCTCGAAAAAGTTGAATTTCCGGGGCTTCGACATAAATGCACTATTCACTCTGAATCGTACCCCGCTGCACTTTCCGTTCCTTCATGCCGTGGCGAGGTTTTGGAACCCGGTAACACATGTCTTTAGCTTTGGCGGGCAAGAAGTATGTCCTACCTTTGAGGATTTCCAAGCTTTGATTGAATCTGAGCGCAACGAAGAAGTCTTGCCTCAGCTTCGTTTCGGCCACGCCCAAGCCTTAGGGCGAATGTGTGGGCTCACGATGCACGATGCTCGCTCTTTGATTTGTGACAGAATGTTGGATGTTCCGAGTTTGATTTGCCAGTTTTCTGATACCGGTGACCGCGGTGACCATCATTGGCAAGGCTTTCGATGACATGCCCTTTGTTTGTGCATGCTATCTCATTTCTTGTTTGTCTCAGGCTCCGGAGGATCTAGTGTCCGGTTGATCAAGGTTGCCCAAGGTTTGAAAGAGGGCAAGAGCTGCATTACCATGATATTGGCTGAAACATTGATGGGCTTGGACGTTTTCCATCGCCGAGAAACGACAAGATTTGTAGGGAGTCCACTACTGCTGCAGGTAATGTTTCCCACCCAATCTCACATATGTATTGCTCACATCACTCGGCCCTCAGGCTCTGTTTTTCTCACAAAACCCTTTTCTTACTTTTCTCTCATCGTACATCTCTCTATTCTTTATTCTCTCATTTTTCATCCCTTCCCAGGTGTGGTTGATGGATAAGTTGCAGGTCGTGGACTCTTGCCCAGCATACTCGGCTCGCGGCTACTTCTTTCGGCAACGCCTAGTCGATGCTCTTGATGAGGGATGGTGGTTCGATTGGATATGCAGCTTGTCTGCGGACCGCATTGCTTGGCGGTGCCCTTGGCTCAACCTACTGGCAATGAGTTACAGCATGTCCCGGCAGACTGGGATTCAGTTGATTGGCTTGACTCACTGTGTATTCTATTTCCCGTTCTGGTTCCAACGCCAGTTTGGCCATGATCAGATTTTCCCACCAGAGGGAATAGAGTACCCAGCTGCATTCCCAGTCTGAGGTGCGCAGCTTGCTCGGCACGCCACAGCGTGGAGGACTAGAGAACTCCTGGCCCCCGCTCCTACTTTCAGTTGCACTTTGTCTGATGAGTGCATAGATTGGCTCAATGAAGAGGCACAGATTAGGCCCAGCTTGGCATCAGAGGCTTCGACCAGCTCTGGGAGGGGGCGCAGGAACACCTGACTTATCTATACCCCGAATTTATTGTTTTATTAGTACTTTCAAGTTTTCTTTATGAATGTAATAAAAAGCAACTTCAGTTTGTATGCAAGAGCAGGAGAACTCTGTATTGAAATCAATGAAATTGAAGGTTGTGGGTACTGAAATTTTTTTGCTTTGGTCCAAAAATGGTCTAAGTTGTAAAAAGATTAATTTGAACAAAGTCAACTTTTATCAAAACTTTTCAAAACCATTTTCGATATGGATCAGAACTGGACACACCTGAGATCTGTCACTGAGATGCACAACCCCGGATCCCAGCAACTAGAAAGTTGCCCCTAGTCTGAATAGCATTGTACCGGAGATCACTACCGAAGCTCTTGAATGCTAAATAGACAAAGATGACCAAGGTGATCAAATGGACAAAGTTGATCGGGGAAAAAGTTTATGGCTGAACTTCGGGATGAAGTTGCCTACGTATCCCAAAGGTGGGAATCAAGCCTTACGTAGTTCAGGCTTGGGTTTACTCGAGTATTTTCACTCTCCTTTTACACTCTAACTTTTGCCAAGGCCGCCCTTTGCGGGTTTTCAACTTTGCGAGCTCAGTTTTTATAATTTCAAATTTTTTGTGCTCTAACTTTTGCCTAGGTCGCCTTTTCGGGTTTTCGGTCTAGCGAGCCTCTCAGGGGTAATATTTCTTCAACTTGTCCATATTGATCGGCTGTGAAAGCTCTAGGCCATCTAGGTCCATTAGAACCACAGCTCCACCTGGCCATATAGATTTGATGATGTAAGGACTGGTCCAATTGGGTCTGAACTTGCCCCTTGGGTCGTGAATGGGAGCTCGGTTATCCTTGAGCACCAAATCTCCTTCTTTCAAATTCTGGGACTTAACTTTCTTATTGAAAACCCGGGCAATTCTGAGCTGATATCCTTGAACATGGTACAGTGCTTTCAGTCTGCACTCATCAAAGAGCATGAGTTCCTCAAATCTGCTTTGCTGCCAATCTGCTTCGGCTATCTGACACTCAGCCAGTACTCACAAAGACGGAACCTTAATTTCAATAGGTAGAACGCCCGCCATCCCATAAACCAATGAATATGGAGTCGCCCCAGTAGAAGTTCTGATTGAAGTCCGGTAACCCCACAGAGCGAATGGCAGCTTATCTGGCCAATCCCGGTAGGTTTCCACCATCTTCTGCAGTATGTGTTTGACATTCTTGTTGGTGGCCTCAACTGCTCCATTGGTCTGCGGCTGATATGTGGATGACTTATGAAAAGCCACATTGCATTTTTCCAACAAGTCAATCACTTCCTTCTTGAAGTGGAAACCGTTATCTGAAATGATCTCGTTTGGGACCCCATAACGACAGATGATGTTGTTTCTGATAAACATTGCAACGTGTGACGCCTTCAACACCGCATAAGATTGGGCCTCGACCCACTTTGTAAAGTAGTTTATCACGACCAGGATGAACTCATCCCCATTTGACACCTTCGGAGTAACAGCTCCGATCATATCAATTCCCCACACTGAAAATGGCCATGGCGAAGTCATGTTGTACAGTTTTGACGGCGGGATGTTCATGCGGTTTGCATGGATCTGACATTTGTGGCATCGCCGAACAAAGCCGATACAATCCTCCTCCATGGTGGACCAGTAGTAACCCTGTCTGAGAATCTTTCAGGCCAGCATTACCCCGTTCATATGCGCTTCGCATTCTCCCCCATGGATGGCCTCCATTAGGCACTTTGATTCTTCAGCTTCAACGCATAGCTTATGCATTCCCAGATGACCTCTCTTATACAATTTACCTCCGCAGATGATGAACTAAACGGCCATTCTTCTGATTGCTCTTTTATCCTTGGCATTTACCCCTGGTGGATATGCTTCATTCTCCAAGAAATTCCAAATATCGTAATACCAGGGGTTCTCATCTTAGACCTCGTCTATAGCGGCGATCAACTTGTAAGCTGGCCCGAATTTCTGGTCGATAATGACTGGACGCCTCCGGATTCCAAACGGGATATCTATCATGGAAGATAGAGTTACTAGTGAATCTGCGAACCTGTTATTTTCTCTAAGTAGATGAGTGAAGTTTAGCTTCTCAAACCGAGGAATTAACAAGTCCAAGGTCTGGTGATACAGTATCATCTTTTCTTCTTTGACTTTCCAATCTCCTTTTGCTTGAGACACAACAAGGTTCGAGCCCCCGATGACGTCCAACTGCTTTGCCCCTAGTTCCAGGGCTGCTTCTAGACCGGCAATGCACGCCTCATATTCTGCTTCGTTGTTTGAGACTTTGAATCGGATTTTGAATGCTAGAGGGATACGAGAATTGTCGGGTGCTATCAGCAACACTCCTATCCCATACCCGTACTGGTTTGATGCTCCGTCAAAGTACATCGTCCAAGTTTCATCGTCGATATGCAAAATGGCCTCATCTGGGAATAAGTACTCAACTGCTTCACCCCCTTCCGCCGGATGATCGGCTAAGAATTCTACCACTGCTCTTCCTTTAACTAACTTGCGCGTCACATATTTTAGATCGAATTCGGAGAGCAACAGCAACCAACGAGCTAGCCTACCCGTAAGTGCTGGTTTCTCGAAAAGATATTTAATGGGATCCAGTCGTGAAGCCAACATTACGGAGTGAGCTAACAGGTAGTGCCGCAGCTTCCTGGTAGCCCATACCAAGGCCAGACAAGCCTTTTCCAACAGTGTATAACGGGTCTCATAATCCAACATCTTCTTGCTCAGATAGTAGACAGTCTTCTCCACCTTGTCCTCCGATTCTTGCGAGGGCATACAGGCCATTGTAGTCTCAGTCACTGAAAGATACAAAATCAACGGACTCCCCGGCTCTGGTGGTGACAACACGAGTGGGTTCTGTAAATATTTCTTAATCTGTTCAAAAGCAGCTTAGCATCGGCCGTCCCATTGGAATTTCTTTCCTTTCTTCAGAAGGCCAAAAAGTGGTTCACAAGTCAAGGTTAATTTTGAGATAAACCATCTTATGAATTGCACTTTACCCAGAAAGCCTCACACCTCCTTTTCAGTCCTTGGTGGTGGCATTTCTAAGATGGCCTTGATTTTAGAAGGGTCGACTTCGATGCCTCTCTGTGTAATCAGAAACCCCAGCATTTTCCCTGCTATAACACCAAACGTGCACTTCTGAGGATTCACCCGCAACCAAAACTCTCTGATCCTTTGGAAAAACTTTTGCAAGGCGGTGTAGTGGCCCTCTCTTTCTTTGGACTTGATAATCATGTCGTCCACATACACCTCAACCTCTTTGTGGATCATGTCGTGTAATATCGTGGTTGTGGCCCGTTGATATATAGCTCCAGTATTCTTCAACCCAAACGGCATTACTCTGTAGCAGTATGTCCCCCATGGGGTAGTGAAAGCAGTCTTCTCTCGATCTTCAGGTGCCATCACTATCTGATTGTAGCCTGAGAAGCCATCCATGAACGAAAGCAAAGCATGTCCCACTGTGAAGTCCACTAACTCATCGATATGTGGTAAGGGAAAGTCGTCCTTCGGACTAGCTCTGTTCAAATCCCTAAAATCCACGCATACCCTGATCCTGCCATCCTTCTTCGGCACCAAAACGATGTTGGCCAACCAAGTCGGGTATTCGGAAACCAGCAGGAACCTTGTGTAATTTACTTGGTGACCTCTTCCTTAACCTTGAGGGCCCAGTCCGGGTGGATCCTTCTAAGTTTCTTCTTGATGGTCGGTCCTCAGGGTCAAGAGGGATCCGGTGCTATACAATCTCAAGATCGATTCCAGGCATGTCTTCGTAGGACCACGTGAAAACATCTTTGAAATCTTTTAATAAAGCGACTAAGTGCTCGCGTTCCTCCGAAGACAACGTGGACCCGATCTGGACTAGCCGCGGGTCCTTCTCAGTACCAACATTCACAGTAGTGATTTCATCCACTAAGGGTTTAACAAATCTCTCCTGCTCTTGTTCAATTAAGCGTTGCAAAACCGGAGGAATTTCTTCCTCGTCGTTTTCATCAAAATTTTGGAAGTCTGAGTTAATGCAATAAATTAAGGGCACAGAAAAGTACTCAGAAACCACATCCACATCATTCTCATTAAGCACATCCAAACCGTCTGATTCTTCTGTTATAACATACTCAAAAGAGAAAGAAAAAGATGACCTGGACAGGACTGTGGTATCCGGGTTATCACCCCCTGGGATACCGGACTCAGACTCAGTCGAGCTGGAACCTGATTCTGACTCACAAGACTCGGTGGAGTCAGATTCCAGCTCACTACCTGACCCGATGCTGTTTGACAAAAATCCCTCTTCATAATGCCAAATGAGAGAGGGTGCGATGGATGCATCTAAAATGTTTGCTGGTAGGCTCGCAGCCGTTTCATTTCCAGTCATGGACACCGAGAAGTTATCCCCCAAGCACTTCTGTTCGATCGGAGGATCTGAAAGTAGACAAGCCAGTGCTACCCCCATTTCAATTTCAGCGTCCTCAGACTCCACTTTCTTGCTCTGCTCAACCTCAGCCAATGGGTCTGTTTGCTCTTCGGTAACATCATCCCCGGATAGTTTTAGGTCAAAGAAGATCTCAAAACCTGGCACGCGCTTCCTCTCCGCGTTCAACCACGGCTCTGGGAAGTCGCAGAACGGAAAATCTTCCCTTTCCCGGACGAAGCATCCGTTTAGGGTACCCTGAATGGGTCGGTGCATTTGCTCATAAGGCTTCCCGACCTTCTTTGCTTTGGCTCTCCCAGCCATCTCCTTGCCTTTCCTTACCCAATCGTCTTTGGTGGGCAGATAACCCAAGCCAAAGGTATGTGGGTTGTGCGGCACTTCGAGCAATGCTACGATGCCCTGCCCTTCCGGCCACTCTTTTCCAATCCCATCTCGGGGATGTGTTAGAGCTTGTTCATGAGGTATACTGATTGCGTACTGACATGCACCCCCTCATTAATAGCCATGATGTTCTGCACAACCCAAGCCTCAGCTAAGGTAAAACCCGACATGAATACATCCTCCATACCGTGCTCAATTTCTAACACTGGCGTGGATACTTCTAGCGGTGGATGGATCGACACGTTTCCAAACATAATGGCTACTCCCTTCCCATGGGGGTATTTTACTATCTGATGCAAGGTGGACAAAACTGCCTTTACCTGGTGCAGCCACGGGCGCCCCAAAAGCATATTGAAAGTTGCGGGAACCTCTAAGACGTGGAAGTCTATCTCATGCTGTCCCGGCCCAAACTTGGTCTAAATTTTTACCGTCCCCATTACTTCTCTGCTCGTGTTGTCATATGCCCGAATCACCTGGGCTGTCGGCACAAAGTCCGCGGTTTTTAAACTGATTGCATATGCAGTTCTTGCCGGGCACACATTGATAGCGGACCCTGTATCGACAAGTACCACGGGTATCCATTTGTTTCTACACTCCACAAAGATGTAGAGTGGCTTGTTATGGTTCGCACCCTCAGGTGGCAGTTCTTTGTCGGAGAAAGTCAACATCGGGGTAGCTCCTCCCGGAGAAACTAAGCCCACCAGCTGTTCAGGTGTGGTGTCTATTGCGAGCTTGGCCTTGTCCATGGCCGATAAGACAGCTTGTCGATGCACCCGCGATGCCATAAGCAATCCCTTGATGGAGATGTCTGCTTGTATCTTTTTCAACTGTTTCAGTACAGCCTCATCTTCAAGTTGCTTCTCTTTTTGCTTCTCTGCTTCCTTATCTTTCCCAGACGCCTCTGGCTAATCTAGGTGAGGAGGCTTGAAATACCGCCTGCTTCTAGTCATATGATCGACTTCGCCGATGTACCAGGTATCGTCTGGCTGGTTGCTCCCCCAATCCTCATCCGTGTGGACAAGACATAGATCATCATCCTCCCACCACATTCCATCGGCGGCCGACAGACACCTGTCCGGCTCCGGTATAATTGTACTTGCAGTACTTTCCGTCCACATGCTCGCAACATTCTCTATCCTTGTGCACAAGAGGTCCAGACACCAAGTTTTGGTCCAAAACAAGGCATAGAAAGAACAAGGTTTAAATACTCAAAGACAGGGCATTCTGCCGAGGACTTCGGGCGCTCAAAACGAACACAAACACACAATCATCGAGTGCACGAGTGATGACATCTAAGTCTTGAGGACGGTCAAAAATGGAGTGTCTACAGTTGCCCCTCTTTTACAAAACTCACGAGTCATGAAATGATGGGAGTGAATATCAAAACCCAAAGACGACCCATTTTTGACAAGGCCGAAGACTTGGACAAGCAAACAAACAAAACAAAACAAATAGTTGTGCCTACAGGCTACCTACGTATCCCTTTGCAAGGGATCAAACCAGCATAGTTCTAGGGCAAGATGCAAATGTTATGCACGATGTAGGAACATAACTTATGATCATGCAATGAGGTTATGATGAAACGTCCAAATGCAAATGTCATGCAAAGAAATGTTGCATTCATACAAACCGAAACAAGGTATAACAACCTCACATACAAAAGTAAGTAAGTAAACACAAATCAAACCGCATTTCATGCAAAAAAGATGTAAGAAAATTATGCAAACTTAACTACGCGACACGCGGGAAAGGCAAAAGCGACCATTGGGCGCACCCGAGGTCTCAACTAAGATCCTAACGTGTTGCACACGCGAGAAGGAAAAAGGGGGTTATGAACACTAGGACGCACCCGAGTGCTTCTAACCAAAGGGAGGTGTAAACACCGGGATGCACCCGAGTGCTTTTAACCAAAAGGAAGTGTAAACACCAGGACACACCTAAGTGCTTTAACCAAACGGGTGGTGTAAACACCGGGGTATACCCGAGTGCTTTTAACCAAATGAGTGGTGTAAACACTGGGACACACTTGAGTGCTTTTAACCAAAGGGTCCTAATGTGCCGTACGCGAGAGGATAAGAGGTGGTATGAACATCGAGACGCACCCGCGTGTCTGAAACTAAAGCGTCCTAACACGCCGCAGGCGAGAGGAGAAAGGGGGGGTGAACACTGGGACGTACCTGTGTGTTCGAAACCAAAGCGTCCTAACACACCGTATGCAAGAGGAGAAGTGATAACGAGAACACCAGGACGTACCCAAATGTCTCTAACCGCGGCACACTAAATGGCAACGGAAAGTTGCCCCTTGTGTGAATGGCACCGCAGCGCATTATAATCAGTCCTCGAAGCGATGATTGCAACCGAACTCTCGGATACAGAGAAGGCAAAGATTATCAGAACCATTACATGGACACAGTTGATTTTGAAGTGTTTTACGGCTGGACTTCGGAATGAAGTTACCTACGTATCCCAAAGATGGGAATCAAGCCTGACGTAGTTCGGGGTTAAGGTACACTCGGGTATTTAACCTCTCCTTTTTAGGCCCTAACTTTTGCCAAGGCACCCGATGCGGGTTTTCGACCTTGCGAGCTTTGTTTTTCTTTTCTTTTCAATTCTTTTCATTTCATTTCTTTTCATTTCTTTTCATTTCATTTCCTTTTTTTTTTATTTTCTTTTTTGTTCTTTTCTTTGCATTTTTTCTTTTTTGTATTTTTCTCTTGCTCTAACTTTTGCCTGGGTCGCCCTTCTGGGTTTTCGGCCCAGCGAGCCTCTCAAAGGGTAAAAGCGTAATTTGGTCCATGCCAAATGGTTGTAGGATTTTGAAGCCATCCGTATCCAGGAGAGTGGCTGTTGATTTGCAAGAGGACTCATCTTCGGCTCTTCGAGCACGTCTGACATCTTTGCCCCTAGTTTGAAGGGTACTTCTGTTCTAGCTTTGCAAGCTTCTTCTGATGAGGTCTAATCTTCTTGATCTGACTTTCTTGCCTCTTGTCCGAGGGCTGCTTCGAATCTGGCCACACAGGCCTCATATGGCGGTTGACCATTGAACATTCTGAATTTAAGTCCGAGGTTTGAAAACAAATGGACAGAATCTTGAGGCTGAGAGCGATCCTCGGCTGCACAATCTCAAGGGCGATTCCACACAAGTCTTCACAGGACTGCGCAAAACATTTTTCGAAAGTTTTTAAGAAAGTGACAAATCGCTCGCGCTGAAGACAGTGTGCGACCAATCTGGATCAAGCCAGGATCCTTCTCAGTACTCACATTAACAAACATGATCTCATTCATTAAGGGCTTAGCACGCCTCTCTTTCCCTCAGTTTGATCAAATTTTGCAAAATCTGAGGAATTCCTTCCTCTTCATTTTTATCACCGCGGTGTTCAAAAAGGTTTTGAAAAGCTTAGGTCATTACAATGACTTCAAGGCACAGAAAAAGGCACAGCTTCTAGTCAAATATTACCATCTCGTTTAGAATTTCTAGCACAACTGGCACACGGTAGAAGCAAATACAAGAGTGTGAAAATCACTGCTGTTCATTCAAATCTGTTGGCACAACTGGCTCCCTGGCAAAAACAGACTCAAAAGGACAAACACAAAGGAAAATAGTGATATCCGAAGTAACACCCCCGGAATTACCCGACTTCTGTACAATAGGACTGACTCGATACAACGAGACAGACCCTTAATCAAAAAGACTGACTCAAAACAAAGAGACAGACTTAAAACAAAACCACAAAACTGACTCAACACCCAAGTCAGAAGCTACAAAAACCAGTATTCGCAAATGCTCAAAACAGTGCGTGCCACACGCCACATCTGGAGTAAACCGAGTGCCGCCCACAGGTGGTCATCCCCTGATCACATATCCGTACTATCCCATGAGTTCACTGATCCAGTGGTGATAGACTTTACTGAGCTGGTGCGGCAATGACCTTGTTGTCAAACAAATCCTGTACATCATGGCGCAGACGAAAGCAGCTATCGGTCTCATGACCGGTTTGTTGGTGGTACGCACAGTACTTAGTCTGGTCATGCTTTGCAGGGATAGGATCGGGTAGGGGCCGTTGTTCCAACGGTTTCAGATGTCCTTTCCGAAGTAAGACCTCCAGAGCCTTTGACAAAGGCATATGGAGTGGGGTGAAAATCCTCTTGACTCGAGGTGGATATTTGGTTTTTTGTGAGCTACTTCCGGACGCACCGGTGAATGGGGTGGCTGTTTTTGATGCGGTGGTGGTAACCATGCCCACTTCAGAAGATCTTGCAGCTGCATCACCACTGGTGGTCGCATTAGAACAGCGGGAAAACGCCCTCCTGGGCTGCTCCTTCTCCTGGTCAATGAGGCCCTGCTTCATAGCATCCTCAATTTGTACCCCCATCTCATGTAAATCTGAAAAGGTGGGGAAGGGGAGAACAATCATTTTCTGCATTAGTTTGGGTTGGAGGTTGCGCACAACCATCCTGATCTGGTCTTTGTCGGAAGGCCTTGTAGCCATCATCGAGGCCTTAGCCCGCCATCTAGTTACAAATTCTGAGAAGCTCTCCTTGGTTTCTTGCCTCGTTGTCTCGAGATCCCGGGTCGTGATCTCAATTTGTGTGTTATACGAGTACTACAGGATGAAGGCCTCAGCCATCTCGTCCCAACTTCTCTTGACGTCATCCTCTAATTTTGCATACCATGCGGCCACTACACCCGATAGGGTCCGGCCAAACAAAGACAGCTTCTGCAATCTAGTGAGGCCCATTGGTCTTAGGACGTCTGAAAATAGTCGCAGGTGTACCATGGGATCCTCAGATCCGTCAAAACGATCGATTTGCGGCATCTTAAACCGATCTGGCAACGTCACGGCTGCGTCAGTGTATCCGTCTCCAATGTCCGGAATGGACTTCGCACCTTGAGATTTCTTGAACAGCTTTTCAAGCTTGTGCATTTTCAATGCCACGGGGTCCACCTCGGACTCGAAGGGAGAATCTGATTGGTTGATAGGAGTGGGTGCCTTGGATAGTTGAGGCAGAATCGGGGGTGGAGCTGGCCCGACTGGAATGTCCGTATCATCCTGGACATGGGTTGCCTCCCTGAGTATGGGAACTCTTGGTGGGGGAGGAGCCTGGTGCGAAGTAGATACTTCAGTTTGCTGCTCCAATCTGGCAATTGTCTCTGCCTGTTGAGCTATGACCACAGCCTGTTGCTTGGCGAATTCTGCTTGATGGACAGTGTCTTGCTACGTGGCTTTCATACTATCCTGGAGTTGGCGCACCATCTCTTCCAGACTCGACATATTGTTCTAATCTAACTGAGCAACCGGTATATCTGTGTCGGCAATAGGCTCGGAAATCTCAGCCCGACCGCTCAAAGATCACTGATCTGGTAGCTGTTGTACTGGTGGTCTGTGCCTGACTAGCCTTCTCTGGCCCTGATTACCCTTGAACTGAATCTCTGACCTGACAAAGTCTATCAGCACAGGTCCGATGAACCTCGGGGGATATCGGAGCCTTCTGAAGCTATGGTTCCAGGACTACCTTGCAAAAGGGAAAACAGAGAGCATCTCAGCCTGATTTCACTGGAACAGATTTGAGCATACTAGGATGAATGTACCCAATACTAATCACTGTTTCCCAAATATCTGCCTGTAAACTGATACCCTCAAGTAAAACTGACTCCCCAAATACTGATGCTGATGCCCACAGGCCTGATGCCCAGACTTGCAAACTGGTATATGCATTCCTGTAGAGATACACTCTAAAAGCACATAGCAAGTAAGAAAGAGCCAAGACACCCCTATGTTAGGGTAGGGTTTCCCTGTCCTATTTTGTCAGGAGCTAGGGTTTCACTATGCACGCAGCGGTTTCAAACAACCTATAATCGGGTAAGCAATCTGTCTTAGCTTGGAATGGTCACTATGGATTCCGAATATGCACTAGGTCGAATGGTCAAAAGGGTGCCCCGGAAAAACCGGGGTTTGTGTTCCCATGCTGTCAGAGCCCATAACCGGTCAGCCTTATGGTCATGTCTTGACAAGACAAGCCTCCGGCAAACCGTTCAGGAATGGCAGATGGCAAACACTGTGTTCCTAGGCGCACCAATGCACATGCAATGCAAAGAAACACATAAGTGAAATCAAAACAGGATATCACGAGTTCGAGTCAAGCTCTCTAAATATCCCCAGCAGAGTCGCCAGAAACTGTAGACGCGCCCGCGTGGGCCTCATGCTACAGTTCGGACTCTCGATTTGTGTCGCGGTTCTTAATCTTAAACCAAAGAGTCCAAATCTGGCAAATCGTTTTGAGAAACAGATTTTTGAAAAAGTAGTGCCAAACATGGACTGCTTTGCCAGATACAGAGTCGCCACCTAAATATTTTTTAATGGGAGAATTTAGGAAACCCTGACTCGGTGCCGAAGGCCACATGTCCGTCATCACCGGAGTTGTCTCGGCTCGGGAGCTTGGGTACGATCGGGGAAGGTCAGCTATGAGCACCCCCTTTCGCCCAGTCCGAAGACCGGCCTCTACTAACCGTGATATCCGTTTTTGAAAACGTTACGTGTTCTTATTCCATTTATTAGCCTAGAATTACTATGTTATGCGCACAGCAAACAAGTATAGACTAGATTGCCTAATTTGGGAATAAACATTGCATATCCGTTTGTTTTGAAAACACTTTGAAATTTGCTACTCACAAGTAGGCTAAAACACAGATTCCAATGAGTTTTTCCAACTCAAACAATCCAACCTTCACCCACAGGCATTCAAACAGTTTATCACATAAGCATTTAGCCACATGGCAAGCATACTGTCATGGCAACACTCACACGCATGCGAGATGCTAAAACATAAATACTTACATCGTACTCCGTGCCAAAACAATAAACTAGTTAGCAAACATGCATGTCCTAGTTCATGTCAATTTGACTAATGCAACACATACAGAATGCGATCGAAGTAAGCTCGGCTAACCTAAGCATGGCATATGAAATGCGATCAACTATCACATATTCAATTTGGAATTGAAATACAAATGCAGTTAGCATGATGTACCGAGCCTAGTGCATGCAAGACAAATGCATGAATGCACGCATGCATAGCATAAGGTATGCTAAATTAAACGTGCCCTAATCTACCACCATAAGCAGGTAAGTAAAAGGGAAGAAAGAAGTGGGGGTTGGAAGACATACACACACGCACCCACACTTATTACAAATACGCCCTCACTCGGGGGGACCGAATAAATATTACAGTCTGAATAAATAACTAACTACTTAATTAATTATTACAGAATTCCTATTTAATTAATAAATTAAATGCAAAGGGAAGGTGGCCACGGCCCCCGCCTCGGGATGCGCGAATGATGTATGCTTGACCCATATCGCCCGGAAACTCGCTGCCATAGCACTACTGCCTCTGTTTTCACTGCCTTTTCCTCTCTGAAAACTTGTCAAAGTCCCAGAGAACCTCCTATGAGCATTGCAGAACATCATCGGCTGGGAGGGATGGCCACCGGCCGTGTACAATATCCATCGGCTGGAGATAAAGCTATCGGCACTGAATAAATGGCCGGTTGGCACTGAATGTTGCCGGTCGGCAGAAACTTCCTGCAGAAGACAGTTTTGACAGCAACAAAGGACAGACAGTGTATGGCATGAAATTCCAAGCAAATGTGTGCACCAACACATCCCTTATCATGCTTTTGACTCAAAGGGGGATGTTCCTTGATTCTCGGACCACCAATTGCGCATTTCGATGCGTGATGGTCCAAGAAACCAAGTATGCACTTTGATTTCAAATGTCATGCAAACCAAACAAACACATAAAGCCCAACCTCTATCACATGATCAAGAGGCAAGGCATGCATGCCAATGCAATGCAACCTAGGTATGCAAACAAGAATACAAGCATGCTAGGCAACTACATGGCATACACAATGCTAACAACATAACATGCGCAACGCTTTGAAACATGGCATACACAATGCAAGATGGGCTTACACCAATAAAAGTGGACGTCAGCCACAGTCACATAGGAGGCCATAAGATGAAAATGAAGTGCCTCAAAATGCGTGCACACGGGCACGCAAACCGAGGCAATGGCATGGAAAATGATATGCAAACATGCTAATGGGATTTCAACACTGAAATGTGGGGGAAAACAGCCCCGAAATGAGGCGAAAGTACACCCGATGCATGGAATAGTCCCGAAACATGAATTTTGGCACCCGAAATGGCCTATAGCTATACCAAACATGCACAATATGGACATGCAATGAATAGACAGTAGCAAGGCAGCCCCAAAATGAGCATTTTTCCAGTCCAAAGCATGGCCAAACAGCAAACATAAATAGGGCAAAACTAGTATGCAAAAATGACCCTAAATATGAGATTATGAAGCAACTCACAGCTGTTGACTCCAAACAGGTTAGGGCCCTTCAACAACATTGAAGAGGGGCCCAAAATATGCACATTTACAGAACTGTAAAAACCCCAACAAACATAGGTATGGCTAAGCTCTTATGCAAGAAATGGGCCAAAAGGTGGCCAAAGAAGCAAGTATACAAAACATTCATCAAACATCCAAAGACCCTTAATGAAACATGACAAGGGGGTCAAAATATGGCTGTTTTTAGTTCAGACCAAAGTCCAAAAACAGCAACATCAGGGGCTGCCAAGGCATGCAAAAATGGGACCAAAAAGAGAATATAAAGGCAAGTATAACATGGAGGTCCGAAAAAGTGTTGAGCCCTTCTTTAATGTTGAAGAAGGGCTCAAAATAAGCCTATATACAGTTTATTACATGCCCCAAAACAGATTACACATAGGCCAAAAATAACATGCAAGATTAGGGCCTAAAGGAGAGATAAAGAAGGAAGTGCTAGCTACTGTCCTCAAACAGCAAGAGGTCCTCAATCAAACATGAAGAGGACCTCAAAATATGATGATTTACAGTTTGGGTCGGAGCCCAAAAATGCAAGCAACTATGGCTTAGATATGAAGCAAGAAAAGACTTGAAAAGGGAAGAGGAGGACTCACCCTTGAAGACCAGCAAACCAGCACCTCTTGGACTAAGTTTAGATGCTCCTAAGCTCTGAAGAACAGCCTCAAGTTGCTGCAATGGAGTAAGGATGCCTTGTGCTATGAGTTGATGAAGAAATGGCCCAAGAACAAGGGTGTTTGATGGTTGAATGGGAGAGATATGGTGAGAGATGAAGGGATATATGTATGTATATATCAGATATATCTATATATCTCTGGTTTTTTGTTCCAAAAATTCAACCCAAAACAATGGAGGAGGAGAGGCCCCTTATATAGGCAAGACTAAGCTTCTAAGACAAGCTACAAAGGGTCAAAGGGGTTTAAGGGGAGGTCAAGGCTTATTGGAGAAGCTAGGACAGCTGGTAAGCTTCTTGGGGAAGCCAAGATAAAGGGGTCAAGGCTTCCTCAAGAAGCCTTGAGCAAAGGGTGCAAAAAGAGGGGTCAAAGGTGGTCCAAGGTGCAAAATAGCCACATATATGCACGGGGAGTAGGGTCTGTGCATCCCAGCTGGCACAGCTGGCATGCACCATGCTTGAGGGATGAAAAAGGGGCATATCGGCCATGAAAGGAGGTCATCGGCAAAATAAATGGCCGGTCGGCACAATATATTGCCGACCTGCAATTTATACTGGCCGGTCGGATAAATATAGTGCCGGTGGATGGCCGGTAAGGTCAAAAAATGGCCGGTTGGTGTCCAAATTGAAGCCCCGGAAGTTATCTTTCCGATGGCGTAAACCTTGCATTAAAATTCCTCCTGTGGAAAAAGTTATGCCCATTTTGGTGAAGCCGCGCAGATTCGATCCAACCAGGATGATACCCAACTTCAACCAATCATATCTCCCCCACCCGGACTTGGCTTTAAGAGATTCTTGAGTGCAAAATGAAGCCCCAGAAGTAAGCTTTCCGACGGATGTGGCCTCATAACTAAACTCCAAGTGTACAGACAGATAAGCCCGATTCAGCGAGGGCTGCTCAACTCGCTTCTACCCGGATTCATGCCGAACTTCTCCCAAACTAGTTTTCTCCTCTCCTTTCCTCTCTTCTTCAACTCCAAACCCCTAAAAAAAGTGTTTTGAAAGATTTGCCTCTCTTCTTGCCGAAGAAACTGAATCTTTGCCCTGCACATCTCTCAACACTGAGCAAACCATCAGTAGTGCCCAAGTCTTAAGGGCGGTCAAAAATGGGGTGTCTACAATCAATCTCGAACAAACTCAGACGACCTCTGTATTCATGAATAACTGAACCACTTTCCCCAAAACATCCTAACAACAAATCTCTTCGCCTCTCTGGTAAACCCATGGAATCTAAGGAAGTCATCTTCCCTTCAAACGGAGAGACAACAATTTTGACATAACTCGTATTGAACGAAATTTCAACTTACAAACAAAATATTATTTTCTGCCCATTTTTGTACTTCTTCATTTAAGGAAGGAAATGAATTAAAGGGGCAAGTATATGAGGGCCTCTCTCTTTTGTAATGATCCCTCGAAAAAAATTTTAATTGGGGGTATTTTGTGATGTAATCGGTGGGACATCTTTCTTCGCAGAGTGCAAAGAAATGTTCCTTCGTTTCTGCTTCTACAAGTATTCCCCTCCAGAGTTTGTCTCTGTTCTTCGAGGGACTTTTTCCCATAGATGAAAATTCTGCCCATTTGACGAACTCACCTCCTTTCAGTATATACTGTTGACTTGCTGTTGGCGAGTGCAGTTTTTCTATATTTAGATGACAAATCCTCCTATTGGTTCTAGTGAGATCGAAAAATCTTGGGTTAAAGGTTTGGATCTTTTTCGTGCATTGAACCATGGCATGAAGGTGAGGGTTTCCATCTTCGTGGAGCTCCCTTGCGACAAGTATGTAGTATGGCTGACAGGCTAATTGGAGAAGGGATTGGAGGAGTTCTAAGAGTTGTTCTTTTGGGCATGGGCATTGTGGGTAGGTGAGGAAAACATTCTTGGCATAAAAATGGAAAGAGGCTTGGCAAGGCATTTTGTAGTGGTAAACAGTGAACTCACACCAGCCGTACAGGGCCTTCCTATTAATTAAAAAAAACCTGGTGTAAATGGTGTAAGTGGTGTGACTGGAGGGGCGCTGTATTAATATTATCAGCGCCCCCCTCTCGCTGATCTGGGCCGTCCATTGCTGTACTTATGGACACGTGTATGGATGTGGTTAAAAGGAAGTCACACCAGGGCCCAGGTGTGAGTGGTGTGAGCACTTTTGATTCTTTTGCCAGATAGTGCTATACACGCGTCACTTTTTTGGTGGTTTGCGTGGCTGTAAAGAAAATATTTTTGCAGAATGATAGACATAACGCAAAGGCAGGAAAATAAATTTGTTTCAATTATTTTGAATGGGGAATCTTCGTCCTTACTTGTGGGCCACTTTGGCTATATATTTGGTACCATAAAACATTTTATGGCAGAGAGGAATATGCTTTTGTAGTGGGATAACTATTGTGGTGAAGTTGTTTTCTGGTACCTTGTTTCGTCCCTCATTTTCAGTCTTTTTTTGTTGTTGATTGTTTTGGTATACAATGTTGTACTCCTTAGAAAAGTATCCCGAGAATTACGAGCAGTTCACTCAAATGTGTATAAATCGTTTTTTGACGTCGCAAATAGGACTGTGGGAAGAGAGCCGGCGATCAGCTCCGGCGAAGTTTGTTCGTGGGTACATGGCAAATAGGATTTGACTTGAGTTGACTTTTGGCATTTTCAACTCATTTTTCCCATTTTCTTCACTTTCATCGACTCTTCATCTATAGTCCAGATGGCAGACGACTTTCTACATGATGGGGCTCCTCTGGAGGCAGAGTTCGAGGCAGAGTTCAATTTTGATACAGAGCTGGAGCCCTTACCACTAGGAGTCAGGCCTTTTAACTCGACGAGGTATCATCCCCAGACGCACATTCTGCATGCTAGTGGTGTTAGGCACTTCACTGATTTCGCTGATGCACCAGTGGATCTCTTACTGAGGGAGCCAGACTTCCATCTTCAAGCCGTTGCCATTGAGGTACGAACTCTATGCACTTGCTCATCGAATGTTCTTTACTTGCATTTCTTGCACTAATCACACTCTTGCACTGTCGTTTCACCAATGAGATTGCATTTATTTTACAGTTCCTTTTTATCGAACTTTATTTACATTGATTCACCTGTCCTCTATCACAGGGTGACGCATGTGCATACAAGGGTTATGGGGCCACGACGGCCTGAGATTGGTACGACAAGCTCCCTACCAGAGTACGAGCTATTGTTGACGAGCCAGGATTCAGCCCATTCTACTCTAGACTGACACGAGTCATAACGAGCTGTCCATTTCTGGGACCACTAGTTGAGAGATGGTGGAACACCACCAACTCTCTCCATCTTTCCACTGCCAGAGAGATGACGATGACCCCTTACGACTTCGCCATGATCATAGGCCTAGGCGAAGGGAGTAATCTGATTCCCTTTGATACTGATATGGGGGAGTCAGAGGCTACTTGGATTGAGCTTCTGGGGGCGCGCCCGCTTTTGTTCTGGACAGCCCAGGTTAGATACAGCTGGTTCGAGAAGCGGTTTCGGGGGACCGAGCCAAAGACAGTAGAGGAGATAGAGCACTATGCTCGAGGTTTTTTGATGTTCCTCTTCGGTACCACCCTATTCACGAACAGGGTAAACACCATAGGGCTATATTTCCTGAGCGCACTGGTGGTCCTTCCCCTAGTGAGTTTCTACGATTAGGGCGGGGCTGGCCTCGCCACGCTATACGGCTATATGAGCTCGACCTCCCGCGGGATTGGATACCTGATCGGAGGCTACTGGCATGTCTGGAAGGTATACATCTCAGTTTCCTCTTTACACTATGCATTTTTTGTTTAGTATTTCTTGCTTTACATCTGTTCAACGCATGTACTTTCTGCTTTGTACTTTCTATATATGTTCATACCTTGTATGCTTTTTGCTTTGCATTTTTTGTATCTGTTCAAATTGTATTGATCATATATCCCTGCGCTTTCTCCACAACTATGGGTGTATGCATACTTCTCGACTCTTGCCCCGGAGCCAGAGGTAGAGGTTCCATTGACGGGCCCCTATTCACGGGTGTACGATGGTCAGCTTTGCCGCAGGACTCAAGAGCCTTTTTCTTTCTTCAGGCGTTACTTTGACACCATAGCTGCTCACAAGGTAACCTAGAACACAGTCATCATTTGCTTTCACCCTGTTCTGATTCACATTATAACCATTGACAGCAACTGACAATCTATACAACTTCCATTTGTAGATCTCAACGCAGCCATGGGCCACGATACCGAGAGGAGTTGGAGGCCGGTATAATGCGGCCTGGGGCATTTCACGCTATCGCATCCTGCTTGAGGGTCCGATCTACCGGGCCTGGTACTTAGGCGACAGAGTCGTATACCAGTCTCTGGGTATGCCTGCTTCGTTCATACAGATGACGCCGCCAGAGTCCATGAGATTAGCAGACAGCCTATCTATTGACAGGGTTATCCAGTTCATGGTGGGCTTATAGGCGGAGTACTTCCAAGTTAAGGGTGATTATGCAGTCTTCATTCAGACACACTTTATGCCACCTCTGATAGGTGTTCGCAGAGGCGAGGAAGCGAGAGCTCCTGTTGCGAGGATGGGGCCTAGAGCGACGAGGGCAGCCAGGGCATATGGCAGAGAGGCTCCTCAGGCGAGGCAAAGGACCGGCTGGCCGGAGCTACCTACTGCACTCACTTATTGGCGGTATATTGGAGAGGCATATCAGATTTTGATCGAGCCTGCCGCAGCGGGGCATAGATACGTTAGAGCTCCTAACTCACCTCCAGTATGTACCACATTTTTTTTTTCATTCTCTCTTAGATGTTCATTCTTTCTGAACATTGATCATTCCCCAAATGCATTTGAAGGCACTCCCAGGATACACCGAGGATCTATTGGAGCTATTAGCCTCATTTGAGGGCATTATACTTAGGAGGGAGGCACTGCTTGGCTTCCACGACATTCAAGTAATTTCTTCAGTTTTCTTATATTCTAGTTATCAATTTCTGCTGACATATTAAAACTGACATTTCAACTAAACACTTCCCCACATTGCACTGATACACTACATCTGACCCACACTACACTGATACACTGCATCTGAAATACTGCACTTCCAGACTGCACCCATACATTGTATCTAACTCCTACATACACTTATTCTGCACATCATACTTCCATCTAATACACATACTGTGGCCAACATATGACAACTGCCTTTTCAGGTCCCACCTATATCAACAGTACCAGCAGCGGTTACAACAGGACCATCAGTACCCCCTCTGTCGGCAAGAAAGAGAGAAAGACAGGCTCTGGCATGCAGCTGAGGTAGAGCTAGGGGCACCGGAGATGAGAGTGGCCCTTCCGAGCCCATTCTAAGTGATGATCAGGCTGAGACCGGCGAGGCCGATGAGGCAACGAGTAGCACACTAAGTCATCTGAGAGCAAAGATGATGACGCTAGCTCAGGTTCTGCTAGTGGAGATGATGCTGATTCGGGCTCTATGGCAGAGGGTAGTGACGATTCAAGTTCTGGTTCAAAGAGAGGTGTAGACAATGGCGCTGACGGAGACGGCTCTGAGGCTCTGCCCAGGAAAAGTATGAAGAGGGCCTCTCAAGACTAAGATAGCTGGCGCTGATTTTCTGTATTCTTACTTAGTTTCATTTTTCTAGTAGTGTTAGCACTTTGTACAGTTTTAGACAAGTTTTATTTTCTTTAAAAACTTGTACTCTTTCGTAAAAAGTAACCATGATCGGAATGAAAACCAGTCTTTTGTATGAAAAAATGTTGTATTTTGCATTCTGAGCACCGCATGAGCACTGCATTGCATAAAAACGAGATTGAACTTGATTGATGGAATTTGAACATTGTATTGGCACAGCCTTCTTAATTAGGTAATGAACCGACTACTAACAAAACAAGAAAAACAATGTACAACTCGATAAATAATCAAGTAATATATAACTTGATAAACAATAGGCAACATACAACAACAAATATAACTCGATAATCAAAACAAGACAAATACAACTCTATAAACAAATTGAAACAAAACGGCTTAACAAAACTAACTAAAACAGGACAACACAATGCGCAAAGAGCAGAACAAAACACAGATTCTCATCACTCTTCACACATAGGAAGACCACTAGACAAACAAGAATGCTGCTGGCCATGAACAAAGGTTGTCGGCCACCAGTGGTGGCCGGTCGGCTACAAAAGGTGGCTGTCGGCCATCACCACTGGCCGATCGCCCATCAGTGTGAGGGACTTCCAGTTTGTTGCCACTTGTCTTCCACTCAGTGCCTTATCTTCTACAAAAGTTGGGACTTCGCAGTTTCTTCATTCCAACTCTGTTTTTGCCACAAATGGAGCCATTCTTTACCGAAAAACTCTCAAATTGGGTTGCAACTTTAGATGGCTCAGAAAAAGTGAATTTTTGGGGTTTCGGGATAAATGCACTATTCCTGCTAAGCCGTTCTCCGCTCTATTTTTTGTTCCTACATGCCACAGCTAGATGTTGGAACCCGGTTACGCACGTGTTTAGCTTCACGGGGCAAGAGATGTTCCCTACAATTGAAGAATTCCAAGTTTTGATGGAATCTTGGCATGACGAGGAAATCTTGCCCCAATCCCGTTTTGGTCATATCTAAGCTTTAGGAGGGATGTGTGGGCTCACTTTACATAAGGCTCAATCTTTTGTTCACAACAGAGAGTTGGATATTCCTAACCTCATTCATCGATTTTCTGACACTGGTGACCGCAGCGACCGTGTTTGGCAGAGTTTTCGACAACATGCCCTTTGTTTGTACATGTTGGCTCATTTTCTTCTTGCCCCGGGTTTCAGAGGGTCTAGCATTCGCTTGATTGAAGTGGCCCAAGGCTTGAAAGAGGGCAAGAGTTGCATTGGCTTAGCATTGGCCGAGACTTTGATAGGCTTAGACGCCTTCCATCGGCGAGAGACAAACAAATTTGCAGGAAGTCCACTATTTTTGCAAGTAATGTTTCCCACCCTCTCATATGTGTTTCTCATATCTCTCAACACTCAGGCTTTGTTTTTCTCTCAAAACCCTTTTCTCACTTTTTCTCTCAACATACACCTCTCTATTCTTTAATCTCTCTTGTTTTTCATCCCTCCCCAGATATGGCTCATGGACAAACTGAAAGTAGTGAACTCTTGCCCTGCATATTCAGCACGAGGTTATTTCTTTCGCTAACGGCTAGTTGATTTCCCGAACAAAGGGTGGTGGTGCCATTGGATGTGCAACAGGTCTGCTGTTGGCATTGCTTGGCGTTGCCCCTGGTTTGATCTACCCGAGATGAGGTACAACATGGCTCGACAACCCGGCGTTCAACTGATTGGCTTGACACACTGCGTATTCTACTTTCCGTTCTAGTTCAAGCATCAGTTAGGACATGACCAAACTCGCCCAGAAGAGGGGGTAGAATACCCGACTTCATTTCCAATCCAAGGTTCATAGTTAGCTCGATATCCCACTGCTTGGAGGACAAGAGAACTTTTGGCTCCCGCTCCCAATTTCAGTTGCACCCTTTCTGGTGAATGCTTGACTTGGATTGAAGATGAGGTGTAAGCTAGGCCTACTCTAGCATCTGACGCTTTTACGAGCTCAGGGAGGGGACGCAAGAACACTTGACTCATCTATGCCCAAAGTTTATTGCTTTGATCTAACTTTTCAAGTTTTCTTTTTGAATGTAATAAAAAACAACTTTGATTTGCATCGAGAGTTGGAGAACTTTGTATTTAAATCAATGAAATTGAAGTTTTAGGCACTAAAAGTTTTCCTTTTGGTCCAAAAATGGTCTAAGTTATAAAAAGATTAATTTGAACAAAATCAACTTTTATCAAAACTTTTCAAAACCATTTTCGATAAGGATCACAACTTGACACACATGAAATCTATCCTCGAGATGTACAACCCCGAATCCAGAAATGAAAAATTGCTCCTAGACTGAATAGCACTACTCAACACCGTAGCCAGCTCTTCTCTCAGAGTACGGACCACAACCGAACTTTCAGATAATGAGCAAACAAAGATACCTTGATCAAACACATGGACACAGTTGATTTGGAAGTGTTTACAGCTGAACTTCCAAATGAAGTTGCCTACGTATCCCTAAGATGGGAATCAAGCCTTACGTAGTTCGGTTTGGGTTCGCTCAGGTTCTAACGCTCTCCTTTTACGCTCTAAGTTTTGCCGAGGCTATCCTTTTTTGGGTTTTCAACCTTGCGAGCTCAGTTTTTCTTTTTTCTAATTTTTTGTGCTCTAACTTTTGCCTAGGTCTCCCTTTCGGGTTTTCAGCCTAGCAAGCCTCTAAGGGGTAGTATTTTTTCAACTTGTCCATGTTGATTGGTTGGGAAAATTCTAGGCCATCCAGGTCCATAAGAATAACAGCTCCACCCGACCAATGGTCTTGATAATATAAGGACCAGTCCAATTGGGTCTGAACTTACCCCCAGGGTCATGGATGAGAGCTCGGTTGTCTTTCAACACCAAATCCCCTTCCTTAAGATTGCGAAACTTAACTCTCTTGTTCAAAGCCCTGGCAATCCTACGTTGATAACCCTGAACATGGTATAGTGCTTTTAGCCTCTCTTATCAAACAACATTAGTTCTTCGAACCTGCTCTGCTGCTAATCCACTTCCGCTATCTGGCCTCAACCATAACTCGCAGCGATGGAACCTCTATTTCAATCGGCAGAACAGCTTCCATCCCATAAACTAGAGAATACGGGGTTACCCCAGTAGATGTCCGAATTGAAGTCCTATAACCCCAGAGAGCAAATGGCAATTTGTCTGGCCAGTCCCTGTAAGTCTCAACCATTTTCTGCAAAATGTGCTTGATGTTCTTGTTGGCGGCCTCAACAGCTCCATTAGTTTGCGGCCAGTATGTGGATGACTTATGAAAAGTCACGTTGTATTTCTCCAACAAGTCGATCACTTCTTTCTTAAAATGGGAGCCATTATCTGAAATGATCTCAATCGGAACTCCATAACTGCAAATAATGTTGTTGCGGATGAACTTATCCACATGCACTGCTTTCAACACTGCATAAGACTGAACTTCCACCCACTTTGTGAAATAATCAATTGCCAACAGAATGTACTAATGCCCATTTGACCCATTTGGTGTAACTGCCCCCAATGACGTCAATTCCCCAGACTGAGAAAGGCCATGGTGAAGTCATGTTGTACAGCTTCGACGGCGGGATATTCATGCGATTTGCATGAATTTGGCATTTGCGGCATCGCCGAACAAAATTGATACAATCCTCCTCCATGGTAGACTAGAAGTAGCCCTGCCGAAGAATCTTCTAGGCTAGTATTACTCCACTCATGTGCGCTCCACACTCTCCCCTATGGATAGCCTCTATTAGGCGCTTCGACTCTTCTGCGTCAACACACAGCTTGTGCATTCCCAGATGACCCCTCTTATGCAACTTACCCCCACAGATGATAAACTGAACGGCCATTCGTCGTATTGCCTTTTTATCTTTGGCATTTGTCCATAGTGGATAAACCTCATTTTCCAAGAAGTTCTAGACATCATAATACCAGGGGTTTTGATCTTGCACTTCATCTATTACAGCGATCAACTCGTAGGCCGGCGCATATCTTTGTTCAATAATGATCGTACGTATCCGAACTCCCAACGGGATGTCTACCATGGAAGATAGAGTTGATAAGGCGTCAGCGCACTTCTTGTTATCTCTTAACAAATGCGTGAAGGTTAGCTTCTCAAACCTAGGAATTAGAACATCCAGGGTTTGTGATAGATTTTCACACTTTCTCCCTCGACCTTCTAGTCTCCTTTTGCTTGAGACACAACCAAGTTCAAGTCCCCAATGACGTCCAACCTTTTTGCCCCTAGTTCTAGGGCGACTTCCAATCCAGCGATGCACACTTTGTATTCTACCTCGTTGTTGGATACTTTGAGTCGGAGTTTGAAGGCTAAGGGTATATGGGAATTGTCGGGTGCTATCAACAACACCCCTATCCCATAACCGTACTGGTCAGACGCTCCGTCAAGGTACATTGTCCAGGTTTCTTCTTTAACCTACAGAATAGCTTCATCTGGGAATAGGTATTATACTACTTCGTCCCCTTCCACTGGGTGATCTGTCAGAAACTCTGCTACTGCTCTCCCCTTGACCAACTGGCGAGTTACATACTTCAAATCAAATTCGAAAAGGAGAAGCAACCAACGGGCTAGCCTACCCGTAAGCGCTGGTTTCTCAAAGAGATATTTGATTGGATCTAATCTCGAAATCAGAATTACGGAGTGAGCCAACAAGTAGTGCCTCAACTTCCTGGTAGTCCATACCAAGGCTAAGCAAGCCTTCTCCAACGGGGTGTAACAGGTCTTATAGTCTAGCATTTTCTTACTCAGGTAATAGATGGACTTCTCCACCTTATCCTTAGATTCCTGAGCAAGCATGCATCCCATTGTTATGTCTGTTATTGACAGGTACAGAATCAACAGCTTCCCCAGCTCTGGCGGTGACAACATGAGCGAGTTTTGAAGGTACTGCTTGATCTGCTCAAAAGCAAACTGGCATCGGCCATCCCATTGGAATTTATTTCCTTTCTTCTAAAGACTAAATAGTGGTTCACAAGTCAAGGTTAATTTCGTAATAAACCGTCTTATGAAGTGCACTTTACCCAGAAAGCCTTGCATCTCCTTTTCAGTCCTTGGTGGTGGCATTTCTAGGATGGCCTTGATTTTGGAAGGATCAACCTCGATGCTCCTCTGTGTGATTAAGAATCCCAGCATTTTCCCTGCTGTTACACCAAAAGTGCACTTCTGTGGATTCAGCCTCAACTGATATTCTCCGATCCATTGAAAGAATTTCTTCAAAGCGGTGTAGTGGCCTTCTCTTTCCTTAAACTTGACAATCATGTCATCCACATACACCTCGACTTCTTTGTGGATCATATCATGTAGAATTGTGGTTGCAGCCCGTTGACAGGTGGCCCCAGCATTCTTCAACCCAAACGACATCACCCTATAGCAGTAGGTTCCTCATGGTATGGTGAAGGCTGTCTTCTCTCTATCCTCGAGTGCCATCAAAATTTGGTTATACCCGAAAAATCCGTCCATGAAGGAGAATCCCCTATGGCCTGCAGTGAAGTTCACCAATTCATCGATGTGCGATAGAGGAAAGTCGTCATTTGGACTAGCTTTGTTTAGATCCTTGAAATCCACACACACCTGAATTCTGCCATCTTTCTTCAGAACCGGAACAATGTTGGCCAACCAAGTCGGATACTTAGATACTAACAAAAAACCTGCATCTATTTGCTTGGCGACCTCTTCCTTAATCTTCAAAGCCCAATCTGGGCGTATTCTCTGAAGCTTCTGCTTGACGAGTTAGGCCTCGGGATCAAGAGGGATCCGATACTGTACAATCTCAGGATCGATTCCAGGCATGTCTTTGTAGGACCACGCAAAAATATCTTTGAAATATTTTAATAAAGTGACTAAGCGCTCGCGTTCCTTCAAAGACAACATGGACCCAATCTGGACCAAACGTGGATCCTTCTCAGTACCCATATTAATTGGAATTATTTCATCAACAAGGGGTTTTACAAACCTCTCCTCCTCTCGATTAACCAAATGTTTCAAAACCAGAGGAATTCCTTCCTCGTCGTTTTTATCATCATTTTGAAAATCAAGATCAATGCAATATACGAGTGGCACAGAAAAGTACTCAGAAACTGCAGTGTTATTCACATTCAAAAGATCCAGCTCATCTAATTCCTCGGTTACAACTAACTGAAAAAAAAAAGGAAAAAGATGACCTGGACAAAACTACGGCATCCGAGTTATCAACCCCAAGAATATCAGACACCGACTCAGAAGAATTGGAATCTGATTCTGACTCCACAGACTCTATGGAATCATATTCTAGATCACTACCTGATTCGGAACTACTAGACGGAAAACCCTCCTCCAGTTGCCAAGTGAAGGATGGTGCGTCGGATGCATCCAGAATACCACGGAAGGGTCCACACCTGATTGGTCTCCGATCATGGAAATGGTTAGGTCATCCTCCAAGCTCTCCGGGTTGATCTGAGAAACTGAAAAAAGACAAGCCAGCACTGCTCCTACCTCAAGCTCACTACTGTTGGACTCACTTTCTGTGCTATGTTCAGCCTCAACAGTTAATTTAGCCTGTTCCTTTATGGTTTCACCCTCTTGCAGCTGTAAGTCGAAGAAAATCTGAAAGCCGGGTAGACGCCGCTTCTCGGAGTTCAACCATGGCTCAGGAAAGCCGCAAAATGGGAAGTCTTCCCCCTCCCAAACAAAGCGGCTGTTCAGAGTTCCCTGAATTGGCCTAGGCACAAGCTCATAGTGCTTCCTACTTTGCTTTGCTCTAGCTCTTCCAGCCATTTCTTTCCCTTTCCTCACCCAATCCTCTTTGGTGGGCGTATAGCCCAAGCCAAAGACATGAGGGTTATGTGGCACTTCAGCCAGTGTGGTAACTCCCTTCCGACCGCTCTTTCCTAATCCTATCCTGGGCACATGTTGTAGCTTGTTCATGAGGTATATAGATTGTGCACTGACATACAAGCCCTCATCAATAGCTAGGATATTCTGCACCACCTGGGCCTCAGCCAAGGTAAAACCAGACAAGAAAATATCATCATCGCCATGTACAATCTCCAATACGAGTGTAGTAACCTCTGGTGGAGGATGTATAGACGAATTCCTAAACACAATGGCTACCCCCTTTCCAAGAGGGTACTTCAGCATTTGATGCAAAGTGGAAGAAACAGCTTTTATTTGGTGTAGCCAGGGTCGCCCAAGTAACAATTTGAAAGTAGCCGGAACATCCAGGACGTGAAACTCAATATCCTGTTAGGCCGGCCCGACCTGTGTCCTGATCTGAACTGTTCCCTTCACCTCTCTGCTTGTGTTTTCGTAAGCCCAGATCACCTAGGCTGTTGGTACAAAATCCACTGGCTTCAAGCCAATAGCATAGGCTGTACGAGATGGACAAACATTGATTGCAGACCCAGTGTCGACCAATACAACCGACACATACTTTTCTCTACACTCAACTGAGATGTACAATGATTTGTTATGTGCAGAGCCTTCAGGCGACAATTCCTTATCTGAGAAGGTCAAAGTAGGCGAAGCACCTCCCAGGATGGCATGTCCCACTAGTTGCTCTGGAGTTGTATCGATAGATAGTTTGGCCTTATCCATTGTTGGCAATACAGCCTGCCGGTAAATGCACGAAGCCATAAGCAACCCCCAGATAGATATGTCTGCTTGGATCTTCTTCAACTGTTTCAGCACAACCTCTTCCTCTAACAGTTGTTCCCTCTGTTTTCAGCCTCCTTGTCTTTTCTGGATGCTTCAGGTTGGTCTAAGTGCGGGGGCTTGAAGTACCGCCCACTTCTAGTCATATGATTCACCTCCTCAAAATACCAAGTGTCGTCTAGCAAGTCTTAGCCCCAATCCTCATCAGTGTGGACAAGATGCAGATCATTATCTTCCTACCATACTCCTCTGACAACTGACAGGCAATTGTCCAGTTCCGCTGTAATTACTCTTACATCACAATCATCCCCTGTAAGGTGTTTGGCTTTTCCAGCTTTCTGACTATTCTCATCCCTTTCCTATTCAAACCACTTACGTGTGGCCTCTTGTTCCATATCAGCAGTACTAACAATGCTCGATTCCTGAGCTGAATCCTTAATGCCGGTGCTCTCCAACAATTTTCCCTTGTCCTCAGCCCTTCCGGCCTTCGTAGCAGTTCCTACTTCTGGCTCTTCCAGCTTTGGTTGAAGTCCATCAGCCACATCAGGTTCATCACTGAGCCACCCAAAGTTTTCTGTTGACCCATTCAGATCGAACCAATTAATGTGCACATCTCCCAAATCTTGCTCATCGAAGAACTGCAGATTGTCGATGTCTTCCACTAGATCGGCTTGGTCATCTAATCCCTGGCTTGGGCCATCCTCCTGGACCACACTAACCTCCATTCCTATTAGCAACTCCACCTCTAGTTTGGCTTGATTGGTCGGCACAATATAACGGCATGGGTTGTATTCCTCCTAAAAAAAATCCACGGGGCCCTTAGGCACTAGACTGGTATTCTCGCCCAAAACTGATCTCCCTTCATCTTCCACTGTCACCACCATGGGTTCAGTTTGGACTATTGATGTGCTCATCATGCACAAATCTGTGCTCTCAGGGATGAACAATGCTAGCTTAGACAGGTGGGGGGTGATGTATATACTGTGGTCATAAGGAACGGTCAGTGTATGGATGAGATTTATTTGCCGGGGTGGAGGGGGTTGGTTATGTGGTGGGAGAGGATTTGTAATGACATTGGGCTTTTCAAGAGATGCTATCACCTTATTATCAATGAGATCTTGAATCTCATGACGCAATCTAAAGCACTGATCAGCATCATGACCATGCTATTGGCGGAAAGCACAATATTTGGCCGGGATGTGTTTAGGAGGGAGAGGATCGAGCAATGCGAGTTGTTCTAACGGCTTCAAATGCCCTTTTTTTATTAGGACCCTCAGGGCTGCAGATAAGGACATATAGAGTGGGGTGAAGACCCTCTGGCCTCGGGCCTGATGGCGTGAGGTTTGGGAAGTTGTATTGGATATGCCGGCAAAGGGGTTGGCGATCTTGGGTGTGGTAGTGACAGTATTCACATCTGAAGGCCTTGTAGCTGCACTACCGCTAGTAGTCGCATTAGAACTACGTGTGAAAGCCCTCTTGGGCTGCTCCATCTCGTGGTCTATCAGACCTTGCGTCATTGCATCCTCTATTTGTACCCTTATTTCGTGGAGGTTAGTAAAAGCAGACAAAGGCAAGACTATCATTTTCTGTAATAATCTTCTCACAAATTACGGACCACCATTTTGATCTGGTCCTTTTCAGATGGTCAGACAGTCATCATAGAGGCCTTAGCCTTCCACCGGGTCGCAAAATCCGAGAAGCCCTCCTTCAGCTTCTAATGAGTTGCTTCGAGATCACAAGTAGTGACCTCGATCTGAGTATTGTAGGAGTACTGCGCTATGAAGGCCTCGGCCATTTCCTCCAAATTTCTCTTCACAGAGGCTTCAAGTTTGGCATACCAAATGGCCACTATACCCGACAGGGTCCAGCCAAAAAGCAACAACTTCTGTAGTCTGGTGAGACCTATGGGTTGTTGGATGTTAGAGAATAGCCGTAGATAGACCATAGAATCTCCATAACTGTCGAACTAGTCTATATGCGGCATCTTGAATCTATCTGGCAACGTCACTGCCGAATCAGTATAGCCATCCTCTATGTTAGGGATCGAATTCACGCCCTGTGCCCGTTTAAAGAGCTTTTCCAGCTTGCTCACTTTCAGTGCAGTAGGGTCGACCTCGAATTCAAACGGCGCCTCTGTCAGATAAACTGGTGCCTTGGAGGTCTGAGGTAGGATGGGATCCGCCTGAATGCCCACATTTTCTTGGACATTAATTATGACCCCGAGTGCCGGAATTCCCACTGGGGGTGCATGGGATGCTGAGGCGACTATAGGTTGTGGTTGCTATTGTTGAAGCCTTTCAATTACCTCTACTTGGCGGGCTACAACCTCGGCCTGGCGAGCTGTGGTCTCAGCTTTTCGAGCAGCATCTAGCTGTATGTTCTCAACAGTCTGCTCGAGTTGACAAAGCATGTCTTCCATGTTGACTGGAGGACTTTCAACTGCCGGAACTGGCGAATACTCTCTGTCTGGAGTGGAAGTAGATGATTGGGCCTGACTGGGCATAGGCAAGGTAAACAGTGGCTACTGAATTGGCGAATTCTGTCGAATCCTCCTCCGTCTAGTAACTGGTGGGAATGAAACAAACACTAGTTGTCCCCTAACCAGATCCCCAGATCTACAAATCCTTCTAACTTGGGTCCAGAGTGCTTGCGGGGTAATAGAACCGTCTAAAGCAATGGTAAAAAAAGATTACCTTGCAAAAAATAAAATAAAGCAAAAAGAAACAAAAATCAGAAACCTCACAGCACCTTGGCTCAGACAGAAACAACACGCAGTTACAATCATAAGTTAGAGAATTGTACTCAAACACTGATTTCTGTCCCAAAACTGATACCCAGACTTGCAACTGATACATACATTCTTGCAGAGTTTCACTCTAAAAGCACATATCAAGCAAGTGAGAGCCAAAACACCCCTATGATGGGGTAGGGTTACCCTGTCCTAGTTTCATCAGGAGCTAGGGATTCACTACGCAAAGCAAACGGTTTCAAACAATTCCTGCATTTGGGAGAGCAACATGTCCTAGTTTGGAACAGTCTCTATGGCTTTCGATATACAACTAGGCCGATTGGTCAAAAAGGGCACCTCAGCAAGACTAACTAATATACCTCTCACACCTAACATCGAAAAATGAAAGGAGGATCAAACGGTATAGTGGTAGTCCAGATCCAAAAGTTGTGTTCCCAACGTGGCAGAGCCTGCAACCGGTCAGCCTTTTAGTAAGCTTTTCCAAGCGAGCCTCTGGCAAACCTTTCAGGAATAGCAGATGGCGAACATTGTGACTTAGGCGCACCGATGCAAATGCAAAGAAACACATAGGTGTAGATAAAATAACATATCATGAGTTCGAGTCAAGTTCTCTAAATCCCCAGCAGAGTCGCCAGAAACTGTGGACATGTCTTTTTTCGCGCCCTGCCTTTTGGAAAGGTTTGAAAAGAAAGGCCTCACAGTTCGGACTCCTGCTGTTCTGAATCTAGTCTCACAAGTGCAATGTGAAACTAATAATCACCAAAGAGTCCAAATCCGGCAAACCTTTTTGGAAAATCGATTTTAAATCAAATAATGCCAAATTTGGACTACTTTGCCAGATACAGAGTCGCCACCTAAATATTTTATTTTTGGAAAATTTAGGAAACCCTGACTCATGCCTAAGGCCACGTGTCCGTCATCACCAAAGTTGCCTTGGCTCGGAAACTTGGGTACGAGGGGGAAAGGTCATGAAAGGAGCACCCCCGCTCACCCGATCAAAAGATCGGCCTCTACTAATCATGATATGCGTTTTTATAAACATTATGTGTTTTTATTCTGGTTATTAAACTAGCTTTACCATGTGATGCAAACAAATAAGTATAGACTAGACACAAGACTTGGAACAATTCAACTCGTGTTTGTTTTCGAAAATGGTTTGAATTTTCCACCTCAAGTGGGCTTAAAAATGCGGATTTACCACCAAACATAGTGGGCTTAAAACATGATTTGCCACAATAAAGTGGGCTTAAAACTTACATTCGTTGAATCGTTCCAATTCACACAACAAGCCTTCATCCACAGGCATTCATGTAGTCAATCATTTAAGCACATAGCCTCATAACAAGCATGCTAATCATGGCAATATGGCAATCACACTCATGCAAGTATGCTAAAGCATAAAAACTCACCAAGTACTCCAAGCCAAAACAGAAACTAGTTAGAAAAATGCATGATCCTAACTATACAAGATGCCTAATGCAACACATACAATAATGCAATTAATAGGCTCAGCTACTAATATGGCATATGATTCGATTTGTACAACATGCAATTAAATACGTATTCAAAGAAGATATTGAAATTGCAATGCAGTTTGAATGATACGCCGAGCCTCAGTGCATGCAACACGAATGAATGGATGCAAGCATGCGATATGCTAATTAAAGCATGACCCTAATCTGACCATCGAAAACGATTAAATAAAAGGGAGAAAGATGTGGGGTTGGAAGACATAAACACACGCACGCACACTTATTACAACATTACGCCCTCGCGAAGGAGGGTCCGAATGAATAAAAGCTAACCAACTAGCGACGCTAATTAGGCTATCTAATTATTACAACATAGTATTTAACTAAATACTCTAAGCTAATTAAATATTACAATACTTAACTAACTAATTACAAAGCAATTAAGTTAATTAATTACAACACGAATTAAACAACTAACTAACTAGACAAGTTAACTAAATGGCCTCGGGAAACGAGGGATGCATGCATGCTCGGTTCCTCCACCCGACAAGTCACCATTTTGCGGCTGCGAGCCTTTGATTTCATATTTGAACACCAAAAATTCTGCCAACTTCAAGAATACCTCCGCTCAACCCCAGGAACAAACTGTGCAAATTTCATTGGTGGCCGACAGGGGGCCTATTGACTACTGGTGGTGGCCGGTTGGCCACTGATGACATGAACTTCTCTTTTTGTTGTAACAGAGAGCAGACAGAGCAAAATAGTGTATTCTCACAGGTTTGTGTGTACTGTTTACACTCCTTATCATCAAATAAGCTCAAATGAGTGAAACTCTTGGCTCTCAAACCATCAATCAAGAAATTTCCATGCATGATGGCCAAAGAACCAAATTTGTACAAGTTTAATGAGTGCAAAACAAGACTCAAAAAGACCACCACCCTATCATGCATGATCAAGGGTGATGCTGGCCAAGGAAAGTGGCACATTTCATCACTTTTGATATGAAATGTGTCATTTTCCTTATGTTCGAATTAACGTCTGATTCGAACACATGCAATGCAGCACGAAAGATGCTTATCTTGCCTCTTTTACATGTCCAATTTTGTTTACCCATTTTAATTACCAAAACCATTCTTTAATTGATTTGTCATCTAATGGAAAGATGGCTCAAACAACAGATTGCGTTGGGCATGAAAGAGACATTACACTATTGGTAATAAACCCCCTAAGGGATTAAACCATTAGGTGCAATACCTCCATTTCACACTTAGGCAAACAAGGGGTTTGAAGCCACTTTCAAAGAAAATAAAAGAGTGAAGAATGGAGGGAGATTGCAGAGATTTTAAGTGCTGAAATGAAGTGTAAAACAACACTAAAATATGCTATTAACTCAAAACAATGATGATCAAAGCATTAAAACATCAAGCTAGTGAAGGAGATTAACACTACAACTATGCAAAACAAGCCTCAACTGAACTAACCAGGCCAAAACAGAGCCAAAATAGGTTATTTTAAAGGCAAAAACATGCTGAACTTAAGCCACAAAAAGCTAAAATAATAAGCTAATATGTGAGGCTAACTAGGCATGCAAACAAGACATAAGGAGAGGAGGCTAACCCCTCCAATTTTGGACTTCAAAGCAAGGTTTTTACCACCGAAAAACCTTTGAAATTCAGTGGTTAAAAGGCCCAAAAAAGTTGAGTTGAAAGTGGTAAAAAAAGGTAAAAAAAGTTTAACAAACAAATGAGCAAGAAGGGTGGACCACCCCCTAACTCAAAGAGACCTCAAACCAACACTTTTAAGTCACAAAAATAGAGTTTTTGATAGTTCAAAATTAGCCCAAAAAATAGTTGGAAAAGGTGGCAAAACAAAGATACAAAATAAGCTTAAACAAGGTAAGTACTATACCTTTGAAGCAAAACACAAAATAGCCAACAATCCAAGCTCAAACCACCTTCTAGAGCTCACACAAGACTCTAAGTAATCTCATCCCAAAGGTGAGAGTATTTGGTTTGGGGTTGATATGCAAAAGCTAAGGACTTATGAGCAAATGTGTACAAAATATCAAGAGAGAAAGAGAGAATTCTAGAGAGAGAGAGAGAGAGAGAGAGAGATATTTTTGCTCTAATTATTCTAACCTTCCAAAATGGGGGAGGAACCCCCCTATATATAGAAAAACCGCCCTTGAGCTTAGAAACATCTCACCATATACGTGTGCAACAACTGGCACAGCTATCAAAAAATATCTAGAAAAAGGCACTAGTAGCCATCGGCCACCATTGATAGCCGACCAGCCACCACTGGTGGCGGACCGGCCACACCCATGGCCGATATAATCATCCCATGGACGACAGCCTTGGGTGGTGGCCAACAGGTCACCAAGAGGTCCAGACACCAAGTTTTGGTCCAAAATAAGGCACAGAAAGAACAAGCTTTAAAGGCTCAAAGACAGGGCATTCCGCCGAGGACTTCGGACACTCAAAACGAATACAAACACATAATCATCGAGTGCACGAGCAATGACGTCTAAGTCTTGAGGGCGGTCAAAAATTGGGTATCTACAAATACCAACAATCTTAAAACATATTTTTTTATAAATAGGTTTTGAAAAAAAAAATTAGCTTTTATTTTAATTTATTCTAGTAACTTTTGGAATTAAAATTAATTTAATTTCCTAGAGTTATTGGATTGCTTTGAGTTGTTTATTTCTAATAATTTATTCATCTAATTTATTTTATGTTAATTAGTTATTATTGCATGAGTTATTTGATTGTTGGTGTTTAAGTTGGTAGGATTTTATAAAATAAAATTTTTTTTCCTAAGATTCTTACTAATTTCTTTGATTTGTCTATTATATGTTTTCTTTCGTAATTAACTTTCTCTACAGGTTTATCTAAACACAAAAGTAGGATATATAATACAAAAAAATAAAATAAATTGGAATTAGTAAATTGGGCTACTAATTTTTAATTTGAATAGAATTACAAGGAATAATATTGGACCTTTGGAATTTTAGTGAATTTAATTATTCACTTTATAGTTCAGTTTGATTTCAAATTTATTCTGTATGTTGTTTTGAAAGATTAGTAACAATTTTGATTTAATTTGATTAATTAAATTCTGAAAAAAATCAAAGTATTGGAATTAATGTTTTGAGAATTTCAAGAGATTCGTCCAGTCGAGAGGTTTTTTATGGTATCAAATATCTCCAAATAGGTTTGTTTTAGGAGAAAATTTGGTAAAATAGTTTTGGTTTTTTTTTTTTTCTATATAATGGTCTTATTTCTGAGCTTGCTTATGATTATGTTGCATTATCTCATGGTGGTATAACTTGGTATTGTAGTGAGATCAACTGTTACTTATTCTATTTATTTTTTGTTGTATCAATTGTGAATTGTTTCATGTCTTGATGTGTAATCAAGGAAATTACTCCAAAATATTTTAAATATTCATGGGATGATAAGTAAAATTTAACTCTATTGTTATATATATATTTGCTCATAGTTGTATGGTTAGATTGCCAACATTATGACCATAATATTCCTATATGTATAATTGATTTATAGCCATGCAACTCATGACATTCTTGTAATTGCAATGCATCTATAGCTTTTGAATTACTCATTATGAGTTATAGCTGAAATTACTTGTGTAATATTTATTTTATTAGTTCATTAACTAATTTGGTATCCAAGTTTGTATATGAACAGTGAGCATTGAGATTTAGCGGCAATGAAGATAGAGTTTTGTAATGTGTTTATAAAAAGATAAATATTACAAGTGGAGAAGTGTGTTGTTGGCTAAACAGATGATTCTGGATGCAACCATGAATTCCGTTTTGCAGATTTAGACAATTCGTAATTGTAACAGTTGCATTTCCATTTCCATTTCCATTTGTAGTGGTTTTTAATTTCTAATTTGTAATCGTTTCACCATTATGAAAGGAAAAGGGAAAGGAAAGAAGCTATAAACCTTCGGGTTTAGAGAAAGTCTTTGGATTAATTTTATTATTCCAAAAGTGTTTTGGTTTTCTGTAATAGAAACCAAAGTTTAGCCTTCGCTAAAGAGTATTTCTGATTTGTTCAAAAATGAGAACTATGTTCAAAAATGAGAACTAAGATAGATTTGGTTTCAAACCTTTGTATTAGAGAAAATCTTTGGGTTTGATCTTTTTATTCCCAAAGTGGTAGGAAACCAAGTTTTGAAAAAATCTTTAGTTATAATCTGATTATTTCCAAAGTGTTTTGTTTTGGGAAAAGAAACCAAATTTTAGCATTAGCTAAAATATTTTGATTTTTATTCAGAAATAATGGGCTCAGTTCTAGGAGTACCGATTAACTTTTATGAGTGGTGTAATTCTAATAGCAAATTTTAATTGCTTATAAGTTTTGTAAACTTGGTTTGTTTTAACTTAGTTTATCTCCTGAAAAACTTAATTTTAAATTTGTTTTTCATGGACTAGGAGTCAACATGCCCTTGAGAGTTTTATCTAAGGTTAACTAGGTCTTAAGTGGGACCAGTGTGACCCCTCTAGTCTTCTTGGAAACTTTTCTGACCATGTTCGACTCTAAGGTAAGTGGTGAGATAAATTTTGAATTAAATTTCAGACTTTGAGATTTTCAAGTGTTAAGTTTAGTTTTCTGGAAAAACAGAATAGTGAAAATTCTGTGGTGATTTGTCAAAAATGGCTTTAAGAGGTGACGACAGAAAATATTGTTCCACCCGACAACCTTAAGCCTTGCGAGATTCTTAAAGGAAGATCTAGAGAGAGCAAGTATGATTAGAGGAAATCATAAGATTACATGATAATATCTCTGAATGAATCAGAGGCAATTGGTATGTTATCCTTATGTCAATTATAGCACGTATGATTGCTATGTGACTTTGCTTAAAAGCAAAGATGAGACAACCCATTAGGGTGGGTGAATATATTTTTGAATTTTTAAATTCTAAATATATTTGGTGGCTTCTAGTGAGTACAAAATCACTGATCACAAAGATAGAAAACTGATCGTTCCTAAGAGGTGTTAAACCACTAACTACATAGTTATGAGATTGTGGTTCCTAGTAGTGACCAGATTACTGATCACATGTCAAGACATGATGGTTCCTAATAGTGGAGAGGCTACTGATCATATGTCAAGACATGATGATTCCTAGCAATGAAAGTGACTACTGATCACATTTAAAACATTGTGGCTCTTAGTAGTGGAGAGTTTACTGACCACATGATGAGAAATTAGTGATTCCTAGTGATAAGACTGCTGACCATGTTATGAAGTTCCTAATAGTAGACTATTGATCACTAGGTTTGTGATTCTAAATAGTAAGCCTATTGACTTCAGAGTGACATGTTGGATCAAACTTATTTTGGTGCCTTGAATTCAAGAAAGACCTAATTCGGTTAATGACGGTCTGGGAATATGTTTTCTGTGATATGATTTTGAGAGTTTCATAATCATTGTAACACAAGGAATTGTTTAAAGACCTTGTATGAATTTTTGGAGAGGCTGGGAGCCTTCGTATAAATTCTAAGTAAATATAGGGGTGTCATGCACAATGTGGCAATACCTAAACCTAAGTGGGTAGGATAGGCCTGAAAATCCGTTGACTTTGTATTTAACGGTTATGCACAATATAGTAGTGTATATTGGGATTTTTGTGGACAAATCTAATATTTAGATTTACACAAGAATATTGTCATGAAATTGAGGAAGCAAATTTCATGAGAAAAGAGATGAGCCTAAAAGATGTTAACATGCTAGGGCTTTAAAGTTCTTCTATTTAAATCTTCTTAAACCTATATGGTAGCTAGTGAGGCTAAAAGCTTCTTTGAAGCTATGATTTATCTAGAAAAAAGTTATTAATTTAGTTTTATCTTGCATAGGTAGTAAGCCTTGGGATGCAAGTGAATGAAAGCCGATGAGATCAGTTGTTATCAAAGGATATCGACAAAGAGAAGGTCTGGATTACTTTGATATGCGATCACCAATTATAGTGAGTATGATCGCAATTGTACGACATCTGGAAATACATCAAGATGGATGCTCAGATAGTTTTCCTATATGAAGATTTAGTTGAATAAATCTTTAAGGTTTGAATACTTGAGAAGATATTAAATACTACCAAGTGGATATTGTATTCTAAGTTTGATATGAAAGATATGGACCTTGCAAATGTGATTCTGGGTATTAAGATTACTAGATGTAGTTGGTTTTTCATGCTCCTCGGAGGGGTTTAGCCTTCTTATAGCAACTCCGGGTTTTACCCCTTTATGTACAGTGTTCCGGACTTAGGTTTCGTACTATTGGTTGTGGTTATATCTTGCTGTCATCCTTTAATTCCTTATTTTTGAGTTATAGGATGTGTTGGGCAGGTTTGTTACAAGTTAGGTGTGATTGGGAGAAAATGGTTGCTGCCCAGATTTTGGTGCCTTCGCTCGAGCGAGAACTTTGTCGCTCGAGCGAGCTCTTTGTTTTGGATCCTTCGCTCGAGCCAAGGTTTGTCCGCTCGAGCGAGAGTTGAGTTTTGTATTTGGTGGCTCGAGCGAGAAGTCCTTCGCTCGATCTTGCGTCTGCGCCTAATTCTGGACCTGAGAGTTGCATTTCTTGGCTCGAGCAAGCTTTCCATCGCTCGAGCGAGAAAGGTTTATGTTTTGAGTTTCTTCGCTCGAGCGAGCATTCTGTCGCTCGAGCGTGCTTCTGGGTTGCAGACCTAAAGCTTCAAATTATTGGCTCGAGCGAGGGTTCTTTGTGCCTGGTGGCTCGAGCGACCAATCTTTCGCTCGAGCGAGCCTGTGTTATATCAGTAAACAGCAACGGGAAAAACACTTCACTTCTTCATCTTCATTTCTCTGAAACCCTAAATCTGAGCTCTCTCTCTCTCTCTCTCTCTCTACACATCTTCTCTCTAGGGTTTTATCTCCTTTTAGTGTGTTTCTACCCTAAGTTCTTTGTAAGAAAGATAGAGGGTGTTGAGAGCTTCCTTTTAATCTAAAGAATCTTGGATTTGGAGCACTTTGTTTTTTCACCATCTTCTCATTTGGTCTCTTCATTTCGAGGTAAGGATACCCTACTCCATTTTATGAGTTTTGTCTTTAATTTTGGTTATTTTGGATAGTTGGTGATGTTGGGTAATATTGAGAAAGTTAGGGTTTGTTATGTAATTTATGAAAGAGGGGTTTTCAAATATTAAAACCTATGTGTATGTGAGTTGTTGAAATATGGAATCATTGGTGTTAGATTGGTGAAATCAAACCTTAGGGTTGATATGTGAAATATGGGAAAATGCCCTAATTATTATGACAAATTAATTTGTATAATTAATTTTAGGGAAATGAGAAATTGGGTTGAGAATCATGAGATTGGGAAATTATGGGATTATATGGTGTAGTTGGATTAATTTATCACTCACCTATGGAAAATGTTGATATTATATCTGTTAATGCATTTATGTTCTGTTTAGAAATATCTGCTTGGTGCAGGATAGTCTTGTTTGTTGTAGACACTGCATGTGGATTAGGGAAAACTGAAACTAATCGCATTGAAATTGTCAATGAATATGACAGTTGGAATAATACATCAAATTTATGTATTGAATGGCCTTGTATATGATATGTGTTTATATACATTGTGTTGTATAGGAGGAGATAGGGGATGTACTCCACGGTTTAGAGGAAGATAGGGGATGGACTCCTGAACCGGACATTGTTTTGGAGGAGATAGGGGATGTACTCCATTGATACAGCAAATATGTGTATCTATTGAAGTATTGATATAGCAAATCTGTATATCACATATGAAGTATGGAAGTGTTTTGTTTGAGATTGATACAGCAATTATGTGTATCCATTGCGAAGTAAGAAGTGTTTAATATGAGTTATTATTCCAATTAAATGGATGTACTATTAATATGAGATGTAATCTCATTTAAATTATCAGGCTAGGTTCTGAGCCACGTTTATGAAATGATTTGTATAAGTAAAGGAATATGAAATGAAACATGGACTTTATGTCATGGAAATGGATTATGTTATAATGTGGTTTATAAGTGTTAACCATCTATCAAATGCCATTATTTTAGTCATTGCTTATAGTTGGTTTAGTATATTTCTACTGCGCTGTGGCTCACCCTTTATGGGACATCATTTTCAGGTCTAGGTGATATGCCACCCCCAAGGACATAGCTTGGGAGGTTATGGGAGTTGAAGACTCTTTTTGGTTATTTTGTTATCTTTTGATGTATTACATGTAAATTCAAGCCAAGGGCTTAATATGTATTTGAGTTAGTACTCTTTTTTTGTAACCAAGTGTTGGCTTGGAAAGTTGTAAGCCCGAAGGGCATTTACTTTTGTTTTCAACATGTAATACTTTTGTAATGAATACTCTGATGAATAGAAATGTGTTAATTTCTCTTATGTTTATGCATGTCAATAATGTGGGTTTCTATGTATTATTTTGAGGGCGTTACACTTCTCGGATGCAATTCCTTACAGTTCGGACTCCCGTGGTTCTGAATCTGGTTTACAAGTGCAATGTGAAATAGAAAAACGAATGAGAGTCTAATTCGGCAAATCTTAGAAAATGCATTAATCACAAGAGATGCCAAAAATGGATTGCATTGCCAGATTTCAAAGTCGCCACCTAATGTTTTTGGGAGAATTAGGAAACCAGTGACTCGTGCCAAAGGCTACCTGTCCGTCATAACCAAAGTTGTCTTGGTTTGAGAACTTAGATATGAGAGGGGAAGGTCATGAATTAAGCACCCCACTCACCCAATCAAAGACCGGCCTCTACTTAATCATGATGTTAATCTTATAGACATTATATGCTTCTGTTCTGGACACTAGAAAGACATGGCCCATGCATTAGGATGCCAGAAGGGATTTCAAATCCGGCTATGGGTTTTTGGACCTAGCCGTGTCTATTTGGATCAGGCCAGATCTCATTGGTGATAGATAGAATATTTGGCGGGATTCCGCCAGCTGGCTTTTTTTTTAAGATATTTTTGACGAAAACATCTCAAATTCTATAAAAGAGCCTTTCTCTTCAAAATTTAGAGTTAGAAAATTTTCCTAAAGGCTTTAAAGGATATTGAGAGCTAAAACCATCCTCCTTGCTTCCTTGATCTTCAAACCTTCTTGAACTATTCATACACAATACATACACCATTAGAGCTTGTTCTTGCAGCTTTTTGTTGAAATTTCAAACCATATTCCAGAAACTTCAGGGTATTTAGAATCAAGTTTGTTAACTAAGAACTTAACTCTCTTTTCAAGAGGTATAAATCTCCATCTTCATCCTTACTTCTGCTTCACTCTCTTTCTCTCTTTTCCTTGTTTTGCATACTATTTTTGGATTGTTTTGGGGTGTTGAAATATGTGAGTAAAAGCTACAAAAAGTAGAGATGTTAGCCGCCCCTCCTTAGGCATAATCACAATAACTTGTTCTTTACTTTTTTCCTTGCTTTCCATTAGCTTTACCATTGTTTTTTTTTTTTTTTTTTTTTGGTATTTGTGGGTTGCTTAATGCTTTAATTTATGCTTTGAATATTGTAATTGTGTTGATGTAAGTCCTCAAGGATTGGGTGTGTTTAGGACATAACAGCCTATCCATTTAAGCTGATAGTATTTCTTTTATTTTTATAGCTTTCCTTAAAGTATGTTGAAACCTTGTGACCATGGGGGGTTTAGAGCTTTGCCGCCCTGCCACAAGTTTGATGCTAGTTGTAAACTTTTCGCTTTAATTGTTGTTTACCTCGAAGCTAAGTGATAGTTTCCACGTCAAAATGTTGAAAAATTCTATTTTCGATCATTTTTTAAACATGGAAATGAGTGTCTCATCCTTATTCCACAAGCAAAAGAGGAGTTGTCAACAACTTTGATGAGTTGTGTGTTTACGCTTTGATAGATAGCTTGCTTTTTGATTCTCTCTTATTCCCATATAGAGCTCTTTATCGAAAAGTGTTGAAAACTCTCTCCTAGTTCTATTTTGAAGCATGGTAATGGATGTCTCATCCTTATTCCATGAGTAGGGAGAGGAGTTCACAACAATTTTTGAGTTATTATTATTTTATTTTAGTTGCTTCTATAATCATCACATACTATTTTGTGATGTTTGATGATTTGTGAAGCATATCTACCTCTTCCTTGAATATCCTCATGATAGGAAGGATATAAGGAGCATAGCCTCTTTTTTTTTTTTTTTTTTGGTCTTTTCCTAATACCTATAAGATCATCATGCAACAACCTTGCGATGGTTGATGATTTGAGAAACAAGTCTATTCATTCCTTGAGTATCTTCATGATAAGAAGGGATAAACATCTTTTGGAAATACTCTATCTGCACTGTTTTTACCTCAATGCACAAAACAGGTTTTTTGGGCCAAACTAAGGCACGACCATATTTTATTGGACTCGGGCGGGCTGGGCTTCAGAGTGTACACACAGAGGACTATTGTTGGTAAAACAAAGTAGTGCCTGAGGGTAAAACATGACAGTTCTTCAAAGGGCAGACAGCAGTTTATGAAGGATGTTCTCACTCACGTGCATGTTGTCCTTGTTTTGGTTTCTTTAATATTTATTGTTATAATATTTGAAAATGTAATAATTAGTTAATTCATTTGGTGTTGTAGGGCACAAGAGAACTCATAACTGACCCAAAATCCAAAGAAAATGACTCAATGTAACTAATCATCCATACTAATTGACAAATGCTTCAACCAAGTCTTCCCATTTCTGCTTTACTTTATCCTCCAACTTGGCGTACCAAGTGGTTACTATACTTGATAGGGTTCTTCCATGCAGAGAGAGTTTCTGAGGCCTACCATAGGATCTCCAGACCCGTCGAAACGATCGATGTGTGGTATTTTGAGTCTGTCTAGGAGCCTTACGGCAACGTCTGTGTACTCGTCCTCAATGTCTGGAATAAAGTTGATCCCCTGTGACCTTTTGAATTACTTCTCAAGTTTAGTAATTTTTAACAGGGTCGGGCCGAGATCATTAATATCAAGGGAGAAAAGTCCTTCATTAGGCTGTACTAAGGGTCCAAAAACTCAAGCGTGAGCTAACCCTTCTCGAGGATCCGGACCTTACAATCTTCAGCTGACAAAGGTGAATCAAAGTTCAGCTGGCAGCCCGGGACGAGATGGACAATAGATGCCCCAGATGGGTGGCACAATTCAGCAATGGTCTCATCCTGAGCACTGATTGTAGACACTCCATTTTTGACCGCCCTTAAGACTTGGGCGCCACTGTTTGATCATTCGATGGTGAAGTCTATGTTGTGCAATGGTTCGATTTCTTCAGCAATGAGAGCTCCAAATCCAAACCTTACACCCCATTTTGGACCAAAACTATTTTGACCAAAATGATTTTAGACCTTAAAACCCTCTCTTTGAAAATATTTTTGAAAAAAGTTTCTGCGATGTTCTGAGGCTTACATTTCGTTAAATGTACACTTTTCGCTAATCCGAGCAAGGACAAAGTGGAAATAAATGGAAGAGAGGTGAACTCTTCGAAAAAATATTCAAAACACCTTATTTAGAAGTTTAGAGTTGAAGAAAATAGGAGGGGAGGGAAGAAAACTAGATGAAGAGAAGTTAGGCATGAATCCGGTTAGGATCGAAACTGAGCAGTCTTCACTAAAAAAGGTATATATTTTTACACACTTGGAATTTTATATGAGGCTTCCACCATTGGAAAGAAGACGTCCGGGGCTTCAATTTAGACTCAAGAATGACCTGCAAAAAGAGTATGTATGAAGGAGATATGCCCATTTGAAATTGGACCTGGAGAGCAAATTTTTCTAACCGGCCATTGGTGGAGTGTGTCGGCCATGTGTCTGCCAGAGGTGCGTTTTGTTGGCCACTAGCAATAACCGTCGGCCACCAGTGGTGGCTGGTTGGCCACTGATGTCAAAAGGGAGTTTTTGTGCAGATATTTTCCTCCAGTTGTTTTCACAATGTTCCAGCTGTCCATTTTGAGATATTTTCGACCCAAGCTCTCATATTTCTATATATAGAGAACCTTCTCTATTGTTTTCAAGGCTAGAAATTTTGGGAGCCTCTCTCTCTACAATCCTCTCTCTCTCGAATTCTCTCTTTCTTGCCATTTTGTGCATACAAGTGGACATACACTTCTAGTTTGCTTATCAACCCTTAACCAAAATTGCTTATCTCTGGGCTGAGGTTGCTTGAGACCCTCTTTGAGCTCTAAAAGGTGTTTGTGGCTTGGATTGTTGCCTATTTTGTGCTTTGGCTTCAAGAGGTTTACTACTTGTTTTGCTAGCTTGCTTTGAACACTTGTTTTGCCATCTTTTCAAACTGTTTTTGGTCTAGTTTTCAACTGTAAAAACCTCTGTTTTTATGACCTAAAAATGGTGGTTTGAGGTTATTTTGAGTTAAGGGATTGTCCACCCTTTTTTCTTCTTAGCTTGTTAAGCTTTTGTGTTATTATTCATCACTTTCAAAATAACTTTTTTGGACCTTTTAACCACTAAATCTCAGAGGTTTTTCAGTGGTTAAAATCAAATTTTGAAGTCCAAAATTGGAGGGGTTAGCCTCCCCTTCTTGTGTCTTGTTTGCATGCCTAGTTAGCTTCATGTGTTAGCTTATTTTTCTAGCTTAACTTAGCTTAAGTTCAGCATGTTTTTGCCTCTGAAATAACCTGTTTTGGCTCTATTTTGGGCTGGTTAGTTAAGTTGAGGCTTGTTTTGCATAGTTGTACTGTTAATTCCTTCACTAGCTTAGTGTTTTAATGTTTTAATCACCATTGTTTTAAGTTGGAAGCATGTTTTAGTGCTGTTTTGCACTCCATTTCAACACTTTAATCTCTAAAATCTCCCTCAATTCTTCACTCTTTTGTTTGCTTTGAAAGTGGTTTCAAACCATTTGTTGGCTTAAGTATGAAATTGAGGTGTTGCACCTAATGGTTTAATCCCTCAGGGGGTTCATTACCAACAGTGTAATGCCTCTTTCATGCCCAAAGCAACTTGTGGTTTGAGCTATCTTTCCGTTAGAGGACACGCACATTTTGACAAATCGATTAAAGAATGAATCGGTAACTAAAATGAGTAAATAAAACGAACAAGTAAAAGACGCAAGATAAATATCTTTCATGTCACATTGCATGTGTTTGAATTGGAAGTTAATTCGAACATAAGGAAAATAGGACATTTCATACTCAAAAGTGATGAAATGTGCCATTTTCCTTGGTCGCCATCACCCTTGATCATGCATGATAGAGTGGTGGTCTTTTTGAGTCTTGTTTTGCACTCATCAAACTTGTACAAACTTGGTTCTTTGGCCATCATGTATGGAAGTTGCTTGGTTGATGGTTTGAGAGCCAAGAGTTTCTCTCCTTTGAACTTGTGTGATGATAAGGTGTAAACAGTACAGACAAACCTGCAAAAGTACACTGTTTTGCTCTGTTGTGCTGTCTGCTGCAGCAGGGAAGTCCAAACCAGTGGTGGCCGACAGCCACCATCAATAGCCGACCAGCCACCTTTGTTGGCTGACCGACCATCAGCAGTGGCCAACCGGCCCCCCTGTTGGCCACCAATGAAATTCAGCGGATTGTTCCTAAGGCAGAACATATTTGATCTGGAGAAGAGGAAAGTGTAAGTGCTTCCGCACAACAGAGGCTCGCAGTAGCAAAACAGTTGCTATTCGGGTGGAATATCGAGCGTGCATGCATCCCTCACTTCCTGAGGCCATTTAATTTCTTTTTTTAATTCATTAGTGGTAGCCAATTAATTAGTTTGACTGCTTTGGTACTTAATTAGCTTAGTATTTAGCTAATTACTTCGATTTGTAATATTTAATTAGCTTAGAATAAGTTAGTTAATTAGTTTCAATTGTTGTAATAATTAGTTAGCTTAATTAGCGTAGCTAGTTAGCTTATTCATTCGGACCATCCTTCGCGAGGGCATAACGTTGTAATAAGTGTGCATGTGTGTGTGTGTATGTTTTCCAACCACACATTTTTCTCCCCTTTATTTAATCGCTTTTGATGGTTAGATTAGGGTCATGTTTTGATTAGCATATCGCATGCTTGCATCCATTCATTTGTATTGCATCCACCGAGACTCGGCGCATCATTCAAACTGCATCGTCATTTCAATATCTTATTTGAATACGTGTTAAATCGCATGTTGCTCAAATCGATTCATATGTCATATTAGTAGTCGAGCCTATTAATTGCATTATTGCATGTGTTGCATTGGGCATATTGTATAGTTAAGATCATGCATGTTTTGGCTTAGAGTACTCGGTAAGCTTTTACGCTTTAGCATACTTGCATGAGTGTGATTTCCATATTGCCATGATTAGCATGCTTGCCATGAGGCTATGTGCTTAAATGCTAAACTACATGAATGCCTATGGATGAAGGCTTGTTGTTTGAATTGGAACGATTCGACAAATGTGAGTTTTAAGCCCACTTTGTTGTGGCAAATCATATTTTAAGCCCACTATGTTTGGTGGCAAATTCGCATCTTTAAGCCCACTTGAGGTGACAAATTCAAACCATTTTTGCAAACAAACATGAGTTGGATTGTTCCAAGTTGAGCAAACTAGTCTATACTTGCTTGTGCGCATCACATAGTAAAGCTAGTTTAATAACCGGAATAAGAGCATATAAGATTTACAAAAAATCATATCATGATTAGTAGAGACCGATCTTTGATCGGACAAGCGGGGGTGCTCATTTCAGGACCTTCCCCTCTCGTACCCAAGTTCCCTAGTCGAGGTAACTTTGGTGATGATGGACACGTGGCCTTTGGCACGAGTCATGGTTTCCTAAATTTTTCCAAAAATAAAATATTTAGGTGGTGACTCTATATCTAGCAAAGTAGTCCAATTTTGGCATTATTTGATTTAAAATCAATTTTCCAAAAAGGTTTGCCGGATTTGGACTCTTTGGTGTTTATCAGCTTCACATTGCACTTGGGAGACTAGATTCAGAACCGCGGGAGTCTGAACTGTGAGGCCTTCTTTTCAAACCCTTTCTGAAAGATGGGGCACTAGAAAAAGGCAAGTCCACAGTGATTCTATTGTTTAGCATATCCCTAGCTTTTTGAAAGGCTATCATCATGGCCACAACTTCTTCTGGACTCTGTGCCATCACGAGTCTGTTGAGTTGGCAATTGGGGAAATGGATTGGTGTAACCTGAGAGATGACTAATAAGGATTTTGAACCAGTTACACTTGACGTATCTGAACTGGGTAGATGGATTGGATTGGGCCTTTCAGGATAGATCTTTTGGGATTGGATAGCCCGGACTGTTGCTCAATGTTTTTTTCTGGGATTAGATGGACTATAATGAGTTAAGTTCTTCTAGGTTGGATTGGGGTGGGCCTTTTCTGAATTGGGTACTGCATCTTCTTAGCGACCTACCAACACATGTCAGATCAAACTCTTTTGACTCAAACAAACCTAGCATTTAAAAACAAATGCCCTATCAGATCAGGGTACCGGGTATGTTGATCAAAACAAAGAAGAAAACAATTTTTGGCCCTGGTTCTGGTCTTGCTAAAAATTCACCCACCCAGATACAATCCCTAAATCTTGATATTTTTCCCACCATATCAAATGCAAACCCCTAGATTTCGACCCAAATTCTAATTCTGATATGACCCTCAAGTTTGAAAGGAATCACCTCAAGATTAAGACTCTCCAAGGATTGCATCACACATTTCCAAAGATTTCATATTTTGCACAAAAAACATTCAAAACACCCCTATGAGAAGTTATGATTTCCCTATCCTAGCTTTGGAGTGATCTGCAACTTTACTATTCAAACAAGCGGTATGACAATATCCTGAAAAATGGAAGAGCATCTTGTCCTAATTTGAAAGGTCACTAGAGCTCACTATATGCATTAGGTTGATTGGTCAAGAAGGGTTACCTCGGCAAGATTACTGTGATGTCCCAACTCTTGGACCCAACTTGAACGTGCCTTTCGGACCAACCTTTTTCCTGTTCAGTACCTTGATGGTTTATGTCGCATTGATGTTTGAGAGTTTGGACTTGTTCAATCCATCTAACGTTAGATCAATTTAAATATTTTGAGTTTCGAGCATAAGGACAAAATTGAGAGGACCGGGATCACCTCGAGAAGTTCGGGCCGAGTTGGGCGAAACCGTAAATGCAGGGGGCTTAGGCCACACGTGTAGATTGGGGGCCGCCCGTGCGGGAGGAAGGGTTGCAGGTGCGGGGTTGAGCTAGGTTGAAGTTTTGGTTCTGCTTTATCTGCACGTGAGGCGGGAAATTCTGCATGTGGAGTGAGGGGCTCCGCACGTGCAGCCAGGTCCATGAAACTACCTCGATTTTCATGCTTTTAAGCCATTTATTGATCATTGGCCCCTCTTTTTCTCATTTGAGAATATATCTCTCCTTCTCTACAATCTTTTCTCTCTTTTTCTCTTATCCCTCTTTACCTAAACCCTTAAAACATTACATTTCCTTTTGATCCACGAATCCATTGAGTTTTTGGTACTAGTTCCTTATACCAAAATCACGAGCATACCGAGGGCTTTATTTTGACCGTGGAGATCAAATTCTGGCGAATTAATTTTTGGCTTTTCTCCTCTTCTCCCTTTGAGGTAGGGATTTCTTTAATCTTTTTCAATACCTCGTCTATAGATAGACATGTGGTAGGTTTATTGGATAAAAACCATGTTCGTTATGGATTTTTCAAAAATCATGAAGGGGATCTAAGATTTGATATTTAAGATTGAGATTTGTGAAATTGATTGTTGTTCGAGTTAATTGAGGAGTAGTTTAACATGTTCATGTTGAGAAAGAGGTAAAGCCCTAGTTTTTGTAATAATTCCTAATAGGTAAAAGGGTTGAAATTGTGAAATAATCATGTTATGAATTAAGGAATTTGATTAATGATTTGGTAATTAATTTGAGATTAAATCGCGTCTTATGATTTTAGCATTAACTTTGTGTTAGGTTAATTATAGTTGAGTATAACGAATTGGTAGTTGTTAATTGTTAAAAAGGGGGTTAACCATGAGATTAGAATCATTGGGTTACACTTTTGTTGAGTCAAAATTGAGTGGATTATGACTTTGTTATCCATGGATTACGTTTTTGGTTAGATGAAGGAAATGAGTGCTTTTTGAAAACATAGTTGGTGTATTGTGAATTGGGAATTGTGGGAATTGATTTTGGAAAGAAGAGGTAATTACAACTCTTTTGCAAATTGAGAAAGAACTTTAGATAGAAGCTAAAAACCTTTGAATATTATCGTAGTTGTTGGACTTAATGCCTCATAAGAATTGGATACTCGTAGTATGTGTATTTAATACTTATTGTTTAGAGGTTTTGTCCTTGGTCATCGGTGGAGGATGACATTGTGATGTTGAAATGATTACATGTATGTGATACACTTGAGTTATTTATGCTTGTTGTACAAAGTGATGGTTGGAAATTGTGCACGCACTAAGAATGTGAGGTACCAGTACCTTCCAACTAGCGCCTGGAGAACTTGGCCGCTGTAGACACCCCATTTTTTACTGCCCTAAAGACTTGGGCGCTACTGATTGTTTACTTAGTGATGCGGGCTATGCTATGCAAAGGGTCGATTTCTTTGGCAAGGAGAGTGTCAAATCCAAACCTCACACCCCTTTTTTGGACCAAAACTATTTTGAATGGTTTTTAGACCTTAAGGCCCTCTCTTTCAAAATATTTTGAAAAAGGTTTCTGCGATGCTCCGAGGCTCACATTTCGTTAAATGTTGCACTTTTCGGTAAACCGAGTCAGGACAGAGTGGAAATGAATGAAAGAGAGATGAAATCTTTGAAAAATCTTTCAAAACACCTTGTTTAGGGGTTTGGAGTTGAGGAAAATTAGAGAAGAGGGAAGAAACCCAGTTGGGGAAAGAGTTGGGCATGAACTGTTAAGAGAGAGTCGAGCAACCCTCTGTAAATCAGCCCCATTCATTTGCACACTTGGATTACAGCTATGAGGCCACCACCGTTGGAAAGAAGACTTTTGGGGTTTCATTTTTCACTCGAGTATCTCCTAAAGCCGTGTCCGGATGAAGGAGATATGGCTGGTTGAAGTTAGGCATCAATCCGGTTGGACCGAAACTGAGTAGTCTTCACTAAAAGAGGGATATCTCTTAGCACAGTTGGAATTGTGATGTGAGGCGGCCACCATTGGAAAGCTTACTTCTAGGGCTTCATTTTTCACACACGAATGACCTAAAAAGGCATCTCGATGAAGGAGTTATGCTTGCTTCAAGTCGGGGACCAGGACTGATTTTTACTGCCAGCCCCTATGGGAGTGTGTCGGCCACTTATGGAGCATGTCGGCCACATGTCATCCAAAAATGGTCCTTGTCAGCCAGAAAAAGCGGCCGATCGGCCATTTGAAGTGGCCGGTCGGCCAAAAATTTCCAGGAAGCCCAAATTTTGCAGATATTTTGCTCGAGCTGTTGTGCATTGCTCCAGATATTTCCAAACTCAGATATTTCGACCAAATGCTCATATATTGCTATATATTGAGCCATAACTCATATATTGCAAGGTTAGCAATTGTGGGAGCTTCTCACACTAAAAGTCCTCTCTCTCTAGAAATTTTAGAGCTGAAAACTCTCTTTCTCTCTCTCTAGGATTCTCTCATTCTCCTCTTGTTTGTGAGCCTTAAGCTTAGAATTCTCTAAACTTTTGCAAAGAGACCCTTAACCAAAGTTGATCACCATTGGGATGAGGTCCCTTGGAACCTATTTTTGGCTGCTAAAGGTTGGTTTTGAGCCAAGAAAGTGGTTGTTTTGCTGTTGTGCATCAAGAGGTATAACTCTCCCCTTCTGTACTTGTTTTGCACACTTGCTTCACCATCCCTGTTCCATTGTTTTGGACTATTTTGATGCTGTTTTTAACTTCAAAAAACTCTGTTTTGAGGTTCTAAAATGGTGATTTAAGCCTTGTTTGGCTAGGGGGTGTTTCCTCCCTTTTGCTCCTTGGCTTGTAAGGCCTTTTGAGCTATCTGTCAAGCTTTTCAAACAACTTCTTTTCGACCTTAAAACCACTAAATTCCAAAGGAATTTCAGTGGTGGAAAGTGGGTTTTGGGACCCAAGATAGATGGGGGTGCCCCCCCTTTGTATCTTGTTTGCATGTGTTGATAGCCAACCAAATGAGCAAGTGTTTTTACTTCTTTGTGGCTTTGTTCAAGCACTTTTTTGTGACTTTTTCGACCTGCCATAACTCTGTTTTTGGCTGGTTTAGTCCCCTCTTGCATGCTTCTTACACTTGTAGTGCAATCCTCCTTGTTGGCCTAACATGCATTATGCTTTATGCCTCTCATTCTAGCTTGTGTTAGCTCTATCTTAGCATGTTTTCGCCACTAATTTGCCATGTCATAACTCTATTTTTTATTGGTTTGGTTTCCTCTTGAATGCTTCTTGCACTTGTAGTGCAATTTGTTCACTAGCCTAGTGTATTTGGTGTTTTAGCCTATTGATCTAGCATGTGTATGCTCTTCTCCAGCACTTTTTTGGCTATGTTTTAGCATACTTTAGGTCTGATTTGAATGGTTTTGGTCATGCATGCTTGGCTTTGCATAGCTATAGTGCATTTGGCTTTGCTAGTCTTGCACTTTGAAACCTCTAGCATGTCATATTTGAGCTTTTTGCATGGTATGGTATCATTTGGTAGGTAATTTCAGAGTTTATATCTTTGCCATACTTCCACTTAAATCACTCTTTCAATGCTTTTGAAAAGTTGAGCATTATGCCTTGTTTGTGAGCCAATACATGAGCTTATCTTTCTTGCCATCTATGCTACAAGTCTAGCATGTTTTTGCCACTATTTTGATCTGCCTTAGATTTGTTTAGAATGGTTAGGATCATTTGAGCATTGCTTAATATGGTTGTAGTGTAAAGAGGCTTGACTAGTTTTGAGTTTCGGGGCCTTTAACATGTTGTGCATGTGATGTTTGCATGGTATGGCACCATTTGGCATGTAATTTCAGTGCATGTAGTGTGGTCATACTCTCATATACTTCACTCCTTCATTACTTCTGAGGGTTGTGTATCATGCCTTGCTTATAGGCCAATATGTGTGCATGTTCTTGTAGCATTTTGAGCTTTCATTTCAACTCATTTTAGCCATTGTTTTGGCATGCATAAGGTCTATTTAGGGCTGGTTTAGTCCATTGAGCATTGCATTGCATGGTTCTAGTGTGGTGTCCTTCACTAGTTTTAATGCTTAAGCCTTCTAGCATGTTGTACATGAAGTGTTTGCATGTTAGAGTCATGTTTTTCATGCTACTTTAGCATTGATAAATAAGCATGTTGTTCACATTGCATTGTGCTTGGATCGGACGTTAATCCAAACACGAGAAACGAGGAGCGTTTCATACTTGAAGTGATGAAACGTGCCTCATTTCTTAGTCGCGGACACCCTTGATCGTGCATGATAGGGTGGAGGCTCATCGAGTCTATTTGTGCATTCATTGACTTGTACAAACTTGGTTTCTCAGCCATCGTGCATTGCAATGCTCAGTTGGTGGCCTGAGAGTCGAGTACCGCACTCCTTTGAGCTTGAGAAATGATAAGGAGGGTGGTTGTACACACATACCCTGCAAATACCTTGCTTTACCCCTTTTGTACTCTATTTGCAGCAAAATTGGAGCATGCAGAAGCAAGTGGCTGACCGGCCACTTTAAGTGGCCTACAGCCCCTTTAAGTGGCTAACAGTTCTCAGGCTCAGAGGTGGTCAAAAGTTGTTTTGGTTCTGCAGCAGAAACAACCTGGAGATTGGTTCAGTGTTCAGGAATCAAGGCAAATGCAAACAAAGGCAACCGGTGGCAAAGTGACAGATTTCCGGGAGGACACAACCGAGCATGCATGTCTCCCTCGCCTGTTATTGCTTTGTTAGCTAGTTATAGCTAGTTCAATTAAAGTGTTGTAATATTCTAAATTAGCTTAGCATAGCTAGTTTTCAATTCAGTTTGTAATTAATTAGCTAGAATAGTTAATTAGTTAGTTTGTAATAGTTAGCTTAACTTAGTGTAGCTTAGCTTATTTATTCGGACCCTCCTGCGAGAGGGTGTATTGTTGTAATAAGCGCGCGCGCGTGTGTGTGTGTGTGTGTGCATGTCTTCCAACCCTACGTCTTTCTCCCTTTTATTTACCCACTTTCAGTGGTTAGTTTAGGGACATTTTCAATTAGCATACTTATGCTTTGCATGCGTGCATCATTCATTCATATTGCATGCACCGGGCTCAGCGCATCATTCAAACTGCATTGTATTTCAATACCTATTTGCATACATGTATCAATTGTTGCATTTCACATGTCATGTTAGATAGCCGAGCCTATTTTAGTTGCATTTTGCATGTGTTGCATTAGGCATTGATAACATAGTTAGGATTCATGCATTGTTTTCTAACTAGCTTTTGTTTTGGCTCGGAGTACACTGTAAGTGTTTATGCTTTAGCATCCTTGCATGTGTGTAAGTGTTGCCATGTTAGCATGCTTGCCATGAGGCTATGTGCTTAAATGATTAACTACATGAATGCCTGTAGATGAAGGCCTCATTACTTGAATTGGAACAATTCATCAAAATATGAGTTTTAAGCCCACTTGGAGTGGCAAATCATTATGTTTTAAGCCCACCTTGTTCGGTGGCAAATCCGCGTTTTAGCCTACTTGCGAGTAGCATCTTCAAACCACTTTCGAAAAACAAACATGAGATGTTTTGTTCCAAATCAAGCGATTCAGTCTATACTTGTGTGTTGTGCGCATCACATAGTAAGTTAGCTAATAAATCTGAATAAGAACACATGTGTTTTCAAAAACAACATATCATGTTTAGTAGAGGCCGAACCTTTGATTGGGCGAGCGGGGGTGCTCATTTCAGGACCTTCCCCTCTCGTACCCAAGTTCCCGAGCTGAGGCAACTTTGGTGATGATGGACACGTGGCCTTTGGCACGAGTCAGGATTTCCTAAATTTTCCAAAAACAAAATATTTAGGTGGCGACTCTGTAATCTGGCAAAGCAGTCCATGTTTGGCACTTCTTAATTAAAATCGATATTCCAAAACGATTTGCCGGATTTGGACTCTTTGGTGATTTATCAATCTTACAATGCACTTTGGGAGATTAAATTCAAAACCGTGACAAGAGTCCGAACTGTAGTAGCTAGAACCCAATTCGCGCCCTCGCGCATGAAGGGAGTTCGGGCGGTCTACAGTCGTGCTAAGAATAAGAGGTACCAGTACCTTTCTGCTAGCGCCTAGAGAACTTGGCAGAGGTACCATTACCTTCCAACTAGTGTCTGGAAAATTGGCATTTGTTGTGAAAAGATGTACTGTTGGCTTACCATGCTTAAAGCAGGAAAAGTAGAGTTATTTAATATTATTATTTTAGTGTGACAGTGATATTTCATGTGTTATGATGATTGTGGCTCTGGGAGATCGAGTTGTCTTAAAAGTTGAGTAGGTAGTGGTTGGGTGTGTGTTGTTTTCATCTCTTGAGTTAAATGGTTATATGTGCACGTGGGTGCATTAAATTGATTATTGATAGTATTTTCCTTAACCTTGGGTTTAAGGCATGGAAATGTGATGAATGTATTTATGTATTGAGGTTGTAAGAAACAAGGAAAAGAAAATCAGATCTATGAGATTTGTTTCAAGGGCAAGGCAATTATTATGTAATACTTTGTTAATTAAAGATGGGAAAATGAGAAGTAAATGTGAACTAGTTATGATGTTGAATAAATCGGATGGTTTGCGAAAAGTATCTATGTATGTAGACTTTGGTTATAAACCGTCACAATATGTATATGATATGATCTGAAGCATTCATGATCATAGTTATCTGTATGTTGTTATTGTTTAGGATCATATTGGAATTCTTACTGGACTTTATGTTTATCCCTCGTTGCTAATTCTTTTCAGGTGATGTTAAGAAGTGTTCGAGATCGAAGATCACCCTTAGTTGTTGGCCACGGGGCCTTTTTATTTGTGGGCGAAATGCCGTTATTGTAAAAGGGTTAAACGCTTTCTTTTACTTTTAAAGATGTAAGCCTACGGGCAATTTATTTAGTTATACTATTGTTGCATTCATTTTGTATTCGGATGAGAGAATCTTTAGTTATTCCTTCTCGTTGATGTAAAGAATTTCCGCTTGTTATCTCTGAAATTGAATTAATTTAATGATTTTAGTAATGGATTCCGAGTAATAAAAAGTGGGTTGTTACAACTTGGTATCAGAGCGAGCCGGATTTGAATACCTTAGGCTCGTGGGAAGTTGTTTTTACCACAAAGGGTTTACTATGCTTGGTGAGGACATTGCATATAGTTAGGATAAGTGTTAGGACTTATATGTTGCCTTTATGTGAGCATGAGATTAAGTTTCTTAGATAGTACTTGTAGCCAATGAACTTGCTTTGAGGTCCTATTGGAGACACGCTTGATCAACGTGGTTTCTAATAGGAATTCCTTGAGAGTTCTAGGATGAGTGACTATCTTTGCGGACTTGATTCGATTATGCTTTTAGATGTTTAATTGTTTATATGCAATGGGAATTGTATGTTTTGGGGGTTAAGTGTGTCTTGTAGCTTAGCGGTGTTGAGTGTGTGCCTTAGGAAGGTTGTTGTGATGTGCACTAAGTTTGATTTTGTTTTTTTTGGGTTTTATAGGATGTCTACATAAGGGATTAAAGGACGGATGGGTAGTAAGATCGCCAGTAGGGGCACGACGGTTCCTTTAGCACCTGTCGTTGCAGCATAGGCTGTCGGCGAGGAAGTTACATGCGAGATTGTGAGAGTGGTGCAAGATGCTCTAGCTCACAATGAGGGGGACAATGGGCGTACCCTCAAGCTTACTAAGGAGTTCCTTCGCTCCAATCCACCGAAATTTTTGGGGGAGGCAAAACCACTAGAGGTAGAGGGTTGGTTAGAACAGATTACCAAGACTCTTGATATGCTCAGAGTCGAGGACAAGAGGTTGAGGATTTCTTTGGCAGGTTTCCAATTGAAAGGAGATGCAAATTATTTGTGGAAGTATGCTAAGAACACTGTAGATGCCACGCGGGTTGCTTTTACTGAGGCCTTTCTGGCCAAGTACTTCCCTTCTTCTGCTTGGGGAAGGTTGAGGGAACAGTTTGTTGAGTTATGCCAGGATATTGTAGCTTGCTTTTCGTGCTCCTCTTGAATACGATTAGCCCTACAGTTTGGACTCCCGTGGTTCTGAATCTGATTTCACAAGTGTAATGTGAAATAGATAAACACAAATGAGTCCAAATCCGGAAAATCTTTTGGAAAATCAATTTTGAATCAAAAATGCCAAAAATGGACTGCATTGCCAGATTACAGAGTCGCCACCTAAATATTTTTAGAAAATTTAAGAAACCCGTGACTCAAGCCAAAGGCCACGTGTCCGTCATCACCAAAGTGTCTCAGCTCGGGAACTTAGGTATGAAAGGGGAAAGTCATGAATTCAGCACCCCACTCACGCAATCAAAGATCGGCCTCTACTAATCATGATGTCATTTTTATGTACAGTAAATGCTCTTGTTCTGATTATTACGCTATCTTTACTATGTGATACACATAAGTATAGATTAATTTGCAAAATTTGGAACACTTTGATTTCATGTTTGCTTGAAAAGAGTTTGAATATGTGCCACTTGAAAAAGTGATATCATATGTACATTAATCAAACTGTCCCAATTTAAGCAAATAGCCTTCATCCACAGACATTTCAGACAGGTATATCAACTAAGCACTTAGCCTTATGGAAATCATGCTTGACATGGCAACAATCGCACGCATGCAATATGCTAAAGCGAAAAAATGCTTATCCCAAATAGCCGAGGCAAGCCAAAAGAGAGGAAATAGTTAGAAAAAATGCATGATCCTAACGATACAAAATGACTAATACAACATATACAATATGCAATATATGCTCGCCTACTAGCATGGCATGTGAATTAATTTGCTAGCATGCAGTTAAGCACATATTCGAATAGGTAAGAAATAAACACAAAGTTAAAATGATGCGCCGAACCAAATGTATACAAAAATGGATATTTTAAACATGGTAATGATATGAAAAATGTAAAACATCATGCTACCATTATAAGCAGATAAATAAATGTCATGACCCAAACCCACCCTTATAGGTTCAGCGTCGTAACCAGCCAGTAATCCAGGGATTACCAAAGGCCTCCAACCGTGAAATCATTTAATAAAGGGTCTGCAAAAGCAAATATAGAAATACACATTGTCCATAGAGTTGTGTTAATGTATATGAGACAGAAATCTTCAAAACAAACTTATATATATGTGACGTCATAAATACATTAGTCTGACGTCATTCATTTACACAGATAAAGCCAAAAGGGAACTTAGCCCAATGTACAAATAAGCAAAACAAAACAAAAACATCTGTAACAAAGTTACAAAACTAAACATCTCAAAAGGGAACCTCCCCAGGAGGCACAGTGGCTAACTAACCCAAAACTCCAGGCAGCAGCTTAAGTCTAGCCACGCGTCTACTCACCTACATACATAATATAAACAATGAGCAAAAGACCAGTGAATAATAACAAAGTAAAGGTCTTAGTGAACAATGTCTGGAACAGATTTCAAATCTCTAATAACATCGGAACATAGTCATGTTTGTATCAGAAACAGAGTCATATTCATGTTCGTATTCAATTCATGTGTTCTACATCCATTAGCATGAACATATCTCTTTGGTCAAGTATATCAAGTTCCATAATAGAACCTTCGGAACCAGGTAACATATCTCATACATGGGCCATGGTATTATTCCCTTAGGCAAGGGCCTGGCCATGGTATTATTCCCTCAGGTAAGGGCCTCATGACCATAAGCTACAGTACTATTTCCCCTGGGCGAGGGCCTTTGCTAAGGATACCATAATTACCTTTCAAAGAAAATTGGACAATCATTCATTCATGCAAAACATTGCATTCCAAAAAACTGATCATTTCATGTCATCAGAAAGTAATTAAAGTCAAACATAACTTTACAGAGTTATTACTCATAGATGGCTCCACTTACAGAATAGACAAATCAGATAACTTGGGGTGCATGACCTACACACACATAGCAGAAACACATAATGAAACACACACTCAGGTCGTACTTAACTTAATTCGTTTAATTCTTAGTGTGTTTCTAGTCTGTATCCTTTATATTATGTCTTAATCTTGGCCTAGAAATGCCTAGGATACAATGTGGATGTCAAAATGCATTTGAAAACACTTGGTCAAAAATGATGGAAATAGGAGTCCCATTCGAGCGCCACTTCCTTCGCACGAGCAGACATGCAAAATATGAGTGGTTGCTCAAACCCAGATTCCCTCGCTCGACCGGTTTGTAAATTCTGCAAAAATACTAGTTATGTGAATGGCTGCTCTGTAAATTCTGCAAAAGGTTGCTCTGTGCAGTTTTCAGACGTTGTTGAATCAGTTTCACTTTCTCAATTGTTTCTTGCACAAGTTCTGGTCCCAACAACGGTCTATCACCTACCTCAACCCAGCAAATTGGAGATCGACACTTTTTGCCATACAAAGCTTCATAAAGAGCCATGTCGATACTCGAATGGTAGCTATTGTTATACACAAATTCGGCCAATGGTAAGTAGGTTTCCTAACTGCCTTGAAAATCTAGGGCACACATTCGTAAAAAGTCTTCCAGTGTTTGAATGGTCCGTTCAGATTGGCCATCTGTCTATGGGTGATAAGCACCGCTTAGTCTCAATTTAGTCCCCAGATCTTGCTGTAGACTCTACCAGAATCTTGAAGTGAACTTAGGATCTCTATCAGATACAATAGATATTAGCACTCCACGTAATCTCATAATCTCATTAACATACAAGTTAGCCAACTTACCTACATTATACAAAGATTTGACAAGAAATGTGCGGATTTAGTCAAACGATCAATAATTACCCAGATAGAGTCCATATCTCAAGGAGAGCGAGGTAATCCCACAATGAAGTCTATCGTGACATGTTCCCATTTCCATTCCGGTATTGGAAGCGATTGTAGCAATCTAGCAGGTTATTGATGTTCAGCTTTAACTTGTTGGCAATGTAAGCATCGAGCCACAAAATCAGCAATGCTTTTCTTCATTCTCGGCCACCAGAAATTTTGTTTCAAATCATGGTACATCTTTGTATTCCCCGGATGCATAGAAAATTTAGAGGTGTGAGCTTCATAACACGTTTTCTGAACAATTAGGAACACAAAGTCTATTCTGGAATTTTAGCACATTGTTCTTCAGTACAAATCCTGGCTTCGGTTTTGAGTCTATGTCATCCACAATCTTTTTCAAGAATTCATCTTGCAGTTGTTTCTCTCTAATCTCTTCAATGATTGTAGGTTGAGCAGAGATGGCAGCTAAAATTCCACCTTATTCACGTAACACAACTTCAATCTCACTCTTTTCCAAGTCACATAGCAATTCTTTCTGATCGGTGAGCAAACATGACGAATTTCCCATTGACTTTCGGCTTAAAGCATCTGCTACTGTATTAGCTTTCCCTGGATGGTACAAAATCTGCAAATCATAGTCTTTGATCAACTCTAACCATCTTTTCTGTCTCTTGGTTAGTTCTTTTGAGGGGGAGAAATATTTCAAGCTTTTATGGTCAGTATACACTTCGCACGTTACCCCGTATAGATAATGGCGCCAACTTTTCAAAGCAAACACCATAGCTGCCAGTTCAAGATCATGAGTCTGGTAATTCTTTTCATGAGGGCGAAACTGCCGAGAGGCATAAGCAATTATCTTCCCATTCTTCATTAACACACATCCCAAACCTTTGTAGGAGGCATCACTATAAATCTAAAACCCATCTGTTCCATGTGGTAGAGTTAGAATTGGTGCGGTCACTAATCTAGTCTTCAACTTCAGGAACGCAGACTCTTTTTTATCATTCCAATCAAATGATACATTTTTTTATGTCAACTATGTCAATGGCATAGCAAGTTTCGAGAAATATTTCATAAATCTTTTGTAATAACCAGCAAGCCCCAAAAAACTTCTAACTTTTGACACATTTGTCAGTCTAGGCCAGTTCACAATAGCTTCAATTTTCTATGGGTCAACCGAGATACCATCCTTGTTGATTGCATGCCCCAAAAATGTTACACTGTCAAGCCAGAATTCACATTTGGACAATTTTGCATACAACTTCCTTTCCCTTAGGATCTGTAAAGCAATTCTCAAATGATTTTCACGTTCCTCCATACTTTTAGAATACATCAATATATCATCAATGAACACAACAATAAACTCATCAAGGAATTGTTTGAACACTCCATTCATTAAGTGCATAAATGTTGCGGGTGCATTAGTTACTCCGAATGGCATTACCAAAAATTCATAGTGTCCATATCTAGTTCTGAATGAAGTTTTCTCTACATCTTCTGCCTTGGCCTTTAACTGATGATACCTGGATCTCAAGCCTATCTTAGAGAACACTTGTGCTCCCTGGAGTTGGTCAAATAGATCATCTATTCGGGACAATGGATATTTATTCTTGATAGTTACTCTATTCAGTTCCCGGTAATCTATACATAATCTTAAGGACCCATCTTTCTTCTTAACAAACAAAACTGGAGCACCCCAAGGTGAAGTGCTCGAGCAGATAAACCTCTTGTCTAACAGTTCCTGAAGTTGAGTTTTCAATTCTTTCAATTCAAACGTGGACATTCTGTATGGGGTTTTAGAAATTAGTTATGTCCGGGGTACTACATCAATGGTGAACTCAATTTCTTTATCAATTAATTCCCCAGGTAGGTCAGTAGGAAATACATTAGGAAATTCAAAGATTGCAGGTATCGTTTCCACATTAGCACTATCTGAAAATTCAATCAACACACAACACAAGTAGCCCCGACAACCTTTTCTTAACAATTTATTGGCTTTCATAAATGAAATCAAGTATGCCAGAGGAACTACCCCATTTCCAGTTAAAACAAACTCAGGCATACCAGGTGGTCTAAACACAACAGATTTACTCACACAGTCAATAGTGGCATAGTATTTAGTCAACCAATCCATACCTAGAATACAATCAAAATGATCAATGTTCAAGGGTCACAAATCAACAAACAATGTCATATCACCGATTATAATATTACATGCCGGATAAACATAAGAACATATCATAGAACCCCCAAACGGTGTAGACATAGATAGTAAACAGTTCATAGGTTCTAACGGTCTAGTTAATTTTCGAGAAAAAGCATGCAATATAAATGAATGCGCTGAACCAAAATCAATCAGCACATAGGCATTCTGAGCACAAATAGAGATTATACCTGACACCACAAACTTGGCGTTCTATACATCTCCGGGCACTAGTGCGAACACTCTCCCTTGCCTTAATGTTTCATTTCCAGTGTTACCCCTAGCATTAGTTCTTGCATTTGGGCTTGTTGCAGAAGCCGATCCGGCTGAACTTGCTGCGGGGCGATTGGCATTCTCGAACCCAAGTGGAAAATCCTTCATTATATGGCCAAGTTTGCCACACCAATAATGGGCACTAGATGCACGGTAGCACACTTCTCTATGTTTCCTTCCATAATCTGGACAGTTTGGAATAGATCCACTACTTTGACTAGAGTTACTGGAGGATCATGTGTTCTGCTTCTTCGAAAATGATCTGCCCTTCTTGAAATTGAATCCGGCCCTTTTACCTCTCCATTCAGTTGTTGGAGTTGTAACTTGTTTCTTTGCCGCCAGAATGGCCTCTACCATCAGCGTTCTACCAAGTACTTCCACATATGAAGGTAATTTCAGTACACCCACTCGGTCAAACACTTCTAAGTCTAATCCCCCTTCAAATTTTTGAGCCTTTTTTGTAATTTGTGTCAACCATATGAGGAGCAAATCTGGCCAACTTGATGAACTTAGCCTCATACTCGGCTACAGACATCTTCCCTTGCTTAAGTTCTTGGAATTCAGAAACTTTTCGGCCCCGAAAGCACTGAGGAAAGTATTTATTGTAGAAAATCTCGTTGAATTGTGCCCATGTCATGTTCCCATTACTAGTTTGGATTAACAACCACCATCTTCGGGCCTCATCCTTTAAGGTGTAGGCAGCCAAGAGTACTTTTTGTGTTTCAGAGCAAGGAAACACTTGAAATAGTTTCTCCATTTTCGAGCAAACAAGTTTCTGCCTTTAAGGGTTCAATACCACCTAAGAAAGTCAGCAGTTTCATTTTCATGAACTTCTAAGTTAGGTTGATAATGTCATTGTTATCCGGTTCAACTTGCACCGGCGGAGGCAAGGGAGGTAAAGGTTGTTGCCTCTATTGCTGTGTCATTGCTTTAGTTAAGGCTGCAAGCACTTGTTCCATTCAGCTCATTCGAGCCTTAGAGGACCCTATTGTATCATTGCTTCTTGTATTTTCCATTGCTATAGGAAAACAAGAGAACAATAAACATAGGCAAATGATTCTTTTCACAGTGTTTGGAACAGTCACTCCCAGTTCATTCGTTTTAATTTCATGTGTTCATGTTCAAATGCAGTTTTCTTGTGTACAGAAATTAACACACACTCACACATGCAAATGGAATGCCCCTAACTCTTACTAGGACATTCTATAGCTCATATGGACTCATGTGTGCGGTATAACCCATGCTCTGATACCATTCTGTCATGACCCAAACCAGTCCCTGTAGGTTCAGCGTCATAACTGGCCAATAATCCATGGATTACCAAAGGCCTCTAACCATGAAATCATATAATAAAGGGGCTGCAAAAGCGAATCTAGAAATATACATTGTCCATAGAGTTATGTTAATGTATATGAGACAGAAATCTTCAAAACAAACTTATATATATATATATGTGACGTCACAAATACATTAGTCTTACGTCACCCATTTACATAGATAAAGTCAAAAGGGAACTTAGCCCAATGTACAGATAAGCAAAACAAAACAAAACAAAAACACCTGTAGCAAAGTTACAAAACTAGACATCTCAAAAGGGAACCTCTCTGAGAGGCACAGTGACTGGTTGACCCAAAACTCCAGGCAGCAACTTAGGCCTGGTCACGCGCTTGCTCACCTACATATATAATATAAACAGTAAGCGACAGTCCAGTGAATAATAAAAAAGTAAAGGTTTTAGTGAACGATGTCCAGAATAGATTTCAAATCTCTAATCATATCGGAACATAATCATGTTTGTATCAGAAACAGAGTCATATTCATGTTCGTATTCAATTCATGTGTGGTACATCTATTAGCATGAACATATCTCTTTCGTCAAGTATATCAAGTTCCATAATGGAACCTCCAGTACCAGGTAACATATCTCATACATGGGACACGGTATAATTCTCCCGGGCAAAGACCTGGCCACGGTATTATTCCCCTAGGCAAGGGCCTCATGACCATAAGTCACAGTACTATTTTCCCTAGGCGAGGGCCTCTGCTAAGGATACCACAATTACCTTTCAAAGAAAATTGGACAATCATTCATTCATACAAAACATAGCATTCCAGAAAACTAACCATTTCATGTCATCAGAAAATAATTAAAGTCAAACATAACCTTACAAAGTTATTACTCACAAATGGCTCCACTTGCAAAACATGAAAATCAGATAACTTGTGGCGCGTGACCTACACATACATAGCAGAAACACATAATGAAACACACCCTCGGGTCATTCTTAACTTAATTCGTTTCATTCTTAGTGTGTTTCTAGTCCGTATCCTTCATATTATGTCTTAATCTTGGCCTAGGAATGCCTAGGATGCAATGTGGATGTCAAAATGCATTTGAAAACACTTGGTCAAAAATGCTGGAAATAGGGGTCCCGCTCATGCGCCACTTCCTTCGCTCGAGCGGGCATGCAAAATGTAAGGGGTCGCTCGAGCGTAGATTCTCTCGCTCAAGAGGTCTATAAATTTTTCAAAAGTACTAGTTGTGTGAAATTTCCACTCGACGACCGCTCGATGGTCGCTTGAGTGTGTGACTAAGGTCTTCGCTCGAGCGCAACTTTTGTCGCTGGAGCGGTCTATAAAAGTGTAAACTTCTAGGAGCTTGCATTTCATGCTCGAGCAGACTTTTGGTCACTCGAGCGGAAGTGTAAGATCACAGAGTGGTCACTCGAGCACAACTTTTACCCGCTCAAGCGAAAGTGAAGAATTTGGAATTTCCATATTGCACTCCCAAGCTCCAAACTCAAATCACACACTTTAAAACTCATCTTTTTGGGCCAAAACTCCAGAAAACATTTAGAAACTTGTAAAATCCCATGATTTGGAGATCATTTCACTAAATCAAGGCCCCAAAGCATGCCAATTGATCAAAACTCCAACTTGAAATTTATGAATATGCCATGAACATGACATGCATGAATTATTTTGAACTTAAGCTTTCTAAAACATGATCAATTAAGGTCAAATGGTAAGAAATCTAATCAATTCTCAAAATCAAGTCAAGATAGACACATGCATGTGAAAATTCTTTAGAAACATACTCAAAATGCCATGATATATGCATGCATGCATGATACACTCCTATAGTCTACCATTTAAAGTTCAAATCTTGAATTACACTACTCAATTCTCGTATCATCCAACTTAATTCTCTAGAGTTCATGTTCTAAACATCATAATTTTACAATCTAAAGGTTGAATTCTTACCTAGGCTTGCCAATGATGCTCTAGATGATCAATTGTTGGAAGTTCCAAACCAAAATCTCTAAGTTCTCTAGTAATGTTCTTAATTTGAGCTCAAACTCCTCTTCTCTCTCTCTCTCTCACATTTGGTTTGTGTGTGTCAGCTCAAACATGTGTTGAAATGAAGAAAAGAATGAGTGGAGGTACATTAGGTGCCTTATATAGGCTTAATTAGGAATTCGTTAATTAGTTAACGTTAATTATTATAATTTAATCATTCTGAATCGAATTCTAATTAAACCTACCATAATGTTCTAAAAATCTTAAATAGCACATAAATCAAGTCAATTTCATAATCAAATGCCGATAAGGCCTTCAATTCACAGAATCAAACTGAATCATACGATAGACAAATATAAGCACAATAATGCGACACACAGGCAATTAATTCAGAATTTCACCTTAATTACTGATTAGAATTATTTAATCATGAATTTACATTAATCAGAGATCGGGGTTGTTACAATAAAATGAAGAAAGAAATGAGGGTTGGAAGATATACACAATATTACAAGTGTGCCCTCATACAAAAGGGTTCGAATTTTTGAATGTTTAAACTAATTATTACAACGCCAAATTAACTAATTATTACAAGTTTTGAAGGGAACCACAAACATAGCATATTACTCTTAAAACAAACATTATTTAAAGGACCACATGCATGAACAAGAATATCTGCCCGAAAGCGCCTCTATTTTACTGTCAGAACTGTTCTGTTTTGCAATCAGGAAATTAATCTGTTTTCACCCCAGACTCTACTCTGTTCTTCCATAAAAATGGCACTAATGGTCTAAAATAAGGTGGCTGGCCGGCCTTGAAAAATGGTCGGCTGGATGGTAAGGTGGCCGGCCGGCCACTGTTCTTTGGTACTGACTTGTTGCCACAAAAATGAAACAGAACAAAAACAAAGTGTTTTTAAGAGGTGTTTGTCCTTTTTGCATCTCTCTATCATGAATTGATCAAGGGAGGAGTAGAATCGGTCCAAAAACCATCAATTATTACAACATCGTCTCATGATGATCTATGAATCAGTGGTACGAAGGCTTAATAAATGAAAATAAAAGACCAACAAAACCTCTTCCCTATCATGGAGTTACCTCAAGGGAAGTGGTAGACATCACTTCTCGAATCATTAACATCACTCGAGAGTATGTAATGACTCAAGACACAATAGGTTCAATTAACGTCCGAGTGAACCCAACTTGATTTTATTACTCTTGTTACCACTTTTAGTCTAATTTTATTAGCCTCTTTATATTACCTTTCCATTCTTTAATCATTTTGTCCAAAAGTGAGAGTTAAGTCCACTAATGAAGAGAAGGGTCAAACAAGAAGTCGTCCTTAACGTGAGAGAGATGTAATGCCTTGGTAATGAACCTCCGAAGATATTAAACCATTAAGCATGGAATGTCTCTTTCACATGCCTTGAACAACGATCAATTGTTTGAACTAACTCTTAAAGAAAGAAAATCCAGAAAGGGGGAGGGAGGTTGCAGAGATGATAATTGCAAGTGTGAGTACATGTATGAAAACTATGGAATAAAAGCTATCAACTCAAATAGGTTCATATCTAAGGCCGAAACCATCAAACCTATGAGGACTTACAACAATACAAGCATCATATTCAAAGCATAAGCTATCTAAACAATTAAAACAGCCCCAAAGCTACTAAAAACAGTGCTGAAAATGGTTTGAAAAAGCTAGAAAAAGTAAGCAAAATGAAGGAGAATTGAAGCTAGTAAGCAAGCCTAAACAGGGGTGGCTAACCCCTCCACTTTTGGGATCTTAAAACCACATATTTTAGCTTCTTAAAACTCTTAAAATCAGTGGCCAAAAGTTGAGAATAATTTGAGAAAGAAGTGGAAAACACAAGGGCAAAAGCTTAGAGAACAAGGTTCAAAGAAGGGTGATACACCCCTCCACCTTTGATAGCTTTAAGCCACAAGTTTCAACCCATAAAAATAATCCAAAAATAGTTCAAAAATATCAAGGAAAGAGAGGGAAGAAGCAGTGTAAAGAACGTAGAAGTTATACCTCTTGAAGAGAAGTTACTCTTTGATTCACAAACCAACAAGTGATCACCCTCAAGAGCTGAAATTTTAGCTCAAGAACCTCAATAAGGAGCCTCAAATATTTGGTTTAGAAAGTGTTTAGGTAGTGTATGTGTGTTGCAAGATAGAGAGGGAGAGAGCTTTTCAAGAATTTGAACTTTGGTAATTTTTTTCTAACCTAAAACCATAAGGAAAGGTCCCTTATATATAAAAAAAATAGGTTACTTTCTCAAAAATATCTGTATAGAGACAGCTGGTACAGTGCATGCACCTGGGAAAATAGCTGGCAACAAATATCTGTTCTGCCAAGAAACCTGGCCGGCTATGTGGGGCCAGCTGGCGGGCCACTAAAATTGGCCTATGAGGACACCTGGTTAGCCGGCCACTTGAATTGGCCAGATTTTTCATCAACTGGCCGGCTAGCCACTTAAAGTGGCTGGCTTGCTACTTAATGGCCAGCCAGCTACTTGCAAAAAATAACTGTTTTCAAGCCCGACTTCAAATGGGCATATTTCCCTCATCCGAACTCGATTTTAGTTGATTCTTGAGTCTAAATTGAAGCTCCAGAAGTATAATTTTTAAATTTTAAGTGCACAAAGAGATATGCCTAATTTAGTGAAGGATGCTCATTTCTTTCTTAACGGTTTGATGCTAACCCTTTTTCCCAACTAGTTTTCTTCCATCTCCTCCTATTTCCTTCAACTCCAAACCTATAAATAAGATATTTTAAATATTTTTCAAAGAGTTCACCTCCCTTCCATTTATTTCCACTTTGTCTTTACTCGATTTACTGAAAAGTACAATACTTTAATCGAAATGCGAGCCTCAGAACAACGTAGAAGAATTAGGAAAAAAATATTTTGAAAAAGGGTTTTAAGGCCTAAAATAGTTTTGTCAAAATGGGGTGTAAGGTTGGGATTAGAAGCTTGAAACCAAAGCTTCTTGCTGAAGAAATTAAGCATTTGTACAGCGTAACTTTCATCATCGAGTGTTCAACCTATGGTGCCCAAGTCTTAAGGGTGGTAAAAAATAAGGTGTCTGCATATGCTATTCCTTTGGCTCAATTTGAGATAAGGTTCACTAGTTTGTCAAGGTTTGCTCCAAAGTTGGTGACAACAGAGGAGTGTCATTGTTATGAGTTTGAGAGGCGATTACGTGATGATATCTGGGAGAAGGTGGTTGGTTCTATGTGGAAGAATTATTATGCTCTAGTTGAAGCGGCGGTCCATATGGAGACCATAGTTAGAAGTGTTCGTTAGGTTAGGAAGGAGGCCACTTCGGCAACTCTTACGGTTCATAAGCACTCTAGGCTCAGTAAGAGGTAGAGGCGAGCACATGCTCACTCCCAGATTTAGTCCTTGTTTTCGTCGAGAGTTTCGGACTCTTCTATTGGGAGACCCAGCGAGGTTCGGGCACCAGGCCAGACTCAGAGTTGGGAGACTGCTGTTTGTTTTAATTGTGGTCAACTGGGCCATGTTAGATGTTTTTTTCCTTTACGTGTAAGTTCTTCACGTGTTTTAGAACCTAGTTGGACTCTGTCTGATTAGTCCAATCAGGGACGATATCAGTACCAGACCCAAATAGGCCAGGCCTTGGGAACTTCACGAGGATCAACTTTTCAACCACGCAGTAGTATCACCCTTGAGAGGGACTTTTATTTTAGAGACCAATGATATTATATGTGACCCCCCCTTATTATTGATCGGTATACTGTGGGATGTTGAGGCACCGTGGTCATGTGTTGTATATGTACATATACAGTTGTTTGTTTACCCTCTCAGGTTAGGATGTGTAGTGAATCTTGAACTCTCTTTATGTGTATGTAATGAAAAGTTGTTAATGGGATTGATGATCCTAGTGTTTTTGAATTATAAGATGGTCATGTGATGGTCTCTGATCCTTGTTCAGTTTGGAATTTGTTTGTGGAGAATGAGAAATCCGTGGAATTTTTGTTATTAGTATGGTGGTAAGATAAGGGCCAAATTATAAGGCTTTGAATGTGTTGAGTCTAAGGAAATGTGAGAACTTAGAGCTTTGTGAAATTGCTGAAAGTTATATGGAAATGTCTAAGGGAGTGTGAGATTCGTATCTTGGCGTAGTGAGAATGGTACTTGTGTGTGTTACTTAGTGTCTTGAGTTGTTGATTAGTGAGTTCGTTGTGGTCCTATCGATCATGAATAGGGACAGTGTTGTGCCATGGTTAGTTATGAGTTGGTATTTATGTGTGTGTGAAATGAATTTGTGGTGTTATTAGATTTTGGGTGGAGTTTTGAGTGGAAAGAGAATTTCATGGGTGGAAATTCTTGGGTAATTAGTTAGTTGACCGATATCAAGGTGGGTGACAAAGTCACTTTAAAATTGTTTGGATGTGAGTTGTAAAGTTGGACTTTTGGAAGTTAGCGCGGATTTAGCTGTAAGGCGGTGTAATACCATGGGTTGTGCTTGGGGGCGTTGAGCCTCGCTTATGTGTATGTGGTTATCGATGTGCGGTTATTGGTGTGAGTTTATGAAACCCCATGAGTTGGGGCAAGGTGTTAACTTCTTGGTTAGGAACACTCGTAATCCATTGTGTATCGATGGTCTATTTTGTTGGTGTTTGTATTGGTGTGAAACTTTCAAAATTTGAAAAGTTGTGTGTGTTGTATTATCTCTTTTAGCACTGTGTTTATTTCTATTTATTGTTGTTGTAGTTATCGCATTGTGAAATCACCGTAGGTGTGATGGATGAGATTGGGTAATGGTTAGGATTCACCGGATGTTGGTTGAGAATGTGACTGGGTGATGGTTGGGATTCACTGGTTCTTTGTTGAGAAAATAAATTGAAAAGTGATTGTTGGTTTTTGTAACCTTTCATGGAATTTTTGTTTCAACTAAAACCTTGGGGTTGAGATTTTAAGGTTTGTTTTGGGAAAATGTTTACAAAACAATTGGTTTTACTCGAAGTTTATGACATAAATCTTTGGTTGGGAAACGGTGTGAGTTTAGGCAAATTTTGAGGAAATGTACAAGTGGAAAAAGAGTTTTCTTTTAAGATAATATGAAAATTCTCATTTTAACTAGCTTATGTGACCGTTTCATTACCTTGTGTGGATGATAATTTACATTGGTAATAATAATGATTATAACATAATGAAATTGCAAGATTGTGGTATTTTTGTGTTGATGGCATAGTTATTATTTCTATTAATTGTCATTATGGAAATGTTATGTTGATGTTGGTTGTGGTATCACCATGTGAGTGATGGGCATTGTTGGGTAACGGTAGAGACTCACTGGTTCTTATATTGGAACAGAATTGGAAACCAAAAAAAAAAAAATTATTGGTGTCATGGTTGTTAAGTGGAAATGTTGTGAAATTAATTTAAAGGGTGATGAGAAATTTCAGTGAGTAGTTTATGTGCAACTAAGTTGTCAATGATTATGTGTTCTGATTAACACCTTTGTTTTGAAGAATGTTTATAAAAAATTTTGACTTTGCTTGAAAGGCAGAAAATGTATTTTTGGCTTGTGATCGGTGTGACTTTTGACCAACTTGAGGGAAAATGTTTTACATACAATGGAATGATTTGTACCAAGAATCAAGAAAATGACAAAATTTATTATTTTTTCTTTTTTTACAAAGTTGAGTTGCTAGTTGTTATACCGTTATGGTTGGGATTGCGTAATAACTTTATTTGAATTGCTAATCTTAGGTCTATATGTTTAGTTCTGTGGACCGATTGGCGTTGTAAGGGCTTGTTATGCCAGAGTTTTGCCTTGGGCCGAGTTTTGTTGTAAATCCTTTCCTTTTGAGTGAGTTAATCAAGGATCCTGTTGTAAAAACTTTGTTTTTTTCCTCCATGTTGGGGGTGTTGAGCACTCGGGGGTGGTTGGATGTGTTATGGTGGTTGTCATTTGGTAGATGCTTTTGGTATGCGTGTGGTTGTCGTTGTTGTTCTTGTCTCTTAGGCCCAGCAAGTGGTATGGGTCGAGAGGGTGTCTGTGACCTCTCCTTTGTGTTCTTGGTAATTCAAGTGTCCTTGGAGCTCCAAGGTGTTGGACCCAAAGTCGGGAAGGTATTCCAAGTTTGGATGTAGCCTAGAGTTTGTGTTATGTTCCCTTGGTAGGTTAGGGAGGTCTTCCTTGGTGCTATGTTTCCTTCATGAGGTGTTGGCTTTTATTTCAACATTTGTTTAATTTCAGGGATGAAATTTCCTAAGGTATGGAGGTTGGGATGTTCAGGGTCTTGTACCCGACTTGAATGTGCCTTTCGAACCTACTTTTTTCCTGTTCGGTACCTTGATAGTTTATGTCGCGTTGATGTTTGAGAGTTCAGACTTGTTCAATCCACTTAATGTTACATCAATTTAAATATTTTGAGTTTTGGGCATAGTGACAAAACTAAGGGGACCGGGATCACCTCAAGAAGTTCGGGCAAAGTTGAACGGAACCGCACGTGCGGGGGCTTAAGCCGCACATGCAGATTGGGGGCCACACGTGCGGGGTTGAGCTGGGTTGAAGTTTTTGATTGCACGTGTGGTAAGAAATTCTGTATGTGTAGAAAAGGCTTCGCACGTGCGGTGAGAGGCTCCGTACGTGCAGCTAGGCTCGTGAAACTGCCTCGATTTTTGTGCTTTTCAGCCATTTATTGATCATTGGCCCGTTTTTCTCTCATTTCAGAAAATCTCTCTCTCTCTCTCTCTCTCTCTCTCTCTCTCTACAATATTTTCTTTCTTTTTCTCTCATCTCTCTCTACCCAAACCCTCAAAACATTACATTTCCTTTTGATCCCATGAATCCATTAGGATTTTGGTACTAGTTCCTTATAGCAAAAAGATTAGCATATCGAGGGCTTCGTTTTGACCGATGGAGATTGAATTCCAGCGAAGTTGATTTTTGGATTTTCTCATCTTCTCCCTTTGAGGTAGGGATTTCTTTGATCTTTTTCAATACCTCATCTATAGATAGACATATGGTAGGTTTATTGCATAAAAACCATGTTCGTTATGGATTTTTCAAAAATCATGAAAGGGGATCTAAGATTTGATATTTGAGATTGAGATTTGTGAAATTGATTGTTGTTCGAGTTAATTGGAGAGTGGTTTAACATGTTCATGTTGAGAAAGAGGTAAAGCCCTAATTTTTGTAATAATGCCCAATAGGTAAAAATGGTTAAAATTGTGAAATAACCATGTTATGAATTAAGGAATTTGATTAATGATTTGGTAATTAATTTGAGATTAGATTGAGTCTTATGATTTTGGGATTAACTTTGTGTTGGGTTGATTATAGTTGAGTGTAACGAATTGTTTGTTTAATTGTTAAAAAGGGGGTTAACCATGAGATTAGAATCATTGGGTTACACTTTTGTTGAGTCGAAATTGAGTGGATTATGACTTTGTTATCCATGGATTGGGCTTTTGATTAAATAAAGGAAATGAGTTTTTTTGAAAATATAGTTGGTGTATTTTGAATTGGGAATTATGGGAATTGATTTTGGAAAGAAGAGGTAATTATAACTCTTTTGCAAATTGAGAAAGAACTTTAGATAGAAGTTGAAAACCTTTGAATATTATTAATGCCTCATAAGAATTGGATAATTGTATTACATGTATTTAATACATATTGTTTAGAAGTTTTGTCCTTGGTCATCGGTAGAGGATGACATTGTGATGTTGAAATGATTACGTGGATGTAGTACACTCGAGTTATTTATGCTTGTTGTACAAAGTGATGGTTGGAAATTGTGCATGCGCTGAGAATATGAGATACCAGTACCTTCCAGCTAACACCTAAAGAACTTGGTCATGCTAAGAATAAGAGGTACCAGTACCTTCTAGCTAACGCCTAGAGAACTTGGTAGAGGGACCATTACCTTCCAGTCGGTGTCTGGAAAATTGGCATTTTGTTGTGAAACGATGTACCATTGGCTTACTGTGCTTAAAGCAGAAAAAGTAGAGTTGTTTATTATTATTATTTCAGTGTGACTATGATATGTCATGTATTATGATGACTGTGGTTCTAGGAGATCGAGTTGTATTAAAAGTTGAGTAGGTAGTGGTTGTGTGTGTTGTTTTCATCTCTTGAGTTAAATGGTTATGTGTACACGTGGGTGCATCAAATTGATTGTTGATAGTATTTTCCTTAACCTTGGGTTTAAGGCATGGAAATGTGATGAATGTATTTATGCATTAAGGTTGTAAGAAACAAGGAAAAGAAAATCAGATCTATGTGATTTGTTTCAAGGGCAAGGCGATTATTATTTAATACTTCGTTAAAGATAAAAAAAAATATGGTTATTATGTGATATTTTGTTAAAAATGGGAAAATGAGAAGTAAATGTGAACTGGTTGTGATGTTGAATAAATCGGATGGTTTGCGAAAAGTATCCATGTATGTATACTTTGGTTATAAATCGTCACAATATGTATATGATATGATGTGAAGTATTCATGATCATGGCTATCTGTATGTTGTTATTGTTTAGGATCATGTTGGAATCCCTACTGAACTTTATGTTCATCCCTCGTTGGTAATTCTTTTCAGGTGATGTTAAGAAGTCCTCAGGATCAAGAATCACCCTTAGTTGTTGGTCACGGGGCCTTTTTATTTGTGGGCAGAATGCCGTTATTGTAAAAGGGTTAAACCCTTTCTTTTACTTTTAAAGATGTAAGCCTATGAGCAATTTATTTAGTTATACTCCTATTGCATTTATTTTTTATTCGGATGAGAGAATCTTTATTTATTCTTTCTTGTTGATGTAAAGAATTTCCACATGTTATCTCTGAAATTGAATTAATTGAATGATTTTGGTAATGGATTCCAAGTAATAAAAAGTGGAGCGTTACAATTACCTAATATACCTCTCACACCTAACACTGAGAAGTGAAAGGAAGATCAAACGGTACGGCGATAATCCAGATCTAAGGGTTGCGTTTCCAACATGGCAGAACCCACGGCCAGCCAACCTTTTGGAAAGTTTTTTAGGCAAGCCTCTGGCAAGCTGTCCAGGAATAGCAGATGAAAAACACAGTGACTTATGAGCACCAATGCAAATGCAATGCAAACAGCATATATATGTATATAAAAGTTCACATCATTAAGTTCAAGTCAAGTTCTCTACAGTTCGAGAGGTAAGTTCTTAGTTAACAAACTTGATTCTAAACATCCTCAAATTTCTGGAATATGGTTTGATATTTCAACAAAAAGCTACAAGAACAAGCTCTAATGGTGTATGTATTGTGCATGTATAGTTCAAGAAGGTTTGAAGATCAAAGAAGCAATGAGGATGGTTTTAGCTCTCAATATCCTTTAAAGCCTTTAGGAAATTTTCTAACACTCAATTCTGAAGGGAGAGGCTCTATTTATAGAATTTGAGATGCTTTGGTCTAAAATATCTTCAAAAAAAAGCAAGTTGGCAGAATCCCGCCAGATATTATGTCCATTGCCAATAAGACCCGACCGGGCCCAAATAGACACAGCCGGGCCCAAAAACCCATGGTCGAATCTAAAATCCCTCATGGCATCCTGCTGCATGGGCCATGCAAGTTTGGAAAAATGCTTTGAAAATAGGGTTTTAAGGTCTAAAATAGTTTGGCCAAAATGAGGCATAAGGTTCGGGATTAGAGATTCAATCCAAATTTTTTCGCTGAGAATTCAAAAGATTGCACAGTATAACTTTCATCATCGGGTGTTCAGAATGAAACGCCCAAGTCTTAAAGGCGGTAAAAAATGAGGTGTCTACACCAAAACATCTAATAGTATTGTACTTTCTCAGTCTCATTATGTTGATAAAATATTTGAAAAATTTAGTAAATTAGATACAAGTGTGTCGAGGACACTGGTCGACTTATGTCTACATTTGGCTGAGAATAATAGTGAGAGTGTATTTCAAATAGAATATTCTTGGGTCATTGGAAGTTTAAAGTATCTGATGAGGTGTACAAGGCCATGTAGAGCCTACTCAGTAAGTAGGCTAAGTAGATACACGAATAATCCCAATGCCTATATTTAGAAGGCATTTGTGCAGGTACTAACGTATTTATGATGAAATCGGGATTATGGATTACATCACACATGATATCCAATTGCACTAGAAGGGTACAAAGGCGCCTACTGGATATCTGATATAAGGACTAACAATCCATTAGTGGATATGTTTTTTCTAATTGGAGTTGCAACCATGTCTTGGAGATCTTCCAAGCAAATGTGTATCACGAGATCAATGATGGAATCAGAATTCAGTGCTTTAGATAAAGCTACTAAAGTAACTGAATGGCTTTTCTGTTTTTTTAAGGATATTCCATATTGATCAAAACTTGTGCTAGCAATTTTGTATACTTTGCGACAATCAATCTAGTATTGGTAAGGCACAGATGGAAGGTTTAGACATTTTCGTCGAAAACATAGTTCCATATGACGACTACTCTTGTGTGTTGTCATTATAGACTATATACAGTATAAGGACGATATTACGGATCCGTTAACCAAAGGGTTAAATCGAGAGTTAGTAGGAAAGTCGTCAAAAGGAATGGGGTTAAGACCTTTAGAAAATGTTACCAAAATGGAAAATCCAACCTAGTTGACTGGAGATCCCAAGATCTAGGTTCAAAGGGACAACCTAATTGCGTGTAATGGGTGAGTCACTGTGGAGGTAATCCTCTTACCCATTCCTTTATATAGTGATACCTTGTGGGGTGGAAGGTTAAGCTGATACTTTTAATGACCTAAGTGCTATGAATAGTCAATCGTGGTATAACGAGATACCTTATGTAGGTCACCTATGTAAGTGCAAAGTGGGGACGCTTCTTTAAGAATTGACAATGCCGAATTCTTTAAAAACAATCTCTAAACCAAGCTAGTGTTCCAGGGCCAAACCGGACACACCAGTGTGTAGACACCCTATTTTTGACCGTCCTCAAGACTTAGACGTCATCACTTGTGCATATGGTGATTGTGATTGCATGTGTTCATTTTGAGTGCCCGAAGTCCTCGACGGAACGCCCTATCTTTGAGCCTTTAAACCTTGTCTTTTTTGTGCCTTGTTTTGGACCAAAACTTGGTGCCTAGAACTTGTGGTGACCTGTTGGCCACCACCATAGGCTGTCTGCCAAGGCTCATGGTTGTCGGCCATTGGTGTGGTCGGTTGGCCACCAGTGTCTTTTTCCAAATATTTGTTGACAATTGTGCCAGCTATTAACACACTGAGCAGCATCTCCCTACACGTGTATGGTAGGATGTTTCTAAGCTCAAGGCTTGTTTTTCAATATGTATGGGGGTTCCTCCCCCATTGTTGAGGGTCAGAAATTTTGAAACAAAAAACCTCTCTCTCTCTCTCTCTCTCTTGCAATTTTGTGCTTAGTTGCTTGTTTTCTCTACACTTTTACATACACTACCATAATCAAAGTTGCTTCTCTTTGGGTTGAGGTTATTTAAGACCCTCCTTGAGCTCTAGCAAGTGATTTTAGCTTGGTTTGGTGCCTAAACTTGAGCTTTGCTTTAAAGGTATAACACTTGCCTTGTTTACTTTGCTTCAATATACTTGTTTTACCATCTTTCCTTACTATTTTGGGGTTAGTTTTAAATTGTATAAAGTTCTATTTTTGTGGCTTAAAAGTGGTGGTTTGAGTCCTTTTTTAGTTAGGGGGTGGTTCACCCTTCTTGCTTCTTAGTTTGTCAAGTTTTTGTGTCTTTATTCATCACTTTCAAACCAACTTTTTTGGGCCTTTTAACCACTGAATTTTAGAGGTTTTTTAGTGGTAAAAAACTCATTTTGAAGTCCAAAATTAGAGCGGTTAGCCTCCCCTCCTTGTGTCTTGTTTGCATGCCTAGTTAGCCTCATGTATTAGCATAATGCTTCAGCTTTTTGTGGCTCAAGTCCAGCATTTTTATACTTTATTTTGACCTGTTTTGGCTGCTTAGTCCCTTTTGAGTCTTGTTTTGCATGGTTGTAGTGTAAGTTCCTTCACTAGTTTAATGTTTTAAGGCTTTAACCACCATTGGTTTAAGTTGGTTACGTGTTTTAGTGCCTTTATCACTCATTTCCAGCACTTAATCATCTCTACAACCTCCTTCCTTTCTTGATTTTCTTTTTGCTTTGAAAGTGGTTTAAACCATTTGTTTGTTTAAAGCATGAAATTGAGGTGTTTGTGCTTAATGGTTTGATCCCTTTTAGGGTTCATTATCAACGGCATGAGGTCTCTTTCATACCTAAAACAACCTTTGGTTTAAGCCTTCTCTCCATTAGAGGACACTCACCAATGAACTTAATGAATTAATGAATGATTTGGTAATTAAAATGAGTAAACAAAATTGGCAAGTAAAAGAGGCAAGATAAGCATTCTTTATGTTGCATTGCATGTGTTCAAATTGGATGTTAATTTGAACACAAGGAAAATGGGACATTACATACTCAAAAGTGATGAAATGTATCATTTTCCTAGGTCTCCATTGCATTTGATCATGCATGATAGGGTGGTGGTTATTTGAGTCTTATTTTGCATTTATTAAACTTGCACAATTGGTTTCACAAGCCATCATGCAATGAAATTTCTTGATTGATGGTTTATGAACCAAATCTCGTCCCTCCTTTGATTTCCCCTTGAAAAGGAGAGGCAAAGTGTGCAAATAACCCTTGAGAAACACACTGTTTTGCTCTTTGTTACAGCAAGGAAATTCAGGACAACAGTGGCCGACAGCTACCACCAGTGGCCGACCGACCACCACCAGTAGCCGACCGACCACCATTAGTAGCCGACCCGGCCCCCTATCGGCCACCAATGAAATTTGCACAATGTGTTGGTAAGATGGAGCAGAGGTGTTCTGGATGTGGGCAGCATTATCAATGCTCAAATGTGCAAATAGAGGCATTCAGCAGCAAGGCAGTGGCTTTTTGGGTGGAAACCGAGCATGGATAGGCCTTCCTCGCCTCCCGTGATTAGCTAATTGGTTTAATTAGCGATAGCTTAAATACGTGTTTGTAATTGATTAGTTATAGCTAATTAACAGTTGTAAATAATTAGTTAGTTTAACTAGTTAGTCGATTTCGGTTTATAATAATTAGTTAGCTAGTATAGCTAGCTAATTAGTTTGAAGTTTTGTATTAGTTAGCATAATTAGCGTAGCTAGTTGGTTATCTTATTCATTCGGACCCTCCTTCGTGAGGGCGTAATGTTGTAATAAATGCGCGTGCGTGTGTGTATGCCTTCCAAACCCACATCTTTTTTCTTTTTATTTACCCGCTTTTGATAGTTAGATTAGGAGCATCATATTTCAAATTAGCATACCTTATGCTTGCATGCATTCATTTGTATTGCATGCACCGAGGCTCAGTACATCATTCAAACTGCATCATCATTTCAATAATTCTTTAAATACGTGTTTAATCGCATGTTGGTCAAATTGCTTCATATGCCACATTAGTAGCCGAGCCTATTAATTGCATTATTGCATGTGTTGCATTAGGCATCTTGTATAGTTAGAAATCATGCATATTTTACTAACTCATGTTTTCCTAGCTTGGAGTACTAGGTGAGTTTTTATGCTTTAGAATACTCGCATGAATGTGAATGTTGCCATGATTAGCATGCTTGCCATCAAGCTATGTGCTTACTTGCTAAACTGCTTGAATATCTATAGATAAAGGCTTGTTGTTTGAATTGGAACGATTCAACAAATGTATGTTTTAGGCCCACTTTGTTTAGTGGCAAATCATGTTTTAAGCCCACTATGTTTGGTGGCAAATCCGCAAACTTTAAGCCCATATGAGGGTGGCAAATTCAAACCATTTTCGCAAACAAACATGAGTTGAATTGTTCCAAATTGAGCAAACTAGTCTAAATTTGATTGTACGCATCACATAGTAAAGCTAGTCTAATAACCGGAACAAGAGCATATAATGTGGATAAAATTCATATCATGATTAGTAGAGGCCGATCTTTGATCGGGCAAGTGGGGGTGCTCAATTCATGATCTTCCCCTCTCGTACCTAAGTTCCCGAGCCAAGGCAACTTTGATGATGACAACCACGTGGCCTTTGACAGGAGTCATGGATTTCCTAAATTTCCCTACAAATAAAATATTTAAGTGGCGACTCTGTATCTGGCAAAGCAGTCCACTTTTGGCACTTTTTGATTCAAAATCAATTTTCCAAAATGATTTACCGGATTTGGACTCTTTGGTGATTATTGCACTTGTGAGATTAGATTCAGAACCATGGGATTCTGAACCATAGGGCTTCTTTCAAACCTTCCGAAAGGGGGCACGAAAAAGCCGAGCTACAATTTCTGGCGACTCTGCTAGGGATTTTAGAGAACTTGACTTGAACTCAGATATGTCATTTTATCTACACTTATGTGTTTCTTTGCATTTGCATTTGCATCAGTGTGCCTAAGTCACAGTGTTTGCCATCTACTATTCCTGAACAGTTTGTCGGAGGCTTGCTAGGAAAAGCTTGCCAAAAGGCTGACCGGTTGCGGGCTCTACTACGATGGGAACACAACCCTTGGATCTGGACTACCGTTGTACCGTTTGATCCTCCTTTCACTTCTCAGTGTTAGGTGCGAGAGGTATTTTGGGTAGTCTTGCTGAGGTACCCTTTTTGACCAATCGGCCTGGTTGCATATCGAAAGTCAGAGAGACTGTTCCAAACTAGGACAAGTTGCTTACCCAAAATCAGGACTGTGTGAAACACTTTGCTTGAGTAGTGAACCCTCGTTCCTGACGAAACTAGGACAGGGTAGCCCTACCCCATCATAGGGGTGTTTTGGCTCTCACTTAACTGTTATGTGCTTTTAGAGTGAAACTCTACAGGAATGTATGTATCAGTTGCAAGTCTGGGTATCAGTTTTGGGAGGCAAAATTCAGTATTGAGCATGGTTCTACGGCTTTGATTACATCAGTGTACTGATTAGAATCTGAGCAGAGGTGCTGTGCGGTTTCTGATTTTTTTTTTTTTTATCTTTTCTTTATTTCTTTTTGCAAGATAGTTTTTCACCATTGCTTCAGACGATTCTGTTACCCCCAAGCACTCTGGACCCAAGTAAGAAGGATTTGCAGATTCAGGGATCTTGTCAAGGGATAGCCAGTGTTTGTTTCACTCTCCACCGACTACCAAACGGAGAAGGATCAAGCAAAATTCACCGATTCAGCAATCGCCTTTTACTACACGTGCGCCCAGCCAGGCCCAATCTTTTACTTCTACTTCAGAAAGAGAGTATTTGGAAGTCCTGATAACTCAATATCCCCCAGTCAGCATGGAAGATATGCTTTAATAGCTCCAGCAGACCATTGAGACTATGCAGCTAGATGTTGCCCACCAAGCTGAGGTCACAGCTCGCCAAGCTGAGGTCACAGCCCTCCAAGAAAAATTGATATATAGGCTTTAGCAACAGTAACCACAACCGACAGTAGCCTCTGCATCCCATGCACTCCTAGTGGGTATGCCGGCACCCGGGGTCACAATCAATGTCCAAGAGAATATGGGTATCCCAGCAGATCCGATCCCACCTCAAACCTCCAAGGCACTAGTTTACCAAATGGAGGCACCATTTGAATTCGAGGTTGACCCCACTACATTGAAGGTCAACAAGTTGGAAAAATTCTTCAAGCGGGCACAGGGCATGAATTCAATCCTTGACATTGAGGATGGATACATAGATTCTACAATAACTCTGCCGGAAAAATTTAAGATGCCGCTTATAGACTGGTTTGATGGCTTCGAGGATCCTATGGTCCATCTACGATTATTCTCTAACATCCTACGACTAATGGGTCTTACTAGACTTCAGAAGTTGTCGCTTTTTGGCCAAACCCTGTCGGGTATAGCGGCCATCTGGTATGCCAAGCCTGAAGACTTTGTGGAGAAAAACTAAGAGGAAATGGCCAAGGCCTTCATCGCGCAGTACTCTTACAATACCCAGATCGAGGTCACTACTCGTGATCTTGAAGCGACCCGCCAGGAGCCAAAGGAGGACTTCTCAAACTTTGTAACTCGGTGGAGGGCTAAGGCCTCCATGATGACCATCCGGCCATCTGAAAAGCACCAAATCAAAATGGTGGTCCGTCACTTGCAAGGAAGATTATTACAGAAAATGATAGTCTTGACTTTGTTTACATTTGCTGAGCTCCATGAAATAGGAGTTCAACTTAAGGATGCGATGAAGCAGGAGCTGATAGACCATGAGAAGGAACAGCCCAAGAGGCCCATTACACGTAGCTCCAATGCAGCCACGACTGGTGGCACCTCTGCACGGCCTTCAGATGTGAGCATGGTCACCACCACGCCTAAAACTGCCACCCTTTTTACCGGTACATCCAATACAACTTCATAAACCTCGAGCCATCAAGCCCGAAACCAAAGGTTCTTTACCCCACTCTACATGTCTTTATCCAAAGCCCTAGGAGTCCTAATCAAAAATGGGCATCTTAAGCCGTTAGAACAATGCCCACTACCCGATCCTCTCCCTCCAAAACACAACCCGGCCAAATACTGTACTTTTCACCAACAGCATGGTCATGATACAGATCAGTGCTTCAGACTGCATTATAAGATTCAAGATCTCATTAACAAGAAGGTGATAGTGCCTCCCAAAAAGCCAAGCGTCACTACAAATCCTTTCCCACCATATAACCAAGTCCCTCTACCTCGGCATATAAACCTCATCCATACACTGGCCGTTCCTTATGACCCCAGTATATACATCACCCCTTTCCACCTACCTAAGCCGGCGTTGTTCATCCCTGAGAGCACAGACTTGTGCATGGTGAGCACGTCTTCACTTCAACCTGAACCAATGGTGGTGACAGTGGAAGATAAAAGGAGGTCAGCCTTGATAGAGAATGTCAGTCCGTTGCCGAGGGCTTTGAGGACTTATCTGATGGGGTGTACAACCCGAGCTGCTATATTGTGCCAATCAATCAAGCTAAGTTGGAAGTGGTGTTGCCGACTAGAATGGAGGTCAGTGTAGTTCAAGAAGATGGACCAAGTCAAAGATTAGATGATCTAGCCATCCTAGAGGAGGATATAGACAATTTGCAGTTCTTTGATGAGCAAGACCAAGGGGACGTGCATATTGATTGGTTCGATCTGTACAAGTCAATAGACAATTCTGGGTAGTTAAGTGATAAACCTGATATAGATGAGGGACCTAGATCAAAGATGGAAGAACAGAAAGCGGGAACCGCTGCAATAGCCGGAACCGCCGATGGAAAGGGTAAACTATCGGAAAACACCGACGGAGAACAATTGGCTCAGGAACTGGGCATTGTTAGTACTGTACATACAGAACAAAAAGCTGCGCTGGAGCGGTTTGGGCAAGAAATGAGTGAAAGTGACTGGAAAGCTGGAATGGCTCAACACCCCGTGAGGAATGTTTCTGCTGAGAGAACACTTAGACTGGAACCGAACAATTATGTGTCGATTGCCAGAGGTATGTGGTGCAAAGATGATGATATGCATCTTGCCTACACTGACGAGGATTGGGGTGGCCTTCCTGACAATACTTGGTATGTAGAATAAGTCGACCACATGACAAGAAGTGGTTGATATTTCAAACCACCGCATTTGGACCAACCCAAGGCATCTGGGAACGATAAAGAAGTTGAGAAACAAAAGGAAAAATAGTTAGAGAAAGAGGCTATGCTGAAATAGTTAAAAAAGATTCAAGCTGATATATCTATCTAGGGGCTGCTTATGGCTTCGCGAGTGCACAGGCAGGCTGTACTGGCGACAATGGATAAAGCCAAGTTGTCCATCGACACCACCCCAGAACAACTGGTGGGATTAGTCTTCCCAGGAGGCGTTGTGCCAACTTTAACCTTTTCAGACAAGAAATTACCGCCAGAAAGCTCTACACACAACAAACCTCTATACATATCTGTAAAGTGCTAACAAAAGTGGATACCAGTGGTATTGGTTGACACTGGGTCAACAATCAACGTCAGTCCTTGTCGTACGGCTTATGTTATTGGCCTGAAACTGGCCGATTTTGTGCCTACCGCCCAGGTGATCCGGGCGTATGACAATACAAGCAAAGAGGTGATGGGGAGACAGTGCAGATTAGAATACAGGTTGGCCCAGCTCAACAGGACATCGAGTTCTATGTCTTGGATGTTCCGGCCACTTTCAACTTACTACTTGGGTGACCTTGGATACACCAAGTGAAAGCTGTCTCTTCTACCCTCCACCAAATGCTGAAGTATCCCCATGGAAAAGGGGTGGTCATAGTTTTCGGGAATTCATCTATACATCCTCCACCAGAGGTCAGTACACCTGTACTGGAGATTGTGCATGAGGAAGATGATGTTTTCCTTTCGAGGTTTACCTTGGCTGAGGCCCGAGTAGTTCAAAATATCTTGGCTGTTGATGAGGGTTTATATGTTAGCGCTCAATCTGTGTACTTCATGAACAAGCTCCAACACATTCTAGGAATGGGGCTAGGAAAGAGTGTCCAGAAGGGCGTTATTGCATTGGCCGATATGCCACATAACCCGCATGCCCTTGGTCTTGGCTATACGCCCACCAAAGAGGAATAGGTGAGGAAAGGGAAAGAGATGGCAGAAAGTAGGGCTGGGCATAGGATCATCCGAACCGCCCAAACCGCCCTACCCGATCCGAACCGCGCATATATGGGCGGTTTCGCAAACACATTAAGGTAGGGTGTGGTTTGGATTTTATGTAACTTTCGGGTTGCGGGCGGGTTGCGGGTTTGACCCGCACCCGCCCAACCCGCCCGCATAAAACTCTTTTTTTTTTTTTTTTAATCTGATCTGACCGTTCAAAATAACCACTTTTTTGCCCCTTTAAATTTGATCGTCCAAAACAAAGAAAACCCTAACCTAACCTAATCAAACTCACTCACTCATCACTCATTCAGAATTGTATCTCCTCTCTTCCTCTCGGTCTCTCTCTCACTCTCACTCGCGATTTTCATCTGTGCACTCAGCGATCGAATATCTCTCTCACAAGATCGACCGATCGATCGACCTCATCGCACACAGGTAAAGCCCCTCTCTCTGATCTCTGTCTATGTTTCTCTCTCCCCGATCTTTGGTTTTTTTTCGAACATATGAGATCTGTCTCTCTCTGACTCTGATCTGTCTCCCTCACTATCTCATCTCCCTCACTCTCTCATCTCACAGTCTCTTACTCTCTGGTTTTGCATCCACACCGATCGGCTCTCTCTCTCTCGCCCCGATCTCTGTCTGTGTTTGTTTGTTTGGAATGTATAATCTTTGATTTAATTTTTGATTTAAGCAACAGATTTTTTGATTTAAATCTGTCTGTGTAATTTTTTATTTAATTTTTTTTTGGAATCTGTATTGAAATTGGATCTGTATTGAATTTGTATAGATCTGTCTGTGTTGGATCTGTATTGAATTTGTATAGAAGCATGGTTTACACTTTTGAAATTCATAGATCTGTTTGCAACTTCATAGATCTATTTGGAATCAATCTGTTATTAAAAATAATTCTGTTTTTTTGAATTAATTTTTGATTAAATCTGTTGAATTAATCTGTGATTGTTTTTGTATACTATTACTGATTTTTTGGGTTTATTCGATTTATGAGTTTTATTTGTAACACGAATTTGTGATTTACATGTAGATTGAGTTTTAGGGAATTTTAATCAAAAACTGAATTTTAATAAAAAAACGACTAAAAGTGCATTTTAGCCTATAAATGCCTACCAAGTTGTATTTTAAAGTGCATTTTAGTAGTCATAATGCTGATATTGTGGACAAGTTTTCATCCTTAAAGTGCGTGCAAATACATGGCCATTTTAAGTTTCTGTGATCACTTTTTTTTATATGTAATACATAAATTATGATGATGATTCCAACTCCTGTAATGTCTTTCTTCCAGAAGATGAACTTTTTCCTTTTAATGCATTGCAGAACTGCACAGCCTGTTTGAATTTAATATGATATCCAGATTGCCTAATTATATACCTTCAACTTTTCAAAAGTCTTCTTGATAGTTTGTGTTATGTGCAAGGAAGAAGAGTTAATCCAGTCTTCTTGATAGTTTGTGTTTGTGTTAGCCTATAAAAACTGATTTACATGTAAAACTGAGTTTTAGGGAATTTTTGATTAAATCTGTTGAATTAATCTGTTTGATTGAATTAAAATTGAATCCTTGACTGTTTTTGTAATCCAGTTTAAATGGAGGATAGTATTCAATCTCCCGCAATCAATCTTGTACCTCCGGAATCCTCTAATTCTCAAATGAATCCCCTCTTAGTCGAACCCGAACATGAACCTGAACCTAAGCCTCCTAGACCCCCAAAGAGAAAGAGTGAGGGTGGAGAGGGGAGAGCACCATCCACAGTTTGGGATCATTTTGACAAGGTTGTAGGGACCGATGGGAAGCGTAGAGCCGTATGTAAATATTGTAAGAAAGAGTATATGGCTGACTCTAGACTTCATGAGACTAGCAATTTGAGGAGTCATACACCCAATTGTAAAGAATATCGAAATAGGGATACAGATGGTCAACAAACATTAAATCTTAAACCGAAACAAAATGAAAAGGGTGTTGAGGTTGTAGCAACAATTTTTAATTTTGATACTTGTAAAAGGGCTCTTGCGGAGATGGTTGTCATTGATGAGTTACCATTTAGATTTGTGGAGGGTGTTGGGTTTAGAAGATTTTGTAATGTCATGCAACCCAAATTCACACCAATTCCCTCTAGTCAAACCATATCTAGAGAAGTGCTCAACATATTCAATAATGAAAGGGATAAGTTAAAGAAGGCCATGAAGGGTCGTAGAATTTGCTTTACTACGGATACTTGGACATCTATTCAGAATTTGTGTTACATGTGTTTGACTGCTTATTTCATTGATGATAACTGGAAACTTCAAAAAAGAATCATAAATTTTCAACAAGTTGAGGATCACAAAGGAGAAACATTGGGTCGAAAAATTGAGTCGTGTTTAATTGAGTGGAACATTGATAGCATATTCACCTTAACAGTTGATAATGCTAGTTCAAATAATCTTACCATTCAATATTTGAAAACGATAACCAAAGATTGGAAGGGGACTATTTTGCAACATGAGTTTATTCATATGCGTTGTTGTGCACATATTCTTAATCTCGTTGTGAGTGATGGGTTGAAAGAAATGGATGATTCTATTGCCAACATTAGACTTGCGGTGAGATATGTGAGGTCTTCTCCTCATAGGCATGATGTTTTTAAGAAGTGTGCGGCCACACTCAAACTTGATTCAAAAGCTCTTGTATGCCTAGATGTACCAACTAGGTAGAACTCTACCTATTTGATGTTAGAGGCCACCGAAAAGTATGAGAAGGCTTTTAACCGATTGAAGTTAGTGGATTCCAACTTTGAACCTTATTTTAAGAATGTTGATGGTGGCATAAGAAGAAGTCCGAATGAGTTGGATTGGAAAAAGTGTAGAATTTTTTTGAGGTTTCTAAAATTATTTTATGTTGCAACCAAGAAATTTTCGGGGTCTCTCTTTGTTACTTCCAATGCTTTTAACAAAGTGATGTTTGTTATTGAAAGCAAAATTAACCAATTAATTTTGGAGGAGGATGATACTTTGAGCACAATCGCAAAGACTATGAAGCTAAAGTTTAGCAAGTATTGTGGGGATGGAAGCAAAATCAATTTGTTGTTGTATGTTGCGGTGGTTCTTGATCCTACCAAAAAAATGACATACTTGGAGTTTTGTTTTTCCAATTTATTTCTTGGAGATAATAGGAAGGTGGAAGAGATGGTAGACAAGGTTAAGAGTTGCTTGAGTCGTTTGTATAGCCATTATGTCACACTTTATCCTTCAAATGAGAAATTTCCAAGTGTGAGTGAAGTTGTGAATATGGTGGAAGATGATGATGATGATGATGATGATCCCTATTCTTTAGTTGACTCCCAATTTAATTCCTATTTGGAGGGGCGATGCACTAGTGGATCTAAGTCGGAATTGGAACAATATTTATCTGAGGTTGAAAATTTTGCAAAGAATCAAACATTTGAGATTTTGGATTATTGGAAGTTGAATGCAACCAAATATAGGGTGTTATCACAACTTGCTAGGGATGTGTTGGCCATGCCTATTTCTACCGTTGCATCGGAGTCGGCTTTTAGTACGGGAGGATGTATTCTTGACCCATTTCGTAGTTCACTCTCGCCTTCTATGGTTGAAGCTCTTGTATGTACTCAAAATTGGCTTCGAAGCAACCTTCCAATTTCTCTTCGAAAGTCGATGGATGATGTGGAAGAATTTGAGCAATATGACTCTGGTAAATGAGAATTTATTTATCTTTATTTTAATTTGTATTATTATTCATTTTCTAATGTAAGTTTTATTAATATTCTCTTCTTGACTTCTAATTAGGTACTTTGGAGTCAAGCTCATCTTCAACTTCAACCTATAATGTTGATGCTATAATTGATGTCTAATATCCATTTACTCATTGGTAATTTTTTCATATCAACACATTTTCTTACTATATTGAGATGCAATATATAGACATTTGTTTATTTTTTCATTTCTTACTATCTATAATTGAAGATTAAAGTTTATATTTTTTCAATTTGTCTGTGTAGGGTTCATCAACCAAATGCATGGAATTAGAATTGGAATTTGCGAAAGTTGAATTGGATGTGATTCATGAAGATGAAGTTTGATATCTTAGAAGTGTTTTAATTTTATTTCATGGGTTTGTATTGAATGAAGTTTAAGTTTGACAACAATTTTTTTTTTTTTTAATTGTGTTTTGGTTTTGGATGAATGTAACTTAATGAATTTTTTTTTTTTTTTTCATTTTGGATGAATGTAAGTCAATGAAGAATTACTCTTCTTTTTTTTTTTTTTTTGGAGGTTAGGAATGATGAATGTTGAATTTTTAATGTAAGATTGGAATGATGAATGTTGAATTTTTAATGTAAGATTTTCTTATTTGGATTATGAATGATGAATGTAAGATAGGATGAATGTAAGTTAATGATAGAATGTAGATATTGAATGATTTGTTTAGGTTACGAATTGAATTTGTTGTGTTTTTTTATTTTATAAGTTTTAGTTTATTAATTATTAATGTTGGAGCATTTTAGAAAATATGAGAAAAAAGGTTTAAAATAAAGATTGACAAAATGGGGGAAAAAAAAGGTTTAAAAATAATTTTTTGAAAAAAAAGTTCAATCCGCAAACCACCCGCAACCGCCCGCACAACCGCGAACCCTATCCGCACAAACCGCAAACCGCATTGCGGGCGGTTGCGGGTTGATTTTTTCCCAAACCGCATAGATGCGGGCGGGTCCAAACCGAACCGCAAACCGTCCTAAACCGAACCGCGGACACCCCTAGCAGAAAGAGCCAAAGCTAAGCAGACCGAGAAGCACTATGAGCTTGTGCACCAACCAATTCAGGGAACGTTGAATGGTTATTTTGTTCGGGAAGGGGAAGACTTCCCATTTTGTGGTTTCCCCGAACCCTGGTTCAACTCTAAGAGGTAGCGGGTTCCCGGCTTCGAGATTTTCTTTGACTTGCAGCTGCAAAAGAGTGATACAGAAGAACAGACTGAACTAATTGTTGAAGCTGCGAAGATCATTGAAAGTGCTTCCAATAGCAGTGAACTTGAAGTAGGAGTAGCACTAGCATGTCTCCTTTCGGATCCTCTGATCGACTCAGAGAGCTTGGGGGATAACTTGACCGTTTCTATGATCGGGGACCAACCGAGTGTGAACCCTTCTAGCAGCATCTTGGATGCATCTGACGCACCATCCCTCATTTGGCAGCTATAGGAGGGCTGCATGTCTAGCAGTTCTAAGTCAAGTAATGAACTAGAATCTGATTCCACAGAATCTGTGGAGTTGGAATCAGATTTCGGATCTTCTGAGTTTGGGTCTAGTATTCCTGGGGTTGATAACCTGGATACCAAGGTTTTGTCTAGGTCGTCTTTTTCCTTTTCTTTTAAGTCGGTTGTAACCGAGGAATTAGATGAGCTGGACCTTTTGAATAAGAATGCCACCACAGATTCTGAGTACTTCTCTGTGCCTCTTGTTTATTGCATTGATCATGATTTTCAAAATTTTGATGAAAACAATGAGGAAGGAATTCCTCTGGTTTTAAAACATTTGATTAATCGAGAGGATGAGAGGTTTGTAAAAGCCCTCGTTGATGAAATCATTCCAATTAATGTGGGTACTGAGAAGGATCCGCGTCTGGTCCAGATCGGGTCCACGTTGTCTTCGGAGGAGCGCGAGCGTTTAGTCGCTTTATTAAAAGATTTCAAAGATGTTTTCGCGTGGTCCTACGAAGACATACCTAGAATCGACCCTGAGATTGTATAGCATCGAATCCCTCTTGACCCTGAGGCCCGACCCATCAAACAGAAGTTGCAGAGGATACACCCGGATTGGGCTTTGAAGATTAAGGAAGAGGTCAACAAGCAGATAGACGTAGGATTCTTGCTAGTATCTGAGTATCCGAGTTGGTTAGCCAACATTGTTCTAGTGCCAAAGAAAAAAGGCAGAATTCGGATGTGTGTGGATTTCAGATATTTGAACAAAGCCAGTTCAAAAGACGACTTTCCTTTGCCGCACATTGATGAATCAGTGGACTTCACCACGGGCCATGCATTGCCCTCCTTCATGGATGGATTTTCCAAGTATAACCAGATTCTGATGGCACCCGAGGACAAAAAGAAAACTACTTTCACTATGCCATGGGGAACCTACTACTACAAGGTGACGCCGTTTGGGCTGAAGAATGCCAAGGCTACCTATCAACCGGCTGCAACCAAAATTCTACATGATATGATCCATAAAGAGGTCGAGGTGTACGTGGACGACATGATTGTCAAGTCCAAGGAAAAAGAGGGCCACTACACCGCCTTAAACAAATTCTTTCAACGGATCCGAGAATATCGGTTGAGGTTGAATCCGCAGAAATGTACTTTTGGCATAACAGCAGGGAAAATGCTGGGTTTCTTGATCACACAGAGGGGCATCGAGGTAGATCCTTCCAAAATTAAGGCCATCCTAAAAATTCCATCACCAAGGACTGAAAAGGAGGTGCGAGGCTTTCTGGGTAAAGTGCAATTCATAAGGCGGTTTATTTCTAAATTAACCTTGACTTATGAACCACTATTTGGTCTCCTGAAGAAATGAAAGAAATTCTGATGGGATGACCGATGTCAATATATTTTCGAGCAGATCAAGCAGTACCTTCAGAATCCACCTGTGTTGTCGTCGCCAGAGCCAGGGAAGCCCTTGATTTTGTATCTGACAGTAACGAGCACAACGATGGTATGCATGCTTGCTCAGGAATCCGAGGATAGAGTAGAGAAAGTCGTCTATTTCCTAAGCAAGAAAATGCTGGATTATGAAACCCATTACACCCCGTTAGAGAAAGCTGGCTTAGCCTTGGTATGGGCTACCAGGAAGTTGAGGCACTACTTGTTAGCTCACTCCATAATTCTAGTTTCAAAATTAGATCCTATCAAATATCTCTTTGAGAAACCAACGCTTACGGGTACGCTAGCTCGTTGGTTGCTTCTCCTTTCTGAATTTGATCTAAAGTACGTTACTCGCAAGTCAGTCAAAGGGAGAGCAGTAACAGAGTTCCTAGCAAATCACCTAGTGGAAAGGGATGAAGCAGTAGAATACCTGTTCCCAGATGAAGCTATTCTGCAAGTCGAGGAAGAGATTTGGATAATGTACTTTGACGGAGCGTCTAACTAATACGATTATGGGATAGGGGTGTTGCTGATAGCACCCAAAAATTTCCATATACCTTTAGCATTCAAACTCCGGTTCAAGGTATCTAATAACGAAGCAGAATACGATGCGTGTATCGCTGGTTTGGAAGCCACCCTGGAACTAGGGGCAAAAAGGTTGGACGTCATTGGGGACTCGAACCTAGTTATGTCTCAAGCAAAAGGAGGCTGGAAGGTTAAAGAAGAAAAGATGAAGATCTATCACCAAACCCTGGATGTTCTAATTTCCAGTTTTGAGAAGTTGACTTTCACGCATCTACTAAGAGAGAACAATAGGTTCGCTGACGCCTTATCAACTCTATCTTCCATGATAGACATCTCTTTTAGAGTCCGGATGCATCCGATCATTATTGAGCAGAGATATAAGCCAGCCTACGAGTCTATCACCGCAATAGATGAAGTGCAAGATCAAAACCCTTGGTTCTATGATATCTGAAACTTCTTGAAAAATGAGGTTTATCCACCAGGTGCGAATGCCAAAGATAAGAGAGCAATACGGCGAATGGCCGTTCAATTTATCATCTACGGGGGTAAACTATACAAGAGAGGTCATCTGGGAATGTACAAGTTGTGTCGACCTAGAGGAATCAAAGCGCCTAATGGAGGCTATCCATGGAGAAGAGTGCGGAGCGCACATGAACGGAGTAATGTTAGCTCGGAAGATTCTCAGGCAAGGTTACTACTGGTCTACTATGGAAGAGGACTGTATCAGTTTTGTTCGGCAATGCCACAAATGCCAAGTTCATGCCAATCACATGAATATTTTGCCGTTGAAGCTATACAATATGACTTCACCATGGCCTTTCTCAGTCTGGGAAATCGACGTCATCGGCGTAATCACACCGAAAGGGTCAAATGAGCATGAATACATTTTGGTGCAATTGATTATTTCACGAAGTGGGTGGAAGCTCAGTCTTATGCAGTGTTGAAAGCAGCGCATGTGGTTAAATTCATTCAAAATAACATCATTTGCCATTATGGAGTCCCAAATGAGATCATTTCAGATAATGGCTCCCATTTTAAAAAAGAAGTAATTGACTTGTTGGAGAAATACAACGTGGCTTTTCATAAGTCATCCACATATCAGTCACAAACCAACGGAGCTATTGAGGCTGCCAACAAGACCATCAAGCATATTCTGCAGAAGATGGTTAAGACCTACAAGGACTGGCCAGACAAATTGCCATTTGCCCTATAGGGTTATAGGACTTCAATTCAGACGTCTACTGGGGCAACTCCTTACTCTCTTGTTTATGGGATAGAAGTTGTTCTGCCAATCGAAATAGAAGTTTCGTCGCTGTAGGTTATGGCTGAGTATCAGATAACAGAGGCAGACTGGCAGCAGAGCAGGTTTGAAGAACTGATGCTGTTCGATGAGAGGAGGCTGAAAGCACTGTACCATGTTCAGGGTTATCAACGCAAGATTGATAGGGCTTTTAACAAGAAGGTTAAGTCCTGGAATCTCAAAGAAGGGGATTTGGTGCTGAAAGACAACTGAGCTCTCATCCATAACCCTAGGGGCAAGTTCAAACACAATTGGACTGGTCCTTACATCATTGAAACTATCTGGTTGGGTAAAGCTGTTATTCTCATAGACCTAGATGGCCTAGAATTTTCCCAACCAATCAACATGGACAAGTTAAAGAAATATTACCCCTGAGAGGCTCGCTAGGTCGAAAGCCCGGAAGGGCGACCTAGGCAAAAGTTAGAGCACAAAAAAATTAGAAAAAAGAAAAATTGAGCTCGCAAGGTTGAAAATCCTAAAGGGCGACCTTGGCAAAAGTTAGAGCGCAAAAGGAAAGTGTTAATACTTAAGTGAACCCGAACCGAACTACATAAGGCCTGATTTCCATATTCAGGATACGTAGGCAACTTCATTTTGGAGTTCGGCCGTAAACACCTCCAAATCAACTGTCCTATCCGTGTGTTTGATCAGGCCATCTTTGTCTTTTCTTTATCTGAGTGTTCAGTTGTGATCCTTTTTGAGAGCTGGTTATAGTGCTGAGCAGTGCTATTCAGACAAGGGGTAATTTTTCTTTTTTTTTTTGGATTCGGGGTTATACATCTCGAGAATAGATTCCATGCGTGTCAAGTTGTGATCCTTATCGAAAATGGTTTTGAAAAGTTTTGATAAAATTTTATTTTTGCTCAAAATTTACCTTTTACAACTTAGACCATTTTTGGACCAAAAGGAAAATTTTCAGTGCTCACAACTTTAATTTCATTGATTTCAGCACAAAATTCTCCAACTTTCGATACAAATCAAAGCTGCTTTTTATTACATGCATAAAACTAGAAAAGTAAGATCAAAGCAATAAACTTGGGGCATAGATGAGTCAGATGTCTCTGCAACCCCCGCTTGTGCTCGTGGAAACTTCTGATGCCAAAGTGGGCCCGAATTATGCCTCATCTTCAAGCCAAGTCAGGCACTCGCCAGAAAGTGTGCAGCTGAAACTAGGGGCAGGGGCCAGAAGCTCTCTCGTCCTCCAAGCAGTAAGGTACCTATCCAAATGTGAACCTCGGATGGGGAATGAAACCGGGTATTCTACCCCCTCCTCTGGGCAAGTCTAATCATGTCCAAACTGACGCCTGAACCGAAATGAAAAGTAGAATACATAGTATGTCAAGCTAATCAGTTGAATGCCAGGTTACCGAGCCATGCTATAGCTCATTTCAATCAGATTAAGCTAGGGGCAACGCCATGCAATGTCAGCAACAGACCTGTTGCACATCCAATGGCACCACCATCCTTCATTCGAAAAATCAACTAGCTATTGGCAAAAAAAGTATGCTTGAGCTGAGTATGTGGGGCAGGAGTCCACCACCTTCAGCTTGTCCATAAGCCACACCTGGGGAGGGATGAAAGAAAAGAGAGATTAAAGAATAGAGAGGTGTACGTTGAGAGAAAAAGCGAGAAAAGGGCTTTGAGAGAAAAATAGAGCATGAGTGCTGAGAGATGTGAGAAATACATATTAAAAAGGGTGGGAAACATTACCTGAAGAAGTAGTAGACTCCCAGTGAATTTGTTTGTCTCTCGCCGATGAAAGGCATCTAAGCCCATCAATGTCTCGACCAACGCCAAACCAATGTAACTCTTGCCCTCTTTCAAAATTTAGGCTACTTTGATTAATCGAATGCTAGACCCGCCAAACCTAGGGGCAAGCAGGAAATGTGCTAGCATGCACAAACAAAGGGCGTGTTGTCAAAAACCCCGCCAAAGAAGATCACTGTGGTCGCCAACGGTAGAAAATTGATGAATTAGACTGGTAATGTCCAGCTCTCCATTGTGAACCAAGGATTGGGCCTCGTGTAGAATGAGCCCGCACATCCTTTCCAAAGCTTGAATGTGACGAAAACAATAAAGACGTGAGCTCGCACATCCTTTCCAAAGCTTAAATGTAGACAAGATTTCCTCATCGTGCCAGGACTCCATTAGCACTTGAAATTCTTCGGTTGTCGAGCATAGCTCTTGTCCTCCGAAGCTAAAGATGTGTGTAGTAGGGTTCTAACATCTAGCCATGGCATGTAGGAACGGAAAACATAGTGGAGTACGACTTAGCGGGAATAGTGCATTTATGCCAAGACCCCAGAAATTCACCTTTTCTGAGCCATCTAAAGTTGTAATCCAATCCGAGAGGTTTTGGGCAAGAAATGGCTCCATTTGTGGCAAAAATAGCAGCCAAAATGAGTTCTGGAGAAGAAATGACAAAGGTGAAGCTTTTGTAGAAGATAAGGTAGTGAGTTGAAGCCAGGTGGCAACAATCTGGAGTTTCCTCACATTGATGGCCAACCGGCCATTGATGATGGCCGACAGGCCACCTTGGTAGCCGACTGGCCACCACCGGTGGCCAACAGCCTCTGTTCATGGCCAACAGCCTTCTTGTCTATCTTGTTGTCCACCAATGTGCTGAGAATGCTGAAGGCATGTGTTTTGTTCTGTTCTTTATGCATTTTAAGGTCTTGTTTTGAGTCCTTTTAGTTCTAACAGGTTTTTTTGAATTGTATTTGAGTTGTTTTGTTTATCGAGTTGTTTTGTTGATTATCAAGTTGTTTTGTTTTGTTTATCAAATTGTTGTTATTTTGATTATCGAGTTGTATTACTTTGTTTGTTAGTGTTGGTTGGTTCATTACCCGATTAAGAGAGTTGCGCCAATGCCATGTTCAAAATTCATTATCAAATTCAATCATTTTTATGCAATGCGGTGCTCATGATACAAAATACAACACTTTTTCAAATGAAAACTGGTTTTCATTCTGATCTTGGTTTTCTTTTACAAAAGTGCAGTACAAGTTTTTGAAGCAAATAAAACTTGTCAGAACTATAAAATGTGCTAACACTACTGACAAAAGAAGCTAAGCAAAAAAAAATGAATAAATAAATAATAAATAAACTACAAGAAAATCAACGCAAGTCGCCTCAGGCTTGTGATGCCCTCTTCGTCCTCTTTCTCAGAGAAAGGGGCTTTGGGGCACTGTCTCTGTCGGCGCCGCTGTCTGAGTCCAAACCGAAGTCTGAGCTGGCACCATCTCCACTCTCTGCCTCTAAACCTGCCTCAGCATCTACAGTCCCACTCTCGGAACCTAAGCCAATGTCATCGTCTCCACTCTCAGAAGACTCAGATTGTGGACTCATTGCCTCCTCGGAGCCACTCGTCTCGGTGTCGTCATCGCTCAAAATGGGCTCTGAAGGACCACTCTTATCTCAGGCACCTCTGGCTCTACCTCGGCTACATGCCGGAGCCTGTCTCTCTCTCCTCCCTACCACTAGAGGAGGCATCGCTGGTGCAGGTGTTATAGTTGCCGCCGATGTTGTCGATATGGGTGGGACCTGAAAACACAGTTGTCATATGTCAGTCACAGTATGCGTATCAGATACAAGTATGGTGTGCAGAATGAGTATATGCAGAAGTCAGGTACAGTGTATGAATACAGTATGGAAGTGCAATATTTCAAATGCAGTGTATTAGTGCAGTATGGGGCAGTATGGGGAAGTTTTCAGTTGAAATGTCAGTTTCAGTGTGCCAATGGAAATTTGATGACTAGAATGCAAGAAAACTGAAGAAATGACATAAATGTCGTAGAAGCTGAGCAGTGCCTCCCTCTTCAATATCATACCCTCAAATGAGGCTAGTAGCTCCAGCAGATCCTCGGTGTATCCTGGGAGTGCCTACAAATGCATTAGGAATGATTAATGTTCAAAAGGAACAAATATCAAAAAGAGATGGGAAAACTAAAAATGTGGTACATACCGGGGGTGCGTCATAAGCTCTGACATATCTATGCCCCACTACAGCAGACTCAATCGAAACCTGGTATGCCTCCCCAGTGTACCTCCAATATGTGAGTGCAACAGACAACTCCGGCCAGCCGGTCCTCTGCCCTGCCTAGGTAGCCTCTCTGCCATGCGCCCTGGTCACCCTAGCCGCCTTGGGCACTCTAGCTCTCTCTCTCTCGCAGCTGGAGCCCCCACCCTCTCACCTTTATGAATACCGATCAAAGGAGGCATAAGGTGTTTTCGGATGAATGTCGAATAGTCCCCCTCCCCGCAATAGTAATCAGCCTCTAGGCCCTCCGTGAACTAAATCATCTCCTGGAAGGTGAGTCTCTCTGTGGCTCTCATAGATGGTGGAGGTGCCATGGGAACTATCGGCTCAGGTAAGCCCATGGTCTGGTGCAAGAACCGCTCGCCTAAAAACCAGGCATGAAAAATCGAGCCCTCAAACAAAAGTCGATAATGGGAGGCTCCCCAAGATCCAGTGAACTGGTCCTTGACTCCGGCAGGCATCGTCGCCCAAGGCTGCCAAGTGATCTGTAAATAGAGAATGCACAGATTGTTAGTGGCCATCAGATATCGAAGTATGAATCAGAGCCCAAGTGGAATGAAAATGACTGTGAATTTTGAGTTACCTCTGCCGCGGTCACGGTGTCGAAGTACCGACGAAAGAATGGAAAAGTCTCCCTGGTCTTCCGCAAGCACCTACCGTCGTACCAATAAGAGTACGGCACAACGGGGGACATCTCCACCTCCGGCTCCGGAGCGAGAGTCGGGAAGTATGCATATACCCAAAGCTGTAAGAGAAGGGGCAATAGTGAGTATACAGTGTACAGTGTACAGAAAGTACAAGCGCAGATGCAAAAAGCATAATGTGTGCAGAAGGTGTGTACAGTGTACAGAGAGTACAGATGCAGAGGATGCAAAGTGTACGGTGCAAAAAGCACAGTATATGGGTGTAAACAATACAGTATGCAATGTACAAAAAGTGCAAAACAGGAAGCACAGAAACAGAAAGCAGAAAATGTAAAACAAAAATGTAAAGCATACCTCCCAGGCTTGCTAGTAGCCGCCGACTCTGTCTCTACTCCTGCGAGATGTCGAACTCATATAGCCGTACAATGTGGCTAAGCCAGCACCTCCCCAATCGTAGAGTCGGGTCTATGGTAAGTCCACCAAGGCACTCAGAAGATACAGTCCTATAGTGCTCCCCCTGTTCGCGAACAAAGTGGTACTGAAGAGGAACATCAAATAACCTTGGGCGTAGTGCTCTGTCTCCTCTGGTGTCTCAAATGGTGTCTCCAGCTCGGTTCCCTGAAGCCGCTCCGCAAACCAACTGTACCACACCATCTCCAATCGGAAGTAAGGTGGTCGTATCCCTAACAAATAGATCCAGATAGCCTCCCACTCGCCCATGTCTGTATCATAAGGGATCGAGTGTCCCCCTACTCCTATGCCAGTGAGCATAAAGAAGTCGTAAGGAGTCATCGTCATCTCCCTGGCAGTAAAGAAGTGGAAAGAATTGGCCGTATCCCACCACCTCTCTACTAATGCTCCAAATAAGGGCCGACTCATAATAAAGCGTGATAACCTCGTGCAGAATGAACCAAAGTCGGCCTCATTAATGATGTGGCAGACACCGTCAGGAAGCTCTATGTACTAGTCCCTCACGGACATGGCTCCATAGCCTCTGATAGAGCGAGAATCCTCCTGTGATCAAAACAGTGATATACAGCAACATGAGAACAAGCAGATACAAAGGCAGTGTAAAAAATACAGTGCAAGAGTGTGATTAGGGCAAGAAATACAGTAAGAGGGCAAGAAATGCAGTGTAAACAATGCAACATTATAGTTGAAACAAGGAATACAGTTATAGCAAGAAATGCAATGTACAGTGGAGAAAACAAAAGAATACAGTGTATACCTTGGTGGTGCCGTAAGACAATTGGGAGTCCGGCTCTCGTAGCAAGAGGTGTTCTGGTGCACCTCGCGCAAACCCTCTAAAACCCCAGATGCCCTTGGATGGTAGCACATACGTCTGAGGATGATATGTCGTCGGATCAAAAGGTCAAATCCTGGGTAATAGTAGCATCGGCTCAGGCTCTACCTCTATCTCTGGAGACAACTAGGGTGGGATCTCCGGAGAAGTTCCATCGTGGGATAGATCATCCACCATCTGGAAAGGAGATGGAAAATCCGTGAAAAGTGAAGGAAAATGAGGAAAATAGGTGGAAAATGCCAAAAGTCAACCCTAAGAGAGAGAAAAGGGAAGAAAAAGTCGAAGCCCAGAAAAAGGCACCAAACCCAAGAAGAGCTCGAGGGAAACAAGTCTCAAGTGGTGAAACTTCAAGAAAAAACACCGAAATCAAATTTCAATCGGTTCAAAACGGAATAAACTAAGAGGGTTTAGCGAAGAAAATGTACGTGGGGCATTAGAAAACACGTAGAAAGTGCGGATCTAGAGAGAAGGAAGGTCTAGAGAGAGAAAGGTGAAATTTCGGATGCCTTGGTGTGTGGAAATAAAGCCCCAAGCTTTATATTTAAAGACCCATGTGTGAAAAGACCATTTTGGCCCGATCTGCCATCAGTGACTGACTGGCCACCACTAGTGGCCGACAGGCCCCATTGGTGGCCGACAATGTTTAAGGGTGGCCGACACCCTCCCCTTGCGGCCGTCTAGTGCCCAGTGCTCCTTCATTGAGTTTTGATGTTGTTTTGTATCCTTATTTCTCAAGAAATGCATGGAATGTCACTGTTAAGTTCAAATTGCCTCTGCGGAAACTCCAAACTGTGTCTTTAGTGCATGATGTTCATTGCTAGTCAACATGGACGAGGTGTATCCTTTTAAAACATGTTGTAACTCGTCCGAGAGGTAAATCGGAAGTTGCTACTCAATTTGTTGTGTTGAGAATGCGCTTTCATCCTTGCATAGAATATACATTGTGCACATGCGTAGAACATACTTTTTGCATATATGGTCTTGCATAGAATATGCACTTCTCCCTTCATGCATAGAACATGCTTCCAATTTATCTTGCACAGAACATGCTATTAATACATTTGCATAGAACATGCCTTAACATTACTACAATTGTGCATAGAACATGCACCCTTACTTTGTTGTACTTGTTGAGTTTCTTTCTTACGCAGGTACGATATTGTATGTACAGTTCATTCAGCGGAGCCAACACAGTCGAACGATATTGTATGTACGGTTCATTCAGCGGAGTTCCGGGTGAAATCATTTGTTCCCTTCGAATCACATCCTTTTACTCCCTCTCCTCACACGTGAGACGCGTTAGGATCACTCATTTTGGTTAAAAACATTTGGGTGTGTCCTGGTGTTTACACGACTCCTTTCGGTTAAAAACATTTGGGTGCGTCCCGGTGTTTACGCCACTCCTTTTTGGTTAAAAAAATTTGGGTGTGTCCCGGTGTTTACCCCCCTCCTTTTGGTTAAAAACATTCAGGTCCGTCCCGATGTTTACACCACTTCTTTTGGTTAAAAAACATTCGGGTGCATCCCGGTGTTTACACCACTTCTTTTGGTTAGAAAACATTCAGGTGTGCCCCAATGTTTACACCACTCCTTTTTAGTTAAAAACATTAAGGTGTGTCCCGGTGTTTACACCACTCCTTTTGGTTAAAAACATTCGAATGCGTCCCCATGTTTACACCATTCCTTTTGGTTAAAAGACATTCAAGTTCGTCCCAATGTTTACATCACTCCTTTTTGGAAAAAAAAACATTTGGGTGCATCCTGGTGTTTACACCACTCCTTTTGGTTAAAAACATTTGGGTGCTTTCCGGTGTTTATACCAACCCCTTCGGTGAAAAAACATTCGAGTGCGACCCAGTGTTCACACCACCCTTTTCCTTCTTATGTGTGCAACACATTAGGATTTCGGTTGAGACCTCGGGTGCGCCCGACGGTTGCTCTTCGCCTTTCCTGCGCATCGCATAGTTAAGTTTACATAATTTTCTTAAATCCTTTTTGCATGAAATATGGTTTGGTTCGTAATTCCAACGTGTGGCATGTTTACTTACTTGCGTTTGTGTTTAAGGTTGCTATACCTTGTTTCGGCTTGTTTAAATGTGGCATTTTCATTGCATAGCATTTGCATCTAAATGTTTCATTACAACCTCATTACATGATCATAAGTTATGCTCCTGCATCATGCATATCACTTGCATCTTGCCCTAGAACTACGCTGGTTTGATTCCTTGCAAAGGGATACATAGGTAGCCTGCGGGCGCAACCGTTTTTTTCTTGCTTATTTGTTTGTCCAAGTCTTCGACCTTGTCAAAATGGGTCGTCTCTGGGCTTTTACATTCACTCCCATCACTTCATGACTTCCGAGTTATGTCAAAGAGGGGCAACTGTAGACACCCCATTTTTTACCGTCCTCAAGACTTGGATGTCATCACTTGTGCATATGGTGATTGTGATTGCAATTTGCATGTGTTCGTTTTGAGTGCCCGAAGTCCTTGGCAGAACGCCCTGTCTTTGAGCCTGGAACTTGTGGTGACCTGTCGGCCACCACCATACGCTGTCGGCCATTGGTGTGGCCGGTCGACCACCAGTGTCTTTTTCCAGATATTTGTTGACAGTTGTGCCAACTGTTAACATACTGAGCTGCATCTCCCTACACGTGTATAGTAGGATGTTTCTAAGCTCAAGACTTGTTTTCTATATATATGGGGGTTCCTTCCCCACTGTTGAGGGTTAGAAATTTTGGAACAAAAAATCTTAATCTCTTTCTCTTTAGATTTCTCTCTCTCTCTCTGTTGCAATTTTGTGCTTAGTTGCTTGTTTTCTCTACACTTTTACATACCCTACCATAATCAAAGTTGCTTCTCTTTGGGCTGAGGTTATTTGAGACCCTCCTTGAGCTCTAGCAAGCGGTTTTAGCTTGGTTTGGTGCCTAAACTTAAGCTTTGCTTCAAAGGTATAACACTTGCCTTGTTTACTTTGTTTCAATATACTTGTTTTACCATCTTTCCTTACTATTTTGGGGCTGGTTTTAAACTGTAAAAAGTTCTGTTTTTGTGGCTTAAAAGTGGTGGTTTGAGCCCTTTTTTAGTTAGGGGGTCATTCACCCTTCTTGCTTCTTCGTTTGTCAAGTTTTTGTGCCTTTATTCATCACTTTCAAACCAACTTTTGTTGGGCCTTTTAACCACTGAATTTTAGAGGTTTTTCAGTGGTAAAAAACTCATTTTGAAGTCCAAAATTGAATGAGTTAGCCTCCCCTCCTTGTGTCTTGTTTGCATGCCTAGTTAGCCTCATGTATTAGCTTAATGTTTTAGCTTTTTGTGGCTCAAGTCCAGCATGTTTTACACTTTGTTTTGACCTATTTTAGCTCTATTTTGGATGCTTAGTCCCTTTTGAGTCTTGTTTTGCATGGTTGTAGTGTAAGTTCCTTCACTAGCTTAATGTTTTAAGGCTTTAACCACCATTGGTTTGAGTTGGTTGCATGTTTTAGTGTCTTTATCACTTATTTCCAACACTTAATCATCTCTACAACCTCCCTCCTTTCTTGATTTTCTTTTTGTTTTGAAAGTGGTTTAAACCATTTGTTTGTTTAAAGCATGAAATTGAGGTGTTTGTGCTTAATGGTTTAATCCCTTTTGGGGTTCATTACCAACGGCATGACGTCTCTTTCATGCCTAATACAACCTTTGGTTGAAGCCTTCTTTCTATTAGAGGACACTCACCAATGAACTTAATGAATTAAGGAATGATTTGGTAATTAAAATGAGTAAACAAAATTGGCAAATAAAAGAGGCAAAATAAGCATTCTTTATGTTGCATTGCATGTGTTCAAATGGGACGTTAATTTGAACACAAGGAAAATAGGAAATTTCATACTCAAAAGTGATGAAATGTGCCATTTTCCTAGGTCTCCATTGCCTTTGATCATGCATGATAAGGTGGTGGTCATTTGAGTCTCATTTTGTATTTATTAAACTTGCACAATTGGTTTCACAAGCCATCATGCAATGAAATTGCTTGATTGATGGTTTACGAACCAAATCTCTTCCCTCCTTTGATTTTCCCTTGAAAATGAGAGGCAAAGTGTGCAAATAACCCATAAGAAATACACTATTTTGCTCTGTTTTGCTCTCTGTTGCAGCAAGGAAGTTCAAGATAGCAGTAACCGACAGCCACCACCAGTGGCCGATTGACCACCACCAGTAGCTGACCGGCCACCAATGGTAGCCGACCGGCCCCCTGTCGGCCACCAATGAAATTTGCACAATGTGTTGGTAAGATGGAGCAAAGGTGTTCTGGAAGTGTGCAGCATTATCAATGCTCAAATGTACAAACAGAGGCATTCAATAGTAAGGCAGTGGCTTTTCGGGTGGAAACCGAGCATGCATAGGCCTTCCTCGCCTCCCGTGATTAGCTAATTGGTTTAATTAGCAATAGCTTAAATACGTGTTTGTAATTGATTAGTTGTAGCTAATTAAGAGTTGTAAATAATTAGTTAGTTTAACTAATTATTCCATTTCGGTTTGTAATAATTAATTAGTTAGTATAGCTAGTTAATTACTTTCAAGTTTTGTATTAGTTAGCCTAATTAGAGTAGCTAGTTGGTTAGCTTATTCATTTGACCCTCCTTTGTGAGGATGTAATGTTGTAATAAGTGTGCGTGCGTGTGTGTATGTCTTCCAACCCCACGTCTTTCTCCTTTTTATTTAGCCACTTTGGATGGTTAGATTAGGAGCATCATATTTCAAATTATCATACCTTATGCTTCCATCCATTCATTTATATTGCATGCACCGAGACTCGGCGCATCATTCAAACTGCATCGTCATTTCAATAATTCTTTGAATATGTGTTTAATCGCATGTTGTTCAAATTGCTTCATATGCCATATTAGTAGCTGAGCCTATTAATTGCATTATTGCATGTGTTGCATTAGGCATCTTGTATAGTTAGGAATCATGCATGTTTTACTAACTCATGTTTTGCTAGCTTGAAGTACTAGGTGAGTTTTTATGCTTTAGCATACTCGCATGAATGTAAATGTTGCCATGATTAGCATGCTTGCCATGAGGCTATGTGCTTACTTGCTAAACTGCTTGAATGCCTGTGGATGAAGGCTTGTTGTTTGAATTGGAACGATTTAACAAATGTATGTTTTAAGCCCACTTTGTTGAGTGGCAAATCATGTTTTAAGCCCACCATGTTTGGTGGCAAATCCGCAAACTTTAAACCCACTTGAGGGTGGCAAATTCAAATCATTTTCGCAAACAAACATGAATTGAATTGTTCCAAATTGAGCAAACTAGTCTATACTTGATTGTGCGCATCACATAGTAAAGCTAGTCTAATAACCGGAACAAGAGCACATAATGTGAATAAAAATCATATCATGATTAGTAGAGGCCGATCTTTGATCAGGCGAGCGAAGGTGCTCAATTCATGACCTTCCCCTCTCGTGTACCTAAGTTCCCAAGTCGAGGCAACTTTGGTGATGACGGACACGTGGCCTTTAGCACAAGTCATGGGTTTCCTAAATTTTTCCAAAAATAAAATATTTAGGTGGCGACTCTGTATCTGGCAAAATAGTCCACTTTTGGCACTTTTTGATTCAAAATCAATTTTCCAAAACGATTTGTCAGATTTGGACTCTTTGGTGATTATCAGTTTCACATTGCACTTGTGAGATTAGATTCAGAACTATAGAAGTCCGAACTGTAGGGCTTCTTTCAAACCTTCCGAAAGGGGGGCGCGAAAAAGCTAAGCTACAATTTCTGGCGACTCTGCTGGGGATTTTAGAGAACTTGACTTGAACTCATGATATGTCATTTTATCTACACTTTATGTGTTTCTTTGCATTTACATTTGCATCAGTGCGCCTAAGTCGCAGTGTTTGCCATCTGCTATTCCTGAATGGTTTGTCGGAGGCTTGCTTGGAAAAGCTTGCCAAAAGGCTGACCGGTTGTGAGCTCTACCACGATGGGAACACAACCCTTGGATCTGGACTACCGTTGTACCGTTTGATCCTCCTTTCACTTCTCGGTATTAGGTGCGAGAGGTATTTTGGGTAGTCTTGCTGAGGTACCCTTTTTGACCAATCGGCCTGGTTGCATATCGAAAGTCGGAGAGACTGTTCCAAACTAGGACAAGTTGCTTACCCAAAATCAGGACTGTGTGAAACACTTTTCTTGAGTAGTGAACCCTCGTTCCTGACGAAACTAGGACAGGGTAGCCCTACCCCATCATAGGGGTGTTTTGGCTCTCACTTAACTGTTATGTGCTTTTAGAGTGAAACTCTACAGGAATGTATGTATCAGTTGCAAGTCTGGGTATCAGTTTTGGGAGGCAAAATTCAGTATTGAGCATAGTTCTACGGCTTTGATTACATCAGTGTATTGATTAGAATCTAAGCAGAGGTGCTGTGCGGTTTCTGATTTTTTTTTTTCTTTTTGCTTTATTTCTTTTTGCAAGGTAGTTTTTCACCATTGCTTCAGACAATTTTGTTACCCCCCAAGCACTCTGGACCCGAGTAAGAAGGATTTGCAGATTCGGGGATCTTGTCAGGGGACAGCCAGTGTTTGTTTCACTCCCACTGGTTACCAGAAGAAGGAGGATCGGGCAAAATTCGCCGATTCAGCAGTCACCTTTTACTACACCTACGCCCAGCCAGGCCCAGTCTTTTACTTCTACTGTAGAAAGAGAGTATTCTCCAGTCCTGATAACTCAACATCTCCCAGTCAGCATAGAAGATATGCTTCGACAACTCCAGCAGACCATTGAGACTATGCAGCTAGATGCTGCCCGCCAAGCTGAGGTCACAGCTCGCCAAGCAGATTTGATAGATAGGCTTCAGCAATAGCAACCACAACCAACAGTAGCCCCTGCATCCCATGCACCCTTAGCGGGTATGCCGGCACCTGAGGTCACAATCAATGTCCAAGAGAATATGGGCATCCCGACATATCTAATCCCACCTCAGACCTCCAAGGCACCAATTTACCAAATGGAGACGCCATTTGAATTCGAGGTTGACCCCACTGCATTAAAGGTCAACAAGCTAGAAAAACTCTTCAAGTGGGCACAGGGGGTGAATTCAATCCTTGACATTGATGATGGATACACAAATTTCACAGTAACTCTGCTAGACAGATTTAAGATGCCACATATAGATCGGTTTGACGGCTTCAGGGATCCTATGGTCCATCTACGGACACATGGCCTTTGGCACGAGTCATGGGTTTCTTAAATTTTTCCAAAAATAAAATATTTATGTGGCGACTCTGTATCTGGCAAAGCAATCCACTTTTGGCACTTTTTGATTCAAAATCAATTTTCCAAAACGATTTCTCGGATTTGGACTCTTTGGTGATTATCAGTTTCACATTGCACTTGTAAGATTAGATTCAGAACCACGGGAGTCCAAACTATAGGGCTTCTTTCAAACCTTCCAAAAGGGGAGCGCGAAAAAGTCGAGCTACACAGTGAGAACCAAAACAATGGTTGGAGTAACTCCTGTGTAAGGTCTATTGTCTTGATTTACACAAATGGCAGAACAGTTTCAGACATCACGTTCACTGGTCAGCCAATAAATCTGATAGGCTTTCACTACGAAAGGTTCAAGGCCAACAACTACCTTTTCTGATGCAGGGTTATTCCGTGTACTCTCTCTCCGAGTCTTTGTTGTTAAGCATTGTCCGTTTTTCTTTTTTTGGCCAATTTTTTTCATGTGGGGAATTGTTGGAAAATAATGGTTTTTCAATAACTTTAATTCAAAATTAAAGTGGGACCCAACCTCCAGTTGAGGTGAGTCTGAGTTGTTTTGTATTCTCTTAAGTGAGAAGATTGCAATACAAAAATAATGAGCTGAAACCATTAAGTTGTGAATGAAAATTGTCTCATAAGTGGGTATCAATAAAGTTGGGTTTAGATTTGGACTTAGTCTTAGTTTGGACTAGGCCTAAGCTTGTACTTGTGCATGTGCAGGATTTGGTCTTAGACTTGGACTTAGACTTAGTCTTGAGCTTTGGGTTGAGCTATGTTGGGCTTAGTTTCTGCATGTGAAGATTGAGCTTGGATTGGGTTGTGACCCAACAGCCGTATTCATTTTGCAACCCATCTAGTTTAATTCTCAAAACTTATGCATTATATATATATTATGATTTATATAATGATTTTGGAGTTTTGAACCTTTATAACTATAGCCCTAATGGCTAGAGTTGATGACCCCATTGATGTTAGCCTTCATGGCTAAGGCTCTACCCCTACTAGTATAAATAGAGACCTTTCTCCTCCAACTTAGTAGGTTGTTTTTAGAGAGATTTTGTGATGGAAAATAAGATGGTGTGTGAGAATCCTAACTTTTGTAAACCCTATTAAATCCCTTACTTTTAAATTATTTCCTTGAAATCGCTCAATTTCTTAATTAATTGCAATTTTAACCCTATGATCAAAATACATGCACCAACTGAAAACTCGCAAACCCTAATCGATTTCGATAACTTAGAAATCATTTATAATACCCTAATGTTGATTAATTGACTCCATAAACGTAGAATTACCACTTGAAAATCCTAGGTTTTTCTGGTTTTTATCACGCTCGTCAGTTGATAGCCTTTTTATTCGAAACAAGAAATTCAAACCGAATTAGATTCTCTAACCCTAACTTAGTTAAATTCTACTCTAAAATAAATGTTCCAATTCATAAATGAAGGCCTTAGCCCTCATATTTTACTTAAATCACAAATTGACCCCAAGTTAGTACCATTGTATATTTATATATTTGTACCACTTATTCATCAAATCTTTTGTACACAATATCTATGGAATTTGTACACAAAATAAATAGGAAAATCCCCCAAATATTGAGCACATGGCCAGCCATCACCCTCTCTAGGCTACAATCATAGGTACTTTAGAGACAAATTCCTTAAATCATGGAAAAAGTATCGTTGGTACCCCCAAATCAAGAAAAGTTGTCTTGTACTTGTAACTATCTTGGTTCTACTTAAGCCTAACCCTAACTAGATCATGCCTTAATACATTATTAGGCTCCCTAATGATCCCTCATTCCATTACATTCTAACTAAATACATCTCAATTCCATTCCATTCTAACCAATGGGCATTTTGGACCTTTTACAGCAATTTTATTATAAAAACACCACCACCCTCCACATGTTACACATCTCATACATTCACACACCTACACATTCATTTGAGAGAAAGAAAGAAGAGGAAGAGAGTGAACTTTGGTAGTGGAGGAGAAGAAAAGAGAAGAAAATTGTGTAAACACTTCACTAGGCAATCAAGTAAGCCACAACACAACTCTCTCTTTTATTTTCCCTTTTCAAATACATGCTCTTAGAATTTTTAAACATTCATTTCAGATGTGTTTTGATGGCATTCTTGTGTTAAAAATTAAAGGAGTTGAGCCTTGGTTCTACCCTTCTTGTATTTCTGTTAATTGGTATAAGACTACATTTTTCCATATCAATCTCTCAAACTTTCCAAAGACACGCACGCACCTTAAATTTTTGAGTTTAATACATACTATTTATCATATTTTCATTACAAGAGAAGTGGAAAATTTCCCCTAGTTGACCTCTTTTCTCACCAACTTTCTTATTTCAAGAATTATGCCAGAAAAATCTGTTTTACATCCAACTTTCAAAAATTATAGAAACATGTAGGAAAATCTTCTGGACCTCCATTTTATGTCAAAATCTTCCTTAAGGAGTTATCTTTCAATGAAAATTTGTTTCATTGAAAAAGAGTGAGCGGTTTAAAAGAACATTCGATTTTCGTAACGGTCGATGAATTTGGACAGCACTGGAGTGTTTCTTAAATAACTAAAAATCTAGAAAAGATATTCCATTTCCGAAACATGTGTTGAAAACTAGATTAAATTCTCTATGAACATAGGAAGTCCGAGTTCAGGAAAAATCTGAAATAGCCCTTTTGATTTTAATCTTTAAATGGTTACTGAATCTAGAAATTTGGTTTTGTATGGTTGTTTTATGCTCTTGTGTTCATGAATATGCTTATTAGTTTATGATCATGTCTTGGTATGATATTGCATGTGTTATGGTTATGTTCCCTATCTTTTTCATTTTAATGATGCTCATACTTATGTGGATATTACTATCTTGTTAATTTTATTCTAACTTGATTTAAAACATTAATCCAAACGGAAAACTTAATTGTGCAGCTAACGGGGTTTCGATCACTTGAATAATGAAGGATGATAATGTGTTAAGTATGTATTGATGGGATGTGCTCCCTAATTAAAGGTTAAGTCTTGCGCAAGCAGTTGTCGCGTAAACCCTTAAATGGAACGAATATATTGGGACTCTCTGCGATGGTTTGATTGGTGAGATAAGGTTGGGTCCAGATGGGACATTCAAGAGGATAAAACTTTTTTGGAAAGATAAGGTTGGATTCTGGGTGATAAAACCTTTTTCTTTTCGCTGTCCCTTTTGAGGCCCTGCGGTTGGCGCTATGCGGTATATAACCGTTGGTAGGCATCCGAGGTAAGTTTTGCAACAAAACAGCAAAAGGAGGAGTTTTGAATAGCCCGGTGTCCAATTCTTGTGATTAGGAGGATGAAATCTCTTTGGGGGATTTGTAGAATACTAACATCTAACCTTGTAATCCTTGTTATTAACTTGAATATCATGTTTCATTACTTACTTGTTATAAATGTGATGGTGTATTGGATTGGGAAAAATGGACAGGGTGTGCGTGCGTTTACTGGGCATTCAAAGCTCATGGCGTTTTATGCCAGGCATTGAAGACTATTAGACCGGTCGAAGGCAAAGTTGAAGCATTTGGGGACGTACGGCTACCCTACAAGGATTAAAAACTAGTTTGTAAACTTGTTTTGAGATTGAAAGTGATAGATCACATGTTGTATTTAAGACATGATTTTGTAATTTGTATAAATATAACATTTGTAACCTATCTTTATACTCCGTCAACTCATATAGGCCTTGTGTTAATACCTTGTCAAGATCTGTCAAAAATGTAGCTTTGCTATCTAAGGTAGTTGGACTTAGAAGGGAGGCTATTTTGACTCCTCCGACCTTCCTGGAATCTTGCTTGGTTATTAGCCAAAGGACTCATTAGTGACGTTTCCTACTCTTGTAATCTTAGATAAACCTTGTCTTTAATGGTTAATATATTATCTGATGTTTTCGATTTTTAGGGCGTCACATGGTGTTTTGAGATAAAAAGTTGGAGATGATTTTTTATACCAAAGAAAAAAAAAATTTCTTCTGTTGTTAGCCTCTTCTTTGGTTCTTGTAAGAGAGAGTACATTCATTGTCAAGTTTGCTGAAGCTATTCAGAAGGTGTTTCTGTATTAGTTGGTTTCGACTGTCGTATCTTGGAAGACAGACGCCGACGTACCTCCAACATCCATCGAGAGGTGGTGAATTTGTTTTAAGAAATATGGAATTTGATCACAATGGAGCATTGTGTGGTGGAATTAAAATTGGAACTATTCTAATACATCGTTACATATTACATTGCCATTCCATTTCATTGTTATCATGGATTTCGAATTGCAATTGAAAACTATTGTTTTGAGAAAGGAATTGTTTTTGTGAGACAAGATTATTTTGATTTATTTTGAGTAAATACGTTGGTAAGTTCGGATAGGGGGTATAGTTTGATATTGGTTAAGTTGGCCTGAGTGTCCATGGTAAAAGATCGAAAACACGCGCGGAAAAAGTATCACGTGCCTTCCTGTGAGAGACCAGTAAAGTGGGGATTTAGCAGTGCTCGATATGCCTACTTGCAGACACTAACCTAGGGATTACCTGAGTCATATTTACCACCTTGGAATTTTATTGAAATTGTTGGATTAATGTGTTTTCAATTAGCATTGTGCATAAGATTTTCAAAAGATGAGAAAAAATCTTTTGAATATGACATGGTATATGCATTCATCTCATAAGGTTGTATAAAATGTATTTGATGCTTTGCTAGATGTCATTATAAATTGTTTAATTATTTGATTCAATTGACAATGGAGTAATTGAATAAATTAAAAGAGAGGTCATGTTGCTATTGAGGCATGCTTATTTATTTAAGTTAACTAGTTGTGGTTAATTAAAATAAATTGGATTTAAGAGGTTATGTAATAAAATCATATGGTCTTGATATGTTATGATTTCACGTATATGTATGAGTGTTTGTATCCGCATATATTCTAATGTTATAATATGAGATTGTTTGGTGAGCTAGTGGTTGCTCACCCCCTACTTGTACATATGTATAGGGAATGTTTTCAGATTTGAGGATCAAACAACTTGGCATGATTATAAAGTGGTGATGAGCCATAGTGCTTTTTAATTGTTTCTTTTGTTGAGTTCTACGCTTTGTAAAAGGCAACACTCTCTTATTTATTGTAAGCCTCATGGCATTTCTTCTATTTGTATATAAATGACATTGTTGTATCACGAGAGGGAACATGTATATTTAATTATTCATCATTTCATCAAAGGATGAATTAACATTTGTAAATAAACTTAATTAATTAATATTGGTAATGTTATCTGAGTAATAAAATACGGGGCGTGACAAAACACAACAAACTCTCATTTTTGTTTTGTTTTTTGTTTTTTGTTTTTTTTTTTTTGTTCTTCAAACTCAAGTTATTTACCTACTTAAATTTGAGGGGGCTGTTAAAGCATATTTAGAATATATTACTTTCCATATTTGTTAGGTTTCTATATTTCTATAGGGTTTCTTATTTTCATGATTTCTTGATTAATACTTCATATAAGTCTTATAATAGGTCACCTCTTATAATAGTTCAATACACAATATTACACAATATATATAGACTCTGTGTGCGTGTGGGAATAGGTTGTTTTAGTTAGTTTTTTTAGCTATTTTGTTTGGCTAAAAAAGTTGTATTTGAGATAATAGGTGGTTTTTTTTTTTTCCCCCTAATTGATTTGATGGTTGTGAGAGAAAAAAATATAATGATTATGATTTAAATGTGATATTTTGTTTTATCAATTTTAGTCTATTTTTTTTTTATTGTTTATTTGAGCCTAAACTCAACTTCCCAAACACCTCCGAAGTGTGAGCCTCCTTATATTAGTTAACTTAATTTGATGATTGTAAGGGGGAAAAAAAAATAAAATAATTATACTTTAAATATAATATTTTATTTTATTAACTATTTTAACTTTTTTGATCATTCACTATTTTAGTCCAAATCTAACTTGCCAAACAGGCTTAATTTATTGTGTCTTGCAATGAAAGCTGGATGGTGTTGTGGTTTAAGGTAAGGAGGTAGTGGTGCATAAAGGCAAAATCAGAAAAACTCGTTAGTCAACAAATAATTGACTAACAGATGGGTGAGATAGATATCCCAAAATCAAAAGCTGGGACAAATAGTAATATTTCAGAAAAATAAAGGGCAAATTACATATACCTCCCTCGAAGTTTAGTTAAATTACAAATATTCTTTGAGGTTTCAAAAATTACAGATACCCCTTGAGGTTTATATTTTCATAACAAATTGTCCTCTGAGGTTTATATTTTCATAACAATTTGCCTCCTAATTTGTTATGCAAATAGTACCTTCAGGAGGATATCTGTAATTTCTCAAACTTTAGAGGGGTATTTGTAATTTTACTAAACCTCAAGGGGATATATGTAATTTGCCCAAAAATAAAGGAAGTGTCTGTGTGATTTCAAAATATAGAGTGACCGTAAGTGTAATTTAATTTACAAATGAAAAGCTATTGAGGTGTTTAGGGAATTATACAGGCAGTTTATAACTTATATTAATTTAAAATTTTGTGCCAGATTGTTTAATGTAATTTTTATATATAACTTATTGGGTAGATTTACTTAAAAGTAGATTTGGGAAGTTGGTTTTGGTGGGTTAGGGACTAAAATAGCTACAAAAAAACAAAATATGTTATTTTAGTCACAAAAAACAAAATATCAAATTCAATTCATAATCATTACACTTCTCTCTCACAAAAAAAGTTAAAAAAGTCAAAAAGTCAAAAAGTCATTCCCAAATCAGGCTTTTTAGCCCCAGGCTAAAATAGTCAAAAAGCTAAAAAGTCAAAAAGTCAACCCACTTCCCAAACGGAGGCTAAATAAGTTTAAAAAAATTAATTTTTCAAAAATTGTGAAAAGAATACTTCTAATTTCTATTGTCTTATTATCAATTTTTAGCTTAATATAATATTACTAAACACCCCTTGGCCACTATCGAAAGAGAAAAAATTATATAATAGTCTCCACGTATCACGTGGTCATATTCTCTTATGAATCACTATTCATTATGTCTATTCATATTTTTCAATCACTTAACAAAAATAATTAATATTTCATCTTCTCCACCAATAATATAGGCTTATTTTATAAAATATGTTAAAGCTGATTTTTTAATTTTTTTTAACTTTGTTTGAAAAAATTTGTAAAAAAGTAAAGATGTGATATGACTGAAAAAAGTCAAAAAACCAAAAAAATTTATTTTTAGGTCTCATTTGGCAATTATATGTTTTAGTCAAAAAATCATTATAAATTACCACATTACTCTCTTTATTTTTCTGCATATCTTTTCATACAAAGTTAAAAAATTACTAAAAAAATTTATTTTCAAATCTCTTTGCAAAAAGATGCCATACTATCATGGACCCACCCATCTTCTGGGTAACTGTTGTGATCAGTTTCCTATTGTCCCTGCTGTGCCATTATACGGCACCGTTTTTTACTCTTTTTGTCTTTTTCTTTTTTTTCTTTTCTTTTTTTAAAAGAAAACCAAGTCAACAGTTGCCTCCATATAAAAAAAAAAAAAAAAAAAAATTACAACTGCCTATTCTGCTTTATTTCTTCATTGCCTTCTTCTATATAGGGCTGGGCATAGGATCATCCGAACCGCCCAAACCGCCCTACCCGATCCGAACCGCGCATATATCGGCGGTTTCGCAAACACATTAAGGTAGGGTGTGGTTTGGATTTTATGTAACTTTCGGGTTGCGGGCGGGTTGCGGGTTTGACCCGCACCCACCCAACCCGCCCGCATAAAACTCTTTTTTTTTTTTTTTTATTAATCTGATCTGACCGTTCAAAATAACCACTTTTTTGCCCCTTTAAATTTGATCGTCCAAAACAAAGAAAACCCTAACCTAACCTAATCAAACTCACTCACTCATCACTCATTCAAAATTGTATCTCCTCTCTTCCTCTCGGTTTCTCTCTCACTCTCACTCGCGATTTTCATCTGTGCACTCAGCGATCGAATATCTCTCTCACAAGATCGACCGATCGATCGACCTCATCGCACACAGGTAAAGCCCCTCTCTCTGATCTCTGTCTATGTTTCTCTCTCCCCGATCTTTGGTTTTTTTTCGAACATATGAGATCTGTCTCTCTCTGACTCTGATCTGTCTCCCTCACTATCTCATCTCCCTCACTCTCTCATCTCACAGTCTCTTACTCTCTGGTTTTGCATCCACACCGATCGGCTCTCTCTCTCTCTCTCTCTCTCTCTCTCTCTCTCCCGATCTCTGTCTGTGTTTATTTGTTTGGAATGTATAATCTTTGATTTAATTTTTGATTTAAGCAACAGATTTTTTGATTTAAATCTGTCTGTGTAATTTTTTATTTAATTTTTTTTTGGAATCTGTATTGAAATTGGATCTGTATTGAATTTGTATAGATCTGTCTGTGTTGGATCTGTATTGAATTTGTATAGAAGCATGGTTTACACTTTTGAAATTCATAGATCTGTTTGCAACTTCATAGATCTGTTTGGAATCAATCTGTTATTAAAAATAATTCTGTTTTTTTGAATTAATTTTTGATTAAATCTGTTGAATTAATCTGTGATTGTTTTTGTATACTATCACTAATTTTTTGGGTTTATTCGATTTATGAGTTTTATTTGTAACACAAATTTGTGATTTACATGTAGATTGAGTTTTAGGGAATTTTAATCAAAAATTGAATTTTAATAAAAAAACGACTAAAAGTGCATTTTAGCCTATAAATGCCTACCAAGTTGTATTTTAAAGTGCATTTTAGTAGTCATAATGCTGATATTGTGGACAAGTTTTCATCCTTAAAGTGCATGTAAATACATGGTCATTTTAAGTTTCTGTGATCACTTTTTTTTATATGTAATACATAAATTATGATGATGATTCCAACTCCTGTAATGTCTTTCTTCCAGAAGGTGAACTTTTTCCTTTTAATGCATTGCTGAACTGCACAGCCTGTTTGAATTTAATATGATATCCAGATTGCCTAATTATATACCTTCAACTTTTCAAAAGTCTTCTTGATAGTTTGTGTTATGTGCAAGGAAGAAGAGTTAATCCAGTCTTCTTGATAGTCTTCTTGATAGTTTGTGTTTGTGTTAGCCTATAAAAATTGATTTACATGTGATTTACATGTAAAACTGAGTTTTAGGGAATTTTTGATTAAATCTGTTGAATTAATCTGTTTGATTGAATTAAAATTGAATCCTTGACTGTTTTTGTAATCCAGTTTAAATGGAGGATAGTATTCAATCTCCCGCAATCAATCTTGTACCTCCGGAATCCTCTAATTCTCAAATGAATCCCCTCTTAGTCGAACCCGAACATGAACCTGAACCTAAGCCTCCTAGACCCCCAAAGAGAAAGAGTGGGGGTGGAGGGGGGAGAGCACCATCCACAGTTTGGGATCATTTTGACAAGGTTGTAGGGACCGATGGGAAGCGTAGAGCCGTATGTAAATATTGTAAGAAAGAGTATATGGCTGACTCTAGACTTCATGGGACTAGCAATTTGAGGAGTCATACACCCAATTGTAAAAAATATCGAAATAGGGATACAGATGGTCAACAAACATTAAATTTTAAACCGAAACAAAATGAAGAGGGTGCTGAGGTTGTAGCAACAATTTTTAATTTTGATACTTGTAAAAGGGCTCTTGCGGAGATGGTTGTCATTGATGAGTTACCATTTAGATTTGTGGAGGGTGTTGGGTTTAGAAGATTTTGTAATGTCATGCAACCCAAATTCACACCAATTCCCTCTCGTCAAACCATATCTAGAGAAGTGCTCAACATATTCAAGAATGAAAGGGATAAGTTAAAGAAGGCCATGAAGGGTCGTAGAATTTGCTTTACTACGGACACTTGGACATCTATTCAGAATTTGTGTTACTTGTGTTAGACTGCTCATTTCATTGATGATAACTGGAAACTTCAAAAAAGAATCATAAATTTTCAACAAGTTGAGGATCACAAAGGAGAAACATTGGGTCGAAAAATTGAGTCGTGTTTAATTGAGTGGAACATTGATAGCATATTCACCTTAACAATTGATAATGCTAGTTCAAATAATCTTACCATTCAATATTTGAAAACGATAACCAAAGATTGGAAGGGGACTATTTTGCAACATGAGTTTATTCATATGCGTTGTTGTGCACATATTCTTAATCTCGTTGTGAGTGATGGGTTGAAAGAAATGGATGATTCTATTGCCAACATTAGACTTGCGGTGAGATATGTGAGGTCTTCTCCTCATAGGCATGATGTTTTTAAGAAGTGTGCGGCCACACTCAAACTTGATTCAAAAGCTCTTGTATGCCTAGATGTACCAACTAGGTGGAACTCTACCTATTTGATGTTAGAGGCCGTCGAAAAGTATGAGAAGGCTTTTAACCGATTGAAGTTAGTGGATTCCAACTTTGAACCTTATTTTAAGAATGTTGATGGTGGCATAAGAAGAAGTCCGAATGAGTTGGATTGGAAAAAGTGTAGAATTTTTTTGAGGTTTCTAAAATTATTTTATGTTGCAACCAAGAAATTTTCGGGGTCTCTCTTTGTTACTTCCAATGCTTTTTGCAAAGAGATGTTTGTTATTGAAAGCAAAATTAACCAATTAATTTTGGAGGAGGATGATACTTTGAGCACAATGGCAAAGACTATGAAGCTAAAGTTTAGCAAGTGGGGATGGAAGCAAAATCAATTTGTTGTTGTATGTTACGGTGGTTCTTGATCCTACCAAAAATATGACATACTTGGAGTTTTGTTTTTCCAATTTATTTCTTGGAGATAATAGGAAGGTGGAAGAGATGGTAGACAAGATTAAGAGTTGCTTGAGTCGTTTGTATAGCCATTATGTCACACTTTATCCTTCAAATGAGAAATTTCCAAGTGTGAGTGAAGTTGTGAATATGGTGGAAGATGATGATGATGATGATCCCTATTCTTTAGTTGACTCCCAATTTAATTCCTATTTGGAGGGGCGATGCATTAGTGGATCTAAGTCGGAATTGGAACAATATTTATCTGAGGTTGAACATTTTGCAAAGAATCAAACATTTGAGATTTTGGATTATTGGAAGTTGAATGCAACCAAATATAGGGTGTTATCACAACTTGCTAGGGATGTGTTGGCCATGCCTATTTCTACCGTTGCATCGGAGTCGGCTTTTAGTACGGGAGGACGTATTCTTGACCCATTTCGTAGTTCACTTTCGCCTTCTATGGTTGAAGCTCTTGTATGTACTCAAAATTGGCTTCGAAGCAACCTTCCAATTTCTCTTTGAAAGGCGATGGATGATGTGGAAGAATTTGAGCAATATGACTTGGGTAAATGAGAATTTATTTATCTTTATTTTAATTTGTATTATTATTCATTTTCTAATGTAAGTTTTATTAATCTTCTCTTCTTGACTTCTAATTAGGTACTTTGGAGTCAAGCTCATCTTCAACTTCAACCTATAATGTTGATGCTATAATTGATGTCTAATATCCATTTACTCATTGGTAATTTTTTCATATCAACACATTTTCTTACTATATTGAGATGCAATATATAGACATTTGTTTATTTTTTCATTTCTTACTATCTATAATTGAAGATTAAAGTTTATATTTTTTCAATTTGTCTGTGTAGGGTTCATCAACCAAATGCATGGAATTAGAATTGGAATTTGCGAAAGTTGAATTGGATGTGATTCATGAAGATGAAGTTTGATATCTTAGAAGTGTTTTAATTTTATTTCATGGGTTTGTATTGAATGAAGTTTAAGTTTGACAACAATTTTTTTTTTTTTTAATTGTGTTTTGGTTTTGGATGAATGTAACTTAATGAATTTTTTTTTTTTTTTTTCATTTTGGATGAATGTAAGTCAATGAAGAATTACTCTTCTTTTTTTTTTTTTTTTTTGGAGGTTAGGAATGATGAATGTTGAATTTTTAATGTAAGATTGGAATGATGATTGTTGAATTTTTAATGTAAGATTTTCTTATTTGGATTATGAATGATGAATGTAGGATAGGATGAATGTAAGTTAATGATAGAATGTAGATATTGAATGATTTGTTTAGGTTACGAATTGAATTTGTTGTGTTTTTTTATTTTATAAGTTTTAGTTTATTAATTATTAATGTTGGAGCATTTTAGAAAATATGAGAAAAAGTTTTAAAATAAAGATTGACAAAATGAGGGGAAAAAAATGTTTAAAAATAATTTTTTGAAAAAAAAGTTCAATCCGCAAACCGCCCGCAACTGCCCGCACAATCGCGAACCCTATCCGCACAAACCGCAAACCGCATTGCGGGCGGTTGCGGGTTGATTTTTCCCAAACCGCATAGATGCAGGCAGGTCCAAACCGAACCACAAACTGTCCTAAACCGAACCGCGGACACCCCTACTTCTATTACTCCATTTCCTCAATCCAAATGTCAGCAAATTTGTAGGTTCTTCCAAGAATCAAACCACAATCCTCCGAGAATAAAGTGTATCACCATCTAGAGCATACTCGGATTACCCTTAACGATCCTGTTTTGACCCACATGAAAGGTTCAAACAAACGTAAGAGACCCAATTTCATGATCATTCAATCACTGGAACCTATGAAGAAACGCACCCAACTCTAAATTCACAACCTCTAGCGTCAACACCGATTGTTTGAATGTCCGCAATTGTACAACACCATGGAAGACCAATTTTTATAGTTTGCACCACATGCACCATTCATTTTCATAATCTTGTTAGGTGCATAGTCGTATTGAACACACATTATAACATAATTATCAATCACCAAGTTAATTAATTCCTTAATTCTCAATCGCCAAGTTGATTAATTCCTAAATTCTAATGACAGTGGACGTCAATAGAGTTTATCGGAGAGGCAACGACAATGATTGCGCTTTCCTGTTCGACACCAAAATTCTTTGCACTAGATTTCTTTCCAATATCTACATATATGGTGCTATGAATATAGAGTGATTTGGAAAGTCGGTTAAAAATTGATTTTTTATGATTTTTTTTTTTTTTTTGCTTTTTTGTCCTTTTGTGTGCGTGCGAAAAATGTAAGAAGTAACGTAATAAAAAATGAGTTAAAAGTTAACTAGTTTTCCAAATTACCCATATGTATGTATAAAAGTGTATGAATTTATAAAGGAATGATGAGATAAGGAAGTTGCTTGGTGGGGCAAGTAGTTTTAGCCTTCGAATGGCTAATTCAATTGGGTTAAAAAAGTTAAAAAGATAAAATAGGCTAAATAAATTAATAAGATAAAATGTTACATTCAAATCATAATTATTTCACTTTTTCTCTTACAAAAGTCAAAAAAATTAAAAAAACCAAACAAAATAAATTTTTTAGTCCCAAGCCAACTCAAAAAAGCCAATGCCAAACGGAGACTTAGGCCTCGTTTGGCATCTAATTTGTTTTAGTCTAAAAGTCTAAAAGTTACTAAAGAAACTTAAAAAGCTTATAACCTATACCAAAAAGTTAAAGATTCTATTTTTTCTCTACTCTTTATAAAAAAAATTATAAAAAATCAAAAAATATTTCAAATATATTAATTTTTTTTACATTATATTTTAATCAAAAAATTAAAAAATTATTAAAATAACTTGTTCTCAAACGAGAACTTAGTTGGTTTGGTTGGGTTGCCTGTGAAAGTTTGTATTCTTTTTTTGATTCACAATAGATTTGATGATAATAGTGAAAAAGATGGAGAAAAGGAAAGGTCCTAATTACCCTATTTTAATTGGAAAATGTTTGAGATCTCTCTTTAGGGAGATTTTCATCACCCTTACAGTAATGTGAATTAATGATGTATTTATATATATATAAATATATATATTTTCTTTTTTTTATTTGGACCAATCACAAGTGAGTGGGGATTGTGAAAGTGATGTTTTGTAAAGATCTGAATCAATACTGATTTTAACTTGATTTTCCACCCCCAAAAAAAAAAAAATTACAACTGAAAAACGGTGCCGTAATAGCACAGCAGGAGGCAGCAAGAAATTACTGCAGGGACCCGTCTCCCCACCGATAGTATCATGGACCCACGAGAGAGCCCTCAACCATAACTTCGAATAATGTAGGTGAACCAAATTTATTTCTAACGGCAATAGAGTACCAAATTTATTTCTAACTTTAAATAACGTATGTCAACTTGAATGGATACAACAACACAAGAACTTTAAACACGTAGGTGGGTGAACCGTATTTATTGGTAACGACAATAGAGTACGACAACAGAGTACTCTTGTCTTGTCGTTTTCAAGTCAAACTTGAATGGATACAACAACACATGGGAGTTGCCTCTAGGTTACATATGAAGCGCCTAGTTCGTCCGGTATATTTTTATTTTCTTTAAGATTTAGAAATATTAGTCCATAAAATTAGATTTGTCAATATTTTCAATCTAAAATATTAGTAATGAATTGAATTTGAGATTTGATACTTTTAACTCAGCTCGACCCAGCTTACTATTATTAAATTAATTAAATATTTATAATATATTATTATTTTTTTTTGTAGATATTTAAATTTTATTTTTATTGATTTTATTAAAACTCACATTTATAGTGACGTGCGATTGAATTTATTTTAAAAAAAATTCAATTTATAATGATATTAATACATTTATTTAAGAAATGTAATATATGATTGAATTTAATTATGAAATATTTTAATTTTTTTTAACATATATCATGATGGGTGAATTTGAAATTTATAATTATTTTTAAGACTAGACTCGAGCAAATATAGGGGTATGATATTGGGTCCGGATTCTCGGCCACCCTTTCCTGCGGCCCCCAAAACGACGTCGTTTTGGGGGCAAATTTTCAAAAAAAAAAACGCAAAGGAAGAGGGAGGAAGGAGGAGCGAGGAGGAGGAGAAGGAGGAGCGAAGAGGAGGAGGAAGGGAAGGGCCGGACTGGAAGGGGCCATAATCACAGGGGGAGGAGGCGGAGGCGGAGGCAACGGCGGTCGCAGGAGGAGGAGGAGAAAGGGAAGAGCCAGACTGGATGGGGCCATAATCACAGGGGGAGGAGGAGGAGGAGGAGGCGGAGGCGGGGCCGGAGGCAGAGGCGACGGCGGTCGCAGCTGCTGCGACGAGCTGGAGCTGCTGCGACGGCGGACGACTGCGACGGCGGGCGGCGAGGGACGAGCTGCGACGGCAAGCGACGAGGGACGATCTGCGACAGCGAGCTCGCAGCCTCCTTTCTCCTCCTCCTCCTCCCTCTTCCTCTCCTTCCTCCCTATTCCTCTGCATTTTTTTTTTTTGAAAATTTGCCCCCAAAACGATGTCGTTTTGGGGGCTGCAGGAAAGGGCCGCGGAGAAGGGAAACCGAGGATCCGGATTCGTATGATATTAGTGTCATACCAGACTTAAACAAAAATAAAATTTTTTATTATATAGTATTGACCCAACCCGACATGACATTTATCCACATCCGCAAATAAGTGAATAGAAAGCATCATTGAGAAGTTAATTTTCAAAGAATTGAGTCCCCAAAACAGGAACCAAACAGAGTAATTTGTTGGCAGGGTTCACATGTCAACAACACTACAATTTCAATTTTAACTTTAAAATTAAAATATTTAAAAAATTAAAAAACTAACTGAAATAGCTTATTTTCAATTGGGGTCAATGCAAGTGAATCATATTTGTCGGCTGGGTTGCAAAACATCACTATAAATTTAAACTTATGAACTAAAAATTTATTTAGAAAAAAAAAATTAGTAGTTCAAATTTATTTTATTCATAAATCTCATATTTTATCAATTTAATTTTCATTACACAAACACATTCAAAATAAATTATGGGTTGATAATGATCGGTTCATAACATTTTTGTTTGCAAAATATCTAGTAATTCCAAAATTGAAGCAACTTGATGGGTTTAATTCAATTTTTAAGTACATTTGTTTGGTTTTTAATTTTTTAATTATTAACTCAATAGTATTGAATTAGCTAAAGTCTCATTTGAAAACATGTTATTTTAGTAATTTTGGAATTTTTTTATGAAAATGTATGTAAAAAAAATAAAGAGAGTGATATAACAACTTATAATGACTTTTTAACTAAAATTGAAAATTGTCAAACAAGACCTTAATTTAAATCTTATTTAAATCAAATCATCTCAAAAATCCAATATATATAGGAAAATTTACCAATAAATCCCACTTCACAAACTGTTAAACCAATTAGTCCCAACTTTATTCTTTTGTTCGAGTAAGTCCTATCAGTGGGGAAGTTTGTTTCTTGCTGATCCTATTTTCCATATTTGGTGTAACTGTGTGGACAGTTTTGCCCATTATTGTTATGTTTCCATATTCTGTTGCGGGATCACGTGGGTCTTCCGATTTTGTGGGTATCACAGTTGATATTTCAATGTTCCCACAACCCGTTCATGGTTAACCCATTCTGCAACACACTCACTCATCTCTCTCAGCATTCTCTCTCTCTCACACATGGAGACCCAGCCACACACATATCTCCTCTCTCTAGCAGACACAAGACACCATTAACACACACACCCAGCAGCCACACTCATACACACCATATACACACACACACACACAGCACACACAACACACACCAAACCCAGCTCTCTCTTCTCTCTAGCAGACACAAGACACCATTAACACACACACCCAGCAGTCGCACTCATACACACCATACACACAACACACACACACATACACACGCATAGAGTACACACCAAACCCAGCTCTCTCTTCTCTCTCTAAGACACACCCAGCGCATAACACACACATGGCACAGAGGAGACTCACACACACAACCCACACACACAGACATCACAGCAGACACCACCGCTGCCATTACCCATCACCACCACCTTCCTCACCATCCTCCAGACAACACCACCAGCTGTTCCTCCTGCTACTCCTCCATCGGCTGTTCCTCCACCTGCATCGCTTGCTCCACCGGTGCCACTGGCACTGTATTTGTCCAACTAATCACAGCAACAATGGAAATTGCCCACTCAATCTTTATTATTTCCCCCCAAATCAAGCGAACAGTATATACGATCAATCCCAATTTTGAAATCCAAGCAAATCCCAAAAACGAGGGTTTCCTATGTTACGTTTCCACTTCACTGTGTGTGAGAATGTGGATGCTGAAATCAGGTTGTGTTTTTAATGGGTATGGGTTTTCAATATGTGGAATACATGGCAACCAAAGACCACAACAGTCTTCTACAAAAACCCTTAGTAAACTTTTTGGGTGTGTGACAGACAACTATGTGACACGTGACAAATCTCATGCCATTTTAGCTCATCTGTGCCACACGCGCACGCGACGTATCACAACAAACACTCCACAACTACTAATGGCAATTGGGTCCTTTACAACAAATAGGACTAAATGGAGCATTAAAAAACATTTGGGACTAATTGGATTATAATATCAACATGTAGGATTTATTGGTAAAATTCTATTTATATTGACATATCTTTACTTAATTCGTCTATTAGAGTGGATTTGATTGTATTTAATAATTTCTAACATTAATTTTTTATTGAATTTAATTTGTATGGGTTGTGTTTAAATTTGAGTTGGACTTTACTATTCATATTTGTTAATAATATTTTATTGTTTATTTGTGTTATTATTTTCAAAGGTTAAAAATTTATTTATTTTAATGATTTATTATATTGATTGATTCACAGGTTGTTTACACAAAGATTCCCTAATAAATTATTGAGAAGTATCCCCTAAATTATAAAAGTATACAAATTGATCACTTAAATTATTAAAAAGTATTATTTTGTCCCATAAACTATAAAAATATACAAATAGATCTCCTAAACTATTGACATGTTTCACTTTAATCCTTTCTATTACTACATTGACATTTTTAGACGAAAATACCTTTAAGAACTATATAACACACCCAACAACAGTTCTTCTCAATTTTTCTCATTATTCTGTTTTATTATTGTCTTTTTTAAATATTCTTTCTATAAAAACATATTTACAAAAAATATTTCAAAAAATAATAATAGATGAATGTTTATATTTAAATGTTTTTAAAAAATAATAATAATAAAATAATAAATATATAGTGCTGAAGGGTATTTTTGTTTAAAAAATATTTAAAATTTTGGTTTAACTTTTCTGCAAAGAGATCAAAGTGAAACATGTCAATAATTTAATAAATTAAAATAATATTTCTCAATAATTTAGAATGTTTGTATAAAAATAATCCTTAATTCACTTGAACTAGCCCAAGTTATATTAGGCTCTTTTGGAAACCGGTAAAAAGTCAATTTTTTGACTTTTCAATTTTTTTAGTTGAAAAAATCAGTTTTTTTATTCAAATCAACCCAAAAAAGCTGCTAAGGCCTCGTTTGGGAAGTGTTTCTTTTAGCTAAAAAGTTACTAAAAAAATCAAAAAGCCAACAACCCATACTAAAAAGTCAAAGATTCTCTTTTCTCTCTACTTTTTGCACATCTTTTCTTAAAAAGCTAAAAAGTCATCCCAAACATACTATTTTTTTTTTCCATTACATTTTAGTCAAAAAGCCAAGAAGTTACAAAAAAAAAAAAAAGTCTGTTCTCAAACGAGGCCTAAAAAAGTCAAAAAATTAATTTTTTACTAACTTTCCAAAACACCACTGGGTTGGGTTGGATTCATTTTAATGCATGATTAGATTGGTGTTAGAATCTAAAAGGGCAAATTACACAAATAGTCCCTATAGTTTGGAGCTTGTGTCATTTTGGTCCCTGACTTTTCAATTGTGACACATTTGACCCTGAATTTTGAATCTTGTTCCAAATAAAGATAATTGAAAATATCATTAGATTTTTCAAGGATAAAATGGTCAATTTGATAAAATATAAACTAATTTGACAAAAATAAATGCCAAACAAATATTTTTGAATTTTTAAAAATTATTTCTACCTACTAAAAATAAAATTATGTAAAGTTGATAAATTTTTTAGACATTTTTTTTTACCAAATTAATTTTTATTATGTGTTTGGATGATGATCATGTAAAATTAATTTTTAAAAAATTAATCATGTAAATTTTATTAATTTTACATAATTTTATCATTGGTGGATAAAAATAATTTTTAAAAAATTAAAAATATTTTGACATTTATTTTTGTTAACTTAATTTATATTTTATCAAATTGACGATTTTACACTTGAAAAATCTAATAATATTTTCAATTGTCCTTATTTGGAACAAGATTCAAAATTCAGAGTCAAATGTGTCACAATTGAAAAGTCAAGGACCAAAGTGACACAAACCCCAAACTATAGGGACTATTAGTGTAATTAACCCAATCTAAAATTTTAAAACCAATCTAAGAGTAGGCTTGGTTTGGCGAGATCAAAAAAAGTTAAAAAGTCACTATCCTATTTAAGTCACATCATCTTATTTAAGCTACATCATCTCTCTACCACATCACTTCAAACCCAACCCATACCCAACCCATATTTCATAAAAAGTCAAAAAGTGCACTTATTTAATGGTTGTTTGGGATGACCTAAATAAGTGCACTTTTTGTCTTTTACGAAAAGATGTACAGAAAAGTAGAGAGGTAATGTGATAAAAAAAGATAAAAAGATTGATTATTTTGTAGTAGCCAAACTTGGCATTAGTTTATCCTAAGCAACCCCTTAGTTTCAAGTGGTTGTTTGAAATAATTTAAATAAATATATTTTTTAATATTTTATGAAATGATTTATAAAAAAATACAAAAGTAATCACTATGCTTGGTTATCATTTTTCAAAAACATTTTTCAGAAAATTCTACTTCTTTATTTTCCGTATTTTTTTTTTTGTTTTTACTGAATTTTTTTAATATTTTGAATAATTTTTTTAATTTTTAAACATGCCTAACATACATATACCTAAAAAGTAAAAAAAATTGAAAAAAAACCTTTTAAAAATTCACTAAATACTAAAAATATATAAAAAAAAAATACGAGAATTCAATACATTTTTTATATTTTTATGTATTTATTAATTTTTAAAAATATTTTTTCACAAATTTTTTACTTTTTAGATACATCTACGTAAGGTGTATCTAAAAAAATAAAAAAAAAATATTTAAAATTTAAAAATATTCACTAAAAATAAAAAAATATAAAAACAAAAAAATTTAATTTTTAAAAAACTTAATTCAAAAAACTCAAATCAAACACACTAAATATAACTTAAAAAAATAAAAAATATACTATTTTAGTACACCCCAATCCAAATCAAACCAACCAAACACCTCTATTTGTTGGTTAGGACAATCGAGTACTCCGTCGCATCAACTTCAATGGACAAAAGGCGGTTGTGTGTTCCACAAATAAAAGACGAGAACGCATCATTGAGAAGATAAATTTAAGTGTTGTTTGATAGTAGAAAATATATAAAAATGATTTCAAAATATATGAAAATATTAAAAATGAGTATTTATTCATAAATTTTTTTCGCCTACTTATTTTTTATTTAGTCAAATTATTTTTTTATATTTTAATAATTTATATGAGTGACATAATTATCAAAATACCCTTAATAAAAATATTCACATTGACAATATGAATGTTCACACGTGAACATATTCATACTGTTATTATGAATATTCACACAATCAAATATGAATATTCATATCACTAAATTGCTAAGTGTTTAAAATATACTTGTAAAAATAAAATTATTCATAAGATACCTTAAATATGAGAATTAAGATTTGATGAATTAAATGTCCAAATAGTAAAACTTATTATAATACAAGAATATATTATGGACTAATTAAGATACAAGTATTTAAAAACAACCGTGCTGGGGACCCCCAGTAGGGGGTAACCCCCCAGTACCCCCACTCCACATGGGGCTCTGTAATTGCCAGACAAAAAAAAAAAAAAAAAAAAAAATTATTTCAACCAATAAGAAAACACTGGGGGTCTCTAAAACTGGGGGTGCAAAGCATTTTTCACACACACATATATATATATATATATATATATCATGAAATATATATATATATATATATTTTTTAATAAACTAGTAGGTCAGTTCATTTGGAAACATTTTCTATGAAATCCTATTTAATATATTATTGTACCACGTTAAGACATATTTGTCCTTATTAATTGTTGGGTCCATTATTTTTCTAATGTGACTTCTTTTTTTCTTTTCTTTTTTTTGTGATTTTTGAAAGGTGGTATAATGATTGATTTTCATAATGGGCATGTTATATTTGGGTGGATTGAATGTGGAATGTGGTTTGCTCAACCTAGTAATGTGAATATAAAAATCATTTTGTATGCTTTTTTGAAATGTGACATGTGAAATGCGGTTTGATTTTCAAAATAGACATGTTAGAGCACGTCCACTTAATACTTCAAATTTGATATGGCACTCTAACAAACATATTTTGGCATTAAGTATCAATTCCCCCCGATATGTCAAATTTTGACTTAGCATTTGACATGAACTTAACATGTCAAATTTGACATGCTCCATATTGATATCAAATGTTGAATCCACCAAATTAATAAAATAATTTTATTTTTTAAAAATAATAGTATAATATATTTGACATATCAAGTGGAGAGTTTCTATGTCAAATTAACATGCCAATTTGTCACTTAAGCCTTCAAAAAAAATTGACACACCAAATTTTGAAGGATTGGTTGGAGATGCTCTTACGTGGCTAATACAGAATAAATAAAAAAGCCCTTAGTGTATTTTTCCTGACGTGGTTAATCCATGTTACATTTGAGTGGATTGAATGTGGTTTGTCCAAACTAGAAATGTGACTACAAAAATCATTTAATGTACTTTTTGAAATGTGAGGCATATTATATTTTCCAAACGTGGCTAATACAGAATAAATAAAAAAAAATCCTTAGTGTATTTTCCAAACGTAGCTAATGCAGAATTGACGAAGTGGAGTCGTTTCTTTAAGAATTGACGATGCTGAATTCTTTACAAACACTCTCTGAACTAGGTTAGTATTCCAAAGCCAAACCAGACACATCAATGAGAACCAAAACAATGGTTGCAGTAACTCCTATGTGAGGTCTATTGTCTCGATTTACACAAATAGCAGAGCAGTTCATGACATCACGTTCACTGGTCAGCCAGTAAATCCGATAGGCTTTCACTACGAAAGGTTCAAGGCCAACAACTATATTTTCTGATGCAGGATTATTCGGAGTGCTCTCTCTCTGAGTCTTTGTTGTTAAGCATTGTCCATTTTTCTTTTTTCGGCCAATTTTATTCATGTGGGGAATTGTTGAAGAATAATGGTTTTTCAACAACTTTAATTCGAAATTAAAGTGGGACCCAACTGCCGGTTGAGGTGAGTCTGAGTTGTTTTGTATTCTCTTAAGTGAGAAAATTGCAATACAAAAATATTGAGTCGAAATTATTGAGTTATGAATAAAAATTGTCTCATAAAGTGGGTATGAATAAAGTTGGGTTTAGATTTAGACTTAGTCTTGATTTGGACTAGGTCTAAACTTGTACTTGTGCATGTGCTGGGTTTGGTCTTAGACTTGGATTTAGACCTAGTCTTGAGCTTTGGGTTGAGCTGTGTTGGGCTTAGTTTCAGCATGTGGAGATTGGGCTTGGATCGGGTTGTGACCCAACACCCGTATCCATTTTGCAACCCATCTAGTTTAATTCTCAGAACTTATGCATTATATACATATTATGATTTATATAATGGTTTTGGAGTTTTTAACCTTTATAACTCTAGTCCTAATAGCTAGAGTTGATGACATTTAATGACCCTATAGATGTTAGCCATCATGGCTAAGGCTCTACCCTACTGGTATAAATAAAGGCATTTCTCCTCCAACTCAGTAGGTTGTTTTTAGAGAGGTTTTGTGATGGAAAATGAGATGGTATTTTGAGACAAAAAGTTAGAAATTGTTTTTTACACCAAAGAAAAAGTTTTCTATCTTTTTTTGTTAGCCTCTTCTTTGGTTCTTGTAAGAGAGAGTGTATCCATTGTCAAGTTCACCGAAACTATTCAGAAGGTGTTTATGTATTAGCTGGTTTTGACTGCCGTATCCTGGGAGACAGGTGCCAACATACCTCCAGCATCTATCGAGCACTACAAGAAAACCTGGCTAATAACACGGAGGTTTTTGCGACGGGGTGATTACCGTCGCAAAAAACCCTTTTTGCGACGGGAAATAGTTACCGTTTCCAAATTTTTTTTTTTTTTGCGACGATATATATTTGCCGTCGCCAAAAGACGAATTTGCGACGGCGTGTATCTACCGTCGAGAAACATGGACTTTTGCGTCGGTGAGTATTCCGTCGCTAAAGGTTGAAAAAAGAAATTTGCAGAAATATTGGCGACGCATGGTATACCGTCGCAAAAAATGTCTTATTAGCGACGGTTAAATTTTACTGTCGCAAAAGGGGGACCATTTGCGACGGCAGAAGACCATCGCGAAAACACTCTGGTAAAACGACGTCGTTTCATACATTAATTAGGCTCATTTGCGACGGTTAAAATATACCGTTGCAAATAAAATTTGTTTCCCGCTGTTCTATATCCCATTTCGCGGTCCAATTCCGAAATTCCTCATATCTCCAAAATCCCTAAAATCGAAATCCCTCAATTCCATCTCCTAAATTCCCAAATTCCATCTCCTAAATTCCTAAATTCCATCTCCTGTGGCCGACGACGGTGACCGACGAGGGTGAGTGACGGCCTTCGACGGTGAGCGACTGTGAACGACGACCTACGACCGACTGTGAGCGACGACCTACCATTGGTGAATGACGAAGTTCATGAACGATCTTTACCCAGGTCCTTTTTATTCAATAATTTGTGGTAGCTGCCTAATTTTAGCCAGATTATGATTTTAAAATTAAAATCTTCATTTACTTTGCGGAATGATGAAACTCTCTCTACTTGTGCAGATCACTGTTGATTCTGTGCGTGATCCAAATGTGGGTGTAGTTTTTGAACCCAAATCATTAATACAAGCCCTCGGTGACTTGGTAAGTGGATACACAAGCACAAATGCTATACGGGTTTAGTGAATCTTTGACCAAACAAATGACAAGCAAGGTGTAGCGAACGAATATACATCTGAGTGAAATATTGGCTTTAACAGGTCATCTTTTTCTGAGGTACAAGTTTTAACATCAATCTTCAATTGCACTGGTATAGATCTTATTCTGTTTTATACTAAAATTTGAATATATTATTTCATACTAAGGTAGATTTGTCTCCCTCCGTTTTGAGGATGAAACCAATTCATAACCTTTTTTTTTTTTTGCCCGAACTACATTTTCTCGAGGAAGTATTGGAGGGGGTGATTTCTCTTGCATTGTTGTATGCTGTGAGAAATTTATTATAGGTATTTATTTGTTCGTTGAGATGTTTATACCTTCAAACCAGGTGTTGTTGCCATTCTTGAGGATGCAGAATGGGAAAAACATGATTTGTATAGGAAGTTCATAGTCATGTAAACCTTGTATGCTATGTATTTTGACTACACTGTTTATAATCTTGTGCTTGGAAATTTCTCTTCTTTTAAAGTATTTTGAAAAATGGGTAAAATCTCAAGAATGATTTAGCTCCTCATGTATCTGGTTCTCTTTAACCCTTACTAGTTCTCACTTAGCCCAATTCTATAACTGTTCTTTGACTGCATGAGGTGCCAGAGGGCCTGCATTTTAGGGCAACTGGATATTTGTTTGATGACTGCACTTTCTTGAGCCTCCTCATTTTTGTCTGATACGTCTTCATAGCCTCTGATCCTTTGCAATAAGACTGGTGTCTTGTGTTCGAATATGTAAAGCCAACCTCACAGCGAGTGGTGAAAATTGTGTCGTGATAGTCGTATTTGTGTCGTGTCATTTCAGATAATCAAACCTTCAACGTGTTTGTTTTTTTTTTGTAATCTTGTCGTGTCGTGTCATTTTTGAGGCTGTTCCTTCTCGCCAAAAGATAGAATTCACCTCACATTTCTATGATCAATTTCTGTATTCCTAGAAATATAATCTAAAGAACATTATTATATAAATGGAGACATATATATATAGATATATATATATACCTTTCCAATCGCTTCAAAGAGAGTGACATTGAAAGAAGCCGCAGTGAGAATAACCTGAGGAAAGCTAGTAGCTCCAGGGACTAATTCAGAGAACCTTGTCCCACCATGCCAGCCTGGTGCTACACCATGTAAACCCTCAGACCACCACTTGTACTCTGGAATTCCAAGCCTACTCACACTCCCTCCAATGTCCCCCAAGGACCCAATTTTCTCTTGTAATGTCAGCCTCTTCACCAAGTCCTCAACCCTCTTCTTCACCCCCAACGACCGATCACAGAATCTACTCTCTACTGTCTATGTATTCTATCACTATAATTGATTGTTATGCAAGTCCGTGAAAAAGATTTGATTTTGCATTTGGTGAGATTTTTGTTAAAAGTAAAAAAGATGTTTTATAGAGGATATCACAGCATCCGTGCATCTTGATACCGGAATAATCGATGGACGACTAAATTAGTTTGGTGAATTAATTATTATTAAATTAGTTTTTAATTAAGTGGTATGCTTTTGGCCTTTAGTTTGCTTCCTCTGTTGTAAATGGTATCACATCATATATATATTTGAATAAAAATTATGCCAGGGAATAGGGGAGGCGTGCCATGTGTCCTATGCATTTTTTGCTCTGTTAGACACCTAGACAGAAATGGACAGAGTGTCGACATATATATAGTTTATAAAGTGCAGGCTTTTAGTTGAGAAAAATTAAAAATTAAAAGTTTAATTTGTGATTAGACAAAGCCATGGGTTATTTGTGTAATTTCCCCATCAAATATTTATTTTGTGTTTTGTTTGGCTCTTGGATTTGTAAAAGGGAAGAAAAAGAACATGGAGAAGATACGAAAATTAAAATGAAGTGAGCGATCTAAACATATCTGAAGACGAAGTGCCAGTCATATTTGTTTCCATCATATTTGTTATGTATTAGTCTTTGTCTGGCCAGTAAAGGTGCCATGAGAATGATGCACTTCTTTAGTAGTGTTTACGAGATTGCTAAATCCACAACCGTTATGGCTGCATCCAGATTCCACAGCCTCCTTTCTCATGTCGGGTCCACCTATGTGAGAGGGAACAATGTGGGTAAAGCCTAAAAGTTATGATTTTAGCAGTGGCATTGTTTTGTATTTTATCTGTTTGCATCTTGTCTTATCTTGATATTATGTCTTGTAATTATATTTTTACTCTTTCATCTCATTATGACTCTTACATTTGTTGTAATTATATTTTTTTCTAGGGCATATTTGTTTTGTATGTGAGATGTATATCTCCCAGTAAGTTTGCCTGAAGCAAATTAATAGTGGGAAACACATATAAGAGAAGTACAGATGATGGATAAGAGTTGGATTGATTTGCCAAATAAGATGTCGACGGAATACATTAATGGGATTGATCAATTCCTTGTGTTTGCCTACACCAATAGGGCTGAAGGTTTGATGATTAGTTGTCCGTGTAGAAAATGTGAGAATCGATACCATCTTGTGCGAGAGGGTGTACGGAAGCATCTGATTTTGAATGGTTTTTTTAAAAAGTACAAACATTGGATTAATCATGGGGAATCTTACGTATCTCTGCATGCTAATCGAGGGAATGAAACATTGGCTAATTTAGACATTGGCGACGATATGGTTGGAATGATACAAGGGGCTGTGGGAAATCCAGATGCTGGTACAAGTGTTGACGGTAATGAAGCACAGAGCACTGATCCCCATGCATCTGAACCCCAGCTCGGTCCAAATGCAGAGACTGCAAACTATTTCAAACTTCTTCAAGATGCACAAAGTGAATTGTATCCGGGTTGTCAGAAGTTCACATCTTTGTCATTCATTGTTCGGCTTCTACATTTGAAGGTGCTTAATCAGTGGACAGACAAGTCTGTTGACATGTTGCTTGAGTTATTGAATGAGGCGTTTCCGTTGGGTATGAAACTCCCGGACTCATATTATAAAGCTCAAAAGGTCACAACAGATTTGGGCTTCACATATGAGACATGGGATGCATGTCCCAACAGTTGCATGTTGTTTCGAAACGAGGACGCCAATCTTGATAAATGTGTCATATGCAACAGTTCAAGATGGAAATCAAATGGTGATGGTGGTTCAAATGGTCCTCACAACGGTGGTAAACAAGTAGCTGCAAAACAAATGAGGTATTTTCCTTTAAAGCCAAGGTTGCAGAGGCTGTTTATGTCATCCAAGACGGCTAAGTTAATGAGATGGCATGCAGAGGAACGAACTAATGACGGTGTCTTTAGGCATCCTGCAGACTCCCTTGCATGGAAAGATTTTGATTGTCGGAATATTGACTTTAGTAATGATTGCCGAAGTGTAAGGCTTGGCTTAGCATCTGATGGTTTTAACCCATTCAGGACAATGAACATAGTGCATAGCACTTGGCCTGTTGTACTCATTCCATACAACTTGCCGCCATGGATGTGCATGAAACAACCATTTCTAATTTTATCTGTGCTTATTGACGGCCTGAAAGGACCTGGTGACAAGATTGATGTGTATATGCAACCGTTGATTGAGGAGTTGAAAGAACTATGGAATGACGGTGTCTCCACATTTGATGCATCAACAAATCAAATGTTTCAAATGCATGCAGCTTTACTGTGGACAATTAGTGATTTTCCTGCATATGCAAACTTGTCAGGATGGAGTACTAAAGGCGAATATGCATGTCCTTGTTGCAATAGAGAAACTACATCGTGTTGGTTGAAGTATAGTAGGAAACAATCATACTTGGGTCATCGCAGATTTTTACCTAATGGCCATAAATTCCGAAAGGATAAAGTATCATTTGATGGTAGTCGGGAAGTCAGATTCAAACCAAAATTGTTGTCTGGAACTGAGATGCTGCTACAATTAGAATCTGAGGGTATTTTAACCCAATACAAGAGGGATGACCTTAAGGAGAGGCATAGGAGACAAGTAGAGAAGGAGAAAGTTGGACATCGCACCCATAGCTGGAAGAAAAAGAGTATCTTCTATGAACTGCCATATTGGGAGCACAATCTAATTAGACACAACCTTGATGTGATGCATATAGAGAAGAATGTTTGTGATAATGTGTTGTGGACAATATTAGGGGTTGCAGGAAAATCGAAGGATGGTGTTAATGCTCGGCGTGATTTACAAGAAATGAATATTAGAAAACCCCTACATTTGCAATTAAGAGGGTCGAATAAAGCTTATTTACCACCGGCACAATTCACGATGACCAAGGATGAGAAAGATTTGTTCTTGAAAGTATTGAAGGAAGTTAGAGTTCCCGACGGGTATTCATCCAATATATCGCGTCGTGTGCGCTTACATGATAGAAGTATTGGGGGTCTTAAGAGCCACGCTAGTCATATTCTGATGCAACAACTAATTCCATTGGCCATTCGAAGATCGTTACCGAAGAATGTAATTGAACCTTTGATTGAATTGAGCAATTTCTTTAGACAATTGTGTTCCAAAGTCAATCGTGCGACAGATTTGCAATATATTCAAGATCGTATCGCCGTAACACTTTGTCATCTAGAGAAAATATTTCCTCCTACTTTTTTTGATATAATGGAGCACTTGCCTATACATCTAGTTGACGAAGCATTATTGGGTGGAGCGATTCAGTTTCGATGGATGTATCCAATTGAGAGGTATCTTCTTACTTTGAAGCAATATGTGCGTAATAGAGCTCGTCCAGAAGGTTCAATTGCTAAAGGATATCTTATGGAAGAATGCATGAATTTTTGTGCACAATATCTCAATGATGTGGAAACTAAATCTAATCGACCCACGAGGAATTACAGTGGTGATGATAATCTGGGTCGTGCTGTTGGTGAAATCACAAGCTTTTATCTTGATAACATTTCTTGGGTACAAACTCATCAGTATGTCTTATTCAATACAGTCGCGGTTCAACCATTCATAAAGTAAGTTATGTCACTCATTCAATATTTTATTATGTTTCGTTGAATTTTGAACCAAATTTTGTTTTTTGATAAAATTTCAATTTACACAGCAAACACCTTGAAGAACTTAAGGTCAAAATGCCTCGTGTTGACGATCATCAGCTTCGGCGTGAACATTTTGAAACTTTTCACATTTGGTTCAAGGAACATGTATGTATTTAAATGTACAGATTCTAATTACCTAAGTCGAACTATATTTTAAATTTTTAAATTTTTATTATTTAAAATAGGTTCAAACGTTGCGAAGGACTAGTGATGTCACATTTTCTGAAGAGATTACTGTATTGGCAAATGGTCCTCATAACCTGGCAAGGAGGTTCAACGGGTATATAATGAATGGGTTTCGGTATCGAGTAAAGGCCATGAATGACCGTCGAGCCACACAAAATTGTGGTGTAGCTTTGAAGGCAGATACTATAAGTTATGCTAGTCGGAAAGACAAGAATCCTCGTGTGGGGTCTGTGTACTATTATGGACAATTGACAGATATTGTTGAGATTCGATATTCCAATGAGAAGAAGCATGTGTTGTTTAAGTGTGATTGGATTGACAACATTCACGGGAAGATACAAGATGTCTTCAATTTCACGTTAGTCAACTTCAATCATTTGTTGTATCGAGATGATAGAATTGCTAATGAACCTTTCATCTTGGCATCCCAAGCAGAGCAAGTTTGGTATGTTGCAGACCCGTTACAACCAGACTGGCAAGTGGCGGTGAAGATGTCTCAAAGAGGTTTATTTGATATGAGTTCGACTGATCCACAAATTGAGCCATATATGAGCCAACAATTGGAAGAAAATATAATGCTTCGTGATGAAGAAGTTGGTTGGGTGAGGGAAGCCGCAGAAGGGGAAACAGTTCATGTTCAAAGAGGTTGATATTTAATCAACATCAATAATTCACTTAAGGCCAAGGTTGTAGTTAATCATCAGTTTCTTAATTTACTTTGTCTTTGTAATTGTATTAGTTCAATTAATGTCATATTATAGTTGATGACAAACCATTATCTATGTTTCTAATTAATGTTATATTGCTTGCAGATTATTATGGGAAGGAAGAGGAAACCTGATCATCCCCGGCGCATGATGTCCGACGTGGTACGTAAGACGACATCAGCGGCACCACCATCAGAGGAGGCATCACAGCGAGCACCATTAGTGCCACCGCATCGACCACCATTAGTGGCACCACAGCAGCTATCATCTACTCAGCCACCATGCCCACCATTGCTGCGTCCACCATCAGTGGCACTACCATTAGAGAAGGCATCACAGCGAGCACCATCAGAGGGGCCATTAGTGCCACCGCATCGACCCCCATCAGTGGCACCACACCAGCTATCAGCTACTCAGCCTCTAGGCCTACCATCGGTGTGTCCACCATCAGTGGCACCGCAGCAGCTATCATCCCGACTAGAGTCATTGGCTTATGAGCCATCCGCAGGTATATAAATTTGCTTTGATTTGTATGAAAATTATTTAAATATATATTTATTTGTTCTCATTACATATAACTTGTTTATTTTCATTGTATTTTTCAGATCCTTCGACTTCTTCACAGCCTCACTCAGGTATAAGAAATTGATTTGTATTGACATTATTTAAATTTGCATTTGTTTATTATGATTGACAATTGTTTATTCTTATTGTATCTCACAGGTCATGTTAATTCTTCATCAACCTCGAGTAGGCGTGGTAGAGGATGTGCCAAGGGCATTAGGGAGTGGGGTACCGGTACCAAATTGGACATACAATTTGATGAAAATTACTGTCCAATAGGGGATAACGTGTCTAAGTTAACTACTCAACTTGGCATTATTGTGCGAAATAGTAACATTGTTCCTCTTACTTTTCTTGACTGGAACACTGTGCCTGATGATATTCTTGATGCTATCTGGAAGGATGTGAAGGTAAAAGTATATTTTTGTCCAAAAATTTAAATTCAAAAATTGTGTTATTATTATTTAAACCTTGAAATTGTGTTTTATAGGACAATTTGAATATATGTCCAGAGGAGTACAAGCCAATCTGCATGAAAAACTGTAACAGCATATGGAAGGATCACAAGAATAAGATTAAGTGTAAGTATTTCAAGCCTAGAAGTGAAGACCCTAATCTGAAGGATGATGTTCCTTTGCACATTGTGCCAAGCCAGTGGGAAGAACTTGTGGAGTATTGGCGTACTTCCGATGCTGAGGTATACAAATAAGTTATATGTATGATATGTAAACATACAAATCATATTTATATACTTACAGTTGTTGAACCTATTATAGAAAATTGCAACTAGGAACGCTAAAAATCGGCGAGCTCACGGCATAGCTCATACCACAGGGCGTACTACTTTCGTTCAGATACGGCATGAGGTTTATATTTTACTGTTTTATTTTTGTATATAAATAAACATTGTATATTTACAAATTATTTGGAATCTAATTTTCATATTTCTAAAAAAATGTAGATGACCAATAAGGGGGAGTCTACTGATAAGATGAATGTTTGGCTTATGACACGTAGAGCAGATGACCCAGAGGTTATCCAGACCTTGGTAGTTTCCAAAGACCTTTGATTGTATTTAAAGTTTATTTTTTATTTTTTGTGTTAACTATCTTAATTTGGCATATACTTGTATTTCTTATTCAATACAGGATGAGTTTAATGGCCAACTCTCTATGCTACCTGAGGATTGTCGGACTTTGGAGGCTAGGAATGTCATTTTCCATGAGTTGATAGGTCATGACAATCATGGATATTGTCGCACATACGGGAGAACTGTGCCTCGGAGAGCAGTGTATAAAGATGGTGCAGGGCCATCACAGTCAGCACCCCAGCCATCGACTATTGTTCAGATCACCCAGCAGGTTCGTGCGGAGCTAAGGGATGAGTTGAGGGAGGAGCTGAGGGAGGAGATGAGAGCAGAGTTCTCTACACATTTACAGCAGTTGAGAGCTGAGATGATGGCCTTTGTGTCACAGGGGGCAAGTGTGGATCCTAACAGACAGGTTCGATATAAATTAAATTGTTTGATAGTTAAATTGTCACACAACATTATGTATAAAATTCGAATATGATTAACACATTATGCGTTGACTATCATAGGCTCCTGATGCATCGAGTGGCCATCGGGCATTTAGGGAATCTGCAGAAGACGAGAATCCATATACACCACCACCAGAAGATCAGGTATAAAAAGTAACTTTGCATTCTAAGCTAAAATGTATATTTGCATTCTTTGCATTCTAAGCTAATAGAGTTGTGAGAGAAGACGGGACTCAAATTGGGTTCCCAGATTAGGAGTTAGAGATGGATTTCACCCTAGGCACGAGGGACTTGTGGGAGAAGACGGGACTCCAATCGGTTTCCCGGTTTGGGAGTTAGAGCCATATTTCGGTTTAGGCAAACTAGTTCCTTAACAAACTTAAATTCGAGGTGTTAACACCCCAAAATCACCAAACGGGGTCGGATTGGCATGAAACTTAGGCACACATGACCACCCAGGCACGAGAGACTTGTGGGAGAAGACGGGACTCCAATCGGTTTCCCAGTTTGGGCGTTAGAGCCGTATTTCGGTTTAGGCAAACTAGTTCCTTAAGAAACTTAAATTTGAGGTGTTAACACCCCAAAATCACCAAATGGGGTCGGATTGGTACGAAACTTGGGCACACACGACCACCTAGGCACGAGAGACTTGTGGGAGAAGACGGTACTCCAATCGGTTTCCCGGTTTGGGCGTTAGAGCCATATTTCGGTTTAGGCAAACTAGTTCCTTAAGAAACTTAAATTTGAGGTGTTAACACCCCAAAATCACCAAATGGTATCGGATTGGCACGAAACTTGGCACACACGACCACCTAGGCACAAGAGACTTGTGGGAGAAGACGGGACTCCAATCGGTTTCCCGGTTTGGGCGTTAGAGCCATATTTCGGTTTAGGCAAACTAGTTCCTTAAGAAACTTAAATTCGAGGTGTTAACACCCCAAAATCACCAAATGGTATCGGATTGGCACGAAACTTGGCACACACGACTACCTAGGCACGAGAGACTTGTGGGAGAAGACGGGACTCCAATCGGTTTCCCGGTTTGGGAGTTAGAGCCGTGTTTCGGTTTAGGCAAACTAGTTCCTTAAGAAATTTAAATTCGAGGTGTTAACATCCCAAAATCACCAAATGGTATCGGATTGGCACGAAACTTGGCACACACGACCACCTAGGCACGAGAGACTTGTGGGAGAAGATGGGACTCCAATCGGTTTCCCGGTTTGGGAGTTAGAGCCGTGTTTCGGTTTAGGCAAACTAGTTCCTTAAGAAATTTAAATTCGAGGTGTTAACACCCCAAAATCACCAAATGGTATCAGATTGGCACGAAACTTGGCACACACGACCACCTAGGCACGAGAGACTTGTGGGAGAAGACGGGACTCCAATCGGTTTCCCAGTTTGGGAGTTAGAGCCGTATTTCGGTTTAGGCAAACTAGTTCCTTAAGAAACTTAAATTCGAGGTGTTGACACCCCAAAATCACCAAATGGGGTCGGATTGGCACGAAACTTGGCACACACGACCGCCTAGGCACGAGAGACTTGTGGGAGAAGACGGGACTCCAATCGGTTTCCCGGTTTGGGCGTTAGAGCCGTATTTCGGTTTAGGCAAACTAGTTCCTTAAGAAACTAAAATTCGAGGTGTTAACACCCCAAAATCACCAAATGGTATCAGATTGGCACGAAACTTGGCACACACGACCACCTAGGCACGAGAGACTTGTGGGAGAAGACAGAACTCCAATCGGTTTCCCGGTTTGGGCGTTAGAGCCATATTTCGGTTTAGGCAAACTAGTTCCTTAAGAAACTTAAATTCGAGGTGTTAATACCCCAAAATCACCAAATGGGGTCGGATTGGCACGAAACTTGGGCACACACGACCACCTAGGCACGAGAGACTTGTGGGAGAAGACGGGACTCCAATCGATTTCCCGGTTTGGGAGTTAGAGCCATATTTCGGTTTAGGCAAACTAGTTCCTTAAGAAACTTAAATTCGAGGTGTTAACATCCCAAAATCACCAAATGGTATCGGATTGGCACGAAACTTGGCACACACGACCACCTAGGCACGAGAGACTTGTGGGAGAAGACGGGACTCCAATCGGTTTCCCGGTTTGGGAGTTAGAGCCGTATTTCGGTTTAGGCAAACTAGTTCCTTAAGAAACTTAAATTCGAGGTGTTAACACCCCAAAATCACCAAATGGGGTCGGATTGGCATGAAACTTGGCACACACGACCACCTAGGCACGAGAGACTTGTGGGAGAAGACAGGACTCCAATCGGTTTCCCGGTTTGGGAGTTAGAGCCATATTTCGGTTTAGGCAAACTAGTTCCTTAAGAAACTTAAATTCGAGGTGTTGACACCCCAAAATCACCAAATGGGGTCGGATTTGCACGAAACTTGGCACACACGACCGCCTAGGCACGAGAGACTTGTGGGAGAAGACGGGACTCCAGTCGGTTTCCCGGTTTGGGCGTTAGAGCCATATTTCGGTTTAGGCAAACTAGTTCCTTAAGAAACTTAAATTCGAGGTGTTGACACCCCAAAATCACCAAATGGGGTCGGATTGGCACGAAACTTGGTACACACGACCGCCTAGGCACGAGAGACTTGTGGGAGAAGACGAGACTCCAATCGGTTTCCCGGTTTGGGAGTTAGAGCCGTGTTTCGGTTTAGGCAAACTAGTTCCTTAAGAAATTTAAATTCGAGGTGTTAACACTCCAAAATCACCAAATGGGGTCGGATTGGCATGAAACTTGGCACACACGACCACCTAGGCACGAGAGACTTGTGGGAGAAGACGGGACTCCAATCGGTTTCCCGGTTTGGGAGTTAGAGCCATATTTCGGTTTAGGCAAACTAGTTCCTTAACAAACTTAAATTCGAGGTGTTAACAACCCAAAATCACCAAATGGTATCGGATTGGCACGAAACTTGGCACACACGACCACCTAGGCACGAGAGACTTGTGGGAGAAGACGGGACTCCAATCGGTTTCCCGGTTTGGGAGTTAGAGCCGTATTTCGGTTTAGGCAAGCTAGTTCCTTAAGAAACTTAAATTCGAGGTGTTGACACCCCAAAATCACCAAATGGGGTCGGATTGGCATGAAACTTGGCACACACGACCGCCTAGGCACGAGAGACTTGTGGGAGAAGATGGGACTCTAATCGGTTTCCCGGTTTGGGAGTTAGAGCCGTATTTCGGTTTAGGCAAACTAGTTCCTTAAGAAACTTAAATTTGAGGTGTTAACACCCCAAAATCACCAAATGGGGTCAGATTGGCACGAAACTTGGGCACACACGACCGCCTAGGCACGAGAGACTTGTGGGAGAAGACGGGACTCGAATCGGGTTTCCGGTTTGGGAGTTAGGGTCGGATTTCTATCTAGTCAAAATTATTTACTTAACTATCTTTGTAATTATATAGTAATTAATTTTTTATGTTTTTTTGTAATTAAAATATTAATACATAATTATATTGTCATTAATTATTTTTATTTTTTATTTTCAGATATTTCCTGAGTAGCAGTTTGCTTCTTGTGGAATGCAGCCGTGTGAAGATTGCGACAAACTTTTGTTTATGAAGAAAACTTTTATTTTTGATTTATGTTATTTAGATTTGTGAACAAGATTATGTATGTATTATGCAAAATTATGTGGTTGGATAATTTTGATGATGTGTTGTTATGAATGGAAGAGTACTTTAATTATGGATGAAATTTTATTTATATACAGGAATTTTTATATTATTATATAGTTATCGAATTTTTTTTAGCTATTTTTATTTAATACAGGTAATTTGCATATTTTTAATAAATTTATTGCTGCATTTTTTGTTGGAACCAGGTTTTGCTATTTTTATTTAATACAGGTAATTTGCATATTTTTAATAAATTCATAGCTGCATTTTTTCGTTGGAACCAGGTTTTTGCGACGGTAGCGTAGCCGTCGCCAATGATATTGGTAATATGAAAAAAAACCTTGAGCGACGGTACTTTCACCGTCGCAAATAATATTTTTAGAGACGGCACAATTTTCTGTCGCAAATAACAGCATTAACGACAGTATTAAATCCCGTCGCAACTAACCTTTTTTAGCGACGGTATTTTTACCGTCTCAGATAAACCCTTTTGCGACGGTATTTTCCCGTCGCAATTACCATTTTTAGCGACGGTGTTTTCGTACCGTCTCAAAGTGTGCAGATTTTTACACATTAATTGCGACAGTATTTTTCCGTCGCTAAAGGATTTTATTGCCGTCGCCAATATTTTGCGACGGCGTTTACCGTCGCTAAAGACCTTTAGCAACCCATTTTTTTGCGACCCCCCTATTACCGTCGCTAAAAGCTATTTACCGTCGCAAAAAAGCTTTTGAGACGGCTTCCTTGGTATTGGCGACGGTATTTTACCGTCGCAAAAAAGCGATTTTTTTGTAGTGGAGAGGTGGTGAATATGTTTTAAGGAAACTGTCTCGTGTAGGTTTCGGTTTTCTTCTTTTCTTATCAATTGTTCTTAAATTTTTAAATGTTTAGTTTACAAAGATAAGCTGCAATATTTAGTTATCCATATTAATAATTTGTTCTATTAGTAATGTAATCTAATTCATTTATGTATTTTTAGTTGTGTTGTTTATTTTTTATTTCATCCTTTTAATAAAAAATAATAAATTATAAATACACTCCTGAGGTTTACTTAAAATATAGATTGCCCCCTGTGGTTTGAAAAATTACAAATACCTCCTTGTTAATACATTTTATTTAACAGAATTAATTAGAAAAAAAAATTTCATAATTGTTTTCCTATATAATAATCAAATTACCCTAATTATTAATTGAAACATATTTCTAACATTATTAAAAACTGTTAATTGACTTGATGATTTATTAATAAAATAGGCGATTTATTATAAAAGTAGAAACCTCGGGAGGTGGAATGTAATTTACAAAACCATAGGGGGCAATGCGTGATTTAATCAAACCTCAGGGGGTATATTTGTAATTTACCTAATAAAAAAATTATTTTATCATTTCTATTTAATTTATTTTATATATTTTTCTTGTATTATTATTTAAAAAATGCCAACAGAAAATACATATCCACATCGCTAGTAAGTTAACTTTGATTAAAGCCATTCTCTCAAACCTACCAGTTTGCTATTTATCCATGTTAAAAGTTGGCAAGGATCTCAAGAAGATGCAGAGAAAGTTTGTGTGTATGGAAAAAGATTTGGGTAATGATACATCCCACTAAAAATGGTGCTCTAAAACACCACTAATGAGTTGGCAAGCACTTTAACCCAAAAAAAAAAAAAAAAAACACAAGACACAAGCAGTGCGTCTCGTCCACTGCCACATCACTAGTGGTGCTTTTAGAGCACCACTTTTAGTGGTCTCAAGCATTATTGAAAAGATTTCTACTAGAAAGGAGTTTTGGGAGACAGAGGCATCAAAACAAAAAATGTTGCCTGTCAAAATCGTGGGTAGAGATTTGGGAAAGAAAATACTTTTTTTTTTCACACATATATACAAAATACTTTGAATACTAATATAATTCAATACACATGGAAATTAAACGCCCTAGACCTAACATTGCCAAAGGCATTTTAAATGAAAATTATACATTTAGGTCTCAGTTGGGAATATACTATTTTAGTAATTTTTTGTTTGGGTAAATTATAATTTAACCCCCTGTGGTTTGCCTCAAAAACACGGAGCCCCCCCATAGTTTCATTTGTAACACTTAAACCCCCTATACTTCATACCGGAGTGCAAAATCCAACGGACGTAACAGAAGTTGTAAAAAGTCAAGAATGCCCTTAGATATTTTACATCTCTCAGTCGTTTCGTTTCGTTTCGTTTGACTAACACCAGTATTTGCATCTCTATATACTCTCTCTCTCTCTATATATATATATTTTCTCTCTCGCCGTGGTTGGTTGGATTGAACTAGGGTTTCATCATCAATTTCACCATCATATCGCGAATGCCATTACTAGATTAGGTATGTATTGTTTACCCTAATTTATTTTGATCCTTAGATGTTGATTTTCCCTAATTTTGATTCATAACTAAGTGTGTGTAGACTTCGATTCACAAAATTTGTAATGTTTTAGGCATGGTATGCTTGTATTGCTTTAATTTTTGGGGATTGTGGTTAAAGTGGAGTGGGGTGGGGTATAGAGCTTCATAAGTAATGGGGAATATTTTTCATGATGTTAACTTTGAGTATTTTTTATTCACAGATTTGTTTTTGTATACTTTAGTATTCATGCCTTTTATTACTTTATTTTTTTGGGATGTTGGTTAAAGTGGGGTGGGGTATAGAGGTTCATAAACAATAGGTATTTTTTTATGTTGTTAACTTTGGATTTTTTTTATGATTGTTGTTATGTGGTTCCAATGAGTTTGAGTTTTGTAATGTAATATTGTGAAGTTTTGTTGTTTTCTGCAGTGAGGTAAAAAAAAAAAAGATTTTTGAGATCAACTATAATGGGTACTTCAGTAAGCCTTCTAATATTGTTTATAAACAAGGGAAAGTGGAATATATATATATATATATATGATGTTGATCCTGACAAACTATCTTTTATTGAGATTCATACCATCTTGAGGGAGATGAAAATAGATGTCTATAGTACTTTTGTTTTGTGGTATAGGAAATCTGGAAGAAGTTTGGATGATGGATTGACAATAATTGAAGAAGATGTTGATGTATATACCATGATAAGTGAGTATGAAGGTTTAGATGTGATTCATTTATATGTGGAGAAGGGTCAGGACCCATTACAAGTGGTAAGTCCAAAAGGGAAACATTTCGTACTCCCAAGAGTACCAGTTAGTGCTCAGCAGGCACTGACTTGGAATGACATGGAAAATATAAGTGAAGAAGAGATGGATTGTAGAGATGGAATGCAAGATGTAGGTGATGAGCATATGCATAATGGAGATGGGGATAAAGGAGCAGCACATGAAGATGCCAGAGATGAGGAAATGGATAACAGAGCTTAGGATGAAGAAGATAGTGATGATCCTGATTACATGGATGATAGGAATGTTGATAGTTGTTCAGAAGATGAAGACTATGAAAGTGATGAACCTGGCTGGTTGAATGAGGGTTTAGAGGGGGCCAGAAGATGATGATATTTTCTCACCAAGGGAGGCTGTAAAGAAAAGAAAGAGGCAACCTCCTTCATGTGATCAAGAGGCAGATGAAGTGTGGTATTCTGATCCTGAAGATGAAGATTTACATAGTGTTCATAACTCATCAGATGAGGAATGTGAAGATAAATATACTGAGTTCATTGAAGAAGTAGACATGAAGAAGCCATAACTTAAACTTGGAATGAAGTTTGCCACCCCTCAAATTTTTAGAAAGGCAATGAAAGAGTGGAATATCCAACATGGTTATAACATCAAGTACATAAGAAATGACAACTCTAGGATTACTGTAGTGTGCAAGCATGGATGTGGATGGAGATTGCATGCTTCACCCATGCAAGGTGAGAGAGCTTTTCAAATAAAATCATTCCAGCCAAAGCATGCATGTGGAAGGTCATATAATAATCACTTGGTGAACTCAACTTACTTGGCACACAAGTATATGGACAAGTTAAGGGATGACCCTAACATCAAAGTTGGGCCTATGGAGAAGACAGTTTGGAGGGAGTTAATGGTTGATGTTAGTAGGCCTCAATTGTATAGGGCTAAAAAAAAAAAAAAAAAGCAAGAGAAGTTATTCAAGGAGATCAAAGGGTCCAATATGCAAAAGTGTATGATAACTGTGAAACAGTGAGGCTGCATAATCCAAACAGTGTAATGCAAGTAGTGGTGGATAGGCCCAATGAAGACATGCTTAGGCCTAACTTAGAATTGCCCCCAGTTTTCCAGAGGTTATATGTTGGGTTTGCAGCCCTTAGAACAGGATTTGTTGGAGGATGCAGGTCCATTATAGGATTGGATGGGTGTCATTTGAAAGGAATCTATGGTGGACAATTATTATGTGCACTTGGAAGGGATGGGAACAACAACTATTTTCCAATTTCATGGGAAGCTGTTGAGGCAGAAAGTAAAGATTCTTAGGTGTGGTTTTTAAGGCAACTCATGGATGATATTGGTAGTGCTGATGACATGGGATGAGTCTTCATTTCTGACAAACAGAATGGGTTAATACCTGCATTTGAGGAGGTAATGCCAAATGTGGAACATAGATTCTGTATGAAACATATTTACTCCAATTTCAGAGCAAAGTTCAAAGGGATTAAATTGAGGGACCTATTGTGAAAGGCAGCTGCAGCTGGGACTGTGAGGGAATTTGAATTTCACATGAACAAGTTGAAGGAGATGGATCTAGAAGAGAAAGCATACAAGTGGCTAAGGAAGATAGATCCTACTTTATGGACTAGGTTCCATTTATCCCAAGAAGTAGGTGTGATACATTGGTCAACAACATGTGTGAGTCATTCAATAACAACTTCTTGGAAGCTAGGGACAAACCCATAATCATCATGCTTGAATGGATTAAAAGGAGGGTAATGCACAGGATCCAAATCAAGAAGGAAGGGATGGAAAAATACATTGGTGAAATTTGTCCCAACATTGTCAAAGATTTAGAAGCACTGAAAGTGCAAGCTAGGAATTGTTTTGTAACCTATTGTGGTGACAGAAAATTTGAAGTAGATTGTGGTGATACCACACACATTGTTGATTTAGAGGAAAGGAAATGTGGTTGTAGGATGTGGGAATTGACTGGAATACCTTGTAAACATGCAGTAAGTTCCATATTTGTTTAAAGAGAGAAGCTAGAGGACTATGTGCACCTTTATTATAGTAAACAACATTATCTTGTAGCCTACAACTCAATAATGCACCTTGTTCCAGACCAGCATGATTGGGTTGAAACAGGACTGCCAGCAGTGGCTCATCCATTGTACAGAAAGCAGCCTGGAAGACCACCAAAAATGAGAAAGAATGGTATAGATGAGCCAATAAACCTTGTCAGAGGTTCAAGGCAACATAGGTTCATTGTTTGTGCTAGATGCCTTCAGAAAGGTCACAACCAGAGGTCTTGTAAGGGTCTTGTCGATCCCAAGTCCAAGCTTTTTAAGCCAACAAGAAGTAACCAACAACAACCATCTTCAGCAGCAACAACAACAGTAACTGCAACAGCAACTGCTTCATTAACACCAGCAACAGCTACAGCAACAGCAACAGCATATCAAGTAACTTGAACCTCCAATTTCATTTCATTTTGCAATACATTCCACAACAATGACTTAATACAGATATAAATCATTGCAGCCCAGAAGGAAGCTCCCTAGTAAGAGGGCCAACACATCCTCATCTCAAGTAAGATCTGTCCACTTTGCATACTTGTTACATCATTGCAGCCCAGTTCTATTGTTAATTTGCATACTTGTTACATCATTGCAGCGCACTAGAATTGGCCACACATTTGAAGAATTTCCAAGTATGACAGGCAAGACATCAGCATCTTAGGTAAGCTCTCTCTCCTATGGGTGTCATTTGGTTTTTGACATAGTTGACAACATATAATTGCTTACTTGGACCATTATCATTGCAGCCCAATAGAGTTCAATATAGTTCTCCAGAATTTGATTACTCCTCATCTCAGGTATAGTCAGATTTCATTTGCAAGTTCATTTGCTTTATAGTATTTGACAAAATGTAATTGGATACTTGTGTGTGTTATTTTACAGCCTACTAGTTATGGCAGAGGAAGGGGTGAACCAGTTGGAGGTGGCAGGGTTATGTCCAGATCTGCATTGGGAGGTAGCTTCATTACAAGAGGTAGAGGAGGAGGTGGGTCTGTAAAAGTTACAACTCAGAGGCAAACTGACAAAGGCAAAGGGAAAACATGATGGCAGAGAAAGCTACAACTCAACTTTTGTTGTGTTTTGAGTAGTTTTCAACTTGTTAAACCATTAAGTGGCTTGTACCAATTTGTTTTTGAATTTGAAACTAGCTAGTATCTTAGTTTACTATGTTTTGAGAAGCCCAGTGGGTTGAATTATCGCTTGTATTAAAGTAATGTGAACTGAAGTAAATGATGCATGTTTTACAGGATCCAAATCAACCATGTTTTTGTGTACCTTTATTAATACATGTATCTTAGTTTACTATGTTTTTAGGTTGAAACATGTTTTTAAATTATGTTTCAAATCAAGGAAATGAAGCATGTTTTTGGGTTGAAGCAAATGAAGCATGTTTCGCAGGATCCAAATCAAGTAGGTTAACTTTCTTCACCAAAACATTCTTTCATTACAAATGAATCATGTTTTACAAGAGAAGAATAGGAACCAATATGTTTCTATTCTTTAATGTTCTTGGTAGATGTAATGAACAAAACCATTCTTTAATTACAATTCATCAGATGCATACATTTCTTGACCAAAACATTCTTTCATTTTACACCTTCATTTTTCATTACAATTGCTTCACAGACCATTGTATACCTTCATTTTCTACCTTGACTATATTTTTCATCTCTCAAACTCTATGGCCCAATAACAACTCATTTTTCTTTACTCCAACAAACTTTACCCAGAACATTGTCATGATAAAGAAAAAAACCCATGTCCCAAACAGAGCTTTGCAAAACATTTTCTCTCTTCTACGACTTCTTGTTAGTTCCTTCTCCAATCTGTTCATCTTTGCAATCATCTTTGGCAACACCTCCCTCCCACGTTGGCACATGGGTGGATCAACCCATTCAAAGTAGCCACAAGTTACATCAACCTATAATAAAAAAATATGAGTCCACAAATTCCTTTTCAAAAAAAATTCAATCTTTTTTTCCAAAAAAAAAAAAAAATTAAGTTTTGCTTACCCCATATCTTGCACAACCATAAAACCTTCTACCCATATTTCCAGATGTCATTGAAGTCTTCACAGGGGATCTCTCTAACATAGTCTTGGATCATTTGTCCTTGACTGTCCACTTTCGGAAGCAAATAAAGAAGCCATCCAACAATAATCTTCAACTTTGGGAAAATCTGGGCAACTTTCGAACAATCTGAGAACATTTTAGTTTAGGGTTCTATCTTATTTGGGTCTTGATTTGTGTATATATATGGCAATAAGGATGTTTTGGTCATTTGTCATATGTTTTTGGGTGGAAAAACGTGTTCCACTCACCAGTTCTGGTCGTGCAACACACGCACTGTTTAAACAAACAGTTCCGTTGGATTTTGCACTCTGGTATGAAGTATAGGGGGTTTAAGTGTTACAAATGAAACTATAGGGGGGCTCCGTGTTTTTGAGGCAAACCACAGGGGGTTAAATTATAATTTACCCTTTTTGTTTTTTTGGCTAAAAGATGAGATAAAAAAATTAATATATTAGGGATGATTTTTTGATTATTTACAAAAAATATATATGAAAAATAGAGATAAAAGAGAATCTTTGACCCTTTTTTTGGGGGGCATAATTTATTGATTTTTTGACGTTTTTAATAATTTTTTAACTTTTAAACTAAAAAGTGATATTTTCAAATAAGGCCTTAGTTTACCTCAAACATTTTCCATAAACAATGTTACTGTGTTTGATTTAAAATTGATGAGAAAACAAAAATGAAAGAAAAAATAAATCACTTGTTTCTATTCTTCTTCTTCTTCTTTATTTTATTTTATTTTATTTTTATGGGTTACCAGCATGAAAATGGATCTTTCAAAAAATGCTTATTCATTTTGTTCTCATTTTCCTAGAGCAATGAAACAAAATAAAGAAAATTTTGGTTGCGCTCACGTCATTTTGGTTTTTATTTTCCCTTTCTTTTTTTATCAATAAATCTTAAAACCAAACAGAGGATAAATAATAATAATATATTTACTGTATGAACCAATAGGTCCAGGACATCGATAATGAAAGCTTTACACTGTATGAGACAATGGGCTAATGTGTTTAAAAAAATTAAAATTATTAAATTGCTTATTAAAAAGAGAGTAGTTTTAAATAAAATATAAAGATGGATCTAGTAATAAATGGTTGATTTAGAAGTGAATGACACAAATATCTTAAGTCTTTCAATATTGTTTTAGTATAATTTTCAAAAGTGAGTGACTGTAAATAAAGTATAAAAGCTAGACACTGTAATAAATGGTTGATTTAGAAATTACGGCACAAATATAATAAGCCTTTCAATATTGTTTTATATATAGTATTAAAAAAAGGGTGATTGTAAATAAAGTACAAAAGATATATATGTAATAAATGGTTGATTTAGAAATTAAGGAGAGAGTTTTGGTTTGGTTTTTTTCAAAAGATGTTTTGGAAAATTATTTTGAGAGAGAATTTTGGAAAAAGTGATTGATTTGATGTGTGTGAGAGAGAGATTTGTTTGGAAAACTTGTTTGGTTTACAAGTTTTGAGAAATCTTTTTGGAAAAATTTATTTGGTTTGATTACTTTTAAAAACTTATTTGTGGAGAAAATTTCCCAAAATTTTTTCACAAATACAAACCAAACGAATAAGTCTTTCAGTATTGTTTTATGGATAATATTCAAAAGAGTGTAGTTGTCAATAAAACACAAAAGATGGACATGGTAATAAGTAGTTGATTTAGAAATAGGGATACAAATACAATAAAGTCGTTCAATATTGTTATATATATAATATTTCTAAATTGTTGATTTAGAAATCAGGAATACAAATCCGTTTGGTTTAGTTTTAGAATTACGATTTGAGTGTGGAGTTGTATTTTGAGTTTTGAGTTTTTTAATCATGATTTGAAAAAAGAAAATTTGTTTGGTTATGAATTTTGAAAATAGTTTTGAGATGATTTGTAATTTTGTTTTTGATTGATTGATGTATAGAATGTGAGAGGAGAGATGAAAGAGAAAAAAGAGATTGATTGATTGAATAATAATAATAAAATAAAACAAAAATGTTTTGGAACTCTAATTTGTGAGCTCTAATAGTTCTAATGAGAATGACCCCACTGTGATGTGATATTTTGGCTTTAGTTTTTTTTGAGTTGTCAGCTCAATAGAGCTATATTCAGAGCTCTACGTTTAGAGTTATCAATTACTGTTAAAAATGAAAAAAAGAAGAGGGGATTTTTAAAAGTAATTTTAAGTTGTGTTTTAAAAATATGTTTAATTAACATGTTTCATTCAAATTATGATTTAAAAATATAATTGAGTTTTGAAAAATAAACCAAATACTACCTAAGCCTGTCATTATTATCTTAAGTATAATATTCAAAAAAAAATGGTAGTCAACAAAAATACAAAAGATGGACATCATAAAAAATGAATGGTTTAAAAATTAGGGCCTAAATACAATATGGTTTCATTTAGGATGGCTTGACTTTTTGATTTTTTAATTATTTTTAGTTTAGGATTAAGAAATTTATTTAGGTTATTTTTTTAATTTTTATCGAAAAAAAATAATTATTATGATTTAAATATAATTTTTTATTTTATTAATATTTTAACTTATTTTATTTTATTTTATTTTGGGAGACTTATTTATAAGTCCATTTTCAGACACTTATGATAGGCTAAGTCCTGTATAATTTCTTATAGAGTCTCAAGTCCTATTTAGATAGGAATGTATTCCATAAGGTCCTACATAAACGAAACGTAACGTGACGTGACACTTACATAAACGTAACGTAACGTGACACCTACATAAACGTAACGTGACACCTACATAAACGTAACGTAACGTGTCACATTACGTTTCGCAAACTTAATGAGTTTTTATTTTTTAAAATTGAATGTGAAAATGTTGCTGGTTTATGTTGGTGTCACGTTACGTTTCATATAAATATAATCTATGGTAACATTCAATTTCCTATATAAGAAATTAAATGTTGTCATAGATCATACGTGTCACGTTACGTTTATGTAGGTGTCACGTTACGTTACGTTACGTTTATGTAGATATGATCTATGGCAACATTCAATTTCTTATATAAGAAATTGAATGTTGCCATATATCATAGGTGTCACGTTACGTTTATGTAGGTATCACATTACATTACGTTTATGTAGATATGATTTATGGTAACATGCATGTTACCATAGATCATAAGTGTCACGTTACGTTTATGTAGATGTCACGTTACGTATAGGTGTCACGTTACGTTTATATAGGTGTCACGTTACGTTACGTTTATATAGATATGATCTATGGTAACATTCAATTTCTTATATATGGTTTTACTATTATTTATGATATTAACAACTAATATTGAAGGTAAATGTATCAACAAACTTCCTACAGAACTTATGGGAACATAAGTATTTTAGAAGGACCATATATAGCATAAGTCTCCCTAATAGAACTTAGAAATAATTTTCCCTTTCATTTTTGACTAATTTAGGGGTTGTTTGAGATGACCTAAATAAGTGCACTTTTTATCTTTTTACGAAAAAATGTACAAAAAAATAAAGAGATGATGTGATGAAAAAAAAAATTAAAAGATAAATTATTGGAAAAAGATTGGTAGCTCGAATCTGTGGCTCGAAAAATGGCTCGAATTCGAAGACAGAGACAGAGAGAAAGGACAAAAGAGGAAGAGGGAAGAGGGAGAGAAGAGAGGAAGAAGAGAGGAGAAGAGAAAGAGGAGGAGAGAGGGAGAAAGAGACAGGAGGAGAGGAGATCACCACCGCCGTCGCCTCGCCGCCGCCGGTCGTCGCCTCACCGCCGCCGGTCGTCGCAGCACCAGCGATCGTCGCAGCACCACCGCCGTCGCCTCCGGCCCCGCCTCCGCCTCCTCCTCCTCCTCCCCCTGTGAATATGCCCCCTCCAGTCCTCCTCCTTCCTCCTCCTCTTCCCTTCTCTTCTCCTTCTCTTCTTCTCCACCCTTCTTCTTTGTCTTCCTTCTGCAACAAAAACACAAGAAAAAGAAAAAAAAAAAGCAAAAACAAAAAACAAAGACACTAAAACGACGTCGTTTTGGTGTCGAGCCACAGATTCGAGCCACGGATTCGAGCTACGTAACGGGGTCGTAAATTATTTTATGAATACCAAATTTAGCCTTAATCAAAAAGCGAAATTAGCCAACGTGCCATGCCGAAGAGGGCTGTCATTATTGTTTTATCTGTATCTGTACTACTCTCTCTATAAGAGGGAGAAATTAGCCAACATGCCATGCGAAATTAGCCAACATGTTTTGTCAAGTTTGCACAATGTTTTGAATAGGCCTTCGGAGTATTCGGTAAATTCCGTCTTTCTCAGCTAATGGTGACCGTTGGATTAGCATCTTAGATCGTTGGATTAGCAAGAACTGTCAGATCTTTTTCACTTTCTGACTCCCAGCTTCTCTTTCGCTTGCGTCTCTGTTTTTTTTTTTTTTTTTCTCTGCGATACTGAAATGACGATCTGAATGACGGTGAAACGAGAGCTTCACGACAATGATGTCGAAACCCTACCAGATATGGGTTTGCAGTTTGTATCCGTACTCTCCAAGCCTACCAGAAATAGGTCCAACCAGATCGATGGCGTCAAATACTTGATCGGTGACCTCTGCTTCGAAACCGTTGATCTTCTACTGAAGCCCTTGGTCCTCCATTGAAGCTTGTTCTAGATTTCATCCTATTTTGTACCAGGTAATTCTCTTCGTTGGTGCATGCAATGTTGTTTTAGTTAGGATTGCAATGTGAGAAGCTTAACCCAGCTCCACTTCGGCTCTATTCAGATTGCTGGCGTTGAAACTGAGTCACGATCATCAATATCAGCTCTCGGTGTTCTTCAGTTGCTCTCAATCACTACTTAGATAGTTGGGTTTGAAAGGTCCGTTGACTTTGTTTGCGGTTCAGGTGAGTGATGATGTTACCAGAACTTTGTTGTATTTTTACTTTATGCAAGAGACGAAGATAAAATTTTCTTTCTTTTGTATTTTAGAATGTGTTTGGATCATGAATTTAACTAGGAATTTGAATTGTTTGGATCATGTATTTGGGTATGGATTTCAATAGAGAAAAACAAAATAAAAAAAATGCGTGAAATATTTGAATCTAGTGTTTGTAATAAACTTTCTTTGATTTTTGCTTTATAAAAAATGGCAAATCCAAACATCAAGGTGCTTAGCAAGTGACCAAACACTATATAATTTTTGTTTTCTCTAATTTTTCTGAAAAAAAAAAAAAAAAAAAAAAAAAAATCACCGCTTAAACAATGAATGTTAAAATTTAGAGATAGATAGACGCTGAACGTTAAAGAGGATGGAGAATTTTGACTGGCTTAAAGGAAGATAACTTTGACCCACCTGGGTTGATATACAACAATAATATATATCATTATGGTATACAAATCAAGAGGCAGTGGACCTTGAGTAGATTGAAGCCACCCTTATAGCTTGTTCATCTGGCTGTTTTTTTTTTTTTTTTTTGGTACTTTAAAAAAGCCTCAAGGTAGCTTGTGTTGGTGTTTTCGTTACTCTATTTTGCTAAAGCTCAGTTAGGTGGAAGCAGTGCAGGACAACTCATTCTTTTGCCTTTTGCACTTGTGTTTTTTCTTTGAAAAATGTTTGGGGGCCGAAATCAAAAGCTCGAATTTGGCTCGAACGATGTCGTTTTGCGTTTCGAATTTTTTTTTTTTTTTTTCTTTTTCTTCTTTTTCTTTCTTTCTTTTCTTCTTCTTCTTCTTCTTCTTCTTTGTTTGAACACAGGCAAGAGGCGAGAGAGAGTCGTCGTCGTCGTTGCAGCTCGTCGCCCGATCGTCGCAGATCGTCGCTCGTCACATCGCAGCCCCACCTCCGCATCTGCCTCCGCCTCCAGCCCCATTTTTATGACCCCCTCCAGTTCTATTTCTGCTTCTTCTTCTTCCTCCGTCTCTTCTTCTTCTTCTTCCTCTTTCTTCCTTCTCAGATTCGAGCCAAATTCGAGCTCCGGTTTTCGGGCTCTGTACCGAGGCTATTTTTCTTTCAAGGAGTTCTGTACTAGGATTTGAGATATATGATTATGTTTTTTTTTTTTTTTTTTTTGGCTAAGGCCATTTACAGTAGTTTATTTAAGTTTGTGGAAGTATTATATCTTTGTTTTGTCCTATTCGTTGACAAACATTCATATGAATTTAAAGTTTTCACTGAATTTTTAATTTGTAAGGCTATATACATGCTAACATTTGAAATTATTTTGGCAAAATTCAAATTGAGTTTATCGAGCTTGACTAATCCATTTTAAAAAAATTCTTCTCAAGGTAATGTATTTATGTGCTTTATTGTCACAACGCAACCCCCACCCCCACGGGATTAGAGACGTAACCGGTCAGTAATCCGATATTACCAAAGGCTTGCGATATATAATTGTGCATATAAACATATAATTAAAGCAAATCACATAATTGAACAGATAATTAAGGAGGCGGGTGTTACATTTATTCACTCTATAACAGTGCAATAAATATGCAAAAGTGCACATTGTTAAAAATGTTGAAATTAATCCCATATAGTTGTAGACCGTTCATGTAGAAATTCTATAAGATACATTCTGTTATCATACATCTTAAACTTTGTTCTCCTTTTATTTCTTCCAGATTTTGACATGTCAGATTAACTACCGACTCCATCAAAGGATCAGAAAGTCCACAACTCCATCGCCACCAAAGCCATCTGCAAATCTGCCAAGAAGTCAGTTTATGTTTCATTCTCAACTATATATGTGTGTGTGCTTGCATATTGTGTATCTTTATTGCCTGTTGACATGCTTATTTTTGTAAATATTGATCTTATTTTGTATTGCCGGTTGACACTCACACCATATTAGTTACATACATATAAGTGACATTGGACAGAATATTTGGAATCCCTATTATTATTGCTAAAAATGAAAAATGCCTAACATCTTTAAAAAAAATTAGCACAATTTCATCCATAATGATGTGGCAAGAGAGGTGTGAGCTTTTAATTTAGTATACACGTATGTAGAACCTAACTCTCTTATCACATCATTGTGAGTGAATGCTTGAGTTTAAATTGTGAATATCTAACATTTCTGATAAAAAATAACGTTACGCATGTCTTTCAATGAAAAATTATTAGTCTCAAAATATTATTTGTTGTATCAATGAATACTCTCTGCCAATAAAAAAGTACAACACACCCAATGATTCATTCTTTATTTTATAACTATCTAATAAAATTGAGTTGTCGTTGGGCAAAAATCTTTTTGGTTGGTTTTTTTGAGTTGTAACTTTTTTAGTTTGGGATTAAAAAATTTGTTTGGATTGTTTTTTTTTTTTAAGAGAAAAAATGAAATGATTATAATTTAGAAATGACATTTTATCTTATTAACTTATTTCATTTATTTTATCTTTTGTGATTTTTTAGCCCCAACTGGATAGCCAAACCAAGCTTGAGTCAATCAGTCCAACTTAAAAAATTTCCCACTACATATGATTTAGAATTCCACGTAAACAATATTAGATACATCATTGTTATTTAAGTCTAAAAAATTAGACCTATTTTTTAAATTTAATGATGTGACAATCAATATTAAAATTTAAGTTAACACTCTCTTTCATATTTTCTTTAATCATTAATCAATCATATCATTTACATATCATTGAGTTTAGAAAATAAATCTAAAAAGTGGACTTATATATTATTTTCCTATTAGATAGTATTCTGATAACACTAATTTGTCGTTTGTGATTTTTTTAGTGATTTTGTTATTAACTTCTTCTTTTTATTTATTTATTTATTTTTTTGTCTTTGGTAAACTTATTTTTTAAAAATTTTAGGAAAATTACAATAAATAAACAAACCCCTAAGATTTGACTTTGGTAACAAAAAAGGCCATCAGTTTTTAATTTTATTTATTTAAATAAACAAACCCCTTAATTTTTTTAAAATTTATTTTCAATTTAAATCGTTAATCTAGTTTAGTTAAGTAAAATTGACAAAAATATATATGATATTTTAGTTACTAAACTAAATGAAAAAATATATATTTTAGATATTTTTTGAACACATATGTTGAGTATAATAACAAAAATAATTTTTTTTCGTCGGCTCACTTAATGAAAATAAGTCAATGGTTTATATTAAACAAATTAAAAGATTATAATTTAAATTGATAAAAGTACAACTCAACCTTTATTTTGTTATAAGGCTAAAACTTTTATTTATTTTTTTAAATTTTTGAGGTAATTTATCCTAATTTCTTTTCAAAGGGGGTTAAACTTATATAATCCACTCGACTAGACGAATGATGAAAGTAAAGTATATATAAAATATATATATATATATATATATTTGTGAAAATGTCCAGTAAAGACAGAAGAAAAAAAATAAAGATAGAAGTTTTTTTTTATCCTTTTTTTTTTTTTTTTTTGTGTGTGTGTGTATGTGTCTTTAGTGAACTTATTTTGGATTTTTTAAATATTTTTTCCTTCTATCTTAGATAGACTGAAAAAGTAAACAATTTTAATACAAATTTTAAAAAATACTAATAACAAAAAGTATAAATTACAAATATATTTTTTGAAGTTCACTTAAAATACGGATTGTCTTTTATGATTTTGAAAATTATATTCTACCTCTTGAAGTTTTTAATTGCATAACAAATAACCTATTTTATTAATAAATAATTATGTTGATTCACAGTTTTTAATGATATCAGAAATATATTTTAATTAATAATTTAGATATTTTTATTATTGTATAGAAGAGTGGTTAAAAATTTTATTTTTTTCTATTAATTCTATAAAATAAAAGATTAGGATAAATGGATATTTGTAATTTATAAAATCATAAAAAGCAATACATATTTTAAGCAAATAGTAAGAGATATAATTGTATTTCATCCTAATAAAAAAAGTTAAGACAAATTGCAATTACACCTTTGAAATTTACTTAAAATACAAATTGCTTTTATAGTTCTAGAAATTGCATCCCGACTTCTAAAGTTTTTTAATTTCATAACAAATAACTCATTTTATCAACAAATCATTAAGCCTATTAACAGTTTTTAATGATGTCAAAAATATATTTAAATTAATAATTCAAAAAATTTAGTATTGTATAAGAGAGTAGTTAAAAATTTTATTTTTATAATTAATTTATTAAATAAAAAATTCTTTCAAGATACTTATTATTTTTCAAATTATAGGAAAAAATTTATATTTTAAGTATACCTGTAATTTACCCAAAAAGTTACAGTTAGGTGGCAAAGGAAGCCTAAATAATTACAATCCCTCGTCAATAATGCTGTGCAGGTCCATTACATGAACATGACACAGGAACCCACTGTCAACGGAAGGAAGAGTCCTCGATGACGAATTCGTGAATTCGTTTAAGAATATATTAATTTAATAATTTTTTTAATTTTTATAAAAAATAAAAAAATAATAATATAATAACTTATAATAATTTTTTTTTACTAAAAAAACTTTATAATTTTTTTTGGCTAAAAGAAGTAACTCAGACTTAAATGTGCAGGGTGTTAAGAAGTAGTAAAAGAGTTGAGAAGGTGGTAAGTAATAGATTGCAAGAATGGCCTCAGCGGCGGTGGACCTTTTGATTGGGAGGATAGTTTCCGCACTTGAAAGCGAAGCGTCGTTGATTGGAGGAGTTCGTGATGAACTCAACCAACTCAAGCTCGAGTTATCAAGCATGACATCTTTTCTAAAGGATGCCGATAGAACGACGGCCCAGACAGAAGGAGAGAAGACCTGGGTGGACAATGTTAGAGACTTGACCTACAAGGCTGAAAATATCATAGACGAGTTCATGTATCACATGAACAAACAAGAAGTTCAAGGTAAATTCAGAAGGTTCCTGCGTCAGATAGTCTATGCACCAAAGAATCTGTGGGTAAGACATCGAATAGCCACACAGTTACAGGAGATCAACAAAACGATCAAAGCCATCCCAGAAAGAAACCAACGTTATGGGGTCGATCGTGTAGGAGGAGCAATCCCAGAAAGAAACCAACATGATCATCAGGGACAGAAGCCAAACAACGCTGAGGACCCTTTATATTTTAAAGAAGAAGATCTAGTGGGGATCGAAGATGGAGAGCAACAACTATTGGACTGGTTGATGGGCAAAGAACTACAGCGCACTGTTATTTCTGTTGTCGGCATGGGTGGTTCAGGCAAGACCACTCTAGCTGCCAAGGCCTATAACAACCAAACTGTCAAGCAACATTTCCACTGCTATGCATGGATAATCGTGTCTCAAACTTATGTAGTTGATGACTTACTTAGAAGTATGATTAAGGAATTTTACCCTGCCACCAAGGAAGCAGTTCCATTGGATTTAAGTAGTAAGAGCCACAAAGAGTTGCTCGATATGATTTCCAACTATTTAAAATCAAAAAGGTATGTAGTTGTCTTGGATGATGTATGGAGTCAAAAACTCTGGGAGGAAATAAGAGCATCACTTCCAGATGAAGGAAAAGGAAGTCGGGTCATCCTTACAACCCGAAAGGAAGACGTAGCTTCCTTTAACTTTGGGTTTAAACCTCATGTTCATCGTATGAACCCTTTGAGTATGGATGACGCATGGGATCTCTTTTGTATGAAAGCTTTTTCGAGCAACCATAGTAGACGTTGTCCTAAAGAGCTCGAATCCTTGGCTCATGACCTTGTTGCAAAATGTGAAGGACTACCTCTTGCAATTGCAGCTTTGGGTGGTGTCATGTCCACCAAACATATGGAATCGGATTGGAGAAAAGCTTACAATAGCTTGAGCTGGGAGTTGAGCAATAATCCTGGGCTAGAAGCAGTGAAAACTATCTTGTTGTATAGCTTCAATGATTTGCCATACCAACTAAAGCATTGCTTCTTATATTGTTGCCTTTTCCCAGAAGATTATCCGATTCGACGGAAGAGGCTTATTAGACTTTGGATGGCAGAAGGATTCGTAGAAAAGAGAAAGGGGTTAACAGTAGAGGAAGTAGCAGATAGCTGCCTTATGGATCTAGTTTGCCGAAGCATGCTTCAAGTCATAATGAGGAACCCATCGGGTAGGCCGAAAGAATGTAAGATGCACGATCTTGTGCGAGAAATTGCCCTTTCCACATCAGAAACTGAGAAGTTTTGTGTTGTATATGATGGCCAAGAAGCTAATGAGGAGAATGGAACCAGAGCACGTCGCTTATCGATTCAAACAATTGGTAATAGAGATTTGCAATCATGGAATGGCATGTTGCAGCAGCTTCGGTCTCTTCTTGTATTTTGTGATGACGACATATCATTGCCACAAGGCTTACGATTGTTAAAAGTATTGGATCTGCAAGATGTACCGATCGAAAAATTACCAAATGAGCTTGTGTATCTTTTCAATTTAAGGTACTTGAACTTGAAAAGAACAATGGTGAAGGAACTTCCAAAATCCATTGGAAGACTTTGCAACCTTGAAACTTTAGACATTAGGGATTCCAAAATACAAGTTCTCCCAACTGGAATCACAAAGTTGAAGAAATTGCGGCATCTAATTATGTACCGCTACAACAAGGCTGGAGATGGCAGTCAGTTTGAATATGTTTATGGTACAGCAGCACCAGCTAATATTTGCAAGCTTTCAAACTTGCAAGTTTTGGCATGTGTAGAAGCAGAATCAGACTTGATGAAGCGACTAAGGAACATGACGCAGCTCAAGAGGATTGGCATTACAAAGCTGAGAGAAGCAGATGAGGTGGATTTGTGTATTGCAATCCAAAAAATGAATCTCCTTCATTACTTATTTGTGATGGTGAGTGATGAGAATGCATGCCTCCGAATGGATAAACTCTCCTCGGCTCCTCCCTATCTCAAGATGCTCATTTTAGTTGGAAAATTGGAGAAAGTTCCCCGTTGGTTCCACTCACTTCAAAATCTCACGAATTTGTATTTGCATTGGTCCAGATTGGAAGAAGACCTTCTTCCTTACATCCAAGAACTTCCCAGTTTGGGGGAATTGACTCTTATTAATGCATGTGAAGGAAGACAACACCTATGCTTTAGTAGTGGGTTCCCTAAACTTAGGGATTTGCATTTGGGGAACTTCCCCCAGTTAAATGAGATTATTATAAAAAAAGGGGTGATGCCAGGTCTCCAGAAATTTTCAATTTGGAAATGCATGCAGTTGAAGATGTTGCCTCATGGTATCGAGTATCTCGAAGATCTCCAAATATTGACTTTGAATTTTGTTACAAATGAACTCGTAGAACAAATACATGGAGAAGAGAGCGAGGACCACCCACAGGTTCGACACATACCATGCATCAACATTATCTGGCAGTCACCAGAAGGGATCAAATTTGAAAGATTGTTTAATTCTAAAGGTGTGTCATTTGACTTTGATTAGATTATATATATATATATATATCGCAAAACAGTTGGCTTCATTTCATTGTCTCTTATTTGTCTCATTTGGTTTCTTACCAGTGGATTGACAAAGACAATCCTCCTGGTTCCCTAGCATGAAGGTAAAACTGCTCTTTCCATATCTTAAATACTTTTAAACTTCAAATTCCATCTTTGGTTGCATTCCAATTTCCATAAGCTTGGTTTCCCAAATCTACTAGCTTTTTGGTGTTATGTTATTATTATTATTTTTAATCAAAATAGTGTTCAAATTTTTGCTGCTTTGCAATGTTACTTTCCAGGTCTCCAGCTTGCTAAGATTATGAAGAAATAAACATTGTGACCAGTTTACTTGGTTACCAAAAAGAGAAGCTCCCCCCAGTTCGCTCTTTTTGTCTTTGGAGTGATATTATTAAGAGTAATTCAGTTTTCTTGTTTGTGTGCGTGTGCGCTCAATGTGTTGTGCTATTAAATAAGTTCTATCCAGGACAAGACATTGTGAATGTTTTATCTTTGTAATTTCAGCATTGTGAGATGAAGATTTCTTTAGACATTTTGATGAACATCTCTTCAATATGCATGTATATGTATTTGTTGTTGTGGTGGTTGTCTTCTTTACTTCTGTATTGTTGATTTTGTTTCAACAGCAGATTTAAGATAAATTACAAATTCACCCTCTTAAGATACAAATTGTTTGATATAGTTCTTGAAAATACAAATATCCCCTTATCAAAATTTGTCATTTTACATATCCCCTCCGTCCCAAATAATAGTCAATTTTAAGGAATTTAACTTTTTTTAGTAGTACAATTATTGTACTTTAAAAATATTAATTTTTTCAAAATTACTCTTTGATAATACATTTTGTTGAGAATGTCAATTGTTATAATTGTATTTTTTTGTGTTATTAATGAATTTAAAAGAAAGACAAAATAGGAAATTCATATTATTTTAGTTCTTATTTTTGAAAAGAGACTAATATTTTAGGACAATGAAAAATGAGTGACTAATATTTTGGAATGAAAGGAGTACTTGACACAAAAAAATAAAAAATAAATAAATATAAATAAAAAAGATTCATAATTATTATTTTATACAATAATAAAATTACTAAAACTATTCATTGAAATATATTGTTGACATAATTAAATTTATTTATTTATTTATTATATTTTCTTTTCAAAAGGTGAAGATTTTATTAAAATAAAATGAGATCGCATAACGGAGAGAGGGGCCACCAACCTTGACAAAGTGCAAAATGCAGCCAAGCTGGGGGATTGAATTCCCATGTACAGATTTAATTGTTTTTAATTTTGTTGTTTTTGTTTTTGTTTATGGTTACATTATTTGTGCATCTCAATTATGTACCGACCCTTAAACCAACATTGTAAGATTATCGCACTAAAAATCATTTTAGAGAATCATAATTTGTCAAATTTTTTTAAGGATAAATTATACATGTAGTACTAAAAATTTGCTTCTTATGTTAATTTGATCATTACAGTTTTAATTGTTCCAAAATTTTCTTTTAATTTTTCACACTATGTCAATTTAGTCTGATTGATTACACATATTAAGAAATTTTATAGCAATCTAATTTGCCTATTATGTCAATTTGGTTCTTTGTAGTTTCAATTGTATCATTTTTTTCATTTTAGTTTTCACACTAAGTTAATTTAGTCTAATAAATAATCCGTTAAAAAATTGAATTAATATTAAGGATAAAATGATTCATTTAAGAAGCAGTAGGCTATTTCAAATTAGAAAGAACAGGGGTGTAATTTGTTTAAAAGGACATGGTGAATGTGTTACCTTTGTAATTTCAAGACAATATAGAATATGAGTTAAATTGATTTTTTGAGTAATAGTTTGGAAGGCAAAATGAAAATTTTCTTCTCGATTATTTTACCCTTAATTTCAATCTAATTTTTAAAAAGACATTATCAAGTAGATTAAATTGACACAATTAAAAATATTTAAAAATAAAATTGATGCAATTCAAATTATAATAATCAAATTGACAGAAGAAATAAACAACATAAATTCAAGGACGGGGCTTCTCTAAGGATTGGAGAAGTGTTGTTCGGCCCATTGGGCCTACTTTTAGGTCTCATTTCGATAATTTGAATTATTCATAATTTATGATTCATCGAGTACATCATCCCTGTAAAAAATCAAGTCAATTAGATAACGGAAATCACAGGTTCAGATCAATTTTGTATGAAAAAAATATGAACGGTGCGAAAATAAATAATTCATACAAAACTAACAATTTATTGAAATGTTCACAGAAAAGCGTTAACAATCATAAGTTTTTAACGATATGTTCAGACAATCGTCAAATAAGTCTTTTTTAGAGATGATTTTGATAGAATCAACTTTTAGCGACGAATTGATAAAACTTAATGTGAAAGTAACTATAAATTTTAAAATGGACATGAATGCATTACAATTTGCAACTTGAAGAATGCTACGTTCACGAAAGATGTTCAGGAAATCCTTCATGAGCAATCCTAGCCACAAGCTCAATATTTGATGTTTTATCGTGTGTGATGCACTCGCAGGTAGTAGGTTACAACCTACAAATTATTAAACACTATAAAGCAAAATTAACTTTATATTATTTGCAAAGTAGGACTTGAAATTTAAAACATACTTACATTGAGGTTCTTATTTGCATTTTTCATGTCTACCTTATTTCATTTGCTGCGAATGTTTTTCAAACCTTTCAACGAGTAGACCGTAAGTGTAATTTCTCATACTCGGTGAATATTACATTGCTTGTATCACTACTCTCAATCCTCTATAAAATTAAAAATAGTAGACAGATTATAAAAATGGAAACTTTTTATTGAATAGAGAGAAACCCTAGAGAGAAACTTTTTATTGCAAGAAAGATAGAGAGAAATACTCTTACTCACTTATAAGACTATCTCTTGACTCTACTCTTACAAGACACAACCACACCCTTTCATAGGCAATGAGTGAACTTCAACTTTGGAATTGAAATGTATAAAATTAAAAGATATGAATAACCTTTTATATTTAATTTATTTAAAATAACAAAGCTAGTAGTGTATCTCCACCACTTTGGTATTATTCAATATGTGATCCACTTTGTTGTCCCTCCTTGGCTGTATCGTCATGTGAGCTCTCGTTTAGTTTCTTCTGTCTTGGCTTATTCAGTCATGTGAGATTTTCTTGGCTTTGTTCTCCATGTGAGTTGTCTGAAAGATTTTGTCTTTTTTGGCTTGATTTGTCATATGAACTTTTGCTTATTGAAATACAGAGGTTCACGTCTTGTATTGATTTATAGTAAATTTAGGCTATTCTCTTGATTTTGTAGTGTTCCCAAACATTATCCATTTTTGAAGCATCTTAAGTATTTCCTTTGCTTTGTCTTTTTCTAGCTTGGAGGGTTCAATGCAGACTCTCTCGCTTCTTATAACCATAACTCTTGTCCCATCATAGTAGATTGTTGGTTCTAAATGGTGGAAAATAGTTTCTAATGTATTATGAAAAATAAGAGTCTATCAATTTTGTCGATGATAAGATCATACCCCCTTCGTGATTTTTCTTTTTTATCACAGTAAAAAGGATTTTGACTAGTTACTGGGTAAAGATACCAAATCTAATATGATTAATAACACTTAATTTTAGTTCTTTCAGCCAAAGTAGACACGATATGATATGCGTCGTGATAAGTTTTGGGTTTACTCCCATAACTGTAATAGCATATTTAACTATTACTGGAAATTTATTTAAAAGCTGAAAATCCTCTATCAATTTTCACAAAATCAACAATTCTCAGCTCAATCCATTGCACATTAATTTTATCCATTGATAACTTAAGACTTGGCCAACCATAATCCCAACTTAAGGATTCTACTAAGGATGGCATACGAAGGATTTCTTCGTGTTCATCTTGTTGTTTGGCAATTTATTTAATTTTTTCAGCCAGCTTTTTTGGAAAAAAAAAAAAAAAAAAAAAAAACGTTTCTATTTCTTTCAAAACATAAATTCCCTTTTCTCTTTCCTCCATCATTTTTTCATCATTGCAGATGATGTTAAGCTCCTTTTCTAGAAACCCAATAATCAGCAAAAGAACAGATAATTCTGCGCACATCTTTTCATTTGTTATTGTGTAGACCAAACCAAAATTTTTTAAAAAGTTTGCTACTTTCTGATGTTAGTCCCAGGTTATAACATTGTTTTTCGATTATAGCCGAGATTTCTGCTATATCTATGTCTTTGAGTTTGAAAGTTAACTCATATATTCGCTTTTTTGATGGTTCTCCTGTTAAGAATCCCTTTGAATTTTTTTTGGTTAAAATTAGGATTTTTTTCCTCTTTACTGTCGCGGTTTCAAGCGTACACCGTTTGTTAGTTGAAATTTTTTTTGAATCCTTCCACCGATTGTTTTCAGGTTTATGGCCTAGTTTGTTCTAGTTCCAACAAATTAACATGGGTTTCTTCCCTTTGTTAGCTGCATTTGCGATTTCTTGCACCATAAAACTTAATCCCCTTGTTAGAGAATCTGCAATGGAATTTTTCTCAGAAGAAATATATTTAACATCAAAACTAAAATAATGAAACCATTGCGGCCATCTGTGTAGTCTTCCTTGACTTACATCTCTTAAATCTTTTTTCAAAAAAAGTCTTGAAACACTTATTATCTGTTCTGATAATGAAATGTTCAGAAACTAAAAAAAATATAAAAAATTTTATATCATTTTTTATTGTAAGAAATTCTTTTTCATTTAAGTGATATCTTGTTTTAGCTTCTTTAAAACTACCACTCTAATATCTACATATATGTTCTTTAGATTTATTAGGAGGTATTGATTTTAATACTGCTCCCTAATTATTCTCAGATGCATCTACTTCTAAGATTAATTTATCTCCTTAATTAGGTAAACTTAATTTACAAATATTTTTTTTATTATCTTTTTTATATTAGATACATTTTTAGTATCTTCTTAATTCCAACTCCACACTACAACAAATAAGAGTTTTAGAGACCAAATGTTTTAGTCTTTAAAAGTGAAAATTTTGTTACAAAAGACATTTAGAGACTAATTTTCATCGTCATGAGGATAGTCCTAAAACATCGTCCCGAAAAGTAAAAATAAGGCATTTAGCGACAAAATTTTGTAAATGTCACTAATAAATAGACTTTTAGGGACAAAATAATTTGGTCTCAAAATGGTTTATTTTTTGAGATAAAAAATTTGGTCCCAAAAAGATAATATTTCATCACTAATGTCCAATTTTTGTTGCTAAAAATATAATGACGACAGTTTTTGCAACAAAATTATTTGGTCTCTAAAAAATAATTTTGTTCCTAAATTTTGGTCTTTAAAACCCTAATTTTTTGTAGTGCCAATTTCCTTTCCTAAACTTTTTGCTTAATCAATTTACTAATTTAGATAAGTTTGGAATAAACTTTCTAGCATAGTTAATTATTCCAAAAAATCATTGAAATTGTTTGATATCTCCTATCTCTTCAGGAAATTCCATGACTTTTTCAAAGATATGATCTTAAAATAAAACTCTTTTGTTGTCATCAATTATTAATCTAAAAAATTTTATGAAATTCTTTTTCCATTCAATTTTCTTTTCAGGTAGTACTAATCCATGTTCTATGAATTCTTGAGTTATTTTTTTGGAGATAATTTCAATGTTCTCTAGTTTTAGAAAAGACTAAAATATCATTTGCATATACTATACAATATTCTCCATGTTTACAAAAAATATTATCCATTCTTCTTTGAAATATAGGTAGAGCCTTGTGGGGATATATTTTCTGAATACCAACACGTGGCATGGTGACGCCGACGTGTCAGCCGAGGTGCCACGTGTCGTGATAGTTAAGCTGAGATGATCTCGGATTTGCCGAGGTTATCTCCGAAGATATCGGAATCCGAGATAAGCAGATAAGGGACAAGAGTCCTAAGACAAAGAGGAGACTTAACCAAGATAAGGATAAAACTCTTAGGGAGTTTATCTTTATCTCTTAAAGAGTCCAAAGTAAGCACTGAATTGGATTTCGTAGAAGTCATATTTCTAATAGGACTTGGATTGAATGTATTATAAAAGAAAGGCACCCCCGTGGGTCTAAGGTATGCAATTTATGTTTTGAGTATTAAGTTTTGCACTTGATTATCTTTGAGAGATATACTGACTTGATCGTCGGAGTGCCCCCGGGTGGAAGAACCACCGCCGGAACTTTTTCTGTCTGTTACAGGTTATTGAAGCCATCTATTCTGCCTGTGCTCTCCAGTTGATCACTAAACGGGCAGTGTGGTCAGATTTTCACCCACACAATTTGGCGCCGTCTGTGGGAACGAAGAAAGAATAGATGGCCAGTAACGGACAGCAGGAAAATATTGGGGATAACGCTCCCGCTGGGAGTGGTAGACCAATTGATCTTGACATTGAAGGAGACAACCACAATACAGAAGCCCGTGACCAGGGTCACAGAGAAAAAGACGTCATCCAGGAGGGCGACACGTCAAAAAGGACAGACCAAGAAAAGTACTACAATGAAGATAACCTCCAGGTATGGAGGGACAGATGCCTACGGAGGGATGAGGAAGTAAAAGAATTGGCGAACAAGTTGGCAGACTTTCAGTCAGTCGTCAACTTCATGATGCAGAATAATGTTATGCAGCCACCATACCCACTGCAAGATACGCCGATGCCAGCAACCAACACCCAGAAGGGTGGAAGAAAAACAATCCCCGACGTCCCTCAGCATACCAAGAGCGGAAGGCATTCTCACCGGCCTTCCAGGGAAGTCGGACAAGAAGAGCCGAGGCAAGAGGAGTCCCGAAGGACGCACCACATGAAGAATCCAGAACCCAAAGAACATCGGCATGTTCAAAGGCAAGCACTCTGCTTTGACACAACCCATGGAGAAAGATCCAAACGGGCCCACCACGAGGCCGAAAGCAGCGTACCAAAAAGACTAAAATCCATAGACAGCCGAACTCCAGGGAGGAGTAAAGAAGACCTAAGGGACTACCTAAAAAGGAGGCAGCAGAATGTTGAAGCCGAGGTAAACTCTCCAGTAAAACCGAAGACAGCCTTCTCGGTGGAGCTGGACAAATTCGAACCACCGAAGAGATTCAGTATGCCGAGGTTTCAAATTTATGATGGTAAGTCAGATCCAAACTTTCATGTTAGACTATACCTGAATTCTATGGCGTTATATAGCGGGAACGAGCCGTTGCTCTGCAAAGTATTCCCCTCATCCTTTGGGGAAATTGCATCTGATTGGTTCCATAAATTACCAAAAGGAAGCATAAAGACATGGGAAGGCCTGGCCGAGATGTTTGTGGCCAGGTTCGTGACCAACAAGCTGCAACCCCTGAGGGTTGATGCTTTGATGGCTCTAAAAATCACCAAGGAAGAAGGACTTAGGGCCTATGCGAAAAGGTACTACGAGGTGTTCAACCGAATACCGAATGCAACCAAGAGGTAGCGGTCGTGTCTTTCAAGAACGGCCTGAAAGATGACTGCCCGCTACGGAAGTCTTTGGCAAAAACTTTGCCAAAAAGCATGGAAGAACTCATGGCAAGAATTGAGAAGTATGCTAGAGCCGAAGAAGATATATCGGGAAACAAAGAGATAAAGTAAGAAAAGGGAAACGGCTCACCGAAGCGAAGCCGAGGCAACAATGGGCCGACCAAACAAGAAACAGAGTTGAGAAATAAACAAGCAGTAACAACGGTATTCCGAATCCCAATCCATAAAGTCCTAGATCAAATTCGAAACCAGCCATATTTCAGGGCTCCGGCAAGAGCACCAGGGGAATTCATGGGAAGGAACGTTGGTAGACGTTGTGCCTACCACAATGAAGAAGGGCACCCAACTCAAGGTTGCAGAGCCCTGAAAGCACACTTGGAGGACCTGGTGAGACAAGGCCTTCTGAGGGACCTGGTCGATGAAGCCAAAACGAGAGAAGAACAGGCAAGGCTGCCTCAAGCACCAGCAACACCCCCTCCCCTAGCACAGCTACCACAAGCAGGAGGACCGAGGGTGGTTAATGTGATCCAGTCAAGGGTCAACGAAAACGAAGTCAGAGGGGAGACCCAGAGAGTAAGACATTTACAGCATGTCTACCAAGTCGGGGAGAAGAGACATCGGCCAGAGGAATACCAAGGACCGATAATAGCCTTTACTGAAGCCGACCTGGAATTGGTCCAACATCCGCATAATGATGCCTTGGTAGTATCCCTCCAGGTTGGGGAATGCCAGGTGAAACGCATCCTAATAGATCAAGGCAGCTCTTGTGACATCATGTATGTCAGATGTTACAAGGAGCTGGGCCTTCACCCTGATGACTTAGAACAATCCAGCGGCCCGATGGTCGGCTTTAATGGAACGCCGACATGGCCACTGGGCACAACAAGCTTGGAAGTACAAGCCGGCACTAAGAAGATCAAGACAGAATTCCTGGTAATTGACACACCCTCACCATACAACATCATCTTGGGAAGGTCGTGGTTGCATGCAATGGGGGCAGTTCCCTCAACGTTGCATCAACTACTACGGTTCCCAACAGAGCATGGGATTGAAGAAATCAGAGGAGATCAACTGCAGGCAAAAAATTGCTCCATGGTAGCAATGAAGTTCACTTGCAGCGTACGAGAACCAAGGAAAGCCGAAATTGAAGATGAAGCCATAGAAGTCCTGGAAGATGTCGTCAAAGAACCAGCCGAGAAAAGCGAAGAGGCGCTAAAGAAAATCCTCGTCCAGGAGGGCGACGAAGAACGTTTCTTTCTTCTCGGCTCAGGCTTAGCTGGAGAAGAGGAAAGAGAACTGGAAGATTTTTTGAGAACAAACATAGAGGTGTTCACTTGGACACCTTATGAGATGCCTGGCATTGACCCCGAAGTCACTTGCCACAGACTGAATGTCGACAGGTCGGCAAAACCTGTGATTCAACGAGCCAGAAGACCGACGTTGATGCACGTCCAAGCAGTAGAAGAAGAGGTAGACAGACTCCTGGAGGCCAGGGCCATCCGAGAAGTTCAGTACCCAACATGGCTGTCCAACACAGTAGTAGTAAAAAAGAAGAATGGCAAATGGAGGGTTTGTGTAGACTTTACCAGCCTCAACAAAGCTTGCCCCAAAGACAGCTTTCCTCTGCCCAAAGTCGACCAACTGGTAGACGCCACTTCAGGACATGAAAGGATGAGTTTTTTGGATGCATACAGAGGGTACCACCAGATTGCCATGTACCCTCAAGACGAAGAGAAGACCGCGTTCATCACCCCTAAAGGCTTGTATTGTTACAAGGTAATGCCTTTTGGGTTGAAAAACGCAGGAGCAACCTATCAGAGGTTAGTAACAAAGATGTTTAAGCACCTGATTGGCAAAACAGTAGAAGTCTACATCGACGACATGGTCGTGAAGACCAAGGAATCAAAGGGTCATCTTGCCGACCTAAAAGAGGTCTTTGACATACTCAAAAGATATCGGCTCCGACTCAACGCCTCAAAGTGCGCCTTTGGAGTTGGATCAGGTAAATTTTTAGGATATCTGGTAACAAGAAAGGGCATTGAGGCCAGCCCAGACCAAATCAAGGCCATCCTGGACTTACAGAACCCGACATCGGCGAAGCAAGTTCAAGTGCTTACTGGAAGGGCCGCAGCCCTAAACAGATTCATCAGTAGAAGCTCAGATAAGTGCAGACCCTTCTTCAACCTGGTGAAAAAAGCCATGGACTTCCTTTGGACAGAAGAATGTGAAGCCGCCTTAACCGACCTAAAAAAGTACTTGACCACAACTCCGGTTCTTTCCAACCCAGTACCAGGGGAGGAACTGTTTTTATACTTGGCAGTCTCAGAACACACAGTCAGTGCAGTACTAATCCGGGAGGAAAAAAGAGAACAAAAGGCTGTTTATTATGTAAGTAAAACTTTGGCCGACGCAGAAACAAGATACCTACCACTGGAAAAATTAATGCTGGCCTTAGTAATGGCTTCAAAGAAATTGAGCCATTACTTTCAGGCACACAAGATTGTGGTCCTAACAGAGCACCCACTAAAGTCCTTGTTGCAACAAGGAGACTTAACAGGAAGGATAGCAAAATGGGCAGTAACCCTGGGCCAGTTTGACCTGGAGTTTAGGCCGAGAACAGCAATAAAGGGCCAAGTTTTGGCCGACTTCGTCGTAGAACTCACACCTGAAGCCATCGCACATCGGGCTCCGTCGAGCCAAGATGAGCATTGTCCCAACAAGCAAAAAGAATCCCAGCTAAAGATAAAAAAGCAATAGAAGGAGAAGCTCAGACCCTGCAGCATCTACATCGGCGATTCATTCAGACTATTCGTCGATGGAAGTTCAAACCGCCAGGGAGCAGGGGCAGGAGTACTGCTGATATCTCCAGATGGAGAAATAGTTGAACAGTCCATCCATTTGGGGTTCAAAGCCTCCAACAATGAAGCAGAATATGAAGCATTAATTGCAGGGCTAAAGCTGGCAGCAGCAGCAGAGGCAGATGAGGTAATTGTTTTTTGTGATTCACAACTCATTGTTAACCAATCAACAGGAGAATTTGCAGCCAGAGACGAAAGAATGTCGGCATATGCAAAGGAAGTTATCAAATTGGCAGCCCTGTTTCAGAACTGCAGATTACTCCAAGTTAGCCGAGATGACAACACCCACGCCGACGCGTTGGCTAACCTGGCCAGTTCAATTCAAACTGGAAAAACAAGGACAATTATGATCGACTACATGTCGGCCCCGAGCATAGATAAATAAAGCACCGAACAAGAAGCAATGTGCATGGACTTGGGACCAAGCTGGATGGATGCAATCATTGCATTCCTAAAAGAGGGGAAGCTGCCAGAAAACCATAAGGAAGCACATAAAATCAGACTGAAGTCGGCCAGATTCAGTCTAACAGCAGAAGGCCATCTCTACAGAAGGTCCTTCACTGGGCCGCTTTTAAGGTGCGTACACCCTTTACAGGTTGAAGATTTTCTTTACGAAATTCATGAAGGAATTTGTGGAAGCCATGCTGGGGGCAGATCATTAGCCCACAGGGCCATTACCCAGGGGTATTGGTGGCCCTACATGCAAAAGGATGCCGAAGCCTATGTAAAGAAGTGTGAACAATGCCAAAGGTTTGCACCTTTGATACATCAGCCAGCTGCTGACCTAAACCCAGTATCCAGCCCTTGGCCGTTTGCCCAATGGGGCATGGATCTGGTTGGACAACTTCCCCAGGCAATTGGGCAGAGAAAATACTTGCTGGTAGCAACAGACTACTTTACGAAATGGATAGAGGCAGAACCTCTTGCCAAAATCCGAGATGTGGACGTCAAGAATTTTATATGGAGAAACATTATCACCAGATTTGGGATTCCAAGAGTAATAGTTGCCGACAACGGAACACAGTTTGACAGCAAACTCATCAAGAACTTTTGTGCAAAATTCAAGATCAAGAATTATTTCTCAACACCAAGTTTTCCTCAAAGCAATGGGCAAGCAGAGGCATCCAACAAAGTAATTCTGGATGGAATAAAGAAGAGGCTGCAGGCAGCAAAAGGAAAGTGGGTAGACGAGTTGCCCAACGTACTTTGGGCATATCGAACTACGCCGAGAAGATCAACAGGAGAATCCCCCTTTGCCATGGCTTATGGCACAGAAGCAGTCATCCCATTGGAGATCGGCATCCCAGGGATCAGAACCCAGGGAGTAGAGAATGGCACCAATGACATACTCTTAGCCCGAGATCTGGATTTGTTGGAAGAACGAAGAGAGAAAGCTGCAATTCAGCTTGCAGTATACCAGCAACAGCTTGCCAGAGCTTACAACAAGAAGGTCAATCCAAGAGATTTTCAAGTCGGCGACCTAGTCCTGAGAAAAGTCGTCGGGAACAAGAAGGATCCCAGGGAAGGCAAGCTTGGCCCAAACTGAGAAGGACCTTGCAGAATTACTTCAGTATTAGGCAATGGAGCTTATCGGCTTGAGGACAATGAGGGCAAAGCACTGCCCAGACCTTGGAATACTTGTAATTTGAAATTTTTCTATCATTAGATATACATCATTTTTTGGCCGATATCATCAATAAAGTCTTTTCAGAATTCTTTCAACACATATGATTGATAAAGTTATGCATTGATGTTTATTGAAGACATAATTAATGTGAACCCAAGTCAAACTCAGGTTCACATTGGGGGCAAAGAAAAGGTAGAGATTATTCCTTAATTCACTTGTTGAAATTTGTAGCAATTTACAAGTTGAAGATAAGCCGAGATTATTCCTTAATTCACTTGTTGAAATTTGTAGCAATTTACAAGTTGGAATTAAGCTGATTCCTTATCTTCACTTGTTGAAATTTGCAGCAATTTACAAGTTGAAGTTAAGCCGAGATTATTCCTTAATTCACTTGTTGAAATTTGTAGCAATTTACAAGTTGGAATTAAGCTGATTCCTTATCTTCACTTGTTGAAATTTGTAGCAATTTACAAGTTGAAGTTAAGCCGAGATTATTCCTTAATTCACTTGTTGAAATTTGTAGCAATTTACAAGTTGAAATTAAGCTGATTCCTTATCTTCACTTGTTGAAATTTGTAGCAATTTACAAGTTGAAGTTAAGCCGAGATTATTCCTTAATTCACTTGTTGAAATTTGTAGCAATTTACAAGTTGGAATTAAGCTGATTCCTTATCTTCACTTGTTGAAATTTGTAGCAATTTACAAGTTGAAGTTAAGCCGAGATTATTCCTTAATTCACTTGTTGAAATTTGTAGCAATTTACAAGTTGCAATTAAGCTGATTCCTTATCTTCACTTGTTGAAATTTGCAGCGATTTACAAGTTGAAGTTAAGCCGAGGTTATTGCTTAAATTCTCATAGCAATATGTGGGTTGCTTAACCCTAAGGAAGATGCTTAACACTTGTTGAAATTTGTAGCAATTTACAAGTTCATGTTAAGCCGACATATGATCACCCACTGAGGTATACAGAAATTTACAGGGTGAAATAAAGGCTAAGTATATTGTTTACTACTTGTTGAAATTTGTAGCAATTTACAAATAGGATAGACCGAGATCACTGTTTAAATACTTATTGAAACTTGAGAAGAAGCTTGCAAAGTTTACATTGAGTAGTATATGCTTTATACTTGTTAAAATTTATAAGTTTGCAGATCAGTATCTTGCCGAAGTAAAAGTTTTGTAGTTGTACCCAAGGTATGTAACCCCGAGAAGATTGCACAAAGGAAGCAACATGAAAAAGCATGCAAAATTTTCTAAGTATAGAACTATGCAGAAGCAATCAGCAGAACATCAGAAGATCAAAAACATTCATAGAAGAAACAGTTGCAGTTACATAGAGAAAAGGCTACGTCGGCCATAAGAAGGCGTTTTTCATTATCCAGAAATTAAAAGAGATTACAAATTGCAAAGTGCAGAAAAAGAAGAAAAAAGTACAAAAGGCATTTTAAATCAAGACTCTTCAGTATTCGCAACTGCAGGGACTGGGACCTCGGACGATTCTGGTGGAACCTCGTCGGCCACTTTTTCCGCTTGTATCTCGGCATCAATCTCTGCTAATGTTTTTTCAACACTTCTTTCTACCAAAAGAAGGTCGGACGATAGTTGCCCGATGGCAATCTCCTTAGGTGCTTCCCCAACCTCATCACCCTCCTCATCCAAGGTTAGATCCATAACTTGCTCAGCAGGAGGAGGGGACTTGGCTTCAACAGCATCCTTGGGTCTCCTCACCAAGGCTTCATCATCATTTTTCTCTCCATTCTCATCCTCGGCATCAGCCTCAGTCTCTGATTCATTTTCAACCTGACTTGGAGGAGGAAATGGTAAGGGGATGGCATCAGCATTACGAAAGGGCGAGTCAACAGGGAGATCAAGCTTTTTTATCAGGGACATCCAACCTAGGGAAATCCCCTGTTGCATGCCTGCCTGACTTAAAGCTTGTAATCCTCTGCGACATCGGCCATACCCTGGGCATAGGCCTTTTCATCGGCCTCTTTGACTTCGGCCTCTTTGGTGGCCAGAGCTTGCTGGAGTTCTTTCTCCGCTTGGGCCTTCTTAGCCTCGGCCTCTCTTTTCTCAGCCTCAGCAACTTTTTTAACGGCCTCAGCAGATTCGGCCTTCTCAAGAGCTAAAGTTTGGGCTTTAGTTGCAGCCTCGGCCTGATCCTCCAGTTTTTTCATTTTTGATTCAAGGGACTTTATCTCCCTCTTCAGAGAGGACGCCTCCCTCTTCATATCAACCAATCTTTGACGATTTTCAAAGGATTGCATTGAAAATGAATGGGCATGTTGGATAGCCTGAAACAAAACAGAAGTGTCAGAAAATTTTCTCAGTAAGAAACAGAAGGAAAAATCACAAATGCAAACAGGAACACTTACCTGAACAGAGTGTTGGAGCATGAGAGCATAATTCTCATACTCACTAAGCCCCGCATTTCGCTCCAGATCGTTTGGGAGGAGGAGAGCAGTGCTAAGGGCGACACCAACGTTAATATCGTCGGCACTTTCACTGGCCATGATGGGCCTATCCTCCAGAGTTAGTTGAGGGGCCCAGGGGACGTCGTGCTTCTTTGAAGCCGAGGTTGTCGCAGACGATGACCTCGCCTTTTTTGATTGTGTAGAACCTAAGGGTTGGCCCTCAGCAGACCTCTTGGTGGAAGCAGAGGTTGATTTTTTGCTTTCTGCCAATTTAGAAATAGGCAAAGCATCCTCAGCCTCGGCATCTGTAGCCTTGGCCTTGGGCTGAGCCTTTTTAACTCTTTTCGACTTTGGTGGGGGCATTGATTGTGTTGGTGCATCTTCGGCGTCGGTTGGAAGGTCGGCAAGAAGATCTTGAACGACAGGCCTTGGACGAACCATCTCGGCAGTCTTTACAAGTCTTCGTCAACGTTTACGTTCTGGAATTAGTATTAAGTAGGGGGCCGAAGTGGATGGAAGATCGGCTGGGTCAGAGGTGGATCCTTGATTTGTTCGGGATGTTGAAGCGGTTTGAGTTGTGGCAGTAGGCGGGGAGAGGCTTTTCTTCTTTGTCTTTGGAACGTCGGGCAATGTAGATTTATATGTCGGGATGAAATTTAGCAACAGTGGAGCTTTCCGTTTGTGGATGGGAAGATCAAGGAGTTTTTTTAGATCTCTTCCTGGGAAAAAGGATTGGCGAAAATTTTTCGGTGGCTGATGAAGATCTGCAAGACAAAGAAACAGACGTCAGAAACAGAAAATTTTAAAGACCTAAATAAAAACAACTAAGCATTGGCACTAGGCTCTTACCCTTGCCCTCTGTAATTGTTCGAGGAAGAGGGTAGAGGTGAACATCTTCATCTGGGCCAAATTCCCAATTTCTCGAAGCAATAAGAAAGTCATCCCCAGCCCCCTTGTTGGAGTCTGGGAGGTCGGCTACAATTTTGTACTCGGTAGACCTCGGCTTAAGGTAATAAACAAAGCCCCTTTCCGTAAGATTGAGGGGGCACATTGTATAACAGTATTGAAGGTCGACCAGGGTGATCCTAAGATTCTCCTGCCTAGCTAAAGCTATAATACCGTTAATCACCCTGTAGGAGTTGATAGTAAGTTGCATGGGGTTCAGTCTGTAGAAATGAAGAACTTCGCGAAACAAGGGATCAAGTGGAAGCCGAAGTCCACATTCTGTAAAGGCTACTATGAGAAAGGGCATCGTGTGGTCTGTGGGCATGATGGTATCATCATCCCCAGCTAGCTTAAGGTGAACATCGGCTGGGATAGAGAATTCCTGCCTAAAGTACTCGAGTTTTGTTGGGGTATTTACCCTATGTCTCCACATACCCATTACGTCGGCTTAAGGTTTAAAGTGTGGAATACAGAAAGAAGGTACAATTAAAGAGTTGTTGGAACCTTGGCTATAACCCAGGAAAGTGTTGTTTCGGTTTGTTTCAGTTTTCCCTAAAAATTAAAGGTTCTACAGACAAATCCCAAATCTATGAACTATGAAGATAAAGATCGAAGGCACAGATCTGGAGCAGATACGAAAAACAGAAAACAAAGACGAAGTTTCAGATTCAAGAACAGAGGTAGGTTCTCAGAAACAAAAGAAATACAGAAATAAAAAAAATCAAGAACAGTGGCAAGAAAAGTGGTGAAATAATGCAAGTGTTCAAGATGTAACCACGATTCAAGATACAAACAAATCCAAAGCTTTGAACAAAAGACAACATGCAGACGAAAGCACATAAAGAGAACTAAGAGTAAAAAGAATAGAATCTTACCAGAACAAATGAAGCCGGGGCAATATTCGCCGAGCTCAGAAATCGGTTATGACAGCAAAGAAAGCTTCGCAAGAATGGAGGATTAAGGACAGTTCCGGAAGAGAGATTGAAGCAATGGAAGATTCGAAGAAAAGAGGGCTTTCAGAGAGAGAAAGAGTAGGAAATCAGAATGAAAAAGTGAAGAAAGAAAGAGGCAAAGGAAAGTTTTGTCAAAAACTTGAAACGGCGGCAAAAATAGGGCATTTATTGCGCCTGGAGCACCGTATACGTCAGACGGCGCAGACGGATGAAAAGACAGCCTTAAGGCGCGTCGCAGGAATGGGCCAATAAAAATAAAGCATTTGGAGGAAACGGTTAGAACTGCATGACAGCTCATGCGCGTGGGAAGAGTACGTTTGAAACCTTGTTCTCCGAAGAGAACACATCGGCTGAAAGTGGATTATCTCGGCTAAACAGTTTTATAGCCATTACTCAGAAAAGAAATGTTGAAATATCGATATAGGTTCCATCACCTCAGAATGCCGAGGTAATAGAACCTAGGGGGCAGTTGTGGGGATATATTTTCTGAATACCAACACGTGGCATGGTGACACCGACGTGTGAGCCGAGGTGCCACGTGTCGTGATAGTTAAGCTGAGATGATCTCGGATTTGCCGAGGTTATCTCCGAAGATATCGGAATCCGAGATAAGCAGATAAGGGACAAGAGTCCTAAGACGAAGAGGGGACGTAACCAAGATAAGGATAAAGCTCTTAGGGAGTTTATCTTTATCTCTTAAAGAGTCCAAAGTAAGCACTGAATTGGAGTTCGTAGAAGTCATACTTCTAATAGGACTTGGATTGAATGTATTATAAAAGAAAGGCACCCCCATGGGTCTAAGGTATGCAATTTATGTTTTGAGTATTAAGTTTTGCACTTGATTATCTTTGAGAGATATACTGACTTGATCGTCGGAGTGCCCTCGGGTGGAAGAACCACCGCCGGAACTTTTTCTGTCTGTTACAGGTTATTGAAGCCATCTATTCTGCCTGTGCTCTCCAGTTGATCACTAAACGGGCAGTGTGGTCAGATTTTCACCCACACAAGCCTATTTTGTAGAGACACTAATTTTTGGTAATTACACTTAAAACACTAAGCCTTAGGTTAATTGCATTTTAGTCCCAAATTTCATAAAATTTTATAAAATGGTCCAATAAAGAATAATTTTTTCGTATTTTATTTTGTATTATAATTAAATCCTAGAGCACCACTTTATAATTGGAAATATCCTAAAACTTGGTTTTTATTTATTACCTCCTAGTTTCGAAATTAATTCATACATTTTATTTTTTTTAGCCTATTTGAATATTAGTTATTTGAATCTTTATTATTTATTTGAGCAAATAAGTATCTTTAAATAAATAATTTTATTATTTATTTTATTCTTTATTTGAGCAAATTAGTCGAACACAAAATATTCAGATATTTATGATTTTCCTTAGTCTTTAAACAAGAGGGTAGAATGGTCTTTTTAACCCAAATTCATGGCCTATAAATTGAGAGTCTTGCCTCAATTCCACACCCATATTTCATCAGCCAAGGAGAGGGTTAGAGAAAGAGAGTTTGATTAGGGGGAAATAGAGAAGAAGAAGAAGGGGAAAAAAAAGGAGAATAGGAAGAAAGGGTGCCTTCTTGAGTCAAGGTAAGGACACACCCCTTCTGTGTCTTCTCCAATTCTTCCACCCATCTCATCCTATTTTCTAGATGTCCTCTTGTGTTGCATATTAATGGTATATAGGGTTTTTGATGTGTATGAAAAGTGTGGGTTTATGACTTTGCCTTACGACTTTGTCAAATTATGCACTGCCGCAACTTCTCTAATTTAAAAGAAATATCAAACCTATTTATTTCTCAAATCTGAATTTAATGTAGGATATTTGGTGTGTTTAGAGCTTTTGATAATTTTATTAGCCCCTCTTTGTGTGATTTTAGGGCTTGGATATTGTGTTTAAAAATCTGGTCCTGAGTCTTTGAAAAATAGTCCACTTCTTTTAATTTTATAAAATTCCAGAAAAATCACCTCATGTTGGTTCTTCGGTCAAAATTTAGACTTCTAAGTCCTCTTTCCAACGGAATTTATTTGAGTGAAAATCATTGGGTAGATTGAGAGGAAAGCTAGTTTTCCCAAAGGGTGACAAATCTGGATAGGTTTTCGAATATAGCTTGTAAATGAATTTCGGGAGGTGCTGTGCATATTCTGAGAATTGGAACTGAAACTAGACAGGTTGATTATTGTTTCTGTGCAATTTTAGCCCCTAATTTGACCTGGAAGTATTTTTACCAAAGCATTCTTGTTAGCCCTGCAGAACTGAACGGTGCTGAAAATGGTGTATTATTGTGTTATTTGTCTCTAAGTATTTCAAAGCATGCCTAATGTTGTTTGCTTGCCTTACCATACTTATGTATGATTATCATGGACTATATTTCCTCTCTTATGTTTGTCTCATGCTCTTTTATATTATTGAATTACCGAATGTGACTAACTTGCTTGGCAAAAGATCTAATAAACGGGAAATGATAAGGGGTTGGCAATGGGTGACGTTCACATTAGTGTTGTGGAATAATTTATACATATGAATGACATGAATTATGATGGGATTAAAACCAAATGAGTTAAGTCATGCGCAAGTGGTCTAAGCGAGCCCCTAGGTTGACACGGATGTATTCAGACTCTATGCGGTGGTTTCAGGGTGTAAGCGAGCCCTTTGGTATGGTATGTACAAGGTGTAAGCGAGCCCTACGCATGATTTGGTATGGTATGTGCAGGGTGTAAGCGAGTCCTAGGCACGATTTGGGTGTAAGCGAGCCCACTTGTTTGATCGTCCCTTTTGAGGTCCATCAATGTCACTGACCGGTAAATAACCGGGAGGTGGGCATAGGTGGTAAGGTTTACAAAGCAGCAAAAGGGGGAGTTCTGAATAGTCCGGTGTTCAATCCTTATAGGTGGGTAGAAGAATCTCTTTGGGGGATTCTAGATATCTAGTCTAACTACTAATTCATAGAACTATTGTATGTTATGTTACCCAATTTGTTCTGTGTATGGTTGATTGGTTGATAAAAGATATGGGGGTGTGTGTTTTTACTGGGCATTCCAAGCTCACGGCATGTCATGCCAGGTGATGAAGCAGTTTACAATGGTGAAGGTTATTTCGAAGGCAAATAAGATGAAGTGTTGGAGTTGTGGTTCAATTGAAGACTTAGACTAGTTTTTTTTTTTTTTTCCCTTTTGACTTTGGATTTGGCAATGTTTTGGTAATCTTGTAATGGAACATAAACAAATTATCTGTGATATTAACTCTGGTTATATATGTGTATTAAGATATTTGGTAATCTATCCTACTTGTGTTGTATTATTGTACGTATTTAACTGCTCGGAAGTTGGGGCGTTACATATTTTAAGCCAAATGATAAAACCAACCACTCATGATACATTTTTAGTATCTTCTTAATTCCAACTCCAATTTCCTTTCCTAAGCTTTTTGCTTAATCGGTTTACTAATTTAGATAAGTTTGGAATAAATTTTCTAGCATAGTTAATTATCCCAAAAAATCATTGAAATTGTTTGATATCTCCTATCTCTTTAGGAAATTCATGATTTTAAAATACTACTTTTTTGTTGTCATCAATTATTAATCTAAAAAATTTTATGGAATTATTTTTCCATTCAATTTTCTTTTCAGGTAGTACTAATCCATGTTCTATGAATTCTTGAGTTATTTTTTGGAAATGATTTCGATGTTCTTCTCTAGTTTTAGAAAAGACTAAAATATCATTTGCATACACTATACAATATTCTCCATGTTTACAAAAAAATATTATCCATTCTTCTTTGAAATATAGGTAGAGCCTATTTTAAGCCAAATGATAAAACTAACCACTCATAATGTCCTTGTAGAGCACTAAAAGTAGTTAAAGGAATAGAGTTTTCTTTCATTTGAATTTGTCAATAACCATTTTTTAAATCAAATTTAGGGAAAAAAAATTGATTAATTGAATTTTATTTATCAAAACATCTTTGTTAGACAATTTATAATCATCTTTTATGATTTTCTTGTTTAAAACTCTATAATCTATTATCATATGAGTTTTTCCTCTTAATTTTTCTACTTGGTTCATTGTCATTAATGCATGGCTAGAATGAGGACTTTTATTAGGTCGTATTAACCCTTGTCTTAATAAATCAAGAATTTGTTTTCTGAATTCCTTAATCATTTCAATTCTATATCTAATGGATTTTATATTGATTACGTAGTTTGGACCCTCAAGCACTGTTCTTGCCCAAAGCTTGTCTTTTGCCCATAGTTTTAATGGGTTATCACTAAAATTATTTTCTAACATTTTCTTAATACTATCTAAACTTGGAATATTTTTTTCCTTATTTTCCTTGATAGTGATTTGTGATATTAGTGATCCATTGTTCATCTTCTTCTTCACTATCAGTTATAGTGTCATTGTCGCTTCTAATCTCATCTTCAAATAGTTGTTGCCAAGTATTTTCTTTGTCATTCTGGTTGTCTGTTGTCTTAAACTCATCACGCTAGGCTACGTTGAAAGGTTCAATAGGTGTCAAGAAATTTGGTTTCATAATTTTAACAGGATTAAAACCAAATTTACAGTTTTGAGATGCATATTTGAGTAATGGAATTTCATGCATTTTAAAAACAATATATGATTGATTTTGAAGAAAATGTCTATTTTCTTCTTATTTCAAAAATACATTTCTAACTAAAAAATCACCATCCAAAAATGGAAATTGAATTATTTGTTCCATGATAAATTCTTTTTGATTAAGAATAATAGGAACATGATAACTTTCATATTCACTATCAGTTATAGTGTTATTTTCACTGCTAATCTCATCTTCAAATATTTGTTGTCAAGTTTTTTCTTAGTCATTTTAGTTATATCAAGTTTGAGCATCTCACAAAATCTTATAAAAATCTTAATTTTAACTATGAAATCAGTAACTTGGGCTACTTTGCTATCTATGAATGTGTTATGCCCTTACCACACTAGATTATTTTCAAGATGCTTCCTGATAATTTTTTGAAGCCTAGTCTTTTGGTTGCAACTTTAACGAAAATAATTTAGGATCTAATAATGATAAAATTTAAAAAAAAAAAAAAGAAATTAAAATGTATACCTATTAATCCTTACTTATTTAGGTTTATAAATGAGGGATTTATTAGGATTTTTTTTTAAGTACCTCTATTTTAATTAGTTCATAACATATTTTTATATTTTAATAAATCTTATTATTTAGATATTTTAATCTATCAAATCCTAATTCTTATAAATAATGTATTTTATGGATAATTTTACCTTTACAAAGATTTTTTGAACGCTTAGTAACTTTGTGATGTGAACATTATAGAACATTTGCACTGTCAATGTGAATATTATTATTATGAGTATTTTAGTAACTATGTCACCCCATAAGACTTTGTGAAACATATTAAAAAAATTTAGATTAAGTGAAACATAAGTAAGTGAAGAGGGATTTATGAATAAATGCCCTTTTATAAATTGAGTTTGAATTCTCTCAAGTTATATAACAATTTGGGATTGGTAGGCCAATTTTGGAAATTTAACCGTTCACTTTTTAAAATTTATTAAGTAAAATATTTATGCAAAAAATTAAAATAATTAAATATCAGTAATTATATGTTTGAATCATATTTCTATTATAAAAAATGGATAATTATTTTTAAAATTATATTTGTCTTCTAACTTTTTTTAAGTTTAATTCGATCAGCTTTTCTTTACGGGCTGGGGCCGCAAACTAAAACTTTAGGCCTAGGCCCTGTCCAGCAGCTTGGCCCAGATGGGATCATGGGCTGGTTGACAAATGGCCAAGATTAAAACCCTATATATATATGTTTTTTTATTTTCATATTTTTTGAATTTATTTAAATTTTTACTCAAATTTTCTAATTCTGCTAGATTAAGGGGCCTGCTCGCTTGCAATGCACTCCATTATTATTACCTATAACATATTGCAAATTATTTCTTCTAATTTAATAACCAAAATCTCATGGAATTTACACTTGGTTTAGAGCACTGCTGCTTCAGTAGAGAATCACACAAAAGAAAATGGCATAAAACCTTAGCTTGTTTTATTTCTTGTCAAATTATTCCTAAAGAAAATTCGTCTCCTACCTGAAAAATAAAAGACAATTCTGGAATCATTGAGCATAATTCAAACCATTCCTAATAATAGATGATAGATAGCAGAGAACAAAAAACAAAATGCCAGAAAATCTCTCTTTCTCAATCGTGGTGAATTGTGGTTTGCGAGTAGGCCAACAGACGACCTTTCATGGGCTGTGTAGGCGGCTCGAGAATCAGGCCAGACTTCAAACTTTATGTCCAGGTCCAACCCAAGCCTCATTTAGGTACAAATATGAGTTTTGTGGGGATTCTATTTGCACCTAAAAAATTATTAAGTATGTTCAATTTTTCAATACATTTTATTAAATTATTTAAGATTATAATTTCCTTTTAGATTCTCAATACACCTTATATATATATTTTTTTCTAAATTACCTTCAAGATACATTCAAATAATAAACAAATTAAAAATCTCAAATTACACCATTTTAAAAAACGACAATGCTACGTAACTCAAATTTTGTGGCTCAAAAGTGACTCAAATGGCCAAAACGATATCGTTTTGAGTACAGAACAACATAAAAATGACCAAAACGATGTCGTTTTGGCCATTTGAGCCACTTTTGAACCACAAAATTTGAGTTACGAGACATTTTACCTTTTCAAAAATCTTGAGGCTTATTTATATTATTTTAGAAGGTGACTCTCAATGTGATTAAAGCAATTCAATCAACTAATCTTGACCTCTCTTATGTTGGGCTATTGGCTGCTGTGCGTGAAAATTTGCCTAGTTTTTCGGCAGCAAAATGCACCCATGTGTTGAGTACTGGCAATATGGTTGCTCATGGTTTGGCTCACAAAGCACTCGGGTGAATAATTTCCATGCTTGGGTAGACGAAGTTCCTCCAAAAATTCATAAATTTGTAATCTCGGCTATTTAAGTGGATGTTGATGATAATGGTGAATTTTGGTAAGGTGGATTGGAGTTTTGAAGTGTGAAAAAATATGAAAAGAAAATAATTAAAACTTGGAGAAGAAGATGAAGAGAGATAATATAAAAAATATGTATAAGTGATTTGGATGTACTATGACAAAAAATTAATATTTTATTTTAAGATTTAATATGTATTGTCCTTATTAATAAATTTACATTAAGGTATAATAGAAACTAAAATTTCAAAATTTTAATTGGGCGTATTAAGTTATTGTTTAAGTGCAAATATAATCACCCAAGTTTTGTCACATAAAAGTCTAATGGATGGGTGGGCTCGGGCCACGATAATCTTTAATAGGCCAACAAAGGACCCTGGATGTTTCATCATCAAAACCCCTCGTCAAATCAGACCCTGGATGTAATTTTTTTTTTTTTTTAATCAGCAAAGACAAGCCTTTATTGATATAGAATTAAGGATAAAACTTATATTGAGCATCAATAAAGCAAAGACAAAAGAAAAGGAATCATGCTATAAACATCATAGCAAAGAACTTTAATCCCAATTAGGTTAGCACCAAAGACTAAGCCCAATTATTTACAACACTATCCAACAGAAATGGTTAAAGAGTATTCAACCAAAACAACCAAATCAAACACCCCCAACATACTCAAAACAGGTCTGGTACAAATGAAGAAAGCCCAAACAGATAGAAGGCACTAGCCACCTCTAATGGACTAAATTTGAAAACCAAATCAGTAACAGAGTAATTGAATTTCAGGACTTTATATTTTGCCTAAAGAGCCAGCCTCACTTTAATTAGCTCTTGAAAATTCTCCCTAGAAACAGTAGAGCCTCGAAACTTGCATTCATCCCATGCCTTCCACAATAACCACATTATGGCACATGGCAATGCCTTCCAAAGCTTGTCTTCCACCTTTTTGAACTTCAATCCTTACCATCACTGCAGCAGCCCCTCAATGGAACCTGGAACAACCCATTGCACTCCACCCCATGATAGAAAATTAGCTCAAATTTTCCACACAAACTGACAATGAAGCATTACATGTAACACAGTTTCTTCATGAACCTCACATAATAGACAAAGAGAACTAGTATGAGCAGGGACGGATCCAGGATAATGTCTTTTGGGAGTGCGAACTCCTATAATTTTAAATTATTTTAAAATTTTTAATATAATATATGATATTTTTCAAATTTTTGGGGGTGCGGCGGCCCCCCCTCCCCCCTGGATCCATCATTGAGTATGAGCATCAAGAGCACCAACACTTTGCAAAAAAGAAGATGTCTTCAGTCGACCTCTCCAAGCCAACCAACCAAGGAATTGTGCCTTGGTGGGGAACCGAATGATGAGCCTTCCACAATAGTTGATCATTTGAATCAGACCTCAGCAATGGTGCAGAATCCAGTAGATGATTAAACGTTGTAATGAGCTCCTGTTCCCAAGAAAGCAAATTACTTCTGAGAGCCAAATCCTAGCTTCCATCTGCACTTCTTCTGTTGTAGAAGTCATACACAGTTCCATTTTTGTTCATAAACAACTGAAATAGCCTTGGGAATAGATCTTTGATACAAGCCTCACCCAACCACTTGTCAGACCAGAACATGCAACTTTTACAATTACCAATTTGATACTTGTGCTATCATACATAAATTACAGCAGATCTGGGTCAGTTGAAACCACAGATAGGATATCCAGCCATAGTCTAGAGCCCCTGGGATTATCAGTCAACATTGGGAGCTACTTATTGCCACTGGAACTATATTTGCTACACAGAACATCTTTCCGTAGAGTATTTCCATTTAACCATGTGAATTTTTCCTCTCCTGATCAATGTCACCCCAGAGGAAAGAGGCTTGGATTTTTATTGAATTCCTTTGCCACACTTTCTCCAAAGGAAAGGGATCTCCTTTTCCAACTAGCGAATTTTAGCTTGAATTTCCTTACAACTGGCTGCCAAGTAGATTTGAGTCTACGACTTGATCCAAGAGGCAAGCCCAAAAATTTGAGAGGTAACTGATGAGTAGTACAGTTCAGAGCATCTGCAAAATTACTGGCCTCCTCCCCATCAATGCCCACCCCAATTACCATGCTTTTAGAGTAATTGATCTTAACACCGGAAATAACTTCAAAACACCTTAAGATCCTTTTAACCCACAATATTTCTTTCCCATTGGCTTCACATAATAAGATTGTATCATCTGCAAATTGTAAGTGAGAAACACATAACTAATCTTTGCCAATGACTGCTCCTTTAGAAAGCCCTAGTCTTTAGCCCTTGAGATGAGGATGTTCAGACCTTCCACCCCCATATTAAACAAGAATGGAAAGAGTGGGTTACCCTGCCTTGGGCCTTTTCAGCTGGAAATTCTGAGGTAGGATTGCCATTGACAAAAACTGATATCCTAGCTATTGAGACACAGCATTTGATCCAGCTTAACCATTCTTGACCAAATCCAAAGTTCTCGAACATGCTGAACGGAAATCCCCAATTTACACTGTCGAAAGCCTTATCAAAATAAAGCTTTATGATAACCCCACTCCTTTTCCTTTTTTTCCACCAATCCAAGACTTCATTCTTCAAGGATACCATCTAGTATGTTTCTGCCCCAAATGAAAGCAGATTGTGAAATATTGATGATTGAGGGCATCACCTTTTTCAGTCTAGAGGATAGCACTTTGGCAAGGATTTTGTAAATGGATGCAATCAGACTTACAGGCCTATAGTCAGATAGATTACATGGATTATCTACTTTTGAAATCAACACTTCTTTATGGCAATAAATGATGAGTTGAGTGCTCTTACCATCTTACCATCTTCCCATGTGTGAAAAAATCTTGAAAGAAGTTAAGAATATCTACCTTCATGAACTTCCAACACTTCTTTATGGCCATCATATTGAACCCATCAGGACCTGGAGCCTTGTTTCCATCACATTCCTTAACAACTCCCCAGATTTCAGCTTCAGAAAACTCCTTTTCCAAATCAGATGCAAATTGAGAGGATGAAATTGATGGGAATTCCCCTGATAGTTTTGGTCTGAATTTCCACTCTTCTGAAAAAGTTTTCTTGAAATGGCTCCAAACCTCAAGCCTAATGGTGGCTGGATCCAAATGTGTAACATTCCCAATTGAAATAGAATGGAGTAAATTTAATTCTGTCTACACTTTGCCATTAGGTGGAAAAACATTTGGTTTAGTTTTTGAAATGAGATTGAGTTTTGAAAGATTAGTTTTTGAAATGAAATTTGAAAAGAGAAAACTTATTTGGTTTTGAGTCTTGAAAAAAGTTTTGGGTTTTGAATTGTATTCTGAAATTGTTTTGGGTTTATTTTTTAAAAATATTTTAAAAATTTCTTATTTTTATTTTTTTAGGGTAAATATTTTTTATTGTAAATATTTTTTTGAATGTGAGTTGTATTTACTACATTTGTGCATTGTATTTTTAAATATTTTTTAAATATTTAAAAATCTAAAAAACAATTATTAATTTTTTTAAAATATATAATTTTTATTTTAAATATTTTTTATTTTTTCAAAAATTATTTATTTTTTAAAATTTTTTAAAATTTTTCAGAATATTTTTTTATTTTTATTTTAAATATTTAATTTATTTTTAATTTTAAAAATTTTTGGATCGCCCATATATATGTAAATCATAACAAATTATTTGGCCAATACTTAGAAAAATAACAAAATATTTTTTTTGAAAAAATTAAAAAATAAAAAATATTTTTCTTCAAAAATAAAAAAATATATATTTTTTGAAAAAAATAATTTTTCGAAATAATAAAAAATAAAAGATAATTTTAAAGAACAAAATAAAAAAATAATTTTTTTGAATTAAAAAAAAAGAATTTTAAAAAGAATTTTTGAATTGAGTTTTTAAAACTTTGTTTGGTTATAAATTTTAAAAAGAATTTTGAAATTTTTTAATCCAAATGCTACCCCAGTGTTTCTATCCTCTCTAAGAGTCCACTCCTGTCTAGATTTTTGAAGCCATAACCATTCCAACCTTTTACTTAGTCTCCAAATTTCCCCTTTTAAGTTCTGATCTTCCAGCATTTTCCAAGATCCAAAGTATGCAACTCCTCTTCAGCTTCTTTCAATTTGCTTGCAAGGTTGCCAAACACCTCCACATTCCAGATCTTCAAGGATTTTTTCAGATGGCAGAGCTTGTTGAAGAGTTTATAATCAGCCTAGCCCTCAATCTGATCATCCAACCATCACTTTTCAGCAAAAGGGAGAAATCCATAATGCAGCAGCCAACAGTTAAGAAACTTGAAAGGTTTTGGACCCCAATCCCTGCCATTCTCCTTAATGAATGCTCTACCCCTTCAATTTGGTCAATGAAAGCACTGAAAGTCACCAACCATACACCAAGGCTTATAGAATTGTTGTTTAAGGTTAAATAGTCTCTCCCAAAGAAGTCTACGTAAATGGTCCTCATTGGGAGCATACACATTAACCAATACACACTCAAAATCTGGAATGACTAACCCACTTAGAAGAATGAAGTTTCTACTACAACAGCACTACTTAAGTTGAAAAACATTAGGGTTCCATATACAAACTAATTCCCCTACAATACCAATTGCATCTACTTCCATAAATTGGAAATTATCATTGGGCCATAATGATTGAACAAATCTTTTGTCCAAAGATGATTTTTTTGATTCTTGAAAAAACACAACATCAGCTTTTTCCTCCTTGATTAATTTTTTGATTCTTCTTCTCTTCAATTCCCTCCCCCAACCTCTAATATTCAAAGACAAGACTTTCACGAAAACCATAGTTTTAACCAATTTGGAGCTAAATTTAAGGTGGACTCATTTTCTATTTGAGGTGGGTCCAAGTGGTGTCGTGTTTTATGCCATTGGTTAGACAAAACCATTTACACGTGAATGAAAAATCGACGCTACAATAAATTTCATGAAAATGATATTTGTTGGGTTTCCTACACAACAGTTTATTGAGCTTGTTCCACATAAGAACGAAAGAGCAACTCATATGTGTATATAAGATCAAGGTTGTGGCATTTTGGCTTGGGCCCTTAAGACACCCATATTTTGTAAGAAGAGGAGTTATGGACAGTGTGAGCTTAGACCTAAATTACCACCGGCCTACACCAAGCTCAGGTGCATGTGCGAGATTGTGGGTTGGATCCATACCTATGTTTTTTGGACAAAATTCATTTTAATTTTTTCAATTGTTTTGCACGAAAACAACATTTGAAAAAAGCATCTCTTCTTCCTATCGTCTCTATTCTGACCGGTTATTTTTTTGGTCAGGTCTTTTCAACCAGTTCCAAATAGTCACAAGAAAGGTTGTAAATAGCCCATTCATTCCAGCAAATTTATTCAATTCATTCATTCATTTCTTCTCTTCCTTTTGCTTTCTGCTTCTGCATATTCTGCATAGAGTTAGTGCTTAGGATTTCTGAGGTTTGCTAGACTTGGAGATGTAGTGCTACACTACAAGTGTAAATCGTTGCATCATGGGAAGCAAACGGTGGTCAAATTCGTAGCACAAAAGTGAGAGCGAAATCTACTTTAAGAAAATTGTTTCCAACACAAGTCTCGACTATCAAACTCTGTTTCTAAATTACTTGCCATTGAGCTATAGCCGTTTATTTACTGATTTTTTTTTTCCATACAAAATTCTGTGAAGTTTAATTTTGTATTTCTAGTTATTATCTTGGTCATACAATTATGTTCAAGCACATATATGCAAAGTACTTTCAATAACAATCTCAAAGCAGACTTTTATATTTTATTTTATTTTATTGTGGGAGTAGATTTTTATATTTTATTTTATTGTGGGTGTATAATTTAATTATATATTTTCATAAATTAGTGGTTGGGCACATGCGTTGCACATGACAAATGGTTTTTCATCAATCGTTAGCATTATAATTATATGTGTTTCTTAAATTGGTATATGATATGTATACAAAGTATGGACACTTGTATGTGTAAATTGATCTGTACTAAAAATACAACTAGTAAGAAATGAATACATACTCAGTTGAAGAATTTTAATGATAAATGATAAATTTTATAACCATAAACATTAATTTATATCTAAATTGTTGAGATCACAATCTAATCTTAAATAATAAACAATAAACAAGTCCTTTAAATATATAGTGTTACACAACTATCAGCTTCCCACTTCAATTTTCCATAATCTCACTGCAACAAAATTGAATTTTTACGACTTGCAATGCATGCTTTAAAAACTCTTTCACGACATACACACAAATGCCGTTATATGACATGCCGTGGAAAGTTGAAGGTATAAAATTAATTGCATAATTACACAATTTTATTTAATATTTAATCTCATAATACAAATTCATTGAATCCACTACTGCATGTTATTGGTATAAGAATGAATTAATATCAATATGTAATATATTTTTTGTTGAATCTCGTTTCCTATGCCACGAATATCTTGTATGATGAAAAATATAATATTAGCCATTAGTATATTTTCATTTCTGTAGAAAATGTGGAATAATTTTTTTAGAAAATAGAATGATATTATACATTAATGTTCGATCGATATAAGAATTTCATAATTGTTTTCACGATGTTTATATATCCATAATTATAAGTGTTTGCAGGGTCACTTTCATGAAATTGTCAAGTTACATACTTTATTATGTCATCGGTTAGTAATCAATATATGACAAAAATTGATCGAAACTTTTTATTTGATGTATTTATTTTCTGCATCATTGAGTTGCTACGATAATGTTTGGGCATCATTTAATTTTTTTCCTTGTAATTTGACTAAAATGTGTGCGTGAGGTATATTGTTTTCTTGAACTTCAAAACAGATAGGACAATTTAAACTTCAGCTCGTCTAACTTTGCTTCAAGAGCATATGTTGCAATAGATCTTCTGCAATTTTTATTTCACCATCATCTTATTTTTCTTCTTGCTCACCATTATAACTCATTGTCATAAAAATGTTTGGATGAACAAGAGTTTAAGGTGATATCATATTGTTATGAATTTTAAAATCCATTTACCCTCAATAATGTAATTTTTTTTGAAGGGGAAAAAAAAGTACAATTATTTTCGTGATGGAGGTGTTTTGTAAAGTCTCAATTTGTTATTGAAAGTATTCGTTGCGGATACTTGTTTGTATTACATGTATGTATATATGTATTGAACATAAGTTGATAGGAGAACAACACAATTTCGTAGATTTTTCCTAGCAAATATAATTATGTTACTAAAGCGATACATGTTAGAAAATTAAAGTATCTGATGGTAATATAGCTTTACGGATTGGCAATGTATGAATATAGTAATATATATAAATCTATATTTATATGTTTTTTTCAATATATTTATATATATAGACACTGACATATATAAGAGATCACAAAAATAATATGTGAAACATTTTGCAACAATATAATATAGGTAACAATGAAAAGATAATTATTCATAATTAAATAGTTAGTCATAATGTAGATGTTTAGTGTTACATTTTTATTTTTATTTTTTTTGTGTATGCACTATTTTTTAATTAAATTATTAAATTCACATAAAAATTGAAAGGAATTTGTGAATAATTTGTGTAAAATTAGATATTAGTGAAGAAAGATTTAAAAAATTAAAAAAAAAAAAGTTTATAGTGTTTGGTTTGGTTTGTTTTTTCAAACTTTTGTTTTGAATTTTTTGATTTCATATTTTTTGTTTTTGTTTTTGACATTGTTTTGTTTTTTAATAACCCTTTTATTTTTATTTTTTAGATTCATTTAATTTATTAATACTTTTTTATTTTTCAATTTTACTTTTAAATTTAGATTCGCTTAATCTAAATACACTTAAAAAATAATTTGTTATGTATTCTTTTTGAAAAAAAAAATAATATTAAATAATAATAATATAACAACAATAAAAAACCAATATATGTTTGAATTTATAAATATTTTTACCAATATTTTATTTTTTAATTCTATTTAGATTATTAGATATTAGATATTCATCTAAAAGTATAATTTAAATATAAATATGAAAAAATTCTAGTATCTTTAATCACCAAATTGATAAATATATTAAAAAATGAACAATAAAAATATGAAAAATTAAAAACTAAAAACTAAAAAACAGATTTAAAAAATGAAACCAACCAAAATGGTTCTTATTTAGAATTTTGATATCACATATTGGTTATTAAAGTACCATGTAAAAATTACAGTTCGGAAAATCTAATCTAAACAAAAACAAAGTGTATGAAGACAGCTTACGAATTTTTGAGATGTATCACAAATCTCTATTTTAAAAACGTATGTGTTTTTCTTTATTTAGATTTGAACAGATCCATACAACTTTGAGATTCAACCAAAATTATTCGCAGCGATTTGATCCATGATGGACAATTGTAACTATCATGTATATCAGTATAGAAGTAGACACATGAAATAAGAAAGAGTAATTATTTTTTGTTCTTCAATCCACTACAAAAAATTTGATTTTTTGCGACGGTAAAACGCCGTCGCAAATACCTCAAACGCCGTCTCAAAAGGTTTTTTGCGACGGTAGGTGGCTTTTTGCGACGGCAAGTGGGGGGTCGCAACAAAGGGGGTTGCAAAAGAGTTTTTGCGACGACATAGTGCCGTCGCTAATGTTTTGCGACGGCATTTTTACCTTTAGCGACGGCATTTTGCCGTCGCTAATAATGTTTGGAATTTCTTGACTTTTTGCGACGGCAATATTTTACCGTCGCTAAAAATGTTATTTGAGACGGCAAATAATACCGTCGCTAATAGTCTTTTTTTTGCAACCACAAGAACACTGTTTTTGCGACGGTGTGGTGCCGTCGCAAAAAATAAATATTAAAAATATGAAAAATTCCATTTTTTGCGACAGTATACTACCGTCGCAAAAATTATTAAAAAAATAATAAAATTTCTATTTTTTGCGACAGTTTAGTGTCGTCGTAAAAAATAAAACCTGTAACAAAATCAATAAAAATATTAAAATTTTTTATTTTTTGCGACAGTGTAGTGCCGTCACAAAAAAGAAAAAAACATCCTACGATAAAATTATTAAAAATATTAAAATTTCTCCACAATAATTGCATAATAATATAAAAATTTCTGTATCAAAATAACAATTTCTCCATAATAAAATATTATTCCATTCATAATTACACATCAACAAAATTATCCCACTACATAATGTTCCATAATACATATATAATGTTTAAATACATGATTTTGTTCATAATTCAAAATAACATAAACCAAAATTAAATGTTTTTCTCGTCATTCTTCGTAAATAACAAAAACAAAAATTAGCCACATTCTTCACAGGCATGCATTCCACGAGCACACTCCTACATGAGAAATATCTGAAAAATAAAAATAAAAATAATTAATGACAATATAATTATGTGTTAATGTTAATTACAAAAAAACATAAAAATTTAACTACTATAGCATCAAATACAATATTTTTTTATTAGTCATCAAATCCCACATGGATAATTAAACATCTCAATCAAATACAAAAATAAAATTTAACTACTATAACATCAAATACAAAAAAACATAAAAATTATATCTGAAATCTAGCTCTAACTCCCAACAACATCAAATACAACATTTTGAGGATAATTTCAAATTTAAATGACCTTAAACATCAATCAATGAGTCCAGATCAAGTTTAAACGAAAATTTAAATTGAAGAAACAAAATCACTTACAAACTTCAAAAGGCAATATTTGAGAAAAAAATAAGTATTATTACCCATGAATCACCACATTGACGAGTTGCTTGAGGGAACAAATATCTGATTACCTCCAATCTTCAAATAAATTGTTTAGTTAGAATGGATTCATAAAACCTTACTGATGGATCCATATTTTCTCCTTCTATATCCTCTCCCCTCTGCAAGCATGAACAGAAGTAAATGAACCATATTTTCTCCTTCTATATCCTCAGAAATTCTCTTATGATTGATGATTTAATATTATACATATCTCATTTCCCAAGTGCTACACACCTGCAACAATGCACCATGCTTTACATCAATCTAAACTTACTAAAAAAGAGGACAATAATGTGTGATTCCAATAATGTTCCAGCACATAATTATCTTCCAGCATTGGGGAAGAGAAGAGTGAACAATAATGTTCAACCCAATTGACAACATTGGGAGCATGTCATTTTTTTCTTTCCTAGTAGCAGGCAGGGGTGATTATTCTGTATTAGAAGAGAATGTCCTAAATACCAGGATATTAATCAATTAAATACTAGCATATTTTAGGGCCCTGGAAAGGCAATAAAATGAATTCTATGATTTGAGACAAAAACACATGTCACAACCATCAAGCAACTTCTCACTGCAAAAATTACCAAATGGAGGTTGGAGCCTCCAAGGAAAAAGCAATTTGCAAGGGGTAAAGACTAAGGACAGTCCAAGGACATCTTTGTATATATAATGTAAGACAGGTCAACAAACTGCAGGCACATCATTACGGACTTTTTCAAACATTCGGAAAATAGGAGAGTTATTTTAAACACAGAGCATATACAAGGGTCTATACATAAGATTGCAACAAGAAGTGTGGCTGGTTAATCACATTTGGATACACAATCAGTTAGCAATTCATTTGCAATACCAATTTGTCTTATGCCAACAGGAACTCAGTTTTATTGCAGACTTCTAATTATGACCTTATAAAATGATGAAACCATGCATTTATAGAATACACTGATTTCACAAGATTCAGGGCAAGGAGTGAAACATGCAACAAATAAACACACTGCTTAAGTACAATACATTAATTGAAAAACTAGTCAATCTACAAAATTTCCACATTGCATCCTATACACAGAGATAAAATTTTGATCTATGGTAGACCATCCTCCTGAAACCGGTTCGATGAACTAATTGGAAAAGAACAAGTGGTACAAATAAATAAAATAAAGAGCCCTAATTAAGGAATAAATTTTCCAAACAAGACCCAAATGCCATTAAAAAAAACATGCGATACAGCAGGGGGGGAAAAATCAAAACCCAGATAGAAGCATGAAGTGCTGAAAATTTATAGAAAACTAAAAACCCTAGAAATCAAGGGCAGAAAGCAGTTCAACGAAACAAAACCTAGATAAACTAGGGCTTACGTCAAGCAGAGGAAGGAGTTCATCGACCGAAGACGGAGGTTGAAGGAGCCTATTCCCAGCTTCCTCCAGCTGCTCCTCGAACTCTCTCTCTCCGGACGCCATGCTCTTCTCTTCTCTTCTCTTTTTCTCTCCAGATTCCCCCAAAATCCCTCGATTTGAACTCAAATTTCACACCATTAAAACCCTAGAAAACCAGAAAAATAAAACCAAATCCCAACAATTATACAAACTAGAACACGAAAGAAGAGAAATGATCTCAGAGAAAGTATTGTTTCGAGACGAAATGAATGAAAAAAAGAGGTCAAACACAGCATTAAGATATTTTGGCAGAAGGGGGGAAAAGAAAGGGGGGAATTAGAAAGAGCGGGAAAACGAAAAAGAAAAAGAAGAGGGGGATTTGGCAGAAGCAGGGGTAATTTTTGTTTTAATGAAAAAAAATTAATTCTATTTTCTTATTTTTTGTGTTTTTTTGTTTTTATTAAATTTTTTTAATATTTTAAATAATTTTTTTATTTTTTAGGCACACCTAACATAAATACACTTAAAAAGTAAAAAAAATTGTAAAAAAAAAAATTTAAATTCACTAAATATCAAAAATATAAAAAAAATACAAGAATTCAGTATTTTTTTTGTATTTTTATGTATTTATTAATTTTTATAAATATTTTTTCAAAATTTTTTTATTTTTTAGATACATCTAAATAAGGTGCATTTAAAAAAGTAAAAAAAATACTTAAAATTTTTAAAATATTCACTAAAAACAAAAAAATACGAAAACCAAAAAACTCAATGAGCGAGAGACATGTAGAAATGAGCGAGAGAGAGATAAAGAGAAGAGAGAGATATGTAGAAATGAGCGAGAGACACATAGAGAGAAAAGAGATGAGAAAGATAGAGAGACGAGAGATAAGCGAGAGAGATAAAGAGAAGAGAGATGAGTGAGAGAGGTAGAGAGAGAAGACAGATGATAGAGATAGAGAGAAGAGATATGAGCGAGAGACAATGAGAGAAAGAGAGAGAGACAGAGACAGACAGACAGACAGAGAATAGTGATGAGTTAGAGAGAGAAAGAGAAAAGAGAGAGGAGCGGCAATGAAAAATAAAAGTTAATTTTTTGTAGTCAATGAAAAATATTTTTCTGCGGTCTATTTTTTTTTTTATTACTAAAAATCATGAACTAATTTTTTGTAGTAGAGGAAAAGGAGCGGCAGCAGTGGTGAAGGTGGTGGATAAGAGATGATGGTGGTGGCGGCGGTGATGGTGATGGCGAAACAGATTAGTGGTGAAGTTGTGGTAGTGGTAGTGTAAATGGAGTGGCAGGGGTGAAAGAGAGGTAATGGTAGTAGTGGTGGTAGTGGTGGTAGTGGAGTGGTGGCGATAGTAGTAGTAATGGTAGTCGTAGAGGTGAAGTGGCTACAGTAGAAGTAATGGTGGTGGTGGAATGGTGTTTGCAGTAGTGGTGAAGGTGATAGAGGAGATGGGTGGTGAGAGAGAGAAATGAGTGAGAGTCAGATAGAGAAGAGAGAGAAAGACAGAGTGATGAGCGAGAGAGAGATAAAGAGAGAAAGAGATATAGAGAGAGATAGAGAGGCAGAGAGAGAAATCGACAGAGAGAGACATATAGAAAAATAGAGATAAACAAGAGATGAGAGAGACATATAGAAAGAGAGCGAAAAGAGATGAACGATAAAGAAAATAGAAAAATAGAGAGATAGAGAGAAAAGAGATGAGCGAGAGAGACAGAGAGAGAAAAGAGATGAGAGAGATAGAGAGATGAGAGATGAGCGAAGGAGACATAGAGAGAAGACAAATGAGAGAGATAGAGAGAAGAAAGATGAACGAAAGACACACAGACAAACAGACAAACAGATAGATAGACAAACAGACAGAGAAATAAGAGTGATGAGTGAAAGAGAGAAAGAGAAGAGTGGTGGTAGTTGAATGGCATTTGCAGTAGTGGTAAATGTGGTAGAGAAGATGGGTAGTGAGAGAGAAAGATGAGTGAGAGACGAATAGAGAAAAGAGATAGAGAGGCAGAGTGATGAGCGAGAAAGAGACAAAGTGGTCGCTAAAAGTGCATTTTCTTGTAGTGGATCGATAAATCGATAGGGAGCTCAATAAATAAAGAAGACAGATAATTCAAAACTCTGTTCAAAACTTAATTCAAATCAATTTTTTAAATATTTTAAATATTTAAATATTTTAAAAATATTTTAATTTTGTGAGAGACAGATAAAGAAGAGAGAGAGAGACACAGAGATAGAGTGATGAGCGAGAGAGAGATAGACAAAGTGGTTGCCAAAAGTGTATTTTCTTATAGTGGATCGATAAATCGAGAAGGAGCTCGATAAATAGAGAAGATAGGAGTAAGAGAGTGAGCAAGTCGAACATAGTGAGGGAGAAATAGACAAATAGACAAGTAGACACAGAGAGAGAAAAGAGTGATGAGTGAGAGAGAGACATGGAGAGAGAGATAGACAAAAAAAGAAATAGAGAGAGAAAGAAAGAGAGAGACGGAAAGATAGAAAAAGAGAGAGAAACAAGAGATGAGCGAGAGATAAACGAAAAAAGAGAGAAATAGAGCGAAAAGAGATGAGGGAGAGAGAGACACAGAAAAAGAGAGAGACAGAAGGAGAAGAGAAATGAGCGAGAGAGCTAGAGAGAGAGAGAGAAAGATAGGAGAGAGAGAGAAAGAGAGAGAAAAAAAAGAAATGAGAGAGATAGAGATAAGAGAGATGAGCGAGAGAGACAGAGAGAGAAAACAGATGAGAGAGATAGAGAGAAGAGAGATAGGCGAGAGACACAGAGAGAAAATGAGAGAGAGAGAAACAGGCAGACATAGAAAGAGAGAGAGATAGAGATAGAGAGAAATGAATGAAAAAAGATAAAGAGAAGAGAGAGAGAGATAGAGACAGAGAGATAGGAAAATGAAAAAATGAATGAAAAGAGAAATGTTATATCAAAAGAGTAAGACGACATTGTTTTTTTTAATTTTTTTTGCGACAGAAAAATACCGTTGAATTTATTCAAATCATTTTGTGACTGTATATATATGAAGCTATCTCAAAACCACAATCACCAAAATCATTTAAAAATTCACTAAATACCAAAAATACAAAAAAAAATACCATAATTCAATACATTTTTTTTTTGTATTTTTATGTATTTATTAATTTTTAAAAATATTATTTCATAAATTTTTTATTTTTTAGATACATCTAAGTAAGGTACATCTAAAAAAAATATTTAAAATTTTAAAAATATTCACTAAAAAAAAAAACACAAAAGCCACTTTTTGTGACGGCAGAAAATGCCGTCTCAAAAAAGCAGAATATTTGCGACGGCACCATTTGCCGTCTCAAAAAAGCAGAGCATTTGCGACGGCACTACTTGCCGTCTCAAAAAATGAGAGTATTTGCGACGGCAGAAAATACCGTCGCTAATACTCTCATTTTTTGAGACGGCAAATAGTGCCGTCGCAAATACTCTGCTTTTTTGAGACGGCAAATGGTGCCGTCGCAAATACTCTGCTTTTTTGAGACGGCATTTTCTGCCGTCTCAAAAAGTGACTTTTTGAGACGGCAAGTGTGCCGTCGCAAATAGTTCCGTCTCATATACCCAGTTTTCTTGTAGTGATCATCATCAATGTAAAAAATAGGGACACGGTTTGTTTATATTTATATAAAACTCTTGACAGTAGATACATCATTTTTGAGTGTTCAACTCCAAAAATAAAGTGATAGTTGGTTTATATAAGACACTTCATGGCTTTTAAAACACATAGTAGATTTGATAGGATAAAATTGAGATTTAAAAAAAGTAAAAAACATAACAAGTTCTTCTCACTTTTAATTTAACTAGTGGTTGGGCACGTGATTTTTGTATCAATTGTTAGTACTGTAATTATACATGTCTCTTAAATTGATATGTGATATCTATATAAAATATGGAGGCTTGTATGAGTAAATTGATCTGTATCTAAAATACAACTAAGTAAGAAATGAATGTATACTCAACTGAAGAATTTAAATGATGAATGACAAATTTTATAAATATAGATACTAATTTATAGTCAGATTGTTGAGAGATAGTATGTTGAATATGTAGAGAGAGATTTGGAGGCACGTGAATTATTGGAGAACAGTTAGTATGTTGAATATATAGAGAGAGATTTGGAGGCATGTGTATTAATGAAGAATGGATAGTTTGGTCTTTTGGCAGAAACATGTCCTTATGGATAAAGTAATTTAGCGCGTGGACTGTTAAACTGAAGAAGTTCAAAATTGGACTTTTTAGCTGTGCGTTCTTAAAAATGTACTTTATTCATACATATCATATACATGCTTTTTAGTTACACAAAATAACTTTTCCTTTACACACAAATATTGTATTAAACAATGAAATGAGATTAGTGTGCTAAGCCTTTTATTTTATCAATCAATCCTATTAATTAGACTTATTTATTTACAAGTCTTAACTGATAAATTTATCACTATAAATTAATTCATAAAAACAAGAGGGATTGATAAATTTATTAATTCATAAAAACAAGAGGGATTGATAAATTTATCAATTCATAAAAACAAGAAGGATTGATAAATTTATTAATAAGACTTAATAAATAATAAGTCTAAAAAATAAGATCTATATATTGATAATTTACCTAATTTGTTTTCTCTTTCCATACCATACATAAGTCTTTCATTATTGATTTGATGGTGTGAACACATGGGCCATACAAAGTCATTTATTATTGTTTTATTACAAATCAATCTGTGGTGAGTTCATAGTAGACCCGAATTTGGCAAGTCAGGTTTGGTTTGTTTTCAAAATTTTATTTTAGATTTTTTTACAAAAATTTAAAAATTAATGTTTGATCATGATTGGATAGAAATGGTGATATTTGGTTACAATAAAATAAAAAGATATAATTATTTTTTATCACTGGATGAATAAAAAAAAATAATTGGAGAGAACTCATTCTTGTAATACCACACTATTAAAAACCATAACAGTAGTAACCATCAAAAAGAAAATCTGAATTTTTCACGAAAGGCCAAAATTTTTTATCTTAAGTTTATTTTCTTCTAGAATATTATTGGTTGGGTACTACCGGTTAACTACCTATACAATTTAGTTTTCATTTGGGAAGTGAGTTGACTTTTTAACTATTTTAATCTGGGGCTAAAAACCTCATTTGGGTAAGACTTTTTGACTTTTATGCAAAAAAAAGTGAAATGGTGATAGTTTGGATGAGACATTTTATTTTACTGACTTTTTAACCTATTTTGTATTTTTGTGACTATTTTAACCAAAAAATCCTTCCAACCCAACATGCCAAACAAGAGCTTAATATCTTTTTATTTTTATTTTTATCATAAACGTTTGAAGCTAATGGTATGTTGATGTTCCCTTGTTTAAGAGGCTTTTAGCTACCAGCCCAAACAAAAGAGACCGATCAATTGATTTAGTCCTGTCTGCTAGGCTTTCTGAACTTTCCATTGCCTTTTTTCCCTTGAAATCGTTCCCTTCACTTGTATGTGTATTTATTTTAGATAAATTATAAATATAGTCACTCTCCTATACAATAATAAAATTAATAATTAAAATATTTTTATAATATTATTAAAAATTGTTAATTGACTTAATATGAGTTATTAATAAAAGAATTCATTTGTTATGCAATTCAAAATTTAAAAAAATGACATATAATTTTCAAAACTATAATTTTAGAAAAATGCATATTCATTTTGTTATTATTTTGCTAGTCCAATCAAATAAAATAAAGAAAATTTTAACTTGACTCACTTCATTTTGTCCTTCCTTCTGTTTTCTTTTTTCTCCTCAATAAGTATCAAAACCGAACAAAGGGGAAAACAATATTGAAATATTTGCTATGTCAATCAATGGGTCCACAACATCAATAATGTAAGATTTATGTTATGAGTCAGTGGGCCAATATTTTTAATTTAATAAAATTATTAAATATATGGAGTGGTCGTAAATAATTACAAAGATAGACCTCCAAATAAGTCGCTAATTTAGAAATTAGGGTCATGTTTGTTTGGATGGACATGAGATTGGGATTGGACTAATAGTCCAATAAAATTATTAATCCGATATTTGGTTAAACAATTGAAGTATGGATTAATTATTTTAAACTTGACTATTAGTTAAGATAGGATACATAATCCAACGAATTGGTAGTCCTAGACTATTAGTCATGGGAATGCTAATCCAGTCCGCCCAAACAAACATGGCCTAGGGGTACAAAAATAATAAGTCTTCATCATTATTTTATATAGAAACTTTGTTTGTGCCTTCGATTTGTAAAATAATAACAAAAGACTTATTAGGAGATCGGTCTTTGTTTTGAATACGCACTATTTTATGATTTATGTTCTAATAAGTAATAATATACAATTATCATGTCTTATTATTTAATATGTATTGTTAGTATTATCTTAAACATAAATAAGGTAGACTTACGTGCAAGTCCTAATAAGTGAACTTATTGTCAAATAGGTCCTATGATAATTAATTATATTATTTATCAAACACTATTAAGAAATGTCACTAATTATTAATTTTCAGTGACAGTTTAAAAATTGTCACAAAAATGTCACTAATCATAAGTTTTTGCGACAGTTTAATAAAATCGTTACCAAAAAAAGTTACTAATTTTTAACTTTCCTCAATAGGTTAAAAAATTCATCACAGAAAAAGTGTCACTAATTATAAGTTTTAGCGACAATTTATAAAAACCGTGACAAAAAAAAGTCACTAATTGTCAATTTTTAGTGACGTGTGTAAAAAATCGTCGCAAAAAATTATTTTTAACAATAATTTTATTAGGACTTATTTTTAATAGACTCAATGAGAATTAGCTATTAGAACTAATAGGAAGTTTACCTTATATAAATAAGTAGTGGAATCTATACATGAAAGTAGAGGTGCAAATAAATCTATCTGTTTGCTTGAGCTCGGCTTACTAAACAAATGAGCTCCAACTTGATTTTTAGGTTTGTTTATTAATTGAGCTAAGTTTGAGTAGTTTTAAGCTCGGCTCGATAAAGTTTATGAAAAAATATATATATATATATATATATATTTAATAATATATTAAATAAATTTTTATTAATTTATTTTATTTTTTTATTTGTGTTTGGTGTTTGTTTAAATTTATTATTAACATAAACATTCTCGTATATTTTGCTCACAAATTTTTATTTTTTATCTTAATAAATAAATTAATTTGAGTATTTTTTTTTTAATTTTTTTTCAAACTCGAGCTTGAACTTGAAACTCAAACTAAGCTCATTATGTAATCGAGTTGGCTCAAACCGAACTCGAACTCAATTATTTTAGGTTGACTTGAGCTCAACTTGAGATTGAGCTCTCAACTAATTCTTAATAAACAAGCTGTACACTCAAATGTTCGACTCGACTATACTCGTTTGCAGTCCTAGGTAAAGGAAGATGCTACAATGTGCACTTCCACATCAACAACAACAAAAAAAAAAAAAAAAAAAAAAAGTTACGATTTTTGTAATGAAAGTTACAAATTTTGTGATAAAATTATCATTTATATAGTGACAAAATTATGAATACAATTCAATGTGTTTTGTTTTAATTTTTTGAAAATTGAGTTTTTTGTTTTTCGTATTTTTTTTTGTTTTTAGTAAATATTTTTAAAATTTTAAGTAATTTTTTTACTTTTTTAACATGCACATTACTTAGATGTATCTAACTAGTAAAATATTTGTGAAAAAATATTTTTAAAAAATAATAAAAACACAAAAATATGAAAAATGTATTGAATTTTAAATTTTTTTTTTTGTATTTTGATATTTAGTGAATTTTTAAAAGATTTTTTCACAAATATTATAATTTTTAAGTGTATTTATGTTTGGTATGCCTAAAAATTAATATATATATATATATATATTTAAAATACTAAAAAAATTTAGTGAAAACAAAAAAATATGAAAAACGAAAAAATAGAATTTTTTGAAAAGTGAATTCTGGAAATGGAAACCAAACAGAGTGGTTATCTTTTTGAGTTTGGCTTCTTTGAAGTTGTCATCTTAGCTTGAGAGAACATTTGAACTTGGTAGGCATATTTTGGGATTGATTTTAGTGATCTAAATCGTTCATTTTTTAGACTCGTTGGGAAAAATACTCATGTAAAAAATCAAGGTGATTGGACATATTTGAATCATATATGTTTTTAAAAAATGGACGACAATTATAATTTAAAAAATGATTCATTCTTTATAATAGAAATTTGATTCAAATATATAACAATCAATGTTCAATCATCTTAGTTTTTACATTAATATTCTACTCAACGAGTCCTAAAAAATGAATGGTTTGAATTACTAAAATCGGTCCAAAAATGTACCTACAAACCGAAACGCTCTTTAAATTTCAGATGGCCAACTTGAGAGAAGCCAAATCTTATTTTTTTATGATAAAAATTTAGGGTAAACTACCAAGAGGTCTTAATAGTAGAACTTAATTCCCATCAAATCCTATTGAAAATAAGTACTTCATCACTAAAAATAATTTTTTGTTATGATTTTTTGCATATGTTGCTAAAAATTGATAATCAGTGACTTTTTTTGTCACAGTTTTTATAAATTGTCGCTAAAACTTACAATTAATAACTTTTTGTGATGAATTTTTCAAACTATCACTAAAAGTTAAAAATTAGTGATTTTTTTGTGATAATTTTTTTAAACTGTCGCTAAAACTTATAATTAGTGACATTTTTTATGACAATTTTTAAACTGTCTTTGAAAATTAACAATTAGTGAAGTTTTTTAATAATATATGATGAAAAACACCATCAATTATCATAGAACCTATTGGACAATAATTAAGTTCACCTATTAAGACCTACACATAAGTCTCCTAAAATTTATACTTTTTGTGATGAAAAAAAATTAATACTTTTTTATAATAAATTGATACTATTTATAATAAAATTATATGTATTTTTTTAGATACAAATAATAATTTTTCCGTTACACACACACATTGTATTAAAAAATAAATTGATATAAGCATGCTAAGTCTTTTATTTTAGATGGTGGTAGCATTTCCCTTTCCGTGCCATACATATTTGATTATTGATTTGATGGTGTGGACACATTGGCCATACAGTAAGTCATTTATTATTATTATTATTTTTATGACCGGATATCCGAACCAGTTTACGTATATTTCCACTAATCTCGAAACGCAAAGCATTCCCTTCACGTGAATTGGACAAATCTCAAACAGAGCCAGCGGGTATAGTCTCAAAGAGCAAATTGCTCTTAATGAGAGTTAAACCTGAGACCTAGAAGGAGTACACCTCTAACTCTTAAGTTGTTCGGGCAAATTAATCAGTGATGAGCTCACATATTGGACCCGAATTTGCAACCAAAAAAAAAAAAAAACCACTATGATACACTTACAGTTACCAGGCTTCGCACCTATAATATCCTTCCTTGCAGCTATTCTTTAGGAGTTTTCCCTTATTTTCTCCATCTTTGAACTCCTCCTGAAGCTCTCACTTGTCTTTCAAATAACTGGTTGTAACCGCTACTTCCATGATCTTTGTCGATCATGAGTTGCGCATGTGACTTGCTTCGAAAGTTGTAGTCTTAACCTTGGATGGTCATTCACATTTCTGCTTCTGAATAGTTAGTTCATAGTTGCCCTTATTCACCACATGTCACCTTCGCTTTTGTTGGTTTGAACATAGCACCAACAAAATGAAATTAAAATTTATCCATGTAATAAATAGAACAAGGCTAAATTAACCTCAATGGTCAAGTACCAAGAACGGACAATTTGTAATAAAAAAGCAAAACATTAGGGAGTTCCATGTCATTTCCAAAACCATACGGTTAGGGATGTAATAGTAAAAAAATTCAAGGTTCCACCACAATTTATCCTTTTATTTATAAAATAAATAATTAAAATTAAGAAAAAAAAAACAAAGTAAATTTATAATTTGGGGGGGTAATTATAAATAAAAATTCAATGTTTCACCTCAATAATAAATTAAATTTTAATTATTTAATTATTTCAATTCAAACTAAGAATTTTTAAAATGTTACCAGTTCTTACCATCCATTTATATACCTTAGTTATGACTAACAAAACAAAGAGACAATTTAGATAATTTAATTATTTTTTCTCTTTCATTATTGTTGACAACTACCTCCGACCTTACCGTCATGCATCACCATCCCTTCTTTTCCCAATCCATTGTCATCCCGCCGTTATTATTCGTTGGTTGTCTACTGTTACTCCTTCCCCACTTATTATTATTACTGTTTTATAAAAGAAAAGAATAAAAGAGATAATTATGATTTCTCCACATATATATATATATATATGCATATGTGACACCAAAACAATGTGGAAAATCGTGTATTTCAGTTTTTAATATTATTATTATTATTATTATTATTACCGTTTTATCTTTTTCTATGTAACTATTTATAATTGATTTTCTTGTTTTAAAATAATTATAAAGTAATTAAAAAAGTAAATAATATCTTACTATATAATGTGATATGATAATATAAAACTAAGTGATATATAAACAATTGTCAACAATGTTGGCAGGTTTGGTCCACATAATGTTGTGTAGGTCCCCATATGTAATGATGTGACAATGAACCAAGTTTTGGCACGTGTAGAAGCAAAAGAAGACTTGATGAAGCGGATCAGGAACATGACACAACTTAAAAGGATTGGAATCCCAAAGGTGAGAGAAGTAGACGAGGAGGACTTGTGTACTGCAATCCAAAATATGAGTCTCCTTTATTACTTGTCTGTGATGATGATTGATGAGGATGAATACCTACGAATGGATGCACTCTCCTCAACTCCTCCTCGTTACCTAAAGGTGCTCATTTTAGTTGGAAAATTGGAGAAAGTGCCTTGTTGGTTTCACTCACTTCAAAACCTTTCCACTTTGTTAATGCAATGGTCCAGACTAACAGAAGACCCTATTCCGTACATTCAAGCACTTCCAAATTTGGGACGGTTGCACCTTTGTAATGCATATGAAGGAGGAGGACAATTACGCTTTAGTGAAGGGTTCCATAAACTTAGAATATTGAGGTTATGGAATTTCCCTCAGTTAAATGAGATTATTATAGAGAGGGGGGGTGATGACAGGTCTCCAAGACTTTCATATTCGGACATGCATGCAGTTGAAGATACTACCTCATGGCATCGAGTATCTTGAAGATCTCCAAGAATTGCGTTTGACGTTTGTTACGAATGAGCTCATGGAATGCATACGTGGAGAAAGGAGCAAGGATCACCAAAAGGTTTGGCATATACCGCGCATATACCATTATTGGCAGTCACCAACTGAGGTGAAGTATGAACTCTTATCTCATTCTACAGCTGCGATGACCCATTTTCTTTTTTTGATTTCTTTTACAACACATTTTGCTTGATATTACATATGCTTTTATAAATTTTATTATACACACCCAAAAAATGGTGTACCATACCAAAAAATTATTCAATATTCTTAGAGTAAGTTTTTGTGATATTCCAAATAAAGAGTTATTGGTTTAAGTCATGGGAGTCTCAGTCCTGAGATTTTCGAGGCCCAAAGCCAATAATCAACTACTAAATTTCTAGGGCCCTTTACATTTTTTTTTATTGAATGAAAAAAAAAAAATTAAGGTAAATGACAAAAAATTGTATTAAAATCACAAAAAATACTTAACATTACATTATAACAACTAATAAGTATCACTCGATCCTCGGTCTTTTTGCATTTTTAGAAGCAAATAAATCAATCATACTTGCATAATCTAATTTTTTTGCAAAATCATTTTCAGTGAATAACAATGCTAATCCATTCAATCTTTCTTGTGACATGGTTGATCGAAGGTAATTTTTGATGATTTTGAACTTTGAAAATCTTCTTTTTCCTAATGCAACTGTAACCGGAATAGTCAAAAGTATCCTATAAGCAACCCATGAATTTGGGAAACAATTTGTCATCAACTGCAGATGATTGAGCACTTCAATTGGTTTATTGACTTGTTTTAGCAATCTCTCTTTCAAAACTTTTAGCTCCATCAATATCGGAAATCTCACCATGTTTTAAAAATTCTTCAAAGTTCACACATCCCGCCTTCAACGATTCATCGCTGCACTTTTTCAAGTCAAACAAAAAGCCAAAGTTTGCCTCATATACTTTGAATTGTTCGAACCTATTTTTGAGTGAACAAAGGGCTTGATCAAAAAAAATAAAGGAAGTAACCAACTCTAAGTGATTCTTCAGCCGACTGGGTCACCTCTTCGCTAATATTCTCATCAAATTGTTTCTTTCTAGAAATGATGCGTTTTTCAACAAATGTAGGTTCAATTCCCAATTTAGTTGCCATTTCTTTAGCTTCAACCATAGCCTCCATGAAACCAACTTCTCTATACATTGCAACATACTTAACAAGTCAATCTAGCTACTTTACAGCAACTGCTATATCCATATCTTCACTTTAAAGAAGCTTGCTAGCAGAGTTCACATGAAATAACAAATTGTACCAAATTACAATGCTAAACAAGAACTCAAAAGTCTCAAGTTCATGAGTTACCAGAGATTTAGCTTCACTTTTTGTAATCGAATCTGTGGTAGGATTATTGTACAAGTCAACTAAAGCATCTCTTATTTTTGAAGCATGGTATCTTAGTGGTTTAACACTTTCAATGCGACTTTCCCAATGCGTTTGCGACAACAACTTAACCGTGAGGCCTTCCTTTAGATTATCTTTTAAAATTGCCCAACGTTGAACAGAAGATGAAAACAATACATATATGTGTTGTACCACACCAAAAAAAGTTTTGCTTTAGAGCAAGAGTTGGCCATATCACAAAGCACAAGGCTAAGACCATGACAACCACACGGTGTATAAAATGCTCTAGGATTTGCTTGAAGTACTCTTGTTTGAACACCTTTGTTTTTGCCTTTTATGTTAGAGCCATTGTCATATCATTGCCCTCTTAAGTCACCAATATCAAGTTGAAGGTTAACTAATGCTTCTCGAAGTTTATCATTTCAATTATGCTTAAAAAAAGTCCATTGCTCTCTTCATAAATCTTCTCATGGCTTCCACGAAAAGACAAATTATTCTTAGCAAGTGTTTTCACACTGCAATTATCATTAATAAAACCCGTCTCAAGTGCTCTCTTTCTTTGTTAACTTGTTCTTGTATACTTTTATCTATTGTTTGATGCTTTCCCAATCTTTCCTCCAACTCAATCCATTTGCTCATGCAAGTAATGTGCTCGTTACCACTTTCATGGCCTTTAAGTCTCTCACCAACTGAGTCTTATTTCTCTCTTATTTAAACAACTTACAACAAAAGTAAAATACTATATCCAAAAGTTCCGATTATTTCAGCCATGTCCTATCAAATTTTTCTCCATTTGGTAAATGCCGAATGTAATGAACAGGCGAGAAATGCCTATGCCTAGAAGAATCATCCTTAGGGAAGTTGAACTCACAATTCTTCTCACAAGACCTCTTTCGACTAAAAAATCTCGTAAATTCTGGTCAATTATTTTCCAAGTGTCACGACCCAAACCCGCCCCTATGGGTTTAGCACCGTAACCGGCCAGTAATCCGAGATTACTGAAGGCCTGCTTAACAGTAATACAGTAAAACAGAGTACAAGGGCATGGCGGAAGCCAAAACAGTAAATAAACAATGTCCAATGAGCTGTAACAGTCTGTATGCAAAAGATTTTTTTCATACATATATGCAGTCAGTGACAAAACAGTATGTACATATATATAATCATTCAGTTCAGGGACCTAATCCCTGTTAAACAGTACAGCAACAGTCTACAGTTTACAAAACAGAGCAGAAGGGGGAAAACTAAAACACCTCATAGCCTTAGCTTGACAGGCTCGGAACCTCGCAGTGAAGCACATAGGTTGGTTTGACAAAACTGGAGTTTACCCCGACGCTTCTAGCTGCAGTCTGGTGCCTGTACACCTACATATATATATAAGCAGTGAGCTAAAGCCCAGTGAATAACGTAATGCGTAAAGAGGTTAAGAATGAATGTCCTTACAGTAATGAAAACTGTTCGTTAATTCAATACATCAGTCATTCAGTCATATGTGGTACATCCATTAGCATAATAGTACAGTAAACAGTAGGTCTTAAAAGACCGAACAGTAAATGATGGCCATCAATCAATAAACAGTAGTGGTTCCAACAAGGGAACCGACAGAGATCTCTGTAACAGTAACAGTAAACAGTAGTTGCTAAGGATGCCACAATACAGTTCGGAATATAGGACATACATTCATTCAATTAACAGTATCAGTTCAAAAAGTAATACAGTTCAATTGTTCAGAAGATAATCATTTTGAACATATCTTTACATAGTTGTTACTCACAAAGTTCTGGGCTACAGTTAGGCTAGAGCGCGTCCCCAGTCGCCAACCCTACACAGTTTACAGATTGAACACACACTAAGCTACACAGTTGGGAAAATAATAACTTAATCCCTAATTTTCCTCGGTGTGATTCTACATCTATATCCTCATTAAGATGCCTTAAACTAGGCCTAAGAATGCCTAGGATGAAATGAGGATGCAAAGATGCACTTTAAAAGCATTTTCAGAATTTTCAGAAAATAGGGGTCTCGCTCGAGCGTAGGTTAATTCGCTCGAGCGGACATGCAGACAAAGGTTTCCGCTAGAGCACATACTCAACCGCTCGAGCGTACCTCAAAATAGTCAAAAGTGCTAGATAGGTGAAATTCACGCTCGATTGGGCGCTCGACACCCGCTCGAGCGTAAAACACAAGGTCACGCTCGAGTGTCAATTACCCCGCTTGAGTGGACACCAAAGCAGTGCAAAAATATTGAGAGCACGAATTTCACGCTTGAGCGCCAGTCACCTCGCTCGAGCGTGAGTTCAAAATCTGGAATTTCCAGATTTGAACCTCAAGCTCAAATTCAACTTTCAAAGCATTAAATTCAATCCTCTTGGGCTCATTTCCTGGAAAACATTTGCAAATACATAGTATAACATGGTTCAAAGCTCAATTTGTATAATCAAAGCCCAAGGGAAGATCAATTCAACTCAAATTCAAACCAATTTTCATGAACTTAACTTCAATGTAACATGCATGAATTTAAACCACTTTCAAGCTTTAAATACAAGCTCAAATGAGCTAACTCTTACAAAAATATGATGAATTCATGGTCTACTATCAAAATATAAACATGCAAGTGAGGAATGATGAATTACAACCTCAAAACTTATCAATATGCACATGCATGCAACAACTGAGCTCTAATTCAACAATTTGAGCCATATGTTGGCTCTAGACTTTAACTTTGCTCAAAACCATGCAAGAACAAACTTAAACACAACAATGAGAGGTTGAATTCTCTTACCTAAGTCTGAATTATAAGGTGTAGGAGCTCAAATTCACAATTATCTTCTAAAATCTCCAAGTCTACAAGCAATTATCGAGGAGGAACTCACTTTCTCTCACTCTAACTCTCTTGGTCGGCAAGAACAAGGGAAATGAGCTGAGCAAATGTTTGATCTAGGTGTAATGAGGCTCAAAGGTGGTCTTAGATAGTGGCCACTCACAATGGCAAAATAGTAATTAAGTCAACAATGCAATTTAACCCATTTTAATCTAATTTAATCATACCAATTCAGTTTTCAGATAAATATGCCATAATTTCACATTAATTCTAACGATCATAGAACATCAATCGATTTCGGATTCGGCTGTCGATAAGGCCTTCAATTAACAGTTTAAACATAAAAACTGAACAGATAATTAAACAGTCAAATAGATAAACATGCAATTAAACAGATACAGTCAATCGATTCAGTTTCGAATTTCAGTTAGTCAGTTCAGTATTTCAATCAATTCAATTACCAATCATAATCAGTCTCAGTTTAGCAGTAATCGGTAGTTTATCGGTAAACAGTGGTGAGGGCTATTACACCAAGTCCCTGGATTATCTATATTTGAATGCTCACATTGTATTCATCTCATCATCTTGATTGGCTTCTGCACTTCCAAATACCCCATTTCCTTCTTCATCCACCAAATTTTCATTCTCATTATTCACCAAAGTTTCAAGTTCTTCACTATTCAAGTCTTCAATTGATTGTTTAGTTTGTTTGTCACTCGTAAAGAATTTATCAATAGCTCATCTTTAACACTCGACTAATTTTTCGACTTTTTGCTTCTTTTTCCTTTCTGCAAATCCAAATGGATAATTTCTTTTAAGAGTCCTGATGAGCTGAGATCAAAATATTTTTTTAGATCAAAATTCAAAACAAGAGCACCACAACTTAACAAAATACAAAACTTTTAAATTATGTGATGTGAACTATTAAACGTAAACAATTTCTTCTTGATGATGTAAATACCAATATTATAATAGCAATTAATTGTGCTAAAGACAAGACAAATATTTAATTAATTGAATAGAAAAAGAAAATATTTCATGTGCTTGATGTGTTGAGATCAAAATATTTTTTTAGATCAAAATTCAAAACAAGAGCACCACTACTTAACAAAACACAAAACTTTTAAATTATGTGATGTGAACTATTAAACTTAAATAAATTCTTCTTGATGATGTAAATACCAATATTATAATAGCAATTAATTGTGCAAAAGACAAGATAAATATTTAATTAATTGAATAGAAAAAAAAAATTACCAGTGCTTGCTGCTGCTCCGTCCGTGTGTTGTTGCTTCTTCGTCCATGTGCTGCTGCTTCGTGGCTTTGCTTTGTTGGCTTCGGTTGCTGGTGTGTGCTATCAAACAAATGTAGGGAAGGTTGGATTAAGAGAGAAGATAGGGTAAGGAATTAGAAAAAAAAAAAAAGGGCCTTTCAAATTGTTGGGCTGGACCTTAACTGTTGGCCTTTTAATGGGTCAAAAAAATTAAGTTAGTTTGGGCCTTTTTTTAACTTTTGTTTTTTGGACTGAAAACATACATAATATATTATACTAACCTATAATAAGAGGGAGCCCCTATTTTGGGCCTATTTTGAGGGGCCCTAAGCCATGGCTTTGTGGGCCTATGGCCAGGGCCGGGCCTGCATGGGACCCACCACTTTTGTGCTAGAATTTTAGGAGAGAAAGGGTTGAGTGTCAACCTGTAAATGGAATAGAGTATTACCCTAAGAGCATTGAATAATTTCTCGTACTATGCTCCACTTACAACCTTTATGGTGTTTGGATGACTTATTGTGATATTGAATATGATTTAGTTATGACATGTTATGATGAAAAATGCTAAGGACCCCAAATGTTTTACCAAACATTTCACATGTGTGTGGAACCCACACCATGCGGGTTCTATGTAGGCCCTACACCCATGTGACACATTTGGTAGAATATTTGGTAAAACATTTGGGGTCTCTCACATTACTCTATTATGGTTGTTATTTCAGTTATGACAAAAAATGTCATTAGTTATGAATCTAGTAGTGCTTAATTATAACTTATTGTGGTGTTGGTATTAAATTGCATATGATACATATTTTTTTAGTAGATGCATATTATAAGACCCGCTTATATATATATATATATATATATCAAAGATTCAAAATCGTCACTCTCATTATATTTTACAGGGTGTCATTTGTTAATATTGTCAATTTTGGTTGTGTTTACAAAAAACAAGTTTTTTTTTTCTTTTCGAAATACAAATAAAAACAAAAAACTTATTTGGTGTATAAAAATATTTTGAAAAAAAAAAAGAAAAGACAAACATGTTTGATGAGTTATCAAAAGTGGTGGTCAATGGTTAAGGATAGACTGATGTGGTAACCAACTACTGACAATGGGGAGTAGCCAGAGATGGCTAGGTCACGATAGTGACTAGTCGATCAACAAAGAGTCACTAGAAGGTAGCCGGAGCTCACGGCTAGTGGGTAGCAGCCGAAGGTGAAAAGAAGAGGAGAGAGGGAGAACCTTGTTTTGAAAATAAGTGAAAGGACTTTTTTTTGTTTTAAAAAATATAGAAAATTTTACAATCAATACTATTTTTATTTGAAAATAAAAACAATATACCAAACAAGTGTTCCATTCCAATTTCCAAAAAAAAAAAAAAAAAATAGAAATAGAAAAAAAAGAAGAAAAAGAAACGGAAGCGTTAGGGATCCTTTGTTACTTGTTGTTAGTTGGTTGTTTGCTAATGAAGTTCTCTTTGCATCTCTTCAGCCACATGGTTAAAATTTCTACTATTCTAAACTTGAAATTGTTTATTTGCATCAGTTTGGTTTCCCCAAATCTACTAGTTTTTAAGTTTATAATTTAGTTTATTACTATTATTATTATTATTATTATTTATTTTTATTTTTTTTCTGATCTTCTCTGCTTTCCAATGTTGCTGTCCATGTTTCTAGATTGCTAAGAGTATGCATGAAGAAGTAAAAATACTGACCAGTTCACTTGGTTAGCAAAAAGAGAAGTGCCTCAGTCTTCTTGTATGCTTGGCATGGTCTTCATTAAGGACATGGCGAATGTGTTTAGCTTTGTAATTTCGTATATTTGTAATCAGCAACTTTAATTGGCTTGTGGATAAAGGGTGATGCTATGGTACATTTAGGTGTACCATACATTTAGTTATGAACTTATATGATTTTATATCATAACCGATACCATATTAGTCATAACTATCACCATATTAACTCATAACTTAGTTATATTCAATTATTTACTTATACCATATTACTTCATAACCAGGTCATTAAAAGTGACCAGCTAAACAGGTCACTTTTTATAGTTATGAGCTAAAATCATATTTCTTCATAACTATAATCAAATTGATCATAACTTAGCTATAACTACATCTCATAACCAACACCATTTTGTTCATAACTAATATCACATATTTCATAACCACATCTCATAACCAACATCATTTTAGTCATAACTAACATCACATATTTCATAATCATAATCACATATTTCATAACCAACACCACTTTGATCATAACAAATATCACATATCTCATAACTATTGATCACATATCTTATAACCACATCTCATAACCAATCCCTTTGAATCATAACCAACATCACATATCTCATAACCACTAGTCACATATCTCATAACCAACACCTTTTTGTCATAACTAATATCACATATCTCATAACCACTAATCACACATCTCATAACTACTACCCACATACATCATAACCACATCTCATAACCAATCCCTTTGAGTCATAACCAACATCACATATCTCATAACCACTAGTTTCATATCTCGTAACCAACACCTTTTTGTCATGACCAATATCACATATTTCATAACCACTAATTACATATCTTATAATTAACACCTTTTTTGCTCATAACCAACATCACATATCTCATAACTACTAGTCACATATCTAATAACCAACATCACATATCTCACAACCACTAGTCACATAACCAATATCTCATAACTCATAACCATTAATACATATAGCATAACCACATCCTTTGACACCACTTTCCTCAGAACCATTACCCACATATCTCATAACCACTAACACATATAGCATAACCAAATACTCTTTGACACCACTTTGCTCATAACCATTACCCACATATCTCATAACTACTAACACATATAGCATAACCAAATACCCTTTGACACCACTTTGCTCATAACCATTACTCACATATCTCATAACCACTCATAACTATTACCCACATATCTCATAACCACTAACACATGTAGCATAACCAAATACCCTTTGACACCACTTTGCTCATAACCATTACCCACATATCTCATAACCACTCATAACCATTATCCACATATCTCATAACCACTAACACATATAGTATAACCAAACACCCTTTGACACCACTTTACTCATAACCATTACCCACATATCTCATAACCACTCATAACCATTACCCACATATCTCATAACCACTAACACATATAGCATAACCAAACACCCTTTGACGCCACTTTGCTCATAACCATTACCCACATATCTCATAGCCACTCATAACCATTATCCACATATCTCATAACCACTAACACATATACCATAACCAAACATCCTTTGGCACCACTTTACTCATAACCATTACCCACATATCTCATAACCACTAACACATATAGCATAACCGAACACCTTTTGACATCACTTTGCTCATAACTATTACCCACATATGTCATAACCACTCATAACCATTACCTACATATCTCATAACCACTAACACATATAGCATAACCAAACACCTTTTGACACCACTTTGCTCATAACTATTACCCACATATCTCATAACTACTAACACGTATAGCATAACCAAATACCCTTTGACACCACTTTGCTCGTAACCATTAGCCACATATCTCATAACCACCAACACATATAGCATAACCAAACACCATTTGACACCACTTTGCTCATAACCATTACCCACATATCTCATAACCACTAACACATATAGCATAACCAAACACCCTTTGACACCACTTTACTCATAACCATTACCCACATATCCCATAACCAACATCACATATATCATAACTACTAATCACATATCTCATAACCAAACACCCTTTGACTTATAACTATACCACTCTGCTTATAACCAAAATCACATATCTCATAATCACTAATCATATATCTCATTACCTTTACCCACATATATTATAACCACATCTCATAACTAGCACCCTTTGTTTCATAATCAATATCACATATATCATAACTACTAATCATATATCTCAGAACCACTACCCACATATAGGGGTATAAATTTAGCCCATGAGCTCGCGACACACCCCAAGTCCGCTCATGCCCTGGGTAGGCCTAACTAGGCTTGAGTCTAAACCCAACCTAAGACCCTGAGCTATGTGTTCTAGAGCCCGACCCGACCCTGGTGTGTTATGGAGTGTGACCCATCCCGTGAGATCGCCCCGAAATTTTCTTTCCCATCTAGCTCGACCTGACCCTAATGGCTCCTTGCCCCCATTGTCAGTGCAATGGTCAAAAATTTAAATCAAAACAATTTGAAAGAGTCATATAACCGTTAATTCCACCAACAATCAATTTTATTTTTTTTTTATTTTTATATATATAAATTAACTCCTCCCTCCCAAGTCTTATAAATACCACCCCTCTCACATTTTATTTCTCACAACAAATTTGTCTCTCAAACTCTCATTCTCTCTAAACTTTCATACATATACAAATCTTTGGCCGTAGTTATGATTTTATCAATTTGTACATATCTTATAGAACTGTTGAAAATGAATATTACGATTTTGTTGTACTGTTTTGCTATCTCAGCTCTCTTCATCTATCAAACATCTCTCTCATTCCTTACTGTCACTGTAGATATCTCCGATGTTCCTTATCGGAAACAACACCATCTTTGACATTATTTTCACAGACGACAAGTCCGTTCAGTCTCTCTTACTCATATTCCCTTTCCTTTCGCTCTATTGGTTAATTTTCTCTAACTCTCATTTTCTGTTCCATGGCTATAAGTCGTGGATTAAATTATTTGATTATTGTCATTACATTCTGTGTTTATCTGTATCATTAGAGATCCCGATTGGTGATTAAATTATTTAAAAAATTTAGATGTTTTTGTTACACCAATTAGTGGATAGTTACATAATTTTTGGTTAATGTTATGAAATTTTGGAAATTAGTTACGACATTTGTGATTTTCTAGAATTTTAAACAATTTCGTTACGCCAATTAGTGATGCAGTTATGTATTTTCTATTTTATATTACAAAACTTTGTGACTTGATTACAATATTATGGTCTGTTTGGTAACTATTCCGTTTTTAGTTTTCAGTTTATATTTATAAAAATTTTAAAAGCTGTAAAAGGCCTGTCACCTTTCTTTATCCTTTTCATTGCTGTAAAAGGCCAAGACCCTAGATTGAGAAGGGTGTACCAACTAAACTCTTCAAGATGAAAAAAATAAAATTCTCGAATCATAGAACATCGATGATAAAAGTAAACAAGAGGTCGACAATAACAAGGCTCACCACGTGGCATGCTCAGGGTGTTTGTTGGGTGCCACAACATTGGTAAGTACACTAAGGCTTGTTGTACTTTTTGCATTGAACTGAAACAACCCATTTAAAATGAATGACCCCAATGTGGCACAACTAGGTCTGATTAAGAACTATCAACGATGGTCGTTCGATGATTCAGCGAAATAGAGAAGTCTGATTAAGAAATAGAGAGAGCTCAGGTACAACTAGGACAAATCAAGAGAAAGAAAATTGAATGGAGAAAAAAATGAAGAAAAGTTGGGAAAAAAATTTAGGAGAAAAATTATTTAGTGCAACAAAATAAAATCACGTCATAGATAATTTTTATCAGCATATTTTTTATTAAAATTTAGTTAAATTATATATATATATATATATATATATGTCTATAAGTGTATATAGATATTTTAAAAAGTATATCGTTTGTATATTATTATTTCTATTATCTTTAATGAAGATACCATGACTAAAAATAAATATAAAATAGAGATAGGTGATCAATTGCAATTGTCACTTAGGGATGACACTTCAAAATTAATTGAGAGAGTTGAGAGTTTAGAGAGAATGAGAGTTTGAGAGACAGATTTGTTTGTGAGAAATAAAATATGAGAGGGGTGGTATTTATAGGACTTGGGAGGGAGGAGTTAATTTATATATATATATATATATAAAATAAAATAAAATAAAAATTGATTGTTGGTGGAATTAACGGTTATATGATTCTTTCAAATTGTTTTGATTTAAATTTTTTACCATTGCACTGACAAAGGGGTAGGGAACCATTGGGGTCAGGTCGAGCCAGATGGGGAAGAAAATTTCGGGACGAGCTCACGAGATGGGTCACACTCCATAACAAACCAGGGTCGGGCCGGGCTCTAGAACACATATCTTAGGTTGGGTTTAGCCTCGAGCCTAGTTGGGCCTACCTAGGACACGAGTAGACTTGGGGTGTGCCGTGAGCTTGTGGGCCAAATTTACACCCCTATATGTGGGTAGTGGTTATGAGATATATGATTAGTGGTTATGATATATGTGATATTGATTATGAAACAAAGGGTGCTGGTTATGAGATGTGGTTATAACATATGTGGGTAAAGGTAATGAGATATATGATTAGTGATTATAAGATATGCGATTTTGGTTATGAGCAGAATGGTATAGTTACAAGTCAAATGGTGTTTGGTTATGAGATATGTGATTAGTAGTTATGATATATGTGATGTTGGTTATGAGATATGTGGGTAATGGTTATGAGTAAAGTGGTGTCAAAGAGCGTTTGGTTATGCTATATGTGTTAGTGGTTATGAGATATGTGGGTAATGGTTATAAGCAAAGTGGTGTCAAAAGGTGTTTGATTATGCTATATGTGTTAGTGGTTATGAAATATGTGGGTAATGGTTATGAGAAAAGTGGTGTCAAAGGATATTTGGTTATGCTATATGTGTTAGTGGTTATGAGATATGTGGGTATATGTGTTAGTGGTTATGAGATATGTGGGTAATTGTTATGAGCAAAGTGATGTCAAAGGGTGTTTAGTTATGCTATATGTGTTAGTGGTTATGAGATATGTGGGTAATGATTATGAGCAAAGTGGTGTCAAAGGATGAGGTTATGCTATATGTATTAATGGTTATGAGTTATAAGATATTGGTTATGTAACTAGTGGTTATGAGATATGTGATGTTGGTTATTAGATATGTAACTAGTAGTTATGAGATATGTGATGTTGGTTATGATCAAAGTGGTGTGGTTATGAGTAAAAATGTGTTAATTATAAGATATGTGATTAGTGGTTATGAGATATGTGATGTTGGTTATGACAAAAAGGTATTGGCTACGAGATATGTGACTAGTGGTTATGAGATATGTGATGTTAGTTATGACTCAAAGGAACTAGTTATGAGATGTGGTTATGATTTATGTGGGTAGTAGTTATGAGATATGTGATCAATGGTTATGCGATGTGTGATATTTGTTATGTTTAAAGTGGTGTTGGTTATGAGATATGTGATTATGATTATGAAATATGTGATATTAGTTATGAACAAAATAGTGTTGGTTATGAGATGTGGTTATAACTAAGTTATGATCAATTTGATTATAGTTATGAAAAAATATGATTTTATCTCATAACTATAAAAAGTGACCTGTTTAGCAGGTCACTTTTAATGATGTGGCTCAATCCTAGCCATTGATTTTTTATGTACCGTACATTTTTTGAACAAAATGTACTATAGACTTTCCCGTGGATAAATATGCAGACAGTTTAGACAGAACATCTAGTGTTCAATAGCATATTTAATTGGCTGTCTTTGTGTATGCTTTATCTACTTCAACCTTGATAAGAGCTTAACTGTGTGTCATCCACATTACTTCTGCATGTCAATTGTCAATATATTACAGTTTTTTTTTTTTTGACTGAACAAAGTCAAATTCAGAGACCTAGGATGATCCTGAATTTTGCTTTTGTTTTGTGGATTCTGGTCCTGTACGATGATGACCGGTGGCTGCAATTTTGGAGTTAATTGTTTGTGGGCTTTCAAAGATTTTTAATTTGTCTGTACTCATCTTTGCTGGACAAGGGAGGCATGGGAGGCTTGGGAGGGTACTGAATTTTGCGATTGCTCTTTGGTTTGATTGCTCAATTTTTTTTTTGCCATCTTCTTTGCTGGTATGCTACGAGGTAGTGGGTTCAATGTCTGAGATTTACTTGTGTTTTTGGTCACTGCTAAGGGCGGGGTTGATTTTGAATGGGCAGCAAAAGAATCTGAAAGTGCATCAGGTAGGTTATTGTGTAATTTGGAACATTGAAGTAACTAGAAATTTTATTATGTTAACAGGGGATTTTAAATCAAAATTTTCACTGCTTAGTTGTCAATGTATATGGCCCTAATGACGGTGGAGACAAATTGGTAACTGGAACGATCTCTTGGAATTAAGGAAAATTTTCAAACTTCCTTGGTACTCGGGGTATGGTTATTTTGAACCTATACATATAAATATATAATGATGACGGATACAAATCTCCACTACGGATGTCGAATCACCACGACACCAATGACCTCGAAATCCACAAATGATTACTATACACACTTTGCCCATAATTTCGCCATTCTTTTAGCAAGCTTTTCCCTCAAATCAAGGAGCCCTTTCTTTAGGCTTGTCTCCCACATGCAAAAGCATCCACAAAGTTTGTCACTTTAGACTTTAAAAATGAATCAAAATTGTAGCCTACTCTCTTTGACAATTTTGCCACCCAACTTCTTTAGAGCCACCGAGTACCAAACAATGCAAACTAAGGGTTCGTTTGGCAAGAAGAGTTTGGGGTTTTTTTGGCTATTTTAGCTACAAAAGACAAAACAGGCTATTTTAGCCACAAAAAACAAAACATCACATCCAACCCATAATCATTACACTCTTCTCTCACAAAAAAAGTCAAAGAAGCCAAAAAGCCAAAAAACCCTTCCCAAACCAAGCTTTTTAGCCCAGGCTAAAATAGCCAAAAAAGCCAAAAAGCCAACCCACTTCCCAAACGGAGGCTAAAATAATTATAAAAACAAATCAATCACAATAAAATAAATTAAACACAATTTATTTAGAAAATTAGGAGTAAGATAAGACAAAATAAAATAATAAATCAAAACAACTGAAATCAATTAGTAATAATGAGTTTTGTCAAAAGAGGTATTGCCAAAACATAATCATTAATTTCTTTAAGATAAAAATCCTAACAGCATTTATTCAAGGGAGACAAATATTGGATTGAGTGTTTATAGCAAATGAAATTATTGATGAAGAGAACCAAAAAGAGAGGAGTGATATTTAAGATTGACTTTCAATAAAACAATGACACATTAATTGCGTGTATCTACTTCACATGCTCAAAAGCTTAGGAAAGTATTTCAACAATTAAATCTAATCGAATGGGTTGATATTAAATCTAATGGTTTGAATACCACCCTTCTGCAGTTGTGCAGATGATACAATAATTTATTGTAAAGCAAATAGAGAGGAATTGTTGAATGTGAAAAGAGCTTTGAGTTGTTATTTGGGCTAAATGTTAACTTCTATAAAAGTATGATTTTGGGGTGAATGTGGCGGATGAGTGTGCAACTTCTAAAAAGCTAAAATGTAGAGGGGAGAAGTTGCCTTTAAAGTAGTTAGGTCTCTCCCTTCTAGTGCTTATCCAAATAGTGTACAAACTTGGGAGCATGTTTTGGATAGATTCAAAAAGAAATTGGAAAATTGGAAATGGAAATACATATCCACATCGCTGGTAGGTTAACTCTGATTAAAGTCATTCTTTCAAACCTACCAGTTTGCTATTTATCCACGTTAAAAGTTGGCAAGGATCTCAAGAAGATGTAGAGAAAGTTTGTGTGTGCATGGACAATGATTTCTACTAGAAAGGAGTTTTGGGGGCCAAAGGCATCAGAACAAAAAAATGTTGCCCAGCAAAATGGTGGGTTGAGATTTGGGAAAGAAAATAATTTTGTTTACACACATATACACAAAATACTTCCAATACTAACATAATTCGATACACATGGAAAGTCAACGCCCTAGACCCAACATTTTCCGGGTTTGGGGTGGCTGCTATGCCCGCACAACAGTCATTGCTGTGCAGCGAAATGAGCTCATTTCGGGGCCTATTTCAATAATTCCAATCATTCACATTTTAGAATATATCAAGTGGAACATGCCTGCAAAAAATCAAATTAATCGGATATCATTTACCTATTCATCCACTCACATTTGTATTCATTTTAATACTTTAAATCACAATTATTATTTATTTTTGTAGATACAAATGTGAGTATGGGTAAACGATATCTGATTAACTTGATATTTTGCAAGCATGTTCTACTTGATGTATTCTAAAACGTAAACGGTTCGGATTATCAAACTGGGCCTCGAACTGGGCCCATTTTGCTGTGCAACAGTGGCTGCTGTATCCCAAACCCAACATTGCCAAGGCATTTCAAATGAAAATTATACATTTAGTTTACCTCAAACATTTTCCATAAACAATGTTACTATGTTTGATATAGATTTGACGAGAGAAACAAAAATGAAAGAAAAAATAAATCACTTGTTTCTATTCTTATTCTTCTTTTTTTATTTTTTATTTCATGGGTAACCAGCAAGAAAATGGATTTTTCAAAAAATGCCTATTCAGTTTGTTCTCATTTTCCTAGACCAATGAAATAAAATAAAATATAGAAAATTTTAGTTTTGCTCACTTCACTTTGGTTTTTCTTTTCCTTTTTTTTTTTTTCATCAATAAATTTTAGAACCAAACAAAGGGTAAAAACAATAATAAAATATTTACTGTATGAACCAATAGGTCTAGGGCATTGACAATGGAAGATTTACTATATGAGACAATGGGCCAATGTGTTTAAGAAAAATAAAATCATTAAACTGCTTATTCAAAAGACTAGTTGTAAATAAAGTATAAGCATGGATCTAGTAATAAATGGTTGATTTAGAAATCAGGGCATAAGTCTTTCAATATTGTTTTATGTATAATATTCAAAAGTGAGTTGTTGTAAACAAAGTACAAAAGATGGACATTGTAATATATAAGTGGTTGATTTAGAAATTAGGACACAAATAAATAAGTCTTTCAATATTGTTTTATATATAGTATTCAAACGATGGTGGGTGTAAATAAAGTACAAAAGATAGATCTCGTAATAAATGGTTGATTTAGAAATTAAGGGCACAAATACAATAAGTCTTTCAATATTGCTTTATATATAGTATTCAAAAGAGGGTGGTTGTAAATAAAATACAAAAGATAGATCTGGTTGATTTAGAAATTAAGGGCACAAATGCAATAAGTCTTCCAACATTGTTTTATGTATAATATTCAAAAGAGAGTAGTTGCGAATAAAAGTATAAAAGATGGACATGGAAATAAGTGGTTGATTTAAAAATCAGGGACACAAATACAGTAAAATCTTTCAATATTGTTATATATATAATATTTAAAGAGAGTAGTTGTAAATAAAGTAATAAAGATTGACTTAGTTAAAAGTTGTTGATTTAGAAATCAGGGACACAAATGTAATAAGTCTTTCATTATTGTTTTATATATAATATTCAAAAGAGAATGGTAGTCAACAAAATACAAAAGATGAACTTGATAAAAAAAATGGTTGATTTAAAAATTAGGGGCACACATATAATAAGTCTTTCATTATTGTTTTATATATAAACTATGACCTGTTGTGCCTCTAATATGCCTTTGAGTTGTAAAATAATAATGAAAGAAACAATATTTGAGGGATCCAATGTCACTGTTGTGCGTGAAACACAACGGTGTCTGTTGTGCAGCCTGCGGAACTTATTTTGATGATCTAAACCGTTGAAATTTTAGAAAATATTGAAAATAATATACCCGTAAAAAATCAAGTTGATCAGATATTAATAACCTCTCCATCAAATAACATTTTTATTTAATTTGATACATACATATTTATTTTTTTATATATAAAGATGTGATATGATAAATAAGTTATTGATATCTGATTAACTTGATTTTTTGCAAGTATATTTTTCTCAATATTTCTTAAAATTTGAACAATTTAAATCATCAAAATAGAACCCAAAATGAGTCACATGGGTCGCACAACAGCCACCGTTGTGCTTCACACACAACAGTGACATTGCAGAGTTATTGAGCCATTGATTTATGAAATCAGCAACTTATTAGGAGGCTGATCTTTGTAATATCGGTGGTGTTACATGTACTAATTGATATATCAATTAGTATACCAACATATATGATTATATTGCCACTTTAACACTATAACTACCCATTATACAAATTACAAAAATTCAAAACTTCTAAAATTATGTCACATCATCCCTTAGGACACTAATTAATATACCAATTGGTGCATATAGTATTATTCTTGTAATATTTAATAATTTTAGAGTATTACTCCATATTATTTATTACTTAACACTTGTTAAGTTATATTTCAAGAAGTCAATAAATAGTGGAGTTATTTATGCAGAGCCCCCTTAAATTATTGAAAAGTAGTATTTTTACTCCTAAACTATAAAAACATATAAATGAACCCTCTAAACTATTGAGAAGTATCACTTTGCCTCCTAAACTAAAACCGTACAAATGGACTTTCTAAACTATTGGCCCCTTCTCTTGGGGGGTATAATTTGTATGCTTTTATAGTTAAAGAGGTTCATTTGTATGTTTTTATAGTTGAGTCGGTAAAATGATATTTCTCAATAGTTTAAGGGATCCATTTACACGTTTTTATAATTAAGGCAGTCAAAGAGATGTTTCTCTATAGTTTAGGGGTCTTCATGTAAATTAAAATTTTATTTAAAAAAAAAAAAACTAAATTTAGTTTAGAGGTAGAGCAAAAACTACCAACCGTTTGTTAAGAACTAAATAATATTAAAAATGTAAAAATTTTAATACATAATTCACATATTTTTATATACTCTTATATAATTATAATTATATATATATATATTAATATAATTTTCATACATATAGTAAAATTTAAACAAAAAAAAAAATTGATTATGATTTCTCAATATATATCTGTGCATATGACCAACACCAAAATAATATCAAGAAGGAAAATGATGTACAAGTGTATTTCTCCAAATTTAATTTTTATTTTTTTATTACTGTTTTATATCACTTTTTATGCTACTACTTATGATTGATTCTTTTAGTTTGAAATAATTATTAAATAATTAACAAAAATAAATAATATCTTGTCGTATATTTTGATAATAAAGAAAAATTAAACAGTTGATGGTAGCTAGGTCCATATCAGAGATGGATTTAAGATTTTCACATAGGGGCGAAAATGTATATACCAACAAAAAATTTAAATAAAAAGTATGGATTGCAATATTAATTTTCTATGGATACATAAAGAGTAAAAATATGATGAGAACCCATAAAAATAATCATTTTAATTTTATTCACATTGAAAAAGATAGCAATTATAAAAATAAGGGTAAATTACACTGACACCCCTTGAGGTTTATATTTATTATAGTTCTCCCCCTCACCTTTTGGAAATTATATCTCCTCCCTGAGGTTTAAAGTTTCATTACAGATTCCGCCCCTCAGCAATTTAATTTTTTTAAATACCAATTTTGCCTTCATTGAGTAAATTACATTGACACCGCTCACATTTTAGAAATTACAATCTCCTCCCTAAGGTTTAAAATAGTATTACCAATTGCCCCCTCAATTAGTATTAGTTGGAAAAAAAATTCATTCAAAAAAAAAATTAATTGGAAAAAAAATTATTTGAAAAAAAATTAATTGAATAACAAAATTTTTAAATTTTTGTTTAAAAACCAATGTAAACTCATTTTTTGAATTTATGTTTTTTCCTCAAATTTACAAATTGAGACAACCATTTATAAATCAAAAAAATTATCAAATAAGTTTTTATGATAGTTTTTAAAATTTTTGTAAATATAAATTGAAAACTGAAAACGAAAAATAGTTACCAAATAGGCCTTAGATGGTAAAAATGTCGTAAAATTAACAAATAATTAAATAAGTTATCAACATAATCAAAAGATTCTTAGGCTATGTATGGTTTGATTTTTAGAATTTTTTTTTTAAAATTAAAAATTAAAAATTAGTTTGGTTAATAAATAAAAAATAAAAAATAATTATCATTTAACGGTAAAAAATAATTATCATTTTAACTTTTGTGCAGGTTATATACATACTTATGATTGTTTTAATTTAATTTGTAAAAAATTATTTCTAACCACTCGAAAGATAAAAATTATACAAAAATGATAATTATTTTTTATTTTTTATTTCTTAACCAGATTAATTTTTAATTTTTAAAACAAATTTCTAAAAATCAAACCATAAGAATCTTTTGATAAGTCATTTCTTACGTTGGTAACTTATTTAATTATTTGTTAATTTTATGACATTTTTACCATCTGAGGCCTATTTGGTAACCATTTCGTTTTCAGTTTTCAATTTATATTTACAAAATTTTAAAAAACTGTCATAAAAACTTATTTGATAATTTTTTTGGCTTACAAATGGTTATCTCAAATTGTAAATTTGAGAAAAAAATGTAAATTCAAAAAATGAGTTTACGTTGGTTTTTAAATAAAAATTTAAAAATTTTACTATCAAAATTTTTTTCTAATAATTTTTTTTTTCAATGAATTTTTTTTCCAACTAATACTAACCGATGGGACAATTGGTAATACTACTTTAAACCTTAAAGAGGGGATTGTAATTTTCAAAATGTGAGGGGTGTCAATGTAATTTACCCAATGAAGAAAAAATTGGTATTTAAAAAAATTAAATTGCTGATGGGGGGAATCTGTAATGAAACTTTAAACCTCAGAGAGGGAGATGTAATTTCCAAATGGTGAGGGGGGAACTGTAATAAACATAAATCTCAGAGGGTATCCATGTAATTTACCCTAAAAATAATCTGTTTACTAAAGTGAGGTAGGTATCTTAAGTTATCTTTAACGCTCTTTCATGTCATTGAAAGTAAGGCTGTACACGGTCCGGATTGGTTCGGTTCTGAGAAAATTCAAGAACCAAATTGATCCTAACGGTCCTGTGATTTTGAGAACTAGACCAGAATAAATTGTTAATATTAGCAAAATAATTACTCAAATTAATTACATTTAACTCATGATAAAAACTAATAATATTAAGGCATTATTCAACATTACATATCTATATCATCCTAATATCATTAAAATTACAAAAAACCAATTAATAAAAATAAAACTTGATATTATATATATATATATCTTTTAAAATTCGATTCGGTTCGAACCGTGGTTTTTTCATAAAATCTATTAACCGAACCGTTTTTACGGTTCTCCTATTTCTTAATCCGAAACCGAACCAATTCTTAATAGAACTGAACCAAACTGTACGATTTGGTCTGCTTCGGTTCGGATTACCGGTTTGAAGGGATTTTTGAACAGCCCTAATTGAAAGCATCTATAATAAAATCAATTTAAAATACTACATAATATCTTCCTCAATAAACATGATTAAATAACTAACTAATACCTTATTTTATGGGAAAATATCAAATCAATGGGATAGTCAAAAATTATTTACATTTTCATGATGATGCAACTTTACTGTGTGCATGGTGCAAATTCATTCATGTGCTTGGGCAACTTTTCCAGTGTGTCAATGTTGCACCAAAAAAAAAAAATTTATTTGTAGTACAATTGTTTTCCCACTACCCCATGTATTTGCAATTTTCTTTTGTTTTATTATCTTAAAATAGGACTTGCTATGGTAGTTATAAAAAATTATTAATTTTATTACACTTTGTCTAATTTTTTATTTTTATTTTAAATTTTACACTTTGATTCAATATTTTATAAATATAGAGGAGCAACCACTTAAAAAAGATCAATCTCTATGTTAGTAATGGGCGCCCATGTGGCATGACCATTTGAATTTGAATTTGAATCTTATCCAAATAGGTTTTGAAATTGAATTCAAACCTATTTAGGATAACCACTCTGGATATAGATATTATCTCCATTAACTAATATGGATAGATAATAATATTATATTATATATCTGGTATATGGGTTATGGGTGATTATGGGAGAAACAATGTATGATCTGAGTTTTACCCATATACTGACTCTCTCCCAAAAGAACAACGATCAAGTCATTTGCACTGTGATTTGTGTGGGTGATATTCAATCTGTGACATCACTTCACTGTTGGGTTGGTTTATCAGACTCTGGAAGCACGTGATTTACCCACGAGGTTCTATCATCTAAAGGTATGATCTAAATATTTTTCCGCTGCATGTTTGTTTTATACTTTGATTTACACTCTATAATTTGGAAATAATTATAATTAAATTGTAATTAATATTACTATAGTAACGGAGATTTTTTAAATCATAGGCGCCATCTTGATCCCTATGATGTTGTGTGACATTTGCACCAACGCCAAAAACACAAAGTGGGTGTTTGGAAAGTGGCTATTTTTTAAAATTTTTGGCTATTTGGTTATTTTAGTAGGTTATTTTTATTTTTGTGTTTGAAAGATGTAATGAATTTTTATTTGAGTTGTTATATTAAAAAACGGCACTGCTACGTAGCTCGAAAATCAAATGACTCGAATGGCTCAAAATCTCAAAATGACGTCATTTTAGGGTGTTTTTTTGATTCTCTTACCGGTAAGATAATATTTTCAAGCCATTCGAGCTCTACACATTCGAGCTCTCACGCATTTTCCTTTTGAGGGAAATTATTTAATATTCCTAGAGCATCTCGTAGTCATATTTTAAGTCAATCATCAATTACTTGTCTTCATGTTGTTTCCTTATCTCCAATATAAATTATGGGCCCTTACGCCTCTCCACCAATCAAAACATTATGGAGCACCACGTGTCCATATTCCGGGAGTACTGAATAATCACCCTATTTTGAGATTCATTTCGATAATTCAAACTATTCATATTTTAGAATATATCAAATAAAATATATTTGTAAAAAATTAAGTAATCAGATATCATTTACCTATTCATCCACTCACATTTGTATTTATAAAAATAAAAAATAATTGTGACTTAAAGTATTAAAATGAGTACAAATGTAAGTGATTAAATGGGTAAATGATATCCGATTAATTTGATTTTTTGCAAACATGTTCTGCTTGATATATTCTAAAATATGAACGGTTCAGATTGTCGAAATGGACCCCAAAATGGACTCATTTCACTTCACAATGGTTACTGTTGCGCAGTCCATGCAATAGCATCCCTAATTCCAATTTATTATGCCTTTCATATTTTCTAAACAGTCAATATAAATTTATAGACTCTACTTTCTCTATCAATTATAATTTTATTGAGTAGCATGCGGCGGTACTCCAAAATCAACCAATAACTTCTTCAAATTAAAGGACTATTTTACTATTTTTTATATTTGAAATGATGTGTCAAGCATCTATTGGTTGTCTGTAAAGCACTAACTACACAGGACAGTCGTATATAACTTTTATATTACTTGGAGTTAGTCTTTGTGAATTAAAGTTGATTATAACAAAATAATATAAATAAAATAAAAAAGAGTAAATTGACATTTTTGCCCTTCAATATTGCTGTTCAATCCGTGACCATGTGATTTCATGTGACATGTTGTCAGGTGAAGTGATGCAGCAGAAATTATTGCAACATGTCAACTATATTAGCTTCGGTGATATGGGAAAATGAACACATATTTTAAAAAAAAAAAAAAACAAAAAAAGGGGTAAAAAGGTCATTTGACCTCTACTAAGGCCACAGATCACGTAATTGCAACATACGATAGGTGCATAGGATAAAATTACTTGTTTGGTTTGTATCTCAAGATACAATTTTTGAGAAAAAATTTCAAAATTTTGTTAGGTTAAAATTTTTTGAATTTTTTTTTCAAAATCACTTTTTCTTTCCTACACATCAATCAATCACTTTTTTTCTCTCCTCTCTCTCTCTCAATCACTTTTTCTCTCACACACATCTACTCAGCTAGAACAAAATATCAAATCATCCTAAACTTTCAAACTTCAAAACTATTTTCAAAATATACAACTAAACAAACAAAAAAAATTTCTAAACTCTCTCCCCAATTTTTTTTTTATTTTTTTATTTTTTAAAATTTATCTCAAAACACAAACCAAACACATCAACTTTTTGGCTTTTTTTAGTAATTTTTTGACTTTTAGGCTAAAATAGGGGCATGCCAAACGAGGCCTAAGAGGGTGTTTGGAATGATTTAAAAAGTATATTTTTGATTTTTTATGAAAAATATACAAAAAAATGGAGAGGTAATGTGACAAAAAATAAAATAAAATAAAATAAAATAAAAAGAGAAAACTTGCACTTTTGTAAGGGATGTCAAATAGTGTCTAAATCTTACATTTACTTCACTATCTCAAATGAAAGATTAAATGAATTAGCAATTTTATCCATCAAAAATTATTTAGCCTATAAGTTGAATTATGCAAGCTAAATTAGTAATTTTATAGTTAAAAATGCTAGGAGAATAATGTTTAAGTGATTTTTTTACAGTTTGTTTATTTTTGTTTGATATTTCAATTTGAATTATTTTGGTCATTTTTCTTATTGTAAATTTTAATGTATATTTTGCTCAAATTTTAATACATACATATATATATATATATATTGGAAGTAATTTTTTTACGAATATTGTCAAATACCCCCAAAAAAAAAAAAAATTTAGCACATAATTATTTTTTTAAAAAATATGTATGAAAGGGTCGTGTTAAAAGTTTGCTTTGGGATCCGAAAAAATCAAAGCCGATCTTAATCCTGCTGATAAAAAATATAAAGAATAATGTGATTTTTTGTGATCCTTTTCAATTCAAAGACAAAACAACTATCATTGTGTCTTAGATTGGCAACAATGATAGAGACACATCATTTTATATGATTTTTATGTATGAAAATTTTATATGCAATTTTTTAATTCTCTTTTTCTTTCTAAATTACAATGTGCGTCACATGGATCCGTTGCTAGGCTTGTAAATATTTCAGCTCTAATAATACATTTAAATTTTTAAAAAATATCAATGTATAATTTAAATTCAATTCAACCACAGTTAACCTATCATGATAATTTTCTTTAACAATTTTTCGGCATTAGTAGAATTTTTCCAAATAACGTTGTGCAAGTCCAAGGACTAGGTCCCAAAAAAACCAAACAAACAAGTGACCCAGGTGCTTTGTACATATCTTCCACACACACACATTAAAGCAAAAGCTTCAGAGGCATAGACTTGAACAAGTGGCCCAGGTACCTCAATGGAAAAAGATCCGGACACCTTTTCCCCCACCCCTTGACCCTCCCTCTCCCTCTCCCTCATTGGTCAGATTTTTTTTTTTTTTTCTCTAATCACCATCCGTCACGTGTGTGTGGAGGAGGAGAAGTGAGTGGTGATTGGAGGAGTTTCTATCAAAGCCCGATACCTCATACATATCTGCCACACATTAAAGCAAAAGCTACAGAGGCATAGACTTGAACAAGTGGCCCAGGTACTTTTATATAGTTTATTTATTTATTTTTATATATTTCAATATAACTTTTACAAATGTACAGAAAACTAAAAAAAGAAAAGAAAAGAAAAGAAAAGAATAAAAGTGATGATTTTTTTTATGATTTCTCCACATATATGAATATATGTGACACCAAAATAATGTAGAAAAATGGTGTATTTCAGCTTCTTTTTATTTTTATTTTTATTATTACTGTTTTATATCACTTTCTATGTATAATTGATTTTCTTCTATTAAAATAATTAATAAATAATTAAAAATTAATAATATCTTACCATATAATGTAACATGATAATATAAAACTAAGGGTTCGTTTGGGATGTGGATTGATTTTTTGACTTTTTGACTATTTTAACGTGGGGCTAAAAAGTCTTATTTGAGATAGACTTTTTGACTTTTTTGAGAGAAAAAATGAAATAATTATAGATTGAATATGATGTTTTGTCTTATTAAGCTAAAAAGCCTATTATATCATTTTGTGATTATTTTAGCCAAAAAAAACTTTAACTTTTTTTTTTTTTTTTTTTTTTTTTTTTTTTTTTTTTTATGCCAAACGAGCTCTCAGTGATAGAGAAACAATTGTCAACAATGTTTGGCAGGTTTGGTCCATGTGTAGGTCCCCATATGTAATGATGTGACAAATGAACCAAAGCGAAAATATAAGAAAGTATATCATATTACAAACCAGATTCATATTACAAACCAGGTACTTATTACAAACTACTCATCTTCAAGACAAGAGAGACCAGGGTGCTAAGAAGTAAGAGGGGAGGGAGGTAGAAAGCTAACATGGCCTTGGCTGCCGTGGGACTTTTGATTGGAAGAATAGTTTCCGCCCTTGAGAGCGAAGCATCATTGATTGGAGGAGTACGCGATGAACTCAACCAACTGAAGCTCGAGTTCGCAAGCATGAGATCTTTTCTGGAGGATGCCGATAAAACAACAGTCCAAACTGAAGGAGAGAAGACTTGGGTGGCCAGTGTTAGAGACTTGGCCTACGAGGTTGAAGATATCATAGACGAATACATGTATTACATGAACAAGCAAAAAGTACACGGTAAATTCACAAGGTTCCTCCGTCAGATAGTCTACGCCCCAAAGAATCTATGGGTGAGGCATCGAATAGCCACAAAGTTACAGAAAATCAACAGCATGATCAAAGCCATCCCAGAAAGAAACCGACGTTATGGGGTCGATGGTGTAGGAGAAGCAAGCTCAAGCTCAAGCTCCCAAGACCATCAGAGGCGGCTGCCAAACCTCAGTGAGTCTTCTCTATTTTTTAAAGATGATGATCTAGTGGGGATCGAAGATGGAAAGAAACAATTATTGGACTGGTTGACGGACAAAGAAGAATCACAACGCACAGTTATTTCAGTGGTGGGGATGGGTGGTTCAGGTAAGACCACTCTGGTTGCCCAGGCCTACAACAGCCAAATTGTCAAGAGACAATTTGATTACTATGCATGGATAACTGTCTCCCAAACATATGTAGTCAACGACTTACTTAGAAGCATGATTAAGGAATTCTATGGTGGTGCCAAGGAAGCAATTCCAATGGATTTAAGCAGTATGAGCTATAGAGAGCTCATAGAGATGATTACGGACTTCTTACGGTTGAAAAGGTACGTAATTGTCTTTGATGATGTATGGAGTAGCAACCTCTGGAGGGATATACATGTATCAATTCTTGATGAAGGACTAGGAAGTCGGGTCATACTTACAACCCGAAATGAAGAGATAGCTTCATCTTCTTTTGGGGTAAAAAGTTATGTCCATTATATCAAATTGTTGGGTGTAAGTGACGCATGGAACCTCTTTTGTATGAAAGCTTTTTCAAGCAATCCAAATAGATGTTGTCCTCAACATCTCAAAACCTTAGCTCAAGACCTTGTTGCAAAATGTAAAGGGCTTCCTCTTGCAATTGTAGCTTTGGGGGGTGTCATGCCTTCTAAATATCTCGAGTTGGAATGGAGAAAAATTTATAACAGCTTGAGCTGGGAATTGAGCAACAACCCTGGGCTAGAAGTTGTGAAAACTATATTGTTGCTTAGCTTCAATGATTTGCCATACCGACTAAAGTGTTGCTTCTTATATTGTTGTCTTTTCCCGGAAGATTATAAGATTAAACGAAAGAGGCTCATTAGACTTTGGATGGCAGAAGGGTTCGTAGAAAAGGTGAGAGGGAGAACACCAGAGGAGGTAGCAGAAAGCTACCTTATGGAGCTTATTTGCCGAAGCATGCTTCAAGTCGTAATGAGAAATGAATTAGGAAGGCCAAAAAATTGTAAGATGCATGATCTTATGCGTGAGCTTGCAATTTCCACATCAGAAACGGAGAAGTTTTGTGTTGTATATGATGGGCGAGAGGCAAATGATGAAGAAGAAAGTGCAACAAATCGTCGCATGTCGATTCAATCAATTGGTAGAGAATCACAATTGGGGAATTGGAAGGGCATGTTGAAGCTTCGATCTCTTCTTGTATTTGTTGTTGAGGAGATAGCATTGCCACTAAGCTTACGATTGTTAAGAGTATTGGATCTTGAGGATGCACCGATCGAAGTATTGCCTGAAGAACTAGTGGATCTATTCAATTTAAGGTACTTGAACTTGAAAGGAACTAGGGTGAAGGAACTTCCAAAATCCATTGGAAGACTGCGCAACCTAAACACTCTAGACATTACTGACTCCAAAATAGAAGTGCTTCCAGCTGGAATCACAGAGTTGAGAAATTTGCGACATCTAAAGATGTACCACTTTGACTATGGACTTTTGGATGACTTTCATTTTGCTCGTGGTATGACAACACCATCTAATATTTGCAAGCTAAAAAACTTGCAAGTTTTGGCAGGTGTAGAAGCACAAGCAGACTTGATGAAGCGAATCAAGAACATGACACAACTTAAAAGGATTGGAATCACAAAGGTGAGAGAAGTAGACGAGGAGGAATTGTGTACTGCAATCCAAAATATGAGTCTCCTTTGTCGCTTGTCTGTGAAGGTGATTGATGAGGATGAATACCTACGAATGGATGCACTCTCCTCAACTCCTCCTCGCCACCTGAAGGTGCTCATTTTAGCTGGAAAATTGGAGAAAGTGCCTTGTTGGTTTCACTCACTTCAAAACCTTACTTATTTGTCATTGCGATGGTCCAGACTAACAGAAGACCCTATTCCATGCATTCAAGCGCTTCCGAATTTGGGACAGTTGTTCCTTTGTAATGCATATGAAGGAGGAGGACAATTATGCTTTAGTGAAGGGTTCCATAAACTTAGAATATTGGAATTGTGGAATTTTCCTCAGTTAAATGAGATTATTATAGAGAGGGGGGTGATGCCAGGTCTCCAAGAATTTTCTATTCGGAAATGTATGCAGTTGAAGATACTACCTCACGGCATCGAGTATCTCGAAGATCTCCAAGGATTGTATTTGACATTTGTTACGAATGAGCTCATAGAATGCATACGTGGAGAAGGGAGCAAGGATCACCAAAAGGTTCGGCATATTCCGAGCATACACCATTGGAGGCAGACACCTGTTGAACTGAAATACGAACTATTATCTCGTTCCACAGGTGCAACGACACACTTTTTTATTTTATTTTTTTTATGATACTTTTTACTTTGAAAGTATATCTGCTTATATCCGCACATTCTATAATACACACTTTAAAATATATATACCATATATATCTTTGTGTTATTTGATTATAACTAATTGTAGTATTGGCTTAACTCATCGTGGTTGGTTATGAATTAATTATGACTTATTATAATTGTTATTTTTACTTATGATCAAAGAAATTTTTGGGTATACGTATAAGTGTAGTGATGTTTGATTATAACTTATTGTGGTATTGGTGGTGACTTGATTGACCATAACTCATTATGGTATTGATTACAATTTAGTTATAAACTATTATGATTGTTATTTTAGTTATGACTAAAGAAGTCTTTGCTTATAACTCAAATGACGTTTGGTTATGATTTATTTTGGTTTCTTTAGTTATGACTAAAAGTAATTTTGCTATGACACATTTTGGTATTAACACTACAAAATGACTATCACAAAGTATTATAACTTGTATATGATATACGTTTTTTTTGTAGATGTATATTATTGGAGGATCCATTTTTAAAAATTTTGAAAATTTTAGAATTAACATTATTTTTATTTAAAAACAAAAACAATATGGTAAACAAGTAATGCCTTCCAATTTCCAAAATAAAAAATGAAAATGAAAATAGACAAGAAGAAACGGAAGCCTTGGGGGGTAGTTTGTTACTTGTTCTCATTGTTTACTAATGTTGTGTTTGATTAGAAGATTTGAGAAGAGCTTTGGAAAAAGAAAAGGAAAATATAGGTGAAATGTGAATAAAATATACCTATATTTCACCTTATTTCACACATATTTTTCCTTTTTCTTTTCAAATCCCTTCCCTAAATCTCTCAGCGTAAGGAATTGTCTGCCCCTAATTCTAGCGTGAAGGCAAAATTGTTCTTTGCATCTTTTCCACCACCTGGTTAACATTTTTAGGATAAATTATAAATACATCTATGAGATTTGGTTAAAATAGATTTTTTCTTATTATCATTTTTTTTATTTAACATAATTAATAGAAAAAATAAAATTTCTAATTACTTTTTATACAATAATAAAATTATTTGAATTATTAATTGAAGTATATTTTTGACATCATTAGAAATTGTTAATTGGCTTGATGATTTATTAATGAAAGGGGTCATTTGTTATAATATTAAAAACTTGAACGAGTGGAATATAATTTTCAAAATCATAAGGAGCAATTCATGTTTTTAAGTAAACCTCAAGGGGTGTATTTGTAATTTACCTAAATTTCTACAATTTCAATCCTGAATTTTTTTTGGGTTGCATCAGTTTTGTTTCCCCAAATCCACTAGTTTTTATGTTTTACAATTTTAGTTTATTAAATTTTTTTTTTTTCTGATCTTCTCTGCTTTTCAATTTTGCTTTCTAGGTTTTTTTTTTTTTTTTTTTGATTCTTAAAATGGATATGCAGATAGGCTATTCCAACATATCCGTCAGGAAGTATTGCCCCTTAGTACCTACAGCATATCTGCAGCGCACCTACATCAGGGCCGAAGCTTAGGCGATAAGGAGTATGTTTAACCCCAACAAGGGGCTATAGAGACTCGAACCCAAGCCTTGAGCGAGAGATTCGAAGGTCTTATCCACTGAACCAACCCCCTGTTGGTGCTTTCCAGGTTTCTAGCTTGCTAAAGAGTATGAAGAACTAAACATAGCGACGAGTTCACTTGATTAACAAAAAGACAAGTGCCTCAGTCATCTATCTTGCATGCTTGCTTGCTTTCCATCAAGGAGGACATGGTGAATGTTTACCTTTGTAATTTCATGTGTATGAGATGAAGATTTCTTTAGGCAACCAACAACTTTAATTAGCTTGTGGATATATGCAAAGAGTTTAGACAGAACATCTAGTGTTGAGGTGGTGAATGATTTTCGGTTTTAGTGTTGTGGTTGTGGTGTTGCTGATGGATTTTTGCTATCAAATTCGTGCAGTTCGGAGTTTTCTGAGCTTTATGGTGGTGCCTCATTGTAGTCTTGAGTGATGGTTAGAGTTGCTCAAGTGTTGTTTGGAATTGCTGGAATTTTCTTCTTTGTAGCTGTGTCGGATTTTTGCTGTCAAATTTGTATGGTTCGGAGTTTTCTGAGCTTTATGGTGGTGCTTCTTTGTTGTCTTGAGTGATGGTTAGAGTTGCTCGAGTGTTGTTTGGAATTGCTGGAATTTTCTTCTTTGTAGTTGTGTTCTTTTTGCTGTGTGTTGTGGTTTGCTGTTGGAGTGGGGTTGATTTTGTTTGGTGATTCACCTTGTCTTTACAAGGGTTGTTTGGTGTTGTTGTCTTGCCAAGTTTGTTTGGCTTGGCCTGAGTTTGGTTTATGTTTTGCTTGATGCATATGCCGTTCTAGTTGGAATGTGCATCTTTTATTGATATAATTTCGTTGTACTGCTTGTACTACATTATTCGTCAATAAAATATTTTATTTTGCCTTTTAAAAAAAGAACATTTGGTGTTCTATAACATAATTAAGAAGTATGTATCTGTTATTGTGGAGTGATGTGGTCGTTTTCTTTACTATGATAACCGATAATATTGCTGATATTGTTTCAACATCAGATTTAATTGGCTTTGTTTTTGTTGTTAATGCTTCATCTACTTCAACCTTGATAAAAGCTTAACTCTGATCATCCACATTACTTCTGCATGTCAATCGTTTGATTAACAAACCATAACTTTCCTTTGTACTGAAAAAAGGAAAGTTCACTTGGTGAATTTGAAAAAGATTTATACTATAATGGAGTTTTGGGGCCAGTGGTGGCATCAGAATAAAAAATGTTGCCTTACTGTCAAAATGGTGGTGGACGTTTGGGAAAGAAAAGAAAGCATTATTAGTACTAAAGATATTAAAATTTATAAGTAGTACATCGGAGATGAAAAGTTATGGTTACCAGAGAATATATGAGTAATATGCTGTTGGAGATAGGAGATGGATTAAATTGGAAGTTTTGGACTAATATTTGGGCTGGTGACAAATCATTAATGCAAAATTTTCCTAGGTTATTTTTCACTTTCAATGGAAAACTTGACAGTGTAGCTGGAGTGTTTATTCATGACTGTGAAAGTAAGAGGTGGAGATTGGAATTTAGGAGACAGCTATTTGTATGGGAGGAGGATTGTTTAAAAGAACCGCAGAGAATTTTAGACAATGTGAAATAGACATTCATAAGGAGGATGGTATTCACTGAAAAGGTGAAAAGAATGGGCTATTAATTTTCAATAAACTCTTTTTTCATCTGTTATGAGGAGAGCTTTGGGATTGCGCTTCAACTCTATAAGGACAATCGAGACAAGTCTTGCTCGTCCAAGGATCCAAGTTTTTTGTTGGCAAGCACTTCTACAAAGGATCTTTTAATTAATTAACATATCTTACCATTGTCTGTTAGTAGCAATAGAGTTTTTTTTTTTTTTTTTCAGAGATTGAAACAACAGTTCATTTGTTATTACTGTGTAATCAAGTCATGCAAGTTTTACCATTGTCTGTTAGTGGTAAGAGATTTTTTTTTTTTTTTTTTTTTTTTTTTGATTCAGAGGTTGAAACAACAGTTCATTTGTTGTTATTGTGTAATCAGTCATGCAGGTTTTCCAGGTAACTTACAAAGCTTGATGAATTGGTGGTTTACTTCATAGTAGTTGCCTAAGGTTTTTTGAGCCCTAGGCCAAGCATCAAAATGAGGCCTTAGGCTCTAGGGCCTTGGACAGTTGGGGCCTTTGGCAAGAAGGAAATTATTGGTGCAGCTTAGGCAAACTGCTAAGTTGCCTATATTGTTGAGTTGGCTTGGTTACTTCAAGCACTGCTAGAAAATACACATTTAGCAGCGTTTAAAAAACGCCGCTATAAGTGTAAAAAACGTCACTAATTCTTTTTGTGACGTTTAGTACCAAATGCCGACAATGCGGCTGTTGCTATAGCTTTATAACATTTGGAAAACGTCGCTCTATAAACGCCGCCAAATGTCCTATCCTAACGGTACTGTGACGTCAACTCTGACTTTAGCGACGCTTTTAAAATGCCATCATAGGTTTTTTTAATTTTAAAAAATTCCAACCGTGGCATTTTTAAAAATGCCTTGTTATCTTTTTTTTTTTTTTGAAATTGTGCTAATTTTATGTGATTGAACTAAAAAAATACCTATAATAAAATTGAATAGCACTAATATGAAATAATAACTCCCATTAAAAAATGCGACATTAATTCACTTTCCCATTCAATTTAATATCAAATCACCATTACCCACAAAATAACATATCCAAAAATTGAATTCACAATTCTCAATCAAAAAATTACTACTTTGTATACAAAGCCACAAAATGACATTACCCTCTTCTCTCTCTCACCACTCCCCCATTTAACACACAAAATAAGCTACAAAATATTACTAAGAATATTAATGCCAAAGCACAAAGAGAAAAGCAGCTACACACACCACACCATCAGTAACAAAGGCAACTAAAACACACATTAGTGTGTTAACATGAATGCAAATACAAATCTGAAAAATATTACAATACTCTTCCAAATATTAATATGAACTGCCTAGAAGTTACAATATAACGTTAGTACAAAAGAGAAAAACATATGAAAATGACGAGTGTTTAAGATATTTTCATTTTTTCCCCCCACCAAACTAGTGTTTAATTTTTTTTGAAATTTTTTTAACAAACATTCCCAAATTGAAACCAAACGGAGAAAGTTGTGTAGCTTGAATAACCACAGGATATTCAACATGGACTGAATACCTCCATATAACCCCAAACAGACTCCGGATCATACTTTAGCTCAAAGAAGCTTTCCTCGGAAATTTCTATAGAGTTCTCTTTTAGAACATTTTGCACTGTCAGACCACTGAACAAAGTCTACTTGTCAGTTTACTTAGAACAAGCAGCGTTACAACCAATTAGTAAGAAAGTAGATTGAAATCTCACTCCCTCCTCATCACTAAAAGCAGTCACCTGTAAGGTTCAAGCGCAGTGTAAACATGATGTTTACCAAGTCAATCATACAGACACAAGATGCTAGATCACACTGGAAGGTAGTTCGTTGAAAATTTAATGAAAAACTGACTCTATTCATGCAAAAGTTCAATTTTAACTCCAAAAGCCCTGTAATCACTGGCAGAATATGGTCATAACAATCTCTTGCCAAGGAATAGTCATCGTCATGACAATCTCTTGCCAACGAATAGATCACACTGTCATATACTATTGCCACTTTAACATGGTCATGACAATCTCTTGCCAAGGAATGGTCATCATTTCCAAGAGGACCATTACACAGTAAAAAAATAATTAGGAACTAGATGATGAAAATCATCCAAGCAACCACCAAATTCAATTGACTATATATAATAACCAAAATGCAGATAACAAAATCTTCTACCACATGCTCACATGAAGAAAGAAAATGACAGCACAACAATTCAAAATGAATCTAGTAATAAAAGGTTTACCAGGTTCATAGCAGCAATCAGTACAATAAATTTTAAAAAATAAATAATAAAAAAAAGGAGGAAAAATCAGAGTGAAGGAGCAAAAAAAGAGTCCCAAAATAGGAAGAATAAGCACTATGCAAATCTTTTACCATTTTAAAACAAGCCAATATCAGCAAGTTCATACTGCCTGTGATTCACCATCAGAAGAGAAACAAACAGTCCAAAAGTATCATTTCTAGCAGCAGTTCTAATTAATCAGTTTTTATTCCAGATTCACAATTCTGCATATAACGATATTATTTCATCTCCAAGAGTCAATTTTCAGCATGAGTAAGTAATCCCATCTAGTTCGAAAGCATAGGCAGCAACAGATCCAATCGATTTAGAAAGTTCAGAAATTAAAAACTTGTGATGTAGGTACTTTTACCTTGTTAGTTCTTCTTGTTCTTGTTCTTCTCTTTCTTTGAAAGGTGAACCTACATTTAATCTTCTTTTTCTTTGAAAGGTGAACCTACATTTAATAAGAACAAGTATTTTAATTAATAAGGTCTTGTATTGTCAAAAAGGCTTTGATTAAATGATTGTTCACCTCTTGAGATGAAAATGTATGAGATTGTTGCTGATGTGGCATTGGCCGAACAATGGGATGACTACCAAGCAAATCCACAACCTATCATTCAATAAGAGACTTAAGTTGTATGGTAGCTCTAGGAGATTTAAAGTAATAACTAGTAAAAATAGTCTTAGATATTTAACTACTAGATGCATACAGTAATGCAATGCATCTTACCAAGTAGGAATGGGCAATAACAAAATATAAGATATGGAGAAAGACCTTTTCATATGAATTCATAAATTTGTCAACAACCACCAAAATATTTGTGAAGTTTTAAATTGAAGCAAATAAACCTCCAAATAGAGACACCTCCCGAGCGGAATTCTTGGCTTTTGGACTGCTCCTTTTGGGATTAAGGTTAGCAGGTTTTATCTCACCAGTGATGTGGGAAGATGATGACGCTGAAGTTCATCACGAAACTGAGGCCCAGCCCGAGTATACATCTCCTGAGGAGGGAACAAGATTTGGATCATTCAACATTTGCAAAATCTGATAATTCAAAAAAACCTAGTAAGTTTCTCTCTCTTTTTAATGTAGAATAAGTAAGGTATCTATTCTACAGTCAAAACATAATAAATGACCATACAGGAGGAAGAATAGCACGCTGAAGAGGGAGCTCAGTAGATGCAAAAAGACCAATCGCTGATGTGACTGTACGTGCAAACTCTTCTCGAACTCTCCAGCTTTTGTGTGTCCAAGCATAAAACCCTGCTCTCTTGACAATGAGAATTGGTGAAGAAACCTAAGACAAACAATCATAATTCATAAACTAAGTGCATTTTTATTTTTTTGTGGTTTACCCTTTTTCTTCCACAAATATGTCAATAGACTAAGAAAGAAGCCTAACATGGCACAATGGCAGTATGATCTACACAAAGAGACAAACAAAAGAAATCTAACAAACCAGTAACTCTGTTGAATAACACCCCCCCTCTTGCTGTGATATACTATATCATCCCGTATATAACAGTTTCATACCTTCTAGCCACTATTGCCAGACAAAATCAACATCCGCTGACTTGAGAAAGTTCAAAAAAAAAAAAAAAAAAAACCAAAATCTCAGAATATTCAAGATATTTAAATCAAATCAAAAGATTTAATTCGAAATCCATGATTCTACAGATTTACACAGCAGTGCACTTTAGTTAAGTTCAATTCCAAATATGAAAGAAATTAAAACAAGCAATACCTATACACAATTAACACGATTTTCAGTTCACCGAAATTCGACTATAAAAATAAAAATATTATAATCAACAAACACTGGAATTCACTCCCAAAAAATAAAATAAACTATATTTAGATTTACAAGTTTCATTATTAATGAATATCACTAATTGGTAAGGCTTGTTCCCTTCGCCCATTTGGCTTAAGTTCGAGTCCCGCTGCCGGCAGTCCTTTGTTGGTGGGCAATATTGCGTAACGCTTTCCCTGGCCCTGGAATGGGGTAGCCTCCCCTCCTCCTAAACTTTTTTTGAATCAAAAAAAAAAAGATTATGATATTTCCATTCTCTCTTTTCTTTTTTTATTTTCTTGGCAAAATAACAAAATAACAAAAAAATCATAATTCGAACTAGTCTAAAATCGCATCAGCGAAACAACACTTGGTACAAAATCCACACAATTTAAGCAAAATAACAACAAAATTTGCAAGGTGGGTGGCCCATCCTTGGGAGGCCCCCGGTGTTCTAGATGCCGCAACGAAGATGATACAGAGGTTTGTGGCAAAGTTAGACAAAGTTTGGAAGGAATTGGGAAGGTTCGTCTTGGCATTAGGTCCATTAGAGTAGTTCATATCAAATAAAGTTTTTACTCAAATTTGAGTAAAATTTTGAACAAGTGTCGGACACGACCTAAGGCCACAATGACAAATACACATATACACAATTTTTTTCAGTGTAATAGACAAGATAACCAAAACGACGTCTATATAGTTGTTGGCCATGGAGTTTCAATAGGCTCAGCTCAGAACCTAGTCATTGCCAACCATAATTATTCTAATCAAGATTCCCTATCTATTAGCAATTAGTCCAAAGCAAGGTTGTATTACTAAATAGTAATACAATAATAGTAACTTAAAAATAAATATGTTATTGGAAAAGGCAGGTTTCCAAGGCTTTGAGCACACAAAAAGCTAAAGGTTAATTAATATTAACAAGATACATTGCAAAACTTGCTTTTTCAAACTTCATGAAGCTTTTATGGATTTTCAATCTCAAGATGGCAAAATAAAAGACTTTTAATTGATGTGAGAGAATAATTATACCTCCACTCGAACTACTGAGAGCTTCCTAGCAAAAACCGACCATTCCCCTTCAACCAAAAAGACTCAATCTTTGCAAGTGATGCAAACAATAGTTTTTCACCTTCAGCAGCAGCTTGTGGGTTCAATTGAAGGCCAAGCACAGGTGCAAGCGTAGTATTTAGAACATAAGTAGCTGAAAAGGAAAGATCAATCAAGAACGACATAGACCTTAGAAAATATAAATAAAAGGGTCAAAAATTACTATACCAAAACATTGGGAATAAAATACCTGCACCACAGCGTAAATTAGAGTGATGCCAATCCAACACTGATTCAATCTTTGACCTTTTGAATAGATCAGACACCTTTAAGAATGAACAGAAAACATTGTTAAGAACCAGGCTGCAGAATATAAATATTAGAATCAAATATGAGACACAAGTACATAACAGCTTTGGGATGCGCAATGAATACCACAGGTGAAATAGACATGCATTTTGTAAAAAAATGAAAAGTATGTTAAGTGAACATCATATCTCATATTTATCAAACCTCAAAATTTTAGGATAGAAACATGGCAAAATTGTTGAACTTGTCCTGTTTGGTTCTCCTATACCCTGGGAAGCTGAAGTGTTCACGAGACAGGATATCGTATATGGAAACTTCAGTTTTCAAAAATGGGCAAGTTATAGGAGGTTACTGTTTAGCTAAGTTTCAAATTAATATAGTTCCGAGCTCCTAGAAAAACTTGAACCAGATTCAAGGGTATGAACACCACCAAGCTTAACTACAGGAAGTAGGTGTCTTCCCTCATTTTAAAATTGAGTTAACATACTGTAAGGAATCTGAGGAAACCAAGAATGTGCTCCCTAAGTCTTGACAGACAAAACTGTAGGGTATGTGTACATACACCCATGCCATGTTGTCTCGTGTCTGAAATTGGTATCTGACACAATATGAAGTACTGATATAACACAGGTCTTTATAGGCAAACTAATTGCAAAAAAGAAGCAACAATTCTCACCAGTGATCAACTACTCCAGGAAATGCACAAGCAAGATACCTAAGAATTGCATGACTGCAAAGCATATCAAATGCATAAGATAGTCAATATAAGCTTAAAAACAGAATGTATAATTTAGAACGTTAAATGAACAAAAAGATTGAAGAGCATCATCCCAAAATTTTGTAGATGCATCTGTGACTAACAGTCTCTACAATTCATATATGAAAAAGAATACTAACACTAGGGGAATGTGCATAACAGTGCCTTTAATACCTAGAGTCCAAGTACTACAAAAACTATGCAAAGAACACTTGAACTAACCAGAAGCCATGGAGGGATAAGCAAACTAAACTTTGCATTTTGAACCAGATACATATCTTATGGCTTTGCAAGATATGAAACTTCCAGAATTTCATCATTCAATTACAGGAATGACTCAGAAACAAGGGCCAACTATCTAGGAATGACATAAAATTTGCGAAAATGCATTACGCCCCACTAATTTTCCCAGTAATACAATGAATCCAATTTGTCAAAATAAAAAAAGACCAAGTTATCATAGGATCTGAGGTTCTGAATAAAACAGAAAAACAAGACTCGTTCAGTGAAAGATTTGAGTGGGTTGTGCAATTTTGATAATGGTCTTATGGAACAACTTTCTCATAATGAATAAGTAAATCCAAACTGATTTGATTAATCATTTTTTAAAACAGAACCAACCAATTTTTAACTTTAATTTCCCCCTCATGATTAGTTTACACCGATGAACATCTCCACCGACTCCCATTTTGTTGACTATGCAAGAAAAAAAACCTTTGCAAATACACCAAATCCTCACCTATTTTTTTTGTATATAATATTTAATTTCAATGGACCACACAAAAGGTACACAACTATTGTGGGGGACACACACCTCAACATATAACAATACCTTTGTATAGCGAGAAAGAGATGGACCATCCTTGCAAGGCCAGAAAAAAGAAACATGGAGGAGAAGAATGAGAAGATGAAGAAAGTGAAGAAGATGAAAATGCATTTCCCACAATTGTAGAAAGTCCATTATTCAGTTGCTTGAGAAGACGAGAATAGTTGGGCTACTCAAGTAACAAAACTACTATCAGAAGACAACAACGACTTAAAAATAATAGTAATAATAATAAGAGAATGAATAATAAATCTTTACCACGGTGGTCCTATTTGCCTCATCCATCAATGATGCACCAACAAGCATTTCTTTAATGTCAATTCCCTGAAATAAGAATCTATTGTAAATAATTGCAAAGTCCTGAAGTAGAAAAGATGACACATTGAATTCTGCATGTAAGGACAACTTACCTGAAGCGTTGCTGAAGTAGAAAAGTCTCTTAGTTGCTTCTTTCTTTTCAATTGTTAGCTTTTTAAGCCGAAAAACAAACTTTTTTTTTTTTGGGCTTAAATAGCCAAATAGTGGTTTTTTTAGTCGAAAAAACAGAGCCTTAATATGATGTTTACATGTTTAGGCAACATTTATGTGGAGTTCTCCATCTAGACAGCTTTTTACTGTCTAACTGCTGACCTTATTTACATTGCATTGCTAAACCCAACATGGATACAAAAATTTGGGGAATGTTCATCAAACAAGGCCCTAGCCAGTAGCAGGTCATAAGGAAAGAGGGGGAAAAATGCTACAAACCAAAATAAATTCCCATCAGTCATTCTAATATGAGGACATGTCAACCCTAGCTCACTCCTCCCTCCGTTCTGAATAATGATTATTTTATGAGTTATTCTAATATAAAACATTCATTGTTTAAAGGCCTCCAGTTGCATTGTTTAAATCCAATTCCTCAAGTGCTTCAATTAAACTAGGCAATGGGATGAGTTGCACACTTGATGAGTATGTAGTATGCAGCACCTGTATTTGTTCTATTTCTATTTGTAGAGTTGAGATGTCAAATACCTAACAATATTTGAAAGAGTGGTAGATGATTTTTTGCATTTACTAGTAAAAGTCCAGACATTAAAGTAGGCAATTAAGGCAAAATGAAAAATGAAAATGATAACAGAATACAGAATGAGTCAAAAAAGATTATTCAGAACAGGCCATTGACTCAATAAGAAGATAAATTCAGTTTAATAATGCTAACTGCACAACTGAAATTCAACTAGTTATCAGAAATCTAATCTTCCTGCAACAAATTACCAGCTTTTGGCTAAGCTACCAGCCAGATTTTAACCATACGAGTGTCAATGATCTCAAATCCAACAAATGTCATAATCACAATCACATTTGGCATTTTCTCAAAGCAAAAAACAACATAGTGAGGAAGAATGACAAAGCAAACAAAAGAAGAAATTGAACAGGTTTCCAAGCAAATAAATACCAAATCGAGAGAGACGGGAAGGAAGAGCTTGAGAGAGAGAGAGAGAGAGAGAGAAATCGATTCCTCGCTGGAGTTTGGAAATCGACAGAGAGAACTTCAAAATCGAAATAGCTCTGAGATGAAATCACTGAGACCGATCTGATCTCTGAATCTCAAAGATGAAGAGAGAGATCTAGACGCCGCTCTGGAGATTCGAAATCGAAATTGCTCGCCGATGGTGCTCGCTACCTCGCCGGTGGTCGCGGTGGAGCTTCGAAATCGAAATCGCTCTGAAGGATGACACCGCTCTGGAGCAACATCGTGAGAATGATAAGGGTTTAGAGACGGTTGAGAGAGAGGCGATATTTGAAGCCGTGAGGATTCAAAATTAGGGTTTACAAAGGCTTTAACAATTATCCCACATTCAAAATCGGAGCGTGAGGCCTACCGTATTTGGAGGCGTTTCTAAACGCCTTCTATTACAAAACGGTGCCGGTTTTAGTTGAAGAAATATACGACGTTTTTAAAACGCCGCTAAATATTGAGAAAAATGACGTTAAAGAAGCGTTGTCAAAAAACGCCGCCAAAATCCTCATTTCCTGTAGTGAAGGTGCTGTGATCTGACAAAATTAATTTGAGAGACTATTTTCCACTATCATGTGGTCTCTGTGGTTAAGCCGGAATAGACACATTTAACAAGGAGAAAATCGATTGGGAGAATATATTCAAATTAGTGAAAGTGAGTAGCTTCATGGGTAAAGGCAAAATCTGAAGTGTGATTGTCACCATTGAAGACTCCCTTTACAATGCTAGTGAATTTTTGGAGAGTATATGATTTTTTTTTTTTTGCTGGTTTTTTAGATTCTTTCTTACTGTTTTTCTTGTTTTGAATTTGGTATCTTAACCAGGTAAGATTTGTGATGTTGATATAGGTTGTGACCTCTTGTAATTCTGAGAGCATACACTTTTCTCTATGATGTTCAAGTCTTTCTACCTTGTAATTTTAAAAATACTACAAATTTGGGGATGAAAGTTCGTTTTCCCACCAATATGATTAGGTTGAAATTTTGACTTAACTTTTCAAAAATTCAAATAAATAATTTGAAATAAAGATAAATTCACTTGCATGGTTTGAATAAAGAAAAATAAGAGACTGGTGAAAGTTCTAATTTAGATTACAACTCTAAACTGATTGTATTTTGGTGTCCCTTATTATGCAATAAAGAGTGCTTCAGCATAAGAAAATGCTCTGAAAATTTTGTCCATGACCATTAATTCAAACATTTTATCCATTAAAGGTGGGCATTGTATCATGTTGGGTTGTGTTATTTTAGATTTGTGTCAGAATTATTTCAACATTAACTCAACCTGTTTATTATTTTGACCCAATACCCCTTCTCTTACAACACCAGATTTCACGCTTTGACAAACAAATCTTAACCATATAGACTTACCATTTGTCTTGTTGAATTTTTTAATAAAATTAATTATCTAATTTAATATTATTATTTTTGTAATAATGATACCAACAACTAATATAAGAAAAAACCGATAATAAGAAAGAAATAAACAACTAAATAAAAGTGCTATGAAAGAAAGCAAGTAATTAATTTTTATCTATGGCAATAATTAATCACTTAAAATTCAATTGACAATGTACATGATTGATCAACTAAACTAACCCAATTGGTTATCTACTTTAACGATGATATACCTCTCTTCTTTCAATTAAAATGAGAAGTAGGGACCTATTTGCATACCAATTTTTTTTTTAGTTCACACCATTTTGTTTGTGTGGATATTAAATAAAACTGGTTTTTCTTTCTTTTTCTTTTTCTTTTTTTAATAATTGATATCTGAATCATTGATTTTTGTTCGATAATTAATATCCAAACCAATAAAAAAAAAATAGTATTAACTAAGAATTTTAATAAATTGACATAATGCATTCTTCTAGTTTGACTGAGAATACAAACACACTTCAAAGATTGGTCATGACAAAGCCCAGCAGATTGTCGTTGTTATGCCAGCTCGAGCAAGGACCAGTTATCATAAGTACAACGATTCGGGGAGAAGGGGAGGGGGAATCATGAATGCACGCAAAAGCTTGGTCTAACAAGGGTTCACTATATCACAGAAACTAGGAAAGGCATTCACTTCTCAATCAAAATCAGATTTAATGAGCAATCAGCTCAGAATGCCTACAAAAACCAGTAAAATTTCCACAAAGTGTAACAAAATCATGAAAATAGACCGGTCAAATATAAAATGCTAAATCTTCTTGCCATGACTACAAGATGTCCATGACAAATTAAATCTCTTAATATTTGGTGATTCTAGCTAAATAATAAATATCTCGCCCCGTGTGAATAAAACAGGAAAATTGAACAGGAGTATATTTTTTAAAAGAATAAAAAAATGATACAAGATGTGTGCTCCATGTCTTCAAACTGAAAATGGGATGTATCCATGACCTCAGTTTTGGGCAGACAAGGGAAGATCAACACTTTCTTTCTCAGACAAACCATAGTAAATACAGCAAACTATCTTCTTATGATGAATGATATAAGCATTTCATGAGCAGATATAACCCAAAACACTGAATTTGCCATGTAATCTTCCCGTGATCACCATTGCTGGTTCAGCAATTATCAGACAAAATGCTCTCCAGGCATGTGGAAAAAATCACACAGTAAACTTGGCAATAACTAAGCTCACTGCTATAAAAGAAACATAGAGACCAACAAGGCAAAATCCCCAAAATCTAGGTACCCGAAACCTATACCAAGTTGTTGCTAATAGAGAACCCATCAGGCTTAGAAGCAAGAACACAAACGCAACCACAATACTGACATGGAAATGGAGCTCATAAGCTTTTGGATACACATTGGCAGTCTGTATTACCAAAGCCGTGCCAAGCCCAAAAAGCATGTTAAACATAGGCCCGGCAAAGCAACCAGCCATGGCCAGCGCTGGCTGGCCCGCTTTAGCAACTGCCACATCAGCAACAAGATCACCCACTGAGTTTCCCCATGCAAGTACTGTCAGCCAAGTAGCGCAGGAGGCAACTTAAGAAGTGCCCCAAGAGCTGCAAGGCAGTTTAGGAGTTCCCCGGCCATGACAGATCCAAAATACACTCATCACAAATGCTATGAGCACTACGGGCATTTCCTCGGTTTTTGGGGGCTCTTTTTGGACTATGTAGTGAAGAACTGCTAGAGAGGAGCATGCAAAGAGTACTACTAGCCAGAGAGGAAAATGGGAATTCGGAAGGAGAAAACTGATGGGATGATTTAGTGGCATGAATGAGTTACAAGAGTATAGAAGGGCAAGCGGGCAAAGAACAATGTTGGCAGATCGATAGAATCTGTTCCATTGAGAAGGAGAAGTCTGAGGGACAGTGAGTTTTAGAAGAATTGAGACTGGAAGCTCCCACACTTTTGAGATCTGCAGACAAAGAAAAAGAGAATTAGGTCAAAAGAAGAGTAGTACTCATCGTTACTATTACAGTATACAGATGAGCTGATGATGCACATTCCAAAGAAACATTACAGTTGAAGTGAGTACAAAGCAAAGTCACATCATGCATATAGTTCCAACTCCAAATGGCTACTTCTAAAATTACTTATAATCAACAGCATTAAGTTTCATCACATCATTAAAATTAATGTAACTTTTTTTCTTTTTTCTTTTTTCTTTTTTACAATATACATTAATGAATCCAAAGATAAGAGCAATATGCTGGATTGATAATCAGGGAAGCCCCTGAAAATAGTAAAAATAGGAATTCCCCCTTTGCCAAGCTGTTTCCTGGCTAACCTAACTGAGTAAAGCCTGAATTAGCAGCTGGGAACTCACTTGCAGAAAGCCAGGGTGGGGATGGGGGCAGGAGCTGAGGAGCAAGGGCATATATAAAAGTTTCTTAGGTTGGGAGCACTTATAGGAGCATGTATATAATTATTTATTAAATATATAAAAATATTCTAACAATTATTTTTACCGCTTAGTTGTAATATATGTATTAAAATATGAATAAATATTAGAGATTTATGTCAATTACAAATTATCTTTATTAAGTATAAATAACTACTATATAAACAGAAACTACGAGAATAAGTGTGAATTGTTTTTATTTTGTTTCTATAAGGTTTATATGTTTGAGAGGTTTCTATCTCAGTTGGGTTACTTGAAAACACGGAATCGCATTTCTTAGTAAGAAACACCACTTGAAAAGAAGGTTCCTGCAACTAAGGCCGGGAACCTCTAGATCATAATACATCAGGGTGTGTGAAGGAGCCATTATTTGTCCCTCTTTGTTCCTCTCTATAAAGAGAGGCTGCCACATGAACCCAAAGATCGCAATTTTGTTCTCTATAGCATTTAAAGGCAAAGTCCATCCCTTAGAGCCATTCCGGTAAATGGAACACTCAAGCTACAAACAACGGTTCATCAACAGGAAAAATGTCACTTCATGAAATCATAATATGTCCATTATCATATACAATGCAAGACACAACTATGTGAGATTTAATGCTAATGGGTGATTTGGACTCTATATATGGAATCACTGTCTGTTCACACTGAAAACATATTTATGTATTACTGAGAAACAAAGTGAACTCAACATAACTTAACACACTAGTTTTGCAAGGACACAAAAACATTCACCATTAAGCTCTATTGATGATCATAGCTTCTTCAATTATAAGCGTCGAGTTTTTGTTCACTGCTACAAGCTAAGATCAAATACAACCTAACCCCAACTCCAAGGGGTGGCCAAGTATAAAATACAAGATGTCGAGTTCAAGTCACTCCAAGGGTTCACTAGAGGTAATTTCAAGGCCCTTGGATTAGTAAAGATGCGTGTAAGCTGGCCTGGATACCTAGTTATCAAAAAATACAACCTAACCCCTATTTATCCCTGCATTCTATACCTTAAAGCATGTGTAGCCCAAATAGTGTTTTTAAAGGCTCAAGGCACACTAAAGCGCTGAAGGTCTCTCAGGGGCTAGGCGCAAGGCGAGGCACGGGCTTTATTGAAGTAAGGCGCACAGCCTTCATAAAAAATAGAAAAATTAACATAGACTAATCATTCATAGTACTAAGACAATTTTTTAAAAAATAAAAAGTAATCAAGATTCAAGACAAAATATAGAATAATTCTCAAAGCCATGAAAGTGCATATTGCACAACATTCCAATTTTCAAAGATCAAATAATCCACATTCAATAAAATAAAAATAAAAACATAAACACTAAACATCCAAAACATAAATATCCAAAAAAGATCAATAGCATATTACAAATAATTAATTATTTGTAATTTTTTTTCCCTAACAGATAAAGAAAAAAAAAAAAAAAGAATCAATAGCATATTACAAATAATTAATTATTTGTGAATAATTAATTATTTGTAATTTTTTTTCCCTAACAGATAAATTCTTCTCTTACATATTACAAATATTTTTTTTTTCAATAGCATATTACAGATAATTTTTTTTCCCTAATTTTTGTAATTTTTTCCCTAATTTTATAATTTCAGAGACTCAACTCAAATAATTGAAAAAAAAAAGAAGCAAAACAGAGTTGAAGTCGAAGTCTGAAGAAGGAGAGAGAGAAAGAGTCGAAGTCGAAGACCAAAAAAAACAAAAAAAAAACCAGAACTGAAAGTCAAAGCAGAACTGAGAGTCGAAGAAGAAGAAGAAGGAAAAGGGGAGAGAGAGTCGAAGTCGAACAGAACTGCGAAGTCTAAGTCCCAAGTCGCAGTCGCAGTCGCAGTCAAAGTCCAGCTCCAGCAGTCGAAGTCGAAGTCGATTTCGAGGCGAAAGAGGAAGAGACGACTTCGATTAAGGTTCATCTGAGTCGTATTTGGCTCATATGGTACATGAGTTGTAATCCTCTGTGATTACGAGCCTTGCGAGAGCCTTGTAATCCTCCGTTAGATCAGATCTATCTCTTAAACAATCAGTCGCGCCTAGGCAAGAGCCTTGCGCCTCTCTCGCCTGGTTCAAGTCGCTGCTAAGGCGCGCGACTTACTAACAGCGCCTCGCCTGGTACCTATTCAGTCGCACTACCTGCGCCTCGCCTCGCCTCGCTCCTAGGCGCGTGCCTAGGCGCGCTTTTCACAACATTGAGCCTAAATATAAGCAATATACTCAGTTTCACACATTCATACTTGATGTAGTGGAATCGTGTAATAGTGATGATTTTAGGGTCCGTTGATTCAAAAATGAATACCTGCAAACAAGATCCTAAGATCCTTCTCTAAACATGCTGATTCACACAGAACATTGGCGATAGGTGCACCAAGGCGCCAAAGTCTCCTGGGGCCTAGGCTCAAGGCTCAAGGCGCAAGGCGAGGAGCAGGCTTAACCAAAGTGAGGCGCACCTTGTACAGAAAAAAATATATAATTTAATATAAGTAAATAATTTAAAGTTCAATATAAACAAAATGAAATGTTAAACATTTAGTGTTTTTTGGAAATTAGGAATTAGGGCTAATTTTTCTTCTATCATTGATTTAGGATTGAATGCTCAATGTATTGACATCTGTAATAAGAGTAGGGATCTTTTGTAGCTACACCATATTAAATCAATGGTCAGATTTTAAACAAAACCAATTAAAGCAACAATAAAAAAAGCCCTCAAGACGCAAGCCTTAGGCCAGTCAGGTGCTATCGAAGTTGCCTGGCCTAGAACACTACAAGGCGGGCCTGAATGGGATTTGGGCCTAGGCGCACGCCTAGGCACGCCTTATCGAAGTCGCCTAGCCTGGAACACTACAAGACGCAAACCTTGGGCCTAGATGGGACTTGGGCTTAGGCGGGACTTGGGCCTAGGCGCACCTTTAATAACACTGGAAGTAAAAGGCTCAACAATGGTTGATTCTAAAAAACATACCCGAGGTTATAACAAAAGAGTATTATATTAATCATCAAAACTGTGTTGCCCCAAGACTTGCATCTTTATTTATAATACGCCTAATTCATATAGAACAAGAAACTAATAAAATAGGAAATAAAATAAAAACTAATAGAATCGGAAAACTAAATAATCCCAAATCAGGAAAATAAATAATTCTAGTCTATTCTATAGTAAATTAGAATATTTCTAACTAAATATTATTTTAAAATAATAAAATATAAATATAATTTTCTTAAGATTTTGACTGCATCAATAACCCTTCAAAAAAAAATAATAATAATAAAAAAATATCAAAATGGCATTTTTTACATCCAATTAACACCCAAAAAATCAAATACTTCATTTCATAAAATTTGACCACATCCAGATTCAGTCCCCTTCTGAACAGTGGCTGCCAGAAAAATTTCCAAGCACGAATTCCTTAGTGCTACCCTTTACGTTGTGTTTGGTTGAGGGTTTTGGGAAGGGATTTAGAAAGGAAACGGGAAAAGGGTAAAAGGAAAAGCAGTGTGAAACTAGGTAAAATATAGGTATATTTTATTCATATTTCACCTATCTTTTCCCTTTCACTTTCCAAATCCTTTCCCAAATCCCTCCACCAAACACAGCATTAAAGCAACTTAGGGACATCAGGAAGCATTTTCATTTGCAATTGTGCTAATCAACTGCCAAAAAGTGATAACCAACTGCCTAAATGTGAAGACAACAATATCATTCATCATCTTTCTGCTATATACCTCTGATATTTCACATTATAAAAATCCATTTACTCTACCCTAAATGAGGAACATCATTTTCAAAAATGAACTAAGGGAAAACTTTGTGATTCAAATTAGTGATTTTAGAATTACAATTTCCTATTCCTGTTCTGGGCATGTAAAGACAACAGAAACATTAATAGGTTTAGCAAGAAAGAGAGAACAACAGATTCTTGCTTAGGATGGCCACTGCTCATAGAAAAGCTAATCATATAGGCTAGATGAAGATTAATGGTGAGGATTTGACGCAGCAGGAGGCTACTTCCATGGACATTGTGGACTTCTACAAGAGATCATACTTTGAGTCAGATTTGAGAAGACTTTTTATTGGTGTCTTGGACTTGGATTCTATTCAAGATGAGGAAAGAACTTGGCTAGAGACAATGCCCTATGGAGGAAGTGATTGAGGCCTTGAAGAGTCTCAATAGAGATAAGTCTTATGGCCTTGTGGATCCTCTATAACTTTCTTCCAACAATGAATCCTACTTTGAATCGTCTAAATTCTAGATCGTTCCCCTCAAGTGACGCGTTGCCCCTGCCTCCGGGTGTTTCGAAAAGTGAGCAAAGGGCGCCGCATCGACGCTTGGGTGCGGTGAAAAATGGGCAAAGGTTCCCGCGCTTCTCTGAACGAGCGCGGGTAAAGAAGCTAGTCCAAGACTATAGGTTTACGGTAGCCACTTGGAACATAGGAACCTTAACTGGTAAAACGATAGAATTGGTAGATGTTATGATTAGGATGAGAGTTAGTATAGCTTGCGTATAAGAAACTAAGTGGACGGGTGAGAAAGCTAGGAAAATTGAGAATACCGGTTTTAAACTGTATTACAGTGGTAAGGATAGACGCAGGAATGGAGTAGGAATTATAATTGCCAAGGGTCTTGTGGAAAATGTAGTGGCGGTCATTAGGAAAAGGGATAAGATTATGTTAGTTAAACTACTTATTTGAGGAAATATAGTAAACGTTATTAGTGCATACGCCTCTCAAGTAGGATTAGATGATCAGACTAAGGGATTTTTGGGAGTAAATGGATGAGATCTTACAGGAGATACCCGTAGGAGAGAATCTGGTTATAGGTAGAGATTTTAATGGCCATGTAGGCTTAGATAAACTAGGCTATGAAAAGGTGCATGGTGGATATGATTTTAGTGACAGAAATGAGGCTGGAGAGAGTATCTTAGATTTTGCGTTGGCTTCTGACCTGGTGGTGGCCAATACTATGTATAAGAAAAGGGAGGAGCATTTGATAACCTTTAAGAGTGGGTCAGTTAAGAGCCAAATAAATTACTTCTTAGTGAGAAAAGTGGACCGCCTAAAATGCAATGATTGTAAGGTGATTCCTGGAGAGAGCCTGGCCTTTCAACATAGGATTTTGGTACTAGATTTATGTTTTAGAGGACAATACCAAGCTAGGAAAGATGGTGGGCGTCGAAAGATGAGATCGTGGAACCTAAAAGGGGATAAACTAGAAATACTTAAGAATAGAATGATTAAGGAATGTACTTGGGACTTGGAAGATGATGCTATGTGAAACTCGATGACTAATTGTATGAGGAGAATCTCAAAGGAAGTGCTTGGAGAGTCGAAAGGAACGAGACCCAGCTCTAGGAAAACTTGGTGGTGGAGGAAAGAGGTTCAAGCGGTAGTTAAGGCAAAAAAAAGAGTGCTTTAAAAAGTGACAGAAGAATAGAACTGAGAAAAACCTTAAGAGCTATAGATTGGCTAATAAAGAAGTCAAGAAAGTAGTGAGAGAAGCTAAGTTGAAAGCTTATGATGACCTATACACTAGACTAGATAGTAAGGGGGGAGAGAAGAGCATATACAAACTTGCTAGGATGCAGGAGAGGAAAACAAGAGATTTTAATCAAGTTAAGTGCATCAAAAGTGAAGATTCTAAGGTATTAGTAAAAGATGAAAAGATTAAGAAAAGATGAAAGAATTATTTTGAGAAACTATTAAATGAGGAACATGCAGGTATGACAATAGGGGAAGAAATAGCCAGTAATACGATAAACCAAGACTATAGGTTCTATCGCAGGATTAAGAACTTTGAAGTGGAGATTGCACTTAAGAAGATGAAATCAAATAAAACTTTAGGACATGATGATATCCCTATTGAAACTTAGAAGTGTTTGGATAAAAAAGGGGTTGCTTGGTTGACTAAGTTGTTTAGCAAAATTTTATTGACCACCAATATGCCAAATGAGTGGAGGAAGAGTATTTTAATGCCAATTTATAAGAATAAAGGAGATGTCTAAAATTGCAACAACTATAGAGGAATCAGGCTAATGTGTCATATAATGAAAGTGTGGGAGAGAGTGATGGAATGCCGATTGCGAGATATAACAGAGGTGTCAGAGAATCAATTTGGGTTTATGCCTGATAGGTCAACAATGGAAGCGATCTATCTTTGGAGGAGAGTAATAGAAAAGTATAGAGAAAAGAAAAGAGACATTCATATGGTGTTTATCGACCTTGAGAAAGCATATGATAGACTACCCCGGGATATAATATGGTGGGTGTTAGAGAAGAAATGGGTGACAAAAGGTTACATTGATGTGATTAGAGACATGTATAAAGGAGTGGTGACTACTATTAGATCGCCTGCTGGAGAAACAAATGAATTTCTTATCACTGTAGAGTTACACCAAGAATCTACCTTAAGTCCTTATCATTTTGCTTTAGTTATGGATTAGTTGACGAGAAATATTCAGGATGACGTGCCATGGTGTATGCTTTTTGCAGACGGTATCGTGCTAGTGGATGAGACTACAGAAGAAGTTAACACAAAGTTGGAGATTTGGAGAAAAGCTCTTGACTCTAAAGGTTTCCGGATAAGCAGAACTAAGACAGAGTATATGGAGTGTAATTTTAGTAACAGTAACAATGAAAGCAGAGGAGAAATGAGGATTAAGAACCAAGAACTGCCTAAGAGTGAACATTTTCGTTATTTAGGGTCAATTATCACAATAGCGGAAGAGATTGATGCGGATGTGGCCCATAAGATTAAGGCTGGATGGTGTAACGAATACCCACTAGACTAAAAAGTAAGTTCTATAGAACGGCTATTAGACCAGCGATGTTGTATGGGATGAAGTGTTGGGCAACCAAGAAACAACATGTAGATAAGATGAGTGTGGCTGACATGAGAATGCTAAGGTGGAAGTGTGGCAAGACTAGACAAAACAGAATTAGGAATGAGTGTATTCGGGAATGGGTAGGAGTAGCACCGATAGAAGATAAGTTGAGAGCGAATCGATTGAGATGGTTTGGTCATATTCAACGGAGACCAACAGAGGCAGTAATGAAGAGATGCGATGCTATAACGGTAGATGGAAGGGTTAGGATGGGGTAAGCCTAGATTAACGTTGGTTAGCGTTGTAAATAGAGATATGGACCTACTTAATTTGACTAATGAAATGGCCTTTGATAGGGCCGCGTGGAGAAAAAGGATTCATGCAGCTGCCCCCATTTGATGGGACTTAAGGTTTGGTTTAGTTTGGTTTGGTTTGTTTTGGTTTGGTTAGTGTTGTTAAATTTAAAGAAAAATATAAAATAGCACCATGTCAAGGTGACACTCTACTGCTAAGTTTTATCCCTTTTCTAACTCTCCATCAGGAAATAGAATTAACTAATCATATGTTTAAAGGTTGAAAAACTCAATGCCACCATCTGAATGTGAGACATTGTATACGGTACGCTTCATTTGTTTGGGCATGTAGCTATATGGACCCCTTCCTTGAGCAAGAACATGACAAGACTTCAATTGTTTATGGTAGGCTTTCAAATGCAAGCAACGGTTTCGCAATGGCAAGAGGACTGAAATTGCAAGTACATGAGAATACTTCACTTGTTTATGGTAGGCTTTCAAAAGCAAGCAACGACTTTTCAAATTCAATAGCAAGAGGAGGCCTGAAATTGCAAACTAGTTACGCTAACAACTGAACCCATTGTAGTGTTATGATAGCAGTCATATTGATGTACAAAAGGGAAAGAGACACAATCACTGAAGAGGCTACATCCCTAACACACTCACAATATTATTAAGCTAGAAACTCCCTAATACACTGAGAAACCCATTATTTATAGGCTAATAATCCTAATTAAATTAAAAATATCTTACTAAATTTATGGATTTAAGTATAACTAAATATTAATAATAATAATTTATAAATTACATTTGTGGGATCAAAACGTCTTTGGTCCATGTAATGGACCCACAGGCTTCGCCCCAAACTTCCAAAGAAAATAATGAGCTTCCATTCAGTCAAAGGTCAAGCCATCACATACACTCCTATGAGACTAAAGAGTTTGAGAGGAACCTAAATGCCTCCTTTATTGTTCCAGTGCCAACGGATTGTGCTATGGATGATATCAAAGATTACAAGTCGACTAGCTTGACTAGCAGCGTTTATAAAGTCTATAATGCCTTTGTGGAAGGAAGACAACTCCTTGATGTACTACTGGCGGCTAAAAACTCTGTGAGCTCTAGAATAGAGAGAAACATTCTTTGCAAGCTAGATATTGAGAAGGCATATGATCATGTATGCTGAGATTTCTTAATCCATTTACCAAAGAAGATGGGCTTTGGGGTGAGGTGTTCTAGGTAGATAAGCTTCGCATCTCTTTTGTAAAGTTTTTTTCTGATAGTAAATGGGGAAGATAAGAGCTATTTTAGAGCTCTAGGGGTTGTGACGCTCAACTGCTACTCTTTTTCATCCTTTTAGAGGTGCTTAATCATATGATTCTTTTGATAGTGAGATATTTGGACACAAGGTGGGTAATACAGGTGATGAGATCGTATTAGAGTTTTATTTTCTATTTGCTAATGATACTAATTTGTTTTGCGACAAAATAAAAAAATAAAATAAAACAAAACAAAACAAAAAAACAAAAAAAAGGAATTGAGTACTTTGAGAGGTGTATTACTTTGTTTTGAAATAGTGTTGGGCCCTAGGGTTCACATGAAAAGGAGTGACATCATTATGATAGGTGAGGTAGATGATGTGGATATTTTGGCAACTGATTGGGAACGTAGATTGGTATCTCTGTCTTCGACCAACCTGGAGCTTCCATTGACTTGTCCTTCAAAAACAAAGCTTCTAAGGATGTAGTGGGGGAAAGATTTGAGAAGTGGTTAGCTAAATTGAAGAGACAATACCCATCTGAGGGGGGCAGGCTTACTCTCATCAAAAGCACCATTTCCAGCCTTTCTATGTTTGTGGTCTGTTTTCACTATCCCTATCTAAGTTGTGAAAAGGTTGGAGAAATTGATGTGGAACTTTCTTGGGGGGATGGGGGAAGGGATTGAAGTGCAGTTGAAGTATCATCTTGTATACTAGGACAAGGTTGTTTACCTTTGAAAGGGGGAGGCTTGAGGATTTGTAGGTTAGAGGTGTTCAACAAAGCCTGGTTAGAGGAAATGGATGTGGAGCTTTACATGGGAGAGGAAGAGATGTGAACAATGATTAGTGGAAAATATGCTCATGGTTGGGGGATTGGTACACTTAATATAAGGGGTCATATGATATGGGAACTTGAAAAATCATAAAGGAATATTTCTTTCTTTTGAAGGGCTTCAGCGTTGGGGAAGGTCGTAGACCTTTATGAAATTGCGGTTAATTCTTAAATCTGAATGAAGGATTGTTGGACCTTATCTACCATGGGAGTGCTACAGAATCCGATCTTCTAGAGACCTTTTCAGGATGGATGTTTCGGGTCAAGAGGGTGCAAGCACGAATGGAAGATACTTTTGTATGACGAGAGTCCAAGAACAACAATTTTTTAAGTGGTTTCCTTTTTATCGGAAGTTGGTTGGGGAAGGGGAAGAAGGCTTTCCTTAGAAAGTGATTCAACACTCAAAAGCTCCTTAGATGGCAACTCAAGAAGTTATCCTAATGACGAATAATCAGAGGAAGAGGTGCCAATTTGTGTTACATTGGTCTTGCATGTGCTCTAGAACACAAGGAAGAGTATGATTTATCTTCAATTGTACTGTGTGTTTGGAGTTGAGTGCATGATGTCAGAGTCAGCTAAGGAGGGGAAAGGGAAGTAGTAGGGGAAAATATAAAAATTATTGGGAAAGGGATGTTGTAAGGGAAAATATAAAAATTATATGGTGCATCTAGAGAGAGAGAAATATGGGAACTTTTGAAGCTGTACAGATTGATTATTTGTTTAAAAAGAACCATGCTTATCTTTATAAATTTCTGGCTTAGAAAGAAATTTTTTTCTTCCTTTCTTTTGTTGACTTTTTGAAGGAAATGTATATCCACATAGACATGTTGGAAAAGTGTATGAGATTCATAGTTCTGTTATTGTTGTATAATTATGTGTATAGGGTTGTGCCCCTTATTTAGTTGGCTCCTGATACTCAATAACTTTATACAAATTGAGCTGAAATTTATTATCATTTTCTTTAGGTGCCTTCCAATTTGCTAACAATTGACTATTCCTCAAGCCAGTTTTTAGCAAAAAATTTAGTTTCTTCAATACTACCCATATTAATAATTATGTTTTTTGTTCCACACTCATGCAAGTGGTCAGTGCTCAGTCCAGTGCTGAAACCTAAGTTGTATACAAAATTATAAACCAGCTATATGTTGCAAATCCATTGTTGAATTGCATCAGGTCATAAGCTCTGTTTCACGGACTCATGTATGCGTGTCAGGTGTGATTCAAAGTCTAAGCCAGATTCTTCAAATTCCTATGTCTAAAAGAACGTCTAAAAGTACAAAGACATGGCTAGACATTCATATTTCATAGTATTCAGTTTTCTGGGGTAAAATGGTTTCTCAAAAGTAACTTAGAGCATTTTATGCATAAAGTGAGAGTTTTATATTGAATAACATCAGGTGATAAGCTATGTTTCATGGACTAGTGTATGGGTTTCAAGTGCGAACATGAGTCTAAGCCAGATTCTTCAAATTCCTGTGTCTAAAAGCACGAATACACAACTAGACATTCATATTTCATAATATTCTTCTTCGATTTTCTGGGGATAAATGGTTTCTCAAAAGTAACATAGAGCATTTTATGCATAAAGTGAGAGTTTCATGTACCATCATATAGTAAACTTAATTACTAGACATGGTTACTACTGGCACATGCTCAAATAGACATGTTTGACAAATATCTTATACCTTTACCCAAGGGTAGAGTGTTTGTCTGCACAATTACGTCACATGAATTTAGGAGTTTACTAAGGAAATAAATTAGACTCCATGTGCTTACTTTTTGCAAGAAACCATATCTTTGAGGCAGAGAAGCAAAGCATCTAGAAGATTTTAGGAGAAGCATGGGTATGGAGAAGTCTCTCTCTCAATCAACCTACCTAAGGTAGCTAGACCCACACAGAGTAACACACTGCAGCGAACCTTCACCTCCGACCAATAGACCCCAAAGCGTCGTAGTGCATGCTAAGTTGTTCGGCATGTGTAGGCCTCACCTCTTGGCCTTGGTGGAGAGACAGAAGATATCACCCAGACTCTTAGCTCACACAGGATGCTAGGAAGGTGACTCGTCGCATCTCTTTCATAGAGTGAGATTGAAGCATGTACTAAGTTCCATCATCTTGAGATTGCTCAATGAGACTGACAAGTGTCTCATGATAGCAAACACATGGCGATCCCAAAACTGAAGTATTAGGCAAGCATTTACAGTGTCATGTCTAGAATGCACAAAAGAGGAATGATAGTAGTATATATTTCTATAATGGTTTCGTATTCATGCTCATAGTGTGCACATTCAATTGAGTATAAATGAATATTCAGTGAATTATGTAGCTGCATTAGTAGAAAAAACTAAGCATGATGATGCTCCAACAAATAGTTAAGCTGCAGAGGTGAGTAGTAGTGCCATAGAGAATCCAAACATATCATCTGAACTGTAGCTCGTAACAAGATATTACATTGGAAAAGAAGGCACCCATTACATTCTTAGTCATTTCATGTTAAGCAAATTTATACTATCTCCAATAGTCCCCACTGGTCCAGTAATCAACATTTAAAGTATTAGATCCCTACTCAGACTGCAGAATTAGATCTAAGTTTTAATCACATTACATTATTGATACATCGACAGCTGTACTAAGTTAAACCAATTGCAATATTAACCAGGCAATCACAACTTCCACACTATTAATACGATGAGATAATACACCAACTAGATCATAAACAATGCAAGATATCAGAATTGTAAAATTGTAACCCAAAACATACCTGCCTAACAACTTGTCGAAAATGAAAACCCGGCTTCCCTCCCTCTACTTTCCCAAACAATTCTTCATTTTCATAATCCAGTGCAATTAAATCCTTCTGAACCTCAACATCCCCAACAAAACCACCACCCACATCAACCCTACCTTTTCTTTTCCCATGATCCATTCCCAAATCCATCCAAAACACAAACCCAACAAAAAACAGATAAACCCAACAAACCCAATAGCCTGCCACAGAAAAATCTCAGCACTAAGATACACATAGAACAAGAACAAAGCTGCAGTCAAGTAAAACAACACGTCCCTCACAAAAGGCACAGGGTCCACAGAAAAGGGTGCTGCATAAATCGCCACAAACCCAACAACCAATGCCGAAACAAACGTCCCGGCCGACAAAATCGCGCCGAACCCAGTCCTCGGATGGCCTCCGCGGACCGCAACGACCGATGCGAACACATCGGGGCACCATTGCCGAGTGCAAGAAGAGTCACAGCCCCAATACTGGGTGACAAATTGAGGTGGGTAACGAGCTTGGTGACCACAACAGAGAATTGATCCTGAGCGGTCTTGACGAGGACATAGAACTGGAAGCGGATAGTGAGGAAGAGAAAGGGGACAGAGGCAAATGGGTTTTGGTGGAAGAGGCAGAAATGGAGAGAGAAGTAGTTGATGAGGCTGTTAGAGTCGCCATTGCAGTGGAGGAGAGAGAAAGAGCAGCGATTGTGAGGTGGGGTTTGGAGGATGGAGGAGCAGGAGAGGGAAGTAGTGGTGGTGGTGGTGGTGGTGGTGGTGGTGGTGGTGTTGAGGAGGGACCTGTGGGGGATTAGTGGGCGGCTTGTGGAGGGGTAGTTTGGGGATGGATTGAGGAGGAAGAAAAAGATGAGAGTGGAGAGAAGGATGAGTGAGATTGTTGGGGTTTTGAGGGAAGAAGGGAAGAGAGAGAAGGCCATGCCATTGCAATCCAAACAAGGTTTAAGCTCTCTCTCGCTTTCTTGGGTGAGATTGGAGTGATGAGTATTGGCTGGTGTGAGTCTGTGACCCTCTTTTCTCTCTTGAATCTTGACGCGTTTTCGTTTCTTTCTCACACCTGCAACCTGTAATTGAAGTTTTATTCTTTCCATTAAAAAAACATGAGAGTTCGGGGCTTTTTGGCAAGTGCAAATAAAAATTTGCTTGGTGTTTGATTTTATTTTACAACAATGATAGAGACCACTAATTTTAAAGCTTTAAAAAGATCACTAATGACATGGCACTTAATAAAAAAAGAAAAAAAATACAACACCAAGGCTAAAACATCAAATCATTCCTGGTGGGACCCACTGCCACATCATTAGTGATAGCACTAATTAGTGCTCTCACTCATTTTTCTTTATTTTAAGAAAATTATTAATAACTTCTAATTTTTAATATATTTTTTGTAATTAAAAAAGAGGGGGCTAAGTTTTATTTGTTTCAAAAATATATCATTACCCATCTCTATCTCCAATTGTAGTCGTTGGCAATTTTTTCTGACCACTGTCAGTAACAATCTTCACTAACACATTCATCTTATAACGCTATTAGTCATCAACTATTATTAAAAATTACTTTCGTTGTTTAACAATCACATTCGACCACCATTTCTAGCTAGTAATTAATTATCTCAGATTATTTTTATTTGAGAATAGATTATTTTAATAATTTTTTAATTTTTTATGAAAATATATATAAAAAAATAAAGGCACTAAAATAATTTATAATAACTTTTTAATCTTTTAACTAAAGTATATTATCTCTAAACGAGTATCTTTAAACAAAAAAAAATTAATAAATTTTAAACAATACCATCATAATCCACAGTGTAACAGTGACACTTGATTAGAGTGGGCTGAAGTGCTAAACATCTGGATTGATTAAGAAAATTTATCATTGATTTCATTTCATTTATTTCTTCTATTCTAGTACATGTAAAATATATATATATATTCCTTTGTAATGACAAATTAATGTAATAAACTTTTGAATGACATTAATTAAGATGTTTTCATCATTTGGGCTTACAAAATATAATTATGTCTGACTTCATATTTATGACAGTATTCATTAGGATTACTTCCACATTCTTTTACTGTTAATCATAGTACATCATCTATATACCAACCAGCAATGAGCACACATTTGCACTGGTCTTGTAACAAATGAATTTGGAATTTACTAAAACCATACTATTAACAACATATACATATATATACATATTTTCAGAATTTTAATTCATTATTATAGAAATTTGTGAAAATTGATGGTGTTATTAGTCTAACTAATAAAGTCTCTTAAGGAGTGTTTGGGAAGAAAGTTGGACTAAAATAGTCTATTAAAAGACAAAATAAGTTAAAATAATCAATAAAAAAAATGTCACATCTAACTCATAATCATTTCACTTTTTTTCTCACAATTATCAAATCAACTAAAAAAAAAATAAAAAATAAAAACCAACTTCTCAAACACAACTATTTTAGTAAACTAAAAAATCAAATAGCCAACTAAAATATCTAACTTTCCAAACAAAACCTTAGTAGACAAACAGTTTTGTCCCAAAATCTCTCTTTTCTATCTCAAAATATTCTTAACTGTTAAATCATAGGAAAATTTTAAAGCACAAAACTATCCAAACATAATTTCATGATTATGAATCTAACTAATGAAAAGTCCCTTAGTATACTATGGTTTTGTCCCAAAATTTCTCTTTAAAAATATTCATAAAAATCATATAAAAATTTCAAAATGCAAGAATATCAAAAACTAATTTCATGGTCATTTGAGACAGATCCCTCTTCTGGATTCTAGCTCCTTCATCCAGATTAGGAGAGTTATGATCAGAAGGTTAGTCACATGTTGTTGTGTAGCCCATTGCCGATTGAAAACAACGTGCACTTGCACAGAGTACACACGCGCAAAGAAAAAGTATTCTTCTTCTACCAATTTGAACATCAAGTGAAACTGTGGATATTGAAGAGGATAGAAAGGAATGGGATGCTGATTGAAAACTGTTTCCTCTTGTACATTGTGTCTTAATACTTCATATACACATTATGATCATATCTACACTTCAGATAACCAAAAACAGTAACCTAAATTATGCACGGAGATTTCGTGACAACCACTTCTTTCGATGCAGGATGTCCATCTTCACAAACGCCTTCGCTTTATTCTCATCTTCCAAAAGATCACAAGCATCCAAGAAGAGTTCATCATCCATGTCAGGTACAGCTTGAAGTGCATCAACAATGCTTTCTATTGAGCTATAGTTCCTGTCCACTGTATTACTTCTACCTGCTTCTTGCAGCTCCTCCCTGGTTTTCTTGATTTTTCTCGCACGTGTTGAACTTAACGGTGTGGTGGATTCACGTCTTTTTCTCCCATTAGACACTTCATTATCAATAGCTGGGGACTTCAGAGCTCCAAATATGCCATCCATCCCCATTTCCAGGGCATTATCATCAATATTCATTTCTGGGCACAGATAACTTGACGTTCCATCATGGATCTCATCTCCAAAAATAATGCTCAGATCACAGTAATTCTCCAATATTATATCTTTGTATGCTACAGCATCGGGATGTTCCTGCAAATCATCACGGTGACAAATTAGCTATCAATTAAGAACGTAAAGTCCAAGCAATTGGGTGTTTCTAATACCCTACTTCACAGAACTGGCATCAGTAAATCACTCTTTGTTAGATGGTGCATTATCAGCAATTCATCAAAAGTAAGGTACTTTTCAAATAATATACAAGGTCCATGTCGTAGTAGCAGGAAAGTTGTACTTGGGTTACATTTCTTACTTAGAAACGTGATTCGGCGCTCCCCAAGTAAAAAATTTGTAAGAAACTCGATCCCAGCTAAGATAAAACCTCTCAAACATATAAATCTCACATAAATAAAAGAAAAACAACCCAAACTTAGTAGTTCCTATTTAGATATTTACTTATACTTAACAAAGATAATTTGTAGTTGACATCCATCTTTAATGTTTATTCATATTTTAACACATATCACAACTATGTAGGGAAAAAAAGAAGAAAAAAAAAAATTTGTTAAAATCTATTCAATATATAAAATATATATGTTCCCATAGGCACTTCCAACCTTAGAAACTTCTATATTCCCTAACTCTCCCAACCCCGCTTCCTGCAACTAAGGTCCATGTTATTTTGAGTTGAAGTCATTAATAATTACATGAACAATAAAACGAAGAAACAGCCTTTGATTTGCCGATTCAGTCATACACATGAAAGAAATTCACCTCAATATAAGCTTCCCAATAATCATCGTCAGCTGTGACTTTTTGTTCTATTTCGTCCCATGCAAAGCCATTCTTGTTGAGAAGAGTGCTGATGTCGTCATACTGTTTCATCAATCTTAGGTACTGATTTTCCAGTACACATTTGTCAAACTGAAGTCCAAATTTCTCATTGAATGATGTGATCATGCAGACCCAAGCTTGCTTATTGAAGGTATTTTCAACTCTATTCCCTTCAAACACCTGTCCTAACATGAGGTCAATGAAATATCTGTCCATTGGCTTTGTCCAAGCAATGCTCGAAGTATCACTACCAGAAGAGGATTGGTCATCTTCCTGATCTACACATTGAGAAAACAATCAGTCACAAGACGCCATATAGGTGCCTTGGATACCATGAATATTTGCATTATGCATAATATAGCAATATAGATAAGTCCATTTTTCCTACGTCCTGTGGAATTCTTTTTTTCTTTCTTTATTTTCGTTTTACCTTTTTTTTTTCATGCACGGAAAGAAAGGGAGGGAATATCAGTAAATAGAATATCATGAAAAGATGAAACAACTCGAGTACACACAATTTATAGAACAAAACTCTATGCGCCTATAGAGCTAAAAGATTCCAAATTCTTTACAAAATCCAAAAAAGTCTAGATGGGATATTATGAAGCACCAACTCTTCAAAATAAGTGTCATCCTCATATCCAACGTGGGAAACGGCAGGGACATGTATGGAACACGCCACATGGCGTGTCCCTTTAATTCTTTTTTTTTCATGAATTACGCCGGGGACACGCCAACTAGTTTTTTCCCCCCCATTCTTTAGTGCTTTTGATGGATGTTGGAAATTTATTTATTTATTTTAAATACTTAATAGATCATCTATAAAAAAGAATTAGTTTCTGTTAATTTTAATTGTTTGTGGATGTAATATTAATATACATATGAAATAAAAATATATGAAAAATTATTTTATTGTCGTGTTGCCACCGTATCCGTATCTCCATTTTTTTGAAATAACCATGCCCCGTGTCTGTGCTGCTTAGATGGGATCAATTCCCTTTGCTCATCACTCAACTATGTAATAAATTCCAAATAAATACAACATAACCAATCACATTACTAAGATTAGAAAGACATTGTAATAGCAATATTATATATATATATATATATATCAGTCACATGCAGCTTTCAAGATAAACAATTAGATCAATCATACTGGCAAATAAACAATAATCACACTTGTGCTTAAAGGATAAAGACAGAGGTATAGTCCATATTTATGATCATTGCCACCATCCTAGTCATGGTTCACCAATATAAAGACAACAGCTGTGGTTCACACAAATCAAGCAAGGAGAGAGAGAGAGAGAGAGCTCACAAATGTTTACTTTTAGGGCACCATCATCAAGATTGGTACAATGACTTGCATGGTCACTTCTTCTATTAGTGCTTGTATTTCCATATACAACAATGATTCATCCCACTAAAAACATCACCACTAATAGCACTAATGCATTAAAAAAGTAAAAAAATAAAAATAAAAAAATACAACTCCAAGACCAAAACATCACATCATTAATGACGGACCCACTGCCACCTAATTAGTGAGAGCACTAATTAGTGCTCCCAAGCATTTTTCTTTCCATATATCATAAACAAATCATTATGGTTTGGGAGAGTTCTACTTCGGAATGATTGTGCATCAGGACGCTCCTGGTTATGAAGAATGTAAGCTACTGCACACTAAAATCTTACATGTTACGAATGTTATTAGAGAACTATACTGAAATATGCACCTTGATATAAGCATCCCAGATATCATCACTAGCCGTCACCATCTGTTGCATTTCATCCCATGCAAACCCACTCTGATCAATAAGAGTTCTCATATCATGGAATAGATTCCTCATTTTCTCAAAACGACTTTCTAGAACATCTTTGTGGTGCAGAGACCCAAATTTTGCGACAAACTTCGCCACCATATCACCCCAAGCTTGTTTGTTGAAATTTTGATCAATCATATTCCCTTTACGGATCTGCTCTAGCATCAAAACGATAAAATATCGGTCCATAGGTGCTGTCCAACCAGACCTCAAACAACTGCCATTTTGGGATGCTTGAAAATCCCTTCCTTCAACAAATTAAAGAAGAACATGAGATAACAATAATAGAATATATTCATCAAAACCCATTGAACTTTTATTTCACAAAGAAAAACTATATGCATCATGCATCATTCATTCAAGGCAGTCTATGCAATTTAAATTATTACTCACAGGTTCCAAAGTTGTCCAACCCTGAGAACATTTTTCACTAAATCAAGTTGACACAATAGTGATAATTTGTTGAAGCTTGGGACAGTTTTAAATTTATACAATTGAGCATCAGGATATGCCTGCACTGTAAAACATAAGCAATGAACTATCAAACAAAACACAACTCAGTAACAAGAAGCATGTGAATGGTGGTTCACCTTGGTATAAGAGTCCCAAACATACTCTTCAGCAGTAACCATTTCTTGGGTTTCATCCCAAGAAAACCCATTGTGATCAAGAAGAATCTTTAAGTCATTATATTGCTCCCTCAAATGTTTATAGCGACTTTTCAAGACCTCTTTGTCATAGTGAGATCCAAATTTTGAATTGAATGACTTCACCATTTCATTCCAAGCCTGAGTTATGAATGCATGCCCAATTTTATTCCCTCTTAGCACCTGGTCCAGTAATAAGTCAATAAGATAATGGTCCATGGGTAGTGTCCAATATGTCCTTGTACAGTTGCTGAAACTGGGAGCCTGGGCCTCCTTTCCTTCACCTAGATAAATAAAAGACGTGTAGATGATTAATTATTCATTCGTGAGGTCATTCTTTGTCTCATTATATATATATATAGGGCAAAATCCATTTTATCACTTGTGGCAGCGGCCCAGAGTACTTTTACTCCCTTTTCTTCTAAAAATAGTCACATGTCCCTCCATGTGATTTTAGACTAAATTGCAACACTAACTCCATTAACGGTAGTGATAAAAAGACAAACCCTTATTCTTCCTTCTCTACTTCTCATTGTCTTCATAAAAAAAGAAATCAAATTGATCTCCATAATCACAAATAACCAAGCCAAACTTTAAAAAAAAAAATAAAAAAATAAAAATCCTAATTTAAATACCAATTAAAAACTTTATTTGCCCCCATGGCATAATGATAAAGCTTCTAATGCATCTTACATTTTTGCCAGCATTTACTGTTAAGATAATTGGAAGCAAAAATATAGTGCAGTTGGTTCCAAAATTGTGCCAAAACTGTGTTAGTTAACATCTTAGACACCAGTGTAGAAAACATGTTAAACAAGATCCATTTTTGGTTTAGATTTTAAAACTTCCATCTCACTCTTCCTCCTACAACATAATAATAATAATAATAATAATAATAATAATAAATAAATAAATAAAATAACCTTCTTGCTGAAAAAACTATCATGAATTAAACACAATAATCACACAGAGTGAATCCCAAAATAAATGGCATAATTATTAATAATGCTTGAAATCCTTCAAAATCCTACCTATGATACAAGACAAAGATTTATTAAGTGCATTTACATGTGCTATTGATGGAGTAGTATAACAGCCAACTATTTAATACATTCAAAAAACTTAGGTTACAAGAATTTCTCATATAACAAAATGGTGATCTCTTCATTTCAATGCCATTTCCAGTGTATACCTATTTATGTCATCATCCCAGTTGGTGACAGAGTCTTTACCTCTGACTGGCGAGGCAGTTGTACAGGATCTGCAAATTTATGAAGCAACAATGATAGAGACCACTAATTTTGGAGGTCTAAAAAGACCACTAATGATATGACACTCAATAAAAAAAAGGAAAAAAATACAACACCAAGGCCAAAACATCAAATCATTCCTGGTGGGGCCCACTGCCACATCATTAGTGATAGCACTAATTAGTGCTCTCACTCATTTTCCTTTATGAAGCGCAAAGTGTGGCCAGTGTACAAATGGCCGATATACCAAAAAAGTGAGAGGGGGAGGGGGCGGGGGAGGTGATGGGGGAGGCAGTGACGGGGGAGTTTGGGGAAGGGGGCAGAGAGTTGGTGGGGAAGTGACAAGAGGGGGTGGTTGGGAGTGGTGGAAGGAGTAGGTGAGGTAGGGTTTGGGTTTTGGACAGGGTTTGAAGGTACAAAAAGAAGATAAAGAGAAAACAAAACTCCATTTCTAAGAACTCGCGCCCCTGTAATCAGATATTCCTCTCCTTTGAATTTTTTTTTTTTTTTTTTTATGATCTCCTCACCTTTGAAATTGAGTGCACCATTTTCGCTGCCCGGCCCAAACAGAACTCGTGTGGTAACATGCTTTTTTATTAATTTTTTGATTTTTTTACTAAAATATGATACAAAAAAATTAGTATATTTAAGATAATTTTTTAAATTTTTACGAAAAGATATGCAAAAGGTAGAGAGAAAAAAAAAATCTTTGACTTTTTAGTATAAATTGTTGACTTTTTAAACAATTTTTTGACATTTTGACTAAAAAAATCACTTGCCAAACGAGGCCTTAATCTAGGTTTTTTTGACTTGTTTATCATTTTGAGTATATTTTGAATGGTAATTTGAAAAAAAATATACAGTGTTTTGAGAGTAATTATAATCCTAAATAATTTAATATTGAGAAATTAAACGTATTTAATAATTTTTTTGAGTACAAATCAGTGTGTTTGGTTTGAGTTTTTTAAGGCCAAGTTTGGCATATTGTAAAAAAGTCAAAAAGTTACTCAAAAAGTTAAAAAGTTAACACTATTCACCAAAAGTCAACAATTACGGCTGCACAACTCTCAATCCTAATTTTTCCCTACAAATCAATTTTTACAATTTTTTATTACACATTTTTCAAAAAAAAATCAAAAAGTTAACCCAAACATCCATATTTTCTTCCTCAATTTTTTAGTCCAAAAAGATAAAAAGTGCACTTATTTAGGACACCCCAAACAACCCCTAAATTAAGTTTTTTGAAAATTTATTTTTTTATTTTTGGTGTTTTTTTGTTTTTAGTAAATATTTTTAAAATTTTAAGCATTTTTTTTACTTTTTTAGATGCACCTTACTTAAATGTATCTAAAAAGTAAAAAAAATTGTGAAAAAATATTTTAAAAAATTAATAAATACAAAAAAATACAAAAAAAAAATGTACTGAATTCTCGTTTTTTTTTTTTTTTTGTATTTTTGGTATTTAATGAATTTTTAAAAGGTTTTTTTCACAATTTTTTTACTTTTTAGGTATATTTATGTTAGATATATCTAAAAATTAAAAAGATTGCTTAAAATATTTTAAAAAATTCATTAAAAACAAAAAAAAAAACACAAAAAATAAAAAAGTAAAATTTTCTGAAGACTGTTTTCAAAAAAACGAAACCAAATAAGTTGATAAAATTTCCAATCTGCAAAGTCGATGTTGGGATTGATAGCCCATTCGGACTAGCATGAGTTTTGAACAAGGAGATTATAGCAAAGACTTCCGAGGGTTGAGTTTCAAAATTAGTGGGAGGAATTAGCTTAGAAAAAGATTCACTGTGTTTGGTTTTAATTTTTTAGATTCAATTTTTAAAAAATTGAGTTTTTTGCTTTTTATTTTTTGTATTTCATATATTTTTGTTTTTAGCAAATATTTTTAAAATTTTAAACAATTTTTTACTTTTTTAGATGCACCATAAGGAGGCGGAAGCGGAAGTAAGAAGGCATTTATACAATTGATGAACAAAAGCATGAATAATATGCACACAAAATAATTAATTACTCAAACTAACATTTAATCAAAAAACAACTTACAGTTGTTTAATTGAATAAACACTGAGTTGCTTCAAAATACATAGTTTAGCCAAGAAAACAAGAAAAATTGACTAGTTGACTAGGTGTTGGTTCTCACTCAGATAGTTTCTACCAACTCCTGGTTACAAATGAATTAACCATTACAATTTATAGCAGGAACATTAACTATGCAGCATGTGACTTGGTTGATCATGAGAGCAGCTGGCAGCACATTGGCAAAAGCAGGTTGTCGGATGTTTTCGGCTGATTGACAAAAGTTGAAGCAGCTTTTAGTAGATTGATTGACTGATGGACAGTAAAAGTGAATAGTGACTTTTTACTATTCATTACTTTCGGTGGAGATTTAACCGATGGAGTCAATATAAATACAAAATGGCAGCTTTTCTAAAAAGAGTATTGATTGAAGCCAATTTGTAATTATATGGAATCCAATGCAGAGCTTACTAGGCATATGGGTCCTGAGCATCTTGGAACTCGGGTCCATATGGGTTATTAGTGGTTGAACCTTCAGAAAAGCTTGAACTGTCTGAACTCTCTTCTGAGCTGGTGTTATCCGAATCTGATTGGGCTTGGGCCTGATTAACTAGTAGACGAGCCATTTTGAGCAGCTTATCTTTAGATGACTTCGATTTAACTTTGGGCTGAGCCTGTGATGCATGAATTGGAGACTTAGTTTTGGACTTTGATTTAGCAGATATGGATTGTGTTTTATCCTTTGACTTGGGTTTAACAGTGCTGGGCTTTACTGTTTCTGATTTAATCTTTGACTTGGATGACTTGGGCTTGGAAAAACTGGAGGTTGGGCTTCCAAGGTTGACTGTAGGAAGTTGGCTTCTTTGAGTTACTGAAGCAGTTGGGTTCTGTTGAGTTTTAACCATAGCAGGTGTAGGAGCATGAACATTAATCGAGAACTCAGTTTGAACAATTTCAACAATGCGGAAAAGTTTGTAGTTATCCCACCAATTAACCATATGTATCTTTTGAACCACATCATCAGCAATGCCGTATTGCCATTTGAATATCCAAGGGACTTTGTATTTGGATATAAAAATAAGCAATTTAAGGAATTTCTTCTGTTGTGGGGTGAATGAGAAAACAGTTGAAAAGTAGTTAACCTATTCAATCACGATTGCTGGGAAGATATCTGTAATGGCGCCATATTGAGTCTACTATCGCAGAAACCAAGAAGGCAATTCTGATTTGAACTTTTGATCAAATTGGATGAACTAGGAGTGACTGAAGTTTTCATTTTGATATAAAAATATTTTAAACTAGGCATCAATATAGTCATAATAACTGAGAGGGTAATTTTTGGGAAAAATTGGGCCGAGCTGTGATTTGTGCTCTATGGCCCAAAGTGTGAAGGAATCGGTAAAAAACCGTAATGTTACTCCGGCCCAGGAAAAGTGTAGTTACTTCGGACCAGGAGAAGTGTAGTTACTCCGGACCAGGAAAAGTGTAGTTACTCCGGCCCAGGAGAGGTATGGTTACTCCGGCTCATGAATATGTAAAGCAACTCCGGTTCGATGGCAACTTGAAGTAAGTCCGGCCTTACATTTAGTCCGGTCGTGACACATTATGGATAGATCGGTCAGAGCTTGCTACTTGGAAGCTTGGTCTAAACACACCATGGTTGAACCTGAGAAAACCGAGGTAAGGAGGAGTAGAGAGAGAACCGAGCTAAGAGTAGTTCGGCCTACTCTGTGGCTCAGCATAGCCAGTTTTACTTCGGTCGTGCGATAGTTCGGCCATAGTGAAAACCATCCCACTTGGTTTGAGCAGTGGGGGGGGGTGTAAAAGGATAAGCATTATCCTTTAGGAGTATGAATCCTAGAAGGACTCTACATGGAGGATTAAAAGTCCTACTAGGATTGTGCCACTCAAAATATATAAAAGCTCACAAGCATCACCTTGGGGGAGGTAACAACATAACACAACATACAATTTTGCTTCTTGAATACATTGAGCTTTGTCTATTTGTCAAGTTTTCTGACTTAGGCATCGGAGAGGTTTCCGGCACACACCCGCCGGCTAGCTCACGTTTGTATTTTCAGGTGACAAAGCAACGCCGTACGGAGGAGCGCGGACTTAGTCAACAGGATTATACGAGGAGAATTATTTCCTCCCCGTACAATTGGCGCCGTCTGTGGGAAGAACAGACAAAAACAAAAAACCTCTTGACTAAGCTTCTCCTTTGCTCATTCAATGGCACACATTGAAGACATGCCGCAGTCCGCCATCGACGGACTAACTCCAGAAGGGGGCGCAAGGCGTGAAGGATTACCTGCTGTCCCTCCCATGGCGGACTTGGAACCCCAAAGACATACCTCCAGGAGGGATACTAGGGGAAGACGGACTCACAGCCCCCGTCAGTCCCATTCTCAAAGTCCCGACAGACAAAGACGGAGGATTGACTCTCAAGCTCTGGAAGATCGCGTGAAAGAGCAAGATGAATTGATAAAGAAGATGGCGGCGGACATTGAGGCCTTGAAACGCCAGATGAAGAAAAAAGAAGTGGCGACAGGAGAGGGGCGCAAAAACAAGACGCCCCCTCGCCACTCAGAAAATCGTAGTAGGAATACTACACCCTCACAAGGAGAAAGCAGAAGCCTCAGGACAGGCGACACTCAATCCTTGTCTTCCAGAACTCGTCACTCTAGGTCTGAGAGGACAAGATCTGGGAGATCATACACGGAAGGAAGCACGTATTGGCCTTCACATTCACACCAAACCAGATCTAGACAGACAGAGCTGCCCCGGTCATCCGACTTACGAACCGTGCTCGAAGAGAAAGCACGATGCAAGGAGGATGCCAAGGCAAGGGATCCACATAGAGTTTCAGCCTTGCAACGGTTGGCTCCTCGGACGCATGGAAACGTCGAGGTTGGAATGCCAATACCGCGCCCTGCCTACGAACCGACGGACAAGGCATTAGCAAGACTGCAGACTTCACCGTTTGTTCCAGCGATCGAAAACGCGACCCTACCATCAGGCTTCCTTCAGTCAAAATTCACTACATATGAAGGGAAGACGGACCCGTACTCACACTTGAGCCACTTGAGCCAAGTCATGGCCGTATACAGGTGAAACGAGGCCTTGATGTGCATACTCTTCCCATCAAGCCTTGGCGACCTAGGCTTGACTTGGTTCGAAAAGCTCCCAGAGGGCAGCATAGCCTCCTGGGCTCAACTGGCAGAAGCATTTGTAACAAGGTTTCGAACAAACACTAAAACACCGGTGGAGATAAACCAGTTACTCTCCATCGACATGGGGGATAAAGAGACCCTCAGATCCTACAACAGTCGCTACTGGGAAACATTTAATCAGATTGGGGACTACCCCACTGTAACATGCCCGCGGGGGACCTCGCTACAGTTCGGACTCGACTTGTAGTCACGGTTCTAAATCTGAACCAAAGAGTCCAAATCCGGCAAATCGTTTTGAGAAAACAGATTTTTGAAAGAAGTGCCAAACATGGACTGCTTTGCCAGATACAGAGTCGCCACCTAAATATTTTATTTTGGGAAATTTAGGAAACCCTGACTCGGTGCCAAAAGGCCACGTGTCCGTCATCACCAAAGTTGCCTCGGCTCGGGAACTTGGGTACGATTGGGGAAGGTCACTTCGTGAGCACCCCCGCTCGCCCGATCAAAGATCGGCCTCTACTAACCATGATATCTATTTTTTGGAAACATTGTATGTTCTTAATCCGGTTATTAGCCTAGGTTACTATGTGATGTGCACAACATACAAGTATAGACTGGATCGCCTGAATTGGAACAAAATATTTCATGTTCGTTTATTTGAAAGATGGTTTGCTACTCGCAAGTAGGCTTAAAATGCAGATTTTGCCACCCGCAGGTGGGCTTAGGAAAAGATATTTTTGCCACTATCTAGTGGGCTTAAAACAAACATTTGATGAATTGTCCCAATCCAAGTAACTCAACCTTCACCCACAGGCATTCAGGCAGATATATCACATAAGCATTTAGCCTCATGGCAAGCATGCTATTCATGGCATTCACTCACACGCATGCAAGGATGCTAAAGCATAAAACTTACCGAGTACTCCAAGCCAAAATAGAAACTTCATTAGAAATCCATGCATGAATCCTAAGTATACAGAAATGCCTAATGCAACACATGCAAAAATGCAAATATAGCAGGCTCGGCTATTCTAAACATGGCATATGGGATGCAATAACTAACATGTATTCAATTTGGAATTGAAATACAAATGCAGTTAGTATGATGCGCCGAGCCCGGTGCATGCAATACAGATGAATGAATGCAAACATGCTATCATACTGTATGCAAATTGAAACATGCCCTAATCTAGCCATCATAAACGGATAAATAAAAGGGAAGAAAGACGTGGGGTTGGAAGACATACATCACACTCACGCACACTTATTACAGTTTTGCCCTCGCGCAGAGGGTCCAAATAAATAATATACAGTCCCGAATAAATATTACAGTCCAAATAATGTACAAATTCCTAATTAATTTAACAAATTAACTAAGAAAGCTTAATAAAACTGGCATGCAAGCCAGGGACTGCCTTGCTTCGGATGGATGATGCATGTCCGGGTTGTCTTGTACGGAAATCCACCGGGATGCCCCAATTAGCCTCTGTTTAGCAGTTATTCTTGGAAAGCGTGCCGAGCTCCGAAAAGTTGTTGATTCTTCATTTTGCTATAACAGAGAACAGGAAAGGGGCATAGCAATGTATTTTCACAAATATATGCATACCTCGATCCTCGTGCCACCAATCACGCATATCGAGGCATGATGGCCGAGGAATCGAATTGCACAATTCAATATAGAATGAATGCACATATAAACACGAAAAGACCTAACTCCATCATGGGTGATCCGGAGTGTCGGTGACTTGGAAATTGAGATGCATTCTGTCACTCGGAGTACGAAACGCACCTCGTTTCCCGTGTCCGGGCTAACTCCTATTCCGAACGCAATGCAATATGCATGACATGCATGAAATACAACTAAGATACAATCCTAACATGCACAATGCTATGAAAATGAGATGTCTCGAAATGCGTGCACACGGGTACGCAAACCGAGAAAATGATAGACACAATGCAAATGACATGGAAATGGCATATAGAATGCAACATGGACTTATACTAACATGAGAGAGCCTCAACCACACTCACATAAGAGGCAGATGAATGAAAATGAAGTGCCTCGAAATACGTGCACACGGGCACGCAAACCGAGGCAATGGCATATGCAATGCAATGACATGGAAATGGCATATAGAATGCAACATGGACTTATACTAACATGAGAGAGCCTCAGCCACACTCACATAAGAGGCCGATGAATGAAAATGAAGTGCCTCGAAATGCGTGCACACGGGCACGCAAACCGAGACAGTGGCATACGCGATGCAAATGACATGAAATGGCGTGCAAACATGTTAATGGATTTTCAACAATGAAATGTGGGGGAAAACGGTCCCAAAATGAGGCGAAAACACACCCGATGCACGGAATAGTCCTGAAACACGAATTTTGGCACCCGAAATGGCCTATAGCTATACCAAACATGCAAAATTGGTACATGGAATGTAAAGACAGAAGCAAGGCAGTCCCAAAATAAGCATTTTACTAGTACAAAACATGCCCAAACAGAAAGCAAAGATAGGGCAAAATTAGCATGCGAAAATGGCCCTAACATGAGATTATGAAGCAACTCGCAACTGCTAATTCCAAATGAGTTAGGACCCTTCAACAACATTGAAGAGGGGCCCAAAATATGATGTTTTCCAGAACTGTAAAAACCCTAAAAACAAACACAAGTATGGCTGCACCCCAATGCAAGAAAAAGGGCTAAAAGGTGGCCAAAGAGGCAAGTGGTATATGCAAAGCCCAAAATGAAAAATTCCCTTCTACAATATTGAAGAGGGACCAAAAATATGCATGTTTACAGAACTATAAAAACTCCAAAACCGTATAAAAACATGCTAGAAATGCAATGCAAAATGAGGCTCAAAAGTGGCTATAACACAAAGTATACACAATATTCCACAAACGGCCAAAGACCCTTAATAAAACATGAAGAATGGGCCAAGATAAGACTATTTTCAGAACTGTAAAATGGCCAAAAACAAAAGCATGATAGGCTGCCAAAACATGCAAGAATGGGGACCAAAAGAGAGATATAACATGAAGTGGCATATGGAGGTCCCAAATCATGAAAGGCCCTAAATGAAACATGAAGAATGGACCAAAATGAGACTATTTTCAGAACTGTAAAATGGCCAAAAACAAAAGCATGATAGGCTGCCAAAGCATGCAAAAATGGGACCAAAAAAGGAGTATAAAGGTAAGTACAACATGGAAGTCCCAAACAGTGTTGAGCCCTTCTTAAATGTTGAAGAGGTGCTCAAAATAAGCCTATTATCAGTTTACAATATGCTCCAAAATAAATCACACACAAGCTAAAAATATCATGCAAGAAAATGACATTTTAGAGGGATAATGAAACAAGTGCAAGATGGAGGGCTCAAACAGGGTTGAGCCCTTAATGAGACATGAAAATGAGCTCAAAAGAAGGCCACTTTCAGTTATGGACAGAGCTCAAAGCAAAAAGCATAGATGGCTAAGAAATATTGCAAAGAAAAGCTCAAAAAAAGGGGAAATGGCAACTCACCCTTGGAGACAAGTCTTTTGTTGCTTCTTGGACCAATTTTGATGACTCTAAGTTGCTGGAATTCTTCCTCTTGCTGCTGGAATGGAGTGGTGGTGGTAGAGCTTGGTGGTGATGAAGAAAACAAGGTGTAGGACTTAAGGATTTTTAGGAAAATGAGGAAGATGGAGGGAGATATGTGTATTGAGGCTTGAAGAAAATTTTTTCCAACCCCAAAATATGATGTTGCCTGCTGGTTATAAGGACCAAAAAGGAGGTGTAAAAGTGGGGGAAAAGGAGGCCAACTTTCCCCCACAAAATATCCCCCGGATACTGATATTTTCTGGGGGATAAAGCCATACAGCTGTAAAGTGAACAGTGTGAGGATTACGGCCGGCCAAGTATTTTGGTTGCAGGTGGCCGGCCGGCCACACCCCCTAGCCGGCCGGCTAGGGGTCAAAAGGGTCAAGCTGGTTTAGTGGCCGGCCACCACATGATGGTGTCCTCCCATGTGTCCTTAACACAACCCTGTGGTTAAAAGTCTAAGAAAATGGCTCAAGGGTGTTCAACATTAGCTCGGAAAGAGGGGTTCAAAAGGGTCAGGTGAAATTACTGGCCGGCCACCAACTTTTAGGATCCTCCCAAGTGTGTACATCACAAATATGTGGTTGAAAGTTCAAGAATGTGGCTCCAAGGTGTTCAACATTAGCCCGGAAGGAGGGGTTCAAAAGGGTCAGGTGGAATTACTGGCCGGCCACCAACTTTTAGGATCCTCCCAAGTGTGTACATCACAAATATGTGGTTGAAAGTTCAAGAAAGTGGGCCCAAGGTGTTCAACATTAGCCCGGAAGTGTGAAAAATGGGCATCGGAGGGCGAAAATGGAACATAACTGGTTGCCAAGATAATTGCTGGCCTCCTACCCTTCTACGGCCTTCCCAGTGATAAAACAGAGGTACCTGCCAAAAATGAACGAAAACCGTTGCAAAACGAATGTTCGGGGGCCAAAACGCGCAGTTCGAGGTCCCGAAAATGGGCTGTTAAGCACCGAAAGTGGCGTTCAGCCACGAAATGGGTTTCTCAGACCCCAGTGTCCCTCAAAAGGGAGAAAATAGGAAGTATGCCAAAGATCAGAGCAAATGGAGATGGTTAAGCGGTCCCGAATCGAGGCACATGGCCAACGATCCCGAAAACCGGGAACCGGACTCCGAAATGGGCAAAATGGCCTACGGCCACAAAATGTAGCCCACGGCCACTGAGAGATGGTCTACGGGACCTCTCCCTCTCCTCAGGAAAAGAAACAGAGAAAACCGAGTCTGGTTCGCAAACCGAGGCAAGGCACAAAAGAGGGTTCGGAAGTCCGGAGGCAGGGCTCGCGGCCGTGACTCTGAAACTTCTGAACGAGCACATTATGCAACATCACCAAGCGCTCAATCAGTGACGTCTGAGTCTTAAGGTCGGTCAAAAATGGGGTGTCTACAGTTGCCCCTCTTTGACAGAACTCGAAAGTCACAAGTGACAGGAGTGAATGTCAAAGCCCAGAGACGACCCATTTTTGGCAAGGCCGAAGACTTAGACAAACGTACAAAGTAAAATAGAGATGTGCCCGCAGGCAGGCCCGCAGGCAGGGGGGGCAAAATGCAAAGCGATATGCAAGAAGCCCAACATAACTCAATGATCATGCAAATGCAGCAAGCTGTAATGAAGCAAGTATTCGCAAATAGATGCAACAGTTTTAAGCAAGAATGCAAAGCAACAACTACATTTCATGCAGTTAAGAATGCGGAGGATTATTCAATCCCCGCCACGTCTCACACGGAGAAGATACGATACCTGCGTGATTCGTCTGGTCGCACCAGCCTCAATTGAACCATACATACAATATCGTGCCTGCAAAAGAGAGAAATTGCAACAAGTACAATATGCTACCAACATATATTCAATGTGATTCTGGAAGTTTGACACACGCAGTGCCTATGAGTGAACGCATCATAATGCAAGAGTGGAACATGCGTGACAACGTATGCTCAAGCATAGAGGTATGCCAATATCAAGAAATGTGCATAAAAATGTAAGTATGCTCATGAGAATGCAAGTTATGTGCATGATAGTACAAAACGAGCATAAATCAGGGTGCCCGTTTGTCGTGAAATAACGAGCACGGAAATGCGTGTTTCGGCGAAGGCAACTCGATCACGGCCTCCGATCCGCTTCCCGGAAAGGCTACGACTCATTAAAAAAGGATACACTTTGATTTTGATGAATGATGATGAGACACATGTCAGATCTTGAAGCTGAAGTTCCGGCGGAGCAATTTCGCGACCGGAAGTGTACTTTTCTTGAACTTTTCCAGGTCCCGGGAACAGTGAGCTAAAGCCCAGTAAATAACACAATGCGTAAAGGGGTTAAGAATGAATGTCCTTACAGTAATGAAAACAGTTCGTTAAATCAGTATTTCAGTCGTTCAGTCGATATAGTCATATGTGGTACATCCATTAGCATAACAGTACAGTAAACAGTAGGTCTTAAAAGACCGAACAGTAAATGATGGCCATCAGTCAGTAACAGTAGTGGTTCCAACGAGGGAACCGACAGAGATCTCTGTAACAGTAACAGTAAACAGTAGTTGCTAAGGATGCCACAATACAGTTCAGAATATAGGACATACATTCATTCAATTAACAGTAACAGTTCAGAAAGCAGTACAGTTCAATTGTTCAGAAGATAATCATTTTGAACATATCTTTACACAGTTGTTACTCACAGAGTTCTGGGCTACAGCAAAACTAGAGCGCGTCCCCAGTCGCCAACCCTACACAGTTACAGATCGAACACACACACTAAGCTACACAGTTGGGAAAGATAATAACTTAATCCCTAATGCCTCGGTGTGGTTCTACATCTATATCCTCATTAAGATGCCTTAAACTAGGCCTAATAATGCCTAGGATGAGATGAGGATGCAAAGATGCACTTTAAAAGCATTTTCAGAATTTTCAGAAAACAGGGGTCGCGCTCGAGCGTATGTTACACCGCTCGAGCGGACATGCAGACAAAGGTTTCCGCTCGAGCATATAATTACCCGCTCGAGCGTTCTGCAAAACAGTCAAAAGTGCTGGATAGGTGAAAATCACGCTTGATTAGGCGCTCGACACCCGCTCGAGCATGAGACACAATGTCCCGCTCGAGCGTCAATTATTCCGCTCGAGCGGAATTCAAAACAGAACAAAATGCTGGGAGCACGATTTCCACGCTCGAGCGCCAGTCACCCCGCTCGAGCGTGAGTCCAAATTCTGGAAATTCCAGATTTGAACCTCAAGCTCAAAACCAAGTTTTTAAACCATAAATTCGATCCTCTTGGGCCAATTTTGCAGAAGACACATCAAAACTCCTACTCTAATATGATTCAAAGCTCAATTTGTAAAATCGAAGCCCAAGGGTGTTTCAAACAACTCAATTCAAACCAATTTTCATGAATATGGAGAACATGCAAACATGCATGAATTTAAACCACTTCAAAGCTTTAAATACAAGCTCAAATGAGCTAACTCTTACAAAAATAAGATGAAAACATGGTTCATGACCAAAACATGGACATGCATGTGGCAAATTCATGAAGAACAAGCTCTAAGATGCAAGAGTATGCCATGCAAGCAATGATTAAGCTTCAATTCAACACTTTCGAACCAATTCATGACTTAACTCTTTATTCTACCATGATCCATGCTAGAAGGAACTTAAATACACAATAAAGAGGATGAAATTCATACCTAGGTTCCTCAATTACAAGTCTAGAGGCTCAATTATGCACTTAAGCTTTCAATTCTTCAAGATTCAAGCCAAAACTCTTAAGAACAACTCAACTCTCTCTCACTCTCTATCTCTCTTGGTCGGCAAAACAATGAAAATGGCTGATGAATTGTGTTGGTCAAGTGTTGTACAAGGCTCCATATGTGTTAGGTAGTGGCCACTAAGTGGCACTAATGGTAAATAAGTGTAACAATGCAATTTAACTCATTTTAATCTAATTTAATCATACCTAATCAGTTTTCAGGTAATTACACCATAAAATCACATAAATCACGATGATCATAAAACACTAATCGGTTTCCGGTTCGGCCGCCGATAAGGCCTTTAATTCGCAATTTAACCATAAAAACACGAACAGATCTATTAACAATCAACAGATAGACAATGCATTTAAACAGACACAGTCAATCAATCAGTTTCAGATTTCAGTCAGTCAGTTCAGTATTTCAATCAGTTCAATTACTTCAGTTATTAATCACAATCAGTCTCAGTTTATTCAGTTCACTTATAAGTCATAATCAGTTTCAGTTTAACGCTAATCAGTGGTTATTCGGTAAACAGTGACGAGGGTTGTTACAGTCTCCCCTCCTTAAAAAGAGTTTAGTCCTCTAAACTCGAGTTACCTTCATTCTGGAAGAAAACAGGGTTCAGTGGGAACAGTTCAGGATATCTTTTAGCCATGTCATCTTCCCTTTCCCAAGTGGCATATACGCCACCGTGGTTTTGCTAGTCAACTTTCACTAACAGAATCTCTTTGTTTCTCAACTTCTTGATCCGTCTGTTTACAATCTGTATAGGCCGTTCCTCGTAAGTGTAGTTGTCACTCAGCACTACACAAGTCGGCTCTATTACATGGAAAGGATCCCGGAGGTAATCCCTCAACATAGAAATGTGGAAGACGTTGTGCATATGCTCCATTTCAGGAGGAAGCGCAACTTGATACGCCGCCGGATTGATTTTCTCAATAATCTCATATGGTCCGACGTATCTCGGCGCTAATTTGCCTTTGACTCCAAAATGAGTTTGGCCTTTCATCGGTGTCACTTTCACAAACACGTGATTACCCACTTCATATTCTCTATCCCGTCTTCTGACATCAGCATAACTTTTCTATCTGCTCTGTGCGATTTTCAGTCTATGTTGTATTAGTTTCACTTTCTCAGTTGTTTCGTATACAATCTCAGGCCCAAGCAAAGGCCCATTTCCAACTTCTGCCCAGCAAATCGGAGATCTACATTTTCTGCCATACAATGCCTCGAAAGGCGCCATACCAATACTTGAATGATAGCTGTTGTTGTAGGCGAATTCAGCCAATGGCAAATGGCTTTCCCAGTTTCCCTGAAAATCAAGGACACACATTCTCAGTAAATCCTCCAGAGTCTGGATGGTCTTTTCTGACTGGCCATCGGTCTGAGGATGATAAGCACTACTCAGTCTCAATTCAGTACCCAACGCAGTCTGTAAGCTTTGCCAAAATCTCGATGTAAACTTCGAATCCCTGTCAGAAACAATGGACACAGGCACTCCATGCAGTCTAACAATTTCATCAATATAGAGTATAGCCAATTTGTCCGCATTATAAATTGTCTTAACAGGTAAAAAGTGAGCAGATTTAGTCAGCCTATCAACAATAACCCAAATTGAGTCCATACCTTTACTGGAGCGAGGCAATCCCACAATAAAATCCATGGTGATATGTTCTCATTTCCACTCCGGTATGGGTAAGGGATGCAATAAGCTTGCGGGTCGTTGATGTTCGACTTTAACTTGTTGGCAATGAAGACATTTCGATACAAAATCAGCAATTTCTTTCTTCATTCCCGGCCACCAGAAATTCAGTTTTAGGTCTTGGTACATTTTCGTATTCCCTGGATGGATAGAAAATTTTAAATTGTGGCCCTCTTGCAGAACTCTTCTTTTCAATTCAGAGTCATTTGGTACACACAGTCTTTCTTGAAATTTCAGTACATTACTTTCGAATTTGAAACCCGGTCTGGGTTTAGTTTCCCTTTCTTCGATGATCTTCTTCAAGAAGTCATCCAGTTGTTGTTTCTCTTTAATCTCTTCAATTAGTGCTGGTTGAACAAAAATAGTAGCTAAGGTTCCACCTTGTTCTCGTAAAACAATTTCAATTTCAGATTTTTCAAGGTCACAAAGTAGTTCTTTCTGCCCGGTGAGCAAACAGGCTAAATTTCCAATCGATTTTCGGCTCAGTGCATCGGCAACGGTGTTGGCTTTTCCCGGATGGTACAAAATCTGCAGGTCATAGTCTTTAATTAGTTCTAGCCATCTCCGCTGTCTCATGTTCAATTCTTTTTGTGTGAAGAAATATTTCAAACTCTTGTGGTCGGTATATACTTCACATGTCGCCCCATACAGATAGTGACGCCAGATTTTCATTGCAAATACTACTGCAGCAAGTTCCAGATCATGGGTCGGGTAGTTCTTTTCGTGCGGTCTCAGTTGTCGGGAAGCATAAGCAATAACTCTCCCATTCTGCATTAAAACACACCCCAAACCCTTATGAGAAGCATCACTAAATACAGTATAACCATCCGTACTTGAAGGTAGGGTAAGAACCGGTGCAGTCACAAGTCAAGTTTTCAACTCTTGGAAAGCAGATTCCCTTTGGTCAGTCCAGTCAAACGATATCCCCTTCTGAGTTAACTGAGTCAACGGTAAGGCAATTTTGGAGAAATCTCTGACAAATCTTCTGTAATATCCGGCTAGTCCCAAAAAGCTTCGGACTTCTGTCACGTTCGTTGGTCTAGGCCAATTTACTACAGCTTCAATTTTCTGCGGATCAACGGAAATTCCATCTTTGCTAACAACTTGCCCCAAAAACATAACATGATCAAGCCAAAATTCACATTTAGACAGTTTAGCATAAAATTTCTGTTCTCTTAGGGTCTGTAGGGCAAGTCTCAGATGATGTTCATGTTCTTCTACACTTTTGGAGTAAATCAGTATGTCATCAATGAATACAACAATAAAGTCATCAAGGTATGGTTTAAAGATTCCGTTCATGAGGTCCATAAATGCAGCAGGTGCATTGGTAACTCCGAAAAGCATAACTAAAAATTCGTAATGTCCATACCTCGTTCGAAAAGCAGTTTTGTCAATGTCTCCTGGTTTAACTTTCAACTGATGGCATCCTGATCTGAGGTCGATCTTAGAGAACACTTGAGCACCCTGTAACTGATAAAATAAGTCATCAATACGTGGCAATGGGTATTTATTTTTCACAGTTACCTTGTTTAGTTCACGGTAGTCAATACACAGTCTCAGTGAGTCGTCTTTCTTTTTCACAAATAAAACAGGAGCGCCCCATGGCGAAGTGCTAGGCCTGATGAACTTTTTGTCTAACAGTTCTTGCAGTTGCACTTTTAGTTCTTTCAGTTTAGTTGGAGCCATTCGATAAGGAGCTTTAGATACTGGCTACGTTCCCGGAATCACATCAACGGTGAATTCAATCTCCCTGTCAATCAAATCCCCTGACAGATTATCTGGAAAAACATCTGGGAATTCTCTGACTATAGGAATACTGTCCACGTTAGCATTATCATCAGTAGATACAGTCAATACAGAACACAGATACCCCTTACACCCCTTTCTAATCAATTTAATAGCTTTCACAGATGAAATCAAATACGAAGGAGGTACTACTCTAACCCCATTAAACACAAATTCGGGTAAACCCGGTGGACGGAAAACTACTTGTTTCGTTACACAGTCTATGGTAGCAAGGTATTTCGTTAACCAGTCCATTCCCAATATTACATCAAAATGATCAATGTTTAATGGCAGTAAGTCAATAAACAAATGTACATCTCCAACAATAATTTCACAAGCAGGGTACATATATGCACAGGTCATAGATTTCCCAATGGGTGATGATACAACTAACAGATAGTTCATGGGTTCTAATGGTCTATTCAGTTTTCGCGAAAAAGCATGCGACACATATGAATGCGTAGATCCCGAATCAATCAGTACATAAGCATTTTGAGTACAAATAGAGAGAATACCTGACACAACGGTCTCGGTATTCTGCACGTCTCCCGGTACTAGGGCGAACACTCGGCCCTGCCTCATGGGCTCTTTCCCGGTAGCTTTGGGGTTCGGTTTTGGTGTAACTGTTGATGCTGCTACGCTTGGTGCAGCTTTACTATTGGCTTGTGGAGCAGAGGGGCAGTCTTTAACCATGTGGCCCACTTTGCCACACCTGTAACAGGCTCTAGATATTTTGTAACAGACCCCTTTGTGCTTCTTGCCACACTCAGAACAGGGTGGTATGAAACCACTCCCTTGGCTGGGGCTAGTTGTTGACCCCGTATTCTGTTTCTTGTTCAATGGGTTATGCTTGCCTTTCTTGAATTTAAAACCCTGCCTTTTTCCACGCCATTCAGACGCTGGTGTTTCAGTTTTCAGTGCCTCGATGTTCGATTCAGCCATCAAGGCTCGGTCAAGAACATTTACATAGTTCGGTAGCTTCAAAACATTAATTCTGTCCAGTATTGCAACATTAAGGCCGCCTTCAAACTTCGTGGCCTTCTTGTAATCAATGTCCACCATGTGTGGTGCATAACGGGCAAGTTCAGTAAATTTTGTTTCATATTTAGCAGCAGACATTGTGCCCTGTCTCAGCTGTTCAAATTCAGTCACTTTTCTATCCCTAACACACTGAGGGAAATACTTTTTAAAGAAGGCTCCTTTGAATTGAGCCCAAGTCATAACAGTAATTTCATTACGGATAAGCATCCATCACCTTCTAGCTTCTTCCTACAGAGTAAAGGTGGCCAACAATACCTTGTGTGCTTCAGAGCACGGGAACACCTCAAATAATTTTTCAGTCTCAAGAACCCATGTTTCAGCTTTTAACGGTTCAAGGCCTCCCTGAAAGGACGATAGTTTCATTTTGCTGAACTTATGGGTGAGAACAATTATGTCCCCATCATTAACATTCACATTCTGTTCCGGTTGTACTGGAGGAGGAGGTGAGGGATGTTGATTCTGTTGTTGATCTAATCTCTCAGTTATTAATTCCATCATTCTTTCCAGTCTTGCCATTCTTGCCTCAGAGGATGAGGATTCAGATTCATTTGCAGTTCTCGCATTATTCATTTCACTATATGCAGTTATAACAGTTATTAACATAGGCAGTCATTCATTTAAACAGATTAACACATTAGCATATATTCAGTCATGTCATAACCACACACTTATCATGCTCATGTAATGCCCTAATCACTTTTCTAGGACATCCTATAGTTCATTTGGACACGTGTGTGCGGTATAACTCGTGGTAAGTATCGCTCTGATACCACTCTGTCACGACCCAAACCCGCCCCTATGGGTTTAGCACCGTAACCGACCAATAATCTAAGATTACCGAATGCCTGCTTAACAGTAATACAGTAATACAGAGTACAGGGGCTGGCGAAAGCCAATATAGTAAATAAACAATGTCCAATGAGCTGTGACAGTCTGTATGCAAAAAGACTTTTCATTCAAATATATACAGTCAGACAAACAGTATGTACAAATATACAATCATTCAGTTCAGGGACCTAATCCCTATTAAACAGTACCGTACAGGAAACAACACAGTTACAGAGACCGAAGGGGGAAATTAAAAAGCACCCCTAAGCCAAAACTTGACAGGCTCAGAACCTCACAGTGAGGCACAGTGGTTGGCTTGACAAAACTGGAGCTTACCCCGACGCTTCTAACCACGGTTTGGTGCCTGTACACCTACATATATATATGAGTAGTGAGCTAAAGCCCAGTGAATAACACAATGCGTAAAGGGGTTAAGAATGAATGTCCTTACAGTAATGAAAACAGTTCGTTAAATCAGTATTTCAGTCGTTCAGTCGATACAGTCATATGTGGTACATCCATTAGCATAACAGTACAGTAAACAGTAGGTCTTAAAAGACCGAACAGCAAATGATGGCCATCAATCAGTAACAATAGTGGTTCTAACAAGGGAACCGACAGAGATCTCTGTAACAGTAACAGTAAACAGTAGTTGCTAAGGATGCCACAATACAGTTCAGAATATAGGACATACATTCATTCAATTAACAGTAACAATTCAGAAAGCAGTACAGTTCAATTGTTCAGAAGATAATCATTTTGAACATATCTTTACATAGTTGTTACTCACAGAGTTCTGGGCTACAGCAAAGCTAGAGCGCGTCCCCAGTCGCCAACCCTACACAGTTACAGATCGAACACACACACTAAGCTACACAGTTGGGAAAGATAATAACTTAATCCCTAATGCCTCGGTGTGGTTCTACATCTATATCCTCATTAAGATGCCTTAAACTAGGCCTAATAATGCCTAGGATGAGATGAGGATGCAAAGATGCACTTTAAAAGCATTTTCAGAATTTTCAGAAAACAAGGGTCGCGCTCGAGCGTATGTTACTCCGCTCGAGCGGACATGCAGACAAAGGTTTTCGCTCAAGCGTATAATTACCCACTCGAGCGTTCTGCAAAACAGTCAAAAGTGCTAGATAGGTGAAAATCACGCTCGATTGGGCGCTCGACACCCGCTCGAGCATGAGACACAATGTCCCGCTCGAGCATCAATTCTTCCGCTCGAGCGGAATTCAAAACAGAACAAAATGCTTGGAGCACGATTTCCACGCTCGAGCGCCAGTCACCCCGCTCGAGCGTGAGTCCAAATTCTGGAAATTCCAGATTTGAACCTCAAGCTCAAAACCAAGTTTTTAAACCATAAATTCGATCATCTTGGGCCAATTTTTCAAAAGACACATCAAAACTCCTACTCTAATATGATTCAAAGCTCAATTTGTAAAATCAAAGCCCAAGGGTGTTTCAAACAACTCAATTCAAACCAATTTTCATGAATATGGAGAACATGCAAACATGCATGAATTTAAACCACTTCAAAGCTTTAAATACAAGCTCAAATGAGCTAACTCTTACAAAAACAAGATGAAAACATGGTTCATGACCAAAACATGGACATGCATGTGGCAAATTCATGAAGAACAAGCTCTAAGATGCAAGAGTATGCCATGCATGCAATGATTAAGCTTCAATTCAACACTTTTGAACCAATTCATGACTTAACTCTTTATTCTACCATGATCCATGCTAGAAGGAACTTAAATACACAATAAGGAGAATGAAATTCATACCTAGGTTCCTCAATTACAAGTCTAGAGGCTCAATTATGCACTTAAGCTTTCAATTCTTCAAGATTCAAGCTAAAACTCTCAAGAACAACTCAAGTCTCTCTCACTCTCTATCTCTCTTGGTCGGCAAAACAATGAAAATGGCTGATGAATTGTGTTGGTCAAGTGTTGTACAAGGCTCCATATGTGTTAGGTAGTGGCCACTAAGTGGCACTAATGGTAAATAAGTGTAACAATGTAATTTAACTCATGTTAATCTAATTTAATCATATCTATTCAGTTTTCAGGTAATTACACCATAAAATCACATAAATCACGATGATCATAAAACACTAATCGGTTTCCGGTTCGGCCGCCGATAAGGCCTTCAATTCGCAATTTAACCATAAAAACACGAACATATCTATTAACAATCAACAGATAGACAATGTATTTAAACAGACACAGTCAATCAATCAGTTTCAGATTTCAGTCAGTCAGTTCAGTATTTCAATCAGTTTAATTACTTCAGTTATCAATCACAATCAGTCTCAGTTTATTCAGTTCACTTATCAGTCATAATCAGTTTCAGTTTAACGGTAATCAGTAGTTATTCGGTAAACAGTGACGAGGGTTGTTACAGATCCATAGAGAAATATCGAGATTAGAATGTTGGTGATGGAGGAGATTGTTTTGAAATAATTTGGGTGGTATACAATATGCTTCCTTTAAATCTCTTTGCAAATAGTGTTATTTTAATCACCTTCAATTTGCGCTCATCTTGATGATTTTGATAATTTGATAAATTTTGTGGAATTATTCATTGTTGATTCTTTTGATTACTCTAGTCATTTGATGAACTCTGTGTAGTTATTCTGTGTTGGAAATGTTAATTTGTCTGGCTAAATGATGTGAAAATGCTTTGTACATGGATCAAGTAGACCTTGCCAATATGCTCTGTACCAATAGTCCAGATAAACGCTTGGGCTTGGGTGAGGGGGGTAAGGTTAGTCACTGGTCATGTACTGAGTAGGATCGGGTATTTGGTCGTGGATAAATTATCATATGTCGAGTTGACTTGTTTGTGCAATTAGGTAAATTGCTTGGTATCTCGAATTGAATCGTTTGTGTAATTATTAGATCTCTGTGAATTTATTCTTTATCCGAGCTTTGTTATTCCTGTTGTATTGTACACTTCTCGAATTAATCTAATTTTCAAGTATGGAGCAAATATAGTGGCGTTTGGAGTTGAAGAATTTAAAGGATTATTTAGTTAGGGAGATTTTTGGGCTCACCACTATATATTGTTTTTAGAGACTTGTATAAATTATATTTTGGAGACATTTGTGTAATTATTTTGAAGACAATTTTGTATTTTTGAGGTTCTTAATTAGTTAGAATTTTAAATTTGAGGTTGAGTTGATTTATTAAAGGCTAAGAAATTGGGACGTTACAGAAAGGATCAAAGTGAAACATATCAATAATTTAAGAAATCAAAATGATATTTTTCAATAGTTTAAAGAGTTTGTGTAAAATAATTCTTGATTCACTTATTTTTTGTGTGATAAAAAAGTGATTCTAACCTGAACACGCCCAAGTTATATATTGAGTTGGGTTGGATTCATTTTAATGCATGATTAATTTGGTGTTGAATCTAAAATTTTAAAATCAATCTAAATTAGTTTCAAATTTAATTTCAATCCAAATCAAACCAACCAAACGCCCCTATTTGTTGGTAACGACAATCGAGTACTCCGTCGTATCAACTTCAATGGACAAAAGACAGTTGTGTGTCCCACAAATAAATGACGAGAACGCATCATTGAGAAAATAAGCGTGCGTTTGGTTGTGTTTTATAATTATGATTTGAAAGTATGAGTTGTATTTTGAATTTGTGGGATTTGAAATTATGATTTGAGTATAGAAAATTTGTTTGGTAAAGAATTTTGAAAATAGTTTTGAGAAGAGTTTTGATTTGAGTAGAAAATTGTTGATGTGACATTTGATATTTGATACAAAAATTTACAACTCATAACTAAACATACAACTCAAAATTATTTTAAAACACATAAAAAATTTTAAAGATTTCAGAAAATGTTTTTTTCGATTATATAAAAATTAACATATCAATTGCAAAAAAAAAAAAATTTACTATTCCGGTCAACCGGCCGGTCGTCTTGTTAGGCCAAATTTTGAAAAAAAAAATTCTGAAAAGCGCGGCTACTACAAAGAACTCTGCATTCCAAAACACGTTCCAAACACCATACTGAAAACACAATGTAGAATAATATTTTGAAACACAAACAAACAGAGAATTTTTAGTTGGCAAATGTTAACCAGTGGTCCTTAAGTACGATTTGATATTAAAAAATATATATAAAAAATGATCTGAAAATATGTAGAAACATTAAAAATGAATATTATTTCATAATTTTTTTTACTTACTTACGTTTCACTTAATCAAATTATTTTTTTATATTTTAATAATTTCTATGGGTGACATACTTATTAAAATATTTCTAATAATAATATTCACATTGATAATATGAATATTCACACTATTAATGTGAACATTCACATTATCAAATATGAATGTTCACATCACTAAATTACTAAGTGTTTAAAAAATATTTATAAGAATAAAATTGTCCATAAAATACTTTAAATATGAGAATTAGGATTTAGTGAATTAAATGTCCAAATAATAGAACTTATTAGAGCGCAAAAATATGTTATGGACTAATTAGGATACAAGTACTTGAAAATATATTTCAAAATAAATCTCTCTATTAAAAAGGCGAAAATTACTTGAAAATTCCACTTTAAAAATCTATATATCATGAAATCTTTTTTTTTTTTTTAATAGACTAATAGGTCATGTTCATTTAGAAACATTTTCTATGAGATCCTATTTAATATATTATTGGGTCATGTTAAGATGTTTTCGCTCTTATTGATTGTTGGGTTCATTTTTTTTTCATATATATATATATATATATTTTGAATGTGATTTTTGAATTGTGGCATAATGATTGATTTTCATAATGGCAAGTTACATTTGGGTGGATTGAATGTAGAATGTAATTTGCCCAAACTAGTAATGCGACTATAAAAATCCTTTAGTTTACTTTTTTGAAATGTGACATGTGAAATGCGGTTTGATTTTCAAAATAGGCATGATAGAGCACCTCTACCAAATACTTCAAATTTGATGTGACACTCTAATAGTCATATTTTGACGTCAAGCATCAATCCCACCAAGTATGTCAAATGTTAAGTTAGCATTTGACAAGAACTCAACATGTCAAATTTGACATACTTCATGTTAATGTCAAATGTTGAGTTCACCCAATAAAATGATTTTATTTTTTAAAAATAATATAATAATATATTTGACATATCGGGTAGAGAGTTTCTATGTCAAATTGACATATGCCAATTTGTCACCTAAGCCTTCAAAAAGATTTCATACACCAAATTTTGAAGGTTTGGTTAGAGATGCTCTTACATTTTCCAAACGTGGTTAATACAGAATAAATAAAAAAGCCCTTAGCATACTTTTCCAAATGTGGTTAATCCATGGTACATTTGAGTGGATTGAATGTGGTTTGTCTATACTAGTAATGTCGCTATAAAAATCCTTTAATGTACTTTTTTAAAACAACAATGATTCATCCCTCCTTTTCCCCTCACCCCCTTTGACCCCCTCTCTCTCTCATTGGTTACATTTTCTTTTTCTTTTTCTTTTTTTTCCTGCTCCTCCAATCACCACCCACCACGTGGCAAAGGGGGGTGAGGGGGTGACCCCCCAAAAGGGGGTCCCAAGCATTATTATTTTTAAAATGTGACATATAGAATGTGTTTGATTTTTAAAATAGGCATATTATATTTTCTAAACGCGTCTAATACAGAACAAATTAAAAAATACTTAATGTATTTTCCAAACGTAGCTAATATAGAACAAATAAAAACCGTTAGTGTATTTTCCAAACGTGACTAATACAGAACAAATAAAAAAATACTTAGTGCATTTTTTCCAAGCATAATTAATACAAAACAACTAAAATTTTGAAAATACAATAACATGCCTTACAAAGTAAATTACATGGGCAAATATGTTACTGATTGATCCACAAATTCACTTTTTGTAAATTATAAGTCAATCACCCTCTGTATTAATTTTAATAAAAATACATTAAAATTAATAAAAAAATATCTTATATTCTTTTCTTTCGTTCTTTTTTTTTTTCGATCTTTTGCTTGTGTCATATGGCTACTTGTTATCCTTTTAAGTTTCATAGTTCAAATGGTCTTTTTATTTGGTCTGATAAATATATTCAAAATTTTGTGCTCAATAATATGAGTTGGGTTAAATCTGACTGGTAATCGGTTACTCTGACGTCAGGGCCTGTGGAAGCAATGATGCCCCCAAAAAGCTTCTTTTTTTTTTTATTTTTAATAATAATAAATAAATAAAAACATGTGGCAGGCTCCACATGAGCAGATTATAATTGCCATATGTTTGGCAACCAAACATTTAAACAGTGTTCAAATTATAAATTTTTGTAAGGATTTAAAACAAAATAAAATGAAAATAAAATTACATGAAGTATACTTACATTTTATTTATATTTTTCATTTAGCTTTTCAAATTCTTATCCAAATATAATCTAAAGTTAAAAAGTCATTATAAATAATCAAATCATTCTCTCTATTTTTTACACGTCCTTTTATAAAAATTCACTAAATAAGCCAATTTTTAAACAAATCCTTGTCTAGCCTCATATCTTTCTCTTTATGGAAGCTTGTTATAACCTATCTCGCCTCATGTCTCTCTCTTGTTATGGAGCCATTGCTAAATTATTTTTTGATCAAATTAAATGAATGCACGATTAGATTTATGATATGATTATGGATAGGATTATAGAAATAAGTTACATCAAGGGATAATAAGTGAAATAAATGATTGGACAAAAAGTGTGAAATATTATATTTGATTAGAATGAAATAAAATGATATAATTATTTTTAACCATTAGAGGAAGAAAAATAATAATTCAGAGAGAGAGACTCATTCTTCGAATATTACACTACTTATGGTAATACTTGATCTCTCATTTTTTTTTCTTCTATTTAATCCTTCATATCAACACTAAAATTATTCGGAGCTTAGTATAATGCAAAACAAACATGGGATTGGACTATCGTGTGGGACTTATATTTTCTCCACCTCAAATTTCTTCATTATTTTCTCACAATCAAATATCGAACTAACAATTCAATGAACCCCACATGTTTCCTTCACTTATAATCCTACTAATAGTAAGGTAACCAAACATATCTTATAGGAATTTTTTTTTTAGAGTCAAGATTGTAGGATGTTAATTTATTAGTAAAATTATATTACAACTAAAAAAGTCATTAATATTTTATTAGCTCAAATCTTTCTTAGGGTGTAATAACTATAAGATTACTTGACCAAATCCAAATTCTGCCATATAAGAATTTTTTGGATAATTAGCCCTATAAAAATTGTTGGAGTTGAGATCTTCAATTTATCTGTCCCAATCCTCTGAACTGCCATTTTCCTATTGCCACGTGTTCTTCAGTAAAAAACAGATCCCTCTCTCGTCTCCTCTTACTGGTTTATTATAATAGTTTAGTAGTCGAAATTTTTAGATAAAAATTTAATTTAAATTATTTATTTATATCATTCCCTTTTTAAAAATAAATTTGATCCCCTTTTTCCCAACATTTTCCATCATGAAAGAGAAATTAAAAAAAAAAAACAAAACAAAACAAAAACGTGGCCGCCCACCCTTCACCACCTAACCTTTCCTTTCTTGGATTCCATATCATTCCATCTTTTCCTTTTCTTTTTCTTTTCATTATCTTAATCCTTATCTCTTTCTTCATTTTTCTATAAGTGGAGCCAGTGAGGCTCACTTCTCCATATCATCTTCTTCCTCTACCGTTTCTTCATCCTCTTTGTATTCGGCTCTCTCCTCCTATAGATTGTGTAGGATAGAAATTTTAAACTTAGTTTGAGAGTTAATAATTTTGTGTAAGAGAATAGAGTTATTTTTGGAGGATCATGGAGCAATTTCAGGTTGATGGAAAAATTATTTTGAGGTAATTCAGGTGATATATAATATGTTTATTTTAAATCTCTTTGCAAAAAGTTATATTTTAATTATTTCCAACTTGTAATCCTCTTGATTATTGTGATTATTGATAAATTCTGTGAAATTATTTGTTATTGATTTGTTGATTATTCTGGTCATTTGGTAAAATTTTGTGAAAACATTTTGTGTTAAAAATAGTGATTTGTTTGACTGAATAACATGAAAATGTTCCATACATAGATCGAGTGGACCTTGTTAATTTGTTTAGACCAATATGCACAGATAAACGTGGTGCTTGGGTGAGGTGGGTAAATGAGTGAATTTGTCCACTGGTCATGTACTGAGTAGGACAGGGTATTTGGTCATTGATAAATTATCATATGTTGAGCTGATCTGTTCGTGCAATTTGGTAAATTGTTTGTTATAGTGAATCGTTGTGCAATGTTGTAAATTGTTGGATCTATGTCGATTTATTCTCTAACTAAGTTTTGTTATTCCTGTCGTATTATATACTTCCCGAATTAATTTATTTTTCCGGTGTGGTGCAACTTAATAGCAATTGGAGTTGAGGTACCAAAGAGATTATTTGAGTTAGATTTTGGGACTCATCACTATTATTATATTTGGAGATTGTCTAAATTATATTTTGTGCAATTATTTTTTGGGAGCATAATTGTATATTTTTTAGGTTGATTTATGTATTAACGGCCCGAAAAGTGAGGCGTTACAGTTTGTGAGTTCAGCTTTGCTCGATTCGTTAAGAATTTGACTTAACTCAATTCTTTAAGTAAATGAGTTCAAACTTAAATTTTTAGCTTGTTTAATAGACAAATTGAACTTGAATCTGAATAAACTTGATTCCTCCAACTCGGCTTATTATCTTTATTTAAATTATGGAATAATATATTATTTATATATTAAATAATACAAAATATGCATAAATAATAGCACAAATAAATTATTTATATGTTAAATAATATAAATAATATTTTTATTTAACTTATATATATATATATATATAAATAATTTTAAAAATAGAAAAAAAATTCATTATTGAGTTTCGAGCTGAGCTCGAGCTCAATTAGTTAACAAGTCAAGCTCGAACTAAATAATTGAGACTGAAAAATAAGTAAGCTAAAGTTCAAATTCTGCAAAGCTCAGCTTAATTCGATTTGTAAGCAACTCAAACGGCAATCATGGCATATTGTCGAAATTGTCACTTTCACCATTGACTAAGAGTTTGTGGTCATATGCTTTCAGTTAAATATCCTTTAAACCCTAAAATAGAATAATACTCTGAGGTGTTTGATAGTTGAATTTTTTTATTTATTTTTTTTATATATAATAAATGATTTGATACCTTGTATTGACTTTTTAACTTTTCTAACTAAACATCAAGGTTCTCAAACAAGTCTTAAGAGTCCCAAATAGTATATCTATTATTCTACACAATCCCCTTAAGAAAATTATACATGAGTTTGACACTCACACCATATTAGTTATATCTATACTATATATATAACCAAATATAGTTGTATTGGCAAAAGTTTTCAAATATTTATTATTAAATTCTCATAATTTTAAAATTCTCTTTTTCCTACGTGGCAACCCTCTTTGATTGTTTTTCATGTTTTCTATTTTCCTCCATTTTTTATTTGTTTGATTAATTAAAATAAAAATTAATTTCATGGTTTATGGATAAAGATTTGAATTTCAAAATTCCTCCATATAGATAAACATATAAAAATTAATAAATAATTTATGAAAATTAATTTCATGGTCTATAGATAAAGATAAAAATTAAGTAACTAATTTAAAAAAATTAATTTCACAACTTATAGATAATTTAAAATTTCTTTCCAAAAATGTACTTATAAAAATTGATAAATAAGTTATAAAAATTAATTTTATGACCTACATATAAAGGTTAAAAAATTGATTTAAAAAAAAATGAAATTACTCCTTTTTTTTTTTGCCCTTCATTTTGTAGTAGTTGTATTGGAAAAAGTCTCCAAATATTCATTATTAAATTCTCATAATTTTAAAACTCTCTCTTTCCTACGTGGCAACCCTATTTGATTGTCTTTCATGTTTTCTATTTTCCTCCATTTTCTATTTGTTTGATTAATTAAAATGAAAATTAATTTTATGGTTTATGGATAAAGATTTGAATTTCAAAATTTCTCTATATAGATAAACATATAAAAATTGATAAATAATTTATGAAAATTAATTTCATGGTCTTCAGATTAAGATAAAAATTAAATAACTAATTTAAAAAAATTAATTTCACAACTTATAGATAATTTAAAATTTCAACCAAATGTAGTTGTATTGGCAAAAGTCTCCAAATATTCATTATTAAATTCTCAAAACTTTAAAACTCTCTATTTCCTACGTGGCAACTCTCTTTGATTGTCTTTCATGTTTTTTATTTTCCCCTATTTTCTATTTGTTTGATTAATTAAAATGAAAATTAATTTCATGGTTTATGGATAAAGGTTTGAATTTCAAAGTTCCTCCATATAGATAAACATATAAAAATTAATAAATAATTTATTAAAATTAATTTCATGGTCTACAAATAAAGATAAAAATTAAATAACTGATTTAAAAAAATTAATTTCACAACTTATAGATAATTTAAAATTTCTTTCCAAAAATGAACTTATAAAAATTGATAAATAACTTATAAAAATTAATTTTATGACCTACAGATAAAGGTTAAAAAATTGATTTAAAAAAAAAATGAAATTACTCCTTTTTTTTGCCCTTCATTTGTAGTAGTTGTATTGTAAAAAGTCTCCAAATATTCATTATTAAATTCTCATAATTTTAAAACTCTCTCTTTCCTACGTGGCAACCCTCTTTGATTGTCTTTCATATTTTCTATTTTCCTCCATTTTCTATTTGTTTGATTAATTAAAATGAAAATTAATTTAATGGTTTATGGATAAAGATTTGAATTTCAAAATTCCTTCATATAGATAAACATATAAAAACTGATAAATAATTTATGAAAATTAATTTCATGGTCTACAGATAAAGATAAAAATTAAATACATTTAAAAAAAATTAATTTCACAACTTATAGATAATTTAAAATTTCTTCCCATAAATGAACTTATAAAAATTGATAAATAATTTATAAAAATTAATTTCATGACCTACAGATAAAGGTTAAAAAATTGATTTAAAAAAATGAAAGATAAACATATAAAATTTCATAAATAATTTATGAAAAATTATTTCATGACCTAGAGATAAAGAAAAAAATTAAAACAATTATTTTAAAAAATTAATTACATGACTTATAGATAAATAAACAAATAAAGATTGATAAATAATTCATAAAAATTAATTTCGCGGTCTATAGATAAAGATAAAGATTAAATAATTGATTTACAAAAAATTTAAATAATAAAATTTAAATAAATATATGATTTGTTAATCTATATCTATCAAAAACATATCTATCTAAATCTTTGTTTTGATTTACTTATATTTTTTTCTCCTTCAATCACATATTATCCTTTTTTATTTTGAATCTATACTAAATGTAGCGAAGTATGAGAATTTTCTAAAGTCTTAATACTAAATTCTTTTGGATTCTCTCTCCTATGTGTCACTTCTCAAGTCTCCCCTCCCACTTTTCCTAATTTTTAATCATTTGTCAATTATCTAAATCTCAAAAGTCAAAAGGATTATATATATTTAAATAAAATGATAAATATTTAGATATGAACAACAAAGAGGTAGAGATAAATATATAAAAAATAAAATAAAATAAAAAGATAACTATTCAAATTTCAACCACACAATAATATAAAAGAGTCAAATAAAAGATAAAAAAATAACTAAATAAAAGATATTACGAGTCAGTTAATTTTAAAAATAAAAATTTAACTATTTATATATGAACAATTAAAAAATATTTAAATAAAAAAATATTACGAGTCAAATAATTTTTAAAATAAAAAGGTAATTATTTATATATGAATAACAAAAAAAAAAATAGAGATGAGGAAATATACAAAAATAAAAATATAACTATTTAGATTTGAACTGCAAAATGAAAATTCAAATAAAAGATAACAAAATATTTAAATAAAAAAATATTAAGATTGGGATATAAATATCCCAAAAAAGAAGATAATTTTTTTAACGATCTATATTTATCTTTTGTTAAATTGTTACAGAATTTTCATATATTTCAACTTAATCTTTTTAAAGTTTATCTTCAAGTTGAGCTTAATATTTATCTTTTAAAACCATCAATTAATTATCCATACAAATTTTAAATATGATAGAATTCCATATATATATATATATATATATATATATTGTTTAAGCATAATCTTTTCAATATAAAAACAAGTTCCTGTAAAAGAAATCATGAACAGAAGATTGGGAGAAAAACAATCAATATTGAGCCATTTCTGATTCCTTTCGGTGCCTAAAAATCCTAAATATTTGCTTTACATTTGAATTGTGTACTTGCATGAGTTTTTACATTTGTGAGAAAGTGAGTTTATGTAAATGGATATTATTATTTTATTTTTAAATTTTTTTCTTACAATCTGTATTTTTCCTTATTTCTTTCTTTTTGTTAATAATGTGTCATTTAATTGAGATTTTTTTTTTATATATTTATGAAAGTGCTACAATTATCAATTTGTAACTCTCTCACTTATTGATTATTTGTGTTTAATTTTTTTTGGTGTAGATGTTAGATTGAAAATGAAGAACATATCAAAATTTATTGGATATGGGTTTATACTTTAAATGTATTCATCAGTTGATTTTTTATTATTGATTATCCTGTTAAAATAACTTATGATTAAATTTATTTTTAGAAACTCATTTCCTTTGAGAACTAAACCATAAATTTTTTCATTTATTTTTTATTTTTTATTTTTATTTAGATTCAGAGTTTGAGCAAATGGAAAATATCTCATATTTAAAATGTTAATTTTTTTTGAATAATTTAAATATTTATATTCTTTATGTTTGTCAATTCAAGTTTAATGCATTTCCAAACTTTTTTTTTAAAATTTTTTTTTTAATCATTCCAAACCATTTGTGTTTAATGAATCAATATAACCAAAAAAAACAAATAGCATGTAAAAAAATTTTAACCACTAACTGAATATAATGGGAATTAAAATTAATTTTATTTTAATTTATTATATTATATGAGATGGTTAATGTAATATCCATTATTGATTAAACAAAATTAATGTTACTTTTATTCAATATATTAGGTATTGTGATTAATTATAATATGCCTTTGTTACTCTATTTTTGGTTGTCTGAAATAATTCTTAGATAAATTAGCTATTATATATGTTATGATTTACTTAGTTTATGATAGTTTTTAAAATTTTTTAATAATGTGAAATATTTAATATTTTTAATGATGTGACATAAGATTTATACACACAAACTAAATAAAAATATTAAGAAAATTTTTTTAATAATGTGAAATATTTAATATTTTTAATGATGTGATATAAGATTTATACACACAAACTAAATAAAAATATTAAGAAATACAATCAAATAATAAATTTTTTTTGTAATTATTGACTTTCTAAAATCTCGTGCATCGCACGGGTGACAACTAGTATATATATATATATATATATATGTGAGACATTGGATAGAACCAATCCTTATCATTATTGGTTATTCTATACAATCCCTATCATTATTGTTAATTTAGTACACCCATGTAGAACCCAACTCCATTACAATAGAGCAATGTTACCTATCATGAAAAAATTATTATGAAAATGATCATGAAAGATTCTCTACCGTTAGACTACATATGGAATAAAAAATCTTCATGAAGCATTTCATGATATTTTTTTCATGATCCCTAGTATTATTCATTACAATATCATTGTGAGTAAATTCAGGAGTTTAAATTGTGGATATCTAACATTTTTGACAAAAAATAATGTTATGCATGTCTTTCAATGAAAAATTATTACTCTCAAAATATTGTTGTACCAATGAATACTCTCCACCAATAAAAAATTACAACACACACAACGATTCATTCTTTATCTCGTAACTACCTAACAAAATTGAGTTGTCATTTGGCAAAATTTTTTTGAGTTGTGATGTTTTTAGCTTGGAATTAAAAAGTTCATTTGGATTGACTTTTTTGACTTTTGTGAGAAAAAAAGTAAAATAATTATTATTTAAATGTAATATTTTGTCTTATTCACTTAAGTCTATTTTATTTTTTGTATTTTTTTAACCCCAGCTAGATAGCCAAACAAAGCCCGAGTCAATCGTTACCACTCATAAAATTTTCCACTACATATGATTTAGAATTCCACATAAACAATATTAGACACATCATTGCTATTTTCAAGTGTGAAAAATTAGATCTATTTTTCAAATCTAATGATATGAAAATCAATTAAGATATTTAAGATAACACTCTCTTTCATATTTTCTTTAATTATTAATCAATCATATCATTTATATGTCATTAAGTTTAGAAAACAGATCTAAAAAGTGGGCTCCGATATTATTTTGTCTATTAGATAGTATTCTGATAACACTAATTTGTCATTTGGGATTGTTTTAATGATTTTTTTATCATTTTTTTTATTGTCTTTGGTAAACTTATTTTTTAAAAATTTTAGGAAAATTACAATAAGTAAATAAACTCCTAAGATTTGAGTCTTGTAACCAAAAAAAAAAAAAATCATGAGTTTTAAATTTTATTAATTTAAACCTTAATTTTTTTTTTAATTTTCAATTTAAATCATCAATCTATTTTTGTTAAGTAAAAATGACAAATATATATATGATATTTTAGTCACTAAACTCAATGAAAAAATGTATTTTAGACAAAAAGGTGTACAAAAAAATGTACACCTACGTTGAGTATAATAACAAAAATAGTTTTTTTTTCGTCAGCTCACTTAACAAAAATAAGTAAATAGTTTATATTTAAAAAAATTAAAAGATTATAATTTAAATTGACAAAATTAAAACTCAACGTTTATTTTGTTATAAGGTTAAAACTCTGATTTTTTTTTTTGGTGGTAATTTATCCTTCTTTTTTTTTCTCTCAAAAACTCAAGACGAATCACTAAAGTAAAAAACGAAAAAAAACATAAAATATAAAAATTTGTAAAAACGTCTAGTATAGACAAAGAAAAAAAAAAAAAAATTTTAAAATTAGATATTTTTTTTCTCCTTACCTTCTTTTTTGTGTGTATATGTCTTTAGTGAATTTATTTTGGATTTTTTCAATATTTTTTTCCTTCCATCCTAGACAGACGGTAAAATGAACAATTTTAATACAAATTTAAAAAAATACTAACAACAAAAAGTATAAATTACAAATACATCCCTTAAAGTTTATTTAAAATAAGGTTTGTCTCTTATGGTTTTGAAAATTATATCCCACGTCTTGAAGTTTGTAATTGCATAACAAAAAACCTATTTTATTAATAAATAATTATGTCGATTCATAGTTTTTAATGATATTAAAAATATATTTTAATTAATAATTTAGATATTGTTATTATTGTATAGAAGAGTAGTTAAAAATTTTATTTTTTCTATTAATTCTGTTAAATAAAAAATTAGAATAAATGGATATTTGTAATTTATAAAATCATAAAAGGCAATATATATTTTAAGTAAATAGTAAGAGATATATTCGTATTTCATCCTAATAAAAAAGTTAAGATAAATTATAAATACACCCCTCAAATTTACTTAAAATATGATTTGCTCTTATAGTTCTAGAAATTACATCCTGACTTTTGAAGTTTTTTAATTTCATAACAAATACTCATTTTATCAACAAATCATCAAACCCATTAATAGTTTAAATTATGTCAGAAATATATTTCAATTAATAATTCAAAAAATTTAGTATTGTATAGGAGAGTAGTTAGAAATTTTATTTTTGTAATTAATTTTGTTAAATAAAAAAAATTCTTTCAAGGTATTTATAATTTGAATAATTTTAGGAATCATAAAAAAAATATTATAAAGATTTTTTATCATTTGATTAAAGTGTGATATTTTATTATATGTGTCACACCCCAAATCCGGGCATGACCGGCCGTGGCCCACAGGGACTTAGCCCAAGGCACACGTAAGCCTAAACACGAATCCAATCACATTGAACAACTGAACAATAGTCCAATAATAAATAACCAAAACTCAATCCAGACATGTCACAATTATAAACGGCAAAATCAACCGTTATCAAAAACCATCCAAACTTATGGGATATAAACAACCCACATATCAAAAATAATCCTAAATGAACTTTGATAAGAATAAATATAAATATGCACAAACTTGACATAACACTCTAAACTAAAGGAATGCCCTAGAGGTCCATGCAATTGAGTCCCCGCTATGCCATGAGTCCACTCTAAGTCCTTCTAACACCTGGAAGTGATAAAAACTAAGTCAGCTGATAGCTCAGTGAGTAGCAACATGGATAGTAAATACAGTTTTGAAAATAGGGTTCAATTCCAAAATAAGATATATATCACAGAAACTAGATTGGCATACAGTTTGGTAAATACAATCTGTTTCAAAAAGAAGGTTCCACAAATCAACACTTAAAATACTCATGTCTCGCAAGAACATGATAAACGACATTTTCCACTTAAAACAGATTATAACATGAACACCAATAATTTTCTGGGTACCAATAAAAACAAATAATCTGCCACACATTTCTCAGGCTATAAGCCCCGTTGGATCCAATACCGAACTAAGAGTCATCCTCAGGGTGGCACCTGGGCCTTTTCTCAAAGACGATCCGATTGAAGGTCACCTAGTTGTTTTTAAAGGTCTGTTCCTTACAATCGTTGAGCACTAGAGTCATCACGGCCCAACCCGGATCTGTTCCCTAGTGGCCAGAGTCACCACACACAGTGGAATAATTTCCCTGGACTAAATACACACATGGTCCCAATAATCAATACACATCAGTTTCGCAAAACATGGTAGTTCATCATTATAAACATGAGACCAAAACAAATAGTTTACAGTATGCCAAGTTCACACAAGTTTCAGAAATAATTTGATTCAATTGATAATATAATAATTTATCAAAACAGTTTAATCATGAAACAACAATTTAATTTTTCAACAGTTCAGGGTAGGGGAACATTTATAAAAATATGTAGCATGAAACTACTCACCTGAAAACGAAATAGTATAATCCTCGAATAGAGTATAAAAGTCCAACTAGTGCCCTGAACCAAGTATAAAAACTACACGTCACAACTAATTTAAAAATACTAAAAAAAAAATAGGAACTAAGTAACCTCAAACTAAAACGCACTAACACGGCTCAACCCAACTCACCGTTACTCTTAAATATTACCTAAGTTCATATTCTTCAAGGTCTAAAATCACCCAAGACATAGATTCCGATCGAAACTTAACTAAAAATAACTTTAAGATGAAACAGTGTTTTAAACAAGTTTTCTCAATCTATTCGCTAACTTTGAAAATTACAAAACCCACTCCACGCTATTCGAAAAATTCCAATAACCTCCAGATATAATCTAATATATCCTAAGTTTCAAACCCAATTGGTTTCACTTGATTTGCTTATCAAAATAATTTTCTACAATTTATTATATCCAAACAGGTTGTTTTCTGCAGCACTTTAAAGAAATTGACGGTTCTCTTAATATACACGAGCAATCAATGCAAGGCCAAAAACATACGAAACTAGTCTCGTAACCGGTTCTAATGACACTAATTTGATAATTTTTGGATTTATACCCAAAGAGAACAACAATCCCGAATTTACTGTTTCGGACTGGTTTCCTGGACAGATTTGAATACCTCAATTTATATGGATTTTGACTCCCAAAAATTATGAAAAAATTCAGATATGCAATTCAATATGTAATTGATCTACTGTAAAAATTTCAGATTAAAATTCATCCGTTTGATATAGTTTCTTGATTTTTAAAGTTTGCGATTCTGTGCAGAATTTTTGAACCAAGAATTACACTCATTCTTTATACATAAATTTAGCTCCTCAAGTTTCTTGATAGGATATCTATATACACAATACATAAACCTACAACCTCTCCATCAATGAACAAAATAGTTATAGAATAAGGATGAAGAACAAAAAGAAGAGGAGAAAACCAAGGAGGGCTAACCTTTGATGATCACACACAACACAACACCCCCAAAAGTTCTTTGATTGCAACATCTTTTTCTTTTTTTTTTCCTTCTCTCTAACCCTCTCCCGTGGCTGCTGTTGTTGCCCTATGTGGTGAACAAATAATAGAGTAGGGTTTGTGTTTATTTTATTTTATACTAGTGGTGGGCACACTTAGGTCAAATAGATAGATAAATATACAAAATACATCTATAAGTTACATGCAACTCAAATGGTAAGAGTCTAACTTATTAATTTTGTGGTCTAGAGTTCAAGTCACACCCTCTTCTCTATTTTTTTTTTTTAATAATAAATCTTGCTTCTCAATCAATGACTTTCACCATAAATTTATTTTAGGTTTAAAATTAATTAAAAGATCCTCCAATAATAATTAATTTGCACTTAAAGATTCATAATAAAATATTTGAGATTTGTAAAATTATTATTTAATTATTTACTTAATTTTTATATTCGGGTTCTCACATTCTCCCCCACTAAAAAAAAAGTTTCGTCCTCGAAACTAACCTGAGTAAATCATGAGAATAGATGTGGGTACTTCTCGCGTATCTCGTCCTCACATTCCCAAGTCGCCTCTTCAACTAGATGATTACGCCACAGTACCTTAATCAATTTAATGACCTTTCTACGCAACATTTTCTCTTTCGAATCCAAAATCTGAACAGGCATCTCCTCATACGAAAAATCCTCTTTAATATGAAGCGGCTCATAATCTATCACATGCGACGGACTGTGCACATATTTCCTCAGCATAGACACGTGAAACACATTATGCACTCCTGCCAACCTAGGGGGTAAAACAACACGGTACACAACCTCACTAACCTTCTCTAATACCTCAAATGGTCCAATGTATCTAGAACTCAACTTTCCTTCCTTTCCAAACCTGATGACTCCTTTCCATGGTGATACTTTCAAGAATATCATATCCCCCACATGAAACTCTAAATCCCTCCTACAATGATCAGCAGAACTTTTTTGTTTACTCTGAGCAGTCAATAATCTCTCTCTAATGATGATAATTTTTTTTTTGTGTAGCATCCTCCATCAAATCAAGTCCCAACATTTGCCTCTTACCAACCTCGTACCAACACAAAAGAGACCTACACTTCCTCCCATACAATGCCTCATAAGGGGCTACTCCCAAACTAGAATGATAACTATTATTATGTGCAAACTCCATAAGCGGCAAATAATCATCCCAATTACCTCTCCACTCCAACGCATAAGCCCTCAACATATCCTCAAGGGTTTGAATAGTCCTCTTTGATTGCCCATCTGTCTGAGGGTGATAAGCTGAACTAAAATTTAACTGAGTACCCATAGCTGATTGTAACGCACCCCAAAACTTAGACACAAAACGAGGGTCCCGATCTGACACTATTGACACTGGTGCACCATGCAATCTAACAATCTCCTTCATATACAACTGTGCAAATCGAGCTAGAGAATAGGTCATCTGTACTGCAATAAAATGTGCTGACTTGGTTAATCTATCAACAACTACCCAAACTGCATCGTGATTACTACTAGTACGAGGTAATCCACACACGAAGTCCATGGTAACATGATCCCACTTCCACTCCGGTATAGGTAAGGGTTGTAGTTTCCCCACAGGTTTCTGATGTTCTACTTTAACCTGTTGACACACCAAACACTGAGCCATAAATTCTGCAATATCTCCCTTTATACCATTCCACCAAAAATGTTCATAAAGATCCCGACACATCTTAGTACTTCTAGGATGAATGCTATAACTATAACTAGAACTATGTGCCTTCGTCATAATCTCCTTCCTCAAATCACCACCAACAGGAACAAAAATTCGGCCACGGAATCTAAGCAGCCCATCATCACTAAGCACAAGTCTACATGATTACCCTCTACCATCTCTCCTTTAATACGCTCACACTGGGGGTCAATCTCCTGAGCTAAACGAATCCGTTCTCAAGGTCAGTTGAACTATCAATTGACTATAATAAGCCCTATCACCAGGCATAACAACCTCAAGCCTCAAACGTCTAATGTCTTCCACCAAACAACTCTCAATAGACAAAGCAGCTACATCTCCAACTGCTACTTTCCTACTCAAGGCATCTACCACCACATTTGGCTTTCCCGGATGATACAAAATATTCACATCGTATGTTTTAACAACTCAAGCCATCTTTTTTTTTTTTTTTTTTTTTTTTTTTTTTTGCCTCAAATTTAGTTCATTCTGTGTGAAGATATACTTCAAACTCTTATGATCAGTGTAAATCTCACACGACTCTCCATACAAATAATGTCGCCAGCTCTTAAGAGCGAAAATCACTATTGCTAACTCCAAGTCGTGCGTAGGATAATTTCTCTCATGTACTTTCAACTGTTGTGATGTATAAGTAATCTTCTTCCTATGCTGCATGGGCACACATCCTAAACCTTGTCGTGAAGCATCACTATAAATCACAAAACCACCACCATCAGTAGATAAGGCAAGGATTGGAGCTAATATCAACCTTTGTTTAAACTCTTAGAAGCTACACTCACAATCATCATTCCACTCAAACTTTACTTCTTTCCTAATGAGGTTTATAAATGGCAAAGCAATACAGCAGAATCCTTCCACAAACTGTCTATAATATCCAGCAAGCCCTAGAAAGCTACGTACCTCTGTCACAGAAATAGGTCGCGGCCAATCAATAATTGCTATCACCTTCGTGCTATCCATAGATACCCCATCTTTACTCACTACATAGCTCAAAAATGATACACTGCTCAACCAGAATTCACACTTCTTAAATTTTGCATACAGTGTCTTCTCCCTAAGGATCTAAAATACTACCCTCAAATACTGCTTATGCTCCTCTTTACTCCTCGAATAAATTAGGATATCATCAATAAACACTACCACAAATTTTATCCAGTTGGGGTTTAAATACTCAGTTCATTAAACCCATGAATGTGGCTGGTGCATTTGTGAGACCAAAAGGTATCACCAAGAACTCATAATGCTTATAACGGGTTCTAAAAGCAGTCTTAGGAACATCCTCATCCTTTACTTTCAACTGGTGATAGCCTAACCTCAAGTCAATCTTAGAGAATACTTGAACTCCCTACAATTGGTCAAATAGGTCAACAACACGTGGCAAAGGATACATATTCTTCACTGTGACTTTGTTCGGTTCTCAACAATCAATACACAACCTCATAGACCCATCATTCTTCTTCACAAACAACACATGTGCTCCCCAAGTTGAAACACTAGGCTTAATAAAACATTTCTCTAACAACTTTTATAACTAAGTTTGAAACTCCCTCAACTCCAATGGTGCCATTATATAGGGGACTTTAGAAGTAAATGTTGTGTTGGGACCAAGTTAATGAAAAATTCTACCTCGCGATCTAGAGGAAGTCCAGGTAGATCCTTTGGAAAAACATCAACACAATCACTCACTACAGGCAACTCCTCTAACTTCTATTCTGACAGTTCAATACTCACCACACAAGCTAAATAATCATTACACCCTTTACTTAACATTCGATTAGCCTAAAAGGAAGAAGTAAAATAGATAGAAGACCCTTTCCTATCCCCCTAGAAGAAAAACTCAAGTTGACCCAGCATAGCAAAAACTACTCCCATTCTAAAACAATCAATAGAAGCATGATGCTTCGTCAACAAATCCATCTCCAAAATCACATCAAAATCCTTCATCTCTAAAGAAATCAAATCCACTAGAAAAATCCTACCATCCATCTTTATCTGACAAGATCTACAGACATCTCTCAACACTACTGTTTCTCCTAATGGATTACACACGGTAATACAAACATCAAAGGCTCACAAAGAATCAAAAATCCGTGTAAATATCTAGGTACCAATGCTTAACCTCAAACTGAAATCAAGAAAGATTCAACACAAGTTTAAACAAAACTAACTTAACCAAACACTACTAAGGACTATTAGGACTCGGACCTCGTCTAAATGATGAAATGCAAGATATGTAACTCGATAATCTACAGCTCTGATACCACAATTGTCACACCCCAAATCCGGGCATGACCGGCCGTGGCCCACAGGGACTTAGCCCAAGGCACACGTAAGCCTAAACACGAATCCAATCACATTGAACAACTGAACAATAGTCCAATAATAAATAACCAAAACTCAATCCAGACATGTCACAATTATAAACGGCAAAATCAACCGTAATCAAAAACCATCCAAACTTATGGGATATAAACAACCCACATATCAAAAATAATCCTAAATGAACTTTGATAAGAATAAATATAAATATGCACAAACTTGACATAACACTCTAAACTAAAGGAATGCCCTAGAGGTCCATGCAATTGAGTCCCCGCTATGCCATGAGTCCACTCTAAGTCCTTCTAACACCTGGAAGTGATAAAAACTAAGTCAGCTGATAGCTCAGTGAGTAGCAACATGGATAGTAAATACAGTTTTGAAAATAGGGTTCAATTCCAAAATAAGATATATATCACAGAAACTAGATTGGCATACAGTTTGGTAAATACAATCTGTTTCAAAAAGAAGGTTCCACAAATCAACACTTAAAATACTCATGTCTCGCAAGAACATGATAAACGACATTTTCCACTTAAAACAGATTATAACATGAACACCAATAATTTTCTGGGTACCAATAAAAACAAATAATCTGCCACACATTTCTCAGGCTATAAGCCCCGTTGGATCCAATACCGAACTAAGAGTCATCCTCAGGGTGGCACCTGGGCCTTTTCTCAAAAACGATCCGATTGAAGGTCACCTAGTTGTTTTTAAAGGTTTGTTCCTTACAATCGTTGAGCACTAGAGTCATCACAGCCCAACCCGGATCTGTTCCCTAGTGGCCAGAGTCACCACACACAGTGGAATAATTTCCCTGGACTAAATACACACATGGTCCCAATAATCAATACACATCAGTTTCGCAAAACATGGTAGTTCATCATTATAAACATGAGACCAAAACAAATAGTTTACAGTATGCCAAGTTCACACAAGTTTCAGAAATAATTTGATTCAATTGATAATATAATAATTTATCAAAACAGTTTAATCATGAAACAACAATTTAATTTTTCAACAGTTCAGGGTAGGGGAACATTTATAAAAATATGTAGCATGAAACTACTCACCTGAAAACGAAATAGTATAATCCTCGAATAGAGTATAAAAGTCCAACTAGTGCCCTGAACCAAGTATAAAAACTACACGTCACAACTAATTTAAAAATACTAAAAAAAAAATAGGAACTAAGTAACCTCAAACTAAAACGCACTAACACGGCTCAACCCAACTCACCGTTACTCTTAAATATTACCTAAGTTCATATTCTTCAAGGTCTAAAATCACCCAAGACATAGATTCCGATCGAAACTTAACTAAAAATAACTTTAAGATGAAACAGTGTTTTAAACAAGTTTTCTCAATCTATTCGCTAACTTTGAAAATTACAAAACCCACTCCACGCTATTCGAAAAATTCCAATAACCTCCAGATATAATCTAATATATCCTAAGTTTCAAACCCAATTGGTTTCACTTGATTTGCTTATCAAAATAATTTTCTACAATTTATTATATCCAAACAGGTTGTTTTCTGCAGCACTTTAAAGAAATTGACGGTTCTCTTAATATACACGAGCAATCAATGCAAGGCCAAAAACATACGAAACTAGTCTCGTAACCGGTTCTAATGACACTAATTTGATAATTTTTGGATTTATACCCAAAGAGAACAACAATCCCGAATTTACTGTTTCGGACTGGTTTCCTGGACAGATTTGAATACCTCAATTTATATGGATTTTGACTCCCAAAAATTATGAAAAAATTCAGATATGCAATTCAATATGTAATTGATCTACTGTAAAAATTTCAGATTAAAATTCATCCGTTTGATATAGTTTCTTGATTTTTAAAGTTTGCGATTCTGTGCAGAATTTTTGAACCAAGAATTACACTCATTCTTTATACATAAATTTAGCTCCTCAAGTTTCTTGATAGGATATCTATATACACAATACATAAACCTACAACCTCTCCATCAATGAACAAAATAGTTATAGAATAAGGATGAAGAACAAAAAGAAGAGGAGAAAACCAAGGAGGGCTAACCTTTGATGATCACACACAACACAACACCCCCAAAAGTTCTTTGATTGCAACATCTTTTTCTTTTTTTTTTCCTTCTCTCTAACCCTCTCCCGTGGCTGCTGTTGTTGCCCTATGTGGTGAACAAATAATAGAGTAGGGTTTGTGTTTATTTTATTTTATACTAGTGGTGGGCACACTTAGGTCAAATAGATAGATAAATATACAAAATACATCTATAAGTTACATGCAACTCAAATGGTAAGAGTCTAACTTATTAATTTTGTGGTCTAGAGTTCAAGTCACACCCTCTTCTCTATTTTTTTTTTTTAATAATAAATCTTGCTTCTCAATCAATGACTTTCACCATAAATTTATTTTAGGTTTAAAATTAATTAAAAGATCCTCCAATAATAATTAATTTGCACTTAAAGATTCATAATAAAATATTTGAGATTTGTAAAATTATTATTTAATTATTTACTTACTTTTTATATTCGGGTTCTCACAATATGTCTAATTTAGAAATAGAGAATGTATCATGATCATTTTAATGATTTTTGTTATAATATCTAACATTACACTTATAATTTGAAAAATTATAGGAGAGAATCTATATTTTAAGCATGTACAGTTGGGTGGTAAACGAAGCCTAAATCCAAGCAAACCCACAGTCAACGGAAGGAAGAGTCCTCGATGACGAATTCCACAATTGGTGCTTCACTCTAAAACTACAGAAGAACTAACTCAGACTTAAAAGTGCTGGGTGTCAAGAAGTAGTGAAACAGTGGAGAATTTGGTAATAGATTGCAAAAATGGCCTCACCGGGGTTGGACCTTTTGATTGGGAGGATAGTTTCCGCACTTGAAAGCGAAGCATCGTTGATTGGAGGAGTTCGTGATGAACTCAATCAACTCCAGCAGGAGTTATCAAGCATGAGATCTTTTCTAAAGGATGCCGATAGAATGACGGCCCAGACAGAAGGAGAGAAGACCTGGGTGGACAATGTTAGAGACTTGACCTACAAGGCTGAAATTATCATAGACGAGTTCATGTATCACATGAGCAAACAAGAAGTTCAAGGTAAATTCAGAAGGCTCCTCTGTCAGATAGTCTATGCACCAAAGAATCTGTGGGTAAGACATCGAATAGCCACACAGTTACAGGAGATCAACAACACGATCAAAGCTATCCCAGAAAGAAACCAACGTTATGGGGTCGATCGTGTAGGAGGAGCAAACTCAGGCTCAGGCTCAGGCTCAGGGTCAGGCTCAGGCTTTGGTTTCGGTATCGGTTTCGGCTCAGGCTCTGGCTCCCATGATCATCAGGGACAGAAGCCAAACAACGCTGAGGACACTTTATTTGTTAAAGATGATAATCTAGTGGGGATCGAAGATAGAAAGCGACAACTACTGGGCTGGTTGATGGACAAAGAACTACAGCGCGCTGTTATTTCTGTTGTCGGAATGGGTGGTTCAGGCAAGACCACTCTAGTTGCCCAGGCCTATAAGAGCCAAACTGTCAAGCAATATTTCCACAGCTATGCATGGATAACCGTGTCTCAAACATATGTAGTTGATGACTTACTTAGAAGCATGATTAAGGAATTCTACTCTGCCACCGAGGAAGCAGTTCCATTGGATTTAAGTCGTAAGAGCCACAAAGAGTTGCTCGAGATGATTTCCAACTATTTAAAATCTAAAAGGTATTTAGTTGTCTTGGATGATGTATGGAGTCAAAACCTCTGGCAGCATATAAGTGTATCACTTCCAGATGAAGGAAAAGGAAGTCGGGTCATCCTTACAACCCGAAAGGAAGACGTAGCTTCCTTTAACTTTGGGGTTAAACGTCATGTTCATCATATGAACCCTTTGGGTGTGAAAGACGCATGGGATCTCTTTTGTAAGAAAGCTTTTTCGAGCAACCGTAGTAGATGTTGTCCTAAAGAGCTCGAATCCTTGGCTCATGACCTTGTTGCAAAATGTGAAGGACTACCTCTTGCAATTGCAGCTTTGGGTGGTGTCATGTCCACCAAACATATGGAATTGGATTGGAGAAAAGCTTATAATAGCTTGAGCTGGGAGTTGAGCAATAATCCTGAGCTAGAAGCAGTGAAAACTATCTTGTTGTATAGCTTTAATGAGTTGCCATACCAACTAAAGCATTGCTTCTTATATTGTTGCCTTTTCCCAGAAGATTATCGGATTCGACGGAAGAGGCTTATTAGACTTTGGATGGCAGAAGGATTCGTAGAAAAGAGAAAGGGGTTAACAGCAGAGGAAGTAGCAGATAGCTACCTTATGGATCTAGTTTGCCGAAGCATGCTTCAAGTCATAAAGAGGAACCCATCAGGTAGGCCGAAAGAATGTAAGATGCATGATCTTGTGCGAGAAATTGCCCTTTCCACATCAGAAACTGAGAAGTTTTGTGTTGTATATGATGGCAAAGAAGCTAAGGAAGAAAGTGGAACCGGAGCACGTCGCTTATCGATTCAAACAAATGGTGGAGAATTGCAATCATGGAAGGGCATGTTGCAACAGCTTCGGTCTCTTCTTGTATTTTATGACGATGAGATATCATTGCCACGAGGCTTACGACTGTTAAAAGTCTTCGATCTGCAGGATGTACCAATCGAAAAATTACCAAATGAGCTTGTGGATCTTTTCAATTTAAGGTACTTGAACTTGAAAAGAACAAAGGTGAAGGAACTTCCAAAATCCATTGGAAGACTTTGCAACCTTGAAACTTTAGACATTAGGGATTCCAAAATACAAGTTCTCCCAACTGGAATCACAAAGTTGAAGAAATTGCGGCATCTAATTATGTACCGCTATAACCATGGAGGTGGCAATCAGTTTGAATATTTTTATGGTACAGCAGCACCAGCTAATATTTGCAAGCTAACAAACTTGCAAGTTTTGGCATGCGTAGAAGCAGAATCAGACTTGATGAAGCGACTAAGGAACATGACGCAGCTCAAGAGGATTGGCATTACAAAGCTGAGAGAAGCAGATGAGGTGGATTTGTGTATTGCAATCCAAAAAATGAATCTCCTTCATTACTTATGTGTAATGATGAGTGATGAGAATGAATGCCTCCGAATGGATAAACTCTCCTCTGCTCCTCCCTATCTCAAGACCCTCATTTTAGTTGGAAAATTGGAGAAAGTTCCCCGTTGGTTTGACTCACTTCAAAATCTCACGAATTTGTATTTGCATTGGTCCAGACTGGAAGAAGACCTTCTTCCTTGCATCCAAGAACTTCCCAGTTTGGGAAAATTGACTCTTATTAATGCATGTGAAGGAAGACAACAGCTATGCTTTAGTACTGGGTTCCCTAAACTTAGGAATTTGCGTTTGCGGAACTTCCCCCAGTTAAATGAGATTATTATAGAAAAAGGGGTGATGCCAGCTCTCCAGGAATTTTTGATTTCGGAATGCATGCAGTTGAAGATGTTGCCTCATGGTATCGAGTATCTCAAATATCTCCAAAAATTGACTTTGCTTTTTGTTACAAATGAACTCCAAGAACAAATACGTGGAGAAGAGAGCGAGGAACACCCACAGGTTGGACACATACCATGCATCAACATTATGTGGCAGTCACCAGAAGGGATCAAATTTGAAAGATTGTTTAATTCTAAAGGTGTGTCATTTGACTTTGATTAGATTATATATATCTATATATCGCAAAGTTGGCTTCATTTCATTGTCTCTTATTTGTCTCACCTTTTAAACTTCAAATTCCACCCTTGGTTGCATTCCAATTTCCATAAGCTTGGTTTCCCAAATCTACTAGCTTTTTGGCGTTATCTTATTATTATTATTATTTTTAATCAAAATAATGTTCAAATTTTTCCTACTTTGCAATGTTGCTTTCCAGGTCTCCAGCTTGCTAAGATTATGAAGAAATAAACATTGTGACCAGTTTACTTGGTTACCAAAAAGAGAAGCTCTCCCCCACTTTGCTCTTTTAGTCTTTGGAGTGATATTATTAAGAGTAATCCAGTTTTCTGGCTGTGTTTGTGTGTGTGCGCGCGTGCGCGCGATGTGTTGTGCTATTAAACAAGTTCTATCCAGGACAAGACATGGTGAATGTTTTATCTTTGTAATTTCAGCTTTGTGAGATGAAGATTTCCTTAGACATCTCTTCAATATGCATGTATATGTATTTGTTGTTGTGGTGGTTGCCTTCTTTACTTCTGTATTGCTGATTTTGTTTCAACAACATATTTAAGATAAATTACAAATACATTCCTTAAAATTTTCTTAAGATACAAATTATTTCATATAATTCTTGAAATTGCAAATATCCCCTTATCAAAATTTGTCATTTCACATAGTTGACACAAAAAAATAATAAATAATAAATAAATAAAAATAAAAACAAATTCATAACTATTCTTCTATACAATAATAAAATTACTAAAACTATTCATTGAAATATATTGTTGACATAATTAAATTTATTTATTTATTTATTTTTATTTTTTTCAATAGGTGATGAAGATTTTATTAAAATAAAATGAGATCGCATAACAGAGAGAGAGGCCACCAACCTTGACAAGTGCAAAATGCAGCCAAGCTGGGGGATTGAATTCCCATGGGCAGATTTAATTGTTTTTAATTTTGTTGTTTTTGTTTTTGTTTATGGTTAAATTATTTGTGCATCTCAATCATGTAACCACCCTTAAAGCAACATTTGTAAGATTATCGCACTAAAAATCATTTTCGAGAATCATAATTTGTCATTTTTTTTATAGGATAAATTATACGCGTAATACTAATAATTTGTTTCTTCTGTTAATTTGATCATTACGGTTTTAATTGTTTCAAAATTTTCTTTTAATTTTTCACACTATGCCAATTTACTCTAATTGATCACCCGAATTAAGAAATTTTATAGCAATCTAATTTGAGTTTTCACACTAAGTTAATTTAGTCTAATAAATAATCCATTAAAAAATTGAATTAATGTTAAGGATAAAATGATTCATTCAAGAGGAATAGACTACTTAAAATTAGAAAGAACAGGGTGTAATTTGTTTAAAAGGACATGGTGAATGTTTTACTTTTGTAATTCCAAGACAATATAGAATATGAGTTAAATTGATTTTTGAGTGATAGTTTGGAAGGCAAAATGACAATTTTCTTCTCGATTATTTTGCCCTTAATTTCAATCTAATTTTTAAAATGACATTATCAAATGGATTAAAGTGACAATTAAAAATATTTAAGAATAAAATTGATGCAATTCAAATTATAATAATCAAATTGGCAGAAGAAATAAACAACATAAAAATTCAAGGACTAGGCTTCTCTAAGGACTGGAGAAGTGTTGTTTGGTCCATTTGGCTCACTTTTAGGTCTTGTTTTGATAATCCGAATCATCACCACAGGAAATATGGGTTTAGGTGACTTTTTTAATGACGTTTTTTAAAACGTCACTGTTTCTAATATTTAGCGGCGTTTTATAAACGTCTTGTTTTTCTTTAATTGAAACGGCGCCGTTTTATGAATAGGAGGCGTTTATTAACGCCTTCAAATGCGTGCTGTCTCACGCGCTTCCTGTTTCAATCTGAGAATCTCGACTCCCAAATTGAACCGATGCACTCGCAAATAATCTCTCTCTCTCTCTCTCTCTCTCTCTCTCTCTATGCTGTCTAAACCCTGATCACCACAGAGATTCAGTTTCTTATCAATGGAATCCTCAGAAATCGAAGTTCTCTCTCGAAATCGAAGTGATTTATCAGAGCGATTTCGAAGTTCATCTCAGCGATTCAGATCTCGAAATCGAAGTTCATATCTCGAAATTTTAAAATTCTGAGTTCATATCACTTCGATTTCATATTGCGATTCAAATCTGAGTTCATATCACTTCGATTTCGATTTGGATCTGAGTTCATATCACTTCGATTTCGATTCAGATCGTGATTCAGATCCCAGCGATGCAGATCGGTCTCAGTGATTCATATCTCGAAATCGAAATCGAAATCGAAGTTCGATTCAGATCGTGATTCATATTTCTTCTCGCTCAGGTTAGCTTTGGTCAGTCAGAAGCAAAGGTTTGTTAATCAATTCTTTTTTTCCTTTTCATTTTTCACCTTTGATAATTTTTTCCTTTCAACTAAAAAATGTTTTTTCCTTTTACCAATATTTTCCCTTTTCAAATCTTTTTCTTTCGACGGTTTTGTTCTGGTTTGCTGCCAATGGTCTTAGATTTGAAATTATAATTTTTCTGATCAGATAGAGGCTATCATGAATGACTTTATTCAGCTGAAACCTCAATCTAATGTTTACGAGGCTGAAACCATGGTTGAAGGTTAGAAGCTCTATTTGGGGTTTTCTTTCAGGATATTTATATATGACTCAGGATTTGATGTTGTTTACTTCGTAATTTTTGTGCTTCTTTATATTCGATCATATATCAGGAACTATCAGGAACACTGGATGGATTCTCATTTGATTCTGATGATGACGCTGACAAGATGCCTAAAACCGTCACTAATCAGACTGATCAAAATGAGGGCAATGGAGAGCAATCCAACACAAAAACTAAAACAAAAGCTGAAAAAACACCAGTATGCTTCCTAACCTTTCTCAGTTCATTATGTATCTCATTGAATGACAAGATCGTATATTGATTGTGCAACTTGTCGTAATAAAGAAATGCTAATTTATGAGATCATGGATGTAGGGGGTCGTGCGAAAAAGGAGTGGTAAAGCTGCAGGAGGAAAGCCACCCAAGAAAGTAAGAAAGAAAACCCAAGCTCCGAAGAACAGCAAGACTAAGAAATGAGAGATGCTATTGAATGTGATAAATTGTGGTGTGTGGGCCGACATCAATTCTCATTGGTGAAGGAAGAAGTATGGTAACAACAATTTATATTCCATAATTTGTATTTTTTTAATTTTTAATTTTGACATTTGTCGAATTTGAAAAAGAGCAACAAGAAATTGTTCAGCATGCCCTCTTTTTCTGGAGGGTTGTCAAATTATACATGAATTGCAAATCAGGTTAAAGTCTGGACTTGAGAAACAAATTACACTGTTAAATTGAATGGTGTGGTGCCTAACTATGTAAATTACAATGAAAGTGAATAATGGTGAAAATCTGAACTTCTCTTTTCTCCTCTCTCTTCTCAGAGAATTGTATTTTAGAAGAACAAATTCAAGAAAAGGACTATAAGGATTATTGATATTGATGAAACGGGTAAAAGAACTTTTGAGGAAGAAACCATGTCTGCAATCTCTCCATGACCCTGTTGTTGTTCTTGGTATATTGGTGGACTCTGTTGTTCTTGGTATATTGGTGGAGCTGGTATTGTATCATTTGGTCTATTCGTCCTGCATGAACAAGAAAGTTACATTTTTATGTATTAAGAAAAATAGTTAATTCACTTCTATTTCCTAAACTATTATCATTTTTTCTATTGCTTCCCTTAACTATTAATTTTATCTATTTAGTCCTTAAAATTTTATTTTGATGATTGTACAAATTAGTAATTGTTGAAACCTAATTTGATGGTAAAAAAAGTCATTCTAAAATTTAAACAATTTAGCCATACAACCAAGCTTTAATTTTTCTTTTTCTTTGAATCAACTACTCCCCACAACCAATTTTCTTGTTTTCCTTGTTCTAATAATTGTTCGTAGGCCTATCTAGAAGCTTCCCATTATTTTTATTTCTAGGTTTTTTTTTTTTGGTTTTTGTTTATCACAATTTTTTTGTTAGCTCCAGCATCTACAGAAAAATTTCTGTACTTGCGCTAACTTGTAGGAATTAAAGTCAATTTATTCCATTGTTAGTTTATTTTATATTGTGAGCATGTGGTTGTGATTTATTCCATTTTCTTTTTTCTTTCTGTCGCTATTCAGCCTTGGGAGGAAAGATTGAAGAGTGCACATGAGCAAGGAACACTTGTCCACCTTTCAAATTTGGATCTAGAATATACTTCAGGAGAAGTGGAGGTAATGTCCATATTATTTGGCAAGATCGATATATTGCGCATGACTCCTGTGTCAGTTTTCTTTCGCAATTTTTATTGCACATCTAGATTTCTACAATGGTTCAATCTAGGGTGGGTGAATTAATCATCATTATTATTGTAATCATATAGTAGGTATTCTTTTGAAATTATGGAGAATATTCTTTTGAAGAAAAGTACTTTTAGTTTCACATTTTTGGTCTAGACATGGTCAACTTCCACAGCTATGTCATCAACGACTCATTTCACAAGGCCTCTAGTGGGATGAACAAGTAGCAACAATAAAGGCATAGAAAGACCTTTTTTTTTTAAAAATTCTTTCTCTTGATTCCTTGTTTGGCTAATGTGAATAAGATTCATTTACCATAAGTTAACATCTTGACAGCTCTTGATTCTTTGGCAAATCTGGATATATTTTTTAAATTTTTTCTCTGGATTCCTTGTTTGGCTCTTGATTCATTTACCATAAGTTGGGCATTGCTTACATCTGCCTTTTCTGTTTTCTCATGGTTAGTTATTTTCTTTTCTGTTTTCAGTCAATTGTTGGAGACAAGAAAAACAACTCTCCATAGGAATGAATAAACCAATGAAGTACAAAAACCAACAATAATTTTATTTTTATGGCAATAAAAATGGCACATAGTTTTGTGACTCATGATTATTTGAAGTAAAGTCTGCAAGTTGCTCTATAAGGACATGTGCTAAGACTGATTGTGGCTTTATGCTTCTTGATTGCCATTATGAATCTCTTAATTTTCTATTGTCAATAGTGTGCAGTTTATAACCTTTGAAACGGCTTCATTTGGAATTGTAAATGAAGGGAAACAAATTGGAGTCTATCTAGTCTTATAAAAAGGTATTCAAATTGATGTGTCAGTATGATCAATGGCGTCTTTTATAATCTGGAATTAAATGCTTAATTTTCAACTTCTTGCTTGGGTTATGGAATTAAAGGTATTCCATCTTTCATAAAGCTGATAACAGGTTAAAACAGCTTCTGCCTCTTAATCCCTTTTGTCTTGCTCACCCCCAATTGCTTTCTTTGAATTTGCTCGAACTTTTCTCTTAAAAACTTTAATTTGAAATAAGAGAGATAAAATCTAAATACTTTAGATACTGCAATTTAAGCAATGGGGGACTAATACCTCTGTGGTTGTTGCAATGGACTCCTCTTCATTTGCTACAATCTTGCTTATCTTCTTCATTCCCCCAAGAAGAGAGCATACAATAATCATCTATGGCAGTTTCTTTAATAATAGTAGTGTATGCTTACGGGTGCGTATGGAACTTTGCATGATGATGCTTCTTTCTAATCTATCCCAAGCATATTTTGGCAATCTGTTGCTCTGACTTCTGCAAGCATTTGAGCACCTTTTAGAACGTGAATTAATCTCTTTTACGGACAACAGAGGGCACAATCAATCTGTTGAATTTCGCCCGGTGAAGCTCCTAATCTCATACCATGAACTATATCAAGGGTTGAAATCATATCGGTCTTGTCCAGTAAGTTTCTAGAATGAAGTGCACACATGTTAAATGGTCATGATCTTTGGATGCACTATAGAAGTATGGCACTCATATTCTTGATGAATCTGTAAACATAAGGCTATATTATATGAGAAATCTATATAGCTTTTTGGGAAATTTTCATGCTAGTTTGCAGTTTTATCATCTTATGATGTTTCAAAAGCTAGTTTCCTAGCAACATCTAGACATTAAAATTTCAAAGACTTTCAACTTACAGTATCTATGAAACGTTGGTGATTAGTGTATTATTTTACACATGTTGATAGGCAATTCTTCAGAAATTAATTGATCGCAAAGGATTCATTGATGGTGTTACTAGCCCCGACTGGGCAGTGGCTCCTGCCTCAATTTTGTCAAATTTGTTTGGGAGACTTCAAGATTAGAGATAGTCTAACCAATGGCTTCTGGTGCTGACCTAAATGCCATCCTAAATGAGGGAGATTCTCTTAACTGCTAACATTTGTAATGTTTTTCATTTCATTCTTTTTGTCTATTTATTTTTTCCTCAACGGTAGTGCTAATATCTTTCCTATTTATACTGCACATTATTATTATTTTATTTTATTTTGATAAGTTATACTACACATTATTTTAGTACCTTGGTGATGTGAGACTTGGTTTCACAGGTACTAGAGAAGGATGTAAGCTCATGTATACAACTTAGGAATGTGGGATATCAGGGTATTACATTCAACCCCAATAGGAATACACGTCCTCACGTAGTCTATGGTTCCCACCACGCTGCTGCCATTGTCCATAGGAAAACTGTGCTAAGGATGCATAGTATGTTTGAGCATTGCCCATACCAATTTTTCTTGGTATACCTATTTAACTTGTTACTCTGGAGTCTTAGGGGTCACAGAAGTATTTAATCAATAAAAGAGTTCCACTGTTATTTCTTACATTAAAGTTTCTTACATTCCTTGATGAATTGAAGGTTTTAACACATGTTCATCACCTAAACTTGGTAATATTCTAACTTTCCCATTGAACATGTGTGTCTAAGTGGTGTTATCTTTTCTCTATGTAGGCATGTATAGAATTTTATCTGGCTTGTTGCCTTATTGTTTTAACAAAGTCATGCATTGTCATTTCATGAAATTCAAACTACATAAGCTGATTAAACTGACTGATCCTATTTAGATTTACTAGCGGTATGCAATTTAAACAAATAAGAATAAAAGAAGATGATAATAAAATTAATATTATAATATATATTTAGTTTAATATGGTGATATTTTTTAGTTTGCTTCATAATTGTCGCATCTACAGGTGGTTGATGCATGGGGAACAGTTGCTATATTGATAAACAATGCAAGTTCTTGACTGTTCCACCTCCTCTTCCATCATTAACAGTTTCAGATATAGTCCACTAACTGATCAACAATGGTTTCAGGTATTACTAGAGATGGTTTATTGATGAGAATGAAGACTGCTCAATGGAAGGAGGTTATTGATCTAAATCTCACTGGTGTATACCTATGCACACAGGCGTGTAGATTTTAAGCTCAGTTTTGGCAGTCATAGTTTTCCTCTTAGTTGAATCTAAGCAGCTTTTTTTACTACTCTTTGTAGGCTGCAACCAAAATTATGATGAAAAAGAAAAAGGTATTCCTGTCTCAGAGGCTCAATTTTATTTATATTAAAACTGTATTTGCCAGACAATTACACTTTTTTTCCCACCTGCAGGGGGGGTGGGTAGGGATTTTAGTGTCAACCTATTTTTGATGCATTTCCACTTGAAAGTTTGTTTCTCAAATTTGCATCAGAAATAGTTTTTGGAAAAAAAATTTCAATTCTCTCCTCATTTCATGCTCTTTCATAATGCATCACAAGTTGCTTACAATTGAGAAAGAAATTGATATTTTGAGAAACAATTGGGAAAAAATGTATATTTTGGTGAATGCTTGGCAGGTGACAGCACAAGATGTGTCAACAATGCTAAGATGTGGACAGAGGACCATCATCTTCCTTATAGAACCTGAGAATTTTTGTTTCTTAGTGGATGCTTTCATAGTACTTGTATGTATAATTGGTATGTATAATTAGTTTGAATTTTGTGCCGATTTGTTTTGTAATAATTTTTAACTTACCACTAGGCACTAGTTTAACTTTATTTCATCTTAGAATTGAAATATTTTTGCATATTGAGAAGCATGAATTGATCTAGTATTATGTTTACCTAAATTTAGTCAATATATTGTATATTTTTCATCTTTATAAAAGGTATTTTTTTTAAAGTTAAATCTCACAGAATTAGCACAATTTTTTATTTTTATTTTTATTTTTATTTTAAAAAAAAATGAAGCTATAACGGTGTTTTTAAACGTCACTATAGAATACCAACGGTGATATTTTTAAAATAGAAAAGATCTATCACGGCGTTTTTAAAACGTCGCTAAATGTGGAGTGACGTCATTGTATCATTATGCAGCAATATAGTGACGCTTTTAAAGTGTCATAAAGTTACAGCGACGGCCGTATTTTCGGCGCTTGGTACTAAATGTCACAAAAACAATTAGCAGTGTTTTTGATATCTATGGCGGCGTTTTTTAAACGCCACTAAAAGTTCAATTTTCAGCAGTGCATTCATATCTTAGGATTCGCCGAGTACATCATCCTTGCAAAAAATTAAGTTAATCGTATAATGGAAATCACGTATTGAGATCAGTTTTACATGAAAAAAATATGAATGGTGAGAAAATGAATGGTTCATACAAAACTGACAATTTATTGAAATCTTCGCAAAAAAACATCAATAATCGTAAGTTTTTAGCAACATGTTCAGACAATCGTTAGAAAAAGTCTTTTTTAGAGACGATTTGGATAGAACCAACTTTCAATAACGAATTGATAGAACTTAATGTGAATTAAATCTAACTGTTAGCACTGGCTGGTAATTTACCCTAAAAATAGTAACTATAAATTTTTAAATGGACATGAATGCATTACAATTTGCAACTTGAACAATGCTTCGTTCACGAATAATGTTTCAGGAAATCCTTCCTGAGCAATCCTAGCCACAAGTTTAATATTTGATGTTTTATTGTGTGTGTAAACACTATAAAACAAAATTAACTTTATATTATTTGCAAATTAGGACTTGAAATTTAAAACATACTTACATTAAGGTTCTTTTTTGTATTTTTCATGTCTAGCTTGCTTCTTCTACTGCGAATATTTTTCAAACCTTTCAATAAATAGACACTTCGGTGAATATTACATTTGATTATGCAGTTTGGTTAGAAGGAGATGGATTGGACTGATCCAAGCGCTTCACGGGTTGACTGTCATTTTGTCACGACCCGCTCCCCGTACCCAAGGATTAAGCATCGTGATGGCCAGTAACCGAGGTTACCTCCGGCCAAATCTTTAAACAAATTAATAAACGCAAGCGGAAGAAATATTTAAATAAGGGTACTAAAATAATCATTGGAATTTTTATTGTTATTACAAAATGTATTGACCAAAAAGGCCGATATTTACATAACAAAAAAATACATCAATAAAAGTGTTTTGTGCCTACCCCACACGCTGGTCCTGACATGTCACCTGAAAGTGGTAAAAAAACTATAAGCTCATGACAGAGTGAGAAATATTATACTAAGAGTATAAGGCATAAAATTCACCATGAATAATTAGTTAGGCCAAAAGAGCTTTGATACATAATATACATAATACGGAAATCTTTTGACGTATAATTCAGATCATTTAACATGTAATACGGAAATCACTATATAACCATAACCACGGTACATCACTAAGTGCCAAGCACTACACTGGTCAATGGATCCACGACAAACACTGGACCACAAAGTGGTCAATCACTAGCCAATGGTTATTTAAGTCCCCTAAGGCATGAGACTCCCGTGGTGGTACTCACAAAACATATTTTCATATAAGGTCATAGCCAAATATTCTTTAAAAGTAAAACAAACATATCCATGGGTTTCCTTTTAAGCAAATAGGGTTCATAAAATAATCCATATAACTGAAACCTTTATAAAACATAACTTTTATAAATATACTAATAAAACATAATTTGTATAAAATAGATTTTGGTAAGTCAAAATATAAGTAAAATACATTTTGGTAACTCAAAGTATAATATAACTCACCTTAACTTTAATACCTTACTATTTCTTTCCACTGTCAAAGATCTTCTTAGCTTCCACTAATTTTTCCTCTCTTTCCTCTCTTTCTTTTCCTCTTCCTTTCTCTTCCTTTTCTTTTTCTTTCTTTCTTTCCTGGTCTTCTTTTCTTTTTTTCTTCTCTCACGGAGTCAACTTCTCCTATTTATACAGATTATATTCGTGAGCCCCAAGCCAAGACGCCACGTGCCACCTTCTAATTAGTTCTCTATTAATTCAAAGCTTATCCAAATTAACTTAATTATTTATTTATATTTTGGCTCCTAAATTTTTAATAATTATACTATTTTACAAAATTACGCATAATAATGTATAATAAATTATATATTTTCTGAACTGAGATTAAATAATATTAGTATAAATTCTACAGAATAATTAAAAATCTGGGTTGTTACACATTCGCCTTCCTAATCGCACCTGCAACAAATCTAGTATGAAGGTTCCGAAATGGGGGTGGTTTCTTTCTATGGACCCTCCGACGATCAAGTTAGATGAGGATGTGGTCGGAATAGTAGTTTAGAAAGAAGGTTGAGAGTAGAAAGCGAGAGGGAGTGAATTACTTGTCCCTAAGCATTCCTTAGAAGCTTCCTTATGTCTCTTACTAATCATTTTCTTGTCCATTCAAGTTGTCTTATTGGCCGAAAGTCTATAGTCTACTTGCCGTCGGTCATGGTGGTTTCACCTTGCCCTAGAGCTAAAGGTCTTGTTGCATTTAATGCCATGGCAGCCTTATTTAATGCTTGGTGTATGGGCTCAATAACTTTACAAGATCTTTTTTTACCAAGTGGCTAATTCCTTACTCGACACATGCCTAGTTGGTCCTTGGGCTTGACTATTATGAGTTCTTTATTAAGCTTGGTGTTGGGCCTGTTCTGTTGGGTTTCAACCAAGTGACTGTTTGGGTAACCCAAGACAACCGTGGGTTGGGCCCTCATGGGCCATGCCCATCAGTAGTCCCTCATTCTCGAGCGCAACTTTAGTTTAGTGAAGGGAATAATAAAAGTGAAAGTAGTCCCCCAAGTCGCAGAAGATGGGGCAGACTAACCTGTTTGGTTTATGAAGAAGCAAGGGGCTGGAGACAGCTGACCGAACGTGTGAGGATGGTCGAGCACCGAGGGTGGCCAATCGTCAACGTGTTCGACCAAGCAAAGGTATTCAACCAGCAAGGTTGCCGACCGATAAGATGATTGACCAAGGGTGTTCGACCGTCAATGTCACGACCCGAACCCGCCCCCATGGGTTAAGGACGTAACCGGCCAGTAATCCTAAGATTACCTACGGCCTCAAACCAAAACAGACTTAACACATCAGAGTAAAGGGGGCCAAAAGGGAAGCCAAATTTAAAACTTCGTCCATAGAGCTGTGCTTACGTGGCACATCAAAACAAACCATACATATGCACGTTAATAACTCACAACAGAAACATAGCGACATAGGTTCTGTACAGACAGGATCATCCAAAACTAAGTCAACCCATATCACAACTACATGCCGATATACACAAGATTCTTGCCAACAAGACAAAATGGAAATACATAACAGAATGGCAAGGTTGAGTCTCGTGCGTGAGACACAAGACTGACTCTCCAAACTCATGTTATTCCTGGCAGACTTCACTGGGGCTGGGTTTGAACTTCTCTTGGCTCACCTACAAAGACATGAATGAGCGTGAGCGATAGCCCAGTGAATAATATCAAATATGACAGTTACATCACAATATGTAGGACAACATGCTCCAAACGGCCTTGGGCCCAATTCATACTTCTAATTAGCAAATATATAAGACTATACGAAATGCAAATCAAGTAACTGTAGTTCCAACATTCTGGCCTTTGGCCCATTTGGGTTTCCATTCGTGGCAAAACGGCCTTCGGCCCATTCACTTATGTCGAAACGGCCTTTGGCCCATTCATTTTTGTCAAAATGGCCTTCGGCCAATTCATTTATGTCAAAACGGCCTTTGGCCCACTCGTTCATGTCAAAACGACCTTTGGTCCATTCATTTATATCAGGACGACCTTTGGTCCATTCATTTACATCAAAACGACCTTTGGTCCATTCATTTATATCAGGACGACCTTTGGTCCATTCATTTACATCAAAACGACCTTTGGTCCATTCATTCATTTCAAAACGACCTTTGGTCCATTCATTCACATCAAAACGACCTTTGGTCCATTCATTTATTTCAAAACGACCTTTGGTCCATTCATTCATTTCAAAACGACCTTTGGTCCATTCATTCACATCAAAACGACCTTTGGTCCATTCATGCAATCATATCAGACTTACGTCCACAATCCCAATTAGCAATTCATAAAGCTTAAAAGGGGGTAAACAATTGGACATTCGCAAGCATTCAAATATTGATATTACTCACAGTGATCGGCTTGTGGATTTGCCCTGGAGCTTGACCCTACACGTTTCATGAACACAAAAGGGTCATTAACAGTTCAATCCGTTCTTTAATTCACATATTCCTCTTTAGGCTTTATTATTATCTCATTAACTCATTTACATTGCTTAACATATGCCTAAGAGTGCTTGCAAGTGAAAGAGAACGGAAAACAGAACACAAAATGCAAAAACAGAATTTCAGAAAATAGGGTCCCTGCTCGAGCGTGGACTTCCCCGCTCGAGCGGACCCTTAAGTCTGCGAAAGTACTGGTTGCCTCCTATTCCAGCTCGAGCGTGAACTCGGCCGCTCGAGCGGACTGCCTGCCTACACAGCTCCCCGCTCGAGCGTAAACTTCCCCGCTCGAGCGGACACCACGTCTGCAAAAAGTGCTGGGAGCACGTATTTACCGCTCGAGCGTCAGGTTCCCCGCTCGAGCGGAACTCAAAATTCTGGAAAACCCAGAATTGTGTTCTTGAGCTCCAATTCGATTTTCCAGCTACATTACTTGCATGCAATGGCTCAAATCTCAAATATGATCATACCAACATGGTACCAATGCAAGATTATAACATTATGAAGCTCAATTTCTTGATTTATCTACATGCATGGCCCAAAATATGTCAAACTCAACACCAACATAACAAATTCATGCATTCAAGCTCATATCTTCTCAAATTGCACATGCATGTGATGAATTAGCCACATTCTCAACTTAAATAACACAAATGGTGATCAAAACATGAGTTTCAACCAAAACTCTACATGAATCATGCACTTTAAGCTTATACATGCTATTTCAAAACATTTCCTTACATGCATGCATATATCAAGCTTTAATCCAACAAAACCCATTCAATTTCATCATGCTCAATTGAATTCATGTTCTTTATTCTTATTCAACTCTGAATTTACAAAATTACTCACCAAGAGTTTTAATCTTCACAACTATGGTTAATTCTTGAGCTAGCCTTCAAGACTCCAAAGCTTCAAGAGCAAACTTTAGATGATTTCCCCCTTTCTCTCTCAATTTCGGGTCTCTCACTCTCTCTAGAGAGTTTAATCAGCCAAAGCCACATAAGGGAAGGAATTGAGGGTGTAGTGCCCTTTTACATCAAACCCCACTATTCCAAAATAATAATAATAAACAATTGGGTACTAAATTATCAATTTAATCAACTTAATCTGACCCGAATCAATTTCTAATTAAATTTCACCGTAGGCTCTAAAAATTATGCCAATCACAATGGCGTAATCAATTTCGGGTTCTGTGGCCGATAAGGCCTCCAATTTAATTTCTGAAGCGGTAAAATCAAACAGATATTCCTACGGTGAACAGATAGAAATTCAAAATCACATATTTTCACATAATGGCATACAAAACCATGCTAAACACATAACCATAAACAACTTAAGGACCAATTAGCATAATACAGAACAGGGATGTCACAGTCAACGTGGCTAGCTAGCAAGAGGACCAACCGAAGGCGTCCTACCGTCAAGGTGGCCGACCAACAAGATGACCGATCGAAGGTGACTGGCTGTCAAGGTGGCCAACCAGTAAGATTACCGACCAAAGGTGTCCAACCGAGTGACAACTTTGACCGATCGAGGGTTAGGCAAAGGGTTAAATGTTTCGACAGGGAGCGGGGCTCAAGGAGCAGGAATGCACCTGAGAACGCGACATGGATGTGATATGGGAGTAAAAAATGAGAGATGGTGGGTGAGGGAATTAATCCCAACTGTCCACGTGGAGCAATCTAGACTGCTGATAGAGATTTTGAATTATTGCGAAGGCGAAAAGTTGCCAAAGCCCATAGATTTGAAAAGTTTGATGTATTAACCCTTTCTCCTTTCTCCATCCTTTCACTCTTTGGCAAATTTTCAAACTGGCAAATCTTAACTTCGATTATGACCCTTGGAAGATAGACAAGCCTTAGACCTTTGCACTTGTGCATTTCACATACCTTATTGCAAAAAATCAACACATTTCAGACTTTACCTCTTTCATTTCATCAGATTCCCCTATGTTCCACATTTTGAACTTCATTGTCCTTGCAACTGAAGCCATCTGCAAAAACATAACAAAGATAGCCCAAAAGCTCTAACACCTGACCCGTTGGGGGACGATGATAGAGTTGCCCTGGCAGAGAAATATAAGGTGAAAAGGATGGTGGAAAGAAAAGAAGAGAGACCACCTTGACCCATTCCACCAACGATGATCTGGTCGCCCAACCGATTAGCCAAGTAGCTCCGGATCACTAGCACACCAAGGCCGACAAGCTGTCGTTAATGATGAAGGACTTGGAGGAGATTCGAAGGAAATATTAGATTCCTGAGAACGTGAAATTAAGACTTCCAACGACGGAGGAGAGGGCGTCTGATGCCAGGCCGAGGGAGTTTACTTTATACAAAGAGCCGCTTCGTGGGGGTTTAAGACTGCCGTTCTGTAATGCCCCGAAAATAATACAATAATCTATCCACAATATCTAATATATGACAACACAAATAATAAGGTTATCTTCTATTAATTCAATATGATATACAAAAAAGAAGCATATGCATCATACATTCATAAAGCCTAACCTTGAATCTATAGCATATGTTTCCAAATAAAGGAGAGGAAGGAAGATAAATAGATAGAAGTGCCCTAAGGGCTTACATATTTCCAAGATCATGCTTAGTTAGAACAAAACGAGTCATTAGCTCAAAACAAGTAAAGCCCTAGGCTTAAAAGAAAGCAAATACAAAATAAATAGAAGTTGAGCCTTCAGCTCCCCAGGCATATCACTTGCACTTGAAAATGTTTTTCCTAAGTTGGGTGAGCCAAAGCCCAGCAAAAACAATCTATCACAATATATGAATCTTAACAAGGGTATAAGTTTGGTAAGCATATACAATGCCTATAATAAATCATTCATGGTGTTACAAGATCATAGTATGTCAAGTTTTACATCTCAAACCATTTTATTCTTAAGTCATTTCATGACAATTCATTTCACCTCAATCCATGAGTTAAATCCATTGTTACCCAAACAACCCAACTGAGGTTATAGCTCAATGGTTTTCTAACTAATACAATTATCACATAAACACTTCAATTGGTTATTTTACATAAATGTCGTCCATACAATTCAGCACCCATGTATATACGCGCGGTTTTCGGGACTTTCACCCAGGACACACAAGCCAACTTAATTCAATGGATTCCATTCCCCTTTTCCTCCCAAACATGGAGTATATCCCCTTTCTCTTCCTAAACATCATACATATACAATGTATTAAAACACAATCATATTCAATGACAACCGATAAGAGATTAGTTTCAATTCACCTAATCCTCATGCAATTTCTACAACAATCATAGTTATCTTCCACCGAAAGCCCAAAACAGATATACAATCTCCACAATAGATAAACTATCCATATTTCCATAGATGAGAGGTGACAAATAGCTAACTCCACCATTTACATACATATCTATCCAATCTCACATTTCCCATACCAATTTCATTATTTACACAAAATAATTATGTGAAACATTATTAGGGCAAAACCTCATTTTCTTCCAAATCCAACCCATGTGTCAAAATCAACAAGTTTAACACAACACAACCTTATATCTATACCCATAACCGTTTTCAACACCTTTATTTGAAAACCCCTCTTTTGATTTTAAACCAAAACCCTAAGTTTGTTTAAAATCTTCCAAATCTCAACATTTTATATACATCACCGACAAATAGCCAAGTTAAAAGTCATAAAAGAGTGTAAAAAGTCCCTACCTCAAGCTTAGAAGAGAGAGAAGAGAGAAAAGCCCAAAAGTTGACAGCGACGAAACAATGACTTGCTCTGATAAAAAACGAAGCCCTTGATAAGCTCTATACTTAATCTCAAAGGATCAAGGTGAGGAGATGCTTCCAAGTGAGGAGATCTAAAGATCTTTGAGCAAAAAGTGATTTTGGAGAGGGAGAGAGAGTCTTACGGCTTGGAAAGGGGAAAAGAGAAGAAAAAGTTAAGTGAGGGACCTATTTATAGTACTAGATCAAAGTGAAATAAAGCCTCAAAGTCAACCCAAAAAATCAAGTCAAAATCCCCAAAATGTAGGGCCCAAAATCGACTGAAAATCTGGGAAAAAGTTCACAGGTGTCGACCCTTGCAGTAAAGGTGTCAACCCTCAAGAAGAAAAGCTAGAACACTTGTGTTTGGCAGCAGGCAAGGTGTCAACACTAAATTTCAGTAAGCAAACTTAGATTCTGCTGCACACAAAGGTCGACCCTTCCCAGACTGGTGTTGACCCTTTAAGCCAACAACGAAAGACAAGTGTCGACACTTCCAAGGCAGGTGTCGACACTAAATTTCAATACTCAATCCCATAACACAGTAACATGATGGTGTCGACCCTTCTAACACTCGTGTCGACACCTAGAGCAGAAAAGGCAAGGGAAAAGAAGGGAGTGTCAACATCAACAAGGATAGTGTCGACCCCCTGAAGCCAAAACCAACCAAGAAGAGGAAGGAACGACCATCACGACTATGGTTTCCCGGATTCAAAAGCAATAATGGATCGGGTCTAAGCCTGGATCGCTATAACCTCCCCCCTTAAAGAATTTTATTCCCGAAATTATAAATCAAGTTTTAAAACCATGATTAAACCAATCCCAATAATGATAATCAATCAATTTCATCATCATGACCCATTCTCTAGTCATCCGTTTTCATCAACTCGATACACAAGTTCCAACCTTGAATGTACAATTCACATCTTCTCAAAATATTTACAATGTTGATATTAAATTCGTGTTTCCAAAGCTTATACAACATATATAATGTTTCCATATTCTCAAAACATATACAGTGCTTTCATATTTCATTAACACAAACAAAATTTTGTTACATGCTCAAACATCAACAAATAAGTCCAGATACTTCTCACAGACTTCTAACTTATGCTCCCAAGTTGCTTCCTCGACCCCATGATGTTTCCACAGTACTTTAACCAAGGAAATTGTCTTGTCTCGCAAGACTTGGTCTCGGGTATCAAAGACTCTCACTGGTTTTTCCTCATACGAGGCATCCTCATCTACCTCTAAGTCGGTCCAATCCAACACGTGCGATAGGTTCGGCTCATACTTCCAAAGCATGCTAATATGAAACACATCACGCACCCTTGAAAGTTGTGGCGGCAAGGCCAAACGATAAGGTACCTCTCCGATCCGCTCAAGGATTTCAAAAGGCCCAATGAATCGAGGGGAAAACTTCCCACTCTTTCCAAACCTCATCAAACCTCTCCTAGGTAATATCTTCAAGAACATATTATCTTTCACCTCAAAAGACAAAGGTCTTCTTCTACGGTCTGCGTAACTTTTCTGGCAACTCTGGGCTGTAACCAACCTCTTATGTATAAGTGCAACTTTCTCCGTTGTTTCTCGAACTAACTCTTGGCCCAACATTGGTGCATTATTCACCTTGGCCCAACACACAGGAGATCTACACGGTCGGCTATACAAGGCCTCAAATGGTGCTATGCCAATACTCAATTGGAAATTGTTATTATAAGCAAACTCCGCCAAGGGCAAGTGCCACTCCCACGACCCCTTAAAGTCAAGAACACAAACCCGAAGCATATTCTCAAGGATTTGAATGGTATGCTCGGACTGCCCGTCAGTTTGAGGATGATACGTAGTGCTAAAGGTCAATTTCGTACCTAAGGCACTCTGTAAGCTCTGCCACAACTAAGCCGTGAAACGCGGATCTCTATCCGAAACAATCATCACAGGGACTCCGTGCAACCTCACTATGTCACTAATATAGAGGTCAACAAGATGATCTACTAAGTCACTCACACATATAGGTATAAAGCACGTCGACTTAGTCAACCGGTCAACTACCACCCAAATAGCATCAGTACCCCGTTGAGTCCTCAGAAGGCCCACAACAAAATCTATCATGACATGCTCTCACTTTCACTCGGCTATAGGCAAGGGTTGTAACAAACCCGCTGGCTTCTGATGCTCGGCCTTCACTTGTTGACAAGTAAGGCACTTTGATACAAACACGGCCACATCTTTCTTCATTCCCCTCTACCAAAACTGACGACTAAGGTCGTGATACATCTTTGTGTCTCCCGGATGCATCGCAAGGTATGAATGATAAAACTCTCGGAGTACTTTCTCTTGGCAAGACTTCAGCACGAAGAGATGGTCAAAATATCTAACACTCGAATCAGAGTACACGTTCAAGCCTCTTTCTATATTCCCACTAGAGATCTTCTCCTGGGGGGATTCTACCTCAAGGTCACCCTTCTGTGCTTTTGTTACTTGGTTCACAAGTGTTGGTTGTACAACTACCGAAAACAAGGCTGTAGACTCAGCAGACTCGCCAAGATGCAAGTCAAACTCCCCAATAGCACCCAACATCTCCCATTCCTAGATGACAACACAAGCTACACTGCTAATAGACTTCCTACTCAAGGCGTCAACTACAAAGTTGGCCTTTCCCGGATGATAATGTAACTCAAAATCATAATCTTCTATGAACTCCATCCACCTCATCTGCCTCAAATTCAAGTCTTTCCATGTAAACAGATATTTCAGACTCTTATGATCAGAGAACACCTTAAACTTCTCACCATACAAGTCATGCCTCCAAATCGTTAAGGTAAAGATCACCGCCGCTAACTCTAGGTCATGAGTAGGGTAGTTCCTCTCGTGTGTTTTCAACTGCCGTGAGCCATAGGCTACTACATTTCCTCCTTGCATCAAAACACAACCCAAACCTTTTCGTGAGGCATCGTAATACACCGAGTAGCCCAAACCCCTCTCCGGAATAATCAAATCTGGAGCAGTGGTAAGCCTAACCTTAAGCTCTTGAAAAGACTTCTCACAAGTCTTACTCCACACAAACTTGATCCCTTTCTTCGTCAGTCTAGTCAACGGTGAGGCTAGCCTAGAGAAATCTTTTACAAACCGATGGTAATACCCATCCAACCCAAGAAACTATGGATCTCGAAAGCATTCTTAGGTGGTTCCCAATCTTGCACTGCTTCTATCTTTGATAAATCTACGGTCACCCCTTTTCCAGATATCACATGGCCTAAGAACTTAACATTTCTCAGCCAGAATTCACATTTCCCAAACTTAGCATACAACTTGTGGGCTCTAAGTAACTCAAGTACTAGCCGCAAGTGTTCCTCGTGTTCCTCCTCAGAGGGTGAGTAAATCAAGATGTCATCCACAAAGACGACCACAAAAAGGTCTAGGAACTCTTAAAAAATCCGGTTCATCAAATCCATAAACACAACTGGGGCATTGGTTAGCCGAAAGGGCATCACTACAAACTCGTAATGGCCATACCGCGTATGAAATGACGTCTTGGGGATATCCTCCTCCTTTAATCTCAGCTGGTGGTAACCCGATCTCAAGTCTATTTTAGAGAAGCAACAAGACCCCTTCAACTGATCAAACAAATCATCTATACGAGGCATTGGGTACTTATTCTTAACAGTTACCCGGTTCAACTTCCGGTAATCAATACACAATCGCAACGCACTATCTTTCTTTTTGGCAAAAAAGGACCGGTGCTCCCCAAGGTGAAGTACTAGGGCAAATAAAAACCTTATCTAATAATTCCTGGAGTTGAACCTTCAACTCACTCAACTCGGTAGGTGCAAATCTATACGGTGCCATAGAAATCGGTGTCGTGCTAGGCACTAAATCAATAGAGAACTTGATCTCTCGATGAGGTGGTAAACTAGTACGATACTCTGAAAAAACATCTGGGTATTCACAAACTATCCTTAGCAACTCAACTCGAACTTCATCACACTCAAGAAGTTGGCAAGAAGGCAACTAAGCTCACTCCGCCCACACGGATCATACACTGGTGATAAAACTCTATCAACCCAGTCCCCCAAGAAATAGAAACAATCACCGCTCAAGGTACATACAATAACCCTCTGACAGTAGCAATCTATAACAACTCGATATGATGACAACCAGTCCATACCCAATATAACTTCAAATCTAGATATATCTATCAATACAAATGCAAAAGGAAGTCGAAGACCAGCAACCTCTATGTCACAACCCCTACACCTCTGTTTCAAAACAACCTCACCATCAATGGGTGATTCTACACAGATAAGAGATGCTAACTGAGCCAACTCTAACCCCAAAACTGATGCAAATGTAGACGAAATAAATGAATGAGATACACCAGTATCAATCAACACATTAGCAACTGATTTGCAAAACAAAAAGGTACCTCTTATTACCAACGGCTTTGGTATAAGATTTGATGCTGTAGGTTTCTGGACAACCTGCCCACCTTTCGGAACATAAGCCTGATACACTGACTGAGTCGAACAGGCTCCCTGGTTAGCCCTCAAAGCCTATGCTGACTATGCAAGCTGGTGGCCCTGTGTCTGTCTCAAACTAGACTCACCGGGTATGCCACCCAACTGAAGGAAAAATCTCTTCAGGTGCCCCGTCTGCCCATACTGATAACAAGTGAGCAGCTGCCCTCTTCCTTGACTCTGGCTCTGAGAACGAGCCGAAGATAATGCAGACCGTTGCCCTCCTCCTCTCTGAGGACATGCTGGAGACTTATAGCCCAGCTGGCCACACTTGTAACAAGTGAAATCTCCCTAACCACCTTTCCTAGAACCTGAACTCGGCACTGGAAAAGTGAACCTCGACTGAGCTCCTTGGAACTGCTGTAGGTTAGAACCCCTCTATTTTTTATTGTCCCCCTACACATCTTGACTCTTCCTAGAGCTCCTCATCATTTCCTCCTCCAACTATATCATGGTCTCAAGATGAGCCGCCGCCTTCACAAGGCGTCCATAATCTCTAATCATCGACCTAGCCACCTTAAACATTAGCCCGATCCTCAATCTCTTCTCGAACTCTAGACAACGACACTCCTCTATCGCTATGAGTTCCGCTGCAAACCTCGATAAGTTGGTAAATGTGGCATCAAACTCGGCCACCGGAGTGTTCAACTACACCAGCTTGGAGAGCTGGTCTCTCAACTTCTCCCTAACTGTGGAAGGAAAAAACTTGTCTTGGAAGGCACTGACAAAGGCCTCCCAAGTCGCCCCAATATGCCCTCGCGTATACTTTCACCACTGACCTGCATCTCCCTTCAGCTAGAAGGATGCCAAGGTTATTCTCAACTGGTCGTCTTCGATGCCCAGCATCTTGAATGTTTTTACTATTTGTTCCAGCCACTCATCTGCTTTCAATGGCTCCTTGGGATCACCCACAAACTCATCCGGATTTGACCGGAAAAACTTTCGCTTCAAGAAAGACGACCCTACCTTAGCTACTTGGGACTAAACTTGATTCTTAGCTCTGAGAATACCTAAAGACTCCCGCAATGCTTTGGCTATCTCGCGGGCTAAGGCACCCATGGCCTATTGACCAACCAGTTCGGCCGCATTGACCTGACCAACCCCTTCTTCCTGCGCCAGAATTTTATCCAGTAAAGGCACCTCATGCCTCATAGGCCTACTACGCCTATCACCACGTCCACGTCCACGTCCACGTCCACGTCCACGTCCACAACCTGACATCCTAATGAAGGTAACAGAATTGATTAGCACATTTACAAATGTGCTGAAGCTAACTCACTACGTCTTAAAGCAGTGGACAATAGTAATTCACTCCACATAAGCAAATAGTCACATAAGCACATACGAATTTCATTCCAGGATAATGACCGTCCCGCAGCGTTGCTAGAGTTCCAATTAGAAACAGCAATGATCAATTGCTCTTCTAACAGGACTTCTAGAAACCCATGGACTCAATCAACATCTAAGAAAGTAAATCCTATACTCATATAATCACATAAGCATGTTATCATACAAGTACACATCATTCATACGAAAGTCTCAATGAAGCGAGACAAACCCATTGTGGTACTAGCCACTTCCTACGTACCCAAAGTCTTCAAACCCAGTACGCTCTGATGCCAAGTTGTAACGCGCAGAAAATAATATAATAATCCATCTACAATATCCAATATTTGGCTGCAGAAATAATAAGGTTATCTTCTATTAATTCAATATGATATACAAAAAAGGAGCATATACATCATACATTCATAAAGTTTAACCCTGAATCTATAGCATATGTTTCCAAATAAAGGAGAGGAAGGAAGATAAACAGATAGAAGTGCCCTAAGGGCTTACATATTTCCAAGATCATGCTTGGTTGCAACAAAACGAGACATCAGCTCAAAACAAGTAAAGCCCCAGGCTTAAAAGAAAGCAAATACAAAATAAATAGAAATTGAGCTTTTAGCTCCCCAGTCCTCCCAAGCTAAGTCCTTGGCGGAGGCATATCACTTGCACTTGAAAATGTTTTTCCTAAGTTGGGTGAGCCAAAGCCCAGCAAAAACATTCTATCACAATATATGAATCTTAACAAGGGTATAAGTATGGTAAGCATATACAATGCCTATAATAAATCATTCATGGTGTTACAAGATCATAGTATGTCAAGTTTTACATCTCAAACCATTTTATTCTCAAGTTATTTCATGACAATTCATTTCACCTCAATCCATGAGTTAAATCCATTGTTACCCAGACAACTTAATTGAGGTTATAGCCCAGTGGTTTTCTAACCAATACAATCAATCACATCAACACTTCAATTTGCCATTTTATGAAAATTTCGTCCGCGAGATTCGACACTCATGTATATACACGCGATTTTTGGGACTTTCATCCAGGACACACATGCCAACTTAATTCAATGGAGTCCATTCCCTTTCTCCTCCCAAACATCATACATATACAATGTATTAAAACAAAGTCATATTCAATGATAACCGATAAGAGATTAGTTTCAATCCACCTAATCCTTATACAATTTCTACAACAATTATAGATATCCTCTACCGAAAGCCCAAAACAGATATTTCTAAATAGATATACAATCTCCACAATAGATAAACTATCCATATTTCCATAGATGAGAGGTGACAAATATCCAACTCCACCATTTACATACATATCTATCCAATCTCACATTTCTCATACCAATTTCATTATTTACACAAAATAATTATGTGGAACATTATTAGGGAAAAATCTCATTTTCTCCAAAATCCAACCCATGTGTCAAAATCAACAACTTTAACACAACACAACCTCATATCTATACTCATAACCATTTTCAACACCGTCATTTCAAAACCCCACTTTTGATTTTAAACTAAAACCCTAAGTTTGTCTAAAATCTTCCAAATCTCAACATTTTATATACACCACCGACAAATAACCAAGTTAAAATTCATAAGAGAGTGTAGAAAGTCTCTACCTTAAGCTTAGAAGAGAGAGAAGAGAGAAAAGCCCAAAAGTTGGCGGCGACGAAACAACGACTTGCTCCGATCAAAACGAAGTCCTTGATAAGCTCTATAGTTAATCTCAAAGGAGCAAGGTGATGAGATACTTCCAAGTGAGTAGATCTAAAGTTCTTTGAGCAAAAAGTGATTTTGGAGAGGAGGAGAGAGTCTCACGGCTTGGAGAGGGGAAAGGAGAAGAAAAAGTTAAGTGAAGGACCTATTTATAGTACTAGGTCAAAGTGAAATAAAGTCGCAAAGTCAACCCAAAAGGTCAAGTCAAAATCCCCCAAAAGTAGGGCCCAAAATCGACTAAAAATCTGGGAAAAAGTTCTCAAGTGTCGACCCCTACAATAGAGGTGTCGACCCTCAAGAAGAAAAGTTGAAACACTTATGTTTGGCAACAGGCAAGGTGTTGACGCCTCCCAGCCTGGTGTCGACACTATATTTCAGCAAGCAAACTCAGATTCTACTGTACACAATGGTCGACCCTTCTAGATTGGTGTTGATCCTTTAGGCCAACAACAAAAGGCAAGTGTTAACACCTGCAAGGCTGGTGTCGACACTAAATTTTAGTACTCTATCCCAGAACACAGCAACATGATGGTGTTGATCATTCCAACACTAGTGTCGACACCTGGAGCAGAAAAGGCAAGGAAAAAGAAGGGCGTGTTGACACCAACAAGGATGGTGTCGACCCCTAAAGCCAAAACCAACCAAGAAAAAGAAGGAATGACCATCACGACTATGGTTTCCTGAATTCAAAAGCAATAATAGATCGGGTCTAAGCCTGAATCACTATACACTCCCTGAACTTGTGATCGATGTGCTAAATCGATTAGAGGTGGCACCAGGCCAATTAGTGCCAAATTCGTCAAAGATCTTGGTCGTGTGTGCGATCTCTTGGCCGCAAGCGACCGATGTGTAGGAGATGTCGGTGGATGAATTTTTCTCCTGCTACAAGGCATTAGGCCAACAAGAGATGTAGGTGGCCATACGAGCGGTCACTACAACAAAATTGGTCTATAACCCCGTTTTTTACACAACGTTTTTTTGAAAAATGCTGTGCACAACCTAAAGTGAAATTAAAGACACGCGTGTTCCACTTAAAAACGGTGCTCCATCTCCCTCTACCCCAATTTCTCTTTCCGTCATTTTGTTCTCTCTATCATTTTCTCTCTCTGTCCTAGATCTAGGGTTTTCTCTGTCTCCTCATGCTTCTTGAGAGATTCACCAGGGTTCAGATCTAATTCTAAACCCATTGATTCTTGCATCGGTTTGGTTGAAATTTCTTGATGGTTTTCTTGGTTTTCTTGATTCTGATTCTAATGATTTTGCAGAAGAAGATGGTTCGGTTGAGTTGCACAAATCGGTGGGGTTACGAGACTGAGAAGTGAAGAAGGATCAAGATCATCGGGATCGAGACAGGGACCAAGACCGAGTCCGATCAAGTCGGATCAATAGGAAACCAGCCGATGAAATGATAGGCTTTTCTATTCCAAGAAAAGCTTAAGCGAGATGGCGTTGGATGCGCTCTACTTGTTGAAGCTCCTCCTCAGGTCTGGTCCTCCCGTCGCTACCATTCCTCAGGTCCGCTCTCTCTCTCTCTCTCTCTCTCTCTCTCTCCATCAGATCTTCGATGTATAATTGCAATATTATATATAGTAGCAGATCAGGTAACTTACAGAAGTGTCTCTTTGGTTTTGTGTTTCTTGCCATAAAAGACTTAATTTATTATATTTCTAAGCCTGGATTTTTCAATTGCAAAATAGTTATTGGTGTTCAGATTTATAGTTCACGCCAATAGTTGCTTTATTTAATCAACTAAATCCTCTACGAAGCATAATAGTTGCTTTATTTTTTTCTTCCTTTTTTTTTATTCTATTTTTTGTTAGATCTCGTCGAAATTAGATACGAGGTAGATCAGGAATGAGAAAAGGTTTATGCTTTAATAGATCTATAAATTTCATGGTAGATCGAGTTTGGAAAAAGGTTTATTATTGTTATTATTATTATTTTTTTATGTATAATCGATTTTTATTGGGTAATTTGTCAGAGTTTTTTAGTCTGTGATCAGATCTGCCACTTTCAAATAGCTCTTTTAAATTTCTGTGGAGAATAAGAAAGTTACTGGGAAGGTTTGTTCACCTGACATTTTGATTTCTACTCAGCACCTTTTTTGTTCATGTAACATAGTTCAATGATGTCTTGCAGTTTTCAATTGCTTCTTCACTTGTGCTTCTGTCTTTCTTGGTGGAGATGCGAAGTTACTTGAGCTAGAAAAGCATGTCTCCCTCTTTACTTGAGTGTATATCTTTGAGATTGTTCAAATCCCTTTGAGGAAAGGCTTACATCTCTTTTCTTTTGTTCTAAACTTGGCGGGTTGGTAAATATGTAATTTTTTAACTTCTAATTTCAATTTGATACTTGTCAATATGATATGCTGAAATGAATGACATGTAAATTTCAGTCATTTGATTCCATAAACATTCATTGTTATTAGTTTATATATTATTGTTATGATATGTACAATTCCTCTACCCAAATTTGCCAATAAATAATCATATACCATTGTTTGGTTGTTTGTTTTACTACTATCAAAACATTACTGGCCTATTGAGGCATTTCAAAAACGTCGCTAATTCTCAATTTTCTTGCAGTGATTGTTTGGGAAACCTGAAAGTTTTGCCTACTGTTTCAAAAGGGTGTTTTGGCGGTTCATACTAGTGAAACCATTCTGCTAATTATTATGTTGTTGCTGCTGACCTATTGCTCTTATCTGTGTATGTTGTACATTGTTCCTCTAACTAAACCAATTTTCATAATCATTGGACCCCTTTTTTTTTTTTTTGGTCTTCCAAGAAGATACAGGAGTTATCATCAAATCAAGTATACAAGACACCCTTGGTCAAGCCCAGTTGGTAAGTTGTCCTTCCCCATTTTTATGTTTCTTTTCTTTTTATGTTTCCTTTTGTTATAACAATATATGTATGTCTTTAGCCTTCTTGCTATTTGTTTTCGTTGCACTACTAATATGAATTTTTTAAACACTTCAGGGATCAGATACAATGACAGATACTACCAATTTACTTGAACCAGTGTTCTTTTCAAATGAACTAGTTTATCATCTCCAACCTCAGTGCTTTGCAAATTCTACAACTTCTGTTTCCATTCAGATTTCTTCTTTTCCAGTGTCTCAGGGTATTATTCATATCAATAAGATCTCCAACTTTATTACTGTCAGCAACATATCTGATGATCTCATCTGTTTAACATCACATCACATGGACACTAGACAAATTTAATATTTGCATTGTCTGCACTGTGATGACTGTTGACTATACTACAATTGTATCTGTTTTCCTGATTATTTGTAAATATATCACATATAATTTCTGCCCTTACACATAGATTTACTTATATACCATGCAACAAAAAGCAATAATGTAGCCCTTCTTGTTTGCTTCAATAGTTTTGCTCTTGTATTCTTATTTCGATGTTTGCATCCTAGGATCAAGTTGTACTCTGGTTTTCTAATTTCATTCTTAGAGTTGTTCTCTTGGACTTCCAAAAGTCAGTCTGAAGATTGAATTAGCTGCATTTAAATGAGTTTGTAATTTCACTATGACTTGCTATCTAACTGAGGTTTCATTGCACTCCCAATTTGTTTCCATTGACTGCATACCTCATTTTTTGGATGGTCTTAGCAGACAATCAAGGTTTTTGAATCATATGTTGTGTCCGTATATATTAAAATGGCCTAAAAACAAAGCAATGTGATTAATGTTTTAATTCTTGCCATTCATGATATCATTTTTCATTATATTTTTAGGGACTTTGGTGTTGATTCATGATGTTTTCTAAACTAGGACAGTTTGATGTTAAATACTGTACGGGTACGAAATATTCTTCCCGTGTAATCCTGTTGATCAAGTCTGCGCTCCTCCGTACATCGTCGTTTTACTCCCTGAAAACACAAACGTGAGCTAGCCGGCGGGTGCGTGCCGGATACCTCTCCGGTGCCTAAGTCAGCAAAATAGACAAATATACAAAGAGCTCTGTGTGTTTGGGAATCAAAGTTGTGTTACCTCTCCATAGGTGATGTTGTGAGCTTTTATAGGTTCTGCGTGGCACAATCCTAGTAGGACTCTTACTCCTCCATATAGAGTCCTCCTAGGAGTCGTACTCTTGAAAGACAATGCTTATCCTTCAACACCCCCTCCCTGCTTAAACCAAGTGAGATGGTTTTACCATGGCCAGACTCCAATATGACCGAGGTAAGCATGGCAATGCTAAGCCGCAGACTAGACCGAGATAATTTTAGCTCGGCTCTTCCATTCACGGCTCTTACCTCGGCTCTCCCAATGCTAACCATGGTATGTCTTGACCGGAATAACCGATACCGTGGTCCTGACCGGGATAACTGATACCGCGGTCCTGACCGAACTTTTACTGCAAGCTCTTTGGGACCGGAGTAACTTTACGCCTCTTGCGGACCGGAGTAACTTTACGCCTCCGGCAGACCGGAGTAACTTTACGACTTTTTTACTCAGCCCTTCGTAGCGTTGGCCCCTAATGGCCCATTGCCCAGCTTGGCCCAATTTTCATATAAATTACCCTCTCAATTGCCCCTTAATTCCATCTGCACAGCATGATAGGGATTACCTGTTACTAGCCGAGCTAAAAAGTTTCAGCTTTCCAACTGAGCTACAAAACTTTAGTCGCACAATCGAGCTAAACTCTTGAGACCTTTCCAGCCGAACTAAATTTACACCGGGCCCTACCTGTTCGGTCATAACGTCTCTTCATTCACAGCAACTGAATCGCTTCTTATTCCAAGGACAAGTGGCACACTCTGATTGGCCCAATGCAGCTGTCACGTCGTCTTCGTACTCCGTGTTTTTTGAATAGTCCCGCTCTTTTTTGTCCTTTCTCCTTCACAAAACAAACCCTAGCATTTTTTAATCATTCTCATACTATTCATCTCCCTCTCTCTCTTTCGTCTCTGAGCCTCTTTTGTTCTTCAATCTGGTAACTGCGAAGCTCTTGCCTCCTAGTGCCATTTACATCTTCCAGTGCCGCTTGACTTGGTAAGTTACTCAAATCTCTCTTGTTTTTGTTGTTTTTGTACTTGCTTTATACAATCCATAGCATAGTGTTTGTGTTTTTGCAAAACACATTTTTTCCATTTTGTGCTATGCTTTTTGAAAAAAAAACCTTGTAAGAACCACTTTGTATTCATGAATCAACCTGTAGAACGCTGTATTTGATCCAAAATCACGATGTAACCGGAGTAAAAAGTTGTTTGTAGTTGATGTCAATCCAACCAGACTACCAACCAGACTAGCACTTTATGTTAAACTAGTAGTTTTACCAAGTCAAACCATCTTTTGCTTTATTTAACTTAACCGAACTATGGATCCGTACTAGATCTGTAACAGTACACCTGAAAGCCTCAAACTCCACCGAGTTACAACTTGGGGCTAAACCAACCTTCTGCCCCTAGAGGCTCAATCGGGCTAACAAATCCTTCGTTCACACCGAGCTAACAGACCCCTTGCAGACACTGAGCCAACAGACCCCTTGCTCAAACCGAGCTAAGTCACGAAGCAAATCATATAGCCGAGCTAGGACTTCATTTATCTTGCCTGTATTTCTTTTAGCACGGTCCGATCGATCTGTGCTTAACACCTTTATTTTTCACTTTGTAGACTTAGGTTGTCCAGGCACTCCTTTAAGCGCTCAACCGAGCTACTCAGCACCTTTCTTCGACCAAGCTAAAACTCTGATTTAATTTATTCATAACTTAAACCATAAATAGGAAAGTATAGGTTTTTAGTAGACACACCTGGTGGCTTGGCCGAATTCCGAAGGGAGTATAACATTCCTGACAATGTCCATCTCACCCTAGCCGAACAACATATCAGACCATGGAAAAACCAAGGTTTTGTACCTTTTACCCTCCTGTCCATTATAGAAACCGGACTGAGATTCCCTGTACAGTTTTTACTTTGTGAATTCCTAAGGCAAACTAGGATATGCCCCACCCAACTTTCCATAAATTCATACCGCATAATAAATGGTATAGCCGAACTAAACCGCCGAGCTGGCATTAACCTCAGCTTAGCCGAACTCTTCCATCAATATTCCATAGGATCGAAAGAAGATGTCTGGGTCTATTATCTAAGAATACGCTGCCGTCGAGAGAAAATAATAAAGGACACGCTAGATAAAGACTTGAACGATGATGATTTTTTCTGGGTATCTGGGAATTTTGAAGACCACCAAGCCCAGATCCCAGGCCACAGTATAAACTGGAAGAAAGGAACCCCTGGTATAATTACCTCGGCTTCTTCGTATGCCTCCCTTTATTTCGGTTTCCTGTTCCTGAACCGAACTGACAGTTGTTTTCTTTATACAGATTCAGCCCACCTCAAGTCACTGTATAGCTACCCTAATCTAAACACACTTCGCGCCGCACTACGATATCCTGAAAGAAGTTGGGCCAAGCTACTGAATTTTGAACCGACGTACAGATACAGCAGTCGACGAAATGCCAGAGTAACAGACTTCTTGCTGGAGGCATCTCCTGAACCGGATCCAACCTTGCCGCAAATTAACCTGGTCCGTACTACTGCTGAACAAGAGATGACCAAGAAGAATAGAGTAAGGGCCCTGCTAACTGAAACACACCAAGCCAAGGTACCACCACCCAACCAGGCTCAGGAAACCATGGTGGCCCTTCCATCTCAACAACCCTCTTTATCTCGCCCAAGCAAACGTGCCTGGACTACTGTAACCGAGCAACGACTTATTGACGAAGACGAAACCTTGGATCCTCAAACCACTGTTTCAAGCCCTCCACCAAGTCCACCGCCGAAGCATTCTGACCGGGCTAGTTCTTCCAAGTGGGTTCCAAAGCTCACGTTCCAGAACCGAGCCATTGAGGACACTGATTCGGTGGTTTCTGAAGAGGACCACTTAATGGCATTCAACCTGTCCAAGAGTGTCTGCCTTCCAGCCGATATGGCGCACCATGACAACCTTACTGAGCTGCGTGCCATTCGTTCGGCCACAAAATCCATGGTTTTGGTAAGTTCTGTTTCCTACCCCCAAATTTTAACATCTTTCGGTTCGGTTTATCTGAAGACTGTACCACTCCTTTTGCAGGCCCTGTAACAGAATCATGTCGCACACAAGCGTGTGTTGGAACTTTGTAGAACCACTAAGGAGGCCACGACAGAGGCCAAAGCAAAAACAGCCGAGCTAAAAGAGTTCAAGCGGCAGATGACCGAGCTAGAAGCCGAAGTAACCAGGCTAACTAGCCTAGTCAATTTAGCCGAAGCAGAAAAACAGAAGGCTGCAGCCGAGCTGAAAGACAAGTACCTGTGCCAGCTTGCAAAGCTCGAGAAGAAGAAGGATACCGAAATCACCAAGCTAAAGGAGAGTGTGAATGACGCCGAACTCCGGGGCTTCAAGGAGGGAGAGGCAACTTAGACTCAACAATGCGAAGCTGCCAAAGATCTGTTTTCAAGTGCGGATGGAAGGCGGCAGTGACACAGCTCGGTCATGGTCTGGAGACTAAGGTCTTCAATCCTCCTGCATATTTTATACCGAGCTCCATGCCGGAGTATGCTACTGACCTTCAGAAGAAATTTCTTAAGGAAGGTGATGATGAAGACTCTGCCTCTGAGGACAACTCCCAGCCCGGTGGTCGATCTATCTCTCAAATTCCAGTGGTTTCCAACCCCCCAGCACCCGTTTCAACTATTGTGGTGCCTCCAACTGAGCCAAACCAATGGGAGCTTGTTTCAACTGAGCCCAACCAAGAGGTTCTTGCCACAACCGTTCTTCCTGCTGAGACTGGACTCAGAGTTGAGTTGGATGCTGATCTGGATGATCTCTTTGTTTGATTATGCATTTCTCTTTTTGTTGGACAAAAATTTGTAACCGGGCTGAGTTCCCAACTATTGCACCTCTGTTTGTTTTGCTTTTGAACGAATGAAAAACCTTTCATCTTTCTGTTCGGTCTGTGCCATATCTGCATCCATTTTGTATACAGACTTGCATTTTCCTGCTGAGATAACTATCTTGGTCCTAAACTTGTAATATTATTATAGCTGCCAACCACTCTTTAGCCGAGATGCCTACCTCGGCCGAAGAGTACTAAGAGTTGGTTTAGTCCAGCCAACCACAATTTAGTTGATATCCTTACTTCGGCTGAAGAGTACTGAGAGTTGGTTTAATCCAACCAATCACAATTTAGCCGATATCCTTACTTCGGCTGAAGAGTACTGAAAGTTGGTTTAATCCAGCCAACCATTCTTTAGCCGATATCCTTACTTCGGCTGAAGAGTACTGAGAGTTGGTTTAGTCCAGCCAACCACTCTTTAGCCGATGTCATTACTTCGGCTAAAGAGTGCCAAGAGTTAGTTTAGTCCAGCCAACCACTCTTTAGCCGATGTCATTATTTCGGCTGAAGAGTATCAAGAGTTGGTTTAATCCAGTCAACCACTCTTTAGCCGATATCCTTACTTCAGCTGAAGAGTACTAAGAGTTGGTTTAGTCCAGCCAACCACTCTTTAGCCGATGTCATTACTTCTGCTGAAGAGTACCAAGAGTTGGTTTAATCCAGCCAACCACTCTTTAGCCGATATCCTTACTTCGGCTGAAGAGTACAAAGAGTTGGTTTAATCCAGCCAACCTCTAGATTGGTTTTTTCCAGCCAATCCAAAGTAAAGTGTTTGGTTATTTCGACCAAACGTCCTGCAGCCTGGATCCTTATCCTAGGCTTAGGAGGGTGTTGGTTTTTCCAGCCAACCTAAAGTAAAGTGTTTGGTTATTTCGACCAAACGTCCTGCAGCCTGGATCCTTATCCTGGGCTTAGGAGGGTGTTGGTTTTTCCAGCCAACCTAAAGTAAAGTGTTTGGTTATTTCGACCAAACGTCCTGCAGCCTGGATCCTTATCCTGGGCTTAGGAGGGTGTTGGTTTTTCCAGCCAACCTTTAGATTGGTTTTTCCGGCCAACCTAAAGTAAAGTGTTTGGTTATTCCAACCAAACGTCCTGCAGCCTGGATCCTTATCCTGAGCTTAGGAGGGTGTTGGTTTTTCCAGCAAACCATTCTTTCAATGCCCCTAGCCTACTAAAACAACTTTTACAGAATAAAAACACTGACGTTGAAAAGAAAACTACTTGCTTTATTGGGGAAAAGAAAAATTACAAGTATTTTTAAAGTAAAGCTAAAAATAAAATAGTTTGAGATTGGCAGTGTTCCATGGTCTGGGAATTGCTTTGCTGTCTTCGTCTTCCAAGTGGTAAGCACCTTTTCCTACTAATCCGACCACTTTGTAAGGTCCTTCCCAATTAGGCCCTAATTTGCCGTCTCCTGGGACCAAGGTGTTTCCCATTACTTTGCACAGTACCCAATCTCCAATTTTGAATTGTCTTGGATGCACTGTCTTGTTGTATTTCCTGGATAACTCTTGTTGGTATGAGGCAATGTGAACCAGTGCTTTTTCTCTTCTTTCTTCGGCGAGGTCGAGCTCCAATGCTATGGCTTCTCCATTCAAGTCTGGATCAAAATTTTCGCTTCTAATTGTGGGGAGGCCAACTTCCAGCGAGATTACTGCTTCCATGCCATAGGCTAAGGAGAATGGTGTTTCTCCTGTTGATCGTCGAGGTGTGGTGCGGTAAGCCCATAAAACATGAGGAAGCTCCTCAGCCCATTTGCCTTTTGCTCTTTCTAACCTTTTCTTCAGTCCATCCAAGATGACCTTGTTTGATGCTTCCGCCTGGCCGTTGGCTTGGGGATATGCCGGTGTAGAATTGTAGAACTCTATCTTGTATTCTTCACAAAAGCCTCTAAAGATTCTGCCATCAAACTGGGTGCCGTTGTCTGATATTAGGGCTTTAGGTATGCCGAATCGAGTAATGATATTCTGCCAGACGAACTTTTTCACATCTTTTTCCTTGATTGATGCCAATGCTTCTACTTCCACCCACTTTATGAAGTAGTCTGTTGCTGCGAGAAAGAACTTCCTGTTTCCGGGTGCTATTGGAAGTGGTCCTACTATGTCCAAGCCCCACATTGCAAAAGGCCATGGACTGGTCAATAGTAGGAGTTCTCTGGCCGACTGATGTATTTGGTGTGCGAACTTCTGACATTTCTCGCACTTCTTCACATACTTCTCCGAGTCTGCCTGCATGTATGGCCACCAATATCCTTGTGAAATGGCTCTGTAAGCTACCGATCTTCCTCCTTGGTGGCTTCCGCACACCCTTTCGTGTATTTTGAACAAGAATGCTTCCACTTTGCTGGGGTGAACACACTTTAGATAAGGTCCTGAGAATGATTTTTTGTACAATGCCATAGAAGGGGAGAGCCGAAATCGCTGTGACTGTGTTCTAATTTTATTGGCCTCTTTCTTTTCTTCTGGTAAGACGCCGTCTTTTAAGAATAGTATGATGGGATCCATCCATGAGGGGCCTAGTTCGGCGCAACATACCTCTTCTGCTTCAGGGTCTTCAATGCTTGGTCTTGGTAAGTAGTCAATTAGCAACGGATGAGGGATAGATGTATCTACCATTGAAGCAAAGCCTGCTAGTTCGTCTACTCTACTGTTTTTCTCCCTGCCAATCTGTTCTATCCTTACTACTTCAAATTTCTTGATCTCTGTTCTGACCAATTCTTGGTACTTGGCCATCCTGTCATCCTTTGTTTCGTAGTCGCCAGAAATTTGGTTTACCACCAGCTATGAGTCGCTGTAGACCATTAGCTCGGTAGCCTTCATGTAGAATGCCAATTTAAGACCTGCAAGAAGTGCTTCATATTTTGCTTTGTTGTTTGATGCTGGGAATCCAAGGTTGACTGCTTGCTCCACAACCAGGCCGTCTGGTGAGATGAGGACTATGCCAAGTCCTGCACCATGCCGGTTGGATGCTTTGTCCACAAAGAGCTTCCACATCTCTCCAACGAACAATTTCCAGCAAGTGGAGGGATCAGATGATGCCGTGGGGTCAAGGGTGTTGCTGGTGTTTTCATCAAGGTCCATACTGGTTGTCTGCCCCTCGCTATCTGATTGAACCAAGTCTTTATTTGTTGGTGAGTCTTGGCTTGGTGTAGCATGGTTTGCTTCTGCCTTGCTCTCTTTATTCTGGTCTGCTTTGGGGTCCGATTGAGTATCCTGCACCAGGGGTTGCGCTATTCCGGCGTCAACTTTCATTCCTAGTTCGGTTGTGTTAGTCAGGTCGACTAGGCAGATATGATGACTTCCCAGGGTAAATTCTGCGACAAAGTCTGCCAAAGCTTGGGCCTTTATTGCGGTTCTGAGTTGGAACTTGATGTCGAATTGTCCCAACTCTACTGCCCGCTTCAAGATTCGCCCAGAAAAGTTTGCCCTCTCAAACAAAGCTTTTAACGGGAAAGCTGTGAAGACGACTATGGTGTGGGCGTGAAAGTAGTGCGACAACTTCCTTGAGGCCATCATTAAGGCCAAGGCTAGTTTTTCCAGTGGCAAGTACCTCGTTTCGGCGCCCAGCAATGTCTTGCTGACATAATAGATGGGCAGATGTTGGATTCCTTCCGCACGGACCAATACTGCGCTAATTGTGTGCTGAGAGATGGCTAGGTACAAGAAGAGTTCTTCTCCAGGTATTGGGGTGACAAGCAGTGGTAGAGAAGACATGTATTCTTTCAAGTTTTCTAGAGCACGGTCGCATTCTTTGTCCCATTCGAACTTGGCTTTTAATGCTTGAAAAAATGGTCGTAGTCTGTCTGACAACCGGCTAATGAATTGGTTGAGTGCAGTTGCCATGCCAGTAAGATGCTGTACTTCCTTTACTGAGTTAGGCCTCTCCAGATCTTGAATAGCTTTGATTTGGGAGGGGTCTGCCTCTGTACCCGGGTTGGTCACCAGGAAGCCTAGGAATTTGCCAAATCCTACACCGAACGCGCACTTAGATGCATTAAGGTGCATCTTGTGCCTCTTCAGAATCTGGAACATCTCACCTAGGTCCCTTAGATGGTCGTTCTCATCCTTGCTTTTGACCACCATATCGTCGATGTAAGCTTCCATTGTTCTGCCTAACAACGGCTCAAACATCTTGGTGACTATTCTCTGGAATGTTGCCCCTGCGTTTTTTAGGCCAAAGGGCATGACCTTGTAGCAATACAGTCCTTTTGGAGTTGTAAAGGACGTGACCTCCTGGTCTGGTTCGTACATGGCGATCTGATGGTAGCCTCTGTATGCATCCAGAAAGCTAAGTCGGTTGTGCCCTGCCGTTAGGTCTACCAATTGATCTATCCGTGGTAGGGGAAAGCTGTCCTTTGGGCATGCTTTGTTGACTGTCTTATAGTCGACGCAGACACGCCATTTGCCATTCTTTTTTGGCACCATGACTGTGTTGGAAATCTATCTGGGGTAGTGCACCTCTCTGATAGCTCCTGCCTCTAGCAGATTTCCCACCTCTTCCGCCACTATCTCGGCGTGGTGGAGTGCTGATCTGCGAGTGCGCTGAATGATTGGTCTGGTAGATGGGTGGACATTGAGTTGGTGACATATGAAGTTTGGATCAATGCCTGGCATGTCGTAAGGTGTCTAGGCGAACACTTCGATGTTAGAGGTCAAGAATTCCAAGACCTCTAATCTCTCAGTGCTGGATAACGACGAACCGAGCAAAAAGAACTTATCCGGGTTCTTTTCATCTATTCTTACCTTTACCAAGTCTTCCACCGCTTTTTGATCAGCTGCTTTGCCAACATCTGCGAACAGTTCATTGTTCTCAGGTTCTTCCACCCAATGAACATATCCCTTGGCAGCGCAGCTGCCATTAACCGTGACAAAACATTGCTTGGACATAATTTGGTCTTCAAAGACCTCTTCAATTACCCCGGCTTCGTTGGGGAACCGCATTACTTGATGGTAGGATGATGCTACAGATCGCATGGCATGCAGCCATGTTCTTCCCAAGATTATGTTGTAAGTGGAAGGGACCTTTAACACCCAAAACTCCACTTGTTTTGTCACGCTTCCTGCCCTGACTGGAAGGATGATCTTGTCGACTAACCACTCTGACATTGAGTTGAATCCGATCAGGGGGGACACAGCTGGTGCTAAGTCTTTGTCCTCTAATTTCAGTTGTTTGAAGGTGTCGTAGTACATTATCTCACATGAGCTCCCTTGGTCAATCAAAATCCGCTTGACGTCGAAATCCTTGACTCGGAGAGTGACGACCAGTGCATCATTGTGAGGGCAGTATATCCTTGCCAAGTCTCTATCTGAAAAAGATATGACGTTCGTTGTTTCTGTTTTCTCCTTTTTAATGGTGGGCTGGGCACTTAATACCTCCCTTAAGTGCTTAGCCTTTTTTATCATACCCCTGAGCTCACATAAACGCTCAGGCTCGAATACCCCATGTATTACGTTTATCACGCCTTGAGGTGGGGCGTCGATTGACATTCCGTTCGGGTGGTTGTCATTCTGGGGGGCTGGCTGCGCCCCTCCTTCAATGTATTTGTCCAGGTAACCGGCCGCCACCAACTCTTTTAAATGTTGTCTCAATGGTGTACAATTTTCAGTGCGGTGCCCCTTTTCTTTATGGAAGGTGCACTGTGATCTTTCGTCGTAGTCCTTCTGAGCCTCTCCTAGCTTGGCAGGCCATCTGACGAAAGGTTCGTCGCGTATCTCGCTTAGAATCTAGTAGATTGGATTTTTGAATACCGTTGTAATGGCAGTGCGGACCCTCAACCATCTTTTATCTTGGTCTTCTCCGTTGTCCCGCCTGCCACGTCCGTTTTTGTTCGGATGTTCTACCGCGTTGACCTTTGCCGCGGTCTTTTTATCTGGTATTGCGGTCGTGCTAGACTTTGCCTTAGCACGGGCGCCATCTTCTTCTACCCGAATGTGTTGGTGCACTCTCTCCATTAAGGCCTCCATCGTGAGAGGCGGTGCCATAGTGATTGAGTCCCTTAGTCTGTTCCCGACTGGAAGGCCTCTTTTGTACTGTGCGATAGCGAGATTGGTGGGGCAGTTCCTAATATGGTTGAAGGTCTCCCAGTAGCGGCTATTGTAGGATTTTAATGACTCTTTTTCGCCCATGTCAATGGAGAGCAGTTGATCAATTTCCACCGGGGTTTTGGTGTTCGTTCTGAACCTCGTTACGAATGCCTCCGCCAATTGCGCCCAGGATGCTATGTTGCCTTCTGGAAGTTTTTCGAACCAAGTCAAGCCTAGGTCACCAAGGCTTGATGGGAAGAGGATGCACATCAAAGCCTCGTTTCGTCGATATACCGCCATAACCTGGCGGAAGTGGCTTAGGTGCATGTAAGGGTCTGTCTTCCCTTCGTACGTGGTAAATTTAGGCTGGATAAAGCCGGAGGGTAATGATGCGTTCTCAATCGCCGGAACGAACGGCGAGCTATGTAGTCTTGCCAACGCTTTATCTGTTGGTTCGTAGGCAAGGTGTGGTACTGGCATTCCAACCTCGACGCTTCCATGCGTCCGAGGAGCCAACCGCCGAAGGGCTGAAACTCTGTGCGGGTCGCGTGCCCTAGCATCCTCCTTCTGTCGCACCCTTTCTTCAAGCACAGTCCGTAAGTCGGACGATCTAGGCAACTCCGTTTGCCTGGATGATGTATGGTGCGTGTGTGAGGGCCGATAGGTACTTCCCTCTGTGTAAGATCTTAATGATCTCGTTCTCTCATACCTGGAGTAACGAGTTCTGGAAGTCCTTGATTAAGTGTTGCTCGTCCTGAGACTTCTACTCTTTGCTTGCGATGTCGTGGTATGCCTACTACGATCTTCTGAGTGGCGAGGAGGCGCATTGCCTTTGCGCCCCTCTCCTGTCGCCACCCCTTTTCCCTTGAGCTGGTGCTTCATGGCCTCCATGTCCGCCGCCATCTTCCTTATTAATTCATCTTGCTCCTTCACGCGGTCCTCCAGAACTTGAGAATCAATCCTCCGCCTTTGTCTGTCAGGACTTCGTGAACGAGAGTGATGGGGGCTGTTAGTCTGCCTCCTCCCCCTTGCATCCCTTATGGGATTTTGTCGCTGTGGCTCCAAGTCCACCATGGGAGGGATAGAAGGTAGGCCTTCGCGCCTTGCACCCCCCTCTGGTGTTTGTCCGTCGATGGTGGACTGCAGCAAATCTTCGTTGTGCGCCATTGCTTCTAAAGAGGAAAAGCTTGATCAAGAGGTTTTGTTCTAGTCTAATTTTCCCACAGATGGCGCCAATTGTACGGGCACAAAATATTCTTCCCATGTAATCCTGTTGATCAAGTCTGCGGTCCTCCGTACGTTGTCGTTTTACTCCCTGAAAACACAAATGTGAGCTAGTCGGCAGGTGCATGCCGGATACCTCTCCGATGCCTAAGTCAGTAAAATAGACAAATATACAAAGAGCTCTGTGTGTTTGGGAATCAAAGTTGTGTTACCTCTCTATAGGTGATGTTGTGAGCTTTTATAGGTTCCGCGTGGCACAATCCTAGTAGGACTCTTACTCCTCCATATAGAGTCCTCCTAGGAGTCATACTCCTGAAAGATAATGCTTATCCTTCAACACCCCCCTCCCTGCTTAAACCAAGTGAGATGGTTTTACCATGGTCGGACTCCAATATGACCAAGGTAAGCATGGCAATGCTAAGCCTCAGACTAGACCGAGATAACTTTAGCTCGGCTCTTCCATTCACTGCTCTTACCTCAGCTCTCCCAATGCTAACCATGGTATGTCTTGACCGGAATAACCGATACCGTGGTCTCGACCGGGATAACTGATACCGTGGTCCCGACCGAACTTTATCGCAAGCTCTTTGGGACTGGAGTAACTTTACGCCTCCGGCGGACCGGAGTAACTTTACGACTTTTTTACTCAGCCCTTCGTAGCGTTGGCCCCTAACGGCCCATTGCCCAGCTCGGCCCAATTTTCATATAAATTACCCTCTCAAGTACATTCTTATTATGTTCGTGTGATACATTGATAGTATGGGCTAGGAGTAGAGCCCTGCATGATGAGCTTGGGCATGCAAGAACCCACCCATTGGGCTAGCCATCAGCTCAGAGTAAGGATGAATTTGATACATCAAATTCTTCATTCCTTTCTCCCTCTCCCTCATTGCTATGATTTGTGGAACCATTTATACAGTCAATCATATGAAGGTTGATGTTGAACTATCTAGTTATATCCTATACCAGTGCTGACAGTTAGATGTGGTGGATGTTAAATTTTCTTTTTTACTTGGGCATTGTTTTACTTTCCATTTATGATAGGAATTTTTTACCTACTCATCATCTCATGGTTTTTAAGCAAACACGAGTTGATTCTCTGTATGATTGGTTAGTGGTTAGTAGCAAAATGTAAAGCAGTGCTGCATTGATTGACAAACATGAGAATTAACTTTTACAATTCATACATGTACAGGCCTCAAATGCCTACCTCCAGTTTTTTCTTGGGCCTGCTATGGAAATGCTATTTGAATTTTGTCTACGAAATGCCCAAGCTTGAGACCCAAATCAAGATAGATCTCACTTTTGTCCTTGGACCACTCTTCTTTACATGGGTCATTCTTCAATTACTCCATGTGAGTATTTTTTTTCCTCTTCTTTTTCACCAACAGTGGTGTTTGTTTGAATTAGGGTATTTGAAGCATACATGTTGTGTTTTATAGTCAATGAAATGATTGCATCTGATATCTATTGGAATATTATTTAGGAAGATGTTATTTGTTTCATTCTTATATATGGTAATAAACTTCAATTATTTTCCCTACTTATGCAGGTCATATTGACATCTTTGGTTTATAAGAAGCAACAAAAGCTAAGAATCATGATGAAAATGCATGGGCTTGGCGACGACCCTTATTGGATGATTACTTATGCTTATTTTCTTGTCATATATTTGGCCTACATGTTATGTTTTGTGTTATTTGGCTCAGTTATAGGTAATAAGACAATAAATGGACTACTGTATTTCTTTTGACTTTTTTTAATCAAGTTGCGTTAAAACTGTTGATTTTGATGCAGGGTTGAAATTCTTCACACTCAATGACTACAACATCCAATTTGTGTTTTATTTCATCTACGTAAACTTGCAAATTTCATTGGCTTTTCTAGTAGCTTCAATTTTTGCAAATGTGAAGACTGTTGCAGGTTTGGTCTCAACTAATTAATTTTTTTTGTTAGAGTGGGCCAAATTATTATTATTATTATTATTATTATTATTATTATTATTATTATTATTATTATTATTATTATTATTATTATTATTATTATTATTATTATTTTTGCTTAAAGATTAGTCAAATAACAAAAGATGACAATTGAAATTTGATGATCACAGTTGTCGGGTACATAATGGTTTTCGGATCCGGGCTCTTAGGAGGCTTTCTTTTTCAGTTCTTTGTTGAAGATACATCATTCCCAAGTATTCAGGTCAATTTTGATAGTTTAGGTCAGTTTTGATAAACACTGAGATCTTCATATGCTATGTCATTACACTGATGATAATGACATATGAATGGATATCTATTCTTGGATTTGGAGTTGTTTTTATATAAGTCTTTTCCATGATAGTTGCCTCATTCTAGTGGCAACTTAAATTATGTTCTAGTTATTGAAGGGATTTAATCTAAAAATACCCATGTGGGTGAAAACACTAAAGCTTGGTTAAATTTGTTTGCTTCTAACCCTTCCACTGCTATCTTATTATTTGTTGTGTGTGTAATATCTTTCTTCACATCATACTTGTATTTTTTAATGATCTTTTAAGTTGTCGTGAGAATGTTGCAACTTGATTATGGATTCGGTAATGAGAATTGGATTGTTTTGAAGTGCTTATGTATAAGAACAAGAATGCTGCTAGTTGTTTTTTTTCTGAAATTATTTTGATATTGTTGCATGTAAAGATGCCAGTTGTTTGACAGGCATTATGATGGTCTGCATTTCTTTCCTTTTGTGGCTTTTGGATTTCTTTTACTTTGCAAGAGTTACAAGGGAAAATATAGTATGAGGCTGTGTATTTTGAACAATTTGACAATGTAGTTGTTAAATCTACTGGTTGAATATATTTTTTGCAGCTATAAATTTAGAGTCTTCTCTATAAATATATTTTTTGCAATTATATTCAGAAGCTAGTTGATGTTCTCAAAGAGCTTTAGGTTTGCTTTCAATATATATGATCTTATTGATAGGATTGAAAATTGATGTTGTATAGCTTGGTTTCTATTCACCAACATGTTTTAGTGATGTTGAATTGCTGATTATATGGATATTTATGGAAATGTCCTTGATTCTCTTGAACATATGATTTATTAGGTGTGTTGAAGTGTAATGCTTTGCTCCATTATTACAGAGCCAAGATGATGAGGAGGGGTGAAGTTTTTCGATAGAGCATCCCTTGAAGCTAACTTGAAGCTAAATACCAGAGTGCACTCTATATTATTGTTTTTTTTTGTTAAAATGAGAAAATATTAGCAATTTTTATTTTTATGTATTGAGTTAAAATATTGTGTTAAAAGGGTTTTTTTTTGGTTGTGGAAAATTGAAAAATGAATACTGAAGAAAAAATGAAAAATGAATACTCCATATTAGTAATTTTTTATTTTTTATTTTTTTTTATATATTTTGGAAATGGTGATGGATGGGTGGTTTGCTTTGAACAACAGTAAAAAAAATCATTAATTATGATTTTTTTTTAAAGCAAGGAAAAGGTGGCGTTTTTCATAAAAACGTCGCAAAATGTCGTCATTGCTTATGTCATAGTTAACTTTGACGGAAATAGTCAAACAACTGTTAAAAATTAGTGACGTTTTTAAAAATGTCGTCTGAACTCTATAGTGGCATTTTTAAAACGCCACAAAGATATGACAGCGGCCGTATCAGTGACGAAATTTTTAAACGTCGTCTTATCGTTTTGCGGCATTTTCTTGGCCTTTTGCGGCATTTTTAAAACGCTACTAATTTGCAATTTTCCTGTAGTGGGTGTCTGACAAAGGATTGGTGGTGGGGTTGTCTTCGTCGGTGAATGGGTGGTGAACCAAATGGTTTTATGTGTCCGTGGATGGCGGAAGAAGAGTTAAGACGATTTGGAAGAACCCTACCAAATTGATTGAGCCAAAATTAGCTGTTGTTGTAGAAAAAATAGCGAAGCAGGTAAAACAATGAAGGGAGAAGGAAGGGCTCAAATGGGATAATCTCATTAAGCCTTCTTCTTTGTTCCCTTTAAAATTGGGTCCTAAGCCTAGAGAGGGAGATCCTGCTCCTAACAAAGTGAAATGGAAGGGAAAAGCCCAAGAAGCAGAAGATTGGTGGGTCTTTGCTGGAAAAAAAGTACAAGGAGAAAGAGTTAGGGCCAGCTCCCAAACTGCACGCTCAGAGGTTTGCTTGCCCATGCCCATAACCCTGGCAAAAAGGGACTTGAGGACTTTCATCCCCCTTAAAGCTCCGATCGATCCTCTAAAAGAGTAGGGTAGGCAGAGATCGGATAGTTGAAGATGGAGAAAGAGTTAGGGCCAGCTCCCAAACCGCACGCTCAGAGGTTTGCTTGCCCATGCCCATAGCCTTGGCAAAGAGGGACTTGAGGACTTTCATCCCCCTTAAAGTGCCGATCGATCCTCTGAAAGAGTAGGGTAGGCAGAGATCGGACAGTTGAAGAAGAAGAAAATGGTTGCACCTAAGGGTGGTGAAGAATGAAGGAAGGCTATGAAGGCCAAGGAGGGCATGACTGGGCCAAGAGCTGAACTAGCAGGGGAGGTAGAGGTGGGGGAGCCAAGGCCTGGAATGGTCACTGAGGAAGACGAGGTTGACCCCTCTATTACAGAGTTGGTGGATCTAGGTAAGGTAGATGAGAAGAAAAGAGTTGACCAAGCGACTGATCTATCCCCAACAAAAGAAATAAAGGAGGCAGAGTAGAGGGTGGAGAATGAGTGTCCAGCTCCATTGCAGACAAGTAGAACTAGGGAGAGCTCTGCCTTCGAATCAATGAGTACCGCCAGTTGCCATCTAAGGGCAGTGGTCAGTCTCTCATTGCCTGAAGCGAGCAGGCCGTCTAGCATTCTGTGCGATGCCAGAGTTGCCGCCGAACGCCAGTTGGGTGCCATAGACGGCGCAACCATCAGGGACGTTTCTCGATTTGGAGAGGCCGACCCTATAACAGCATTCTGCTCAGCCCAAATAGAGTCACTGACCTTGGCAGCCGCTTTGCTAGGCAAATGAATGGTGGCGAAGATGGAGATAGAGCCGCTCAAGGCTCAACTGGAGAAAGCACGTTTCGAGCTGGGAGTGGCCAAAGTGAAGATCGCAAAGTGGCAGAAGGCAACGTGAAGTGCCTGTGCCAAAGGGCTAGTGTATGGGCAACTGTAGACACCCCATTTTTGACCGTCCTCAAGACTCGGTTGTGCTTGCAGGTACATCCAGCCACTATCTCGATTGCTCGTTGGGTATTCGACTTTCGCGGTGGAACGTCACAGGTTTGAGCTTTCCAAACCCTGTATCCTTTCTGCCCCATTCTTGGACCATGACTTGGTCCTTTCAGAATGCTTTTCTTGGTGCACTGCCGGCCAGGCCTTTGTTGCTGCCGGCCACTGATGAAGCCTGTCGGCCATCAGTGAGCCACTGCCGGCCACCACTGATGGCCGGCAGACCCCCTGTCTCAGCTGGTTTCACTCCAAATCTTTTGAGCCAGCTGGAATCCTTTCATTTCCCCTCCATACACGTGTATAGAGGGATGAAGCTCTTGCCAAGCTTCTTGAAGAAGCTTTGCATTGTTTTCCCTCTATATAAGGAGAGGCCCTCTCTCCTTAGAAGGGGTTCAGCCATTTTAGAAGAGATATAGCTCTCTCTCTATATTTCTTACTCTCTCTCTATATTGTTGTGGTTTAGTCCATTTTTCTTGCAATTTTACACTACAGCACATAGAGATACACCACCACCATTGGACATAGATTCTTGGGAAGGTTACTTGAGCTCTGAAAGTGAGTTTTTGGCCCTTGAGGTTGCTGGTTTCGAAGTTGGACTTCAAGGGTGAGCTTCTTCCCCATTTTAGCACTTTTTTGTATCTCATTTTGGCCATTCTTACATATTGTTTTAGGTCTTGATTTCAACTTAAAAAAGTCTTGTATTTAAGTGCTTTTGGTAGTTTTTTAAGGTCTTTTGGCCGTTGAGGGTCTTCAACGCTCTTGTTGGCCTTGTTTGGCCTTGTTTTGAGCCATGCCTTAAAGCCTTCAAGCTAGCCTTGGTTTGGCCTTTTAACCACTGAAATCCAGTGGATTTTCAGTGGTAGGGATGTGGCTTTGAGGCCTCAAATTAGAGGGGGTGGCCCCCTCTCTTTTGATTCTTGTTTGCTTGAGTTTTTGGCCTTCCAAAGGAGCATGCCTCTCCGTATTTTTGAGGCTTGGTTCAGGCCCTTTTTGTGACTTTTAGGACCTTCCTTAAGTCTTTCCATGGCTGGTTTGGTCACTTTTTGCATGCATATTATATGTGTAGTGTAATCCTATTTGTAGCCTTACAACGTAGCATGCCTTTCTTGCATGTGTTGGCTCCATTTCAGTAGGTTTTTAGTGATGTTTTACCATGTCTTAGATCTATTTTGGGTTGGTTTTGTCACTCCATGCATGTATAATACACTTGTAGTGTAAATCTCATAAACTAGTCATGTATGCTTCTTGTTTTAGCATGTCATCCTAGCTTATGTTGAGTCCATTTCAGCATGTTTTTGGTGATTTTTTTCCATGTCATGACTCTATTCATAGCTGGTTTGGTCATCCTTTGCATGCTCCATATACTTGTAGAACAAATCTTGCTTACTAGCTTTATGTGCATGATGTTTTGACTCATCATTCTAGCATATTTTGGCTTTGCTCCAGCATGATTTTATTCTTATTTTGGGCTATCCTAGGACTGTTTTGGGCTTCCATGGCCATATCACTTATGTTTTGTATAGCTATAGTGTAAATGCTTAGGCTAGCCTTGGGTTTTGAGGCCCCTGCCATGCCATACATGTGATGTTTGCATGCTTTGCATCATTCTAAATGTTATTTCAGTCCATGAAATGTGGTTATACACTTGCATTTGACATGCTTTGAATGCCTTGAAGAGTTTGTGCTTTATGCCTTAAGAATGAACTTTTGTACATGCCATTAAGCCTAGGCCTTTGGGTCATCATATCAGTGCATTTTTGGTCTTGTTATACCATGATGTAACTCTGTTTTATATTGTCCAAGTCATGCCATGTTTGGTTTCAATAGGTGTAGTGCATTGCCTCTTTTGTAGCCTTGCATGCTCCATGTTTTTGGCCTTGTGTTCTAGCTTGTGTTGGCTAGCTTCGAGCTTGTTTTTGGTCTTGTTTGGACCTAACTTGGGACTGTTTTAGGTTCCCTTAGCCCTTTGGGGCTTGTTTTGTATGGCCATGGCTTAAGTCCCTTTGCTAGTTCTTAGCTTTTGAGTTTCATGCATGCCATGCATGTATTATGTGTGTAATTTGGCATCATTCCTAACATCATTTTAGAGCATGTAGTATTGTCATACTTGCATGCTTTTCACTCCTTAAGTGTGCTTAAGAGTTGTGTTTTGTGCCTTAAGCTCGGGCTAATGTGCATGCATGTTTGTATAGTACTTTGAGCTTCTATCTTAACATGTTTTGCCACTATTTTGGGCATGGTGCAACTCTTTCTTGGGCTGGTTCGAGTGTTTGAGCATTGTGATGCATGCTTATGGTGTTATCCTCTTTGCTAGCATTGGCATTCTTGGCCCTTTTAACATGTTGTGCATGATAGCTTGCATGTTTAGGGTAGTACATTTCATACCATGATCACATGTTGTTGCATGCATTGGTACATAGTTGCATACTTGTTACATGCCATGTTGTTACCCTTGTTGCATTGCATTGTACATGCATGCATTACATTGTACTTAGAACCTTATGATCACCATGCTTTGAGCATGCCATCTAGTTCTTAGCATTAAGCATTGAGTATGCCATATTAGTTGCATTGTTGTTTGGATTAAGTGTTAATCTGAGCACGAGAAATGAGGGACGTTTCATATTTCAAGTGATGAAACGTGTCTCAATTCTCGGTCGCCAACGCTCTTGATCACACATGATAGAGTCTTAGGCTCTACGTGTTTATTTGTGCATTCATTTCACATTGATTTGCACAAGTTGGATCTTTGGCCATCATGCATCGAGATACGTGATTGATGGTCATGGATTCGACTATGCCTCTCCCTTGATGTTTTGAGGTGATATAGAGTGGCATAGTGTGTACATATCCTTGGGAGACCCTCCCCTTTCTCTTTTTTGTGCTCTGCTGTAGTTTGGTGTCACAGCACATCAGTGGCCGACAGTGCCCTACAGATGGCCGGCACCTTCTCATCCTTGGCCGGCAGTGTACCATCTTTGGCCGGCAGGTGGTCGGCAGCATCTCTCCATGGCCGGCAGGCCACTGATGCATTCCCCAGACTGGTTTTGGTAAGTTCCAGCAGCAAGTTCTCAAGGACACCCTGTAGACAGAGCCTCTTGAGAGCAACCAGAGAGCTTTCGGGACAAGAACCAAGCATGCACCTTCTACTTCTCTGAACAGAGCTGGAGCAGCATTGTTTGTTGCTTTTCATTTATAGTTAGTTAATTAATTTGTTAATTAATTAAGTTTTGTAATAATTAGTTGTAGCTAGTTATTCAATTCGGTTTTGTAATAATTAATTAGCCTGTTAGTTAGTTAATTAGTTGGCATGTATTATTTATTCGGATCCTCCGTCGAGAGGGCGAATTTTGTAATAAGTGTGCGTACGTGTGTGCATGTCTTCCAACCCCACGTCTTTCTCCCTTTTACTTACCTGTTTTTGTTGGTTAGTTTTAGGTCATTCTTCAATTAGCATCCTTATGTTTTTCATGTTTTCATCCATTCATTTGTCTAGCATACTTATGCCCGCATGTTTGCATCCATTCATCTATATTGCATGCACTGGGCTCGGCGCATCATACTAACTGCATCGTATTTCCAATCCAAGTTGAATACATGATTATCTAATCGCATCTCATATGCCATCTTAGAATAGCCGAGCCTATTTCTAGTTGCATTTTGTATGTGTTGCATTAGCCATCTTAACATGAACTAGGATCATGCATTGATTATTAACTAATTTCTGTTTTGGCTCGGAGTACACTATAAGTATTTAGGCTTTAGCATCCCTGCATGTGTGTTATTGATTGCCATGAAAGCATGCTTGCCATGAGGCTAACTGCTTAGTTGATATAAATGGCCTAAATGCCTGTGGGTGAAGGTTGGATTACTTGAATTGGAACGATTCATTGAAATCCGTGTTTTAGCCTACTTACGAGTAGCAAACTTCAAACCATTTCCAAACAAACGGATATGCGATGCTTTGTTCCAAATTAGGCGATCTAGTCTATACTTGTGTGTTGTGCGCATCACATAGTAATTCTAGCTAATTAACCAGAATAAGAACGCATGTGTTTTCAAAAACAAGATATAATGTTTAGTAGTGGTCGATCTTTGATCGGGCGAGCGGGGGTGCTCATAGATGACCTTCCCCAATTGTACCCAAGTTCCCGAGCCGAGGCAACTTTGGTGATGACGGACACGTGGCCTTAGGCAACGAGTCAGGGTTTCCTAAATTCTCCCAAAATAAAATATTTAGGTGGCGACTTTGTATCTAGCAAAGCAGTCCATGTTTGGCACTTCTTTACAAAAATCAATTTTCCAAAACGACTTGCCGGATTTGGACTCTTTGGTGATTTATCAATCTCACATCGTACATTGTGAGATCAGATTAAGAACCATGACATTTTGAGTCCGAACTGTAGCATGAGGCCCAAGGGCGTGTCTACAGTAACACGCCAAAAAGATAGAGATATTAGCCTGGTGTAGAGCCATATAGCTGACCAAGCCAAGATGGATCAATCTAAGGTTGTGGCTGAATTGGGGGATGCCAAGGCTCAGCTAGGCTAGTTTAAGCGTGATCTAGAAGCTACTCGCCAAAGGATGAGGTCGTTGGAGTTCGAAGTAGCGAGTGAGCAAAAGAAAGTTTTAGACGTCCAGCAGGCCTGCACCATGGTTAACGAAAGACTGGATGAGGCTTTGACCAACAATGAAGAGCTACATGGGTTGTCTCTAAAGGAGAAAAAAGAGGCCAACGCTTGAGTTGCTGAATTGGAGAAGACGCTCAACGCAAAGAATAAGGCTCTTGAGGAGGAGAGGAGCAAGGCTGCAAAGCTGGCCAAGGCGATAGCGCCAGAAAGGACAGCCTACCTCGACCACTATGCTGTAGCTGTGGAACAATTCAAGCAGTCTACTGAATTCCAAATGGCAGTAGATGTTGTTGTGGCCTCAAGCTTGGTTAGAGAGAGGGGTCTGAGGCTGGTCTATCAAGCTCAAGTGCTGCAGATCTGGTGGAGGGGCAGATGAAGGCAAAGATAATCCAGAACTTCCAACAGTTTGATTATTTCAAGCACTTGCTTAGCAAGTATTGGGATAGCGATTGGGTGAAGTTTAGGCAGAGAGCAAAAGTGACCTTCCCAGACATCAACTTTGACCCTGTAAAGCTAGGAGATGGAGAAATTGCATCCGCTGGATGAGGGTATTAAAAAGGAAGACTTGATATCCAATGAGGAAGAAGGAGATGGAGGGGGAGCGAGCTGAGCTTTACCTTATAAAGTGTAATTTTAGTGTTTTACTTTCTTTTTACTGTAACTTGTCCTTACAACAATGTACAAAATCTTTGACTTGTAAGTTTTGTAATAAAGAAGTGTTCTTTATAAAAAGTTTGTTAATGTAAAAATTTGTTTTAGGTGATGGTCTTGTACACTTAATTATCTTGTTTCTTTGGGTGACCCTTAAATCAAGTGGAAGTAAAAATTGAATTTGAGCAAATTTGAAGTGAAGGTAATGAACTTAGTAACTTGGTAAATTTGGAAATGGATATCTTTTTACCACCAATGATCTAAGCAATCACTGGGAATAAAAGTAAAATCAGAGCGACAAAAACAAAAGTAAATCATACGAAGTTCCTGGGCTTATAGAACTGACCCTTAGTGGAGGAGTAATTTGAGAAAATGTAATGATAAACGAAAGAAGTGGTAGGCGGTGGCTAGACAAATGGAACTGTTAAAACTGAGAAAAGTGTAACTTCTAAAAAAATTTAATCGAATAAATGTCGTAATTTTAATGTGACTTGTAAAAATTGGTTCGTGTCCAGTCTGGATGGGGTCTTCATCCTCAGTCTGGCTGAGGATTTTTGGACTCAGTCTTGCTGAAGTCTTCATGCTCAGTCTGGCTAAGGCTTTTATGACTCAATCTAGTTGAGGTTTTCATACTCAGTCTAGTTGAGGCTTTTTGGGACTCAGTCTGGCTGAGGTCTTCATGCTCACTCTGGTTGAGGCTTTTTGGACTCAGTCTAGCTGAGGTCCTTTTAAGTCAACACTTACAAAATGTGCAACACAGATAACAGAAGTTGAATATCTTTTTCATTAATATAAAGTCATGCCAAGGTGAGCTTATATATTGCATTGAAAAGACAAAATTTAACAAGTGGTCGGAGTTGAACAAGACAGCAAAATAAACGACATGTGAGAAAAAGCCTTCATTTTATTGACAACACCGCTTCAAATGCTTAGCATTCCATGAGTGAGCAAGATCTCTACCTTTCATATCTTATAAACGGTAAGTGCTTGGGTGTGTCCTAGATTTGACAATGTAAGGCCTCTCTTACTTAGCTGCTAGCTTGACTTCGGATGGATTTTTGGTGGCCAGAGTTGCCTCCCTTAAGACTAAGTCGCCCACTATGAATTCTCTGGGTCTAACTCTGCTATTATAGTGCTGCTTCATTCTTTGCTAGTATGAAGCTCGCCTGACGATAGCTGAGTCTCTAAATTCTTCAATAAGGTCTGGGTTAGCCTTCCGTAGCTCTTCGTTCAGCTCTGGATTGGGGTGCATAATTCGAGGGGTCTGCAGGCCTATCTTCCCAGAGATGACCACTTTGGTACAATATGTTAAGCAAAAAGGAGTCTCCATTGTAGGGATTTGTGCTGTCGTTAGATAAGCCTAGAGTATATTCATGTAACATCCCTGAACTGTGATTAGCCACTAATCCATGATTAAGAGTACTTAATCAGTAATTAAGAAGATATTTTGAATTAATTGCATGTGCGTTGCATTATTTGATTTTATATCTATCTACTGTAGAAATATCTGTCTGTGTTTCTGTTTCATTATGCGAATTAAAGGCCTTATCGGCCGCAGAATGTGAAATTGATTTGGTCTACGTGTTATTTAGAATTTTATGGTAGGTTGAATTGAAATTCGATTTAGAACGAAATAATTAGATTAAATTCAGTTAGATTTAAGCTTAATTATCTATCTTTAATCATACTTGATTAACTAGCCTATAGAAGGATAATTGGACTCGACTAGCTCATTCTAGACCTCTTTATTTCCTCATCTTTAAGCCCACAACCATTGGAGAGAGAGAGAGAGAGAAGAAAGAAATCAAGCTCAACTAGGGACATTACTAGCGAATTTGAAGGAATTAGCTTGAACTTAGCTAGAATTTGAGACATTGGAAAGAACCACTCAAGAATTCAAAGAATTGAGACTTGTAGGTAAGAAATCCAACCCATAAGTTATGTAGGTGACTCATTTAATTTGTGAATTCAAAAGAAAATGAAAGATTAATGCATGAAATTAACTAATGTAGAAGGAAAGAAGAAGATTAGAGAATGCATGTGCATTACATTGCATTTAGAGCATGTTGTCTACGAATTTGTCCCATACATGTTCATATTTTGGTTTTAGTTTAAGAATTCAACATGTTTTTGTACCAAACATCTCAATTGATCATGTTTTGGAAAGTTGAAGCTCATATCATTACATGCAAGTCATGTTCTTGAAGTTTCAAGTTGAATTTTGAACAATTGACTTACTCTTAGGCCTTGATTTTGTAAAATGATCCTTAATTATTGGGTTTTAAGGCTTTGAATTCGAGTTTTGGACTAACGAGTGCAATCTGGGAATTCCAGAAGTTGCACCCTCCGCTCAAATGGTAGAGTCTACACTTGAGCAAAGAATGAGAGCTCTCAGAAGTTTTACAGACTTTTGCAGACCACTCGAGCGTAGGAAGTTGTGCTTGAGCAGAGACCTTTTTTACTCAGTTTTGCGCTCGAGCGACCATCAAGCGTCCATCGAGTAGGAAAATCGAGCAACCAGTACTTTTGCAGACTTTGCAAACTGCTCGAGCGACCAATATTGCGCTCAAGCGGACTGCCCTATTTTTGAAAATTTGACTAAGTGTTCTAAAGTGCATTTTAGCATCCTCATTGTATCTTAGGCATTCCTAAGCCCTAATTAAGACATAGTAATGAGGATAAAGATTAGAAACACACCAAGATAGAAATGAAATGAGTTACGTACCTTCCGAGCATGTGTTTCAGTATGTATCTGTCATGTGTTTGTGTGGGTCACGCGCTGTAAGCTATCTGATTTATTTGCCTTATCTGATTTGCTAGCAGAGCCATCTGTGAGTAATAACTTAGCAAAGTTATGTTCAACTTTATTTATTTTCTGTATGATGAAATAAGATCTGTTTTATGAATGTTACGTTTTGGACAATGAATGATTATCCAATTTCTAACAAGTATTCGTGGCATCCTTAGCATATTTGTTAGTTGTTACCCAGTATCGGAGGTTCCATTATGGAACTTGTTATATCTGTTATCAGTTACCCGTACTGGAGGCTCCATCATGGAGCTCAGCATATCTATTATCTGTTACCCAGATCTGGAGGTTCCTTTACGGAACTGGTTAACTCATAGCCACCTGCTGTTCCGTATGTATTCTGTTAGCACTAATAGATGTACCACATACGATTAAGCATAAACTCTGATTTCTGTATTCGATTTAAACAAGAATATGAATATAAATCTGCCTCTATTTCTGAAATAAATATGAATCTTGTTTCCAAATCTGATATGGGATATTATTCATTTAAACCCCTTTACTTCGTTATTATTCACTAGGCTCTCGCTCACTGTATTATTTATGTATGTAGGCGATCAGGTGCATGACCAGGCTCAGTGATGGCAGCCTGAAGATCTGTTTTGTGTCGACCAACCACTGTGCCTCCCGAGGAGGTTCCCAAGAAGTTTAATGGCCGAGTTTGTGAATTATGTATGAGTTTTCTACTTTCTTTATTTAGTTTGAACAAGTTTTGTATAACTGTTCCTAGGATCAAGTCCCAATTTGACTATGTGTACATGTAATGGTGACGTAAGGCTTTATCAATATGATGTCATGTATGTGTGTAACTAAAGTTTTAAATTCTTATCACATGTATGTCTGCACAGCTTAATAGACTATGTATGTTTTATATATTTGCTTCCGTAGCCCCTTATTATGTGTTACTTTGTTCAGAGGCCTTCGGTAATCTTAGGATTACTGGCCGATTACAGCGCTAAACCTATAGGGGCGGGTTTGGTTGTGACAATTCGGTAGCTCTTCATCCCAAAGACCCTTTACTGCCTCCAACTTGGTCTTGATAATTTTTAACAAGGAGCGGTTGGTCACTTCAACCTATCCACAAGCTTAGGGAAAACCTAAAATGATTGAATATCAATTTGGGATTGGTAGGCCGATTTTGGTAATTTAACCGTTTATTTTTTAAGATTTATTAAATAAAATATTTATACAAAAAATTAAAATGATTGAATATCAGTAATTATATATTTGAATCATATTTTTATTATAAAAATAGATAATTATTTTTAAAATTATATTTGTCTTCTAACTTTTTTTAAGTTTAATTCGATTGGCTTTTCTTTATGGGCTGGTCCGCAAGCTAAAACTTTAGGCCTAGGCCCCTGTCCCGCAGCTTGGCCCAGAAAGGATCATGGGCTGGTTGACAAATGGCCAAGATTAAAACCTATATTTATATATGTTTTTTTATTTTCATATTTTTTGAATTTATTTAAATTTTTACTCAAGCTCCCTATTTTCTAATTCTGCTACCATTCAATTAAGGGGGCTGCCAATTTAATAACCAAAATCTCATGGAATGTACACTTGGTTTAGAGTACTGCTGCTTCAGTAGAGAATCACACAAAAGAAAATGGCATAAAACCTTAAGCTTGTTTTATTTCTTGTCAAATTATTCCTAAAGAAAATTCATCTCCGACCTAAAAAATAAAAGACAATTCTGGAATCATTGAGCATAATTCAACTATTCCTAATAACAAATGATAGATAGCAGAGAACAAAAAATAAAATGTCAGAAAATCTCTCTTTCTCAATCGTGGTGAATTGTGGTTTGCGAGTAGGCCAATACGCGGCCTTTCATGGGCTGTGCAGGCGGCTCGAGAGTCGGGCAATCTTCAAACTTTATGTCTAGGTCTAACCCAAGCCTCATTTAGGTACTAATATGAGTTTTTGCAGGGATTTTATTTGCATTTAAAAAATTATTAAGGACGTCCAATTTTTTAATACATTCTACTCCATTCGTCTTAAAATAATAGTCTCTTTTAGGAATCTAACTTTTTTAGTAGTACAATTATTGCACTTTAAAAAAATTGATTTTCCAAAATTACCCCTTGATAGTACATTTCTTGGAAAATATCAATTGTCATAATTATACTTTTGTGTTGTTAATGAATTTAAAAGAAGGGTAAAATAAGAAATTCATATTATTTTAGTTCTTGATTTTTGAAAAGGGACTAATATTTTGAGATAATGAAAAATGGAATAAGGAACTAATATTTTGGGATGGATGGAGTATTAAAATATTTAAGATTATGATTTACTCTTAAATTCTCAATACACCTTTTAAGTTTTTTTCTAAATTACTTTCAAGGTACATCCAAATAATAAACAAATCAAAAATCCCAAATTATACCACTTTTCAAAAAAATTTCAAAAATCCTGACGCTTATTAATATTATTTTAGAAGGTGACTCTAAATGTGATTAAAGCAATTCAATCAACCAATATTGACCTCTCTTATGTTGGGCTATTGGCTGCTGATGTGCGAGAAAATTTGTCTAGTTTTTCGGCAGCAAAATGCACCCATGTGTTGAGTACTGGCAATATGCTTGCTCATGGCTTGGCTCACAAAGCACTCGGGTGAATCAGACTCTGGATGTAATTTTTTTATTTTTTATCTTTTTATTTTTTATTTTTTTATCAGCAAAGATAAGCCTTCATTGATATAGAATTAAGGATGAAACTTACATTGAGCATCAATAAAGCAAAGACAAAAGAAAAGGAATCATGCTATAAACATCAAAGCAAAGAACTTCAATCCCAATTAGGTTAGTACCAAAGAAAAAGCCCAATTATCTACAACACTATCAAACAGAAATGGTTAAAAGAGTATTCAACCAAAACAACCAAGTCAAAGACGCCTAACATACTCAAAACAGGGCTGGTACAAATGAATAAAAGCCCAAACAGATACAAGGCACTAGCCACCCCTAATGGACCTAAATTTGAAAACCAAATCATTAACAGAGTAGTTGAAGTTCAGGACTTTATGTTTTACCTGAAGAGCCAGCCTCCCTTTAATTAGCTCTTGCAAATTCTCTCTAGAAACAGTAGAGCCTCGGAACTTGCATTCATTCCTTGCATTCCACAATAAACACATTATGGCACATGGCAATGCCTTCCAAAGCTTGTCTTCCACCTTTTTGAACTTCAATCCTTTCCATCACTGCAGCGGCCCCTCAATGGAACCTGGAACAACCCATTGCACTCCACACCGTGATATAAAATTAGCTCAAATTTTCCACACAAACTGACAATGAGGCATTACATGTAACAGTTTCTTCATGAACCTCACATAATAGACAAAGAGAACTAGTATTAGCATCAAGAGCACCAACACTTTGCAAAAAAGAAGATGTCTTCAGTCGACCTCTCCAAGCCAACCAACCAAGGAATTGTGCCTTGGTGGGGAACCGAATGATGAGCCTTCCACAATAGTTGATCATTTGAATCAGACCTCAGCAATGGTGCAGAATCCAGTAAATGATTAAACGTTGTAATTAGCTCCAGTTCCCAAGAAAGCAAATTACTTCTGAGAGCCAAATCCTAGCTTCCATCTGCACTTCTTCTGTTGTAGAAGTCATACTGATTAAGGCCGAAATGTACGTCATTGAGGCCGTTAATTACAATCTCTTAACTTCACTTGCTAGTCAAACTGTACATTTTATGTGTGTTGAGTGTCAATCAGGTTGTACATCGTCGGAGCATAAAATGAGCAAAAAGACAGAATTTGGGCAGAGTTGACTTTCCCGCACGTGCGTTGACTTTTTCCGCACGTGTGTTGACTTTTCTGCACGTGCGTTGACTTTTTCTGAAAAAGTCAAACCGACGTTTTAAACTTGTTTGGACGAGATTGGAAGGATAAAAGGGCAAGTAAAAAGCTGGATTAGGGTTCGGAAATTGTTTTGACCTAAAGGGAGAGGCTAGGGTTTGGAGAGGAAGAGAAACAAAAGCTCCAAGATGTCTCCCATGGTGATTCTTTCTCCTTCTACCTCCTCCCACTCCTCCATGAGTGGCTAGTCTCATTTTCTAGGGTTTTGAAGAAACCCTAGCCATGTAATAGGTTTTTTCTTTTTTGATTTTATATTATGTAAAGGTTTGAACCATTGTATGGTGTTTTAGAAATTCTTTATATATAATTTTCATTATCTTTTCAAATATTTGACTTTCTGTGATTGTTGAATATTATCCATACATGAGTTTTCTATTCCTTCACATTCAAGGTATGGGACGAACCATGCTACGAGGAACGAGTCGTATCACTACCCTAGTTTAGAGTGAACGATTCGTATTACTTGAGATGGTTTGTGCTCGTACATTGAATGTGATGATCTTCTTGTTAAATGCTTTGAGCTTGTAGTTGTGAAGCATTAATCCGTTCAAACCATAGCATAATTAATTTCAATTGGAAACCCTAATTATGTGGTTAGTGGTGAATTCTCTACCCTAGGATTTTTCCCCAATTCAGTAAACCTAAATTCAATTATTCTTGATAATTTAATTCATTAGTTTAATTTATTCGTTATTAAATTAGGTTATAAACAACCAATCTTTTTATCAAAATTAATTTAGGAATTTGACAATTAAATTAGTTTAATTTCACAATAGTCCCTGTGGATCGATACCTGGACTTGCCATTATTCTGATTGAATTTGGTATAGTTTAGTATTTAATTTTGGTGTGTTCAACGACCCATCAAATTTTGGCGCCATTGCCGGGGACGTTCTGGCGAAATTAGTTAATTTAAAGTTACATTCTTATTTTAATTTTTAGTTTAGGATTTTATGCTTTTGGTGTTGCTAAGTGTGCAGAGCGTTTGAAATTGGAGCTATCACTGAAGTGCAAGCGGAGCGCAGCCGAGCTTCAAAAAAAAAAATTAAAAAAAAAAACCCGCAGCACTAAAGTGAGTAAACAGAAGCAAACACTCACAAGCAAAGCACCAAAGTGCTAAAACGGAAGTCAAAGCTCAAACAGAGGTTGGAGACAACGTCTACATGTCAACCATCCGTAAGACGAGTAAAGCGTTTTCGTTAAACCACTGTGAGTATTTCTTCCTTTGGTATTTTTCTTTCATACTTAGTGCACAGAGTCGGAACTTGTGTGTGTGTTTGGGTAGTGTATGCACGGGCGTCGTTCTTGTCGCCCTGAATTATGGAGTTTGGACCTTGAACTAGAAAGGACCCTTAGGAGACTTAGGACCTCTGCCCGTATTCCTAGGCTTGAATATTCATATTCATACATTGAGCCATTAGAGATGGCAGATCCTAATGTCCCGAATGTGCCTAACCGGACCCTTAAGGATTATTTTACACCCACTGCATATACATCACCATCATGCATCCAATTACCCAACACCACTGCTGCTCATTATGAGATTAAGTCCAGCACTATACAAATGCTCCCATCATTCCATGGACTAACTCATGATGACCCTTATAAGCATTTGAATGAATTTTGGAAATTTGCTCGACAGTAAGGATCCAGAATTTCACAAATGAGGCTTTAATGTTGCGATTGTTTCCATTCTCGTTAAAGGATAAAGCCAAACACTGGGTAAATTCTTTACCTGCTAATTCAATCACAACTTGGGACCAATTACAGCAACGGTTCTTGGAGAAGTACTTTCCCACAGGTAAAACTAACCAGCTTAGGCGAGCCATCACAAACTTTGCTCAAATGGATGGCGAGCAATTCCATGAGACGTGGGAAAGACTTAGAGACCTTCTCCAACAATGTCCTTGTAGACACCCCATTTTTGACCGACCTTAAGACTCAGACGTCACCGATTGAGCGCTTGGTGATGTTGCATAATGTGCTTGTTCAGAAGTTTCAGAGTCACGGCCGTGAGCCCTGCCTCCGGACTTCCGAACCCTCTTTTGTACTTTGCCTCGGTTTGCGAACCAAGCTCGGTTTTCTTTGTTTCTTTTCCTGAGGGAAGGGAGAGGTCCCGTAGACCATCTCTCAATGTCCGTAGGCTATTTTGCCCATTTCGGAGTCCGGTTTCCGGTTTTCGGAGCCGTCAGGCCGTGTGCCTCGGTTCGGGACCGCTTAACCATCTCCTTTTGCTCCGGTTTTTGGCATACTTCCTATTTGCTCCCTTTTAAGGGACACTGGGGTCTAAGAAACCCACTTCGTGGCCGAAAGCCACTTTCGGTGCTTAACAGCCCATTTTCGGGACCTCGAACTGCGTGTTTTGGCCCCGGAACTTTCATTTTGCAACGGTTTTCGTTCATTTTTGGCAGGTACCTCTGTTTTATCACCGGGGAGGTCACTGAAGGGTGGGAGGCCAGCAATTGTTGCAGCAACCAGTTATACATCCTCCGACGCCCTCCGGCGCCCGTTTTTCACACTTCCGGGCTAATGTTGAACACCTTGGGCCCACATTCTTGAACTTTGAACCACATGGTTGTGATGTACACACATGGGAGGACCCTAAAAAGTGGTGGCCGGCCAGTAATGTTACTTGACCCTTTTGACCCCCTCCTTCCGGGCTAATGTTGAACCCCTTGGACCCTTTTTCTTGAACTTTGAACCACATATTTGTGATGTACACACATGGGAGGACCCTAAAAGTTGGTGGCCGGCCAGTAATTCTACTTGACCCTTTTGACCCCCTCTTTCCGAGCTAATGTTGAACCCCTTGGACCCACTTTCTTGAAATTTTAACCACAGAGTTGTGTTGTACACACATAGGAGGGCACTATCAGTTGGTGGCCGGCCAGAAAATCTGATTGACCCTTTTGACCCCTAGTCGGCCGGCTAGGGGGTGTGGCCGGCCGGTCACCTGGAGCAAAAGTAATAGGCCGGCCGTATTCCTTGCACTGTGCACTTTACAGCTGTGGAGCTTTATCCCCCAGAAAAGATCTTTATCCGGGGGATATTTTGTGGGGGAAAGTTACTCTCCTTTTCCCCCACCTTTACACCCCCTTGTTGGCCTATATAGCAAGCAAGATATATCCTTTGTTGGGGTTAGAAAACTTCATCTTCAAGCTTCCATACACAACTCCATTTCTATACCTCTCATTTCCTTGAAAAACCTTAAGTCCTTAAGCACCATTTCTTCTACACCACCAAGCTCTACCACCACCACCTCATTTCCAGCAACAAGGAAGGTTTCTCAAAGGCCAAAGAAGCTGCAAATTGATCCAAGAAGCAACAAAAGTCTTAGTCTTCAAGGGTGAGTAACATTTCTCTTCTTTGACCCCTTTTCTTGATCCATTTGTAAGCCTCACTTGCTTTTTGTTTCAAGCTCCGGCCCTAACTGAAAAGGGCCATCTTTTGAGCTCATCTTCACTTTTCATTAAGGGCTCAACCCTGTTTGAGCCCTCCATGATACACTTGCTTCATTGATCCTCTTATATGTCATGATCTTGCATGCTATTTTTGGCCCATGAGTAATCTGTTTTTGAGCATGTTGTAAACTGATATTAGGCTTATTTTGAGCCCCTCTTTAACATTGAAGAAGGGCTCAACACCATTTGGGACTTCCATGTTATACCTACCTTTATACTCCTCTTTTCTTCCCCATTCTTGCATGCAATGGCAGCCTACCATGCTTTTGTTTTTGGCCATTTTACAGTTCTGAAAAAGTTCTTATTTTGGTCCATACTTCATGTTTAATTTAGGTTCTTTCATGGTTTGGGACCTCCATATGTCACTTCATGTTATATCTCTCTTTTATTCCCCATTCTTGCATGTTTAGTTAGCCTACCATGCTTTTGTTTTTGGCCATTTTAAAGTTCTGGAAATAGTCCTATTTTGGCCCATTATACATGTTTTATTAAGGGTCTTTGGCTGTTTGGTGATTATTTTGTATACTTCATGTTGTAGCCACTTTTGAGCCTAATTTTGCATCACATTTCTATCATGTTTGTATACTGATTTGAGGTCTTCCATATACTGTAAATATTCATATTTTTGGTCCCTCTTCAATGTTGTAGAAGGGAATTTTTCAGTTTGGGTTTTGCTTATATCACTTGCTTCATTACCCCTCTCTTGGCCCCTATTCTTGCATGCTATTTTTGCCATACCTATGCTTGCTGTTTGGCCATGTTTATAACTGTGAAAGTGCCTTTTTTGGGACTGTCTAGCTTCTGTCTTTGCATTGCATGTCCATGTTGTGCATGTTTGGCATAGCTATAGGCCATTTCGGGTGCCTAAATTCGCATTTCGGGACAATTCCTTGCATTTCATGTCATTTCGCCTCATTTTGGGACTGTTTTCCCCCATATTTTAGTGCTGAAATTCCATTAGAATGATTTCTATCCATTTCATGTCATTACATCACATTCTGCCATCGCCTCGGTTTGCGTGCCCGTGTGCACGCATTTCGAGGCACCTCATTTTCATTCACCGGCATCCTATGTGAGTGTGGCTGAGGCTCACTCATGATGGTATAAGCCCATATCATGTTTTCATGTCATTACATCACATTCTGCCATCGCCTCGGTTTGCGTGCCCGTGTGCACACATTTCGAGGCACCTCATTTTTATCCGCCGGCATCCTATGTGAGTGCGGCTGAGGCTCACTCATGTTGGTATAACCCGTATCATGTTTTCATGTCATTACATCACATTCTGCCATCGTCTCGGTTTGCGTGCCCGTGTGCACGCATTTCGAGGCACCTCATTTTTATCCGCCGGCATCCTATGTGAGTTTGGCTGAGGCTTACTCATGTTGGTATAAGCCCATATCATGTTTTCATGTCATTACATCACATTCTGCCATCGCCTCGGTTTGCGTGCCCGTGTGCACGCATTTCGAGGCACCTCATTTTCATTCACCGGCATCCTATGTGAGTGTGGCTGAGGCTCACTCATGATGGTATAAGCCCATATCAAGTTTTCATGTCATTACATCGCATTCTGCCATCGCCTCGGTTTGCGTGCCCGTGTGCACGCATTTCGAGGCACTTTATTTTTATCCACCGGCATCCTATGTGAGTGTGGCTGAGGCTCACTCATGTTGGTATAAGCCCATATCATGTTTTCTTGTCATGTGCATTGCGTATGCCATTACCTCGATTTGCGTGCCCGTGTGCACGCATTTCGAGGCACTTTATTTTCATCAACCGACTTCTTATGTGAGTGTGGCTGAGGCTCTCTCATGTTAGTATAAGTCTATGTTACCTTTTTCATGCCATTTTAGTCACTTGCATTACATATACCATTGCCTCGGTTTGCGCGCCCGTGTGCACGCACTTCGAGGCATCTCATTTTCATAGCATAGTGCATACTAGGTTGTATCTTAGATTGCATTCTGTCATTTTCTCGGTTTGCGTGCCCGTGTGCACACATTTCGAGGCATCTCATTTTCATAGCATTCTGTGTATGTTAGGATTATATCTTAGTTGCATTTCATGCATATCATGCGTATTGCATCGTGTCCGGAATAGGAGTTTAGCCCGGGCATGGGAAACGAGGTACATTTCGTACTCCGAGTGACGGAATGTGTCTCAATTCCCCAGTCACCGACACTCCGAATTATCCATGATGGAGTTAGGTTTTAGCTGTAGTTTCATGTGCATTCATCCTATATTGAGTTGTGCATTTCGACTCCTCGGCCATCATGCCTCGGTATGCGTGATTGGTGGCACGAGGATCGAGACATGCATATATTTGTGCAAATACATTGCTATGCCCCTTTCCTGCTCTCTGATGCAGCAAAAATCAAGAATCAGCAACTTTTCGGGACTTGGCACGCGTTTCAAGAATAACTGCAAAACAGAGGCTAATTGGGACATCTCGGTGGATTTCCGCGCAAGACAACCCGGACATGCATCATCCATCAGAAGCAAGGCAGTCCCTGGCTTGCACGCCAGTTTTATTTGCTTTTTTTTAGTTAATTCATTAATTAATTAGAATTTTGTAATATTTTGGACTGTAATATTCTTTTATTCGGGACTGTAATATTTGGACTGTATTATTTATTCGGACCCTCTCTGCGAGGGCACAACTGTAATAAGTGTGCATGAGTGTGATGTATGTCTTCCAACCCCACGTCTTTCTCCCTTTTATTTATCCGCTTTTGATGGTTAGATTAGGGCATATTTCAATTAGCATATAGTATGACAGCATGTTTGCATTCATTCATCTGTATTGCATGCATCGGGCTCGGCGCATCATACTAACTGCATTGTATTTTCAATTCCAAAATTGAGTACATGATAGTTGTAGCATTTCATATACCATCTTAGAATAGCCGAGCCTGCTATAATTGCATTTTGTATGTGTTGCATTAGGCATTTCTGTATAATTAGGATCATGCATGATTTCTAATGAAGTTTCTATTTTGGCTTGGAGTACTCGGTAAGCTTTATGCTTTAGCATCCTTGCATGCGTGTGAGTGCTGCCATGAATAGCATGCTTACCATGAGGCTATGTGCTTATATGATATAACTGCCTGAATGCCTGTGGATGGGGGTTGGGTTACTTAAATTGGAATAAATCATCAAATGTTTTAAAGTCTACCTGCGGGTAGCAAACCATTTTCAAAAAGCGAACATGAAATGTTTTGGTCCAATTCAGGCGATCCAGTCTATACTTGTATGCTGTGCGCATCACATAGTAACCTAGGCTAATAACCGGAATAAGAACATACAAAGTTTTCAAAAATTGATATCATGGTTAGTAGAGGCCGGTCTATGACCGGGCGAGCGGGGGTGCTCACGAAGTGACCTTCCCCAATCGTACCCAAGTTCCCGAGCCGAGGCAACTTTGGTGATGACGGACACGTGGCCTTTTGGCACCGAGTCAGGGTTTCCTAAATTTCCCAAAATAAAATATTTAGGTGGCGACTCTGCATCTGGCAAAGCAGTCTATGTTTGGCACTTCTTTCAAAAATCAGTTTTCTCAAAACGATTTGCCGGATTTGGACTCTTTGGTTCAGACTTAGAACCGTGACAACTTTAGAGTCCTGAGCTGTAGTGACCCCAAATGAACAGAACGGGACTTCATCCTCCCGGGGCGTTCGGGGACGTCTACAGTCCTCACCACCAAGTGCCTAATTGGCAACTTGTTCAAACATTTTATTATGGCTTAACTGAGCTGCACCGCCAAATGGTGGATTCGTCCTATGGTGGGACATTTATGTCTAAAAATGATGCCGAGGCATGGCAATTGTTTGAGAACTTAAGTGATAATTCCCTTCACCATGCCTCCGCAGCCCGGCAAGTCCGGCAACCCGTAGTTGGAGACCCGAAAAGAGGCGGCATTTATGAGGTCGGGCAAAACCTAGAGTTAGCACAACAAGTAGAGGCACTATCCCGCAAGATGGACCAATTATTAGCTACGGGACATGCCCCTACCCAGCAAGATCAGCCTCAATTTCACGAGGCATGTGTTATTTGCGCGAGCCCTGGTCATGACTTGAGTGAGTGCCCTTCGGCATCACAATTTTTGGAGTTAGTCCAAGAGCATGTGAATGCGGCTCAAGGATTCTCCAACCCGGGTAATGATCCATACTCCAACAGATACAATCCAGGATGGAGAAATCACCCTAATTTCCCATGGAGACCCCCTTCACAAAGCACCTCTTACAATCCGCCACCACCAAGGCAGAATTTCAATAATTTTGCCAACCAATCATCCTACCGACCGCCGCAACCTTATCGACCCCCACAATCGTACCGGCAACCACAACCCCCGCCTGTTCCTCAGGGTAACTCCGCCTTTGAGACTCAGGTTTTGGAAGTTCTCGCAGAACTTAAGGGGTTAGCACCGGTAGTTCACTCCCATACTCACTCTATTGCCAAGCTAGAGGCCCAATTGGGTCAAATGGCTAATAACATGAATCGAAGAGAGGAGGGAAAATTACCAAGTCAAACTGTGGCCAACCCTAAGGGACAATACGGGGCAAAGAGTTCGGGTGGGAATGGTAAGCAACATGAGCAAGTGCAGGCGGTGGTTGCTTTAAGAAATGGTAGGGAGTTAGAGCCTCAGTCAGTTGCGTCTGATGCAACTAGAGTTAGGAAGGGTGACCATGGTGGTTCACCTAAGGAGAATAAGGGTGAGGGGGAAACACTTAAGAGGGATGACTTAGTCCCTAACACTTCATTTGAGCCCAAGGCACCATATGTGCCTAAGGCACCCTTTCCCCAGTGCCTTGATGCACCTTCCCCTTTTAATAAGAAGGCGGCATCTATGGAGGCAATGATGGAGGTCTTTAAACAGGTAAAAATCAACCTCCCCCTGTTGGAGGCGATTAAGCAAGTACCATCATATGCCAAATTTTTGAAGGACCTTTGTACGTAAAAGCTTAAATCTAGGACACATGTATCCCAAAAGGTCCTACTCACGGAGCAAGTAAGCTCCATCTTGTTGAATGACACACCTCCTAAGCTTAAGGACCCAGGTGCCCCAACCATTGCATGCATTATAGTGGACCACTTCATTGATAGGGCCTTATTGGATTTAGGGGCTAGTGTTAATTTGTTGCCGTACTCTGTGTACGAGGAATTTGGGCTTGGCGAGTTGAAGCCCACTACTGTTACTCTTCAGTTGGCTGACCGGTCCCTCAAAGTGCCACGAGGCATGATTGAGGATGTGCTAGTTAAGGTTGATAGGTTCTACTTCCCTGTTGACTTTTTGGTTTTAGATATGGAACCGGTAGCCAGTTCGAGGAAACAAATCCCGGTGATTTTGGGTCAACCATTCTTGGCTACGGCCAATGCATGCATTAATTGTCGGACCGGGGTTATGGAGGTTTCATTTGGTAACATGCAAGTGAAACTTAATGTTTTCCAAGCATCACAACAACCTCATGAGAGAGAGGAGTGCTTATTAGTGAATGTTGTGGATGAGATTGTTGAGGAGGCTTTGCCCTCCATTCTTGTAGAGGACCCTTTGGAGGCTTGTCTAGCTCATTTTGGGTTTGAAAATTTTGATATAGATGGGTCAGTTGAGGAGGTGAATGTCTTGCTTAATTCTTCTTCTACACCGGATTTTCCTCCATGGAAAGCCCGGTTTGAGTCACTTCCTCCTCTGTCGAGAGAGCCTGCCACACAATCTTTGGTCACACCACCTACACTTGAGTTGAAGCCACTTCTGGCCACACTCAAGTATGCATTTTTAGGGCCCCAAGATACTTTACCGGTCATCATTGCATCTGACTTGACTGCAGCGCAGGAGAGTCAGTTAATGAGTGTTCTCGTGGCACATCGGAGTGTTATAGGGTGGTCAGTGGCTAATTTGAAAGGGATAGATCCCTCCGTGTGCATGCATTATATACACCTAGAGGAGGACACCAAACCTTCTCGCGAAATGCAACGGAGACTGAATCCTAATATGAAAGAGGTGGTGAAGAAGGAAGTTTTGAAATTGTTGGATGCGGGTATTATATACCCCATCTCGGATAGCAAGTGGGTGAGTCCCACACAAGTAGTGCCCAAGAAATCGGGCATCACTGTTGTTGAGAATGATGGAGGAGAGTTAGTTCCCATACGAACCACTACTGGGTGGCGAGTGTGCATTGATTATAGGAGACTAAATTCCTCGACTAGGAAGGACCATTTTCCCTTACCTTTCATTGACCAAATCCTAGAGCGGTTAGCGGGGCAGGGTTTCTATTGTTTTCTTGATGGCTATTCGGGGTATAATCAAGTCCCGGTGTACCCCGCTGACTAGGAAAAGACCACATTCACATGCCCTTTTGGCACTTTTGCTTACAGGCGCATGCCCTTTGGGCTGTGTAATTGTAGACACCCCATTTTTGACCGTCCTCAAGACTTGGACGTCACCGTTTGAACACTCGGTGATTATCCATGTTTGTGTTCGTTTGGAGTTCCCGGAGGTCTCGGCTCGCGCGCCTTGCCTCAGGATCCCTGAACTCAACCGTTTAGTGTCTGGTTTTGCACCAAACACTTGCATCTTGCCTTTGAGAGGCAGGGTGAGGCTTGTAGACCATCCCCACCCACCACCGGCTGTGGCTAGAGGCCACCGGCTGGTGTTTGATGCCACCGGCAATGTAGTTTGCCGGCCGGCACTATTTGTTGCCGGTCAGCACTATTTTGTGCCGGTCGGCACTCCTTTTGGCCAAGATGGCATTTTTGGCTGGCCGATTGCTGTTCATCTGCTTTTGCAGATATTTTTAGACAGCTTTCTTGCTTTTGCTCTCCTCCATACACGTGTATAGAGGGATCTCCCTCTTGTAAAGCTTGTCTTGTAAGCTTTACAAGAGATATAGAGAGAGGCTCTCTCTTGTAACAAGAAGAGAGACTTAGGTTAGAGGCTTGAGAGATTTTGAGAGCAAAAACAGCCATTGTTGAGCTCTTGTTCTAGGGTTTGAGTTAGATACATTTTCTATCTCTCTTTCCCTTTCATTTGTGCACTAGGTGTTTTGTGTCTTACTATTGCACACAAACACCTAGTGTTTCACCTTCCTTTGGCTCTTGAGGTTCCAAAGGACTGTTTTTGAAGTTTTGGTGTAGGATCCAAGCTAAAGGAGGCCATTGGAGCATCATTTGTGAAGAAGGCTTCAAGGGTGAGAATCTAGTCCCATTTTCCCCCATTTTTGCATTGATTTTATACCTATCTTAGAGCTGTTTTTGTGCTTATTGTATAACATAAAAAAGTTCTGTTTTTAGGCCCTCTTTATTGTTTATTAAGAGTGTTTTGTTGTTTGAGGGTTGTTGACCACCCTTAGGCCTTGAAAGGCCTCATTTTAGGCCATTTTGTGCTAGCTCCGGGATTTTGGTGTTGAGGTCTCTTCACCACTGAAATCTTGAGGGATTTCAGTGGTGAAGATGATGCTTTGAAGTCCTAAGAAGGAGAGGGCCACCCCCTCTCCTTGTTGTCCTTGAAAAGGACATATTTTGGCCTCTTAAGGAAGCCTATGCTTGAGTGTGTGTTGAGCATGTTTGGTTTGTTTTTCATGCTTACATACCTATAATATAACATGATTTTAAGTTGGTTTTGGAACTCCATGCATACTTAGCATAGTTGCCATGTAATGCCTTGTTTATGCCTCAATGTGCCTTAGGTTGTTAGCCTTTGTTAGAGCATGTTTTAGGCTTAGTCTTGTGAAGATTATGTGCTTATTTTGCCATGTTCTAGGTCTGTCCTAAGTTGCTTGGGTCAAATTTGGCATGCATCATATAGCTCCTTTGTATTTGGGCTTGTTAGCCTTGAGTATGTGCATGTGTAGCATGACATCTTTGCATCGAATTGGTGATTTGGGGTCCCTCCACATGTTATTTCAGTCCCATTTCCATGCTTGTTTGATTGCCTTGCATGCCCCTTTAATGCTTTGAAAGCTTGTGTAGCAATGCTCCATGTTTGGTGTCTATGCATGCCTTTGTTTTTTGGGTCATTTAGATGCCATCTAAGTGGTCCTTAGGCCTTGTTTTGATGCCTCAAAACTCTGTTTTTTGGTTGATAAGGTCGTACCATGTTTAGTCTTGTAAGTGTATTTCAATGCTCCTTGGATTTGCTTTGAACACTTAGACTATTTGTTGCATGTTTAGCTTGATTTGTTGCTTGGTTTGGCACCATGTATTAGCATGATTTTCAGAGCTTATGTTGCATGCTTTTAGTCCATGAATGTCTCTTTCAAGTGTGCTTGAATGTTGCTTGCTTTGTGCCTAAGTGTTGGGTCTTAACATGTGTGTGTGTGCATGTGTGCTTAGCATCCATTTTGGGCATTAATGGCCACTGTTTTAGGCCTTATTAGAGCTGCCTAATTTATGTATAAGACCATCTTAGCATTAGTTTGCATGCCCCTATGTTTGCTTGTATGCTTGCATAAGCTTGTCACCATGCCATGTTGCATCCTTAGCCTGTATGCTTAGGTTGCATTGCATCTTGCATGCATGCCTTGTTCCTTGAATTGGTGATAGGAATTGGGCCCAGTTTGTTTGATTGGTTTGCATACATTTGAAATCAAAGTTGCATACTTGGTTCTTTGGGCCATCATGCATGGAAATGCGTGATTGGTGGTCCGAGAAGCGAAGCACATGTCCCTTTGAGTCATTACAATGATAAGAGACATGGTTGGTGCATACATGCCTTGAAATGTGCTGCCATGCTTTGCCTTGTCCTCTGTTGCTGTGAGTTGCAGGTTCTGCAGGAACATTCTGCCGACCGGCAGTGTAAGGTGCCGGCCGGCAATAAATTCTCTGCCGACAGCTTCATTTTGTGCCGATGGCCATATCATACTGCCGGTGGCAATTTCATTCAGCCGGTGGTGATCCCCTTTATCCAAAGGAGAAGTCCTGAGGTTTTGATAGCCTCCAGAGGAGTGAAGAAAGGAAAACAGAGGCAGCCCATGCATGGTGACACGCTTCCCGAGGTGATTTACTGTTTTCCTAGATTAGTTAATTTGTAAATTAATTAATTTGTAACATTAATTAGCTTGCGTAGTTAATTAATTTGTAATATTTATTCGGTCCCTCCGAGCGAGGGCAAATCTGTAATAAGTGTGCGTGGGTGGTGTGTATGTCTCCCAACCTCACTTCTTTCTTCCCTTTTACTTACCTGCTTTAATGGTTAGTATTAGGACACGTTTAATTTAGCATACCTTATGCTACGCATGTGTGCATCCATGCATTTGTATTACATGCATTAGGCTCGGCACATCACGCTAACTGCATTCGTACTTCAAATTCTAAACTGAATATGTGATAGTTGTGCATTTCTCACATGCCATGTTTAGGATAGCCGAGCCTATTCTAGCAACACTTTGTATGCGATGCATTAAGCATTTAATATGAACTTGGATCATGCATGTTTGCTAACAAGTTCTTTGTTTTGGCACGGAGTACGATGTAAGTATTTCCGCTTTAGCATATCGCATGAGTGTGAATGTTGCCATGACAGCATGCTTAACATGTGGCTAGATGCTTATGTGTTATAAACTGCTTGAATGCCTGTGGGTGGAGGTTGGATTGTTTGAGTTGGAAAAACTCATTGAAATCCGTGTTTTAGCCTACTTGCGAGTAGCAAATCCCAAAGCATTTTCAAAATGAACGGATATGCAATGTTTCTTTCCAAAGTAGGCAATCTAGTCTATACTTGTTTGCTGCGCGCATAACGTAGTAATTCTAGGCTAATAATTGGTTTAAGAACACATAACGTTTTCAAAATTGGATATCACGGTTAGTAGAGGCCGGTCTTCGGACCGGGCGAAAGGGGGTGCTCATAGCTGACCTTCCCCGATCGTACCTAAGCTCCCGAGCCGAAACAACTCCGGTGATGACGAACATGTGGCCTTCGGCACCGAGTCAGGGTTTCCTAAATTTCCCATTTTAAAAAATATTTAGGTGGGGACTCTGTATCTGGCAAAGCAGTCCATGTTTGGCACTACTTTTTCAAAAATCTGTTTCTCAAAACGATTGCCAGATTTGGACTCTTTGGTTCAAGATGAAAAACCGCGACATAAAATCGAGAGTCCGAACTGTAGCGAGGTCCCCCCCCCGCGGGCTTGTTACAGTTTCTGGCGACTCCGCTGGGGATTTTTAGAGGGCTTGACTCGAACTCATGATATCCTGTTTTGATCTCATTTATGTGTTTCATTGCATTGCATGTGCATTGGTGCGCCTAGGAACACAGTGTTTGCCATCTGCCATTCCTGAACGGTTTGCCGGAGGCTTGTCTTGTCAAGGCATGTCCATAAGGCTGACTGGCTATGGGCTCTGACAGTATGGGAACACAAACCCCGGTTTACCGGGGCACCCTTTTTGACCACTCGACCTAGTACATTTTCGGATCCATAGTGACCATTCCAAGAATAGGACAGGTTGCTTACCCGATGTTAGGTTGTTTGAAACCGCTGTGTGCGTAGTGAAACCCTAGCTCCTGACAAAATAGGACAGGGAAATCCCACCCCAACATAGGGGTGTTTTGTTCTCTTTACTTGCTATGTGCTTCTAGAATGTATTTCTACAGGGAAAGTACATGTCAATTTGCAAGTTTGAGTATCGGGCCCGAGGGCACCAGAATCAGTATTGTTGAGAATCAGTTATCAGGAATCAGTTATCCGCGGGTATCAGATTCAGTATTTTGGGAATAGAAATCTGGGAACAGTGATCAGCAGTAGGGTACAGTTGTTTAGCTACACCCGTGTTTGATCAGTTTGGGCTGAAATGCTGTCTGTTTTTCTTTCAGTTCAGAAAGTTGCAGAGTTGATACAGAATAGCCAGTGTCTCCCCCTTGCTGAGGCAGGATTTATGGCGGCACAAAATACAGAAGAAGTTGTGGTTATGACGGCTGCATTGGAGCAGGGAACCGCTCCGCAGAGTGAGGCCGCCATCAGTATGTCATACCCGCCCAGGTCGCCCGTTGTGCACCCGGTTTGGGCTCCCCAATTATATCAGGCTCGTGAGCCCACCACCTTCGAATTGATGGGAATGATAGGGGACCTCCAAAGGTCTGTGGCAGACCTCGCCTATGGAATGCCGGCTTCACCGCTAGCGGCGCCGTATGCCGGGAATTTCGTACCACAGGAGCCCCCGCTATTGGGGCGGATTGTGATAGAGCTCAGCCAGCCAGAGGTGGCTTCCGGCTATAGCCACGCCATGCAAGCACCAACCCAGACCCTTGATCAGGCTGAGGCCAGGGGAAAGGACAAGGCAAAGGTAGACGCCGACCCTATTGAACAACTGCTGTGGGCAGTCGAGGCTCTGAAAGTCAGAGGAATGAACAAGCAACAAACATCTACGATCGTGATCAAAGCTGTGGATGATACTTTCCCCGCTCCGATCAAAGGCAGTTCAAGCCAGACAGAAAATCGGGATGGGCCCCGTCATGCCCAGACAGTTCCTGTAGTTCTCAACCCTACACCAGGAAAGGTTCAAAAAGCCAAGGCAGCGCCAGCCGATCCTTTCGCCAGCGCATCTGGCAAGAATCCTCAAACTGCAAAGTACCTGCCCCGAGGGCGCAGGGTCTTTCACGACCTCCACATGCCTTTGTCTAGGGCATTGCTAATATTGGCGAAGAATGGGCATCTTAAGCCTTTGGAGCCCCGACCACTCCCGAAGAATCTCCCCGCCACCCATGATGCTACTTTGTACTGCGCGTACCACCAACAGTCCGGTCACAGTACCGATGGATGTTCCCGCCTTCGTCATGAAGTGCAGGATTTGATTGATAACAAGGTTATCCTACCACCCACCTCAGGCAAGCCCGTCACCACTCAGTTGTTGGATTTCGAGGGCTCAGATACTGCGAGTATGTAAAGCGAATCGCCTGCGGGCAACATTTGGTGTGTTTTTGAAGCGTCTGGCACGCATTTTTGAGCATCGGTGAGACCGAGTTTTGTAAATCCTGGCTTCGATGTCGAGTCAGTCTTTTGTTTTTGAGTCTGTCTCTTTGTCTTGAGTCAGTCTTTTTTTGCTTAAGGGTCTGTCTGGTTGTATCAAGTCAGTCCCCGTTGTATATAATACCAGGTGATTCTGGGGTTGTTGTCCCGAACACCATTTTGTTTTGTAATTTTTATCTATTTTTGTCTTGAGTCTGTTTCTGCCGAGGGGCCAGTTGCACCAATAGAGCCGATTGAAACAGCTGTTGCTATCTCAACTTCATGCTTGCTTTCAGCATAAGTACCAGAGAATTTGATTGGGCTGACAGTACATCTCGCCTGCTCTCCTGCGCGCCAAACTCATTGCATTAACCTAAGTTTTCAAAAAAAACAAACCTTTTGAACACTGCGGTGATAAAAACGAAGAGGAAGGAATTCCTCGGGTTTTGCAAAATTTTGATCATTTTTGAGAGAAAGAGAGGCGTGCTAAGCCTTTTTATGAATGAAATCATGCTTGTCGGCGTGAGTACTAAGAAGGACCCTGGCTTGATCCAGATTGGTTCCACACTATCTTCGGCGCGAGCGATTTGTCGCTTTCTTAAAAACTTTCAAAAACAAATGGTTTACGCGGCCCTGTGAAGACCTGTGTGGAATCGCTCTTGAGATTACGCAGCCTAGGATCGCTCTCGGCCTCAAGATTCAACTCACCCGCTCCGAACCTTGGACCCGTTCAGAACACCTAAACGGCCGATTGTCAGAGAAGGCTCGTGTGGCCAATTTTGAAGTAGCCCTCGAGCAAGAGGCACCAAAAGCCAAATCAGAAGGAGTGGATCTCGCCGGTAGAAGCTCATGGGGCAACCGGGATGGATTCTCCGCAAATCAGCGCAACAGCCGTTCTCCTGGACACAGAGAGGCTTCAACTTCAAAAAACCATTTGACATGGACTTGCTACACTTTTTACCCTTTGAGAGGCTCGCTGGGTCGAAAACCCGGAAGGGCGGTCCAGGCAAAAGTTAGAGCAAGAGAAAATACAAAAAACCAAAAAATACAAAAAAGCAAAAAAAATGCAAAGACAAAAAGGGAAAGAAAGAAAAAAAAAGAAATAGAAAATGAAAAGAAGCTCGCAAGGTCGAAAACCCGCATTGGGCGCCTTGGCAAATGTAAGAGCCTAAAAAAAAAAAAAAAGTGAAGGTTAAAATACCCGAGTGGACCTTAACCGGAACTACGTAAGGCTTGATTCCCATGTTTGGGATACGTAGGCAACTTCATCATGAAGTCCAGCCCCCAATGCTTTCATAGCATTTCAGTCCATGCAATGGTTTCGATTTCATCCCCAAAGTCCAGTGGCCAACACCCTTCAAGGTGATTGTGTCCATATATGTGTTGTGACCGTCTTCGTCATCTCTGTGTCTGAGAGTTCGACCATCGCCAAATGAAGACTGTCTGCGGATTGCTGCGGCACCACCCAAACAAGGGGCAACTTTCCGTTGCCACGAGCCGCCGTGAGCCGCCATTCAAACTAGGGGCAACTTTCCGTTGCCTCCCACCCCCCTTCAAACCAGGGGCAATTTTCCATTGCCTCCAATCCGAGGTTGCGCATCTCGAAGAGTAAGTTCCATGCTTGTCGAGCATCAGCTGTTTGAAAAATAGTTTTTGAAAATTTTTACTGAGGTTGACTATTTTCTCGAAAACTATTCCATTTTCCAAAACTGGACCATTGTCTTGGACCCAAAAAAGGAAAATTTTCAGTGCTTGCTGCCTGACTTGCATGGTTTTCAAATCAAAAATCGAACAAGTACGTTAATCCGACTCTCATTTTGATCAAAATTGTTTTAGTAGAATGCAAAAACAAAGAATGGTTAAAATGATGAACTAGGGGCACAGTTGAGCCGGGCGTTCTGTTTTTCCCCCGTCATCGACGTACTTGCCAGAAGAGCACTCTGCCCGCCAGAAGAAATGGCTGTGAGCTAACGGTGTTGAGCATGAACCCACACCTTTCTATTTATCCATCAACCACCCCGGGGAGGGATGAAAAATGAGAGAATGAAGAATAGAGAGGTGTAAGTTGAGAGAAAAGTGAGGGAAAGGGTTTTGAGAGAAAATCCGAGCTCGAGAGCCGAGTGATGTGAGAATCACAAATCAGACAGGGTGGGAAACAATGCCTAGAGAAACTGGCCCCTCGTGATCTGAGGTCCCCCATCTTCGTTCACGCGTCTGTGTGTTGTGTTTCTTTGATTTGACGCTCTCGTCTTTTGTTTTTAGTCTTTTCCGAGCGTGTCTCATTGTGTTTAGGTCGTGTACCTATATTTGAGTCCTCCCCGCTGTGTTCAGTTGTAGGCTCGACATCCCGGTCTGAAAAACCCTCATTCGATTTCAAAAATCATTTATGCTTAAGAATGTTGTGCCATTCTCTACATTTGAGTGTGTTCCGACTCTAACTGGTTCCACCTTTGAGGTCCGTCCTGTTAGATTAGGCCGTTTGTTCAGAATTTGCCGTGTGCAGAATGAACCGAATGCTGTGCTAAGGGCTGTATACAGATTAATCCCCAGTAGAGCAAGGGCCGTGTGTCCAAGAATCAGGCAGTGGATTGCTTAGGGTTATTTTGCTGTTGGCTGTTTAGTTATCTGATTATTACAGTGCGAGTATTCAATTTTCAGGCAACCAATCAATTTAATTTACATTGAGGTGTAACATGATGAGATGCGATGCAATGCATGAGATGTGTAAATGTAAACACTTTTTCAGATAAAAAGTCCGTTTCATTTCATTATCTTTTCAAATGTACAAGTTTTGGAAACAAAAATCTGCCTGCGGCAGTACCAGGTAATCTATCTACCAACAAAAAGAAAAGTACAAAAAGAAGAAGATAGCAAAAATCTGCATCCATGTCGAGCACTCCAAGGGCTGTCAGTCCGTCCTGGTCCTCTTCCTGGACGAGGGTCCAGGAGCATCATCAGCGTCGTCGTCAGAGCCCGAGCTAGAACCGTCTCCGGTCTCCTCCTCCGATGACTCGGACTCCGCCTCTGCCTCCGCCTCTGACTCCTCGTCGTCGTCATCATCCGGGACTGGAGCTCGCGAGCTACTCCCGACATGAGTACGCCCTCCCCTGGTACGGGGATATATCTGGCCCTCCTCATCTCTCCCCCGGGCAGGGACAGAAGGCCCAGCTGGAGCACCTCCTGCCATGGGAATCTAGAAAGGAGGCTGAAAAGGTACACAAAAGGGAAATGCATCAGTATACTGTAGACAGTTTATCAGTGCAGAATGCAGTGTATGCGTACAGTGTGTGAATGCCGTGAGTAGTTTATTAGTGCAGAATGCGGTGTATGAGTGCAGTATGAGAATGCCGTGAGCAGTTTGTCAGTACAGAGTACAGTGCAGAATGCAGTGTATGCAGTGTGTTAGATGCTGTGAGATCAGTGTATCGGGTGTTGTGCCGTGCATCAGATTATGTGAAGCAGTGTATGAATGGTTTGAGGCCAGTGTTAGAAGGACATACCGGTATGCTGTAAAGGGCTAGGAGATCAAAAGTCCGCTGGAGCATCCCCATCATCGAGGCATTCATCGCCAACGACTGACGGGTGTACCCAGAAGAAGCCTACAAAAGTATCAAATGTATCAATATTCTGTGGAATATCAAGTAAACTGAAATGAATAACTGTACAAAATGCAGTAGAACATACCGGAGGTAGGTCGGGGACGTCGATAAACTCGTGACCAGCCGGTGGAGGGGCGAAGGGGATTTGATAGGTTAACCCACCCTTCCCCTGGAAAGTCAGTACAGCAGGCAGGGCAGGCCAGCCAACTCCCCGTCCTCCCTGCACTCTACCCCTACCACGGACCCGGGTCCTCCTCGAAGATCCAGCCCCTGCTCCCGCTCCAGCCCCAGCCGCCGATGCCACAGGCCTGGCCCCCTCTGCTCGACGGCCGCTCAGGGGGCGCATCAGGTACGTCCGCACGTACTCCTGATAGTCACCGGTGCCTCGGAAGCCGGCCTCCTCCCAGCCGATGGAGTAATCATCCAGCTGCTCAGTGGTCAGCCCCTCGGTCTCCCTCATGTCTGCAGGAGGGGGAACCGGGACTATCTGCTCAGGTAACCCTAGGGTCTGGCGTAGAAAACGCTCCCCCAGGTACCAAGCCCGACAGACCGGGCCCTCAAGCAAAATCAGGAAACGCGAGGTCTCCTCCGCACCAGGGAACCGACCCCGCATCGCCGCCGGCATAGGAGCCCACGGCCGCCAAGTGATCTGAAAATGGCAGACAGTTTGTTATCTGCTGTTATTGAAATATACAGTTGGAAAGCGAAGCTTAAATGAACTGTAAGTAAAGCATACCTCCGCGGGGGTGATGGTGTCGAAATATCGGCGGAAGAAGCCGAACGTCTCCCGTGGTCGCCGGGTGCATCTCCCGTCGAAGCGACTCGAGAAAGGAACGGCCAGGGGAGTCTCCGCAACTGGCATGGGGGCAAGCCTAGGAAAGTAGGCGTAAACCCACAACTGCAAAACAGATGTTAGTATGACCATCAGATAAAGCAGGATATACAGAATAAAGCAGAAATAGCAGAGCCGTGTGTTGTGCAGTGTATTGTTTGCAGTGTACAGTGTGAGCAGTGTACAGTCAATATAAAGTAGAATGTATGTGTGTGCCGTGTGTACAGTATACAGCAAGTGTAGAGCAGACTACAGTGTGTGTAGTGTACAGAGTACAGAAAGTACGAGACAGAAATGAAAAGCGGAGAAGAAGTGTACCTCCCAAGCCCGCCAGTAACCTCCAAGTAGCTGGCCGCTGCCGCGCGAAGCCGAGCTCATATATCAATTAAAGGGTGGCCAGAGCAGCACCGCCCCAGTCATAGTGCAGGATGTCCTGGACGTCCACCAGTGCGCTGAGAAGACAGAGATGCACGGTGTTCGCCCGGTCGGCGAAGATAGTAGTCCCGAACAGGAACATGAGGAAGCCACGAGCATACCTCTCCACGTCCTCCGGGGTCATCTGCGCCTCCTCCTCCAACACGGGCTGGACTCGAAACTGGACCTCGAACCAGGAGTATCGGACGAAACCTGGGCGAGCTAGGGGTGGCGCCTCCCCCAGTAGATGGACCTGAGTGGCGGTCCACTCATCCATGTCTGTGTCAAAAAGGATCGGATCCCCCCTACCCCGATGCCTGTGAGCATCGAGAAGTCATGAGGGGTCATCGTCATATCCCCTGCAGCAGAGAAATAAAAAGAATCGGTGGTGTCCCACCATCTCTCCGCCAGAGCAGCAAGGAGAGGTCTGCATGTGGACAATCTGGAGAGTCCTCGGCAGAAGGTCCCGAAGCCCGCTCGGTCTACGATGCGTCGGACTGCGTCAGGGAGCTCATCATACCACTCCCGCGCACCAGTATTCCCATACCCGCGAATGGTATGGGAACCCTCCTGTAAACAGAAAATAACGGTGGCAAGACAACATTCAAAATGCAGTTTTGAAAGGACAGATATAGCATGTATGCAAGTTTGTCACTTTCAGGCAAATACCGGGTACCGGTGTGCTTACAATGAAATACGTGTGCTGTGTCAGCGTGTTTGGGTGTTTCAGAACAGATATGGCATGTGTGCAAGTTTGACAGATTCAGACAAATACTGGGTGCCAGTGTGTGTGCAGTAGAATACAGTGAGTGCAGTGTGTTTGAATGATTCAGGGCTAGTGCAGTGTGTGTGCATGTGTCAGTCTCAAGCAGATATCAGTTGTATGTATGTTTACAGTCAACTACAGTCTACAGCATATCAGTTTTCAGCAGTTAAAGAATACAACCAGCTATGACAGTTTTTGTATCCTACATTGCGAAAAGTAAAGCAGAAGAAAGTGAGTTACCTCGGAAGTGCCGAAAGAAAGGTGGGAGGTAGGCTCGCGCAGTAGTAGCTCAGGCGCCACATGCCTCTCGAAACTCCGGAACTGACGCAGGCCGTCAGGGGACAGAACATGGATCGCCGGCCGGTAGGTCGCCGGGTCGAACGGGCGCTCGCTCAGTGGTAAGAGCTCGACCCCGGGATCCATCTCGTGGTCCGGGGGAGTCCCGCCACGTGGAATGTCATCCGCCATGTAGAGAATGATGTGAAAATGGCCCGGAAAAGGAAAATCGGGTCGGAATACGAGGAGTCAACAGAAAAGTCAACTCCCGAGAGGGTCGAAAATGGCCGGGAAGGCCGGAATGTGAAAAGGCACAGAAATGAAGAGAAAGTGAGGGGAACAAACCCCAAAAAGGCGAGAACGCCAAACGAGGCACCGAAACGAAAATGTGATCGGTGGAAAATGTCCGAAACGCGAAGGGAATCGCGAATCCGACGACGAAACGAGCGTAGAACGCGAAGAAACGGGCGAAAAGCGAGAGAGAAACACTCTAGAGAGAGAGGGCAAGAGTTTTCGGCGGTAGAAAAGTGAGGAATAGGGTTTTGAAACCCTATTTTATAACACCCAAGGTGAAAAGTCAAAACTGCCCCGCATCAGCAACTGTTTGCCGGTCGGCAATGTTTTGTGCCGGCCGGCACTTTTTTGTGCCGATGAACTTATTTTGATGCCGGTGGCCAGCCGGTGGCCTCCCCTTTCGGCCGGTGATGTTCCCACAGCCTTGTTTAGGCCATTTGAGTTGTTTTTGGTCTTCATAGCTCAAGAAAGTTCAAGAAAGTGCATCTCCAACGCTCAACCGACCTCCGTTCTGACCGCAGGCCGTATCTCCAGTGCGTGGCACTCGAATTCGTGCAAGGTGTATCCTTTTTGTATCCTTTTAAATTCAAAAGTTGCCCCATATGTGTTGCACGAGCTCATCACACTACTTCGGTGCATTACATCGCGCTGTCATGCGCCACACATTCGCGTTGTTGCACGTGTTACATGCATTGCAACACGCACCCCTTTGCATTGTCGTGCACATTTCTCATGCATCATCATTGCATTTCCATTCCATGCATTGTCATGCATTCCGGAACACGTGCGTTGTTGCGCATTTAAGTCTTTTTTGTGCATTTCAAACTGTCGCACTTTTTTGTGCATTTCAAACTGTCGCACTGTTTTGTGCATTGTATTTCAATCGCGCTGTTCTGCGCATCGCACTGTTTCGTGCACCTCACTTGCATCTTGCATGCATTCATTCGCGCTATCTTGCGCACCTCGATTGTACTTGTTAGTACATTGCATTGCTTTGAATACAAAACCGGCTTCGCGTAGCGTGTAAGTCCAACTTTCAAACCGGCTTCGCGTAGCGTGTAAGTCCAACTTTCAAACCGGCTTCGCGTAGCGTGTAAGTCCAACTTTCAAACCGGCTTCGCGTAGCGTGTAAGTCCAACTTTCAAAACCGGCTTCGCGTAGCGTGTAAGTCCAACTTTCAAACCGGCTTCGCGTAGCGTGTAAGTCCAACTTTCAAACCGGCTTCGCGTAGCGTATAAGTCCAACTTTCAAAACCGGCTTCGCGTAGCGTGTAAGTCCAACTTTCAAACCGGCTTCGCGTAGCGTGTAAGTCCAACTTTCAAACTGGCTTCGCGTAGCGTATAAGTCCAACTTTCAAAACCGGCTTCGCGTAGCGTGTAAGTCCACTTGTATCATTTTGCATCTTATGAGACACACGTATCTCATTTGTTTCATTTTGCATTCCGTGTGGCATGTGTGTCACACTTACATTTTGTGCACGGTCTGGCGAGACCTTAAACACGCATGGTCTGGCGAGACCTTAAACACGTACGGTCTAGGAAACCTTAAATCCTTGGAAGGTGCAAGACCTTTAATGCATTGGTGTGCACACTATTGCTTTGTACATGTCTTAAGCCGCGTGTTGTCGCGCATTCCATGCAACATGCATCACTTGCATCATTTGCATTTCAAAAAAAAACAACAAAAACAAAAAAAAACATGCATAGTCATGCATACATTTTGCATTCCGGTCTAGGAGACCTTAAATCCTCTAAAGGTGCAACTCCTTTGGTGTTTGTCGTGCCTGAACGACTTTTGGTGGTCTGGTAAAGCCACCTGCCTATGTTCGCAGTGAGTTCCTAGAAGACCAACTGGGATAGTGGAAACTAGAGTTCGAATGGCTTATGCCTAGAACGCAAAGGTTCGGGAGTTCCGAGACTAAAGTCTGGTTTAAATACCCAGGGGTGTATCCTCGGCTTGAAATCTGTATGGAAACCCCATAGATTGAGGCAGCTTGTCTGCGCCTCAGTTCTGGATACTGAACCAACCTAGTATATCGCCCTGTTGGTAAGATAGGGAAAGTTGCAAACATAGTCATTGCATCATAGTGCATTGTCATGCATTTGCATTGTAGATTGCATGCATTCACTGCATCGCCTTTCGCCTATGGCTTGCGCCTTTCCAGGTTGAGCTTGGTTTGGTATGTGTCCTTACTTTTCATGTTAAAACACAGTTCTGCATGTGTATCGCGCCGATTCCACGCTGATATGTTGGTTGAGGGTTGCGGCACCTTTTCTGTGTTACACATGGCTCGTATGTGTACATGCCTTTCCTAGGCAAGATTTGGTTTGGCTTGCGTGCCATATCCATTGTATCCATATCCATTCCATTGCATATTTGTAGATATTGCATTGTAGATTGCATGCATTCATTGCATCGCCTTCCATCTATGGCTTGCGCCTTTCCATGTTGAGCTTGGTCTGGTATGTGCCCTTACTTTTCACGTAAAACACAGTTCTGCATGTGTATCGCGCCGATTCCACGCTGGTATGTTGGTTAAGGGTTGCGGCACCTTTTCTGTGTTAGACATGGCTTGTATGTGTACATGCCTTTCCTAGGCAAGATTTGGTTTGGCCTGCGTGCCATATTCATTTCCATTACATTGTAGTGTAATTTTTGCATCCGGCATTAGGATCGTAGTCCTTTCTCCAGTGGGTCGTTTCCCCACTTATGTCAATTCCACCCAATACTTGTTCTTGCGTCTGTCTACAATACTCATAGTTCAGTTGACCGTTCTATGGTAGACAGACTTGTTATCTCCATCAATCTATTTGACATAGGTGTGGTTTCGAACCGTTCGTGATTGGATCACGATTCAAATGCTTTGCATGTAGTTTGCATTGTTTCAATTACATTGCATCTTCATTTGCATTATTTATACATTGTTTTGTATATATTGCATATCGTTTTGCATCCATTTTGCATTGTCATGCATGTTGCTAACGATTTTGTACCTGTTAAGTTGTTTTCTTTGCAGGCACGATATTGTATGTACGGTTCATTTGAAGCTGGTGCAACCAGACGAGCCGCACAGGTATTGTATCCTCCGAGTGAGACGTATTGAGAATTCCATAATTCTCTTACATCCTTTCTGCATTGTAGTGTAGTTTGGTATGCTAGCTTAAAACTGTCGCATGTTTGCTTCATTACAGCTTTCTTTGCATGATCATAAGTTATGTCCGGCTCTCTGCATTGTCTTGCATTTTGCCCCTGCCTTCGGGCGCATATCTTGATTGTCTTGCAGGTTTGTCTAAGTCTTCGGCCTTGTCAAAAATGGGTCGTCTCTGGGCTTTGACATTCACTCCCATCATTGTTATGACTTTCGAGTTCTGTCAAAGAGGGGCAACTGTAGACACCCAATTTTTGACCATCCTCAAGACTTGGACGTCACCGTTTGAACACTCGGTGATTATCCATGTTTGTGTTCGTTTGGAGTTCCCGGAGGTCTCGGCTCGCGCGCCTTGCCTCAGGATCCCTGAACTCAACCGTTTAGTGTCTGGTTTTGCACCAAACACTTGCATCTTGCCTTTGAGAGGCAGGGTGAGGCTTGTAGACCATCCCCACCCACCACCGGCAGTGGCTAGAGGCCACCGGCTGGTGTTTGATGCCACCGGCAATGTAGTTTGCCGGCCGGTACTATTTGTTGCCGGTCAGCACTATTTTGTGCCGGTCGGCACTCCTTTTGGCCAAGATGGCATTTTTGGCCGGCCGATTGCTGTTCATCTGCTTTTGCAGATATTTTTAGACAGCTGTCTTGCTTTTGCTCTCCTCCATACACGTGTATGGAGGGATCTCCCTCTTGTAAAGCTTGTCTTGTAAGCTTTACAAGAGATATAGAGAGAGGCTCTCTCTTGTAACAAGAAGAGAGACTTAGGTTAGAGGCTTGAGAGATTTTGAGAGCAAAAACAGCCATTGTTGAGCTCTTGTTCTAGGGTTTGAGTTAGATACATTTTCTATCTCTCTTTCCCTCTCATTTGTGCACTAGGTGTTTTGTGTCTTACTATTGCACACAAACACCTAGTGTTTCACCTTCCTTTGGCTCTTGAGGTTCCAAAGGACTGTTTTTGAAGTTTTGGTGTAGGATCCAAGCTAAAGGAGGCCATTGGAGCATCATTTGTGAAGAAGGCTTCAAGGGTGAGAATCTAGTCCCATTTTCTCCCATTTTTGCATTGATTTTATACCTATCTTAGAGCTGTTTTTGTGCTTATTGTATAACATAAAAAAGTTCTGTTTTTAGGCCATCTTTATTGTTTATTAAGAGTGTTTTGTTGTTTGAGGGTTGTTGACCACCCTTAGGCCTTGAAAGGCCTCATTTTAGGCCATTTTGTGCTAGCTCCGGGATTTTGGTGTTGAGGTCTTTTCACCACTGAAATCTTGAGGGATTTCAGTGGTGAAGATGATGCTTTGAAGTCCCAAGAAGGAGAGGGCCACCCCCTCTCCTTGTCCTTGAAAAGGACATATTTTGGCCTCTTAAGGAAGCCTATGCTTGAGTGTGTGTTGCGCATGTTTGGTTTGTTTTTCATGCTTATATACCTATAATATAACATGATTTTAAGTTGGTTTTGGAACTCCATGCATACTTAGCATAGTTGCCATGTAATGCCTTGTTTATGCCTCAATGTGCCTTAGGTTGTTAGCCTTTGTTGGAGCATGTTTTAGGCTTAGTCTTGTGAAGATTATGTACTTATTTTGCCATGTTCTAGGTCTGTCCTAAGTTGCTTGGGTCAAATTTGGCATGCATCATATAGCTCCTTTGTATTTGGGCTTGTTAGCCTTGAGTATGTGCATGTGTAGCATGACATCTTTGCATCGAATTGGTGATTTGGGGTCCCTCCACATGTTATTTCAGTCCCATTTCCATGCTTGTTTGATTGCCTTGCATGCCCCTTTAATGCTTTGAAAGCTTGTGTAGCAATGCTCCATGTTTTGGTGTCTATGCATGCCTTTGTTTTTGGGTCATTTAGATGCCATCTAAGTGGTCCTTAGGCCTTGTTTTGATGCCTCAAAACTCTGTTTTTTGGTTGATAAGGTCGTACCATGTTTAGTCTTGTAAGTGTATTTCAATGCTCCTTGGATTTGCTTTGAACACTTAGACTATTTGTTGCATGTTTAGCTTGATTTGTTGCTTGGTTTGGCACCATGTATTAGCATGATTTTCAGAGCTTATGTTGCATGCTTTTAGTCCATGAATGTCTCTTTCAAGTGTGCTTGAATGTTGCTTGCTTTGTGCCTAAGTGTTGGGTCTTAACATGTGTGTGTGTGCATGTGTGCTTAGCATCCATTTTGGGCATTAATGGCCACTGTTTTAGGCCTTATTAGAGCTGCCTAATTCATGTATAAGACCATCTTAGCATTAGTTTGCATGCCCCTATGTTTGCTTGTATGCTTGCATAAGCTTGTCACCATGCCATGTTGGATCCTTAGCCTGTATGCTTAGGTTGCATTGCATCTTGCATGCATGCCTTGTTCCTTGAATTGGTGATAGGAATTGGGCCCAGTTTGTTTGATTGGTTTGCATACATTTGAAATCAAAGTTGCATACTTGGTTCTTTGGGCCATCATGCATGGAAATGCGTGATTGGTGGTCCGAGAACCGAGGCACATGTCCCTTTGAGTCATTACAATGATAAGAGACATGGTTGGTGCATATATGCCTTGAAATGTGCTGCCATGCTTTGCCTTGTCCTCTGTTGCTGTGAGTTGCAGGTTCTGCAGGAACATTCTGCCGACCGGCAGTGTAAGGTGCCAGTCGGCAATAAATTCTCTGCCGACAGCTTCATTTTGTGCCGATGGCCATATCATACTGCCGGTGGCAATTTCATTCAGCCGGTGGTGATCCCCTCTGTCCAAAGGAGCAGTCCTGAGGTTTTGACAGCCTCCAGAGAAGTGAAGAAAGGAAAACAGAGGCAGCCCATGCATGGTGACACGCTTCCCGAGGCGATTTACTGTTTTCCTAGATTAGTTAATTTGTAAATTAATTAATTTGTAACATTAATTAGCTTACGTAGTTAATTAATTTGTAATATTTATTCGGTCCCTCCGAGCGAGGGCAAATCTGTAATAAGTGTGCGTGGATGGTGTGTATGTCTCCCAACCTCACTTCTTTCTTCCCTTTTACTTACCTGCTTTAATGGTTAGTATTAGGACACGTTTAATTTAGCATACCTTATGCTACGCATGTGTGCATCCATGCATTTGTATTACATGCATTAGGCTCGGCACATCACGCTAACTGCATTCGTACTTCAAATTCTAAACTGAATATGTGATAGTTGTGCATTTCTCACATGCCATGTTTAGGATAGCCGAGCCTATTCTAGCAACACTTTGTATGCGATGCATTAGGCATTTAACATGAACTTGGATCATGCATGTTTGCTAACAAGTTCTTTGTTTTGGCACGGAGTACGATGTAAGTATTTCCGCTTTAGCATATCGCATGAGTGTGAATGTTGCCATGACAGCATGCTTAACATGTGGCTAGATGCTTATGTGTTATAAACTGCTTGAATGCCTGTGGGTGGAGGTTGGATTGTTTGAGTTGGAAAAACTCATTGAAATCCGTGTTTTAGCCTACTTGCGAGTAGCAAATCCCAAAGCATTTTCAAAACGAACGGATATGCAATGTTTCTTTCCAAATTAGGCAATCTAGTCTATACTTGTTTGCTGCGCGCATAACGTAGTAATTCTAGGCTAATAATTGGTTTAAGAACACATAACGTTTTCAAAATTGGATATCACGGTTAGTAGAGGCCGGTCTTCGGACCGGGCGAAAGGGGGTGCTCATAGCTGACCTTCCCCGATCGTACCCAAGCTCCCGAGCCGAAACAACTCCGGTGATGACGGACATGTGGCCTTCGGCACCGAGTCAGGGTTTCCTAAATTTCCCATTTTAAAAAATATTTAGGTGGGGACTCTGTATCTGGCAAAGCAGTCCATGTTTGGCACTACTTTTTCAAAAATTTGTTTCTCAAAACGATTTGCCAGATTTGGACTCTTTGGTTCAAGATTAAGAACCGCGACACAAAATCGAGAGTCCGAACTGTAGCGAGGTCCCCCCCCGCGGGCTTGTTACAGTAATGCACCGGCGACCTTTCAACGGTGTATGATGGCCATTTTCTCCGACATGGTGGAGAAATTCTTAGAGGTTTTTATGGATGACTTTTCGGTGTTTGGACCGTCTTTTGAGGAATGCCTTAGGAACTTGACTAGAGTGTTAGAACGATGTACTGAGGCAAACCTAATCTTGAGTTGGGAAAAGAGCCATTTTATGGTTCGTGAGGGTGTAGCGTTGGGACACATTGTGTCCCCTCGAGGTATAGAAGTTGACAAGGCTAAGGTTGACCTCATTGCAGGCCTTCCTCCACCCAATTCCGTGCGTCAAATTAGGTCTTTCCTAGGGCATGCAGGTTTTTACCGTAGGTTCATCAAAGACTTTAGTAAGATATCACGTCCTTTGTGTAGTTTACTAGTTAAGGACGCGCCTTTTGTCTTTGATGAAGCATGCTTAAAGGCATTCGAAACACTAAGAATGGCCTTGACCACCGCCCCAATCATGAAATCACCAGATTGGTCTCTTCCCTTTGAAATCATGTGTGATGCCTCCGATTATGCGGTCGGGTCTGTGTTGGGCCAAAGGGTCAATAAGGCACCATTCGCTATATATTATGCTAGTCGCACTCTCTCGGATGCTCAATTGAACTACACTACTACCGAGAAAGAGTTGCTAGCTGTGGTCTTTGCCTTAGACAAATTCCGGTCTTATCTCCTAGGTTCCAAGGTCATAGTCGTCACTGATCATGCCGCTTTGCGGTATTTACTATCTAAGAAAGAGACCAAACCTAGGTTGATTAGATGGATTTTGTTGCTTCAGGAATTTGATTTAGAAATCCGTGATAAGAAAGGATCTGAGAATGTGGTGGCGGATCATCTCTCCCGAATCCTCGTTGAGTATAATAGCGACCCTCTTATTTTGCATGATTCGTTTCCGGACGAACAACTTTTTGAGCTGTCACAAGCGAGCCCCCCATGGTTTGCACATATTGTGAATTACTTGGCCATTGGGCAAACTCCGTAGAATTGGTCTAAGCAAGACAAAGACCGATTCTTTTCACAGGTCAGGTATTACTTTTGGGAGGATCCGGAGTTGTTTAAATATTGCTCCAACCAAGTGATCCGACGGTGTGTGCCGGAGAGTGAGGTGCATAGTATTCTTACATTTTGTCATTCTTCTGCATGTGGCGGTCATTTTAGTGGGCATAAAACGGCCGCCAAGATTTTACAAAGCGGGTTTTATTGGCCCACAATTTTTAAAGATGCCCATCAATTTTGTAGAACTTGTTTGCGCTGTCAGCAAATGGGTTCGATGTCTCGGCGTGACATGATGCCAATGTCCCCTATTCTCGTGGTAGAAATATTTGATGTTTGGGGGATTGATTTTATGGGCCCTTTCCCGTCGTCGTTCGGGTTTGAGTACATTCTCTTGGCAGTAAATTATGTGTCTAAGTGGGTGGAGGCAATAGCTACCCGAACAAACGATCATAGAGTGATAATCAAATTTTTGCATGAAAATATCTTTAGTCGTTTTGGGTTTCCTAGAGCCATAATAAGTGATCAGGGTACACATTTTTGTAACCGGTTCTTTGAGTCGGTAGTTAAGAAATACTCTATCACCCATAAAGTTGGCACTCCATACCATCCTCAAACTAGTGGCCAAGTAGAAGTTTCAAATAGGGAGGTAAAGCACATAATTGAGAAAACGGTGAGACCGGATAGGAAAGATTGGTCACAACGGTTAATTGATGCATTATGGGCTTACCGCACTGCTTATAAGACACCCATTGGGATGTCACCATATAGGGCGGTGTTTGGCAAAGCTTGTCATCTCCCGGTTGAACTTAAGCATCGAGCATTGTGGGCCATAAAGAAGTTTAACTTCGATATGGCCGCGGCTGGGCTCAACCGGAAATTGTAACTCAATGAGCTGGAGGAATCCGGAATGATGCATATGAGAGTTCGAGAGTTTTTAAAGCTCAGACTAAGGAATTCCATGACAAGCACATTAATAGAAAATATTTTGAACCCGACCAAAAAGTGTGACTTTTTAATTCAAAATTGAAACTATTTCCGGGTAAGCTAAGATCAAGATGGGATGGCCCCTTTGAGGTTGTTGAGGCATTTAGTCATGGCGCCGTTGAGGTGCAAGATCCAAAAACTGGCCACACTTTCAAAGTGAATGGCCAAAGATTGAAACCATCTATAGAGGGGATTGGGAATGGGGATATGATTGAGTCCATTGCTTTGATGGACCCATTTTACTATGATTGATAAATTGATTTCTTGTTCTCTTTTCTTTCCCTTCTATGCTATTTTTTTTTTCTGTGTTCTCGTTATGCTTTACTTGCGTCTAGGAGACTTTAAATCCTCTAAAGGTGTAATTCCTTTAGTGTTTGCCGTGCCCGAACGGCATCTGACGGTCTGGTATAGCCACCTAACCGTGTTTGTAGTGAGTTCATAGGAGACCAACTGAGACGGTGGAAACTAGAGTTCGAATGGCAAAGCCTAGAACACAAAGGTTTGGGATTTCCGAGACTAAAGTCTGGTTTAAATACCCAGGGGTGTGGAGATTGCTTCAAAACTACCTCAGCTTGAACTCTGTATGGCAGCCCCATAGATTGAGGTAGCTTTATGCGCCTCGATTTTGGATACCAAATCAACCTAGTCTGTCACCCTGTTGGAGAATAGGAAAAGTTACAAATACAGTTAGGGAGAAAAGTAGTACCCGTAATTTTCACGTGAAGATTATACCTTTAATGGGCATTCCGTATGTTCTTTTGTGCTATACTTATTCCAGATGTCAATTGAAGGTAGAAATGTTTATTCTCTGTGTTTAAAAACATGCTTTCATGTTTATTTTCTGTGTTAAAAAAAAAAACTGAAATCGCCGCACGTGCAGCCTGGGCCCCGCACGTGCGGGAAAATTTGGCAAAACCAACCTTGCACTCTGCTAAATAAGCAGGTGCGGAGGGGCGTGCATTGACCAGCCGCACGTGCGGCTTGGGCCCCGCACGTGTGGGACGCCGATAAAAAAAAAAAAAAGCTGGTTTCACGGGTATCTGTATTTATTGTTGGTGTGTGCAGGATATGAGTCGCCGTGTCTCTACTCGAGCCTCCAAAAAGGCCAGGGGTGCCTCCTCTTCGGTTCCACCACCACCACCATCACCACCATCCTCGCCACCACAACCAAGAGACTTGCCACGGTCGGAGTGGGCTTCGCAGCCTCTTCACAAGCTCACGCAGTTCAACCTGCCATTTTTCCAGCATGACGAGGACACTACTTGGGCGGTTGAGCAGCTCCGACTCCGGCAACAGTTGGGCATTTGCGCTGTGACAGCGCCCACTTATCCTCGCTTGGTCCGATTATTCTACTAGAACCTGCATGAGACACCCACCACGGTTGGACTGCTCTCTAACATTGATGGTCAAGTTGTCCACATCACCTCAGCCATGATTGCCACATTGTTAGAGTTTTTCGCCAAACCAGATTATCAGCCTTTCCCGGAAGTTGAGGATCAACAACCCATACATCGCCTCATCCAGCAATACTTCCCGGGAGCCCACGGTGACAACAGTTTCACATGCCTGCGGCGGAGCAAGCTACCTAGCCGCATGCTTTTCCTTGATTCCGTGGTCCATAAGAATGTCCTTCCACTTGGGCATCAAGCTGAGCGCCGTTTGGAGTTTGGGCGGGTTTTACACGGGTATCAGCTTGGCTATCAGGTCCCGCTTGAGGATTTCATTTTGATGCATTTGCAGAAATTTCTACGTGAGGTAGTTCGGCCTACTCCTCTGCAGAACCTGACTTGGCCCCTACCATTCGCCAATTTGTTGACACTTGTGTTTGAGCTGAACCACCTCCCCATTGCTGAGGATGAGGAGATTGATAGAGGGTATCCGACATTCGGCCAGCGGGAATGGCAGCACAGCATATCTCGCATCCCGCAGCCGGTAGGTGCCCCTGTTGATGAGGCCCAGGACCCCGTACATGACCACCCAGCTCATCCTGTTCCCCCCGTATAGCGATCCCGATTTTACCTTCATTGTTTAATTGTAATATATGTAAACTTTTCAAAGATTTTGCATGATTATACTAAATTCATCTCATTAGTAAGATACATGTACATCAATTAGATGGTGACTAATCATTGATACCTATTTATACAATGTATAGAAGACTAATGCTAATACATTGAATGTGATGGATTTATTATGAATGAATCTTAGAGATGCATTATGTTTCTATTATGAATATGTAAAATACATTAATCTATCTAATGAATTCATTAATATAGAAGATGCATTATGTATCATGAATGTATGAGATACATTAATCAATTTAATGAAGTTCATTGAATGAATAACTTGAGAGTTTCTCTCTATAGACTACATCTTCTCTCTATAAATACATCTAGTTCTAGTGATCTTCTACCCTAGTTCCTTTGTATTGAGTGTGGAGCATCCCTTGATCTTCATTTTAATCTGAAAGTTTGGCGATTTGGAGCACTTTGGTTTTTGGCCTTCATCTTCTCCATTTGAGGTAGGGATTTCTTTGTTCTTTTTCAATACTCCGTCTATAGATAGACATGTGGTAATTTTGTATTGCATGAAAATCATATCCGTTTTGGATTTGTTTTAAAATCATGAGGGGAACCTAGGGTTGGTTGTTTGAGAATGGTTTTGTTATCATTGACTGTGGTTTGGACTAATTAGAGAATAAAATTAGCATGTTATTATTGAAAGAAGAGAAAGCCCTAAATTATATTTTGATTTGGTAAAATAAAAAGGGTTTATGGTTGAACAATGTTGGTAAATTTCTATTGTTAATATGAGTTGTGTAGAAGGTGTTAATAGTTAAAGGATTAATTATGGTATTGGAGTTATTTTGAAATGAACGTATTGAATCAAGTTGGGTTATGGCTTATTATCCATGGAATTGATTTTGTAAAATGAAGAGAATGAAATTGGTTTTGTAAAAAGGGAAAAGTGTTTTTGGAATAAGTGATGGAACATGTTGACTTGAAAAATTATGAAAGTTGATCTTGACAATGGTAAATGAAATGTTAACTCAATGTGAGTCTCAGAAAATAAATTTGAAAATTGAACTATTGTATCGTGAATGTTGAATATACACATTTGGGGGTTTTATCCTTACCTATCGTACTAGTGTCGTTGTTGGGTTTAAGGATTGCTTGAGAATTGAGTCTCTTTTATTAGGTGTACTGAATACATGCATCTAGAGGTTTTGTCCTTGGTCATCGGTGGAGGATGACATTGTTGTGTTGAATTGTGATGTATGCGTTACACTTGTGTTGGTTAAACATTATTGAATAGTTTATGTGTATGTATTACACTTGTTATTGATGCTTTGTTGTATTGAGGAATTTGTATATGATAATTGTTTATATACATTGTGTTGTTTGGGAGGAGATAGGGGATGTACTCCACGGTTTAGGGGAAGATAGGGGATGGACCTCTAAACCGGAAACTGTTTGATATTGATACAACACTAAAATGTGTATCATTTGTGAAGTATAGAAGTGTTTTGGTTACTCAACGGTTTAGGGGAAGATAGGGGATGGACCTCTAAACCGGATTTTGTTTGGGAGGAGATAGGGGATGTACTCCACGGTTTAGGGGAAGATAGGGGATGGACCTCTAAACCGGAAACTGTTTGATATTGATACAACACTAAAATGTGTATCATTTGTGAAGTATAGAAGTGTTTTGGTTACTCAACGGTTTAGGGGAAGATAGGGGATGGACCTCTAAACCGGATTTTGTTTGGGAGGAGATAGGGGATGGACTCCATTAGCACCACTATATGTGTGCTTATTGATATTGGAAGTGTTTTTACATGTTATTGATACAACACTAAAATGTGTATCATTTGTGAAGTATGGAAGTGTTTTTATCTGAGATTGATACAGTACTAAAATGTGTATCTATTATGAGGTATGAAATGTTTAAAATGAGTTATTATCTCGCTTATCACTTGGCGTATCCTTAGCTTACTGTGCATATAGCCGGTAGAGCAGAGTTTTAATTGTTATCGTCAGTGTATCTAAGTATGTTATGGGTTGCGATGGTTACAGTTTTGAAAGGCCGAGCTGCCTCATTTGTGGATTATATACATGTTGATGATTTGTTATTTCCTTTTTATTTAAGGCATGCATGTATTGATATAAATGTATTGGGAACAAACCAAAATGCCATTTTAAGATTTTGGAAAGTGTGAAGGAAAATGGGGTATTTGTGAACATGTTTTCAAAAAAGGTCATTTTGTTGTAAGTACGGAAAATGGGGGAAGAGTAATGGGCTTGGTGAAATTGTTTTCTAGAACTGTTATTGTCATGAAAGTTTGTGGAAATGGGTAATGAAAAGGAAATAAAGATGAACCGCTTATAGCGTCTAATGAAATGGCTGTTTTCGAAAAAAGTTCATACTTATGTATATTTTGTATAAACTGCCACATTACTATTCTAGTATGAGAATGAACATTCATGATCATAGCTATCTGTAAGTTGTTATTGTTGGAGATCATGTTGAGATCCCTACTGGACTATATGTTCATCCCACGTTGTTGAATCTTTTTCAGGTGATAGCCAGGATGTTCTACAAGGTTTTGGATCTTCTTATTTGTTGGCCACGGGGCCTCTTTTGTGTTGGCGGAATGCCATTTTTGTAAAAAGGGTTATACCCTTCTTCTTGACTTTTAATGATGTAAGCCCAAGGGCAATTTATTTAGTATACTCATGTTGTATTTACTTGCATACGAATGAGAGCAATGTTATTCACTTCTACAAGTTGAATATACGAGTTTATTTCCGCATGTTATCTCTGAAATGGAATTAAGTAAATGAAATTGGTAATATTTCGAGTAATAAAAAGTGGGGCGTGACAACTTGGTATCAGAGCGAGCCGGGTTTGAATACTTTGGGCTCGTGGGAAGTAGTTTTTACTACAGTGGGTTTGCTTCTGGTTGTGAGGATGTTGCATATAGTTAACATGAATGTTAGGACTTGTATGTTGCATTTATATGAGCATGGGATTAAGTTTTCTGGATAGTACTCGTAGCCGGTGAACTTGCTTTGAGGTCCTCTTGGAAACACGCCTGATCAACGTGGTTTCTGATAGGAATTTCTTGAGAGTTCCGGGATGAGTGACTATCTTTATGGACTTGATTCGATTATGTGTTTAAATGTTTAAATGTTTATATGCAATAGAAATGTATGTTTAAGGTAGTAAGTGTATGCCTCAGGAAAGGCTGTTGTGTTGTGCACTAAGTGTGGTTTTGTTTTTGGACTTTATAGGATGTCTACACGAGGGAGCATGAGATTTGTATCTTGGGTTAGAGGGAATAGTACCGGTGTGTGTTTTGGACTTTGCTAGTTAATGAGGTTGTTGTGATCCCATCAATTATGTATTTGGGTGGTGTTCGTATTATGACTTGTTATCGGTTGGTGACTATGTGTGGGTGAAATGAGTTAGTGGTGTTATTAGTTATTGGGTAAGGTTTGTGGTGAGAATAGTTTCTTTTCTAAGTGCTCGGGTGTTGAGTGCTATGTGATTAGTTGGCCTTGTGTTTCTGCTGTACTCTTAATTTCGAGGACGAAATTCTTTAAGGGGGGGAGGTTATAGCGATCCCGATTTTACCTTCATTGTTTAATTGTAATATATGTAAACTTTTCAAAGATTTTGCATGATTATACTAAATTCATCTCATTAGTAAGATACATGTACATCAATTAGATGGTGACTAATCATTGATACCTATTTATACAATGTATAGAAGACTAATGCTAATACATTGAATGTGATGGATTTATTATGAATGAATCTTAGAGATGCATTATGTTTCTATTATGAATATGTAAAATACATTAATCTATCTAATGAATTCATTAATATAGAAGATGCATTATGTATCATGAATGTATGAGATACATTAATCAATTTAATGAAGTTCATTGAATGAATAACTTGAGAGTTTCTCTCTATAGACTACATCTTCTCTCTATAAATACATCTAGTTCTAGTGATCTTCTACCCTAGTTCCTTTGTATTGAGTGTGGAGCATCCCTTGATCTTCATTTTAATCTGAAAGTTTGGCGATTTGGAGCACTTTGGTTTTTGGCCTTCATCTTCTCCATTTGAGGTAGGGATTTCTTTGTTCTTTTTCAATACTCCGTCTATAGATAGACATGTGGTAATTTTGTATTGCATGAAAATCATATCCGTTTTGGATTTGTTTTAAAATCATGAGGGGAACCTAGGGTTGGTTGTTTGAGAATGGTTTTGTTATCATTGACTGTGGTTTGGACTAATTAGAGAATAAAATTAGCATGTTATTATTGAAAGAAGAGAAAGCCCTAAATTATATTTTGATTTGGTAAAATAAAAAGGGTTTATGGTTGAACAATGTTGGTAAATTTCTATTGTTAATATGAGTTGTGTAGAAGGTGTTAATAGTTAAAGGATTAATTATGGTATTGGAGTTATTTTGAAATGAACGTATTGAATCAAGTTGGGTTATGGCTTATTATCCATGGAATTGATTTTGTAAAATGAAGAGAATGAAATTGGTTTTGTAAAAAGGGAAAAGTGTTTTTGGAATAAGTGATGGAACATGTTGACTTGAAAAATTATGAAAGTTGATCTTGACAATGGTAAATGAAATGTTAACTCAATGTGAGTCTCAGAAAATAAATTTGAAAATTGAACTATTGTATCGTGAATGTTGAATATACACATTTGGGGGTTTTATCCTTACCTATCGTACTAGTGTCGTTGTTGGGTTTAAGGATTGCTTGAGAATTGAGTCTCTTTTATTAGGTGTACTGAATACATGCATCTAGAGGTTTTGTCCTTGGTCATCGGTGGAGGATGACATTGTTGTGTTGAATTGTGATGTATGCGTTACACTTGTGTTGGTTAAACATTATTGAATAGTTTATGTGTATGTATTACACTTGTTATTGATGCTTTGTTGTATTGAGGAATTTGTATATGATAATTGTTTATATACATTGTGTTGTTTGGGAGGAGATAGGGGATGTACTCCACGGTTTAGGGGAAGATAGGGGATGGACCTCTAAACCGGAAACTGTTTGATATTGATACAACACTAAAATGTGTATCATTTGTGAAGTATAGAAGTGTTTTGGTTACTCAACGGTTTAGGGGAAGATAGGGGATGGACCTCTAAACCGGATTTTGTTTGGGAGGAGATAGGGGATGTACTCCACGGTTTAGGGGAAGATAGGGGATGGACCTCTAAACCGGAAACTGTTTGATATTGATACAACACTAAAATGTGTATCATTTGTGAAGTATAGAAGTGTTTTGGTTACTCAACGGTTTAGGGGAAGATAGGGGATGGACCTCTAAACCGGATTTTGTTTGGGAGGAGATAGGGGATGGACTCCATTAGCACCACTATATGTGTGCTTATTGATATTGGAAGTGTTTTTACATGTTATTGATACAACACTAAAATGTGTATCATTTGTGAAGTATGGAAGTGTTTTTATCTGAGATTGATACAGTACTAAAATGTGTATCTATTATGAGGTATGAAATGTTTAAAATGAGTTATTATCTCGCTTATCACTTGGCGTATCCTTAGCTTACTGTGCATATAGCCGGTAGAGCAGAGTTTTAATTGTTATCGTCAGTGTATCTAAGTATGTTATGGGTTGCGATGGTTACAGTTTTGAAAGGCCGAGCTGCCTCATTTGTGGATTATATACATGTTGATGATTTGTTATTTCCTTTTTATTTAAGGCATGCATGTATTGATATAAATGTATTGGGAACAAACCAAAATGCCATTTTAAGATTTTGGAAAGTGTGAAGGAAAATGGGGTATTTGTGAACATGTTTTCAAAAAAGGTCATTTTGTTGTAAGTACGGAAAATGGGGGAAGAGTAATGGGCTTGGTGAAATTGTTTTCTAGAACTGTTATTGTCATGAAAGTTTGTGGAAATGGGTAATGAAAAGGAAATAAAGATGAACCGCTTATAGCGTCTAATGAAATGGCTGTTTTCGAAAAAAGTTCATACTTATGTATATTTTGTATAAACTGCCACATTACTATTCTAGTATGAGAATGAACATTCATGATCATAGCTATCTGTAAGTTGTTATTGTTGGAGATCATGTTGAGATCCCTACTGGACTATATGTTCATCCCACGTTGTTGAATCTTTTTCAGGTGATAGCCAGGATGTTCTACAAGGTTTTGGATCTTCTTATTTGTTGGCCACGGGGCCTCTTTTGTGTTGGCGGAATGCCATTTTTGTAAAAAGGGTTATACCCTTCTTCTTGACTTTTAATGATGTAAGCCCAAGGGCAATTTATTTAGTATACTCATGTTGTATTTACTTGCATACGAATGAGAGCAATGTTATTCACTTCTACAAGTTGAATATACGAGTTTATTTCCGCATGTTATCTCTGAAATGGAATTAAGTAAATGAAATTGGTAATATTTCGAGTAATAAAAAGTGGGGCGTGACACCCCGTGCCTCCCCAAGGGGACCCACTCTATATGACTCGCAAGGAGTACTTACAGCTTCAGCACTCTGTCGATCAGTTCCACCGTACTCTTCGTGATCACCACCAGAGTCTCATGGAGTTGTGCACGGATTTTCAGTCTCATCGCGACTATTCTCAGGCGCGCTTCGATCAGCTACATGCCGACAACCTCGCCATCTGGCAACAGGGTCAGGATGACGCCTTCGAGACGCGCGCTTTGATGCAAGCCTTGTTTGCCCAGCATTTCCCACCACCACCACCACCGGCTTCTCCGTAGTACCCGCCTGTATACTGCTTTGTCTCTTTTATTTTTATTTTTATTTTCCTTTTTCTTTTTCGTTTTTTCTTTTCTTCAAAAAAAAAAACAAAAAAAAAAATGAAGTGTGTATATGTTACTCTCTGCCTACCTGGTTGTGCACCTACAATTCTGGTAATTTTCTCTCATTTCTCTTTACTTTTCCATTGAGGACAATGTCATATTCAAGTTGGGGGATGAGGGTTATATTTTCTTTTGTGCATTCCTATTTAGCTCATAATTCATGCTTATACCTGCTTTCACTTGATTGCATTGCTTCACCTGTCATGTGACTTTTTGCTAGTACAGTGATGATATTTGCATATGTTAATTATAGAGCATAGTAGACTTGTATGAAAGTGGTTTATTGGGTAGATACTTGCATGCCATGTTTGCACGAGGAGAGTTGTCTATGTTTGTGGTATTAGTACACTTGTCATGAGTATGCCTTAATTCACATGAACACACTATCATAGCAGTGATCTTTTTATTATAATCCCTGGTGTACATCATTGATGATAGCTAGAGTTGCAGAAAAGAATAAATGAGGAGCCAAGATTCTTATAAAATAAAAAAAAATAAAAATAAAAAAAAAACTTGACTAGTTTGGGCTCGTAGCCTTTTTAACTCGTGTTATTAAACCCGTAGGGGTGTCTCTACACCTAATGCCCTAAAACCGTCTGGTTTGGGAGTCATTGGCCCAATGCTTGTTACATGGGTTCATTACAAAGCTTAAGGGACATAGACATTGCACAGTTAAGGAAAAATAAGAAGAATGACTTGTTCGAATTCGTAGCTTTTTCAACTCGAGTTATTAAGCCCGTAGGGGTGTCTTTACACCTAGTGCCCTAAAACCGTCTGGTTTGGGAGTCATTGGCCCAATGCTTGTTACATGGGTTGATTAGAAAGCTTAATGGATCAGGACATTGCACAGTCATTTAAAAAAAAAAAAAAAACAACTTTTGAAAATCTTGGCTGCAACAGGTTAGTTTTTCTGTATATGATGGGTGTTATTATGAGTTACATTGGGCTATTATAGTGGATAGTTAACTAATATGGAGATTGCACTTTACACCGAGGGTACTCATGACTTGTCTACTAGCATGCACAAGTATAGGGAATTTTACTTTTGTATTAACTGAATTATGGTTTTGACTCAATAGGTTCCTTCATGCTTGTCCACTGTGCTTTTAATGACTCATGATGTCTAAATATCACACTGTAGTGACACATAAGTTGATTGTTAGGTGGAGTAGTGTGGTCATTTGTTGTTGAGTATATATGAATATGTTAATGTTTGTGGGTATCATTTCTGGAAACCCTCACGAGACTTTACTCGTCCACTTGGGGTAATCTTGTGGTTTAAAGGCTTGTTGCATATGCTAAATGCAACCGTTTTCCCACGAAAGAGGAAATAGATAGATTTTGTTTAATTTTATTTTATTTTACTTGCTTGAGGACTAGCAAGTAGTAAGTTGGGGGATGTGATTAAGGCCGAAATGTACGTCATTGAGGCCGTTAATTACAATCTCTTAACTTCACTTGCTGGTCAAACTGTATATTTTATGTGTGTTGAGTGCTAATCAGGTTGTACATCGTCGGAGCATAAAATGAGCAAAAAGACAGAATTTGGGCAGAGTTGACTTTCCCACACGTGCGTTGACTTTTTCCGCAGGTGCGTTGACTTTTCCGCAGGTGCGTTGACTTTTTCTGGGAAAAGTCAAACCGACGTTTTAAACCTGTTTGGACGAGATTGGAAGGATAAAAGGGCAAGTAAAAGGCTGGATTAGGGTTCGGAAGTTGTTTTGACCTAAAGGGAGAGGCTAGGGTTTGGAGAGGAAGAGAAACAAAAGCTCCAAGATGTCTCCCATGGTGATTCCTTCTCCTTCTACCTCCTCCCAATCCTCCATGAGTGGCTAGTCTCCTTTTCTAGGGTTTTGAAGAAACCCTAGCCATGTAATAGGTTTTTCTTTTTTGATTTTATATTATGTAAAGGTTTGAACCATTGTATGGTGTTTTAGAAATTCTTTATATATAATTTTCATTATCTTTTCAAATATTTGACTTTCTGTGATTGTTGAATATTATCCATACATGAGTTTTCTATTCCTTCACATTCAAGGTATGGGACGAACCATGCTATGAGGAACGAGTCGCATCACTACCCTAATTTAGTGTGAACGATTCGTATTACTTGAGATGGTTCGTGCTCGTACATTGAATGTGATGATCTTCTTGTTAAATGCTTTGAGCTTGTAGTTGTGAAGCATTAATCCGTTCAAACCATAGCATAATTAATTTCAATTGGAAACCCTAATTATGTGGTTAGTGGTGAATTCTCTACCCTAGGATTTTTCCCCAATTCAGTAAACCTAAATTCAATTATTCTTGATAATTTAATTCATTAGTTTAATTTATTCGTTATTAAATTAGGTTATAAACAACCAATCTTTTTATCAAAATTAATTTAGGAATTTGACAATTAAATTAGTTTAATTTCACAATAGTCCCTGTGGATCGATACCTGGACTTGCCATTATTCTGATTGAATTTGGTATAGTTTAGTATTTAATTTTGGTGTGTTCAACGACCCATCAAATTTTGGCGCCATTGCCGGGGACGTTCTGGCGAAATTAGTTAATTTAAAGTTACATTCTTATTTTAATTTTTAGTTTAGGATTTTATGCTTTTGGTGTTGCTAAGTGTGCAGAGCGTTTGAAATTGGAGCTATCACTGAAGTGCAAGCGGAGCGCAGCCGAGCTTCAAAAAAAAAATTAAAAAAAAAAACCCGCAGCACTAAAGTGAGTAAACAGAAGCAAACACTCACAAGCAAAGCACCAAAGTGCTAAAACGGAAGTCAAAGCTCAAATAGAGGTTGGAGACAACGTCTACATGTCAACCATCCGTAAGACGAGTAAAGCGTTTTCGTTAAACCACTGTGAGTATTTCTTCCTTTGGTATTTTTCTTTCATACTTAGTGCACAGAGTCGGAACTTGTGTGTGTGTTTGGGTAGTGTATGCACGGGCGTCGTTCTTGTCGCCCTGAATTATGGAGTTTGGACCTTGAACTAGAAAGGACCCTTAGGAGACTTAGGACCTCTGCCCGTATTCCTAGGCTTGAATATTCATATTCATACATTGAGCCATTAGAGATGGCAGATCCTAATGTCCCGAATGTGCCTAACCGGACCCTTAAGGATTATTTTACACCCACTGCATATACATCACCATCATGCATCCAATTATTATCCATACATGAGTTTCTGTTATTGTTATTATCCATACATGAGTTTTCTATTCCTTCACATTCAAGGTATGGGACGACCCATCAAAACAGATAGGACAATTTAAGCTTCTGCAATTTTTATTTCGCCATCATCTTATTTTTCTTCTTGCTCACCATTATAACTCATTGTCATAAAAATGTTTGGATGAATAAGAGTTTAAGGCGATATCATATTGTTATGAATTTTAAAATCCATTTACCCTCAATAAATGTAATTTTTTGTGAAGGGGGAAAAAAAGTACAATTATTTTCGTGATGGAGGTGTTTTGTAACGTCGCGATTTGCTATTGAAAGTATTCGTTGCGGATACTTGTTTGTATTACATGTATGTATATATGTATTGAACATAAGTTGATAGGAGAACAATACACAATTTCGCAGATTTTTCCTAGCAAATATAATTATGTTACTAAAGCGATACATGTTAGAAAATTAAAGTATCTGATGGTAATATAGCATTATGGATTGGCAATGTATGAATACCGTAATATATATAAATCTATATTTATATGTTTTATATATATATATATACATAGACACTGACATATATAAGAGATCACAAAAATAATATGTGAAACATTTTGCAACAATATAATATAGGTAACAATGAAAAAATAATTATTCATAATTAAATAGTTAGTCATAATGTAGATGTTTAGTATTACATTTTTTTTTTTTTTGTGTGTGTGTATGCACTATTTTTTAATTAAATTATTAAATTCACATAAAAATTGAAAGGAATTTGTGAATAATTTGTGTAAAATTAGATATTAGTGAAGAAAGATTTAAAATTAAAAAAAAAAAAAAGTTTACAGTGTTTGGTTTGGTTTGTTTTTTCAAACTTTTGTTTTGAATTTTTTGATTTCATTTTTTTTTTTGTTGACATTGTTTTGTTTTTCAATAACCCTTTTATTTTTTTAAATTAATTTAATTTATTAATACTTTTTTATTTTTCAATTTTACTTTTAAATTTAGATTCGCTTAATCTAAATACACTTAAAAAATAATTTGTTATGTATTCTTTCTGGAAAAAAATAATAATATTAAATAATAATAATAATATAACAATAATAAAAAACCAATATATGTTTGAATTTATAAATATTTTTACCAATAATTTATTTTTTAATTCTATTTAGATTATTAGATATTAAATATTCATCTAAAAGTATAATTTAAATATAAATATGAAAAAATTCTAGTATCTTTAATCACCAAATTGATAAAAATATTAAAAAATGAACAATAAAAATATGAAAAATTAAAAACTAAAAAACAGATTTAAAAAATGAAACCAACAAAAATGGTTCTTATTTAAAATTTTGATATCACACATTGGTTATTAAAGTACCATGTAAAAATTACAGTTCAGAAAATCTAATCCAAACAAAAACAAAGTGTATGAAAACAACTTACGAATTTTTGAGATGTACCACAAATCTCTATTTTAAAAACGTATGTGTTTTTCTTTATTTAGATTTGAACATATGCATACAACTTTAAGATTCAACCAAAATTATTTGCAGCGATTTGATCCATGATGGACAATTGTAAATATCATGTATATCAGTATAGAAGCAGACACATGAAATAAGAAAGAGTAATTATTTTTTGTTCTTCAATCATCATCAATGTAAAAAATAGGGACACGGTTTGTTTATATTTATATAAAACTCTTGAAAGTAGATACATCATTTTTGAGTGTTCAACTCCAAAAATAAAGTGATAGTTGGTTTATATAAGACACTTCATGGCTTTTAAAACACATAGTAGATTTGATAGGATAAAATTGAGATTTAAAAAAAGTAAAAAAACATAACAAGTTCTTCTTGCTTTTAATTTAACTAGTGGTTGGGCACGTGATTTTTTTATCAATTGTTAGTACTGTAATTATACATGTCTCTTAAATTGATATGTGATATCTATATAAAATATGGAGGCTTGTATGAGTAAATTGATCTGTATCTAAAATACAACTAAGTAAGAAATGAATGAATGCTCAACTGAAGAATTTAAATGATAAATGACAAATTTTATAAACATAAATACTAATTTATAGTTAGATTGTTGAGAGATAATATGTTGAATATGTAGGGAGAGATTTGGAGGCACATGTATTATTGGAGAACAGATAGTATGTTGAATATATAGAGAGAGATTTGGAGGCATGTGTATCAATGAAGAATGGATAGTTTGGTCTTTTGGTAGAAACATGTTTTTATGGACAAAGTAATTTAGCGCGTGGATTGTTAAACTGAAAAAGTTCAAAATTGGACTTTTTAGCTGAGCGTCCTAAAAAATGTACTTTATTCATACATATCATATACATTCTTTTTAGTTACACAAAATAACTTTTCCTTTACACACAAATATTGTATTAAACAATGAAATGAGATTAGTGTGCTAAGCCTTTTATTTTATCAATCAATCTTATTAATTAGACTTATTTATTTACAAGTCTTAACTGATAAATTTATCAATATAAATTAATTCATAAAAACAAGATGGATTGATAAATTTATCAATTCATAAAAACAAGAGGGATTGACAAATTTATTAATAGGACTTAATAAATAATAAGTCTAAAAAATAAGATCTATATATTGATAATTTACCCTTTTTTTTTTTTCTCTTTCCATACCATACATAAGTCTTTCATTATTGATTTGATGGTGTGAACACATTGGCCATACAAAGTCATTTATTATTGTTTTATTACAAATCAATCTGTGATGAGTTCATAGTAGACCCGAATTTGGCAAGTCAGGTTTGGTTTAGTTTTCAAAATTTTATTTTAGATTTTTTTACAAAAATTTAAAAATTAATGTTTGATCATGATTGGATAGAAATGGTGATATTTGGTTACAATAAAATAAAAGTATAATTATTTTTTATCACTGAATGAATAAAAAAAATAATAATTGGAGAGAACTCATTCTTGTAATACCACACTATTAAAAACCATAACAGTAGTACCATCAAAAAGAAAATCTGAATTTTTCACGGAAGGCCAAAATTTTTTATCTTTAGTTTATTTTCTTCTAGAATATTATTGGTTGGGTACTACCGGTTAAGTACCTATACAATTTAGTTTTTATTTGGAAAGTGGGTTGACTTTTTAACTATTTTAATCTGGGGCTAAAAATCTCATTTGGGTAGGACTTTTTGACTTTTATGCAAAAAAAAGTGAAATGGTGGTGGTTTGGATGAGACATTTTATTTTACTGACTTTTTAACCTATTTTGTATTTTTGTGACTATTTTAACTAATAAATCCTTCCAACCCAACATGCCAAACAAGAGCTTAATATCTTTTTATTTTTTTATCATAAACGTTTGAAGCTAATGGTATGTTGATGTTCCCTTGTTTAAGAGGCTTTTAGCTACCAGCCCAAACAAATGAGATCGATCAATTGATTTAGTCCTGTCTGCTAGGCTTTCTGAACTTTCTGTTGCCTTTTTGCCCTTGAAATCGTTCCCTTCACTTGTATGTGTATTTATTTTAGATAAATTACAAATATAGTCACTCTCCTATACAATAATAAAATTAATAATTAAAATATTTTTATAATATTATTAAAAACTGTTAATTGACTTAATATGAGTTATTAATAAAAGAATTCATTTGTTATGCGATTCAAAATTTAAAAAAATGACATATAATTTTTAAAACTATAATTTTAGAAAAATGCATATTCATTTTGTTATTATTTTGCTAGTCCAATCAAATAAAATAAAGAAAATTTTAACTTGACTCACTTCATTTTGTCTTTCCTTCTGTTTTCTTTTTTCTCCTCAATAAGTATCAAAACCGAACAAAGGGGAAAACAATATTGAAATATTTACTATGTCAATCAATGGGTCCACAACATCAATAATGTAAGATTTATGTTATGAGTCAGTGGGCCAATATTTTTAATTTAATAAAATTATTAAATATATGGAGTGGTCGTAAATAATTACAAAGATAGACCTCCAAATAAGTCGCTAATTTAGAAATTAGGGGTACAAAAATAATAAGTCTTCATCATTATTTTATATAGAAACTTTGTTTGTGCCTTCGATTTGTAAAATAATAACAAAAGACTTATTAGGAGATCGCGCACTATTTTATGATTTATGTTCTAATAAGTAATAATATACAATTATCATGTCTTATTATTTAATATGTATTGTTAGTATTATCTTAGACATAAATAAGGTAGACTTACGTGCAAGTCCAAATAAGTGAACTTATTGTCAAATAGGTCTTATGATAATTAATTACGTTATTTATCAAACATTATTAAGAAATGTCACTAATTATTAATTTTTAGTGATAGTTTAAAAATTGTCACAAAAATGTCACTAATCATAAGTTTTAGCGACAGTTTAATAAAATCGTTACCAAAAAAAGTTATTAATTTTTAACTTTCCTCAATAGGTTGAAAAATTCGTCACAGAAAAAATGTCACTAATTATAAGTTTTAGCGACAATTTGTAAAAATCGTGACAAAAAAAAGTCACTAATTGTCAATTTTTAGTGACATGTGTAAAAAATCGTCACAAAAAATTATTTTTAACAATAATTTTATTAGGACTTATTTTCAATAGACTCAATGAGAATTAGCTACTAGAACTAATTGGAAGTTTACCTTATATAAATAAGTAGTGGAATCTATACATAAAAGTAGAGGTGCAAATAAATCTAACTGTTAGCTTGAGCTCGGCTTACTAAACAAACGAGCTCCAACTTGATTTTTAGGTTTGTTTATTAATTGAGCTAAGTTTGAGTAGTTTTAAGCTTGGCTTGATAAAGTTTATGAAAAAATAGATATATATATTTTTAATAATATATTAAATAAATTTTCATTAATTTATTTTATTTTTTTATTTGTGTTTGGTGTTTGTTTAAATTTATTATCAATATAAACATTCTCGTATATTTTGCTCACAAACTTTTATTTTTTATCTTAATAAATAAATTAATTTGAGTATTTTTTTTTTAATTTTTTTTCAAACTCGAGCTTGAACTTGAAACTTAAACTAAGCTCATTCATGTAATCGAGTTGGCTCAAGCCGAACTCGAACTCAATTATTTTAGGTTGACTTGAGCTCAACTTGAGATTGAGCTCTCAACTAATTCTTAATAAACAAGCTGTACACTCAAATGTTCAACTCGACTATACTCGTTTGCAGTCCTACGTAAAGGAAGATGCTACAATGTGCACTTGCACATCAACAAAAAAAAAAAAAGTTACGATTTTTGTAATGAAAGTTACAAATTTTTGTGATAAAATTATCATTTATATAGTGACAAAATTATGAATACAATTCAATGTGTTTTGTTTTAATTTTTTGAATTTAATTTTTTGAAAATTGAGTTTTTTGTTTTTCATATATTTTTTTTGTTTTTAGTAAATATTTTTAAAATTTTAAGTAATTTTTTTACTTTTTTTACATGCACATTACTTAGATGAAAAATTCAAAATTCACTAACTAGTAAAATATTTGTAAAAAAATATTTTTAAAAATTAATAAAAACACAAAAATATGAAAAATGTATTGAATTTTCAATTTTTTTTTTTTTTGTATTTTGTTATTTAGTGTATTTTTTTAAAGATTTTTTCACAAATATTATAATTTTTAAGTGTATTTATGTTTGGTATGCCTAAAAATTAATATATATATATATATTAAAAATATTAAAAAAATTTAGTGAAAACAAAAAAAAAATGAAAAACAAAAAAATAGAATTTTTTGAAAAGTAAATTCTGGAAATGGAAACCGAACAGAGTGATTATCTTTTTGAGTTTGGCTTCTTTCAAGTTGTCATCTCAGCTTGAGAGAACATTTGAACTTGGTAGGCATATTTTGGGATTGATTTTAGTGATCTAAATCGTTCATTTTTTTAGACTCATTGGGAAAAATACTCATGTAAAAAATCAAGGTGATTGGACATATTTGAATCATATATGTTTTTAAAAAATGGATGACTATTATAATTTAAAAAATGATTCATTCTTTGTAATAGAAATTTGATTCAAACATATAACAATCAATGTTCGATCATCTTAGTTTTTGCATTAATATTTTACTCAACGAGTCCTAAAAATGAATGGTTTGAATTACTGAAATCGGTCCAAAAATGAACCTACAAACCGAAACGCTCTTTAAAGTTCAGATGACCAACTTGAGAGAGGCCAAATCTTATTTTTTTATGATAAAAATTTAGGGTAAACTACCAAGAGGTCTCAATAGTAGGACTTAATTCCCATCAAATCCTATTGAAAATAAGTACTTCATCACTAAAAATAATTTTTTGTTATGATTTTTTGCATATGTTGCTAAAAATTGATAATCAGGGACTTTTTTTTGTCACGATTTTTATAAATTGTTGCTAAAACTTACAATTAATGACTTTTTCTGATGAATTTTTCAAACTATCACTAAAAGTTAAAAATTAGTGATTTTTTTGTGATAATTTTTTTAAACTGTCGTTAAAACTTATAATTAGTGACATTTTTTGTGACAATTTTTAAACTGTCGTTAAAAATTAACAATTAGTGAAGTTTTTTTAATAATATTTGATGAAAAACGCCATCAATTATCATAGAACCTATTGGACAATAATTAAGTTCACCTATTAAGACCTACACATAAGTCTCCTAAAATTTATACTTTTTGTGATGAAAAAAAATTAATACTTTTTTATAATAAATTGATAGTATTTATAATAAAATTTATACTTTTATATAAAATACATATCATATGTAATTTTTTTAGATACAAATAATAATTTTTCCGTTACACACGCACATTGTATTAAAAAATAAAATGATATAAGCGTGCTAAGTCTTTTATTTTAGATGGTGGTAGCCTTTCCCTTTCCGTGCCATACATATTTGATTATTGATTTGATGGTGTGGACACATTGGCCATACAGTAAGTCATTTATTATTATTATTATTTTTATGACCGAATATCCGAACCAATTTACATATATTTCAACTAATCCCGAAACGCAAAGCATTCCCTTCACGTGAATTGGACAAATCTCAAACAGAGCCAACGAGCATAGTCTCAAGGAGCAAATTGCTCTTAATAAGAGTTAAACCTGAGATCTAGAAGGAGTACACCTCTAACTCTTAAGTTGTTCGGGCAAATTAATCAGTGATGAGCTCACATATTGGACCCGAATTTGCAACCAAAAAAAAAAAAAACCACTATGATATACTTACAGTTACCAGGCTTCGCCCCTATAATATCCTTCCTTGCAGCTATTCTTTAGGAGTTTTCCCTTATTTTCTCTTGAACTCCTCCTGAAGCTCCCACTTGTCTTTCAACTAACTGGTTGTAGCCGCTACTTCCATGATCTTTCTCGATCATGAGTTGCGCATGTGACTTGCTTCGAAAGTTGTACTCTTAACTTTAGATGGTCATCCACATTTCTGCTTCTGAATAGTTAGTTCATAGTTGCCCTTATTCACCACATGTCACCTTCGCTTTTGTTGGTTTGAACATAGCACCAACAAAATGAAATTAAAATTTATCCATGTAAAAAATAGAACAAGGCTAAATTAACCTCAATGGTCAAGTACCAAGAACGGACAATTTGTAATAAAAAAGCAAAACATTAGGGAGTTCCATGTCATTTCCAAAACCATACGGTTAGGGATGTAATAGTAAAAAAATTCAAGGTTCCACCACAATTTATCCTTTTATTTATAAAATAAAAAATTAAAATTAAGAAAAAAAAAACAAAGTAAATTTATAATTTTGGGGGGTAATTATAAATAAAAATTCAATGTTTCACCTCAATTATAAATTAAATTTTAATTATTTAATTATTTCAATTCAAATTAAGAATTTTTAAAATGTTACCAGTTCTAACCATCCATTTATATACCTTAGTTATGACTAACAAAAAAAGAGACAATTTAGATAATTTAATTATTTTTTCTCTTTCATTATTGTTGACAACTACCTCCGACCTTACCGTCATGCATCACCATCCCTTCTTTTCCCAATCCATTGTCATCCCGCCGTTATTATTCGTTGGTTGTCTACTGTTACTCCTTCCCCACTTATTATTATTACTGTTTTATAAAAGAAAAGAATAAAAGAGATAATTATGATTTCTCCACATATATATATGCATATGTGACACCAAAATAATGTGGAAAATCGTGTATTTCAGTTTTTAATATTATTATTATTATTATTATTACTGTTTTATCACTTTCTATGTAACTATTTATAATTGAATTTCTTGTTTTAAAATAATTATAAAGTAATTAAAAAAGTAAATAATATCTTACTATATAATGTGATATGATAATATAAAACTAAGTGATATATAAACAATTGTCAACAATGTTGGCAGGTTTGGTCCACATAATGTTGTGTAGGTCCCCATATGTAATGTTGTGACAATGAACCAAGTTTTGGCACGTGTAGAAGCAAAAGAAGACTTGATGAAGCGGATCAGGAACATGACACAACTTAAAAGGATTTGGAATCACAAAGGCGAGAGAAGTAGACGAGGAGGACTTGTGTACTGCAATCCAAAATATGAGTCTCCTTCATTACTTGTCTGTGATGATGATTGATGAGGATGAATACCTACGAATGGATGCACTCTCCTCAACTCCTCCTCGTTACCTAAAGGTGCTCATTTTAGTTGGAAAATTGGAGAAAGTGCCTTGTTGGTTTCACTCACTTCAAAGCCTTTCTACTTTGTTAATGCGATGGTCCAGACTAACAGAAGACCCTATTCCATACATTCAAGCACTTCCAAATTTGGGACGGTTGCACCTTTGTAATGCATATGAAGGAGGAGAACAATTACGCTTTAGTGAAGGGTTCCATAAACTTAGAATATTGAGGTTATGGAATTTCCCTCAGTTAAATGAGATTATTATAGAGAGGGGGGTGATGACAGGTCTCCAAGACTTTCATATTCGGACATGCATGCAGTTGAAGATACTACCTCATGGCATCGAGCTCATAGAATGCATACGTGGAGAAAGGAGCAAGGATCACCAAAAGGTTTGGCATATACCGCGCATATACCATTATTGGCAGTCACCAACAGTGGTGAAGTATGAACTCTTATCTCATTCTACAGGTGCGATGACCCATTTTCTTTTTTTGATTTCTTTTACAACACATTTTGCTTGATATTATATATGCTTTTATAAATTTTATAATACACACCCAAAAAAGGGTGTACCATATCAAAAAATTATTCAATATTCTTAGAGTAAGTTTTTGTGATATTCCAAATAAAGAGTTATTGGTTTCAGTCATGGGAGTCTCAGTCCTGAGATTTTCAAGGTTCAAAGCCGATAATCAACTACTAAATTTTTGGGGCCATTCACATTTTTTTTTTATTGAATGAAAAAAAAAATTTAAGATAAATGGCAAAATATTTGTATTAAAATCACAAAAAATACTTAGCATTACATTATAACAACTAATAAGTATCACTTGATCCTCGCTCTTCTTGCATTTTTAGAAGCAAATAAATCAATCATACTTGCATAATCTAGTTTTTTTGCAAAATCATTTTCAATGGATAACAATGCTAATCCATTCAATCTTTCTTGTGACATGGTTGATCGAAGGTAATTTTTAATGATTTTTAACTTTGAAAAGCTTCTTTCTCCCGATGCAACTGTAACCAGAATAGTCAAAAGGATCCTATAAGCAACCCATGAATTTGGGAAACAATTTGCCATCAACTGCAGATGATTGAGCACTTCAATTGGTTTATTGACTTCTTTTGGCAATCTTTCTTTCAAGACTTTTAGTTCCATCAATATCGGAAATCTCACCATGTTTTAAAAATTCTTCAAGGTTCACACACCCCACCTTCAACGATTCATCGCTACACTTTTTCAAGTTAAACAAAAAGCCAAAGTTTGCCTCATATACTTTGACCTGTTCGAACCTATTTTTGAGTGAACAAAGGGCTTGATCAACAAAATAAATGAAGTAACCAACTCTAAATGATTCTTCAGCCAACTGGGTCACCTCTTCGCTAACATTATCATCAAATTGTTTCTTTCTAGAAATGATGCACTTTTCAACAAATGTGGGTTCAATTCCCAATTCACTTGCCATTTCTTTAGCTTCAACCATAGCCTCCATGAAACCAACTTCTTTATACATTGCAACATACTTAACAAGCCCATCTAGCTGCTTTACAGCAACTACTATATCCATATCTTCACTTTGAAGAAGCTTGCTAACAGAGTTCACATGAAACAACAAATTGTACCAAAATACAATACTAAACAAGAACTCAAAAGTCTCAAGTTCATGAGTTACCAGGGATTTAGTTTCACTTTTTGTAATCGAATCTATGGTAGGATTGTTGTACAAGTCAACAAAAGCATCTCTTATTTTTGAAGCATGGTATCTTAGTAGTTTAACACTTTCAATGTGACTTTTCCAATGCGTTTGCAACGACTTAACCGTAAGGCCTTTCTTTTGATTATCTTTTAAAATTGCCCAACGTTGAACGGAAGATGAAAACAATACATATATGCGTTGTACCACACCAAAAAAAGTTTTTGCTTTAGAGCAAGAGTTGGCCATATCACAAAGCACAAGGTTAAGACTATGACAACCACACGGCGTATAGAATGCTCTAGGATTTACTTGAAGTACTCTTGTTTGAACACCTTTGTTTTTGCCTTTCATGTTTCTAGATTGCTAAGAGTATGCATGAAGAAGTAAACACACTGACCAGTTCACTTGGTTAGCAAAAAGAGAAGTGCCTCAGTCTTCTTGTATGCTTGGCATGGTCTTCATTAAGGACATGGCGGATGTGTTTAGCTTTGTAATTTCGTATATTTGTAATCAGCAACTTTAATTAGCTTGTGGATAAATATGCAGACAGTTTAGACAGAACATCTAGTGTTCAATAGCATATTTAATTGGCTGTCTTTTTGTATGCTTTATCTACTTCAACCTTGATAAGAGCTTAACTGTGTGTCATCCACATTACTTCTGCATGTCAATTGTCAATATATTACAGCTTTTTTTTTTTTTTGTTGACTGAACAAAATCAAATTCAGAGACCTAGGATGATCCTGAATTTTGCTTTTTGACATGGACAGGCCCACAAAGGCCATGAACCACTATAAGTAACCCGAGCCCATCATTCGGGGCCCAATGCATAACCCTGCTGATGGAGTCCAGAACAGCTGGAATCTAATATGGCACCAAGAACCAACAGCATTCAGGCACGCGGCGGGTGAAGAACGAGCCACATCAGCAGACAAAGATCTGCAAAGTTATTGCCACTGCACATCACCATTAATGCAACCCATCACAGCATTTATTATGACAACACCTCTCCGTCGGAACAGGACCCCCTTACCCTGAGCAAGGTAAGCTACAGCATAGGCTTTCGGCAAGGAGAGCAGGTTGGAAAGGACAGCGAAATGATGGCCAAAGGATATAAGCAAATGTTGTAGACAAGAAAAAGGTTAAGTTTTCTATCTCTAATCTTCTCCCATATACTCTACTTCTCTTCCTAACTTACTCGTCGGAGAGTTCACTGGGGGACTACCCCGTTCCCCGTTGAACTTGCCTGCAGGTTATCTGGTGGGCTTGATCATTTGGACACGGGCTGGAGGAGTTTAGACCTGTCTGATCCATTCACTTGGACACGAGCTGGAGGAGTTTGGACCTGTCTGATCCATTCACTGGGACGAACGGCATTAACAGTTGGCGCCGTCTGTGGGAACGCTTTGCTCCTCGCGCTAGTTGTGTTCACTGTCGCCGGAGGCCCCGTTCCAACAACCTTTCTCTCCTACCCGTCAAAATGCATGGTCACGACTAGATCCATGGCTTCTCACAATAATGTTGCCGACCATCAAGTCGACCCTCCCAATCCAAACAACCCACCACAGTACTTTATCGAGCTTACCAACAGCATCAACCGCATGGCCGAACAAAACCAGGCCTTGATAAATGCTTTACTCCAAAGGAACCTTCCGATTCCTCCTCCACCACCTCCAGATATTCCCCCCAACCAAGAAAGAACCCCGAGCCATACTGCTCCCCAACTCCATCCACCCAACCTGGAAGGTTTGCAACCTCCTCACCCACACATAAATCTGCCACCACCACCCCCACACCCGTCGGTCCTAGCACCAGCCCCTGAAGGGGAGGCCAGCAGCGTCCAACCTCTACTGACTGACCATGGGGACCACGTTCCACTCTGGGACGCCGAGCTCCGAGCAATGAAGCTCCAACCCCAAGGGGTCATGCAGAACATTCAGCATAAACCCTCTACCACGGCAAATTCACCATTTGTTGCCTCCATTTAGGACAAACCTTTGCCCGCCAAATTCAAGATGCCTACCATTGACTCCTTTGACGGTACAACAGACCCAGTCGACCATTTGGAGACCTATCATACCTTCATGATCCTCCATGCCTTCCCCGACGAGATCATGTATCGGGCTTTCCCCGTGACACTGAAGGGGTCAGCCCGACTGTGGTTCAGTCAGTTACCAGCGGACTCTGTCTCCACTTTCCAGCATCTCAGCGACTCCTTCCTCAACCATTTCATTGGAGCCCAACGCCAACGCCGTCCTGCAACCCAACTCCTCAACATCCGTCAGACCGAGGGGGAGTCACTACGTAGCTTCGTTACCCGCTTCAACACCGAAGCCCTACAAGTAGCGGAGAATGACGATAAGGTCATCCTTACGGCTTTCATGGCCTGGCTGCGATCGTCCGATTTCCTCTTCTCCCTTTCCAAAAACCCACCGACCTCCATGGCAGCCCTATTATCCAAAGCCCAGAAATATATGAATGCCGAGGATTCACTAGCCGCTCGCCAAGATCTAATATCCAAAAACCCACCCCCCAGAGAAAAGAGAAAAGACTCGGAACCCAGAAACACCCAGTATAACAGCCAAACGCCCCAATATTCCGACCGACCTCCTCGCACTGACTGGTCGGCACCAACCCGACCGCCCGATCGGTTCGAGCGGTACACGCCCCTCAATTCTCCCGTGGAACAAGTCCTCCACCAAATCCAACGGGATTACCCCCTCAAATGGCCCCTGCCTTCACGGACTCCTTCCAACCGGAAAGACCAGTCCAAATATTGCCGCTTCCACCAGAACCACGGCCACAACACTGATGACTGCATCAACCTCAAGGACCAAGTCGAGACCCTCATTCATCAAGGGCGTCTCAGCCGGTTCACGAACACCCGCCCACAACAGAGACAAAGAACCGAGCCCCTCCGGAACAACCGCCGACGTACCCCACATCGGCAGCCAGTCCAACCTGACCAAGGCCGTGACCGCCTCCCACAACAGCCTTGGCCCCCAGGTAATCCCCCTCCGCCAGTTGGTGAAATCCGAGTCATCTCTGGTGGCCTTGCTTGTGGAGGACCATCCCGCTCCACTCAGAAGGCAGAGCTTAGGAAAATAAGACACGGCTCAGACAAAGCAGTGGACACGGTAGACCAACCTTCCAAGCAGCCCAAGCAGTGGACAGAGCCCATCACCTTCACGGACGCCGATTGTACAGGCATCCGTTATCCTCACGATGACCCCCTCGTCATTTATGCCCTTCTCTCCAACTATAAGGTCAGACGGGTTCTCGTCGACAACGGCAGTTCGTCAGACATCATATTCCTCAGTTGCTTCTGCCAGCTCAAAATTTGAGAGGAAAGTCTGTCCCCTCTCCAAACCCCCTTGGTCGGTTTCACTGGCGACCGGGTGACCTCCATCAGCTCCATCGACCTCCCCATCACTATTGGCGAATACTCACAGCAGGCCACCAAGTTACTCACATTCCTTGTGGTCGATTGTCCCTCTGCCTACAACATCATACTCGGCCGCACCGCCCTCAACGCTTTCCAAACTATCATTTCAACCTACCACCTAGCCATAAAGTTTTCCACCGACCAGGGGGTCGGGACAGTACAGGGAGAGCAAACCATCGCCAGGGAATGTTATGTCGCCTCACTCAAGGAAGTCAAGCTGAAGGAGGCCATGATCATCGAAGGACTTGACGCCCGAGATGAGGACGAGATGGTCAGAGGCGAACCAGTAGAGGAGCTCGTTGAGATTCCCATTGATGCCACCAACCCAATGAAAACTACTAAGATCGGCAGCCAGCTATCCCCCCATGCTAAAACCGACCTTACTGCCCTTCTGACCGAGCACAATGATGTATTCGCCTGGACTCATTCAGATATGCCAGGCATCGACCCTTCTTTCATAACTCATCGCCTCAGCATTGAACCTCATTTCTGACCTTACCGCCAGAAGCAACGCGTCTTTCATCCAGAGCGCAATACTCTTATCGCCACAGAGGTCGACAAACTCCTTGAGGCCAAATTCATCAAAAATGTTGACTACCCTAAATGGTTGTCAAACGTGGTCCTCGTTCGCAAAAACAATGGCAAATGGCGACTCTGTGTCGATTACTCTAACCTGAACCGAGCTTGACCCAAATACAGCTACCCTCTGCCCCGCATAGATCTACTGGTCAATGCCACGGCCGGTCATCAAATGCTCAGCTTCATGGATGCTTTCTCTGGCTACAACCAAATCCTGATGCACCCGTCCAATCGGGAACATACATCCTTCATCACCGACCGAGGTACCTACCATTACCAAGTAATGCCATTTGGATTGAAGAATGCTGGGGCCACCTACCAACGGTTAGTCAAGGCCGTCTTCCATCACCAAATAGGTCGGAATATGGAAGTATACGTTGACGACATGCTAGTCAAGAGCAAACTCTCCACTGATCACCTGATGGACCTGCGGGAGACCTTCGCCACGCTACACAAGTACCAAATGAAGCTCAACCCAGAGAAATGCGCCTTCGGCGTAGGATCTGGGAAGTTTCTGGGTTTTATGGTCAATCAGCGGGGCATTGAAGCTAACCCTGAAAAGATCAAGGCCTTGATTGAGATGCAGTCTCCCAGGACGGTCAAGGAGGTTCAAAGACTCACTGGCCGAGTTGCAGCCCTCAATCGTTTCATTTCCTGCGCAACAGATAAGTGCCTACCGTTCTTCAAAGTTCTTCAGCAAACTTTTGAATGGACGACTGAATCTGAAGTGGCTTTTCAGCAGTTAAAGCAGTGCATGGCCAATCCACCACTCCTTTCACAAGCAATCACATGCGAGTCCCTCTTCCTCTATTTAGCCGTCTCAAGCACCGTAGTCAGTGCAGCTCTTATCAGGGAAGATGACTCTGTCCAACGACCGGTCTACTACATCAGTCGGGCTCTCAGGGGAGCAGAGCAGAATTACCCCCTGTTAGAAAAATTATCCTTGGCCTTGGTCACCGCCTCTAGACGACTCCGTCTTTACTTCCAGGCCCATTCCATAGTGGTCCTCATCGACCAACCCTTGAAGAAGGTCATGCAGCAACCAGAGCTTTCCGGCAGGCTTATGCAGTGGTCAGTGGAACTTAGCCAGTTTGACATCTCTTACCGACCTCGAACAGCAATTAAGGGACAGGCTATCGCCGACTTCATCTTGGAATTTACTAATCCTACCCCAACCACTGCCTCTCCACCCCTACCAGCTCCCATCGAGCCAGAAGACACTCACTCTTGGACTCTCAACGTTGACGGATCATCTCGCCGGCAAGGTAGTGGGGCTGGCCTCATTCTCACTAGCCCTGAGGGTGGTTATTTCAAATGTACGCTCCGCTTCTTGTTTGAGGCCAGTAACAACGAGGCCGAGTATGAGGCACTGATAGCCGGCCTTCGCCTAGCTAGGGACATCGGTGTCAGCCACATCCGAGTGCTCAGTGACTCTCAGCTCATCGTCGGACAGATCACGGGCGAATTCGACGCCAAGGAGGGCACAATGCGGACTTACAGGGATCTTGCACTCCCCCTTGTTTGCCTCTGCAATACCTTCTGCATCAAGCACATTCCTCGGGCAGAGAACTCTAAGGCAGATGAGATGGCCCAGTTGGCTTCCGCAGACCAGTCCGCCCTCAGCAGTGGCGTCCGCCTCGAATACCTATCCCACCCCTCCATTTCCCCCGACCAGCATGAAGTACAATTCCTCCAAAATGAGCCCATCCCTTGGGCGTCGGATATCTTTCGATTTCTGACAGAAAGGGAACTTCCAGATGACCACCAGCAAGCCGCCAAAGTCAGGGCACGATCGTCCAATTGCATCCTTGTCAACGGCATCTTGTACAAACATGGTTTCTCATGACCCTATCTGCGGTGCCTCAATCCGACCCAAGCAACTTATGTGATGCAAGAAATTCATGAGGGGATCTGCGGCAATCACTCGGGCGGCAAGTCCCTGGCCCACAAGATACTCCGTACTGGTTATTTCTGGCCCACTCTTAATCGCGATGCGACCGATTTCGTACTCAAATGTGATAAGTGTCAACGTTTTGCCAACATCCCCCACGCACCCCCTACAGAGTTGATCACACTTTGCAGCCCTTATCCGTTCGTCAAATGGGGGATCGACTTGGTCGGTCCACTCCCTACTGGCCGAGGCCAGACCAAGTTCGCGATCATCGCCATTGATTACTTCACCAAGTGGGTAGAGGCAGAACCCCTTGCCACCATCACCGAGCGGAACACAACCAAGTTCATCTGGCAATCAATCGTTTGTAGGTTTGGCATTCCTCAGGCCATCATCTCCGACAACGGTAAACAGTTTGACAATGCCAAGTACAGGAAGTTTTGTGCCGACCTCCAGATCCAACCTTGTTTCTCATCCCCTGGCCATCCCTAGGCCAATGGCCAAGTTGAGGTCACCAACCGCTCTCTCCTAAAGATCATCAAAACTAAGCTAGAAGCTGCTAAAAGACTTTGGGCGGAGGAGCTACCGAATGTACTCTAGGCTTATCGAACCACAGCTCGGACTCCCACTGGGGAAACCCCTTTCTGCTTAACATACGGCGCTGAGGCGGTTATCCCAGTAGAAGTCGATTTGCCTACTCCCAGGGTTTCACATTCGGATCCGGCACTAACCGAAGAACTCCGTCGGGCCGACCTTGACCTAATTGAAGAACTCAGAGAGACCACCGCTGTCCGACTGGCCTCTGTAGACGTCCCCGAACGTCCCGGGAGGATGAGGTCCCGTTCCGTTCGTTTTGCGGGTCTACTACAGTTCGGACTCAAATTGTCACGGTTCTTAATCTGAACCAAAGAGTCCAAATCCGGCAAATCGTTTTGAGAAAAATAGATTTTTGAAAGAAGTGCCAAACATGGACTGCTTTGCTAGATATAGAGTCGCCACCTAAATGTTTTTTTAATGGGGGAATTTAGGAAACCCTGACTCGGGGCCAAAGGCCACGTGTCCGTCATCACCAAAGTTACCTCGGCTCGGGAACTTGGGTACGATTAGGGAAGGTCAGCTATGAGCACCCCCTCTCGCCCGATCCGAAGATCGGCCTCTACTAACCATGATATCCGATTTTGAAAACGTTATGTGTTCTTATTCTGGTTATTAGCCTAGAATTACTATGTTATGCGCACAGCAAACAAGTATAGACCAAATCGCCCAAATCGGAATAAAACATTGCATGTTTGTTTTGAAAATGGTTTGCTACTCGTAAGTAGGCTAAAATGCAGGTTTTGCCACCCTCAAGTGGGCTTTTAGAAAAGATGGTTTTGCCACTATCTAGTGGGCTTAAAACTCACAGTTTTAATGCATTATTCCAATTTAGGTAATTCAACCTCCATCCACAGGCATTCAAGCAGTTATATCACATAAGCAGCTAGCCTCATGGTAATCATGTTGTTATGGCAACACTCACACGTATGCGGTATGCTAAAGCATAAATGCTTACCGAGTACTCCAAGCCAAAACAGAAACTAGTTAGTAATTATATGCATGATCCTAGTTTAAGATGGCTAATGCAACACATGCGAAATGCAACTAGAAATGGGCTCGGCTGTTCTAAACATGGCATGTGAAATGCTACAACTAACACGTATTCAATTTGGAATTAAAACACAATGCAGTTAGCATGATGTGCCGAACCTAGTGTATGCAAGACAAATGTATGGATGCAAGCATGCATAGCATAAGGTATGCTAATTTAAATATGCCCTAGTCTACCATCATAAGCGGGTAAATAAAAGGGAAGAAAGACGTGGGGTTGGAAGACATACACACACTCACGTACACTTATTACACAATTGCCCTCGCTCGGAGGGTCCAAATAAATATTACAGTCCGAATAAATAATACTAAATTAATTATTACAGAATTTCTAATTAATTAACAAATTAAACGTAGAATTAAAGTGGCCACAGCCCCCGTCTCGAAATGCGTGGATGATGCATGCTTGACTCGTCTTGCCCGAAAATCCGTACCATGCCACTGTTGCCCCTGTTTACACTGCCTTGCCCCTCTGAGGACTGCCAAAGTCCAAGGACATGCTCTATGGATGTTGGGGAATACCACCGACCAGGTAGAAACACCACCGGCCTAATAGGATGATCACCGGCCGCCTTTTAACCTGTCGGCCACAGATTACTGGCCGGTCGGCACTGTATTTAACCGATCGGCCAAATCTTCCTGCAGAACCTGCAATTAACAGCAGCAGAGGGCAAGCAGTGTATGGCATGGAAATTTTAGGCAAATGTATGCATGGACACACTCCCCTGTCATGTAATGGACTCAAGGGAGCATGACCCTTGACCCTCGGGCCGTCAATTATGCATTTTGATGCATGATGGCCTAAGAGGCCAAGTTAGCAACTTCGATATCAAATGGAATGCACACACAAAACACATCAAAGGCCCCGACCCCTATCATGCTTGATCAAGAGGCAAGGGATGCATGCACAATGTAATGCAACCTAAGCATGCAAGCAAGGCTAATGCAAGATGATTATGCAATGCATCTAATATGCAATAGGCACACTGTAACGCCCTCAAAATAATAACAATAAACCCATCAAATAAGACATGCATTTACATATAAACTAATCACATTCTATTATTCATTAGAGTTCCATTACATAGGTATAACATGTTAACATCAAAACAAATGCCCTACGGGCTTACAGCTTTCCAAGTTAAAACTTGGTTACAACAAAGAGTACTAACTCGTTTACACATTAAGCCCTTGGCTTGAAGTTACATGTAATACATCAAAAGTTAAGCGACGGAAGTATGTCCGCTTCTAGTCCCCCAGCTATGTCCTTGGAGGTGGCATGTTTCCTGCACCTGAAAATGATATTCCCATATAGGGTGAGCCACAACCCAGTAGAAATATACTAAACCAACCATGAACAATGACTAAAAGATTAGCAATTGATAGATGGCCAACACTGATACAATTACATAAATCATATATTTATGTCAAACGACTTACATGTCCCAACTACTTTTCATTTTCCCTTTTTCAACAGATAGGCATATAAGCACTACCCACGTGCTCAACAGATATGTATAACAACAATATCCACATTCTCAGATAAGCAAATAAGCTATATCCATATTCTACAACAGATATGTATAACAACAATATCCACAGATAAGCATAAAAGCTATATCCACACATCACAAAGATAAGCATATAAGCTCTATCTTCACTTCTTTAGACAAGCATATGAGCTGTATCTACGGAGTTCATCCCCTATCTTCTCCCAACACTATCCGGTTTAGAGGTACATCCCCTATCTTCCCCTAAACCGCGGAGTACATCCCCTATCTCCTCCTCTACACATAACGTATATAAACACATTGGTTCTATATACAATCACCCAATACATACAGTTGATGTATTCTATCAATCGTCAAGTTCCATGACACATTTCATTGATTAGTTTCAGTTTGCCTAATCATCATGCATTGTCTACAACAATCACGACTATCCTCCACCGATAGCCCAAAGCAGTTATTTCTAAACAGAAAATAAATGCACAATGGATATTCAATCAACATTTCATTTCCTCATTTCTCACAATTAATTATCCCAATTAATTAAACAATGTAATTAGGTCGTTATCCATAATTACCATTTCAACCCTTAGGTCCCATTTTCATCAATGATTTAACATTCATTCAATTTCTCTATGCCAAACATGCATCCAGGTTTATTATGAATAAAATCCCAACTTTTGTAAAATTACACAAAAGCCCCAAACTTTCACAAAATTACCAAACCAAGCCCAACATCTCAAAATACCAAAATTTAAAGACAAAATCCATAGAGAGGAGTAGGGTATCCCTACCTTGAAGTTTAAGCCAAAAAGGAGATGAAGACTCGAAGATCAACTTGCTCCAAATCCAATTTTTTTCAGATTAAATCGAAGCTCTCAACGCCCTCTATCTTTTTAACAAAGGCCCTAGGCTAGATTCACACTCTAGGGAGATCAAATCTTAGAGAGAGAGTAAGTTTAGAGAGAGAGAGTGTCGGATTTAGGTTTTGCTCAAAGAAAGGAAGTGAAAAAGTGATGTTTAAAACGCTACTGTCTGCTGATACAAAACACTCTCGTTCGAGCGAAGGCTTGGTCGCTCGAGCGACCAGACACAGAAAACTCTCGCTCGAGCCAAGAAGTTCTCGATCGAGCGAAGAAAAACCCAGACCGCTCGAGCGAAGGAAGCTCGCTCGAGCCAAGAAAGACAGCTCTCAGGTCCAGAACCAGGTGCAACCGCTCGCTCGAGCGAGCCACTCTGGCTCGACCCACCAAACACGAACCCCACTCTCGCTCGAGCGACCAACTCCTCGCTCGAGCGAAGGTCCAAAATTCTGGGCAGCAACACTAGGCTCCCGAACACAACCAACCTGTAACAAACCTGCCTAACACATCCTATAACTCAAATATGAAGAAAAAGGAATGTAAACACGATAATAACCAACTACCAACATCCACGGACACATGTCCGGATCACTGTACAACAAGGGTAAACCCGAGATCGCTATACACACAACCTAAACATGTAAGCATACATGGCATACAACAAAATGCAATGATGGACTTAAACTAACATGGATAGCTCGCAAGCGTGCCAAAATCAGTGGCCATTAGATGAAAATGAGACAATCGAAATGCGTGCACACATGCACGCAAACCGAGGACCAAACCTAAGGCATAGTATGCAACTCTAACAAGGCATGGCAAGGCATGAAATATGGCATACAAGCATGTAATTCCAGCACTGAAATGTGATACAAAACAGCCCCGAATCATGGAAACATGGCACCCGATGCATGGAATGGCCCCGAAACACAAAACTAGGCATACGCATTGGCTTATAGCTATACAAAGCATGCATTATTTGATCATGAAGCATGAAGACAGATGCAAGAAAGTCCCAAAAAATGCATATTTTCAATTTATAACAAGTCCCAAAAATGAATGCAAATAGGGCTAATCTATCATCCAAAAATGGCCCTAAAAGAGAGATTAAACACAAAGGGACAGAAGCTGGCCCCAAATGGAAAAGATCCCTTCAACAAAGTTGAAGAGGGACTCAAAAAAGGGCACTTTACAGTTTACATCAAGATACGAAAATAATCACAAATAAGGCCAAACTATTATGCAAGAAAAGGCCTAAAAGAGGGGTAAAGAGGCAAGTGGCAGCTTCTGTTCTCAAATAGAGGATATCCCTTCAACAATGTTGAAGAGGGGATCAAAAAAAGATATTTTACAGTTTATGGAAAAGTCCAAAACAACTCACAAATAGGCCTAAAATACTATGCAAAAATTGGCCTAAAAGAGAGATAAAGAAGCAAGTGACAGCTTCTGGCCTCAAACAGAGAAAGACCCTTAATCAAACATGAAAAGAGGCTCAAAATATGACTATTTACAGTTTGGGTTGGAGCCCAAAAATGCTAGCAAGTATGGCTTCGATACAAAGCAAAATAAGGCAAGAAAAGAGGAAATAGGGACTCACCCTTGAAGACCAATGAACCAGCAGCTCTTGGACCAAATTTTTGAGCCTTTAACCTCTCCAAAACAATCCCAAAGTTCTGGAATGAAGGATGGAGGCCTTGTGCTATGAGGTGTAGGGTAAATGGTGCAAGGTCAAGGGTGTTTGGAGGCTTGGATGAGAGAGATAGGGAGGGTTATATGCATATAGCTCCAGTTGGTTTTTCTAACCCTTCAAAATGGTGGTGGAGGGCTGGTTATTTAGAGGGAGAGAGGCTAAGGAAAGGTGGGGAAAAACAAATTCAAATTTCCCCCCCAAAAGGCAGCCTCTCGGACAGTGGGTTAAGTGGAGAATAGCTGGCATAGTTGGCATCCATTCAATCTGTAGAATACTCCGGAAGATCGTCGGCTAGCAAAATTGGTCGGTCGGCTATTTTAACTAGTCATTCGGAAATCTATTTGGCCGGTCGGCCATCTGTTCTGGCCGGTCGGCCATCTATTTGGTCAGTCGGCCATCTGTTCTGGCGGTTGGCAGAAAAAATCTACTCTGTAGGTCCAACTTCAAACGGGCATAACTTCTTCATATGAACTCCTTTTCAGGTCAATCTTGAGTCAAAATTGAATCCCCGAAAGTAAGCTTTCCAATCGCACCAGACTTGTATCAAAATTCCAACTGTGAAAAGAGTTATGCTTGTTTTGGTGAAGGCTGCTCAGTTTCGGTCCAACCAGTATGATGCCCAACTTCAACCAATCATATCTCCGCCATCCGGACTCGGATTTAAGAGATTCTTGAATAAAAAATGAAGCCCCGAAAGTCTTCTTTCCAGCGGTGGTGACCTCATAGCTTAACTTCATTTGTATAGACAGATAAGCTTGATTTAGCGAGAACTGGTCGTCCCTCTCTTAGCGATTCTTTCCTATCTTCTTCTCCAACTTGGTTTCTTCTCTCCTCCCCTTCTTTCTTCAACTTCAAACCCCTAAGCAAGGCGTTTTGAAAGATTTTCAAAGATTTCATCTCTCTTTCATTCATTTCCACTTTGTCCTTGCTCAGTTTATCGAAAAGCGCATCATTTGACAAAATGTGAGTCTCGGAACATTGTAGAAAGTTTATTTCAAAAATGTTTTGAAAGAGAGGGTTCTAAGGTCTAAAAACCCTCCAAAATAACTTTGGTCCAAAATGGGGTGTGAAGTTGAGATTTGTCTCTCTCCTTGCTGAAGAAACTGAACCTTTGCCCTGCACACCTTTCTCCACCAAGTAAACCATCTGTAACGCCCAAGTCTTGAGGGCGGTCAAAAATGGGGTGTCTACAGCCTCATACCAACAGAAAATGAGAACACACTACAACCGCAAGGTCCGACCAAGGGAGTTCGCTGCAGGGGATCTTGTCTTAAGAGAAGCAACTCTTGCTACCAAAAATCCGACTGAGGGTAAATTGGCAGCCAAGTGGGAGGGACCTTACATTGTGAAAGCCCGACCCCGACCAGGCACTTACCAACTTCAGGACATGGAAGGTCGAGACCTCCCCTACCTATGGAACGCCGAACACCTTAAACGTTACTTTCAATAAGGTCCTATTTTTGTATTGCTCAGTTATTGTATTTTCTTTTCGGGAAATTCACACATTCTTGATATTCCCCCACGCAATGTAACTTCTTGCTTATATGTCTCAGTTATCTATATGTTGTCTCAGTAACATTCTTATTTGCAGCACAAAAAGCCTCAGCCAGACTGAGCACTAAAAGCCTCAGCCAGACAGAGCACTTAAAGCCTCAGCCAGACTGAGCACTAAAAGCCTCAGCCAGACTGAGCACTAAAAGCCTCTGCCAGACAGAGCACTTAAAGCCTTAGCCAGACTGAGCACTAAAAGCCTCAGCTAGACTGAGCACTTAAAGCCTCTGCCAGACAGAGCACTTAAAGCCTCTGCCAGACTGAGCATGAGCCGCCTTCGGCAGTCCGACTATCAACACCCTCTGCCGGACTGAGCGCTAAAAGCTCCTTCCAGACTGAGCGTGAAGCACTCGTCCAGACCTAACATGCAGGGCTCGGTCAAAACCACCCATACAAAACTTCATACTTGTGGAATTAACTAACACACTTAGTCACAATTCCAGGTCCGAGTAGTCACACCACTCTTTGCTTAGTCAAATTCCAAAGACGTTCTTATCTTTTTATTACATTTAACTTTCTCAGGCCTATCATTTTATTACATTTCAAATTTCACTCTGCATTGTGGAATTCTTAAATTTCACTATCATTTTATTACATTTAACTTTCTGAGGCCTATCATTTTATTACATTTCAAATTACATTTCACTCTGCATTGTGGAATTCTTAACTTCACTCTGCATTGAGTCCTTATTACAAGCTTCAATTTCACTCTTATTGACAAGGAGTTCCACAAGCAGAAATAATCAAATAACAACACAACTGAAATTTTATTCGCTCACAACTTTATACAAGCGTTCATTACAGCAAAGTTCATTACAGCAATTCAAAAAAAAATAAAAATAAATAACAACAACAACAATGTATATTTCTCTCATTCCTCCCCAGTTACTCCTCCTCACTGGAGAGGAGGTCTTCTTCTTCAATGCCCTCATCCAGGGAGGTTTGGGCCACATCGTCTTCGCCAATTGTTACACTACTAAGGTCTAAGTCTGGGAATAGCTCTTCAGCTCTACGTTTGAACATCTTCCAGCCACTGTCCTAGTACTCAGCCATTTCGTGCTTATAAAAGTCTGACTGCTGGAAGCTCTCAATAACTTCTGCTTCAGTTCTACCTCCAGCGGTCGTCCTCGATGGGCCAGCCCCCCCAGATTCTTGCCCAGCTAGACTACTTGCAACCGCAGCATCAACCGCCGTCTGAAATTTGACAGACCCTTTGAATTGCTCCACTGTTTTGACGCACAGATCGGGATAAGCCGCCCTTTCAGAGGCTGCCTTTGCCCTCTCTTCGTCCAGCTCTTTCTGCAGGGCCGCCCTTTCTGACGCCGCCTTTGCCTTCTCCGCCTCCAGTTCCTTCTTCAGGCTCTCCTTCTCCGACGTCGCCTGCACTCTCTCTGCTTCTAACTCCCTCTGAAGCCTCCCTTTCTCCTCCACTGCCTTGGCGCGCTCGCCCTCCAGTTCCCTCTGGAGATCGCCCACTTTGTCATCAGCCTCATCTTTTTGCCTCACCAGCTCTTCATTACTACTCATAGCCTCCTCATGTCGCTCGACCGTGACGGCGCAGGCTCTTTGGGCCTCGTCCAACTTCTTCTGCTCGCCAGCAAGTTGGAACTCGAGCGACACAACCTGGCGGCGTGTGTCCTCCAGCTCCGCCTTAACTGCTGGCAGCTCAGTGTGGGCACTTTCCCAACTTGCACTCTTCTTCTTTAATTTTGCAAGCTGAGCCTTGGCCTCGTCTGCCTTGAGTTTGGCAGCCCCCGCCTTCCTCAGCAGGGCCCCCGCTAAGGTGGTTACCTCCATTTGAGCGAAGTATAACCCCCTTAGCAGCTCAGCCTCGTTAAATCGGGAGACCGAGCGCAGGGCTCCCTCTTCTACAATCCCTACAAGACGGTCTGCCCCTGCCTTGGCTGGGCCTTCTTCTCCCTCCAGTCGACCCGCCACCACACGGGCGTGGTATATCGCCGTGGTCGCACCAATTCCTCCTTCTTGAGGTGCAAGCCCCTCCTGGGGGCTCTTCCTCCCTCCTTGGCCCAGGGCCAGCAGCCTCGTCCTCCACTTGCCTTTCGGGGACGGCCTTTGTGACCCCAACGGCAATCGCCGCCACCACTGGCACCACCTTCATGACCTCTGAGGCAACATCCACCACTTCTGGGCCACCTACCTTTCCTGGAACCCCCTCCACTTCTCCCCCTTCAGACCCCATGGCCGCACTGGTTTCTTTCACACTCATCTCCCTCCTCCTCTTCTGGGCAGGCACTTCCTCACTCCGACTCACTCTCTTCTTCTTCTTTCCTACGCCCAATGCCTCCATCTCCTTCAAGGACCTCTCCTTCAAAGGGTCTGTTGGGGGCGGCCGCGGCACAAAATCACCCAAGTTTTTCTCTCCCAAGGGTTTGGGGCGAGGTCGAATCCGCTCCCTCGCCACCGGTTTTGGTGGTTGGTCGGCCTGAGACTCTTTGAATTGTTGGGCTTTGGCAAGAATGGCCTGATCCTCCGCCTCTTGAACCCTTCTCCTCGCCTCCAACTCCGCCCGGTCGAGGTCCCCACTACTTGGCTTTGGCCCCAACCCCGCCTCAAACAATGCCGACGGCTAAACGAGCTCGTCCCATTTGGCCTTTTCTCTCTCCCTCCACTCCTTCACCCTCCTTACCCTCCCCTCCGCCGCTGCCCCCAGTTTCAACTCCACAGATCTGATGGGCACTTTCCAAACGGTGCGCGCTCCAAGCCCCCCATTGGCAGACACGTAGAACCATCGCGGCCGCTACCCCTTGATTGACGACGGCAGACCCGCCACCAACCCCTTTTCTACTGCTGCCTGCAGAGTGACCCACGTCTCCTGCTGTCCCGAAGCTTTATAACACGCAAAGAATTCATCTACCGACATGGCCTCCCCTCCATTTTCCTTTGGCCACGCACTGGCACAGGCCAGCAGGATCTTCCATGCGTTAGGCATTAGTTGCCCCGGTGCTACCTCTAGACGGTTAAGCACATCCACCACCACTTGCGGCAGTGACAACCTCAGTCCACCCTTCAGAGCTTCCTCATAAAGGGAAAACTCCCCTGGCCTGGCGTCAGACGGCCTTTCCATTGATGTCGGTAGCAACAACTCCACTTTTCCAGGGATCTGGTATTTTTCGCGGATAGCCTCCAACTCCGCCTCAGTAATCGTGGATTTGTCAGCCTTCGTGTACCAATGATCTGGTTCCGCCTGGCTGATTGGCTTTGGAGCTGCTATCATGGTGGAACCGTGGGATCGCACCACCGGCTCCCCCATCCTCTCTGTCCTATACTACGCCGCTAGCTCCACAGCATCATCATCTCCAAGTGGGTCCACCCTGGCAATCACACTCCCTTCTTCGGCCATTTCTGTGGTATGTTTGCGAATCGCTTCGGCGGCAGGAACAAGGAAATTGAAAAAGTGTTGCAGAGGTGTATTGTGAGCAACAAATGAATTCACACTTAGAATATTTTGATTTTTCGTACACAAGTAGGTGAATCGAATAATGCCAAAAACCCACGGTTTGCCCGTATTCCAAGGGTCCCAATTAATTTTCGCCAGTTTGAAAACTTTTCAAAATCATCTGCCAAAACCGTCTCTTCAACACCCACAATGACCTAACGTTTCGTTTCTGATCCAACGCCTAATCTTCCCCCCTACGGGATGTGGCCACGTGTACGACCATGATGCACTGTCCATTCCCCTTACCCTATCTTTTCTACTTCAAATCATCACTTGCCACGCCGCCTCTTGAGCCCCGCGCCAATCCGCTCGGCCTTCGCGCGATCAGCCCTCCCCGCGGTCGGCCTGTCCTCAACGGTCGGCCTGTCCTCATGGTCGGCCCCTTGGGTCGGCCTGCCCTCAACGGTCGGCCTTCTCGCGCGATCGCCCCTCTTCACGATCGGCCCTTTAGCTCAGCCGGTCGGCCCTCCGCTTGGCCTTCGCGCGATCAACCCTCCCCACGGTCGGACAATCCTACGCTCGCCTCACCAACTCGGCCGCCCATCCCGGTCGGACTCATCTTCCTCATACATATTCCCTTCGCTGGTCTGAAGCTGCACTCGGGAATGGGGGACTACTGATATGGACAGGCCCACAAAGGCCATGAACCACTATAAGTAACCCGAGCCCATCATTCGGGGCCCAATGCATAACCCTGCCGATGGAGTCCAGAACAGCTGGAATCCAATATGGCACCAAGAACCAACAGCATTCAGGCACGCGGCGGGTGAATGACGAGCCACATCAGCAGACAAAGATCTGCAAAGTTATTGCCACTGCACATCACCATTAATGCAACCCATCACAGCATTTATTACGACAACACCTCTCCGTCGGAACAGGACCCCCTTACCCTGAGCAAGGTAAGCTACAACATAGGCTTTCGGCAATGAGAGCAGGTTGGAAGGGACAGCGAAATGATGGCCAAAGGATATAAGCAAATGTTGTAGACAAGAAAAAGGTTAAGTTTTCTATCTCTAATCTTCTCCCATATACTCTACTTCTTTTCCTAACTTGCTTGTCGAAGAGTTCACTAGGGGACTACCCCGTTCCCCGTTGAACTTGCCTACAGGTTATCTGATGGGTTTGATCATTTGGACACGGGCTGGAGGAGTTTGGACCTGTCTGATCCATTCACTGGGATGAGCAGCATTAACACTTTTGTTTTGTGGATTCTGGTCCTGGACAGCTGCAATTTTGGAGTTAATTGTTTGTGGGCTTTCAAAGATTTTTAATTTGTCTGTACTCATCTTTGCAGAACAAGGGAGGCATGAGAGTCTTGGGAGGGTACTGAATTTTGCGATTGCTCTTTGGTTTGATTGCTCAAGTTTTTTTTAGGCAATTCTTTGTTGGTATGCTACGAGGTAGTGGGTTCGATGTCTGAGTTTTAATTGTGTTTTTGGTCACTGCTAAGGACGGGGTTGATTTTGAATGGGCAGCAAAAGAATCTGAAGGTGCATCAGGTAGGTTATTGTGTAATTTGGAACATTGAGGTAACTAGAAATTTTATTATGTTAAAAGGGGATTTTGAATCAAAATTTTCATTGCTTAATTGTCAATATATGTGGCCCTAATGACGATGCACTACAAGAATCTGCACTTTTAGCGACCACTTTCCACAACCAATATAAAAGTTGGTAGCTAAAAGTTACCTTTTGGCGACCAAATATTAATTAGTCGCGAATGATCATTATTTTTGACGATCAAATATGAGTTGGTCACAGAAGGTCATATTTTGGCCACCAAAAAATGAGTTGGTCGCAGAAAGTGGTATGGTTTTGGTGACCAACTACAAATTTGGTCGCGGAAGGTCACATTTTGGCGACCAAAAAATAAGTTGGTCGCAGAAGATCAAAAATAAGTTGGTTGTGGAATTGGCGACCAAAATTTTGGTCGCCAAAAAATTATTTTTAGCGACAAAAAATATTTTAGTCACCGTATATTGAGTTTCAGCTACTAAAACTATTTAGTCGCCGAATGGAAAATAAAAAATTATTTTTTATCTTTTGGCGACCAAAATTTTGGGCACAAAAAAACTTATTTTTAGCGACTAAAAATATTTTAGTCGCCGTATATTAAGTTTCGGCTACTAAAACTATTTAAGCCTCGTTTGAGAACCCTCACTTTTAGCCAAAAAGCAAAAAAGTTACTAAATTAGCCAAAAAGCCAAATATCCCATATCAAAAAGTCAAAGATTCTCTTTTCTCTCTACTTTTTGCACATCTTTTCGTAAAAAGCCAAAAAGTCATCTCAAACATACTAGTTTTTTTTAGCTCATATTTTAGTCAAATAGCCAAAAGTTACCAAATTAGCCCGTTCCCAAACGAGGCCTTAGTCGCCGAATGGAAAATAAAAAATTATTTTTTATCTTTTGGCGGCCAAAAGCGACAAAAATATTTTAGTCGCCGTATTTTGAGTTTTGGCTACTAAAACAATATAGTCGCCGAATGGAAAATAAAAAATTATTTTTTATCTTTTGGCGACCAAAATTTTGGTCATCAAAAAAAATATTTTTAGCGACAAAAAATATTTTAGTTGCCCTATATTGAGTTTCGGCTACTAAAACAATGTAGTCACCGAATGGAAAATAAAAAATTATTTTTTATCTTTTCGCGACCAAAAGTTTGCTCGCCAAAAACTTATTTTTAGCAACAAAAAATATTTTAGTCGCTGTATATTGAGTTTTGGCTAGTAAAACAATGTAGTCGCCGAATGGAAAATAAAAAATTATTTTTTATCTTTTGGTGACCAAAATTTTGGTCGCCAAAAAATTTATTTTTAGCGACAAAAAATATTTTAGTCGTCGTATACTGAGTTTTGGCTACTAAAACAATGTAGTCGCCGAATGGAAAATAAAAAATTATTTTTTATCTTTGGCGACCAAAAGTTTTTTATCTTTCTCTCTCTCACTCATCAATTTTCTCTGTCTGTTTGTCTATCTGTTTCTCTCTCTCTCTCTTTCTCTTTGTGTCTCTCGCCCATCTCTCTTCTTTCTATCTCTCTCTTCTCTCTTCTCTCTCCGTCTCTCTTCTCTCTCTCTCGCTCATCTTTCCTCTTTATCTCTCTCGCTCTCTCGCTCATCTTTCTTTATCTCTCTCCCGTTTTTCTCTTTCCGCTCTCTTTGTCTATCTCTTTTTGTCTATCTCTCGCTCATCTTTTGTTTCTCTCTTTTTTTGTCTCTCTCTCTATCTCTCTCTCATTCATCACTCTTTTATCTCTCTTTCTCTCTCTGTCTGTCTGTCTACTTGTATGTTTGTTTGTCTGTCTGTCTCTCTCCCCCACTGTGTTCACCTTGCTCACTTTCTCCCTTCTCTCTTCTTTATTTACCGATCTCCCTCTCGATTTATCGATCTACTATAAGAAAATGCACTTTTAGCGACCACTTTGTCTCTCTCGCTCATCAGTCTGTCTCTGTCTCTTTATCTCTCTTTTCTATCTGTCTTTCACTCATCTCTCCCTTTCACCACCCATCTCCTCTACCACCTTCACCACTGCTGCAAATGTCATTCCACTCCACTTCTACAACTACCATTATTAGCACCATCGCCACCACTCCACTACCACCACCACTACTACTGCCACTACTACTACCATTACCTCTTCTCCACTACCGCCACTTCATCTCCTCTACTACTACCACAACTTCACCACTAATTTCCTTCACCATCACCACCACCACCACCACCACCATCACCTCTTATCTACCACCTTCGTTACTACTACCGCTCCCTCTCTTCCACCATAGCAAATTAGTTCCTGATTCTTGGTAACAAAAAAAAAAATGGACCGCAGAAAAATGTTTTTAATTGACCACCAAAAATTAACTTTATTTTAATGAAAAATATTTTTCATTAAAATATTACCCCAACTTCTACCAAATAAAAAAAATAATTTTTTTCATTAAAATAAAAATGAAACAAATAAATTTTCAACCTTAATAACTAAAAAAAAAAATCAAAAAATAAATCATTCACTACAAAAAAATAAATAAATAAAAATTAACAAAAAGAATAAAAATAAAACCACGTCATTCACACTGCCCCTCATCTTTTTTTTTCTTCTTTTCTTTCGTTTCCCCCTCTTTCTATCCAAAATCCCCCCCTCTCGTTTCTGACCAACTCAAATCTCCAATCCCTAATCCCTTAAACAAAAAATCCCCAATTTCAAAAATCTCCAAAATACTGTACCATCTCTCTCTCTCTCTCTCGCATCTGCAAGCAACGGCAGTACTGGCAGCAGCAGCAAGGGGGGACGACGGTGAGCAGCGAGTGACGACAGCTAGCAGCGGCAGCGATGGTGCGGCATCTCAGATAACTTTGTCGATTCAACCCGTCCTTCCGATTGAGCTATTAGGGTTTTGCCCCAAAACGAAAACCCGGCAACGCCGACCGAGGTAAACCTCTCTCTTTCTCTCTCTCTCTCTCTCACACACACAAACACACACACACAAACACACACACACACACACACACACACACATTTCAATCCAACATATATGTATATGCACATAAGTAATTGAGGCTTAGTTATGAACATTTGTGTTAATACAGAGCCTAGAAAGCTTGAGAAAATTGCATAATAGTAGATGAAGATTCAATTTTTTATTTTTTATTTTTCTGTTTGTTGATTGACTTTGTACTCTCTTTTTTCGCCAGAATTTTTATTGCTTTTGGTGATGGAGCACGGGTCGTTCCAGGACCAAACAGCATCGACATTATCTTTGGCTGATGAGGATCATACACTAGCAAATTCAGTCAGATTCACTCTCAATCAAGAGTCAGTCAGTTCTCTTCTAATTCTTTCATGTTATAAATTGCGTATGTTGTTTCCAAAATCATTTTTGCACACCATGCTAGCTCTGATTTTTGTGATTGCCCTAGTTTATATGCTCTGTTTCAAAAACAGTTTTTTGTATTTGAACTGTTGTATTTGATCTTCATGTTCTAATCAGATGCTTTTCAAGCTCAGTTTCATTGTGTGCCTCCTATATGGATAGTTTAAAGGGCCTTTCATAGCTCTTATTTCTTCAGTAACAATTTCATTTTTTTTTTTGTTCCTACTTAGTTTGACAGGATGAAACCATAACCATCTTATTTCTTTGACTGTCCTTTAGATCTTCTGCTCACTTTGAGCTTAACAATATCAATGTAGATCCTGATTATTATTGTACATCTCATAATCTGATCAAACTTGATTACTTTTGTATTGCGGATTCAAAGTTATTGTGATAATTTATTAATGTAAACTTAGAATATCTGAATCTGAAGTTATTACAATAATCTAGTTTTTTTGTTTGTGATTGACTCTGTGTGATTTATTTAGCAACAAAATTATTCTACTGCTGAACATCTCACAATCTTGTCAAGTTCGATTACTTCTATATTGACAGATTCAAAGTTATTACAGTAATTTGTTGATGTAAACGTAGTATAAATGAAGTTATTACGATAATTGTGTATTTTTTTTTTTTTTTTTGTGATTGATTCTATGTGGTTTATTTGGTAACAAAATTATTGTACCCTGTACATCTCACAACCTGATCGAGCTTAATTAAGATTCAAAGTTATTATGGTAATCTTGCTTTTTTGTCTGTGATTGATTTTGTGTGATTTATTTGGCAACAAAATTATCCTACGACTGTACATCTCACAATATGATCGGGCTTGATTACTTTGGTATTGCAAATTCAAAGTTGTTTTGATAATATGTTGTTATGATAATATGTTGATGTAAACTTGGTATATTTGAAATTATTATAGTGATTTAGTTTTCTTGTTTGTGATTAATTCTATGCAATTTATTTGACAACAAAACTATCCTACTATTGTACATCTCACAACCTAATCGAGCTTGATTACTTATGTATCACAAATTCAAAGTTAATATTGTAATCTATTGATGTAAACTTAGTATATCTGAAGTTATTACATTAATCTAGATTTTTTGTTTGTGATTGATTTTGTGTGATTTATTTGGCAACAAAATTATCCTACCATAAAGTTGTGATTACTTGTTTATTTTAGAATTGATTTCAAAGTAAATTTTAAACTTCTTAGTAGTTTTCCTTTTGTTTTTCAATGATAAGCTTGCATTGTTATTAATGTCATGGTAACGATTATTCTTCTAAGAGTAGAAATATCAAGTAAGTCTGCAGTACCACGTGGCAGCAAGTCTGGAATGTCATATGACCGTATGCCTTTCTAGCCCATGTAATAGTATTTTGTGATTTGTCTACTATATCTTTTATTTTTTGGACCCTACTATTGGGTGGACACAAAATCAACAAGTATTCTTGGAAGATAGAATAATTACTCGTGATAGAGAGTGTTTTTGTTTTACCAATTAATATTGGTAGAGGGACCTCTTAGCAAAACTAATTAGTGCATATGTTTCTTATTAACCTTAGAAAACTGTGTTCCTTAGTCATATAGAAAGAAACCATAAACACCATACCATCACATAGGAAGACCCTACCTTGAGAGACAAAGGAGAGGCTATGGAGGGCTCAGTCACACATCAAGATTCACTTTCTAGGAAAGCCCTAAGCTCATGTATTTATGTTTCATGCATGAAATCATGAATAGGGTTAACCTAGGGTTATTGTTTTCTTTCATTGATGAACAATTGGTAATTGTTGACTTACTAGTTTCTCTAGTTCATAAACCTTGTGTTTCATAGATAATGAGAATTACCTGACCTAAAACCAATGGCGGTAAATTAATATTGACACAAACTATTTTTTACGAGGGAAATCTTTAACATTTTTGAGATTCACCCTCTACAATATGGGGAAAAAAAGAAGCCAAAATAAGTGACTTCATCAAGGTATAAGGGCTCCAAAAACAGCCCGTGGACTCTTTAACATTTTTGGTGCGTGTGTTTGTGTCTGAACCCTAGTGGATTATGGGTGAATGCTGTAGAACCCTTCAAACTTCTATTAAGCGAAGAAAGTTTGTTCTTTTCGGCTTTTCCTGTGTTGTGGAAAGCATTTTATGTTTAGTGAGTCAGATGTTTGTTTTCACCTAACTTTTTTGTGTTTTATGGGCAATTGATCCACATTTTGTTGGGTATTTTTGGTACCTGGCTCGTCTTTGATCCAAAATCGGCTATGTTATTGTTTGAATGCAATCTAGTTCACTTACTTGGGAAAAAATATTCTTCTACTGGTGATGTCATATCTGCAAATTGTCTTCACTTTTGGACTGCCTATCAGTCACTTCAATGAACATATAATGTTAGACTAACCTTTGCAATTCATGTAGGCTTTGCAAGCAACATGAAATTAATACTTTTGAGAACATTTGAAGTGGAACTTTGCTTAGATTAAGGGTAAAATTGAATTTGCTTTGAGGATATAGAACAGTTTCTGTGAGGTTTGATTATTTTTTGTTGTTAATTATTATTAATACTCCTATTTGTGGTAATTACTTCTTCTTGCTGCATGTAGTAAAATGTGTTTTTCATTAGTGGATTGGCAGTTTGACACTTCAAAGATTTTGAATTATGAATATTGCGAATATTTCATGAGTTCGAATTTTCATATGCTTTCTCTGTAAATATGTAAGGAATTTGTGGACTGATTTAGTAAGTAATACAAGTAGAAATGAAGGTAAAATTCTCTTTCTTATTCTTCTTTTATTAATTGCATGACATTGTATTCATGTCAATGTTTGAGTCAAATATTGTTTGCATCTTTTGTTGAAGGAGATTTGTAAAAGTTTTCTTAGCCATGTGTTGGTATGAATATGATCACCACTAGTGAGAATATAGTTACAGCATAAGTGGCCTTGGCAAAAGGGACTAAAGGTAAGTGCCATCTATGTTACAAAAGCAACAAATGGAGACCACTGACCACAAAAGGAAGTCCCCATTTCGCCCACCTCTTTTCTCTATGTATCTGTCTCTCTCATAATGTAATAGAGCTGTGGAAAATTCATGATCACTTGTGAACATTTGATGAGAGTATTTCTATATATGTTTGTTTAAAGGGTGAAAAATATTTCAAGTCTTTTTTCCCCCCAAAGGGCCTAATTGGTATCATTTTCATTCTTCAAGTTTTTGGAAACAAAAAATTAGTAGTGTTCGAAAACAATTAGGAAAACAGTTTCCCAAAATTGGAAAAGAACTTGGTGGTTGTTTCCTAAAGAGTGGGTTGATTTCGGAAAGCAGTTGTCGGAAACAATTTGCCAAACAAATTGTGTGTTTTCGAAAAATGAAGACAAAAAATGAAAAATATACCAGTGATGCCCCTATGTGTCTTTATTGTATATATTGTTTGTTTGAAATTTGCATTTTTCCACTTTTCAGAAAGGAGACAGGCAGAAGCTGCTCGTATTAGGGAGAAGTATCCAGATAGAATTCTGGTATAAAAATTGCCTTTGTTCTCTTGGAAGTTTGTCTTTCTATAGGATGTTATGCATATAAATGTTCACTGAATTTTTTTATTTGTTTTTTCATACATAGGTTATTGTGGAGAAAGCTGAAAGGAGTGACATCCCTGACATTGACAAGAAGAAGTTAGTATAGTACTGCAATAATCATCCTCCATATGTTTAATTTGGATATTAGGAAGATTACTCATTATACACTTTTTTTATGCATTACTCTCTCTCCTCTGCTGAATTATTTCTGGATCTACAAGACTGCAAGATATGTGATTGTCTCACCTTGCAAGAAACATTTGAAATCATTTAAAGTAATAGAAGAATAAATATTGGTAAAGGATAAATGCAATGCAAAAAAAAAGCCTCTGGCTTCCACCTATGCAAGCAGGAGATTGGAGTCCACGAGCTGTTTTTGGAGCCCTTATATCACCATTTTTGAAGTAAAGGCTAATTTTTTAATTGGATTCTTAACTCTATCTGCTTTTTGGGTTGTTGATTATACTCCATTTGGTTTCCTAGAAAATCTAGTAAAGAGAAGGAAAATTTTGAATTTATTAGGTTTCGCATTACTTGAATTGGGAATGTAAAACGTTTTACTCAACTTAGCGTAGTACAAGTAGATAGCATTAGTTAATTGAATTCTTAATTTTGTTGTTTGTTTGGATTATGGGAAAATCGAAGCATTAGTTACTATCCTCTCTCTATGTACTTCTTGGGTTTTTTATTATACTCCATTTGGTTGTTGATTATACTCCATTAATTACTCCTTTTATCAGTAGCCCATCTACACCAATACCAACCCAAACCAAGCATAGCAAGACAGACACCACAATAGTTTAGCACTCCACACTACAGCAGTTATAGGAAAAACTAAAAAACTACATTTTTCTGGTTAATTAGCACTCCACACTACAGTTTAGCACCCCACACTTTTCTGCTAGTTGAGAAGTCCATTGCATATTATTTTGAACTGTTGTTTTATTTAATTATTTTTGACTTGTTCTTCTTTGAATTACATTTAAGTCCGTTCAAAAAACTAAACGAAATACCAAAGTGGTAATGCTATAGACATAAGAATGCTGTTGTTTTATTTACAATTTGATAATGATAGTCATTTAATTTGTTAATGTGACCTTAACTTTTCATGGACATTTTTCATTATTTGTCCAATTTTACCTGACATTATTTCTCTTTTTCTTTGGTACAGATGGATGAAGTCGTGCACAAAGCTAAATTGTACAGGACAAATTGGCACTTTTTGTATTTTTGGAAGGATTATATATTTTTGTATAGATGTATATGGAAAATATTATGGTAGACTAGTAGTTATATTTTTGAATACACTAGTAGTTATATTTTTTGATGGGTGTGTATGGAAAATATTTGGTAGACTACTAGTTATATTTTTGGGTTGATGCACATGGATAAAAATTTAAAACATAATAATAAGTACTTATTATGTTTTAAATTTTTATGCTAGATGAAATATGTAGTTTGGAATTATTTGTGGATGAAAACTTATAATAGTTGCTGACTTTAATTAAACAGGTTAAAAAATGGTTGATATATGTATTTTGTTGAATGTTCATGATTCAATTTATTTGTTGGCTTGAATGATTTTTGCAAATTACAGATTATATTGAATAATTTGTATGGATTATTATAAATTACAGGTTTATTTTGTTGGATGTTGGCGACCAAATTCAGGTTTTGTTTTTCTAGTTTTGGCGATCAATTGATTAGTTGGGAAAGATCAGTTATATTTTTGCTGACTAAATAAAGTTGTTGGTGTATCACTAAGCACATTTGGCGACTAAATAATTGGTCGTTAAAATTATTAATTTTGGCAACCAAAGGATTTGGTCGCGAATAGGTCTATTGCCGACTAAAGTTTTAGTTGTACAAATATTTCTTTTGGCGACCAAACAATTTGGCTGTGGAATGTGACAATTGGCGACTAATTATTTTGGTCGTGGAATGTGACAATTGGCGACCAAACTAAGAGGTCATAGAATGTCACAATTGGCAACCAAAATTTTTGGTCGTAGAATGTCGCAATTGGCGACCAAAATTTTTTGGTCGTGGAATATCACAATTGGCGACCAAACTTTTTGGTCGTGGAATGTGACAATTGGCGACTAAGATATTTGGTCAGGAAAATATCACTTTTCGCGACTAAAGTGTTTTAGCGACAAAATGGATTAGTCGTTGTAATGACATATTTAGCGACCAAAACTTTAGTCGGCAAATCCAATTTTTCCTGACCAACTAAAATTTTGGTCGCGAATTACTTTTACCGACCCTCAATTGGCGACCAAAGTAGCGACTAAAAAATTTGGTCGCGGATAACTTTTGCCGACTAAAAATGGGCTTTTAGCGATCAATTTTTTGATCAGCAAAAGTGTTATTTCTTGTAGTGATGGAGACAGATTGGTAACTGGAACAATCTCTTGGAATTAAGGAAAATTTTAACTTCCTTGTTGCTCGGGGTACGGTTATTTTGAACCTATATATACAAATATATAATGACGATGGATACAGATCTCCACTACAGATGTCAAATCACCATTACACCAATGACCTCGAAATCCACAAATGATGGCATGTTTTTGAAACTTACAACATTTACCAAACAATACAAACTAAAATAATTATAAAAACAAATCAATCACAATAAAATAAATTAAACACAATTGATTTAGAAAATTAGGAGTAAGATAAGACGAAATAAAATAATAAAATCAAAACTGAAATCAATTAGTAAGAATAAGTTTTGTCAAAAGAAGTATTGCCAAAACATAAGAAAAAAGAGATCGGCAAAGGGTGAATGGTGTTGCAACTAGTAGATCTGGTGAGAGTCCATGGTGTGTGGGGCCAAGGTTGGTGAAGGTATGGTTAAGTTCTGGGGAGAAGTTTGACCCATGGTTAAATTAAAAAAAATTATTGGTCGCCACGTGGTCATAGTTCTTATGAATCATAATTTATTAGGAATTGGGACTGCGCACAGCAGCAGCAACTGCTGTGCAGCCAAATGAACCTATTTTGAGGGGAAATTATTTAATATTCCTAGAGCATCTCGTAGTCATATTTTAAGTCAATCATCAATTACTTGTCTTCATGTTGTTCCCTTATCTCCAATATAAATTATGGGCCCTTACGCCTCTCCACCAATCAAAACATTATGGAGCATCACGTGTCCATATTCCGGGAGTACTGAATAATCACCCTATTTTGAGATTCATTTCGATAATTCAAACTATTCATATTTTAGAATATATCAAATAAAATATATTTGTAAAAAATTAAGTAATCAGATATCATTTACCCATTTATCCACTCACATTTGTATTTATAAAAATAAAAAATAATTGTGACTTAAAGTATTAAAATGAGTACAAATGTAAGTGATTAAATGGGTAAATGATATCCGATTAATTTGATTTTTTACAAGCATGTTCTACTTGATATATTCTAAAATATGAACGGTTCAGATTATCGAAATGGACCCCAAAATGGACCCATTTCACTTCACAATGGTTACTGTTGCGCAGCCCACGCAATAGCATCCCTAATTCCAATTTATTATGCCTTTCATATTTTCTAAACAGTCAATATAAATTTATAGACTCTACTTTCTCTATCAATTATAATTTTATTGAGTATCATGCGACGGTATTCCAAAATCAACCAATAACTTCTTCAAATTAAAGGACTATTTTACTATTTTTTATATTTGAAATGATGTGTCAAGCATCTATTGGTTGTCTGTAAAGCACTAACTACACAGGACAGTCGTATATAACTTAACTACGATTGGTTATATTACTTGGAGTTAGTCTTTGTGAATTAAAGTTGATTATAACAAAATAATATAAATAAAATAAAAAAGAGTAAATTGACATTTTTGCCCTTCAATATTGCTGTTCAATCCGTGACCATGTGATTTCATGTGACATGTTGTCAAGTGAAGTGATGCAGCAGAAATTATTGCAGCATGTCAACTATATTAGCTTCGGTGATATGGGAAAATGAACACATATTTTAAAAAAAAAAAACAAAAAAAGGGGTAAAAAGGTCATTTGACCTCTGCTAAGGCCACAAATCACGTAATTGCAACATACGATAGGTGTATAGGATAAAATTACTTGTTTGGTTTGTATCTCAAGATACAATTTTTGAGAAAAAATTTCAAAATTTTGTTAGGTTAAAATTTTTTGATTTTTTTTTTCAAAATCACTTTCTCTTTCCTACACATCAATCAATCACTTTTTCTCTCGCACACATCTACTCAGCTAGAACAAAATATCAAATCATCCTAAACTTTCAAACTTCAAAACTATTTTCAAAATATACAACTAAACAAATAAAAAAAAATTTCTAAACTCTCTCCCCAATTTTTTTTTTTTTTTTTTTGGAAATTTATCTCAAAACACAAACCAAACACACCAACTTTTTGGCTTTTTTTAGTAATTTTTTGACTTTTAGGCTAAAATAGGGGCATGCCAAACGAGGCCTAAGAGGGTGTTTGAAATGATTTAAAAAGTATATTTTTTGATTTTTTATGAAAAATATACAAAAAATGGAGAGGTAATGTGACAAAAAATAAAATAAAATAAAATAAAAAGAGAAAAATATGCACTTTTGTAAGGGATGTCAAATAGTGTCTAAATCTTACATTTACTTCACTATGTCAAATGAAAGATTAAATGAATTAGCAATTTTATCCATCAAAAATTATTTAGCCTATAAGTTGAATTATGCAAACTAAATTAGTAATTTTATAGTTAAAAATGCTAGGAGAATAATGTTTAAGTGATTTTTTTACAGTTTGTTTACTTTTTGTTTGATATTTCAATTTAAATTATTTTGGTCATTTTTCTTATTGTAAATTTTAATGTATATTTTGCTCAAATTTTAATACATACATATATATATATATTGGAAGTAATTTTTTTACGAATATTGTCAAATACCCAAAAAAAAAAAAAATTTAGCACATAATTATTTTTAAAAAAAATATGTATGAAAGGGTCGTGTTAAAAGTTTGCTTTGGGATCCGAAAAAATCAAAGCCGATCTTAATCCTGCTGATAAAAAATATAAAGAATAATGTGATTTTTTGTGATCCTTTTCAATTCAAGACAAAACAACTATCATTGTGTCATAGATTGGCAACAATGATAGAGACACATCATTTTATATGATTTTTATGTATGAAAATTTTATATGCAATTTTTTAATTCTCTTTTTCTTTCTAAATTACAATGTGCGTCACATGGATCCGTTGCTAGGCTTGTAAATATTTCAGCTCTAATAATACATTTAAATTTTTAAAAAATATCAATGTATAATTTAAATTCAATTCAACCACAGTTAACCTATCATGATAATTTTCTTTAACAATTTTTTGGCATTAGTAGAATTTTTCCAAATAACGTTGTGCAAGTCCAAGGACTAGGTCCCAAAAAAACCAAACAAACAAGTGACCCAGGTACTTTGTACATATCTTCCACACACACACATTAAAGCAAAAGCTTCAGAGGCATAGACTTGAACAAGTGGCCCAGGTACCTCAATGGAAAAAGATCCGGTCACCTTGTCCCCCCAACCCCTTGACCCTCCTGCTCTCTCATTGGTTAGAATTTTTTTTTTTTTTTTCCTTCTCCTCCAATCACCACCCGTCACGTGTGTGTGAGAAAGGAGTGAGAGCGGTAATTGAAGGGGGTTTCTATCGAAGTCCGGTACCTCATACATATCTGCCACACATTAAAGCAAAAGCTACAGAGGCATAGACTTGAACAAGTGGCCCAGGTACTTTTATATAGTTTACTTTTATATAGTTTATTTATTTATTTTTATATATTTCAATATAACTTTTACAAATGTACAGAAAACTAAAAAAAGAAAAGAAAAGAAAAGAATAAAAGTGATGATTTTTTTATGATTTCTCCACATATATGCATATATGTGATACCAAAATAATGTAGAAAAATGGTGTATTTCAGCTTCTTTTTATTTTTATTTTTATTTTTATTATTACTGTTTTATATCACTTTCTATGTATAATTGATTTTCTTCTATTAAAATAATTAATAAATAATTAAAAATTAATAATATCTTACCATATAATGTAACATGATAATATAAAACTAAGGGTTCGTTTGGGATGTGGATTGATTTTTTGGCTTTTTGACTATTTTAACTTGGGGCTAAAAAGTCTTATTTGAGATAGACTTTTTGACTTTTTTGAGAGAAAAAATAAAATAATTATGGATTGAATATGATGTTTTGTCTTATTAAGCTAAAAAGCCTATTATATCATTTTGTGATTATTTTAACCAAAAAAAACTTTAACTTTTTTTTTTTTTTTTTTATGCCAAACGAGCTCTCAGTGATAGAGAAACAATTGTCAACAATGTTTGGCAGGTTTGGTCCATGTGTAGGTCCCCATATGTAATGATGTGACAAATGAACCAAAGCCAAAATATAAGAAAGTATATCATATTACAAACCAGATTCATATTACAAACCAGGTACATATTACAAACTACTCATCTTCAAGACAAGAGAGACCAGGGTGCTAAGAAGTAAGAGGGGAGGGAGGTAGAAAGCTAGCATGGCCTTGGCTGCCGTGGGACTTTTGATTGGAAGAATAGTTTCCGCCCTTGAGAGCGAAGCATCGTTGATTGGAGGAGTACGCGATGAACTCAACCAACTGAAGCTCGAGTTCGCAAGCATGAGATCTTTTCTGGAGGATGCCGATAAAACAACAGTCCAAACTGAAGGAGAGAAGACTTGGGTGGCCAATGTTAGAGACTTGGCCTACGAGGTTGAAGATATCATAGACGAATACATGTATTACATGAACAAGCAAAAAGTACACGGTAAATTCACAAGGTTCCTCCGTCAGATAGTCTACGCCCCAAAGAATCTATGGGTGAGGCATCGAATAGCCACAAAGTTACAGAAAATCAACAGCATGATCAAAGCCATCCCAGAAAGAAACCGACGTTATGGGGTCGATGGTGTAGGAGAAGCAAGCTCAAGCTCAAGCTCAAGCTCCCAAGACCATCAGAGGCGGCTGCCAAACCTCAGCGAGTCTTCTCTATTTTTTAAAGATGATGATCTAGTGGGGATCGAAGATGGAAAGAAACAATTATTGGACTGGTTGACGGACAAAGAAGAATCACAACGCACAGTTATTTCAGTGGTGGGGATGGGTGGTTCAGGTAAGACCACTCTGGTTGCCCAAGCCTACAATAGCCAAATTGTCAAGAGACAATTTGATTGCTATGCATGGATAACTGTCTCCCAAACATATGTAGTCAATGACTTACTTAGAAGCATGATTAAGGAATTCTATGGTGGTGCCAAGGAAGCAATTCCAATGGATTTAAGCAGTATGAGCTATAGAGAGCTCATAGAGATGATTACGGACTTCTTACGGTTGAAAAGGTACGTAATTGTCTTTGATGATGTATGGAGTAGCAACCTCTGGAGGGATATACATGTATCACTTCTTGATGAAGGACTGGGGAGTCGGGTCATACTTACAACCCGAAATGAAGAGATAGCTTCATCTTCTTTTGGGGTAAAAAGTTATGTCCATTATATCAAATTGTTGGGTGTAAGTGATGCATGGAACCTCTTTTGTATGAAAGCTTTTTCAAGCAATCCAAATAGATGTTGTCCTCAACATCTCAAAACCTTAGCTCAAGACCTTGTTGCAAAATGTAAAGGGCTTCTTCTTGCAATTGTAGCTTTGGGGGGTGTCATGCCTTCTAAATATCTCGAGTTGGAATGGAGAAAAATTTATAACAGCTTGAGCTGGGAATTGAGCAACAACCCTGGGCTAGAAGTTGTGAAAACTATATTGTTGCTTAGCTTCAATGATTTGCCATACCGACTAAAGTGTTGCTTCTTATATTGTTGTCTTTTCCCGGAAGATTATAAGATTAAACGAAAGAGGCTCATTAGACTTTGGATGGCAGAAGGGTTCGTAGAAAAGGTGAGAGGGAGAACACCAGAGGAGGTAGCAGAAAGCTACCTTATGGAGCTTATTTGCCGAAGCATGCTTCAAGTCGTAATGAGAAATGAATTAGGAAGGCCAAAAAATTGTAAGATGCATGATCTTATGCGTGAGCTTGCAATTTCCACATCAGAAATGGAGAAGTTTTGTGTTGTATATGATGGGCGAGAGGCAAATGATGAAGAAGAAAGTGCAACAAATCGTCGCATGTCGATTCAATCAATTGGTAGAGAATCACAATTGGGGAATTGGAAGGGCATGTTGAAGCTTCGATCTCTTCTTGTATTTGTTGTTGAGGAGATAGCATTGCCACTAAGCTTACGATTGTTAAGAGTATTGGATCTTGAGGATGCACCGATCGAAGTATTGCCTGAAGAACTAGTGGATCTATTCAATTTAAGGTACTTGAACTTGAAAGGAACTAGGGTGAAGGAATTTCCAAAATCCATTGGAAGACTGTGCAACCTAAACACTCTAGACATTACTGACTCCAAAATAGAAGTGCTTCCAGCTGGAATCACAGAGTTGAGAAATTTGCGACATCTAAAGATGTACCACTTTGACTATGGACTTTTGGATGACTTTCATTTTGTTCGTGGTACGACAACACCATCTAATATTTGCAAGCTAAAAAACTTGCAAGTTTTGGCAGGTGTAGAAGCACAAGCAGACTTGATGAAGCGAATCAAGAACATGACACAACTTAAAAGGATTGGAATCACAAAGGTGAGAGAAGTAGACGAGGAGGACTTGTGTACTGCAATCCAAAATATGAGTCTCCTTTGTCGCTTGTCTGTGAAGGTGATTGATGAGGATTAATACCTACGAATGGATGCACTCTCCTCAACTCCTCCTCGCCACCTGAAGGTGCTCATTTTAGCTGGAAAATTGGAGAAAGTGCCTTGTTGGTTTCACTCACTTCAAAACCTTACTTTTTTGTCATTGCGATGGTCCAGACTAACAGAAGACCCTATTCCATACATTCAAGCGCTTCCGAATTTGGGACAGTTGTTCCTTTGTAATGCATATGAAGGAGGAGGACAATTATGCTTTAGTGAAGGGTTCCATAAACTTAGATATTGGAATTGTGGAATTTTCCTCAGTTAAATGAGATTATTATAGAGAGGGGGGTGATGCCAGGTCTCCAAGAATTTTCTATTCGGAAATGTATGCAGTTGAAGATACTACCTCACGGCATCGAGTATCTCGAAGATCTCCAAGGATTGTATTTGACATTTGTTACGAATGAGCTCATAGAATGCATACGTGGAGAAGGGAGCATGGATCACCAAAAGGTTCGGCATATTCCGAGCATACACCATTGGAGGCAGACACCTGTTGAACTGAAATACGAACTATTATCTCGTTCCACAGGTGCAACGACACACTTTTTTATTTTATTTTTTTTATGATACTTTTTACTTTGAAAGTATATCTGCTTATATCCGCACATTCTATAATACACACTTTAAAATATATATACCATATATATCTTTGTGTTATTTGATTATAACTAATTGTAGTATTGGCTTAACTCATCGTGGTTGGTTATGAATTAATTATGACTTATTATAATTGTTATTTTTACTTATGATCAAAGAAATTTTTGGGTATACGTATAAGTGTAGTGATGTTTGATTATAACTTATTGTGGTATTGGTGGTGACTTGATTGACCATAACTCAATATGGTATTGATTACAATTTAGTTATAAACTATTATGATTGTTATTTTAGTTATGACTAAAGAAGTCTTTGCTTATAACTCAAATGACGTTTGGTTATGATTTATTTTGGTTTCTTTAGTTATGACTAAAAGTAATTTTGCTATGACACATTTTGGTATTAACACTACAAAATGACTATCACAAAGTATTATAACTTGTATATGATATACGTTTTTTTTGTAGATGTATATTATTGGAGGATCCATTTTCAAAAATTTTGAAAATTTTAGAATTAACATTATTTTTATTTAAAAACAAAAACAATATGGTAAACAAGTAATGCCTTCCAATTTCCAAAATAAAAAATGAAAATGAAAATAGACAAGAAGAAACGGAAGCCTTGGGGGGTAGTTTGTTACTTGTTCTCATTGTTTACTAATGTTGTGTTTGATTAGAAGATTTGAGAAGAGCTTTGGAAAAAGAAAAGGAAAATATAGGTGAAATGTGAATAAAATATACATATATTTCACCTTATTTCACACATATTTTTCCTTTTCCTTTTCAAATCCCTTCCCTAAATCTCTCAGCGTAAGGAATTGTCTGCCCCTAATTCTAGCGTGAAGGTAAAATTGCTCTTTGCATCGTTTCCACCACGTGGTTAACATTTTTAGGATAAATTATAAATACATCTATGAGATTTGGTTAAAATAGATTTTTTCTTATTATCATTTTTTTTTATTTAACATAATTAATAGAAAAAATAAAATTTCTAATTACTTTTTTATACAATAATAAAATTATTTGAATTATTAATTGAAGTATATTTTTGACATCATTAGAAATTGTTAATTGGCTTGATGATTTATTAATGAAAGGGGTCATTTGTTATAATATTAAAAACTTGAACGAGCGGAATATAATTTTCAAAATCATAAGGAGCAATTCATGTTTTTAAGTAAACCTCAAGGGGTGTATTTGTAATTTACCTAAATTTCTACAATTTCAATCCTGAATTTTTTTTGGGTTGCATCAGTTTTGTTTCCCCAAATCCACTAGTTTTTATGTTTTATAATTTTAGTTTATTAAATTTTTTTTTCTGATCTTCTCTGCTTTTCAATTTTGCTTTCTAGGTTTCTTTTTTTTTTTTTTTTTTATTCTTAAAATGGATATGCAGATAGGCTATTCCAACATATCCGTAAGGGAGTATTGCCCCTTAGTACCTACAGCATATCTGCAGCGCACCTACATCGGGGCCGAAGCTTAGGCGCTAAGGAGTATGTTTAACCCCAACAAGGGGCTATGGAGACTCGAACCCAAGCCTTGAGCGAGAGATTCGAAGGTTTTATCCACTGAACCAACCCCCTGTTGGTGCTTTCCAGGTTTCTAGCTTGCTAAAGAGTATGAAGAACTAAACATAGCGACGAGTTCACTTGATTAACAAAAAGACAAGTGCCTCAGTCATCTATCTTGCATGCTTGCTTGCTTTCCATCAAGGAGGACATGGTGAATGTTTACCTTTGTAATTTCATGTGTATGAGATGAAGATTTCTTTAGGCAGCCAACAACTTTAATTAGCTTGTGGATATATGCAAAGAGTTTAGACAGAACATCTAGTGTTGAGGTGGTGAATGATTTTCGGTTTTAGTGTTGTGGTTGTGGTGTTGCTGATGGATTTTTGCTATCAAATTCGTGCAGTTTGGAGTTTTCTGAGCTTTATGGTGGTGCCTCATTGTAGTCTTGAGTGATGGTTAGAGTTGCTCAAGTGTTGTTTGGAATTGCTGGAATTTTCTTCTTTGTAGTTGTGTCGGATTTTTGCTGTCAAATTTGTATGGTTCGGAGTTTTCTGAGCTTTATGGTGGTGCTTCTTTGTTGTCTTGAGTGATGGTTAGAGTTGCTCGAGTGTTGTTTGGAATTGCTGGAATTTTCTTCTTTGTAGTTGTGTTCTTTTTGCTGTGTGTTGTGGTTTGCTGTTGGAGTGGGGTTGATTTTGTTTGGTGATTCACCTTGTCTTTACAAGGGTTGTTTGGTGTTGTTGTCTTGCCAAGTTTGTTTGGCTTGGCCTGAGTTTGGTTTATGTTTTTCTTGATGCATATGCCGTTCTAGTTGGAATGTGCATCTTTTATTGATATAATTTCATTGTACTGCTTGTACTACATTATTCGTCAATAAAATATTTTATTTTGCCTTTTAAAAAAAGAACATTTGGTGTTCTATAACATAATTAAGAAGTATGTATCTGTTATTGTGGAGTGATGTGGTCATTTTCTTTACTATGATAACCGATAATGTTGCTGATATTGTTTCAACATCAGATTTAATTGGCTTTGTTTTTGTTGTTAATGCTTCATCTACTTCAACCTTGATAACAGCTTAACTCTGATCATCCACATTACTTCTGCATGTCAATCATTTGATTAACAAACCATAACTTTCCTTTGTTCTGAAAAAAGGAAAGTTCACTTGGTGAATTTGAAAAAGATTTATACTATAATGGAGTTTTGGGGCTAGTGGTGGCATTAGAATAAAAAATGTTGCCTTACTGTCAAAATGGTGGTGGACGTTTGGGAAAGAAAAGAAAGCATTATTAGTACTGAAGATATTAAAATTTATAAGTAGTACATCGGAGATGAAAAGTTATGGTTACCCGAGAATATATGAGTAATATGCTGTTGGAGATAGGAGATGGATTAAATTGGAAGTTTTGGACTAATATTTGGGCTGGTGACAAATCATTAATGCAAAATTTTCCTAGGTTATTTTTCACTTTCAATGGAAAACTTGACAGTGTAGCTGGAGTGTTTATTCATGACTGTGAAAGTAAGAGGTGGAGATTGGAATTTAGGAGACAGCTATTTGTATGGGAGGAGGATTGTTTGAAAGAACCGCAGAGAATTTTAGACAATGTGAAATAGACATTCATAAGGAGGATGGTATTTACTGAAAAGGTGAAAAGAATGGGCTATTAATTTTCAATAAACTCTTTTTGCATCTGTTATGAGGAGAGCTTTGGGATTGCGCTTCAACCCTATAAGGACAATCGAGACAAGTCTAGCTCCTCCAAGGATCCAAATTTTTTGTTGGCAAGCACTTCTACAAAGGATCTTTTAATTAATTAACATATCTTACCATTGTCTGTTAGTAGCAGTAGAGTTTTTTTTTTTTTTTTTCAGAGATTGAAACAACAGTTCATTTGTTATTACTGTGTAATCAAGTCATGCAAGTTTTACCATTGTCTGTTAGTAGTAAGAGATTTTTTTTTTTTTTTTTTGATTTAGAGGTTGAAACAACAGTTCATTTGTTGTTATTGTGTAATTAGTCATGGAGGTTTTCCAGGTAACTTACAAAGCTTGATGAATTGGTGGTTTACTTCATAGTAGTTGCCTAAGGTTTTCTGAGCCCTAGGCCAAGCATCAAAATGAGGCCTTAGGCTCTAGGGCCTTGGACAGTTGGGGCCTTTGGCAAGAAGGAAATTATTGGTGCAGCTTAGGCAAACTGCTAAGTTGCCTATATTGTTGAGCTGGCTTGGTTACTTCAAGCACTGCTAGAAAATACACATTTAGCAGCGTTTAAAAAACGCCGCTATAAGTGTAAAAACGTCACTAATTCTTTTTGTGACGTTTAGTACCAAATGCCGACAATGCGGTTGTTGCTATAGCTTTATAACATTTGGAAAACGTCGCTATATAAACGCCGCCAAATGTCCTATCCTAACGGTACTGTGACGTCAACTCTGACTTTAGCGACGCTTTTAAAATGCCGTCATAGGTTTTTTTAATTTTAAAAAATTCCAACCGTGGCATTTTTAAAAATGCCTTGTTATCTTTTTTTTTTTTTTTTTTTTTTTGAAATTGTGCTAATTTTATGTGATTGAAAATACCTATAATAAAATTGAATAGCACTAATATGAAATAATAACTTCCATTAAAAAATGCGACATTAATTCACTTTCCCATTCAATTTAATATCAAATCACCATTACCCACAAAATAACATATCCAAAAATTGAATTCACAATTCTCAATCAAAAAATTACTACTTTGTATACAAAGCCACAAAATGACATTACCCTCTTCTCTCTCTCACCACTCCCCCATTTAACACACAAAATAAGCTACAAAAGATTACTAAGAATATTAATGCCAAAGCACAAAGAGAAAAGTAGCTACACACGCCACACCATCAGTAACAAAGGCAACTAAAACACACATTTAGGCCTCGTTTGGGAACATGTTAATTTAGTAACTTTTTGGCTATTTGGCTAAAATATGAGCTAAAAAAAACTAGTATGTTTGGGATGACTTTTTGACTTTTTACGAAAAAATGTACAAAAAGTAGAGAGAAAAAAGAATCTTTTGACTTTTTGGTATGAGTTGTTGACTTTTTGGCTAATTTAGTAACTTTTTTACTTTTTGGCTAAAAATGAGGATTCCCAAACGAGGCCTTAGTGTGTTAACATGAATGCAAATACAAATCTGAAAAATATTACAATACTCTTCCAAATATTAATATGAACTGCCTAGAAGTTACAATATAATGTTAGTACAAAAGAGAAAAACATATGAAAATGACGAGTGTTTAAGATATTTTCATTTTTTCCCCCCACCAAACTAGTGTTTAATTTTTTTTCAAATTTTTTTAACAAACATTCCCAAATTGAAACCAAACGGAGAAAGTTATGTAGCTTGAATAACCACAGGATATTCAACATGGACTGAATACCTCGATATAACCCCAAACAGACTCCGGATCATACTTTAGCTCAAAGAAGCTTTCCTCGGAAATTTCTATAGAGTTCTCTTTTAGAACATTTTGCACTGTCAGACCACTGAACAAAGTCTACTTGTCAGTTTACTTAGAACAAGCAGCGTTACAACCAATTAGTAAGAAAGTAGATTGAAATCTCACTCCCTCCTCATCACTAAAAGCAATCACCTGTAAGGTTCAAGCGCAGTGTAAAATGATGTTTACCAAGTCAATCATACAGACACAAGATGCTAGATCACACTAGAAGGTAGTTCATTGAAAATTTAATGAAAAACTGACTCTATTCATGCAAAAGTTCAATTTTAACTCCAAAAACCCTGTAATCACTGGCATAATATGGTCATAACAATCTCTTGCCAACGAATAGATCACACTGTCATATACTATTGCCACTTTAACATGGTCATGACAATCTCTTGCCAAGGAATGGTCATCATTTCCAAGAGGACCGTTACACAGTAAAAAAATAATTAGGAACTAGATGATGAAAATCATCCAAGCAACCACCAAATTCAATTGACTATATATAATAACCAAAATGCAGATAACAAAATCTTCTACCACATGCTCACATGAAGAAAGAAAATGACAGCACAACAATTCAAAATGAATCTAGTAATAAAAGGTTTACCAGGTTCATAGCAGCAATCAGTACAATAAATTTTAAAAAATAAATAATAAAAAAAAGGAGGAAAAATCAGAGTGAAGGAGCAAAAAAAGAGTCCCAAAATAGGAAGAATAAGCACTATGCAAATCTTTTACCATTTTAAAACAAGCCAATATCAGCAAGTTCATACTACCTGTGATTCACCATCAGAAGAGAAACAAACAGTCCAAAAGTATCATTTCTAGCAGCAGTTCTAATTAATCGGTTTTTATTCCAGATTCACAATTCTGCATATAATATAGCGATCCCGGGTTTACCCTTGTTGTACAGTGATCCGGACATGTGTCCGCGGATGTTGGTACTTGGTTATTATCGTGTTTACATTCCTTTTCTTCATATTTGAGTTATAGGATGTGTTAGGCAGGTTTGTTACAGGTTGGTTGTGTTCGGGAGCCTAGTGTTGCTGCCCAGAATTTTGGACCTTCGCTCGAGCGAGGAGTTTGTCGCTCGAGCGAGAGTGGGTTCGTGTCTGGTGGGTCGAGCCAGAGTGGCTCGCTCGAGCGAGCGGTTGCACCTGGTTCTGGACCTGAGAGTTGTCTTTCTTGGCTCGAGCGAGCTTCCTTCGCTCGAGCGGTCTGGGTTTTTCTTCGCTCGAGCGAGAGTTTCTGTGTCTGGTCGCTCGAGCGACCATGCCTTCGCTCGAGCGAGCGTGTTTTATATCAGCGGACAGTAGCGATTTTAAACATCACTTTTTCACTTTCTTTTGATCCAAAACCTAAATCCGAGTCCCTCTCTCTCTAAACTTACATTCTCTCTAAGATTTGATCTCCCTAGGGTGTGAATCTAGCCTAGGGCCTTTGTTAAAAAGATAGAGGGTGTTGAGAGCTTCGATTTAATCTGAAAAAGTTTGGATTTGGAGCACGTTGATCTTCGAGTCTTCATCTCTTTTTTGGCTAAAACTTCAAGGTAGGGATATCCTACTCCTCTCTATGAACTTTGTCTTTAAATTTTGGTATTTTGAGATGTTGGGGTTGGTTTGGTAATTTTGTGAAAGTTTGGGGCTTTTGTGTAATTTTACAAAAGTTGGGGTTTTATTCATAATAAACCTGAATGCATGTTTGGCATAGAGAAATGAAATGTTGGTTGAATATCCATTGTGCAATTATTTTCTGTTTAGAAATAACTGCTTTGGGCTATCGGTGGAGGATAGTCGTGATTGTTGTAGACAATGCATGATGATTAGGCAAACTGAAACTAATCAATGAAATGTGTCATGGAACTTGACGACTGATAGAATACATTATCTGTATGTATTGGGTGATTGTATATAGAACCAATGTGTTTATATACGTTATGTGTAGAGGAGGAGATAGGGGATGTACTCCGCGGTTTAGGGGAAGATAGGGGATATACTTCTAAACCGGATAGTGTTGGGAGAAGATAGGGGATGAACTCCGTAGACACAGCTCATATGCTTGTCTAGAAGTGAAGATTGAGCTTATATGCTTATCTTTGTGATGTGTGGATATAGCTCATATGCTTATCTGTGGACATTGTGGTTATACATATCTGTTATAGAATGTGGATATAGCTTATTTGCTTATCTGAGAATGTGGATATTGTTGTCATACATATCTGTTGAGAATGTGGTTAGTGCTTATATGCCTATCCATTGAAAAAGGAAAAATGAAAGGAAACTTGAACTCATAAGTCGTATGACATAAATATGTGATTTATGTGATTGTATCAGTGTTGGCCATCTATCAATTGCTAATATTTTAGTCATTGTTCATGGTTGGTTTAGTGTATTTCTACTGGGCTGTGGCTCACCCTATATGGGAATATCATTTTCAGGTGCAGGTAGCATGCCACCTCCAAGGACATAGTTGGGAGGCTAGAGGCGGACATACTTTTGACGCTTAACTTTTGATGTATTACATGTAACTTCAAGCCAAGGGCTTAATGTGTAAACGAGTTAGTACTCTTTTGTTGTAACCAAGTGTTAACTTGGAAAGCTGTAAGCCCGTAGGGCATTTTTTTTTGATGTTAACATGTAATACTTATGTAATGGAACTCTAATGAATAAAAGAATGTCGTTAGTTTATATGTAAATGCATGTCTTATTTGTTGGGTTTAATGTTATTATTTTGAGGGCGTTACATATAACGATATTATTTCATCTCCAAGAGTCAATTTTCAGCATGAGTAAGTAATCCCATCTAGTTCGAAAGCACAGGCAGCAACAGATCCAATCGATTTAGAAAGTTCAGAAATTAAAACCTTGTGATGTAGGTACTTTTACCTTGTTAGTTCTTCTTGTTCTTGTTCTTGTTCTTGTTCTTCTCTTTCTTTGAAAGGTGAACCTACATTTAATCTTCTCTTTCTTTGAAAGGTGAACCTACATTTAATAAGAACAAGTATTTTAATTAATAAGGTCTTGTATTGTCAAAAAGGCTTTGATTAAATGATTGTTCACCTCTTGAGATGAAAATGTATGAGATTGTTGCTGATGTGGCATTGGCCGAACAATGGGATAACTACCAAGCAAATCCACAACCTATCATTCAATAAGAGACTTAAGTTGTATGGTAGCTCTAGGAGATTTAAAGTAATAACTAGTAAAAATAGTCTTAGATATTTAACTACTGGATGCATACAGTAATGCAATGCATCTTACCAAGTAGGAATGGGCAATAACAAAATATAAGATATGGAGAAAGACCTTTTCATATGAATTCATAAATTTGTCAACAACCACCAAAATATTTGTGAAGTTTTAAATTGAAGCACATAAACCTCCAAACAGAGACACCTCCCGAGTGGAATTCTTGGCTTTTGGACTGCTCCTTTTGGGATTAAGGTTAGCAGGTTTTATCTCACCAGTGATGTGGGAAGATGATGACGCTAAAGTTCATCACGAAACTGAGGCCCAGCCCGAGTATACATCTCCTGAGGAGGGAACAAGATTTGGATCATTCAACATTTGCAAAATCTGATAATTCAAAAAAACCTAGTAAGTTTCTCTCTCTTTTTAATGTAGAATAAGTAAGGTATCTATTCTACAGTCAAAACATAATAAATGACCATACAGGAGGAAGAATAGCACGCTGAAGAGGAAGCTCAGTAGATGCAAAAAGACCAATCGCTGATGTGACTGTACGTGCAAACTCTTCTCGAACTCTCCAGCTTTTGTGTGTCCAAGCATAAAACCCTGCTCTCTTGACAATGAGAATTGGTGAAGAAACCTAAGACAAACAATCATAATTCATAACCTAAGTGCATTTTTATTTTTTTGTGGTTTACCCTTTTTCTTCCACAAATATGTCAATAGACTAAGAAAGAAGCTTAACATGGCACAATGGCAGTATGATCTACACAAAGAGACAAACAAAAGAAATCTAACAAACCAGTAACTCTGTTGAATAACACCCCCCCTCTTGCTGTGATATACTATGTTTCATACCTTCTAGCCACTATTGCCAGACAAAATCAACATCCGCTGACTTGAGAAAGTTCAAAAAAAAAAAAAAAAAAAAAAAAAAACCAAAATCTCAGAATATTCAAGATATTTAAATCAAATCAAAAGATTTAATTCGAAATCCATGATTCAACAGATTTACACAGCAGTGCACTTTAGTTAAGTTCAATTCCAAATATGAAAGAAATTAAAACAAGCAATACCTATACGCAATTAACACGATTTTCAGTTCACCGAAATTCAACTATAAAAATAAAAATATTATAATCAACAAACACTGGAATTCACTCCCAAAAAATAAAATAAACTATATTTAGATTTACAAGTTTCATTATTAATGAATATCACTACAAGTCTACAATAATGATGATTATGATATTTCCATTCTCTCTTTTCTTTTTTTATTTTCTTGGCAAAATAACAAAATAACAAAAAAATCATAATTCGAACTAGTCTAAAATCGCATCAGCGAAACAACACTTGGTACAAAATCCACACAATTTAAGCAAAATAACAACAAAATTTGCAAGGTGGGTGGCCCATCCTTGGGAGGCCCCCGGTGTTCTAGATGTCGCAACGAAGATGATACAGAGGTTTGTGGCAAAGTTAGACAAAGTTTGGAAGGAATTGGGAAGGTTCGTCTTGGCATTAGGTCCATTAGAGTAGTTCATATCAAATAAAGTTTTTACTCAAATTTGAGTAAAATTTTGAGCAAGTGTCGGATACGACCTAAGGCCACAATGACAAATACACATATACACAATTTTTTTCAGTGTAATAGACAAGATGACCAAAACGACGTCTATATAGTTGTTGGCCATGGAGTTTCAATAGGCTCAGCTCAGAACCTAGTCATTACCAACCATAATTATTCTAATCAAGATTCCCTATCTATTAGCAATTAGTCCAAAGCAAGGTTGTATTACTAAATAGTAATACAATAATAGTAACTTAAAAATAAATATGTTATTGGAAAAGGCAGGTTTCCAAGGCTTTGAGCACACAAAAAGCTAAAGGTTAATTAATATTAACAAGATACATTGCAAAACTTGCTTTTTCAAACTTCATGAAGCTTTTATGGATTTTCAATCTCAAGATGGCAAAATAAAAGACTTTTAATTGATGTGAGAGAATAATTATACCTCCACTCGAACTACTGAGAGCTTCCTAGCAAAAACCGACCATTCCCCTTCAACCAAAAAGACTCAATCTTTGCAAGTGATGCAAACAATAGTTTTTCACCTTCAGCAGCAGCTTGTGGGTTCAATTGAAGGCCAAGCACAGGTGCAAGCGTAGTATTTAGAACATAAGTAGCTGAAAAGGAAAGATCAATCAAGACGACATAGACCTTAGAAAATATAAATAAAAGGGTGAAAAATTACTATACCAAAACATTGGGAATAAAATACCTGCACCACAGCGTAAATTAGAGTGATGCCAATCCAACACTGATTCAATCTTTGACCTTTTGAATAGATCAGACACCTTTAAGAATGAACAGAAAACATTGTTAAGAACCAGGCTGCAGAATATAAATATTAGAATCAAATATGAGACACAAGTACATAACAGCTTTGGGATGCGCAATGAATACCACAGGTGAAATAGACATGCATTTTGTAAAAAAATGAAAAGTATGTTAAGTGAACATCATATCTCATATTTATCAAACCTCAAAATTTTAGGATAGAAACATGGCAAAATTGTTGAACTTGTCCTGTTTGGTTCTCCTATACCCTGGGAAGCTAAAGTGTTCACGAGACAGGATATCATATATGGAAACTTCAGTTTTCAAAAATGGGCAAGTTATAGGAGGTTACTGTTTAGCTAAGTTTCAAATTAATATAGTTCCGAGCTCCTAGAAAAACTTGAACCAGATTCAAGGGTATGAACACCACCAAGCTTAACTACAGGAAGTAGGTGTCTTCCCTCATTTTAAAATTGAGTTAACATACTGTAAGGAATCTGAGGAAACCAAGAATGTGCTCCCTAAGTCTTGACAGACAAAACTGTAGGGTATGTGTACATACACCCATGCCATGTTGTCTCGTGTCTGAAATTGGTATCTAACACAATATGAAGTACTGATATAACACAGGTCTTTATAGGCAAACTAATTGCAAAAAAGAGGCAACAATTCTCACCAGTGATCAACTACTCCAGGAAATGCACAAGCAAGATACCTAAGAATTGCATGACTGCAAAGCATATCAAATGCATAAGATAGTCAATATAAGCTTAAAAACAGAATGTATAATTTAGAACGTCAAATGAACAAAAAGATTGAAGAGCATCATCCCAAATTTTTGTAGATGCATCTGTGACTAACAGTCTCTACAATTCATATATGAAAAAGAATACTAACACTAGGGGAATGTGCATAACAGTGCCTTTAATACCTAGAGTCCAAGTACTACAAAAACTATGCAAAGAACACTTGAACTAACCAGAAGCCATGGAGGGATAAGCAAACTAAACTTTGCATTTTGAACCAGATACATATCTTATGGCTTTGCAAGATATGAAACTTCCAGAATTTCATCATTCAATTACAGGAATGACTCAGAAACAAGGGCCAACTATCTAGGAATGACATAAAATTTGCAAAAATGCATTATGCCCCACTAATTTTCCCAGTAATACAATGAATCCAATTTGTCAAAATAAAAAAAGACCAAGTTATCATAGGATCTGAGATTCTGAATAAAACAGAAAAACAAGACTCGTTCAGTGAAAGATTTGAGTGGGTTGTGCAATTTTGATAATGGTCTTATGGAACAGCTTTCTCATAATGAATAAGTAAATCCAAACTGATTTGATTAATCATTTTTTAAAACAGAACCAACCAATTTTTAACTTTAATTTCCCCCTCATGATTAGTTTACACCAATGAACATCTCCACCGACTCCCATTTTGTTGACTATGCAAGAAAAAAAACCTTTGCAAATACACCAAATCCTCGCCTATTTTTTTTGTATATAATATTTAATTTCAATGGACCACACAAAAGGTACACAACTATTGTGGGGGACACACACCTCAACATATAACAATACCTTTGTATAGCGAGAAAGAGATGGACCATCCTTGCAAGGCCAGAAAAAAGAAATATGGAGGAGAAGAATGAGAAGATGAAGAAAGTGAAGAAGATGAAAATGCATTTCCCACAATTGTAGAAAGTCCATTATTCAGTTGCTTGAGAAGACGAGAATAGTTGGGCTACTCAAGTAACAAAACTACTATCAGAAGACAACAACGACTTAAAAATAATAGTAATAATAATAAGAGAATGAATAATAAATCTTTACCACGGTGGTCCTATTTGCCTCATCCATCAATGATGCACCAACAAGCATTTCTTTAATGTCAATTCCCTGAAATAAGAATCTATCGTAAATAATTGCAAAGTCCTGAAGTAGAAAAGATGACACATTGAATTCTGCATGTAAGGACAACTTACCTGAAGCGTTGCTGAAGTAGAAAAGTCTCTTAGTTGCTTCTTTCTTTTCAATTGTTAGCTTTTTAAGCCGAAAAACAAACTTTTTTTTTTTTGGGCTTAAATAGCCAAATAGTGGCTTTTTTAGTCGAAAAAACAGAGCCTTAATATGATGTTTACATGTTTAGGCAACATATATGTGGAGTTCTCCATCTAGACAGCTTTTTACTGTCTAACTGCTGACCTTATTTACATTGCATTGCTAAACCCAACATGGATACAAAAATTTGGGGAATGTTCATCAAACAAGGCCCTAGCCAGTAGCAGGTCATAAGGAAAGAGGGGGAAAAATGCTACAAACCAAAATAAATTCCCATCAGTCATTCTAATATGAGGACATGTCAACCCTAGCTCACTCCTCCCTCCGTTCTGAATAATGATTATTTTATGAGTTATTCTAATATAAAACATTCATTGTTTAAAGGCCTCCAGTTGCATTGTTTAAATCCAATTCCTCAAGTGCTTCAATTAAACTAGGCAATGGGATGAGTTGCACACTTGATGAGTATGTAGTATGCAGCACCTGTATTTGTTCTATTTCTATTTGTAGAGTTGAGATGTCAAATACCTAACAATATTTGAAAGAGTGGTAGATGATTTTTTGCATTTACTAGTAAAAGTCCAGACATTAAAGTAGGCAATTAAGGCAAAATGAAAAATGAAAATGATAACAGAATACAGAATGAGTCAAAAAAGATTATTCAGAACATGCCATTGACTCAATAAGAAGATAAATTCAGTTTAATAATGCTAACTGCACAACTGAAATTCAACTAGTTATCAGAAATCTAATCTTCCTGCAACAAATTACCAGCGTTTGGCTAAGCCACCAGCCAGATTTTAACCATACGAGTGTCAATGATCTCAAATCCAACAAATGTCATAATCACAATCACATTTGGCATTTTCTCAAAGCAAAAAACAACATAGTGAGGAAGAATGACAAAGCAAACAAAAGAAGAAACTGAACAGGTTTCCAAGCAAATAAATACCAAATCGAGAGAGACGGGAAGGAAGAGCTTGAGAGAGAGAGAGAGAGAGAGAGAGAAATCGATACCTCGCTGGAGTTTGGAAATCGACAGAGAGAACTTCAAAATCGAAATAGCTCTGAGATGAAATCACTGAGACCGATCTGAATCTCTGAATCTCAAAGATGAAGAGAGAGATCTAGACGCCGCTCTGGAGATTCGAAATCGAAATTGCTCGCCGATGGTGCTCGCTACCTCGCCGGTGGTCGCGGTGGAGCTTCGAAATCGAAATCGCTCTGAAGGATGACACCGCTCTGGAGCAACATCGTGAGAATGATAAGGGTTTAGAGACGGTTGAGAGAGAGGCGATATTTGAAGCCGTGAGGATTCAAAATTAGGGTTTACAAAGGCTTTAACAATTATCCCACATTCAAAATCGGAGCGTGAGGCCTACCGTATTTGGAGGCGTTTCTAAACGCCTTCTATTACAAAACGGTGCCGGTTTTAGTTGAAGAAATATACGACGTTTTTAAAACGCCGCTAAATATTGAGAAAAATGACGTTAAAAAAGCGTTGTCAAAAAACGCCGCCGAAATCCTCATTTCCTGTGGTGAAGGTACTGTGATCTGACAAAATTAATTTGAGAGACTATTTTCCACTATCACGTGGTCTCTGTGGTTAAGCAGGAATAGACACATTTAACAAGGAGAAAATCGATTGGGAGAATATAATCAAATTAGTGAAAGTGAGTAGCTTCATGGGTAAAAGGCAAAATCTGAAGTGTGATTGTCATCATTGAAGACTCCCTTTACAATGCTAGTGAATTTTTGGAGCGTATATGATTGTTTTTTTGCTGGTTTTTTAGATTCTTTATTACTGTTTTTCTTGTTTTGAATTTGGTATCTTAACCAGGTAAGATTTGTGATGTTGATATAGGTTGTGACCTCTTGTAATTCTGACAGCATACGCTTTTCTCTATGATGTTCAAGTCTTTCTACCTTGTAATTTTAAAAATACTAAACAAATTTGGGGATGAAAGTTCGTTTTCCCACCAATATGATTAGGTTGAAATTTTGACTTAACTTTTCAAAAATTCAAATAAATAATTTGAAATAAAGATAAATTCACTTGCATGATTTGAATAAAGAAAAATAGGAGACTGGTGAAAGTTCCAATTTAAATTACAGCTCTAAACTGATTGTATTTTGGTGTCCCTTATTATGCAATAAACAGTGCTTCAGCATAAGAAAATGCTCTGAAAATTTTGTCCATGACCATTAATTCAAACATTTTATCCATTAAGGGTGGGCATTGTATCATGTTGGGTTGTGTTATTTTAGATTTGTGTCAGAATTATTTCAACATTAACTCAACCTGTTTATTATTTTGACCCAATACCCCTTCTCTTACAACACCAGATTTCTCGCTTCGACAAACAAATCTTAACCATATAGACTTACCATTTGTCTTGTTGAATTTTTTAATAAAATTAATTATCTAATTTAATATTATTATTTTTGTAATAATAATACCAACAACTAATATAAGAAAGAACCGATAATAAGAAAGAAATAAACAACTAAATAAAAGTGCTATGAAAGAAAGCAAGTAATTAATTTTTATCTATGGCAATAATTAATCACTTAAAATTCAATTGACAATGTACAATGACTAATCAACTCAACTAACCCAATTGGTTATCTACTTTAACGTTGATAGACCTCTTTTCCTTCAATTAAAATGAGAAGTAGGGACCTATTTGCATACTGTGAGACTATGAAATATCCTCTCACATGGATGTTGTAGAGATCCAACGAAGAGAAGAGGTTCATCCCTGTAGATCTGCAAAGACGAACATGATCGGCGCCACCCAACCGGGGTTGCCGGGCGGAGACACTCCGATGCTAAAGTTAACCCTTTTATTAGAAGAATGAATGTATAGAAATCAAGAGTGTTTGTATGCTATGTGGGAGAGAGAGATTACCTTCCATATGCCATGAAGTGCCTTCCTTTTATAGACAGGGGTGGGCCGAATAAGCCCAATAGTTGGGCCCTTGGCAGGCCTTGTTTGGGTTAGGCCTAATAAGCTAGTACCTATAATTTTCTGGCTCCCACAATTGCCCCAAAACTTTCATTGTCTACGATAGAAGGAATGAGAGATTTTCCTTGCCAAGTTACGCTGTTCAAATAACTGTTAGGTTTTTTGACAAAAAATACATTTGATAAATGAATAACATAAATGAATGAATGGCTGGATGAATGCATGTATGTATGAATGTATGTACAAATATATGTATATAGAGGAAAGAGGTGAACTAAAGCCCAGTGAGTAATACTATCTCTATAACGATAGGCCACGATATTATAACCCCCAGGTAAGGGTGTGGGCCGCGGTATTATAACCCCGGGCAAGGGTGTAATATATTGTCGGGTGCAAAGATTGCTTCCAAATATGGACTTTCGTGCCGAGCTAGAAATATTTCTATATGCCGAGCACGGGAATGATTACCTGAATCAAATAAGACAAATTAAATAAGGTAGATATATCAGCCCAAAAATGGACCGCGATATTATGACCCCCGGGCGAGGGTGTAAGCTGCAGTATTCTGACCCCCAGGCATGGGTGTAGGCCGTGGTATTCTAACCCCCAGGCATGGGTGTAGGCCGCAGTATTCTAACCCCCGGGCATGGGTGTAGGCCTTTGCTAACGGCGCTCTGTGCCGAGTGCGAAGATTGCGCTGTACTCGGAGACTTTTGCTGATTTTTACTGGCAAACAAGTGCCAATATGGCAAGGACTTTGAATAATGCATCCTGTACCAAATAAGGTGGATGTGTTAATCACCAATAATATTGCTTCGCTTGTAAAGAATTGCCAAGTAGATATTGGGCCAACTATTTAATTGCCGAGTTGCTCAGTTTGTGTTTAGTCCAAGGTAGACTTGCCCCATTGCTTTCGAATGACAAGTGTTAGTCGGAAGGAATACAGATTCCGATTGCCCTATGTTGCAGGGAAGATTCGGCTTCGGTAAAATGATGGCGCACAACAATATGTGAACTGCTAACTGTCAAATGCGAATTGTCGACTGCCAAGTGCTAATGGTCGACTGCCAAGTGTGTAATGTATTGCCCCAAAACTGGCACTTGCTTAGAGCAGTGTGAAAAGGAACGGGAGTGTGGAACTCAAGTAAATGTTGTAATGTTTGTACCAAGCTGGCCGAGTATGCATGCATATGAAAGGTGCCGAGATGATGATCGACTGATGTGCCCCAATTGGAGAGTAGAAAATTGACTAAGATGTCCCAGTGGGCAATTGTTTTGCCAAATAATGTCATTAGGCGAATAAAATTGCCGAATACTGTGACCAATGTTGCTGCATAAAGTTTGACAATGCATAAAGTTGACAAATAATGTTGTTTAGCCGAATAAAGTTGATGCACGGCCGAATAATGATCATGCATAATGTTGACTTAATAATGGTGTCGAATGATCTTGCCGAGTAAAGTTGATGCACTGCCGAGTAGCTAGTGTCAAAACATCGGTGTCCGTTTCATATATAATGTGATTTTGCTGAAAAGTTGGTCAGCTACACTTGGGTCGATGATTGTGCTGATCTTTTGGTCGGCGATTTTTCTTAACGTTGTGGTATGTCGGCATTTGCTAAGAACTTGGTTAGCAATGGTTGCCAATTTATTGAAGTTGAGTTTCTTGTCCAATGTATACTTGCCCCATTGCTTTTGAATAAGATTGGTTATTCGAAAGGAATAAAATTGACTTGGGCTAAAATTACCGAGTAGGCCGATAACAATTTGAAACGGATTTCGTGTCCCTGGTCGGTGCCGTGGTGAAATTGGAATGAGGCCGAGAAAAAGTAGAGTGCTTGGTGATATGCACTCTACTATTGGATCGCTGTGATCAGACTCCTGATGGCGTAATTTGTAGCCAAAATGGATTGAATGGCTCAGATCAACAGGGTGTAAAGCAACCGTGAAGCACAAGATTATTTCTTTATAGCTTTCTGAGTCGTCTTCTCCAGCGAAAGAATTCATTTTCCGGGCAAACTTTGATCGACTCGCACGACTTCGTTTTAGCACCGATTTTGACGCGGTTTGTTGGGTTGGATTCGTCTCGATGAGTACTTCGCATTGGGATGATCAAAACTTGATTTTGATAACTTTGAAAATTTTAATGTTCAGAAAATGTGGTCCGTTTCGCAATTTTCAAAGAACTTTGGCTACTTCTTGGCTGCTCGGGTTGGTGGGTTTGGACTCCTTGATTTGACGTGAATCCTCTCATATATTCAGATGTTGATTTCGGCAAGCTGAGATACTAGTTCTATGTCGAGATAATAAGCATGAGATTTTTGTCGAAGAGGTAGGCAAGTTAATAACAGTTAATAATTGTAGTTTTGTGCCGAGGATGTTCAATGTTATGGAGCATGTTACCGTGTGTGGCCGAGTAGTCTTGCCGAGTAATCAATGAGCCAAATAATGTTAGCCGAATTTCCGAGATGCTAATGCCAAATAAGTCGTGAATTTGTAGTTGATATGCCGAATATATAAGCTGAATAAATGACCAAAGTAGCTTTGGAGCTTTGCCGAGCAGTTGCCTATGAGTTCTCAGTATTGCCGAGTAACATGTCCATGCCGAACGCCAAATAATGTGCCAAATAAGAAATGTTACGTGTAATGTTTGCCGAATAACTTGCCGACGAATGTTTTCAATCCGTGTAGCAGTGGGTTAATTTAAACACTTGTGTTGGCAATACCTTGATTTCCACGGCCATCCTCTTGGTGCTTGTCGAGCTTGACCCAATTGTGAGTGTCGATCGATACTCCTCTTGGCTTGCCGAGGTGGTGGTGCTATACTAAAGAGCAGCGCCAAGCTGTGGTCAGTCTGGGAAGTGCTGAACGTGCTGTTTATGAGGCCAATAATAGAGCTTTCAAGCCGTTAAATACAAACTCCAAAAATTAGTTGGGCAAAAAGGTATGCCGACGAGAGTGAATCAGTCAAATGCAACATGTTCTCATAATCTCAAGAAGTAAATTACTTAAAGTAAATTGAACCAAGGAGAAGGAAAGCAAGTACTAGGCCAACACACTAGCCGAATATCCCGAATGTATATTAATAGCTCTGTAACCTTAACCAAGAACACATCTTACAAGTGGAGTTCCTAATTAGCTTCATATATAGCCGGTCAAAAGATGACCATAAATTACGATAATAACTCATGGAATTTTTCTAGAGAGAGAGAATGAAGACCCAGCCAGGGTTTAATGACAATATGCAGCTCTGGAGCCAAACAAGTCTAGCAAGCTATGTATGATATCTTGTACATACACGTATCAATGCAAGTCAATATTAATATTTATGCAAATAGTTATTATCTTACAACAAATATTATTTTCATGTACATGATCAATAAGTTCTGAACAACATTTGTGCGAGTTCAAGAAGTTGGTATCTATTCGGCATGAACTGGCAAGTCGATGGGCCAATGGCGACGCTGAATACGGAATATTGCCGAATAATATAAGGCGTATAGATGGCCTCAATGTGACCAATTTTTATTCTTATATTATTATTATATTTATATATAGATATATGTAAGTATATATATATATATATATATTTATTTGTTATTTTTTATTTTTCTGGCACTAACATGAGCCGTATAGATTGGCTCGTATTCTCGCAATCTATGGAGTAAGAAATGTTAAATTACCTGTGAGTGCGAAGATTACACTAACAGCCGGGATGATTGCCGAAGCAACATAAAAATATATAAAGCTTCGAATAAAGAAACAATTCCTAAATAAAGAAACAATTCCAGGCTTGGATTTGGTAGATCCACCCTTTGTACAATGCCGAAATGAAACTCCCATAAACAAAAGTCTGAAATCCAGTTTTAGAGAGAGAAAGTGAAAATGCTCTGCTTTGATTTTGTTCTTGTTGGTTTTAGCAGACAAAAAATGATATTCAAAAAACAACCCACCAATATATGTTTACTTACATCACAGATATATAATATTATATGTACGAGGATATGCATATTGCGAATCACGTTGAATCAAAATGAAAATGAGACCCAGCCATGGGCCGTATTACTTGGAATTGAGTCTAATTGTTAGGAAGTGCACTAACCTCAGTTCAACCAATATACGTTTACCTATAATAATAGGTTTGTTGTGTTCTTCGTTGACCTCGTTCAGTCGTTCTCCAGCAGCGGCGCCAATTGTGAGACCATGAAATATCCTCTCATATGGATATTGTAGAGATCCAACGAAGAGAAGAGCTTCATCCCTGTAGATCTGCAGAGATGAACATGATCGGCGCCACCCAACCGGGGTTGCCGGCCGGAGACACTCCGATGCTAAAGTTAGCCCTTTTATTGGAAGAATGAATGTATAGAAATCAAGAGTGTTTGTGTGCTATGTGGTGGAGAGAGATTACCTGCCATATGCCATGAGGTGCCTTCCTTTTATAGACGGGGTGGGCCGAATAAGCCCAATAGTTGGGCCCTTGGCAGGCCTTGTTTGGGTTAGGCCCAATAAGCTTGTACCTATAATTTTCTGGCTCCCACACATACCAATCTTTTTTTTAGTTCACACCATTTTGTTTGTGTGGATATTAAGTATAGAACTGGTTTTTCTTTCTTTTTCTTTTTCTTTTCTTAATAATTGATATCTGAATCATCGATTTTTGTTCGATAATTAATATCCAAACCAATAAAAAAAATAGTATTAACTAAGAATTTTAATAAATTGACATAATGCATTCTTCTAGCTTGACTAAGAATACAAACACACTTCAAAGATTGGTCATGACAAAGCCCAGCAGAATGTCATTGTTATGCGAGCTCAAGCAAGGACTAGTTATCATAAGTACAATGATTCGAGGAGAAGGGGAGGGGGAATCATGAACGCACGCAAAAGCTTGGTCTAACGAGGGTTCACTATATCACAGAAACTGGGAAAGGCATTCACTTCTCAATCAAAATCAGATTTTAATGAGCAATCAGCTCAGAATGCCTACAAAAACCAGTAAAATTTCCAGAGTGTAACAAAATCATGAAAATAGACCGGTCAAATATAAAATGATAAATCTTCTTGCCATGACTACAAGATGTCCATGACAAATTAAATCTCTTAATATTTGGTGATTCTAGCTAAATAATAAATATCTCGCCCCGTGTGAATAAAACAGGAAAACTGAACAGGAGTATATTTTCTAAAAGAATAAAAAAATGATACAAGATGTATGCTCCATGTCTTCAAACTGAAAATGGGATGTATCCATGACCTCAATTTTGGGCAAATAAGGGAAGATCAACACTTTCTTTCTCAGACAAACCATAGTAAATACAACAAACTATCTTCTTATGATGAATGATATAAGCATTTCATGAGTAGATATAACCCAAAACACTGAATTTGCCATGTAATCTTCCCAAGATCACCATTGCTGGTTCAACAATTATCAGATAAAAAGCTCTCTAGGCATGTGGAAAAAATTACAGAGTAAACTTGGCAATAACTAAGCTAACTGCCATAAAAGAAACATAGAGACCAACAAGGCAAAATCCCCAAAATCTAGGTACCCGAAACCTATACCAAGTTATTACTAATAGGGAACCCATCAGGCTTAGAAGCAAGAACACACACACAACCACAATACTAACATGGAAATGGAGTTCGTAAGCTTTTGGATACACATTGGCAATCTGTATTACCAAAGCCGTGCCAAGCCCAAAAAGACTAACAGAAGACCCTATTCCATACATTTAAGCACTTCCAAATTTGGAACGGTTGTGCCTTTGCAACGCATATGAAGGAGGAGGACAATTATGCTTTAGTGAAGGGTTCCATAAACTTAGAATATTGTGCTTGTGGAATTTTTCTCAGTTAAATGAGATTATTATAGAGAAGGAGGTGATGACAGGTCTCCAAGAATTTGTTATTTGGAAATGTATGCAGTTGAAGATGTTGCCTCATGGCATCAAGTATCTCGAAGATCTCCAAGAAATGCGTTTGAGGTTTGTCACTAATGAGCTCATAGAATGCATACGTGGCAAGGATCGCCAAAAGGCTCGGCATATACGGCGCATATTGTTGACAGTCACCAATTAGGGTGAAGTATGAAGTCTTATCTCATTCTACAGGTGCGATGACACATTTTATTTTTTTGATTTCTTTTACGACATATGCTTTTATAAATTTTATAATAGAGACCCAAAAAAAGTGTACCAGAAATTATTCAATACTCTTAGAAAAAGTTTAGGTGGTGCTCCAAATAAAGAGTTATTGATTTAAGTCATGGGACCCACCACTTTTGTGTTAGTATTTTAGGAGACAAAATGTTAAGTGTCAACTTGTAAATGGAATAGAACATTGCTCCAAGAGCATTGAATAATTTCTCGTACCATACCCCACTTACAACGTTTACTGTGTTTGGATGACTTATTGTAGTGTTGATTATAATTTAGTTACGACATATTATGGTTGTTATTTCAATTATGATCAAAGATGTCATTGGTTATGAATCTAGTAGTGCTTGATTATAATTTATTGTGGTGTTGGTACTAACTTGCATATGATACATATTTTTTTAGTAAATGAATATTATAGGACCTATTTATATATATATACTAGCATAAAATCTGTACTATGCACCGGAAAGTCAAAATTTTATTTATAAATTAAAAATAATGAAACCTTTTAAAATATATATATATATATATATATATATTGCATAATCTTGATTTATATTTCTCTTTATTTTTAATATTTTATTAAAAATATTTAAATTTGAAAGAGAAAAAGAGATGTGATTTTAGTTGTGGTGTGAATCTAATATGGTGGAGTTAGTTGATTTTGATTATGATAGAGATTTAATGTGGTAATTTTTAGTAGTATAAGGTAGATTTAGATTAGTAGTGATTCAATAATTTTTATACATCAAAATTAGGCCTTATCTTGTTGGGTATTCTAAATTTTGAACCTTATGCAATAAGAATTTTTTTTTTTTAGTAAACATTGGGCAACATGGTAAATAGTCTAATGATTATGAATTTTTTTAATCTTTTTTATATTTATGACATTTTTTATAGTCAAATAGCTATGGTTGAGATATAGTCATATATCTGGCCCAATTGATCATGACCACATATGCCAATTAATTTATCTAATACTTAAGTGTTTTCACCATCTAAAAAAAATTAGGTGTTTTTATTTTTTATTTTTTTATTGAAGTAGAATAAGATAAGTATTTTTAATGTTCAATTTTATTTTTTTAAAGTTTAATAAATAGTTATGATTAAGTTACAGTCAAAATGTTTAACCCAATTCGATTCTGTCCCATATAATAGATGTTTTTAATTTTAATTTTTTAAATTTAGCCAATAGATATAATTGAATTGTAGTCATGTCTAGTCCCATTAAATTGTGTTACTAATATCAATCAGATGGTTGTTTTCAATTTTTAAATTTAGCAAATGATTCAATAGAAACCAAATTGATACTATTAGTTGGTCAGTTTTTTCCCATACGGAGTCTCAAGTTTTTTTTTGAAAGGAAATAAGATTAAGAAGAAAAATATCTTAATATAAAACTAATCATTTAATAAAAAGAGCCATAATATCTCATACTTAAGCTAAATAATATGAATAGTATCTAACAACTGACTTTCGCCGATCCAAATATATATATATATATATATATGAATAATTATTGAAACTAAATATTTCTAATTTTTATACCACACAATTTATTACTAAAGTTCTCACATAAACAATAGCATAGACAAAAGTGAGAATAAAAGCAATACCAAAAAAATAAAAAAATAGAAAAAAGCATATATCAATTTAATAATTGCAATGAATCATTGAAATGAATTTTTAAGATATCATATAGAACTAATAATTAGATCAATAGGGACTGAAAAAGTTTATAGACCTAGGTAGATTTTATGTAAAATTACATACACCATATGTAAATTTATATGAATTAAAACATATTGCTTAAAAAGATCTCTCATTAAAATATATAATAGAATAAAAATGAAAAAAAAAAATTACATGGAATTTGAAGTTAGGAGATATAAAATATTAGTAATACCTTAAAGAAATTTTTATGATCACGACCACGTTGAGAGAGAGAGAGAGAGAGAGGGGGGGGAGGGAATGGATGTTGTTGGGGGTTTGTTTCCAATGTTGGGTTTTGTTGGTGGATGTTCAAATTTATATGAAAACTTAATTTAAAGTAATGTATTTTGGAGGTTTAGTGTTTAAATTCAAATTTAATTTTTGGATAGAGATAAGGAGCTAAAGATATCAAAGAAATTTAAATTTAAAATTTTAGCATCACGCTTTTTTAAAATACAAATCAATTATTTTATTTTTTTTAAAAGCAAACATTTATCTGATAAATGCTAACACTTATCTTGTTGTTTATTTATTATTTTTCACCTTTTTCATGTGATAGACATGCCAGTTTCTATATACATATCTGTACCTAAAACTCTAAGGAAATATATTATTTGAGTTTTGTAACGCCCCGAAAATAATTCAACATGAACTCTCCAAGTTGATAAACATTCACTGCACTATGACAATAATTCTTCCATCTTCACATATATCATAAATGGGTTTAGTACAAAAGTTTCACATGCGGTATACATTTACAACGTAAAAGAATACATGAATCTATAGCATGTGAAGCATCAAATCTCAAAATAATAAAACACCCTTAAGGACTTACATCTTCTAAGGCAATAGCCCGGTTACAAAAAATGGTCTCTTGAACCCAAACACATTAGCCCTTGGCTTACAAAAAAAAAATTACAACAAAAATAAGAGCTATGTACTCTTTACAATTATCCGCGCCCTCAACTTGGGGGGATCACCACGTCTTTACTTGTACCAAAGTTCCATAGGGTGAGCATAAAGCCCAGTAGAGAATTCTAACAAAGTATATACAGTTATGCGATTCTCAATGAAATGCAAATGTGATGCCATGCAATGTCATTATAAGGAAGAACTTCATTTCAATGCTCAACTTGAAAATCATCATGTTATCAATAGTATGTTTCGCAATCTCGTGAATTTCAAACTTCCAATTCTTTTAATCAATAGGAGCAGTAAATACGACAATAGTAATCCTAGGCTAGTGTCTGCAAGTAGGCTCAACAAGCACTACCAAATTGTCATTTTTATCGGTATTAACCGGAAGGCTTGACACCTATCTGCGCGGTTTTCTGGTCTTTCACCAAGGACACTCAGGCCAACATATCAAGTTCAACTACACTCCCTATCCGGACTTACCACGTATTTACCCCATGCCATATTTCCATAGTTCTTATTACAATATCATTTTCTTTCATGAAATAAATATCTTCAATCGAAATTTACAATGCAAAATAATAATTGAAAGAATATGCAATGCAATGATTTTCCATACCTCATAACATTTCTCCAATTTCAAATGTCTTAACAACAATAACAAAGCAACTACCTTTCTTATTTCTCAACCTCAACATTATTACACAAAAATAACCATGTGTCTTCAACACACAACAACAATTTCCCATGATACACAATTTTAATCAATTTAGCCTCATCAAGGTCATATGAGATGTTTTCAAACATAAATCTCCCAAGGTTATAATTTTTCACAATTCATAGTGCACAATGATTTACCATCCCTCAACTATACATACTCAATTATTTAGTAACAATGCTAAAATAATTCTCATGGCTCATATATCAAGAAGGTTTGCTATTTAATAAAAACACATAATAAAATTTACACTTCCTCGTTTATCCTCTTGACACAAGATCATAAAGAATTTCATAAGCATTATTCTTGTCTTCCCAAAATCCTCAATTTCTAGGGTTTTCATCAAAAGAACCCAACATCCTCCCATTTCATGGTGAAACCCAAATAAAAATCACATTTTCTTGAGTTTGTAGAAAGAACATTCTCATGGATAGGAAGAAGATTAAGATCAAAACCCATTTCTTCAAAACTTTCTCTTTATTTGGGGCAAAAATAAAAATCAACACAAATTTTACAAGAAAGCTTTTAAATCATCATTTATATAGCACAACATGTATATATAACTCAAGAAATCCCTACCTCAAGGTGTTGATGATGAAGAGAAGATGAAACCCTAGCTTCACGGATGAGAGGATCTTGGATTTCCATCACACCAAGTGAAACCCTAGTTCTTGATCTTCAAAATTAGAGGGAGATGATGATGATCTTGACTCAAGATTTGCAAGAATCAAAGAGTTTTAATGTTTAAGGAAGTTTTCTAGAGAGAAGGGGGAGAAAATAGGGTTTAGAGTGAGAGAGAGATGTGTAAAATAAGTGATATTCGGACCAGAAAGATAAAAAAAACAGAGTTTTGGACTGCCTAGGCTGCCGCATATGCGGCGCCCCTTCCCGCACGTGCGGCCTTCATCCTCGCACGTACGGGGCTCCTCTCCCGAACCTTTCTCCGCTCGTGCATTTTAGACAGAATGCAGCTCAAGCTTCCCCTGAATTTCGCATGTGCGGCCTCACTCCCCGCACGTGCGGCCCAAGGCCACCGCACATGCGGCCCTAGCCCAGCAACCCATAAAAATTTGTTCAGGTCTCCGGGCACTCTGGACTCGACCTCACGCTCTCTGAGAGTAACGAAAATTGACACCGAACCAAACAAGAGCAAGAACTCTAATCTTGAGAACCATTTTCCGAACATTTCAAGTCAAACGAAGATAAAAGGAGAGTGAAGGAAGAAAGAAAATAAAGGAAACAAGGACCCGGTCATCACAACCTCCCCACCATAGGAAATTTCATCCCCGAAATTTGAATGCACTCACTACACAAGAGTATTCTAACAACACAACCATTTTTAACGATGTTATCAAGTTACAACATTTATATTAATCAACATTTACTACTTCCTTCTTCATCATTTCATCAAACACAATCGTTCAAACTAGAAATGAAATGAAACTTCTATAACAAAATATTATCTTTCCATAACATCATGCCCAAATCAACAATACATACAACAACATGTGATCTACACTGCAACACTTTTTCCCTTCAACACAAGGGAACATTACAATTAAAATTTAAAACAGTTAGGTATGCTCAAATAAATCCGGATACTTGGAGCGGACCTTCGCTTCCCGTTCCCAAGTCGCTTCCTCAATCCTGTGGAGTCTCAACAACACCTTCACTAGCGGTATGGTTTTACATCGTAGTACTTGTTCTCGGGTATCTAAGATTTGAACCGGTCGCTCATCGTAAGAGGCATCTTCATCTACCTCCAAATCAACCCAATCTAGCACATGAGAAGGGTCGGGTTCGTACTTCCTAAGCATGGACACGTGAAACATATTATGAACCCTCGAAAGTTGTGGCGATAAAGCTAATCGGTATGCCACTTCCCCGATTCTCTCAAATATCTCGAAAGGTCCAATAAACCTTTGAGACAACTTCCCACTCTTGCCAAACCTCATTAAACCCCGCCTCAGTGAGATCTTAAGGAACACATGATCACCCACTTCGAAAGATAAGGGTCACCTCCACTTATCTGCATAACTCTTCTATCGGCTTTGGGCCGTAGCTAATCTCTTCCGAATGAGAGCAACTTTCTCGGTTATCTCCCTAACAATCTTCGGACCCAACAACGGTGCATCCCCCACCTCGGCCCAACAGACTGGTGACCTATAAGGTCGGCCATATAAGGCCTCAAACGGTGCCATCTCAATGCTAGCCTGATAACTATTGTTGTAGGCGAATTCAATCAATGGTAAATTCCTCTCCCAAGACCCTTTGAAATCTAGAACACAAGCTCTAAGCATATCTTCCAAAATTGGAATGGTGCGCTCCGACTGCCCATCTGTTTGAGGGTGGTAAGCAGTGCTAAAGGTCAACTGGGTTCCCCATGCCTCTTGAAGGCTTTGCCACAACCGGGCAGTGAAGCGAGGATCTCTATCCGACACAATGGTTACCGGAACCCCATGAAGCCGAACTATCTCTCTAACATACAACTCTGCTAAGTGCTCAACTGAGTCGCTAGTACACATTGGAATGAAATGTGTGGACTTAGTCAGCCTATCAACAATGACCCAAATAGCGTCACTGCCCTGCTGCGTTCTAGGAAGCCCAACTACGAAATCCATGGTAACGTGCTCCCACTTCCACTCGGCTATAGGTAAGGGTTGTAACAAATCCGCTAGTCTTTGATGCTCGGCCTTCACTTGCTGACTAGTAAGGCACTTCGACACGAAGGATGCGACATCCCGCTTCATACCTCTCCACCAAAACTGACGACTAAGGTTACGATACATTTTGGTGCCTCCCGGATGTACCGCAAGGCGTGAGTGATGGAACTCCCGAAGCACTTCCTCCCTACAAGATTCAGGCACAAACAAGCGATCTAGGTAACGTACACTCTGATCAGTGTGAATGTTCAAACCCTTCTCTTCCTTCCCATTGGAGATTCTATCACGAATTAACTCTACTTCGCGGTCCCCTCGTTGTGCTTCTACAACTCTGCTAATCAAGGTGGGCTGAGCACTCAAAGTAAACAATGTTGCACCCCCTTCGAACTCTCCCAAATGCAATTCAAACTTGCTGACTGCACCCAACATAATCCGCTCTTGGCTGGCTACACTCGCCAAACTACTCACGATCTTTCGACTTGAGGCGTCTGCCACTGCATTGGCCTTCCTCGGGTGATAGTGGAACTCAAAATCGTAGCCCTTTAAAAACTCCATCCACCTCCGTTGACGTAAGTTCAAGTCTTTCTGGGAAAACAAATACTTCAAGCTCTTATAGTCAGAGAAAACCTCAAACTTCTCACCATATAGGTAATGCCTCCAAATCTTCAAGGCGAACACTACTGCGGTTAACTCTAAGTCGTGGGTAGGGTAATTCTTCTCATGGGTCTTCAATTGCCGTGAACCATAGGCTACGACCTTCCCCTCTTGCATTAAAATGCACCCAAGCCCATCCTAAGACGCATCATAATAGATGGTGTAACCCAAACCTCTCTCTGGAATGATCAACACCGGTGCCGTGGTCAATCTAGTTTTTAGCTCTTGGAAAGACTCTTCACAAGCTTTGCTCCATAAAAATTTAGCCCCCTTTCTAGTCAATCTAGTCAAAGGCGCGGCTAATCTAGAGAAGTCTCTCACAAAACGCTGATAGTACCCCGCCAACCCCAAGAAACTCCGGATCTCAAAAACATTTTTAGGTTGCTCCCAATCTTGTATAGAATCTATCTTCGAAGAATCTACAGTTACTCCCTCTTTTGACACCACATGGCTCAAAAATTTCACCTCGGTGAGCCAAAACTCACACTTCTCAAACTTGGCATACAATTGATGTTTTCTAAACAAATCAAGTACTACTCTTAAGTGAGCCTCGTGTTCCTCCTTGAAAATTGAATAGATTAGAATGTCATCTACAAAGACAACCACAAAATGATCCAAGTACTCCCTAAAAATTCGATTCATCAAATCCATGAAAGAAGCCGGTGCATTAGTCAACCCAAATGGCATTACAAGGAACACATAGTGGCCATAACGCGTACGAAAGGCCGTTTTCTGGATGTCCTCTTCCCGGACCCTCAACTGATGGTACCCCAACCTCAAATCTATCTTGGAGAAGTAACAAGACCCTCTAAGTTGATCAAACAAGTCATCTATCCTGGGCAACAGGTATTTGTTCTTGACAGTAACTCGATTCAATTTACGGTAGTCAATACACAACCGCAACGACCCATCCTTCTTCTTCGTGAAGAGAGCCGGTGCTCCCCAAGGTGACATACTAGGGCGAATGAAGCCCTTGTCTAAAAGCTCTTGGAGTTGAATCTTCAACTCATGCAACTCTACGGGTGCAAATCTGTACGGCGCCATAGAAATTGGTGCCGTTCCAGGCACTAAGTCGATGATGAACTCAATCTCTCGGGTGGCAAACTAGTAAGGTCCTCGGGAAACACGTCCGGGTATTCACACACTACCCTTGGCAACTCAACTCGAGTTCCGCCACTCTCATTATCCAGAAGAGTAGCAAGAAGACCACTAAGCTCATTCCTACTACGAGGATCCAATACTGGCGACAAGATTGTTACCCAAAAAGCAACCTAAGAGGGGGGTAAATTAGGTTTCTACAAATTAAAATTAATAATACCTCAATAAAATTAACTACTAGTACAACAAATTATTAACAAGCACAATGATGAACTTAGCAGTAAATGATCAAGCAAAATAACAATGAAGTATAACTAACATACAGGGTAAATCAAATGATCAGCACATGAATATTAGATAGATATAGCAGTAGTAGAAAAGTAAAGAGATTAGGGAAGAGGAGACAAACAGATTTATAGTGGTTCGGCTTCAACCAAGCCTACATCCACTCTTCAAGCTTCACTTGAGATTTTTCACTATCTTCTACCTTCACAGGGTGCTAGCAACCTTTTCACAGATAGAGCAATCCTTCACAGATTTTATACAGACTTTCTAAGTCAAGAACACTGAGTGTACTACACTCTTACAAGGTTAAAAAGAAGGTGTTTTTGCTTTCACAGAAAATTACAATAATTATCTCTCAAAGATAGATATAAAAATGAAGCTCTGGATTTTCTGTAAACCTCACACAGGAAAGATGAGCTTAATGCTATAAGGCTCAGTGTATAATTTCTGAGAGAGGATGTAAACAAAAATTGAAGAACACTTCTCAGAAATTTTTTCAAAGAATAGATGTGAGGGATTATAGATCAAAGAATATTTTCTGGTTTTTTTTTTTTTTTTTTTTTTTTTTTTGTAACTTGTTTACATTAGAAGCTTTGGTATATATAATGAAACTTATAGCCGTTTATAACCGTTGTATTCATTTGAATTTATAACCGTTTATAGCCGTTGTATTCATTTGAATTTATAATCGTTTATAGCCGTTGTACTCCATCATTACTAATTTGAATATCTTCCACTCCATCATTACAAATTTGTATTCATTTGAATTTATAGCCGTTTATAGCCGTTGTACTCCATCATTACTAATTTGAATATCTTTCACTCCATCATTATAAATTTGAATATCTTTCACTTGAACCTTTTGAACTGCTACTGTGCTAGGCTGTTTGAACCCCTGATTTAATCAAATATTAAATACATTCTAACAACATTTAAGATAAAGGTTTAAGTAAAAAATAATTGGACAAAATAAATTTTAATTCTATTTTTCTCTTTCAAATAAATTAAAACATAAAATCATTAAAATAAATGTTGATTTTATTTTTCTCTTTCAAATAAATCATCAAAATAGATTTTGATTCTATTTTTCTCTTTCAAATAAATCATCAAAATATTTTGATTATATGTTTCTCTTTCAAATAAATCATCAAAATAAATTTTGATTCTATTTTTCTCTTCCAAATAAATTAAAAACATAATTAAATAAATCATCAAAATAAATAAGTCTAATAATCTCTCCCTTTTTGATGATGGCACACAATGATATTTTGATTTGATTTGGGAGTAAGAAAAGTTCCCCCTTAAGTCATGCTCCCTGAATTCATTTCTAAATACATAGGTTAGCACATGTGTAATAAATAAGTTTTAATTAAAGACATGATATGAGATTAAGATATTAAGATATCAAACTATAAATACATAACATCAGATTAGTTTGAAAATAATACCATAATACATAACATCATATAATTTCTCACCCTGTGACATTATCAAAAGGAAATCATGGGGCAGAATCTGGAGGAGGAGGAAAATGATAGTGATAAATGGCATGAAAAAATAGATAATCAATATATAGCTATACAATATATATACATATATGCATACTCATACAACTCTACCGCGTCTTTCTTTCTCTTCGCAAAACGCAGTTGTCACGCGGCTTGGCTTTTGCTTCAGTGGCCGACAAAAGCAGCTCTCCTCGATTGCCGCTCGCCTCGGCTATCTCTCCCTCCTTGTCTTCTTCTCTTCAGCCTTCTCCTTAATCACACTCGTCAATTTTCTTCTTCACCATTCTCTTCTATCTCTTCTTCACCACTCTCTTCTGTTTCTTCACAACTCATTTCTTTTACACCTCTCACCTCTAAACCATGGCTTCCTCATCCCGTTCCCTCACTCTGTTCCCGGACCTGAACGATCCCATAAGCTCTGCTTGGCCGAGTGCCCCTACTCCTACTCTTTCTGTCATTCCTTTTCCTAACCTTCCTATGATGTCGATTGAGCAAATCATGACAGCTTAATCTGACATAGAAGCCAATCATTTCACACTGACGTCCTGTATGGAGACGGTGACGGCAGTCACAAAATTGGCTCACCGATTGCAGAACATGACGAGTGAGCTCCATCAGGTCAACGCCCAACTCTCTCTGCTCCAGCGCATGTACAAGGATGCGCTAGCAGAAATAGGCACACTGAAGGTCGAAAATAAAGAGCTTAAACAAAAGATCACCTCCATGGCTCGATTTGGAGCAATGTCGTTCTTGGCCTTTGATAGTCAACGGGGAGTTGTTGCTCTCGACGAAAGCACAGGGGCAGGGGCATCAAGGGTCGCCCAAGGTGATAAAAAGAAGAAGAAAACGATGGAAGAGGCGAGTAAGTAAGATCGACGTATGGCCAAAAAAAATAAAGGTTTTTTTTTTATGTTTATTTTGATCAGCGTGTGGCCGTAAAAAAAATGATGGGTGTTTTTTTTTTTTTTTTGGGTTTTTTATGTAAATATTTGTATTTTGATTTGTTGTTGTGTTTATGTTTAAGTACTTAAAAATGAAATTAAAAAGAAGAGAAAAAAAAAATTAAGCCCAAACAAAAAATAATAATGAGAGACCAAATGGTTAATGAGTATATAAGAAGCATTTGAACATGATCTAATTCTCAATTTCTTAGCAAGAGCATACCAATCTCAAGACTATAATAGACATAACAGTGCATAGATCAAACAAGGTTGCCAAACAAGAGCATAAATATGGAGCTAAAGTTCAAGTCACTATTCCTTGAGGAAAACAATCTTCCGCTTACATTATCAATAACTAATCAGCTCAAAGGTCATATTGTAAGAATTGAGATACCAAAATAATCAGAGATACTAAAAACAATCAAGTTTTTTTTTCTCCCCTGATGACATTTTCAACAAAATCAAGCATAAGGAGGGAGTATGGTACAGCATATAGGATGAAAGAATTAAGTCTCATTATAGCACAAATAAGCATCCATATCAAGGTAGCTCTATGATACCAAACAAATGATAGCACATAATGATCATACAATTGAAGCTCATATCATTTGACAATAATGGGCAAAAAAAATAGTAACATGTGAAGGTGCACGCCCATAAGTTTGATATCAAAAACAGAATAGAAACTGAGGGGATTTTAAAAAATAATCAAGTTTAAATTCTTTCCCTTGTTTCATTTGGCAAAATCAAGAGGAGATATGATAAATGAAAGCTCATAACTGAAATGTTCTTGTCAATAATATCAAATAGCATGCCAAAATGATACCAACATGCAATCTACCAAGGATACTAATATGCAATCTAGAAGATTTAACAATTATAGCTCAAACATTATGTAGAATACAAAATATTGCTCATAATAGGTTAAACTCAATATAATCTCAAAGAACTAATGTAATTCCAAAAAAAATGAAGCATGTTCAAGGTATAACAATCCATATGCCAAGAAAAATCATGAATTTCAATATGTACCACACATTTAAGCATAGGCATGATTTTTAGGTAAGAGCATCATCAAAGAGTATACATTGCAAATCATATGAAGCATAATCAATCTTTTTCATATCAAAGTAATAACAGTATTAGCTCAAGAGATAAAAGATAGAATTTTTACCTCAAAAGCTTAAGAGAGTATATGAGGCATACCTTAGGTTCAAGAGATGGAAGCTTTTCAATCTTTAATTTTTTTTCATGAGGAGTTCATCTCAAAAGGGTTTAACAAGTATGTTAGCAAAATGATTTCTTCCCCTAAGTTAGTGCAACCCTTTTCTATTTTGTGTAAATATAGCATTCATAGAACAATCACTATTACTCAATAAAAATACAACACAAATCACTTCTTATCACAAACTAAAAAGGTAAAAAAAAATTCAATGATCAAACAAGAGTTTGGAATGCTATTTTTCAGAATTTTCAAGTTATAACGCATAGCATAATATGCATAAGAAAATAGTTTTATGCTCTTTGTTTTATTAAGAAATGATGCAACAATCTATTATCATGAGGCATTTTCATTAATTCAATCCACATGCTCAAGTCTGATAAAACATTTTACTCAATATGGAACACAACATGAATGTTATAAACAATTAATTCAACAATTTATCAATCAAAAGCATTTCATGAGATGTATGCTAATATAATCCATATTCAAAAGATATTCAATAGGATAGATGCAATGTCTCTACAAACGTATGATACTTCTTTTCATTTAGACATTGTTGATGGATCATAATTAAGGAATTTCACAACTCATTCAAATATTCCAATGTAAAGCATATAAGCATGAAATTTTCATATTGAGCATATTCTTGAGATCACAAATGCAAAATTCAAAATATAGATAGTATACATCTCAAAAACATGCTATGACATTAAAATTGATTCTACAAAGATATGACTCAAAAAAGAATTAACATATTAGTATGAAGTCATATATAAGATGTGAAAAGTATGCTCACAAAGAAATTTATCACTTCATATCTCTTTTTCATAGCAATGGATGACATGATATAAAATGTTAATGAATACATGAATCATTCATATTCTAATAGGCACTCATCAAAATAATATAATTCTCATTTTTGAGTTCAATGCATGTTTGAAAGAAACTAGCAGAACATGACTTAGCAAACTTAGTACAATTAGGTTACATGGAAGCAATAATTAGACACAACCAATTGTACACAAATCACATCTTAAAGAATATAGAACTTTAAGCTTAAATGTGTGTTAGGAGTTATACCTTCATTTACCTCTTTGGAATCTTCACCTATACATTACCTCTATTGTTCATCTTGGTGATTTTGATTTCATCATTCTTCTTCTTGTAGGAGCTGATTTTGCTCTTTAGATTGAACACTCTTGTTGTGCATTTCCTCTCGAAGTCCTTGGTGTTCTTTGAGATTCCACCTACAAAATATCTTGATTTCTTTCTTTGTACCCATACTTTCTTGGGTCCATGGGGATTAGTCTCAAGAGCATTTAATCTCATAAAAGGTTTAGGGGGATCAAAACCAATGCCTACTACACATCTTTTATTTCCAAGAAGCTTGTTGAGGTTTTCTTTTCCTTTTACAAAATTTTCAAGAGTTTTGTTTAAATCCTCAACATTGTTTTTCAAAATGTTTTTCTCATTGGCAATAGACGTAAAGTCATTTTTGAAAGTAGCATTTTCCATTTTTAAAACACCCACATCATTTGAAAGAGAAGTAACTAATTTCTTTAATTTAGAAATCTTAACACAAACGTTTCTAAATATGTCATGTAATTCATTGAAAGCACTTTCAAGTTCTACATAATTAGAAATTAACTCATCTTGAGTGAATTCTTCTTCTCCAAGAGCCATGAGACACAGCTTGGCTACTCCATCATTTTCTCCCCAAATAGCTTCCTTTTTGTTGCCATCCATCATTGAAAGTGCATGAGCCATGAGTGAGCCTAGGAGTTCTTCAATGCCTAATTTTGGTAGGTCTTTTGCTTCTTGAATAGCTGTAACCTTAGCTTCCCATTCATTTGGCAAAGACCTAAGTATTTTTCTTACAAGCTCATCATTAGTATAAGATTTACCAAGAGATTTTAGAGCATTAATAATATTGGTAAATTTATAAAACATCTCAAAAATATATTCAAAAGATTCCATAGTAAAGAGTTCATAATCATGAATAAGCATGTAAATCCGAGACTCTTTTATTTGGCTAGTTATTTCATAGGTGATTTCAAGTTTATCCCAAATCTCTTTAGCAGTAATACACCCAAAAATTCTATTGTACTCATTTGCATCTAGTCCACACACAAGAATAAGCTTGGCTTTAGCATTAGCTTAAAGGAGTTTATAATCGTGCTCATCAAATTCATCCTCAAGTTTAGGCACACTGATATGGTCTACTACCTTGGTAGGGATTTTAGGACCTTTAGTGATAATGAGCCACAAAGCATAATTGGTAGCTTAAAGATACAAAGTCATTTTTTCTTTTCAATGAATGTAATTACTACCATCAAAGAGAGGTGGCCTATTGCTAGCTTGTCCTACAGCAGAGTAAGTAGAATACATGGTTGCTATGGATTAAAAACTCGAGATTGTTAAATCTAAACAAGAGCCCCAGGCTCTTATACCGATTATTACCCAAAAAGCAACCTAAGAAGGGGGTGAATTAGGTTTCTACAAATTAAAATTAATAATACCCCAATAAAATTAACTACTAGTATAACAAATTATTAAGAAGCACAATGATGAACTTAGCAGTAAATGATCAAGCAAAATAACAATGAAGTATAACTAACATACAGGGTAAATTAAATTATTAGCACGTGAATATTAGATAGATATAGCAGCAGTAGGAAATTAAAGAGATTAGGGAAGAGGAGGCAAACAGATTTATAGTGATTCGGCTTCAACCAATTCTACATCCACTCTTCAAGCTTCACTTGAGATTTTCCACTATCTTCTACCTTCACAGGGTGCTAGCAACCTTTTCACAGATAGAGCAATCCTCCACAGATTTTACATAGACTTTCTAAGTCCAGAACACTGAGTGTACTACACTCTTACAAGGTTAAAAAGAAAGTGTTTTTGCTTTCACAGAAAACTACAATAATTATCTCTCAAAGATAGATATAAAAATGAAGCTCTGGTTTTTCTGTAAACCTCACACAGGAAAGATGAGCTTAATGCTATAAGGCTCAGTGTATAATTTCTGAGAGAGGATGTAAACAAAAATTAAAGAACACTTATAGCGATCCCGGGTTTACCCTTGTTGTACAGTGATCCGGGCATGTGTCCGTGGATGTTGGTAGTTGTTTATTATCTTGTTTGCATCCTCTTTACTTTGTATATTGAGTTATAGGATGTGTTGGACAGGTTTGTTACAGGTTGGTTGTGTTTGGGAGCCTAGTGTTGCTGCCCAGATTTTTGGACCTTCGCTCGAGCGAGGAGATGGTCGCTTGAGCGAGAGTTGAGTTTGTGTCTGGTGGGTCGAGCCAGAGTGGCTTCGCTCGAGCGAGCGCTTGCACCTGGTTCTGGACCTGAGAGTTGTGTTTCTTGGCTCGAGCGGTCTGGTTTGCTCTTCGCTCGAGCGAGAGGTCTGTCGCTCGAGCGTGCTTCTGGTTGCAGACCTGAGGGTTCGAGTTGTTGGCTCGAGCGAGCGTTCTTTCGCTCGAGCGCACTTTTGAGTTTTTGGCTCGAGCAAGAGCTTCTTGGCTCGAGCGAGAGTTTTCTGTGTCTGGTCGCTCGAGCGACCAAGTCTTCGCTCGAGCGAGCGCGTTTTATATCAGCAGACAGTAGCGATTTTGAACATCACTTTTTCACCTTTTCTTTTTATCAAACCCTAGATCCGAGACCCTCTCTCTCTACACTTTTACTCTCTCTAAGAATTGATCTCCCTAGAGTGTGAATCTAACCTAGGGCCTTTGTTAAAAAGATAGAGGGCATTGAGAGCTTTGTTTTAATCTGAAAAAGTTTGGATTTGGAGCACGTTGGTCTTCGAGTCTTCATCTCCTTTTTGGCTCAAACTTCGAGGTAGGGATATCCTGCTCCTCTCTATGGATTTTGTCTTTAAATTTTAGTATTTTGAGATGTTGGGGTTGGTTTGGTAATTTGGTAAAAGTTTGGGGCTTTTGTGCAATTTTACAAAAGTTGGGGTTTTATTCATAATAAACCTAGATGCATGTTTGGAATACAGAAATGGCATAAATGTTAAATCATTGATGAAAATGGGACCTAAGGGTTGAAATGTTAATTATGGGAATTGACCTAATTACATTGTTTAATTAATTGGGATAATTAATTGTGAGAAATGAGGAAATGAAATGTTGATTGAATATCCATTTGTGCATTTATTTTCTGTTTAGAAATAACTGCTTTGGGCTATCGGTGGAGGATAGTCGTGATTGTTGTAGACAATGCATGATGATTAGGCAAACTGAAACTAATCAATGAAGTGTGTCATGGAACTTGACGGTTGATGGAATACATTAACTATATGTATTGAGTGATTGTATATAGAACCATTGTGTTTGTATACGTTATGTGTAGAGGAGGAGATGGGGGATGTACTCCGCGGTTTAGGGGAAGATAGGGGATGTACCTCTAAACCGGATAGTGTTGGGAGAAGATAGGGGATGAACTCCGTAGATACAGCTCATATGCTTGTCTAGAGAAGTGAAGATAGAGCTCATATGCTTATCTTTGTGAAATGTGGATATAGCTTATATGCTTATCTGTGGATATTGTGGTTATACATATCTGTGTGGAATGTGGATATAGCTTATATGCTTATCTGTGAATGTGGATATTGTTTTTATACATATCTGTTGAGATAATGATAGAGCTCTCATGCTTATCTGTTGAAAAGGGAAAAAATGAAAGGTAACTTGGACTCGTAAGTCGTATGACATAAATATGTGATTTATGTGAATGTATCAGTGTTGACCATCTATCAATTGCTAATATTTTAGTCATTGTTCATGGTTGGTTTAGTGTATTTCTACTGGGCTGTGGCTCACCCTATATGGGAATATCATTTTCAGGTACAGGAAGCATGCCACCTCCAAGGACATAGCTTGGGAGGCTAGGGGCGGACATACTAATGTCGTTATCTTTTTGATGTATTACATGTAATTTCAAGCCAAGGGCTTTATGTGTAAACGAGTTAGAACTCTTTTGTTGTAACCAAGTGTTAACTTGGAAAGCTGTAAGCCTGTAACGCATTTTGCTTTTGTTGTTAACATGTAATACTTTTTGTAATGAAACTCTGAGATATGAAAGAATGTGGAACTTTTGAATATCAATACATGTTTTATTTGTTGGATTTAATGTTATTATTTTGAGGGCGTTACAACACTTCTCAGAGAATTTTTCAAAGAATAGATGTGAGTGATTATAGATCGAAGAATATTTTCTGATTTTTTTTTTTTGTAACTTGTTTACATTAAAGGCTTTGGTATATATAATGAAATTTATAGCCGTTTATAGCCATTGTATTCATTTGAGTTTATAGCCGTTGTAGTCATTTGAATTTATAGCCGTTGTATTCATTTGAATTTATAGCCGTTTATAGCCGTTGTACTCCATCATTACTAATTTGAATATCTTCCACTCCATCATTACAAACTTGAATATCTTCCACTTGAACCTTTTGAACTTTTTGAACTGCTACTGTGCTAGGCTATTTAAACCTCTGTTTTGGCCTGTTTGAACTTCTGATTTAATCAAATATTAAATACATTCTAACAACATTTAGGATAAAGGTTTAGGTGAGAAATAATTGGACAAAATAAATTTTAATTCTATTTTTCTCTTTCAAATAAATTAAAACATAAAATCATCAAAATAAATATTGATTCTATTTTTCTCTTTCAAATAAATCATCAAAATAAATTTTGATTCTATTTTTCTCTTCCAAATAAATTAAAAACATAATTAAATAAATCATCAAAATAAATAAGTCTAACAAAGACCCTATCAACCCGGTCTCCCAGAAAATAAAAACAATCACCACTTGAGGTGCACACTGTGACCCTCCGATGAAAACAATCAATCACAGCCCGATACGAAACCAACCAATCCATGCCTAGAATAACATCAAAACTGGACATGTCTAGCAACACAAAACCAAACGGGAGTCTACGCCCGGCAACCTCTATGTCACAACCATGACAACCCCAATCTAGGTCAACTGTACCCCCAACTAGAGACTCTACTCTGAGCGGAGATGCTGACTGTGTTACCTCTAGCCCCAATGCAGATGCGAATGCAACAGATATGAATGAATGAGACGCACCTGTATCTATCAACACGCTGGCCAAAGAATTACACACAATAAAAATACCTCTCACTACCGAGGATCCTGGCAACTGCTCTGGCGCGGTAACTGCGTACATACGCCCCTGTGGCCTCTGCTCAACCTGCTCATCCCTCAGAGCATAGGCCTGCTGTACTGACTGAGCCGAAGCGGCTCTCTGATGAACTCGTGAAGTCTGAGCTGAGTGAGCCTGCTGATGGCTTTGAGTCTACCTCGACCCCAATGCGCCAGATGCGCCTCCCAACTGCGGGCAAGCTCTCTTCATGTGCCCTGACTGACCGCACTGAAAGCAAGTAGGCCCCTGACCTCTACTCTGAGACTGACTCTGAGATCGGTTAGGTGGTGGTGGTGGCAACATCTGATGTCCTCCTCCCTTTTGTGGACAAGCAAAGGCCTTGTGACCCGGTTGGCCACACTTAAAGCAAGAAAACCCACTCGATGCACTCTTTCCCGGGCACGCACTAGACAAGGGAAAAGTAGATCTAGACTGTTGCGGCTGAGATTGGGATGAAAAAGTGTTTCTGCTCTTCTTGTTGGGCCTAAAGTCCCCCTGTGGCCCTTGGCCTCTAGACCTCCAATTCCGAAGTCTCTCCTCTTCGGCCTCCATAATAATTTCCACATGTGCAGCTGCCTCCACAAGGTGATCATAATTTCGGATCATGTTCCCGGCGACCTTGAACAAAATCTTCGTCCTCAACCTCTGCTCGAACTCAATGCAACGGCGTTCCTCCGTCGCTACTAATTCCGGTACAAACTAGGACAAACTAGAAAAGGCCGCTTCGAACTCGGCCACTGACATGTTAAGTTGTTTAAGGTCCTTGAATTCCTGCCTCAACCTCTCCCTAGTCGTAGGAGGTAGATACTTGTCTTGGAAAGCCACCACGAACGCCTCCCAAGTCGGCTCTATTTGGCTTTTGGCATATTTCCACCATTGGCCCGCGTCCCCTTTGAGGTAGTAACTCGCAAGAGTCACCCTCAATTCACTATCTTCTATATGGAGCATTTCAAAAGTCTTCATGGTTTGTTCTAACCATTCATCCGCCTTCTTTGGCTCGGGACCGCCATGGAATTCATTCGGCTTGGCCCACAAGAACTTCCTCGTGAGGAAGCTCGCCCTTGTCTCAGCAACATTCTCTCTAGCTTGGGTCTCCGCCCTAAGTATGTTCATGGACTCCCTCAATGCCCCCGCCATCTCCCGGGCTAGAGCCCCCATTGCGGCTTGGCCGACTTGTCCCGGCACCTTCGCTTGCCCCACTTGTTCGGCCATGTCAGCTTGGCCTAGACCCTCTTCTTGTACTGGGACCTCGTGGACCAGTATCTTATGTACACCCCGGCAACCTCGACCTCGCCTTCCGCCCCTACCACCTCGTGTTCGAATCCTTCCTAACATCCTAATTGAGAATCAAAGTAAACAATTTAGCACATCATCCCAAATGTGCTCGTAACTTGCCTCACACGTTAAACTATAACAATTATATACATTCTAACACACAAACAATTCAATTCACTCCACATAAGCACATAGTCACGTAAACACATACGAATTATCCTTCTGTGATGAGATTCGTCCAATGAGAAACCAATAATTTTTAGTCAAAGGAGTATTGATCAAGTACTCTTCTAATAAGACCTCAAAGAATCTAATAGGCGCAAATAATATCCCAAAAGTCTAATCCCATACTCATATAGTCACATAAGCATGCTATCACACAATCACAAATAAGCAAAATATCTCCTACTCATGCAAAATGAACCCATTGCGGTATGACAACCACTTCCCGCGAGCCCCAAGTATTCAAACCCGGTAGCTCTGATACCAAGTTGTAACGCCTCGAAAATAATTCAACATGAACTCTCCAAGTTGATAAACATTCACTGCACTATGACAATAATCCTTCCATCTTCACATATATCATAAATGGGTTTAATACAAAAGTTCCACATGCGATATACATTCACAACGTAAAAGAATACATGAATCTATAGCATGTGAAGTATCAAATCTCAAAACAATAAAACGCCCTTAAGGACTTACATCTTCTAAGGCAATAGTCCGGTTACACAAAATGGTCTCTCGGACCCAAACACATTAGCCCTTGGCTTACAAAAAAAAAAATCACAACAAAAATAAGAGCTATGTACTCTACAATTATCCGCGCCCTCAACTTAGCGGGATCACCATGTCCTTACCTGCACCAAAGTCCCATAGGGGTGAGCATAAAGCCTAGTAGAGAATTCTAACAAAGTATATATAGTTATGTGATTCTCAATGAAATGCAAATGTGATGCCATGCAATGTCATTATAAGGAAGAACTTCATTTCAATGCTCAACTTGAAAATCATCATGTTATCAATAGTATGTTTCGCAATGTCGTGAATTTCAAACTTCCAATTCTTTTAATCAATAGAGGCAGTAAATACGATAATGGTAATCCTTAGGCTGGTGTCTGCAAGTAGGTTCAACAAGCACTACCAAACTGTCATTTTTACCGGTATTAACCAGAAAACTCGACACCTATCTGTGCGGTTTTTTGGTCTTTCACCAAGGACACTCAGGCCAACTTATCAAGTTCAACTACACCCCCTATCCGGACTTACCAGGTATTTACCCCATGCCACATTTCCATAGTTCTTATTACAATATCATTTTCTTTCAAGAAATAAATATCTTCGATCAAAATTTACAATGCAAAATAATAACTGAAAGAATATGGAATGCAATGATTTTCCATATTTCATAACATTTCTCCAATTTCAAATGTCTTAACAACAATAACAAAGCAACTACCTTTCTTATTTCTCAACCTCAACATTATTTCACAAAAAATAACCATGTGTCTTCAACACACAACAACAATTTCCCATGATGCACAATTTTAATCAATTTAGCCTCATCAAGGTCATATGAGATGTTTTCAAACATAAATCTCCCAAGGTTATAATTTTTCACAATTCATAGTGCACAATGATTTACCATCCCTCAACTATACATACTCAATTATTTAGTTACAATGCTAAAATAATTCTCATGGCTCATATATCAAGAAGGTTTGCTATTTAATAAAAACACATAATAAAAATAAAATTTGCACTTCCTCATTTATCCTCTTGACACAAGATCATAAAGAATTTCATAAGCATTATTCTTGTCTTCCCAAAATCCCCAATTTCTAGGGTTTTCATCAAAAAAACCCAACATCCTCCCATTTCATGGTGAAACCCAAATCAAAATCACATTTTCTTGAGTTTGTAGAAAGAACATTCTCATGGATAGGAAGAAGATTAAGATCAAAACAAATTTCTTCAAAACTTTCTCTTTATTTGGGGCAAAAATCAAAATCAACACAAATTTTACAAGAAAGCTTTTAAATCATCATATATATAGCACAACATGTATATATAATTCAAGAAATCCCTACCTCAAGGTGTTGATGATGAAGAGAAAATGAAACCCTAGCTTCAAAGATGAGAGGATTTTGGATTTCCACCACACCAAGTGAAACCCTAGTTCATGATCTTCAAAATTAGAGGGAGATGATGATGATCTTGACTCAAGATTTGCAAGAATCAAAGAGTTTTAATGTTTGAGGAAGTTTTCTAGGGAGAAGGGGGAGAAAAATAGGGTTTAAAATGAGAGAGAGATGTGTAAAATGAGTGATACATTCGGACCAGAAAGATAAAAAAAAAAAAAACAGAGTTTCGGACTGCCCAAGCTGCCGCACGTGCGGCGCCCCTCCCCGCACGTGCGGAGCGCCCCTTCCCGCACGTGTGGCCTTCATCTCCGCACGTGCGGGGCTCCTCTCCCACACCTCTCTCTGCTCGTGCATTTTAGATAGAATACAGCTCAAGCTTCCCCTGAATTCCGCACGTGAGGCCTCATTCCCCTTACGTGCGGCCCAAGGCCACCGTACGAGCGGCCCTTGCCCAGCAGCCCAGAAAAATTTGTTCCGATCTCCGGGCACTCCGGACTCGACCTCACGCTCTCCGAGACTAACGAAAATCGACACTGAGCCAAACAAGAGAAAGAACTCTAATCTAGAGAACCATTTTCCGGACGTTTCAAGTCAAACGAAGATAAAAGGAGAGTGAAGGAAGAAAGAAAATAAAGGAAACAAGGACCCGATCATTACAAGTTTTTTATTATTATGTTTTATATAACAATTAGGGAAAAGAGTGAGAAGATCTGAATGGTGAGAAGGGAGGTGCCACATATTTATTTATTTATTCCAAAATTTTAAGAATTTAAGAATAAACATTTAGAGGTGTTTGACATAATAATTACATTTGCTTATATATAGAGTATAGATATAGATAGATAGATAGATAGATAGATATATTAAAGATTCAAAATCGTCACTCTCATTGTATTTTACAAGGTGTCATTTGTTAATATTGTCAATTTTTGGTAGTGTTTACAAAAAAACACTAAAGAAATTTTTTTTTTTTTTGAATGCAAATAAAAACATAAAACTTTTTTGGTGTACAAAAATATTTTGAAAAAAAATGAAAACAAAAATAGATAAATATGTTTGATGAGTTGTTGGAAGTGGTGGCCGATGGTTAAAGGTGGACTGATGTGGTAATTGACCACGGGCAGTCGGGAGTAGCTAGAGATGGCTACCTAAAGGTGGCCAAAGGTCACGATAGTGACCAGTCGGTCAACAAAGAGTCACTAGAAGGTGGCTGGAGCTCACAAGCCAGTGGGTAGTGGCCCAAGGTGGAGAGGAGAGAGGAGAGAGATAAACTTATTTTGAAAATAAGTGAAAAGACTTTATTTTGTTTTCAACAATATAGAAAAATTTTAGAATCAATATTATTTTTATTTGAAAACAAAAACAATATACCAAACAAGTGTTCCATTCCCATTTCCAAAAATAAAAAAATAAAAATAGAAATAGACAACAAGAAATAGAAGTGTTAGGGGTCGTTTGTTACTTCTTGTCATTTGGTTGTTTGCTAATGAAGTTGCTCTTTGCATCTCTTCAGCCACATGGTTAAAATTTCTACTACTCTAAACTTGAAATTGTTTATTTGCATCAGTTTGGTTTCCCCAAATCTACTAGTTTTTAAGTTTTATAATTTTAGTTTATTATTATTATTTATTTTTTTCTGATCTACTCTACTTTCCAATGTTGCTGTTCAGGTTTCTAGCTTGCTAAGAGTATATGTGAAGAAGTAAACATGGTGAATGTGTTTAGCTTTGTAATTTCATATACTTGTAACCAGAAACTTTAATTGGCTTGCGGATAAATATGCAGACAGTTTAGCCAGAACATCCAGTGTTCTATAAAATAGTTAAAAAGTATGTATTTGTTGTTATTGACTTTATTTCAATAGCATATTTAATTGTTTTGTCTTTGTTGTCTATGCTTTATCTACTTCAACCTTGATAAGAGCATAACTGCATGTCATCCACTTTACTTCTGCATGTCAATTGTCAATATATTACAAATTTTTTTTTTTTTTAAAGTCAAATTCAGAGAAGATTTTTAATTGTTTTGTGGGCTTTTGAAGGTTTTTAATTTATCTACTCAGCATTGGTGAACAAGGTAGGCATGGGAGGCTCGGGAAGGTACAGAATTTTGCGATTGCTCTTTGGTTTGATTGCTAAAATTATTTTTTGTAATCTTCTTTGCTCTTATGCTACGAGGTAGTGGGTTTGATGTCTGAGTTTTTGCTTGTGTTTTTGGTCACTGCTAAGGGTGGAGGTGATTTTGAATGGGCAGCAAAAGAATCTGAAGGTGCATATGGTCCTAATGACGATGGAGACAGATTGGTAACTGGAACGATCTCTTGGAATTAGGGAAAATTTTTGAACTTCCATGGTGCTTGGGGTATGGTGATTTTAAACCTATGTGAGATTAAAAATGAAACTGTTAATTATTTCACAAATGATGTTTTCATAGAAGATTCATGGATTAGATCTCTCTTAAAGGAGATTCCAGGAATATCTCAAGGACTAGAAGTGTTGTCAAACTGGAGAGGTTCCTTTTGAAGAGAACCAAATTCAGTATGAAATTTCTCGGTGTGATGGTTTCAATTTTAAATTTGTGAAAAAGTTTTGGCCATCGATTAAGGATGATGTTAGTTTCATGAGTGAGTTTCATTCAATTGGGAAGTTGGTTAGGCGTTTAAGCTCTTTATTTCTGACCTTGATTCCAAAAGTGGAATGCCCATTATCTTCGAATGAGTTAAAGCCAATTAGTCTTGTGGGCTCTGTCTATATGATTTTGTCGAAGACCCTAGCTAACAGAATGAAGAACGTGATGTCTAAAATCATTGACGATGGAAAGCAAACTGCATTTATTCAAGGGAGGCAAATATTGGATTGAGTGCTTATAGCAAATGAAATGATTGATGAAGAGAACCAAAAAGAGAGGCGTGATATTTAAGATTGACTCTCAATAAAACAATGACAACATCAATTGGGTGTATTTCACATGCTTAAACGCTTAATAAAGTATTTCAACAATTCAATCTAATCGAATGGGTTGATATTAGATCTAATGGTTTGAATATCACCCATCTGCAGTTGTGCAGATGATACAATCATTTATTGTAAAGCAGATACAGAGGAATTGTTGAATGTGAAAAGAGCTTTGAGTTGTTATCTGAGCTAAATGTTAACTTCTATAAAAGTATGATTTCGGGGTGAATGTGGCGAATGAGTGCAACTTCTAAAAAGCTAAAATGTAGAGTGGGGAAGTTGCCTGTAAAGTAGCTAGCTCTCTACCTTTTGGTGCTTATGCAAGTAGTGTACAGACTTGGGAGCATGTTTTGGATAGATTCAAAAAGAAATTGTCAAATTGGAAAAGGAAATGTGTATCCACATCGCTGGTAGTTTAGTCTGGTTAAAGCCATTCTCAAACCTACCAGTTTGCTATTTATCCATCTTAAAAGCTGGCAAGGATCTCAAAGAGAAAGTATGTGTAGATAGGAGTTTTGGGGCCAGAGGAATCAGAACAAAAAATGTTGCCTATCAAAATGGTGGGAGGAGACTTGGGAAAGAAAAGAAAGCCTTATTACCAAGAGATTAAAATTTATGAGAAGCACATCGGGGATACGAAGTTACGGTTTCCATAGAATATGAGCAAGGGTCAGACTTATGGGGTATGGAGGGACATATTAGTAATTGCCCTGGATAACAGCAAGATTAGTAATACTCTTAAAAGAGTACTAAGCTCCTGAAAGTAGGAGATTGATTGGATTGGAAGTTCTACACTGATATTTGGGCTGGTGACAAATCATTAAAAGCATATTTTCTCCAGATTATTTGTCACTTTCAATGCAAAACAATTTGCTTTGTATAGGAGGAGTGTTTATTCATGACTCCAAAAGTAAGAGGTGGAAATGGAGAAGCGCGAAGGGCGGCAACGACGCAAGGTGGAATGCCATAGATCTAGGTACCTCCATGTTGATTAGTTCTAACAAGCTCAGAATGCGACACCACACGGCGTAATAGAGGAAGGTTCGCGACTGGAGGAGTGGGATGGCAATTTTCCCCTGCCTCGCCCTGCATTGCATCTCCCATCCAGTCCCAAATGGGTTTTCCCTGCCACCGGCGGATTTTCCACTACCCTGACCTACCCATATTATATTTATTAAATATAATAAGACTAAAACACTAAAATATTACACTTCACATTCATTTTAACATCTTTATTTTTTCATTTTACATTTTTAACTCTCATCATTTACAAAAAAAATAAAAAATAAAAAAATTATTCATATTATACCAACATCATCTCTCATTTTTATTAATATCGTCAATTTTAAAGTTACAAAATTAAGTCACCCCCACCCTAGCCACCAACCACCTTCCCGAATTTTTTGCACCCCTAATATGATACAAGGTTGGGGTGAGGCACTATAAGCCCACTATGTTTCCATCCCTATGCAACACGATAATGGCAACGACTAAATTCATGACAGTGAGGAGGTGTGACATGACAATTCATGACAGAGAATGGATTTATCGTCTTCCACAAGCTAAGGTTCCAAGAAGGGCTATACTAGAAGAGGAAGGAAAGGGAGAGGAGACAGTGAGTGACGATAGTGGTCATTGATGGCGATGAACAACAAGGTGGCACAACAACTTGGCAACAAAGCTCAATGATAACTCTTCAAGTCTGTAATAATGGATTGATGTTTGCTCTGATTCCCAATTGATGTGGAACCAAGAGGGAGAAAGAAGAGAGAATTTGGAGTGAGAGGAAGAACACAAAGGCCACAATCCAAATCACTAGGCCACATCCTTAACACTCAATTTTATTAATCCAAATCTCAATAATACTATTACTATGTCAAACATCTTTATTTAAATAACCTTAATCAAAGTAGGAAATTAAAACCTCAATAAAATAGGAAACCAAAGACTCCTAATAAACCTATGATTAAAAATAAATAAACATGAATATTAAAAAACATAATAAAATTATAAAATTGTAAATAAAATCTCCATTCCAAAATTGGTGCGCGCATGTTTCACATCACCCCTAAATCAAAATGGAGTGTCACATTGATAGAAAATGTCCTTGTTTTCTTATAGTTCAAGTAAGGATAGAAGTATAATAAAAAAATAAAAATAAGAAGAAAGAGAGAGAGAGAGAGAGAGAGAGAGAGAGAGAGAGAGAGAGAGAGAGAGAGAGAGAGAAGGAGAGGGGAAGGGGGGTGCAGAAGTCTTCTTTCATATATAAATGAATTTTTTGTGGTTCAAAACAGTTGGTGTGCGATTCCATATAGAATTAAGTTGACATGCCCATAACCAAATACATAGAGCCAAACATCTTAAGTTACAATGCAGGAATGCAGTTGAAGTTTAGCAGCTTGCTAACATTTAATAACTTCCCTAAGATACAAGAGAAGATAAAAGGGGCCCTGGTAGTTTTTTTTTTTTAATGTTATTTTATTCTACATTTTTTCTTTTCTTTTTTTTTTTTTTTTGAAGGGGGGGTGGGTGGGGAAGGAACTCAAGAAGTCATAAACATTCCAGTTCACAGCAAGAAACTCAAGAAGACAAAAGCATTCCTTCAATCAATACCAAACAAGCCTTCCCTATTCACATCATAAATCATCCAACACGATGATTTAAAGGTAATGTCCCCAAGTGGGCTTTTATAAGTTGGTTAATTTGTTTACAAAGATTAGCAACTAAGGACAGATTATTGAAATGGGTTATGCAACTGGACCCTATTTGCAGTCTGCCTATGAATGAAGTGGAGACTCATGAGCAACTTTTCTTGTCTTGTGCCTTTACTAAGAGTATTTGGGCAAAGATGCTTAGGTTGAACCACATTGATAGAGATCCTATTGGTTGGTCTGGTGAGCTGCATCATTTTCAAGCTTTCTTTGGCTTGCAATCTCTATCAAGTATGGAAGGAAAGGAATGGGAGAACTTTTTCTCAACTTTGTAGACATCAGGAAGTGATAGTGGCTGAGATGGTTAAGGAAATTAGAGCCAGGGCATGTTCTATTAGAAATGTTAAGAATTCTCCGCAAAATTGGCAAGTCTATGAATTGGGGGCTACCTTGTTCTCTGTTAAGGACCTAAAGGCCAGTTAGTAGTTTTCTATCTTTTGGGTCTTTGTTTTGTTGTTTGTTTTTTATTTTGTAGGAGTTTACCCCACTGTTTAGCCTTGTTTTTGTGTGTTTCCTGTGAAATAAAATTGAAGTTAACAAAATATACATATATCATCCCATAGGACCAGACCAAGGCATAGATTCTCTTTCAGACTCTTATCCAAAAGTTTTCTTATTTTCTGTGAGTATTCCTAGAACATTACGCACCATGAAACTATGTGATGGGTTCTTTACACTTTTATACCGTGAAACTCCAAAACAATATGTCAAAAACTAAGTAATTGAGTATTATCATATAAAAATTTTCCCAAACCAAAATAACACCAAACTCCAATGGGGAGCAGCGGCCATTGTTTTAAGAAACAACAAAAAGACATGAAAGCAAGAAATGTGGTTATAAGCTTAAAGATAGAATATGTACGCATGAAGAGATTTTAGAATAGAACAAACTATTACTTGGAAACCGGGCAACATGTTTTGGAATAAGGTATAAAGGCATCAAGAACTTACGACAAAAATAAAAACAGAAAATTTATGAGCAAACCAAGAGTAAATTAGGACATGTATTTCTGAAATATCATACAATGGCATCAATGACATCTAAAGAATGTACACAAATTTGAGACTCATGAGACACATGTTTTCGAGGGATTGCATAATGAATTTGTATCACTTCCCATGTGTCTACAAAAATTGTCTGAAGCATTCAAAATATGTTTGCTCATAAATTTTCCCTATTTACGAGAGATGTAAAGATATGTTGACACATTGGACAAAGTGATACAAACCCTTTGGATAGAACTTACCCACGAAAACAGGCTTGCAAGGGGGGGTGTCCAAACATACCAATATTCACAAGGCCTCTTGTGTTTTGATGTGGGATCATAACACAAGTTCCTTGAAAAAGACGTTTAAATAAGAAAATGGAATTTGATGCATCAAATTGCACTGGTCACTACAACAAACAAACAAAAGATTGCCCTGTGACATAAAGTCATTGCGCAAATCACTTAAACAGAACAAATATCCAAATGGGTTTGATTATTGATGTCCTATAGTGGTCTTATATGAGTCAATTGACTCATTTCGTAAACAAAGATCATCTCCACATCATTACTCTTTACTCTTCAGAATCCTTTGAATTGTGATCTGGATGTTTGATCAACTTCAAAAATACAGGGCTAATCCAAAAAACAAAACTTTGAAGATGGAAAGGGCATCAATTTAAACCATTAAATTTGCAAATGGCTCTCTTTGAGACAATTCAAGAACACCAAGAAAAGAAAAAAAAAGATCAAAAAGAAAAGGAATAGCCAATCTTTGACCAAAATTACAAGCTTCAAATATTGAATGTTACCTAAATCAAACATACAGCAGAAAATAAATGTATCCAATCCTTGACACATACACACAAATTCACATGCACAATCAAAATACATACAAAACACATGATCATGGAAAAACAGAGAGAAAGAGAGAGGGTACCTCTTTATTCAAAATTATGATGCTGCTCTTCTCACAGCTATTGAAAACCCTAAAGAACAAAATCCACAAAAATATCAAAACGCCAACCACCCAAAAGACGAAACAAAAAAGAAAACAAAAGAAGAAACAACAATTGAAAAAAAAATAATAATAATCTTGAATCACGTATTGATTTTTTCCTTTTAAGTGGAATCACAGATCGATCAAACCTGCGTTTTTAGGGTGAACATGGTCCGGATTGGCTCAGATTGCGATAAAATCATGATCAATTCGCTACGGTTCCTAAAAAATTGGAACTAATCCAATCTGTTTAAATCATAGAATAAATCCAAACCAATCCATTTAAATGCGGATTGAATCGATTTAGGAACACGGATTCACATAATTAAATAAACATATATATATATATATAACATTTTAATTTCATAAAAATATAAACATAGCATCATATTAGTTTTACAATAGTAACATATGTTTTCATAATAGCGACATATTGTTCTAGAATTTAAACAACCATAAGAAAACTGGTTCCATCATAAATATTTACATCAATCATAAGAAAACTAGTTCCATCATAAATATTTAGATCATTACAAATTAAAACTAAAAACCAACAAACAAAAGTAATAAAAGAAGATACTATGAGAGTTTATGTTTGGGTTTAGGTTTTATATGAAATAAGAGAAAATACTATGTGAAAGAGTGTATAATATAAATATAGGCTATTTGTATACGGTTTGGATTGATTCCAATTCAGAACTGTGGGGTTCAATCTGAAACCGATCCGTGCACTACAAATTTTTAATTTTTCAATTTAAAACCGAACCACGGATTCAAAAAATCAATCCAAACCTACCAAATTGGATTGAACTAAATCGGATTACAAATTTTACAAACAGCCCTATGCGTTTTACTGGGTGTTTTTTTAATCTTTGGGGAAAAATTCACTATCAATTTACCCTGACCTATCGATCAAACCCGTCAAACTCACTTCTCCCATTTCAACCATTAACTATTAATTAATTAATTAATTAATTGTTTTTTTTATTTATTTTGGAAAATGCTAATGTCCTCGACATTATTTAATGCTGAAAAATGTATAAAAAATATTTTTAAAATATGTTAAAATATTAAAAAATGTATTAATTTCAATAAAAATACGTTGAATTTAGTGAAAAGTATATTATGTTATTATTTATTTATTTTTTGTTTTTTACTTATGCCCTTGGGCACTTGTTAACAAGACCTTGTTATTTTTGTAAAAAATACTAATTGAGGAAATTGCAAATAAGTAGAACAGTAGAAAAATTATTGCACTATAGACAAAAAAATTTGTAGTGCAACTCTAACACGCAGTGAGAATTTGCACCATTGTGGACGTCGTGCCTTTTTCCTGAAGTATAAGGTGCGTTTCCATCTAATGTTGTGCCAACTTACTTTAACCAACATAAAGTCGCCACTTAATTTTTAGAGCAAATTACATCAAAGGTTCTATAGTTTCCCTTAGGGTAAATTACAAATGCACCCCCGGAAGTTTACTTAAAATACAAATTGCACCTTGTGGTTTGAAAAATTATAAATACCCCTTTGTCAAAAATTTTTATTTATCAGAATTAACTAAAAAAATAAAATTCTTAATTGTTGTAATATATAATAATAAAATTACCTAAATTATTAGTTGAAATAAAATTTTAACACCATTAAAAACTATTAATTAATTTGATGTTTTATTAATAAAAGGAGTTATTTGTTATGAAATTAAAAACCTCACAGGGCACATGACCATCTTTTAAGGACAAAATAGTCTTTCTTTTTATCCTTCCCTCTCTATAATTCATCTTCTTTCTTTCTTCCACCATCACCACCCATAACCACCAACCACCACCTCCAAACATTAACACCCGATGCATAGCCACCAACCACCACCAAAACACCTCTTCCACCACACCACCAGCTCATCAAAGTAACCTTAAACTAGCAAACAATTGCATTGCTCTACCACCCCAAAATTCACCTCCCACCACCCTTGAACCACCGTCAGAGCATCACCACCAGACTTTCTCCACTCTACCATCCTAAATCCAACTTTAAATCCTCCTGTCGAAATCTACCTCTTCAACGAAGTAGACCATTGAATCCACTGCAAGAACTTGTGAATTTTTTTTTATATACACATCATACACACACACATATATATACACATACACAAATAGATACAAATTGAAGTGGATTTTACCTATGTGCTAAATTCTTTTGCTTGTCTCTCTCTCACACACACACACACACACACACACACATATATATATATATATATATATATGTGTGTGTGTTTATTGAACTCGCGGGGTAGAGGATTGATGGGTTTTGTGCAATTATTTTACTTTTGTTTCATATATATTCACACAACGCGCGCGCGCGTGCACACACACATACATGTAAATTGAACTAAATTTGTGGGATGGAATAATGTGTTTTATGCAATTAGATGTAGAAATAGTTTATAAGAGCTTTAACAATTGGATTTTGGTGGTTGATGGCTGGGTCTCGGTGAAGATAACAAGAGAGAAAATTGAATCTCTTCCTCTCTGTTTCAACCGACATCTACATTTATATATATATATATACACACGCACATATACAACTCAATCTTATAACCTCAATTGATTACAAACCAAATTTCTATCTCGTCGACAATGGTCAATGTCAACGTAATGTGTTGGCTTGAAAAGGAGTGGTCTACATAAGGAGGTGGGTAGGGTGATTTTTACAGAGAGGGGTTATGGAATGGTTTACGCAAGGAGGATAGAAAAGGTGATTTGAGCAAGATGAAAATGAATCGATGGATGACAGTTTGATCTAGGAAAGAAATATAGGGGAAATTGTGGTTATCAGTGAAGGAAATGGGAGGAGGAACGTGTACTGGTTGTGTGTTGCCATGTAAAGTGATTAATCTAGTAATATGGAATTGGTAGGAAAGCAAGATAAGTGAGTCAATGTCACGACCCAAACCGACCTTTATAGGTTTAGCATTGTAACAAGCCAGTAATCTTGGGATTACCAAAGGTCTCAGAACAGATTAATACATAATAAGGGGCTGCGGAAGTGGATATATAAAACATACATAGTCCATTGAACTGTGCAAACATACATGAGATAGATAATTTAAAACTTCATATACATATGCGTGACGTCATAATTACAGTAATCTTACGTCACCCACTTATACAGATAAAACAAAAGTAGGACTTAGCCTAGTGCACAGATAAACAGAAACTATTCATATTCAAGAAGAAGAAAATCAAAGTCTTAAACTTGGTCCACAAAACTTGACCACTTGACTCGTTCCGAAACCTCCTCGGGAGGTACAAAGGTTGGCTGACAAAACAAAAGTCTAGGCCATCATCACTAAGCCTAGTTACACGCCTGATCATCTACATACATAAATAATAGAATGAGCTAGAGCCCAATAAATAATAACAAGGTAAAGGGGTTTAATGAATGTTGTCCATAACAAATACAGAAAACAAAATTCCGTAGTTAACAGAAATGGATTCATAAACATACTCGGAATTTAGAGTTTATAGCATAAATAGATTCAGAATCATACTCATAATTAGAATTTACAGTTAAGCATATGTGGTACGTCCATTAGCATTAGCAGAAACAGTTGACCCATAAAGGGATGGCCATTAAGGCATACAGTTGACTCACGTGCACGGAGACGGTACAGTTGGCTCATGAGACGTATAGTTGGCCCATAAATGGGACGTATACAGAAGGATCCATAACAGTTGGCTCATGAGATGTACAGTTGGCCCATAATTAAGACATAACAGAATAGATAATAGATGTCAGCTGAAGCTAATGATGCCACGAGTACATTTCAAAAACATTGGATGGTTATCCATTCATACATAAAATAATATTTCAGAAAACAGATTATCTTATATCATTCAGAAAATACTTATAAATTGAATATAGTTTTAAAAAGTTATTACTCACAATTGGCTCTAAAAGCAAACAGACAGAGTAGACAGATCAAATAGCTTACGACGCGTGACCTACACAACATAACAAATACACATATTGAAACACACACTCAGATAGTACTTAACTTATTCCGTCTCGTTCTTAGTGTGTTTCTAAGTCTTATCCTTATTATTGTGTCTTAATTAGGGCTTAAGAATGCTTAGGATGCAATGAGGATGTCAAAATGTGATTCAAAACACTTAGTCAAATTTGCTGAAAACAGGGTTTTCACTCGAGCACAACTTCTTTCGCTCGAGCGGAGGTTCAAAAATAAGGGTGGTCGCTCAAGTGAAACTTCGGTCGCTCAAGCGGTTTGTAAACTCTCCAAAAGTACTGGTTGCATGATTTTTTCGCTCAACGGTCGCTCGAGCGTAAGATTGAGTAAACAGGGTCCTCGCTCCAGCGCAACTTTTGTCGCTAGAATGATCTGCAAAACTTGTAAACTTCTGGGAGCATGAATTTTACGCTCAAGCAAAAGTAAAAAACAAAGAGTGGTCGCTTGAGCGCAGGTTCTGTCGCTCGAGCGAAAATGAAGAATTCTGGAATTTCCAGATTGCTCTTCAAGCTTCAAAATCCAATTCTCTTGCCCCAAAACATGGTCTTTTGGGCCAAAACTTGAGGAAACACTTGTAGACTTATAATACATCATGAATTAAAGATCATTTTGCAAAATCAAGGCCCAAAAGCAAGTCAATTACTCAAATTAAGCTTGAAACTTTGAAAACATAACATACATGTATTTTCTTGAGTTCAAACTTTCCAAATCTTGGTAGAATGAGAGGTTTAGTACAAAAAGGAGTTGAATTCTCATAACAAGTCCAAAAAATGAACATGCATGTAGGAAAACTTTGAAATCAACTTCCAAAACTTCATGATATGCACATGCATTCATGAATTGGTTCTCAATTCCATCTTTTAGCTCAATTCTCATGTTAATTCACCTATCTCACTTGATTCCATGTATTAACCAACTAAATTACAAAACTAGAAGCTAGAAATTCTTACCTTAGAAGCTTAATTGTGTTCTAGATGTCCAAATGGTTGAGTCACTAAACTCAACACCTTGAATTCTCTACAATTCTTCTTCCTCTCCTTTGGTTTCCAAGCTCTCTCTCTCTCTCTCTCTCTCTCTCTCTCTCTCTCTCTCTCTCTCTCTCTCTCGCTTTTGATGTCCAAATGATGAAGATGATATCACTCTAAGGTGTTACATAAGCCTTATATAGGCTAATTAAAGAACTTAATTAATTTGAGTTAAGGCTAGCTAATTAGAATTAATTATTCTAACTATTTGATTCCGAATCAAAATTCAATTAATCTTATCATAATGTTCTAAAAAATCCAAATAACGCATAAACCAAGTCAATTTCGTGATCGAATGCTGATAAGGCCTTTAATTTGCAAAACAAAACAGAAATACAAATAAATATTCTTACAACAGATAGATATAAACACAAGTAATGCAATACACATGCAATTAATTCAAAATTTCTTCTTAATTACTCATTAGGTACTCTTAATCGTGGATTAGTGGCTAATCACAGTTCAGGGTTGTTACAATCAACTTAATAAGTGACTCAAAGTGAATATATGAACTCAATAGGCTAATATATATTTTCTTTTTTGCCCCTAAAAGATGGTTATGTGTAATGCATGTGAGCATTTTCCATCCAAAAACTTAACTCCCATCCACAATTGTCCTTATTTGACACAAAAACAAAACTTAGAGGGAAAATATATTCAAATTGAAACTTGAGAAAAACTATAAGGACCTTTGGTGTAATTTGCCATAATTTTTATGGGAAATTAAGAAACCTTTAACGATGAAAACTAAGTTAAAGATCTTATTTGTCATAACCAGAGATTACCGGTTTGGGAGCTAAGGTACAAAAGGGGCAAGTCATTAAATGAAAACAACCCCTTTTATCCAATCCGAAGATTGGTCTCTATTAATTCTACATTTTATCATTTTAGCAATTAATTATTCATACAAGTCATTTTAAGCCTAAAACTAAGTGATTTGAATAAAAAATAATATAAAAAAAAACATATCATTTATTTTAAATTAAATGAATAAAGTCATATTTTTCATAAAAAGTGATTTTCAATATTAAAAAAAAAAGGATTTTTAATGATCTATGGCCTTAAACATAAACTAAAATTAACAATATTTAGAAAAATTATTCAAAACAACCAATTTTGCATAGAAAAACATTTAACTTGATTTATTGAAAACATAATACAACCAAGAACACACATATGCTATGAAGAACAAGGAGACTTACACGGATGTCCACTCAAGCGCCATACATGCATTCATAAAATTAAATATGATCCTAACACACAACTAATCATGCAAACAATGATCCTAAACCCGGCTTAAGGCTGCTAGTATGATGATTATTCACAAAAATGCAAATAAAAAATAAAAAGAGTAAATGCTAAAACTATATGATAATCAAAATCGGGTTTAATGTATGATTTCTACATGATTAAATAAGCCTAAACATGCTGCTCTAATGAGAATAATGGAAACATGCAAGGATATGCAAGAAAGCTAATTAAATAGACAAACTACATGGTGAAATGATAAACTAGCATCCTAACTATGATTAACTATTGAAAATAGGTAGAGAATAGGTATGAAATAAATAAAAGATAAAGAGTTTACCTGCTGGTTTGAATAAACCGAAGCCACGCGAAGAAAATGTGTAAGAAAAATCGAGTTCTTTTGCCTGTAAGCCTCCCTTAAGTAAAGGTTTCAGATTATAATCTAAGTTTCAAGCTTTATATTGTTTTTAAGTGTTTGTAGTCACTATAATGGTAGTATTTTCGAAGCTAAGGCAAGGGGAGAAGAGATGAAGGTGGAGGGCTCTCAAAAAAACTCACAAAAACTTCTCAAAAATCTAACCCTTGGAAAAGGAGGAGGGGTTCCTTATATAGGCAGAGGGAAAGCTCAAGGAACACCATAAGGCTTCCTATCTCGTTCTCTTGCCACCTCTCTCCAACATTGCACCAAGATTGTGTTTTCAAAATAGGTTAAACCACGTTTGGAAGTGCGCACGCATAGAGCTTGTGCGCACGCACAACTCATGTGCAGATGCACAATGCATGTGTATACACACCACTTGTCTCTCTACACGTGTCATCCATGCATGCACAAGTGTGGAGTCCCATACCTTTGCTTGCGTATGGCCCAAGTAAGCCCTAATTGCGTCCGATCAATGTTTTTAATACAACTGGCTACTAATTTTGGAAATGTCATCGATCAAAGCACAACTGGGCTTTCCTCTCTCTCTCTCTCTCTCTCTCTCTCTCTCTCTCTCTTGGGGTCAAAAGGTTGGTTTTTAGCTAAAAACGAGTCCAAGGATAAAATGTTCATTTTTGTAAAAAGTTATTTTTTGTCCAAAACAGGTTCATACAGCAACTCTAAACAATCTCAAATATTCTAAAGATGATGTAATCACTGTTTCATCATCGGGAGGTTTACAAGCACCCGAAATCTTAGGATCAGTCAAAATAAGATGTCTACAACTATGCATACAGAAAAATTGCACCACTATGAAAATGCAAATATGAGAGTAAAATTATAAACTGAATGGTGGATTGGTGAATTGGCAAATTGCGGTTTGAGTGGTTTTAGACGGATTGGCAAATTGAATAATATTCTAACAAATTATCAAGTCTTTGCATAATATATAACACTAATTTGCATAATATTTTTCATATATATAACTACTAATTTGTAATAAATCTCACATATTAAATCTCTCTCACACTCATATTTACTTTAATATTTCATTATAGGTTAAAAAATATATATGTATTAACTATAGCAAAGAGGAGCGGTTTCGAAGGCTTATTATAAATTTTAAAGTTTAAACCGCAGATAGTGGATAGAGCAGTGCGGATTGATGCAGATTGGTGCAATTTTAATGGATTGGGCGATATTTTGCACAGCCCTAGTCCCACAAATTTGATATTTCCACATATGAATTAGGGAAAATTAGTGAAACATCCCTATCCAACTTTTGATAGTAAGAGAGATTCAATATGTTTTTTTCTTATAAGTTAAGGTCCTTTGATAATATTATTAGAGAAATTTCAAATTTCTCTATGTTAAAACTTTTTTGTGCCAAAATTTCTCCGTGAAAATGTTAAGGGACCCCAATTACTATGAAAATATTACATGTCATTTATCTTATAAAATCTTAATATTAAGGACCTTAAACTAAAAACCACTATTAATTAGTGCCTGATGGCATTGTTTAATATTTGTGATAAAAGCTATTTTAAAAATTTATGTAAAAGTAAGAGTTTTTTTATTCTGTTTTTTAGAAAAAAATTTGTATTAGTTTAAAAATCATTAAATTATCCTTGTTAGTTTGAGGAAATATTATTTTTCTCGGATAAAGTTACCCTTAGTCTAGCTATATTATTCTATCACCTTCGATTGCTATTGCCACATGTCTGGCCACCGACGATAACTTTTCAATAACCAGCGTCGGTTGTCAGTGATCATTTTTTGGTGACTTTCTGCCAAAGTGAAATTTTACTAACTTGGCACATTGATATTCTCCGACGACTCTCTGGCGAACTAAAATTTCATTATACTAAGTTAATGAAATTTTATGATTCAAAACAGAAGAAAAAAAAAATCAATTAATTGCTAAAAATTACAAAATCAAAAGTCATTTGAATTTTCACATCTTAGAAAAGTCAGTGAAATTTCATTAAGCCAAAACAAATTTCACAAAATTACTAAAACTTCACTGATTAAATATAGTCAAAATACACAAAGTTAGCCAACAAAATAAAGTCTGCAAAACTTCCTTAACCAAAACCAATGAAATTATAGAAGGATAGTAACATTTCACAGGACTTTGGTCAGAGAAATGTTATTGTTTTTTAGTTTAAGTCAGCAAAATCTCACTAGTTATAGTTGTTCCAATGATTTTATGCGGAGAAATTTCGCAGAGATGAGAGATGGTACAGAGAAAGTAAACTGAAAAAACATACAAAATAAATAACAACAATCATATTTTTGTTAACCAATAACATACAAACACTACAAGAAATTGCACTATTGGCGACTAAATTTTTAGTTGCCAAAAGTCAGTTTTTAGTCGCCGAAAAGTTTTCCCGACTAAATATTTTGGTTGCCTGCTTTGTCGCGAGAAGATTGTCGGGGTAAGTATTGGCAACTAAAAAATATTTACTCGCCAAAAGTCCTAAATTGGCGACTAATTTTTTAGTCGCCAAAAGTAAAGGTATTGGTGACAAAAAAAATCTTTAGTCGTTGGTAGGCTAAATTGGTGACTAATCTTTTAGTTGCCAAAAGCTTACAATTTAATTTAACATGACATTTTCAGCTACTAAAATTTTTGTCGCCAAAACTTGAATTATCTAGGGTGACCAAAGTTTTAGTCGCGAATATTGTTTTTTTTGTTCATCTAACTTTTTTTAGCTACTAAATGCTTAGTTGCCAAAAGTCCAATTTGTTGTTTAGCTACTAAATAGTTTAGTCGCCTAAAGTCTACTTTTTCTGTTTAGCTACTAAAGTTGCCTATCATATAATTTTTATGTTTTGGCCAAGTCACCAAAAGTGCTTTTCCTTTTTGTTTGTTTGTTTGTTTGTTTGTTTTGTTTTTTGGTTACTAAATCATTAGTCACCTAAACTCTTTTTTAAATGTCTACTAAATATTTAGTTGCCAAAATATTTGTTTCCATTTAATTCTTTTTAAGCTACTAACTATTTAGTTGCTAAAAATATTTAACTTCATTTTTTGGCTACCAATTGTTTAGTCACAAAAAACATCATTTTATGGTTTTTTTTTTTTTAAATTAATTTGTCCACAACCTGTATGTATCTCACACAACCTATAACCGGTATAAAAAAAAAACAATATGTATATATTATCACTCATTCCACAACACGTATTTCACTTACAACCATCTAACAAAAAAGAATAACTTTTAATGTCAATGTAACGCCCCCAAAATACTTACCTAAGAAGGACACAAAATTACCCACTATCAGGATCTTGATTTCCAAAGCAATCACTTCCATAACATACATGGATATATAGATAATACTGTTTCATCCATTACATCATCACTACATCTCAAACATGTATATTCATTAAGACATCAATGCAAGTATATATTCAACCTTTCTAGAATATGAATTTATAGCATGTGGCAATATAAGTCAAGTGTACATTAATGCCCTCAAGGGTTACAAATTCTAAGGCTCAAGCCTGGTTACACAAAAGTGGTTTTCAATTCCATACATACAAAGCCCTTGGCTTATCCAAAATAATTACAGCAAAAGGGTAAGAGCCTTGTACTCTCAAAACACAGTCTACGCCATTAATTTGGTGGAATCACATATTTTCCTGCACAAGATCCCATAGGGTGAGCACAAAGCCCAGTAGAGAAATCTAACAAAGTACATACATTTTATACAATTTCATGAGATGAATGCATATGTCGTATCATGCTTGAAATGTATTTCTCATCGTTTGAAAGTCTTGTGCACAATGCAAATTTTTGAAACATAAAGCTCCAACAATTTCCAATATCGTTTTCAAGGAAGTAATAAATACAACTTACTTAACCCCTAGGCTAGTGTCCAGAAGTAGGCCTAACAAGCTCTACATAACCCCACTTTATTGGTCTTTCACCAGAAGGCACGTGGTACCTCCTCACCACTTTACCAGTCTCTCACCGGAAGGCACGTGGCACCTCCTCACCACTTTACCAATCTTTCACCGGAAGCCACATGATACCTCCTCACTACTTTACCAGTCTTATCACACATATTTACCCTAAAGCCAATCAAATGATCTCGTTTCACAAACAATTCTTTTCTCAAGCATTAATTAAAAATGTAATTTAAATTTTATTCAACAACAATGTAATGGAAGGACAATGCAATAGGGGTCCATGCATTTTGATATTTCCATTTTTGGTGTCTCCATACAATCTTCCATCGTGATCAACAAACCCATATCTCTTATCAATGTAAAATCATAATACAACCCCAAGGGATAATACAATAACCTTCACGTTTACCATGCAAAACCTCCATTATACATATACATATACATATGGTTTCGAGAATTAGACAAAAATTCCTTAACACGTGCATTTTCTACATGTAAATCATCATTTTTAATTTGGTCCTATCAAGACCAATCAACAACGTGCTACAACAACAAGCCTTAATATCTACTCTTTCTTGTTTTTACTATGGAATTTCTCATACATACACAATATAGAAATTTCTCAATCATAAATCCCTCATAACACTTATTCAACATGAATTTCACAAAATCTCTACATTTTCCAAAATCCCCAATTTATAGGGTTTCACCAAAACTAGGTTCTTCTCCATTTTTGAAAGGGTTTTTGCCCAACAACTCACACATACAACCGCATAGTTCAATATCGTTCAAGACATGGAAAAAATCTTGAGGAACCACATTTTAAACCCTTTTGGAGTTCCTAGGCCCAATATCATATGTTTCAACTACAAGGAGAAGCTCTATATAAGCATAAACTTGTAAAGAAATGTATCAAGAAATCCCTACCTCAAGTTCTTGAAGGAAAGAGAGAAGAAATTCCCAAAACCAACGGTGTTGAAACTCAATCTCCACCGCACAAAACGTTGCCCTCGAAGAGTTCTCCAATTTTGATGAAAGGACTAGAGTCAAAACTCCAATGGATTGGAAAAAATCAAGTTTATGGTGGTGGATGGAGGTTTGTAGAGAGAAGGGAGAGGAAAACATATTTTTAAAGAGAGAGAAGGGAAAAAAGTGAGATACACTCAATCCAAGGAGAAGAAAAGGAGAAAATTTTTGGACCCAGCACACTTCTGCATGTACGCGCCTTCTTCTGCACATTTGGCGCGTGCCTTTCCGCACATGCGGCCCATTCCCCGCACCTTCCCCTGCACATGCAATTAAAGCAACCTTGCACCTTCGGCTGCCTCACCTTACCGCACGTGCGGCCTCACCTCCCGCACGCACGACCCCATTTCTGCTCTTGCAGCCCAAACCCCTGCATGTGCAGTTTTGCCTTCTGTCCAGAAAATGCACTAGTTGAAACTGAGACACCCCTAATCCAATTTCATGCCTTTCAAAACAAGCGAAACCCAACTAAAAAATAAAATAAGGACAAGAATCTGAAGAAAGGTTTAAGAACAGTGAACCCAAACGGTCGACAAGACCTCAAGTTAATCCTCAACACTTCTAACACAAGTAAATTAATCATGAATAAGAGAAAGACAAGACGGGTTACATACCCGGTCATCACAGTCAAATTCTATACAAACCAAGTATATATTCCAACTGGAAATAATAATTTCATACAGAACAAATAAGCATACAAAAACAATGTCCTCCGTACACAAAAATTTATTTACTACTATGCGAAATGGCCATTTGGCATGGTACAAATTACCATTACCATGGTTATTTATACCACGACAAAAGGTAATCTATACACCACGGCAATAAATATTTGTTCGACGTCAAAAGTATTTTGTACCCCGCCAAAAGTTATATGTACAATTCATCCAAATTCCACACAAAAAGCAGAGGACGACAAAAAAATGGGATTATTCAAAAGTGTAAATTATCCTCCGTACACAAAAATGGAAGATCCACATGTCTATGCCAAAAGCTATCTACAAAACAAAAATTATACCCATTAGTTCCATATAGCATTTGAAGATAATTTCTATGCCAAAAAGAAAAAAGTTATTAGATCTGTAAAGGGATTTCATAGATTTTTCTTTCTTTTTTGGCTAGGGTGTAGTTTCATCCCTGCAATCATAATATTTTATATTTAAATTAAATTAACATTATTGAAATGTTAGGAACCTAAATAACGCAAAGTGCACAAGATTAAAAGCCCAATTAGCCTCTAAAAATGACAATCAATGTAAGGTTGTGCAGCATATTCAGCAGTATTGAGAAAAAATTTCTTTCTAAAACAACTTGGCAATGCTTATTTGTCAAACCAGAAGATGATTACAGGTAAACATTAAGGTTAGATTGGGCCTACATCAATGGTATGTTTCTCTTCATTTTGGTTCTTTAGGACCCTGTTTGGTTGTGACATTTACCAGAAATGACTTGTTGTTCAGTAAATGTTTCAATGTACTGAGAGATCATTGAAATGGTTTTGCCTATTACATACAAGCTATGACAATTCAAAAATATAGCCATTGATTAGTCAATCCAAACCACCTGATCAGATGAATCAACGGACCTAAAATCTTAAAAATGAACCCATATACATGATCATTCTCATCAGTCACTATGTCCATCCATCCCATGTAAACTAAAGAACCAAGATCTCTTAAAAATAAATCTTGGAGGGATGTGTATGGTGATAATAATTTCGTGTGTTCTGTTTTGTACTCTATTCTATGTCTTTAGACTTCTGGTTCGGGGGTTGCTTTGCATTTTCGCCCCCCCCAAACGACCTTTTTCAACTAAATTCAAGGCGTTTTTCACTCAAACTCTCAACCTACGTGTGCTAATTACATCCCGCCTGTCCCTACAGGTCCTATTTGTCATGAGGAAGCTACTCGTGACATTCATAGAGTGGTTCGGGGGCTAGTTTGCATTTTCGCCCCCCAAACGGCCTTTTTCGACTAAGTTCCAGGCATTTTTCACACCAACTCCCAACCTACGTGTGCTAATTACATCTCGTCTATCCCCACAGGTCTTATTTGTCACGAGGAAACTACCCTTGACATCCATAGAGTGGTTCAGGAGCTGCTTTGCATTTTTGCCCCCTGAATAACCTTTTTCGACAAAGTACAAGGCGTTTTTCACTCTAACTCCCAACCTATGTATGCTAATCTGTCCCCATAGGTCCTATTTGTCACGAGAAAACTACCTATGACATCCATAGAGTGATTCAAGGGCTGCTTTTCATTTTCGCCACCCGAATGGCCTTTTTCGACAAAGTTCAAGGGGTTTTTCACTCCAACTCCCAACCTATGTTTGCTAATTACATCCCGTCTGTCCACACAGGTCTTATTAGTCACGAGAAAGCTACCCGTGACATCCATAGAGTGGTTCGGGTTTGGGGGTTGCTTTGCATTTTCGCCCCCTAAACGACCTTTTTTGATTAAGTTCAAGGCTTTTTTCACTCCAACTCCCAACTCACATGTGCTAATTACATCCTGTCTATCCTCACAGGTCCTATTTGTCACAAGGAAGCCACCCGTGACATTCATAGAGTGGTTCGGGGGCTGCTTTGCATTTTAGCCCCCCAAACGGCCTTTTTCAACTAAGTTCAAGGCATTTTTCACTCCAACTCCCAACCTACGTGTGCTAATTACACCCTATCTGTCCCCACATGTCCTATTTGTTACGAGGAAGCTACCCGTGACATCCATAGAGTGGTTCGGGGGTTGCTTTGCATTTTTGCCCCCCAAATGGCCTTTTTCGACAAAGTTCAAGGCGCTTTTCACTCAAACTCCCAACCTACGTGTGCTAATTACATCCCGTCTATCCCCACAAGTCCTATTTGTCACAAGGAAGCTACCCGTGACATCTGTAGAGTGGTCTGGGGGCTGCTTTGCATTTTCGCTCCCCGAATGGCCTTTTGCAACTAAGTTTAAGGCGTTTTTTACTCCCACTCCCAACCTACGTGTGCTAATAAGGACTTTTTTTACTGAGTTGTACACCATAGTGTAGACACCCCATTTTTGACCGACCTTGAGACTCAGACGTCATCATTTGTGCACTCGGTGATTACGCATGTTTGTGCTCGTTTTGAGTTTCTGGGGCTTTCGGCTGAGCGCCTTGTCTCGGGGTCCCTTAACTCTCTTCTTCTTGGTTTGTTTTTGGACCCTTACCTTGGTGCCTTTGCTTGGAGAGAGAGAGAGGCATGTAGGCTACTTTTTATAGCTGTAGGCTACTTTTCTCTCTTGTAGGCCACTTGCGGTGGCCGGTAGGCTAGTTTCGGGAGCTTTCGGCTAAGCGCCTTATCTTGTGGCCTCTTAGCTCTCTTCCTTTTGATTTGTTTTTGTGCCATACCTTGTTCCCCATTGCCTAGAGGGAGGGGAGAGGCTGTTGGCCACTTTTGGCTCTTGTAGGCCACTTGTCCCTCCTGTAGGCCACTTTAGGTGGCCGGTAGGCCAGTGAAAGTGGCCGGTCGGCCACTTGAGGTGGCCGACGGCCATTTTCTTGCTTTTTCAGATATTGTTATTGCCAGCTGTGCCAACTATTAGGCACATAAGGCATCCTACATACACGTGTATGGAGGGATTGCACCAAGCTTCTAGCTTGTCAAACAAGCTTGAGGCTTGGAATTCTATAAGAGGGAAGGCCCCTCTCCCTTTCCAGAAGTTCAGATTTTTAGAGAGCTAAAGATATCCCTCTATCACTAGAATTCTCCCTCTCTCTCTATATTTGTGCTATATTGAATCAAAAGTGTTGTTTCTTCATACTTTTGCACACAAACACCTAGTAAAGCACCACCATCATTGAGCTGAGGTTTTTAGAGGTCATACTTGGGTTCTAAAAAGCTAGTTTTTACCTCAGAAGTTGCTGTTTTGCTGTGGTTCTTCAAGGGTGAGTAGTTACCCTCTTTAAGCTTTATTTTGCTTAAGTATTTGGCCATCCTTGCATGCTCTTTTAGGCCTTACTATCAACTGCAAAAAGCTTTGTTTTTAAGTGTTTAAAATGGTTGTTTGAGGCTTTGTTTGAGTTAGGGGTGGTTTACCCCCTTTGGTGGCTTGTTTTGCTTTGCTTTGTGCCATCTCTTAAGACCTTTGAGATTGCCTTTTCTTGGCCTTTTAACCACTGAATTCCAGAGGAATTTCAGTGGTGGAAAGTGTGTTTTGAGGCCCCAAATAGGAGGGGGTCATCCTCTCTCCTTGTGTCTTGATAGCTTGTTATTCTAGCTTGTTTTAGCTCTACTCCAGCAGGTTCTTAGCCTTATTTTGACCTACTTAAACTCTGTATGGAATGATCTTGGCCCTTTGAGGCTTGCCTTGTATGGCCATAGTGTAGTGGCCTTTGCTAGTCTTGTGTTTTGGGACCCCTAGCATGCCTTACTTATGACATTTGTGTGATATAGCATCATTTGGTATGTAAATTCAGAGCATAAACTTCTGCCATACTCTCATGTTTATCACTCTTTCATTGTGTTTAAAAGTTGTGCCTTTATGCCTTGTGTTGGTGGCCTAATACATGAGCATGTATTTCTCTCATTTGCTAGCTTAGTCCAAGCATGTTTTTGTGACTTTTTGAACCTGCCATAACTCTGTTTTGGGTTGGCTTGATCATTGGTTTCTTGCATCTTACACTTGTAGTGCAATCCTACTTGTTGGCCTAACATGCATCATGCTTTATGCCTCTCATTCTAGCTCATGTTAGCTCTATCTCAGCATGTTTTTGCCACTGATTTTCCATGTCATAACTCTGTTTTTGATTGGTTTGGTTGCCTCTTGCATGCTTCTTGCACTTGCAGTGCAATTTTTTTCACTAGCCTAGTGTATTTGGTGTTTTAGCCTAATTGATCTAGCATGTGTATGCTCTACTCCAGCACATTTTTGGCTATGTTTTAGCATGCTCTAGGTCTGATTTGAGTGGTTTTGGTCATGCATGCTTGGCTTTACATGGCTATAGTGCATTTGGCTTTGCTAGTCTTGCACTTTGAGACCTCTAGCATGTCATATTTGAGATTTTTGCATGGCATGACATCATTTGGCATGTTATTTCAGACCATATACCCCTGCCATATTCTTGCATTTATCGCCCTTTTGTTGTGTTTGAGGGTTAAGCCTCATGCTTCACTTGTAAGCCAACTTGCATGCATGTTTGTCTAAGCTTTTGGGCTATCATTTCAGCATGTTTTGGCCTTTATTTTGGCACGGTTAAGCTCTGTCCAGAGCTGGTTTGGTCGTTTAGGCTATGTATTGCATGCCTCTTGAGTAGTGCTCTTTCCTAGCCTTATGCTTTGAGACTTCTAGCATGCCTTGTTTGTGGTGTTTATGTGATATGGCATCATTTAACATGTTATTTCAGTGCATATAGCCTTGCCATATTCTCATGCATATCACTCTTTGATTGTGTTTGAGAGTTGTGTTTAATGCCTAGCTTACAAGCCAATGCATGAGCATGTTGTTGTAGCTTTTGGTGCTTCATTTCCGGCATGATTTTGGCACTGCTCTGTCCAAAGCTGGTTTGACCATTCGAGATTGATAGTGCATGCCTCATGTGTAATGTCCTTCACTTGCTTTAGTGCTCTTGGCCCCTTAACATGTCTCACATACATTGCTTGCATGATAGAGCCTTGTGCATGCCACTCTAGCATTGGTAGATAAACATGTTGTTTGCATGTGTGTTGCATTGCATTGCATTGTGTTTGGATCAGACGTTAATCCAAATACGAGAAATGAGGGGCGTTTCATACTTAAAGTGATGAAACGTGCCTCATTTCTTAGTCACTGTCCCCCTTGATTGTGCATGATAGGGTGGAGGCCTCTTCAGTCTTGTGTGTTACTTGTGCATTCATTAACTTGTACAAACTGGGCTTCTCGGCCATTGTGCATTGCGATGCTCGGTTGGTGGCCCGAGAGTCGAGCACCGCACTCCTTTGAGCTTGAGAAATGATAAGGAGGGTGGTTGTACACACATACCCTGCAAATACCTTGATTTGCCCTTGTTGAACTCTGTTTGTAGCAAAATGGAAGTGTGCAGAAGTAACTGGCCGACCGACCACTTTAAGTGGCCTACAGCCTCCTTAAGTGGCCGACAAGTGGCCTATAGCTTCCCCTGGTGGCCGACAGCCCACCAGCTTGAAGATGGTTCAAAGTGATTCTGGTCCTGGAGCAGAAGCAGTCTGGGAATTGGTTCAATGTTCAGGAATCAAAGCAAATGCAAATAGACGCAACCGGTGGCAAGGCGACGGGATTTCAGGAGGAAGCAACTGAGCATGCATACATTCCTCGCCCCGAGGCTCCTTTTAACTACTTTGCTTAGACGGTTAACTCGTTGATTCTGTACTAAATAGGTAATGCGTTTAGCTATTCATTTGTGTTTGTAATTAGTTAACTAATTAGTTAAATAGTTGTGATTTGTAATAGTTAGCTTAATTAGCGTAGCTAGTTAGCTTTCATTTCATTCGGACCCTCCTGCGAGAGGGCAAAATGTTATAATAAGGGTGCGTGTGCATGTCTTCCAACCCCATTTCTTTCTCCCTTTTACTTATCAGCTTTCGATGGTTAGTTTTAGGGCACGTTTTGATTAGCATCCTTATGCTTGCATGTTTACATCATTCATTTGTCTTGCATGTACCGGGCTCGGTGCATCATTCAAATTGCATTGTATTTCAATACACTATCTCGAATACGTGTTTCAAAGCATGTTGTCGAGTATTGCATTCATATGCCATCTTAGATCGCCGCGCCTATTTAGTTGCATTTTTGCATGTGTTGCGTTAGGCATTTAACATAGCTAGGATCATGCATTGATTTCTAACTAGTTTTCTGCTTTGGCTCGGAGTACACTGTAAGTGTTTACGCTTTAGCATATTGCATGTGTGTAAGTGACTGCCATGATAGCATGCTTGCCATGAGGCTATTTGCTTAACTGCTATAACTGCATGAATGCCTGTGGATAAAGGCTTCATTGCTTGAATTGGAACAATTCATCGAAATGTGAGTTTTAAGCCCACTTGAAGTGGCAAATCATCATGTTTTAAGCCCACCTTGTTTGGTGGCAAATCCACACTTTAGCCTACTTGGGGGTAGCAACTTCAAACCACTTTTCAAAAAACAAACATGAGATGTTTTATTCCAACTTGAGTGATTGAGTCTATACTTGTATGCTGTGCGCATCACATAGTAAGTTAGCCAATAAATTGGAATAAGAACGCATGTGTTTTCAAAAACAACATATCATGTTAGTAGAGGCCGATCTTTGATCGGGCGAGTGGGGGTGCTCATTTCAGGACCTTCCCCTCTCATACCCAAGTTCCCGAGCCGAGGCAACTTTGGTGATGACGGACACGTGGCTTTTGGCACGAGTCAAGGTTTCCTAAATTTCCCAAAACAAAATATTTAGGTGGCGACTTTGAAATTTGGAAAAGCAGTCCATGTTTGGCGCTTTTTGATTCAAAATTGATTTTTCAAAACCAATTGTCGGATTTGGACTCTTTGGTGATTTATCAGTTTTACATTGCGCTTTGTGAGATTAGATTCAGAACCGTGACAGGAGTCCGAACTATAGGACCAATTCGAGCTCTCCGAAAGGGGGCACGGAAAAGTCAAGCTACAGTTTTTGGCGACTCTGGTGTGGATTTAGAGAACTTGACTCGAACATCATGATATGTTGTTTTGTTTACACTTATGTGTTTCTTTGCATTGGTGCGCCTAGGACACCGTGTTTGCCATCTGTTATTCCTGAACGGTTTGCCGGAGGCTTGCTTGGAAAAGCGTGCCATAAGGTTGAATAGTTACGGGCTCTGCCATGATTGGAACACAAACCACCGTTTTTACCGAGGCACCCTTTTTGGCCATTCGACCTAGTGCATATCGGAAGCCGTAGAGACCATTCCAAACTAGGACAGGTTGCTTACCCGAATGTAGGTTGTTTGAAACCTCATGCATGCGTAGTGAAACCCTAGCTCCTAACAAGATAGAACAGGGAAACCCTACCCCTCCATAGGGGTGTTTTGGCTCTCACTTGCTTGCTATGTGCTTTTAGAGTGTGTCTCTACAAGAATGCATGTATCAGTTTGCAAGTCTGAGTATCAGTCTGAGGACATCAGTATTTGGGGGTATCAGATTTGAGGCAATGATTTGGGGCAGTGATCAGTGTTGAGAATAGTGTGTTCAGCTTACAATGCCAACTGTGTGTTGTCTTTATTTTTAGCCGAAATGCGGTCCGTTTTTCCGATTGTTGTTTCCTTATTTTGCTTTATTTATCTTTTTGCAAGATAGTATAACATCATTGCTTCCGAAAAGGCAGTTTCCCCCAAAGCACTCTGGGTTAGAGGTAGAAGGCTTCATCGATCTGAGGATCTAGTTGACGGACAAGCAGTGTTCTTTTCAGAGGTAGTGTGTTCAGCTTAATTACCTATGTTGTAATTAATTTAGCTTAGTGCTTTGTAATATTCTAATTAGCTTAGATCAGCTAGTTATTCAATTTGGTTTGCAATAATTAATTAGCTAGAATAGTTAGTTAATTAGTTGGTTTGTAATAGTTAGCTTAATTAGCGTAGCTAATTAGCTTTCATTTTATTCGGACCCTCCGTTGAGAGGGCCAATGTTGTAATAAGTGTGAGTTTGTGTGTGAATGTCTTCCAACCCCACGTCTTTCTCCCTTTTATTTAACTGCTTTCGATGGTTAGATGCCATCTTAGATAGCCGAGCTCATTTAGTTGCATTTTGCATGTGTTGCATTAGGCACTTAACATAGTTAGGATTATGCATTGATTTCTAACTAGTTGTTGTTTTGGCTCGGAGTACATTGTAAGTGTTTATGCTTTAGCATCCTTGCATGTGTGTAAGTGACTGCCATGATAGCATGTTTGCCATGAGGCTATGTGCTTAAGTGATTAACTACATGAATGCCTGTGGATGAAGGCTTCATTACTTGAATTGGAACAATTCATCAAAATGTGCGTTTTAAACCCACTTGTTAGTGGCAAATCATGTTTTCTTAAGCCCACTTGAGGGTGGCAAATCCACGTTTTAGCCTACTTGAGGGTAGCAACTTCAAACCATTTTCGTAAAACAAGCATAAGATGTTTTGTTCCAAATTGAGCGATTTAGCCTATACTTGTGTGTTGTGCGCATCACATAGTAAGTTTAGGTTAATAAACCAGAATAAGAACACATGTGTTTTCAAAAACAACATATCATGTTAGTAGAGGCCGATCTTTGATCGGGCGAGCGAGGGTGCTCATTTCAGGACCTTCCCCTCTCGTACCCAAGTTCCCAAGCCGAAACAACTTTGGTGATGACGGACATGTGGCCTTAGGCACGAGCCAGGGTTTTCTAAATTTTCCAAAACAAAATATTTAGGTGGCGACTCTAAAATCTGGCAAAGCAGTCCATGTTTGGCGCTTTTTGATTCAAAATTGATTTTTCAAAACCAATTGCCGGATTTGGACTCTTTGGTGATTTATCAGTCTTACATTGCACTTTGTGAGATTAGATTCAGAACCGTGACAGGAGTCCAAACTGTAGGACCAATTCGAGCTCTCTGAAAGGGGGCACGAAAAAGTCAAGCTATAGTTTCTAGCGACTCTGCTGGGGATTTAGAGAACTTAACTCGAACATCATGATATGTTGTTTTATCTATACTTATGTGTTTCTTTGCATTGGTGCGCCTAGGACACCGTGTTTTCCGTCTGCAATTCCTGAACGGTTTGCCGGAGGCTTGCTTGGAAAAGCGTGCCATAAGGCTGACCTATTACGGGCTCTACCACGATGGGAACACAAACCTCGGTTTTCACCGAGGCACCTTTTTTGACCATTCAACCTAGTTGTATATCGGAAGCCATAGTGACCATTCCAAACTAGGACAGGTTGCTTACCCGATTGTAGGTTTTTTGAAACCGCTACATGCGTAGTGAAACCCTAGCTCCTAACAAGATAGGACAGGGAAACCCTACCCCTCCATAGGGGTGTTTTGGCTCTTACTTTCTTGCTATGTGCTTTTAGAGTGTGTCTCTACAGGAATGCATGTATCGGTTTGCAAGTCTGAGTATCAGTCTGAGGACATCAGTATTTGGGGGTATCATATTTGAGGCTGTGATTTGGGGGTAGCGATCAGTGCTTGAGAACAGTTCTTTCAGCTTGTGATTATCAACTGTGTGTTGTGTTTATTTAAGCCGAAATACTGTCTGTTTTTCTGCTTGTTGTTTCCTTATTTTGCTTTATTTATCTTTTTGCAAGGTAGTATAGCATCATTGCTTCCGAGGAGGCAGTTTCCCCCAAAGCACTCTAGGTTAGAGGTAGAAGGCTTCATCGATCCGAGGATCTAGTTGATGGACAAGCAGTGTTCTTTTCATTACCCCCGGTTACAAGACAGAGGGCAGTTAGGCAAGGAATATCAGTACAGCAGTCGTTGGTTCAGCGATCATTGTCCACCCCACCAGTGAGTAGTCGGGCTGAGGTTTCCATTTCTACCACAGAGAGAGATACACCTGTTCAGTTAGATCAGCACCTAGTGGCAGGTATGGAGGACATGATGCGTCAGCACCAAGAGACCATGCAAGCCATGCAGCGGGATACTGCCCGCCAGGCCGAGGTTACTACACGTCAGGCAGAAGTAGTAGCTCAACAGGCAGAGCTGATTGCCATGTTTCAGCAACAGCAGCAACCACAACAAGCCGGAGCATCTGCTTCACATCCACCCCCACCCCCACCTACACTTAGAGTTCCAACACTTAGGGAAACAACAAACATTCAGGAAAATATAGATGTTCCGACAGGGCCAGTCCCACCGCCAATCCCACCTCAGATGTCTAAAGCACCGGCTAATCCAGTGGACACGCCATTCGAATTTGAGGTTGATCCCATTGCTTTGAAGGTCAGTAAGCTTGAAAAGCTATTTAAAAGGGCTCAAGGTGTGAATTCCATTCCGGATATAGAGGATGGATACACCGATTCGGCGGTGACTTTGCCGGACCGGTTCAAGATGCCACATATAGACCATTTTGACGGTTCTGGGATCCCATGGTACATTTGCGGTTGTTCTCGGATATCCTAAGGCTAATGGGTCTCTCCAGATTGCAAAAGCTTTCTCTCTTCAGCCGGACCCTGTCGGGTATTGCAGCCATCTGGTACACCAAGCTGGAGGACTCAGTGAAAAGAAGTTGGGAGGAGATGGCCGAGGCCTTCGTCGCACAATATTCATACAACACCCAAATCGAGGTCACGACCCGTGATCTTAAAGCGACCAGGTAAGAACCAAAGGAAGGCTTTTCTGACTTTGTCACTTGATGGAAGGTTAAGGCCTCCATGATGACAACTCGGCCACTCGAGAAGGATCAGATAAGGATGGTTGTACGTAACCTCCAACCCAAGCTAATGCAGAAAATGATCGTCTTACCCATCCCCACCTTTGCGGACTTACATGAGATTGGGGTACAGATTGAGGATTCTATGAAGCAAGGTCTGATTGACCACAAGAGAGAGCAGCCCAAGAGGGCGTTTACCCGCGGTTCGAATGCAGCTTCCAGTAGTAGTGCAGCTACAAGAACTTCTGATGTGGGCATGGTCACCCCAACCACCCCAAAAATAGCCACACCTTTCACCGGCACATCCAGAACCACTTCTCAACCAGCAAACTATCCACCTCGAGGCAAGAGGGTTTTTACCCCACTTTATATGCCTTTGTCTAAAGCTCTAGGGGTCCTATTCAGGAAAGGACATCTGAAACCGTTAGAACAGCAGCCTTTACCCGATCCTCTCCCTCCAAAGCATGACCCGACTAAATACTGTGCATTCTATCAACATCAAGGTCACGACACCGACTTCTGCCTTCGACTACGTCATGAGATTCAAGATCTCATTGACAACAAGGTGATTGCACCTCCCGACAAACCAAATGTCACCACCAACCCATTCCCACCACATAACCAAGCTCCACTGCCCAAGCACATTAACCTGATCCAAACAACGGCCATCCCGTATGACCCTAGCATATACATCACACTCTCCCACCTACCTAAGCCTGAGGTGTTCATCCCAGACAGCACAGACTTGTGCATGTTGAGCACCTCCGAAACCCAACTTGAACCGGTGGTGGTGACTGTCGAAGACAGAACTGGATTGACTTTGGAGGAAGATGGGAATGATGACTCAGAGCCTGAGGGATCTGGGAGCTTTGCTGAGGAGATATACAGCCGTGTGGTTATATTGTGTCGATAGGCCAGGCTAAGCCGAGGGTAGAGTTGCCAGCTGGGGCGGAAATCAGTGTGGTCCGGGAGGATGGACCTAGTCAGGGGCTAGATGACCTAGCAGAGCTGGAAGAGGACATTGCAAATCTGCTGTTCTTTGAAGAGCAGGACTTAGGGGATGTGAACATCAACTGGTTCGACTTGGATGGATCGGCAGAGAATACGGGGTGGCTCAGTGACCAGCCAGATGTTGTTGAAGAATCTCAGCCAGAACAGGGATCGTCAGAAACGGGAACATCAGCAGTGGCCGGAATGGCCGAGAATTAGGAGGAATCGTCGGAGAGCACCGGTGAGAAGAATTTTGCTCGGGACTTGGGCAGTTTGTGTGCAACAGACATAGAGCAGGAAGATATGCTAAGGCATGTTGAACAAGAGAGAATCAAGAATGAAGATAGGGCTAGAAAAGCTAAGGCCCGTGCAGGGACAAAATATGCTATGAGCACAAGAGCAGCTACAGCGGAACCGGACAGCTGTCTGTCGGTTGCCGACGGGATGTGGTGGGAAGACGACGACTTATGTCTTGCCCACACTGACGAGGACTGGGGGCAGAACCAACCAGATGACACTTGGTATACTGAGGAGGTCGACCATATGACCAGGAGTGGGCGGTACTTCAAGCCCCCACATTTGGATCAGCCAGAGGCATCCGGGAAGGACAAAGAAGCAGAGTGGCAGAAGGAAAAACTGCTGGAGGATGAGGTTGTACTGAAGCAGCTTAAGAAAATCCAAGCAGACATCTCCATCTGGGGACTGCTTATGGCCTCGAGGGTTCACAGACAGGCCATCCTTACAGCCATGGATAGGGCCAAGCTTTCAATCGATACAACTCCTGAGCAGTTGGTGGGATTAGTGTTTCCGGGCGGAGCTTCCCCAACTTTGACCTTCACCGACAAAGAACTACCGCCTGAGGGCTCTGATCATAATAAGTCGTTCTATATCTCTGTGGAGTGTAGAGAGAAATGGATACCGGTGGTCCTAGTCGACATGGGATCTGCAATCAATGTATGTCCGTCGAGAACGGCGTATGCTATCGGGTTGAAGCCCGCAGATTTCGTGCCTATAGCCCAGGTAATACGGGCCTATGATAATACCAGCCGGGAGGTGATGGGGACCGTACAGATTAAGACTCAGGTTGGCCCGGGGCAACAGGACATTGAGTTCCATGTCTTAGATGTTTCAGCCACCTTCAATCTACTCCTTGGGTGGCCATGGCTGCACCAAGTGAAGGCTGTCTCTTCTACCCTACACCAGATGCTGAAGTACCCCCATGAGAAGGGGGTAGCAATCGTTTTTGAAAATTCTTCAATACATTCGCTGCCAGAGGTTTCTAAACCAGTTCTGGAGATTGAGTATGGCACGGAGGATGTATTTTTGTCAGGATTCACCTTAGCTAAGGCCCGGGTTGTACAAGATATACTAGCTGTTGATGAGGGGCTATACGTCAGTGCACAGTCTGTCTACCTTATGAACAAGATTCAACACATGCCCAGGATGGGATTAGGGCAAAGTGGTCGGAAGGGCGTCGCAGCATTGGCCGAAGTGCCACATAACCCATATACCTTTGGCTTAGGTTATCTGCCTACCAAAGAAGATTGGGCGAGGAAAGGAAGAGAGATGGCCGGAAGAGCCAGAGCAAAGCAAGCCGGGAAGCACTATGAGTTGGTGCACCGACCTATCTAGGGGACCTTGAGCGGACGCTTTGTCCGGGAGGGGGAAGACTTCCCATTTTGCGGCTTTCTGGAGCCCTGGTTGAATTCAGAGAAGCGGCGCTTGCCCGGCTTCGAGATCTTTTTTGACTTCAGTTGTCCGGGGATGAAGTTGCCGAAGAGCAGACAGACCCACCAGCTGAGGCTGAGCAGTGCAAGGAAGAAGAGTCCGAGAGCACATAAATGGAGAAGGGGGTAGCACTGGCTTGTCTCTTCTCAGATCCTCAGATCATACCGGAGTGCGTGGGGAATAACTTCTCAGTTTCCATGATCGGGGTTGAAGCGGCTGTGGGCCTACCTTTTGGTATTCTCGATGCATCCATCGCACCCTCCCTCGTCTGGCAATTCTAGGAGGGCTTTTTATCGAGCAGTTCTGGGTTAGGTAGTGAGCCGGAATCTGATTCCACAAAGCCTATGGAGTCGGAATAAGATTCCAGCTTTTCTGAGTCTAAGTCAAGTATTCCTGGAGGTGATAACCCAGATGCCACTTTCCTGTCCAGGTCGTCTTTTTCTTTTTCCTTTGAGTCTGTTGTAACCGAAGGATCAGACGGACTGGATGTTATCAATGAGAACTGTACAGCTGTGGCTTCTGAGTACTTTTCTGTGCCTTTAGTTTATTGCATTAATAAGGATTTTCAAAATTTTGATGAAAATGACGAGGAAGAAATTCCTCCGGTTTTAAATTGTTTGATTGATCAAGAGCAGGAGTGGTTTGTCAAACCTTTGGTTGATGAAATCACCTCAATTAACGTTGGTACTGAGAAGGATCCGTGGCTGGTCCAAATCGGGTCCACGTTGTCTTCTGAGGAACACGAGCGCTTAGTCGCTTTATTAAAAGATTTCAAAGATGTTTTCGCGTGGTCCTACGAAGACATGCCTAGAATCAATCCTGAGATTGTACAGCACCAGATCCCTCTTGACCTAGAGGCCCGACCTGTTAAACAGAAGCTCCGAAGGATCCATCCCGGACTGAGCTCTGAAGATCAAAGAAGAAGTCACCAAGCAGATTGACGCAGGGTTCCTGTTGGTATCTGAATACCCTACATGGTTGGCCAATATAGTTCCGGTGCCGAAGAAGGACGGCAGAATTCTGGTATGTGTGGACTTCAGGGATTTGAACAAAGCTAGTCCAAAGGAAGACTTTCCTCTGCCACATATCGACGAATTAGTGGACTTCACTGCTGGGCATGCGCTGCTCTCGTTCATGGATGGGTGTTCAGGCTACAATCAGATTTTGATGGCATTCAAAGACAGAGAGAAAACTGCTTTCACCACCCCGTGGGGAACCTACTGCTATAGGGTAATGCCGTTTGGATTGAAGAATGCTGGGGCTACGTATCAACGAGCCGCGACCACAATCTTACATGATATGATCCATAAAGAGGTTGAGGTGTACGTGGATGACATCATTGTCAAGTCCAAGGAAAGAGAGGGCCACTACACCGCCTTGCAGAAAATTTTCCAACGGATCAGAGGGTATCGGTTGTGGCTGAACCCTCAGAAATGTACTTTTGGTGTTACAGTAGGAAAAATGCTCGGGTTCTTGGTCACACAAAGGGGTATTGAGGTCGATCCTTCAAAAATCAAGGCCATCTTAGAAATGCCACCACCGAGGACTAAAAAGGAGGTGCGAGGCTTTCTAGGTAAAGTGCAATTCATAAGATGGTTTATTGCAAAATTAACCTTGACTTGTGAACCACTGTTTGGTCTCCTGAAGAAAGGAAAGAAGTTCCAATGGGATGACCGATGCCAAGTTGCTTTTGAGCAGATCAAGCAATATTTACAGAACCCACCTATGTTGTCACCGCTGGAGCCGGGGAAACCATTGATTCTGTACCTACCAGTAATCGAAACGACAATGGGCTGCATGCTTGCACAGGAGTCTGAGGACAAAGTGGAGAAGGCTATCTACTACCTGAGCAAGAAAATGCTGGATTACGAGACCCGCTACACTCCACTGGAAAGGGCTTGTCCGGCCTTAGTATGGGCTACCAGGAAGTTGCGGCACTACCTGCTAGCTCACTCTGTAATACTGGTTTCGAAATTAGATCCCATCAAATATCTCTTCGAGAAGCTTGCACTTGCGGGTAGGCTAGCCCGTTGGTTGCTTCTGCTTTCTGAATTTGATTTGAAAGTGCATGACGCGCAAATCAGTGAAAGGGAAAGCGGTAGCGGAGTTCCTAGACGAGGCCATTGTGCAGTTGAATATCTGTTCCCAGACGAGGCCATTATGCATGTCGAATAAGAGACTTTGACGATGTACTTTGACGAAGCGTCAAACCAGTATAGGTATGGGATAAGGGTGTTATTGATAGCACCCAAAAATTCCCGTATACCTTTAGCATTCAAACTCCAGTTCAAGGTATCGAATAATGAGGTAGAGTATGAGGCATGTATTGCTGGACTAGAAACTGGACTAGAAGCCGCCCTGGAACTAGGGGCAAAATGGTTGGATGTCATCGGGGACTCGAACCTTGTTGTATCTCAAGCTAAAGGAGATTGGAAAGTTAAAGAAGAAAAGATAAGAATTTATCACCAAACCTTGGACATTCTGATTCCTCAGTTTGAGAAACTGAATTTCGCCCATCTGTTAAGAGAGAACAACAGGTTCACTGATTCATTAGCAACTCTATCTTCTATGATAGACATCCCTTTTGGAGTCCGGATGCGTCCAATCATCATTGAACATAAATTTGTGCCAGCCTACGAGCTGATTGTTGCCATAGATGAGGTACAAAATAAAAGCCCCTAGTATTACGACATCTGGAACTTCTTGGAAAATGAGGCTTATCCACCAGGGGTAAATGCCAAAGATAAGAGGGCAATTCGAAGAATGGCTGCTCAGTTCATCATCTGTGGGGGTAAACTGTACAAGCGGGGTCATCTCGGGATGCACAAACTGTGTGTTGATGCTGAAGAGTCCAAGCACCTGATGGAGGCCATCCACGGAGGAGAGTGTAGAGCGCACATGAGCGGGGTGATGCTAGCCAGGAAGATCCTTAGACAGGGTTATTATTGGTCAACCATGGAGGAGGATTGTATTGGCTTTGTCCGGCGATGTCACAAATGCCAGATCCATGCAAACTACATAAACATTCCACCGTCGAGGCTGTACAACATGACTTTACCATGGCCTTTTTCAGTCTGGGGGATTGATGTAATTGGGGCTGTCACTCCAAAGGGGTCTAACGGGCATGAGTATATTCTGGTAGCGTTAGACTACTTCACGAAATGGGTTGAGGCCCAATCTTACGTGGTGTTGAAGGCATCGCATGTTGCTAAGTTCATTAGAAACAACATTATCTGTCACTATGGAGTCCCGAATGAGATTATTTCGGATAATGGTTCCCACTTCAAGAAGGAGGTGATCGACTTGTTGGCGAAGTACAATGTGGCTTTTCACAAGTCAACTATATATCGGCCGCAAACCAACGGAGCTGTTGAAGCCGCCAGCAAGAACATCAAGCATATTCTGCAGAAGATGGTGGAAACCTACAGGGACTGGCCATATAAGCTGTCATTTGCTCTTTGGGGCTACCGAACTTCAATTCGAACTTCTACTGGGGCAACTCTGTATTCTTTGGTTTATGGGATGGAAGTTGTTCTACCTATCAAAGTTGAGGTTCCATCATTACAGGTTATGGCTGAGTGCCAGATAGCTGAGGCAAATTGGCAACAAAACAGGTTCGAAGAACTCATGCTCTTTGATGAAAGAAGGCTGAAAGCACTGTATCACGTCCAGGGTTATCAACAAAGAATTGCCAGGCTTTTAACAAGAAGGTTAAGTCCAGAAATTTGAAAGAGGGGGATCTAGTGCTCAAAGACAACCGAGCTCCCATCCATGACCTTAGGGGCAAGTTTAGACCCAATTGGACTGGCCCTTACATGATCAAGTCTATCTGGTCGGGTGGAGCTATCATTCTAATGGATTTAGATGGCCTTGAGTTCTCCTAGCCGATCAACATGGACAAGTTGAAAAAATACTATCCCTGAGTGGCTCGCTAGGCCGAAAACCTGAAAGGGCGACCTAGGCAAAAGTTAGAGCACAGAAAATTTGAAATAATAAAAACTGAGCTCGCAAGGTTGAAAACCCAGAAAGGGCGGCCTTGGCAAAAGTTAGAGTGCAAAAGGAGAGTGTTAATACACGAGTGAACCTGAACCGAACTACGTAAGGCTTGATTCCCATCTTTGGGATACGTAGGCAACTTCATTCTGAAGTCCAGCCATAAACACTTTCAAATCAACTTTGTCCATGTGATCATGTTGGTCATCTTTGTCTTTTCTACATTCAAGAGCTCGGTTGTGATCTCCAGTGCAGTGTTATTCAGACTAGGGGCAACTTTCCAGTTATTGGGATTCGGGGTTGTACATCTCAGTGATAGATCTCGGGTGTGTCCAGTTGTGATCCATATCGAAAATGGTTTTGAAAAGTTTTAATAAAAGTTGATTTTGTTCAAATTAATCTTTTTACGACTTAGACCATTTTTGGACCATACGGAAAATTTTTAGTACCCACAACCTTCAATTACATTGATTTCAGTACAAAGTTCTCCTACTCTTGAATACGAACTGAAGTTGTTTTTTATTACATTCATAAAGAAAACTTGAAAGTACTGATTAAAGCAAATAAACTCGGGGCATAGTCAGGTGTTCCTGCGTCCCCTCCTAGAGCTTGTGGAAACCTCTGATGCCAAAGTAGGCCCAACCCACACCTCTTCATCGAGCCAAGCTATGCACTCGTCAGAGAGGGTGCAACTGAAACTAGGGGCAAGGGCCATAAGTTCTCTTGTTCTCCATGTTGTGGCATACCGAGCTAACTGTGCACCTCGGACTGGAAATGCAGCAGGGTACTATATCCCCTCTTCCGGGTAAGTCTGATTGTGCCCAAACTAGCGCCGAAATTGGAATGGGAAGTAAGAGACATAGTGTGTCAGGCCAATCAGCTGAATGCCCGGCTGGCGAGACATGCTGTAACTCATCGCCGACAGATTAAGCCAGGGGCAGCACCAAGCAATGTTGACAGTGGACAAACTGCACATCCATTCGCACCACCATCCCTTGTCTAGGGCATCAACTAAGCGTTGCCGGAAGAAATAGCCGCGAGCTTAATATGCTGGACATAAGTCCACAACCCTCAACTTATCCATCAGTCATATCTGGAGAGGGATAAAAAAATGAAAGATTAAAGAATAGAGAGGTGTACGAGGAGAGAAAAGTGAGGAAAGGATTTTGAGAGAAAAACAAAGCCTGAGGGCCGAGTGATGTGAGGAATACACATGTGAGAGAGGCGGGAAACATTACCTGCAGCAGTATTGGGCTCCTCGCGAATCTAGTCGTCTCCCGGCTATTGAAGGCATCTAAACCCATCAGTGTATCAGCTAGTGTCATGGCAATGCAGCTCTTGCCCTCTTTTAAACCTGGGCAACCTCAAGCAAACGGACGCTAGATCCTCTAAAGCCTGGGGCAAGCAAGAAATGAGACAACATGCACAAGCAAAACGCATGTCGCCGGAAACCCTGCCAGTGATGATCGCTGCGATCATCGGCCTCAGAAAACCAATGAATCAAGCTGGGGATGTCCAATTCTCCGTTGCGAATCAAAGACCGAGCGTCATGCAAAGTGAACCCGCACATCTGTCCTAAGGCTTGGATGTGGCCGAAGCGGAATTGGGGCAAGATTTCTTCATCGCGCTGAGACTCCATCAAAGCTTGGAAATCTTCAAAAGTGGGACATATCTCTTGTCCGCCAAAGCTAAAAACATGAGCTACCGGAATCCAACACCTAGCCGCGACATGGAGGAATGGAAGTCGCAGTGGGGTGTGGCTCAACGTGAATAGTGCATTTATTCTGAAACCCCGAAAATTCAGTTTTTCCGAGCCATCCAAGTTAGCAATCCAATTTGTGAGATTTTGGACAAGAAATGCCTCCATTTGGTGCAAAAACTGAGTTAGAATGAGGGAACCACGAAGCTGGAACCTTTATAGAAGATAAGGCTTTGAGTGGAGGACAGGTGGCCAAAATCTGGAGGTTCCTAGCCTCACTGGCCGACTGGCCCCTTTAACTGGCCAACACATCCATTAAGTGGCCTACAACCACTGTAGGTGGCCGACAACCACTCCTTCTCTCCAGCAAGTAGCCTGTAGTCCTCCTGAAGTGGTCGAAGTGCTGGAATTTGTGTCTTGCTTTGTTTCAGATGCGTTCTGTTGTTCAGTTTTACTCGTTTTGTTGAATTTACTTAATTTATCGAGTTGTTTAGTTTTGCTTATCGAGCTGTCGCTCTTTGATAATCGAGTTGTTACGATTTGTTTATCGAGTTGTTGCTCTTTGCTTATCGAGTTGTTGTAATTCGTTTATCGAATTGTTCTTTAAGTTGTGTTGTTTTGTTTGTTGTGTTGGTTCACTACCTGACTTGGCAATACACGAATGTTCAATTTCCATCAATCTCACTTTTGTGCAAAATGGTGCGATGCGATGCTTAGAATACAAATGCAACACTTTTTGATCAAAAAGCTGTTTTCATTCCATCATGGTTTCTCTTTACAAAAGTACAAAGTTTTGAACAAAATAAAACTGCCTAAGACTGTACAATGTGCTAATATTAAAGCAAAAAGAGAAATAAAGCAGAAACATCTACATCGGTGTTGGCTATCTCAAACTCGAGAGGCCCTCTTCGCCCTCTTCCCCGACCGAGCGGGCTCTAGAGCACTGTCGCCGTCGGCACCGCTATCTGAACCAGAGCTGCCTCCACTCCCGTCCTCAGAACCCTCATCAGCATCGCCTCCATCCTCGGATGACTCTGACTGGGGACTCGCCTCCTCCTCATCCTCGCTGGACTCGTCAACGCGTCTGGCAGGCGCCCAACGTCTCCCTCGGCTGCGTGCCGGAACCTCTCTCTCAGCTGCTCGAAAAGTCTCAGAGGGTCCTGTTTGGAAGGGTGTGACTTGAAAAGACATTTTGAATTTATTAACAAGTGTCAAGTACAAATGCACTATGAAAAGTATGTGTAGAAGTCAGATACGATGTGTGCATGCAGTATGTCGTGTCAGATGTGATCTACGCATACAGCGAATCAATGCAATGAAGTGTTCAATTTCAGTATATCAGCAAAAGTATGGCAATGCATGAAAAACTGAAAATTTACCTGGATCCTATGGGAGCTGAGCATGGTCTCTCTCCTCAAGATCATGCTCTCAAAGGAGGCCATCACCCCTAGTAGCCCCTCGACATACTCTGTGGAAGGCTGCAGGTACAAGTTAAAATCATCAGTGAGTGATAAATGAAAGCTGTAATGCATACTGGTGCTGAGTTAGAGCCCTGCCATATCGATGATTTGGCAATGGGCGCTCAAGTGGAATCTGATAAGGCGTCCCATACCGCCAACCTGTTAGCTTTGTCGGAGGATCTGGCCATCTAGCACACTGCCTAGTGCGAGGCATCCCCCTGGCCCTACCTCTCGAAGCACTAGCCCTGCTCGTCGAGGGGACGTCTGCAGCTCGGGCACTGCTCGACGAGGGAATGTCAGCAGCTCTCCTCATAGGGACACGAACACCTGTCAATGGGGGCATCAGATATGTATGGAGGTATGTCGTGTACTCCCCCTTCTCGAGAAAAAGAACTGTGTCAGCACCCTCTGCATGAGGTCGCTAACCTCCCAAGGGGAGAGACTCTCTGTGGTGCGCATGTCTGACGGAGGAGATGAAGGGACTTCCTAAAGGGGATCGCCCAGTGTCTGGCACTGTAGATACCCCATTTTTGACTGTCCTAAAGACTTGGACGTCATCGTCTGAGTGCTCGATGATTGCACATGTTCGCGCTCGTTTGGAGTCCCCGAGGTTTTCGGTTGCGCACCTTGCCCCTAAGTCTCTGAACTCTCTTGGTTTTGTGCTTGTCTTAAGCCAAACTTTGGTGCCCCCTTTTGCCTGGAGGGAGAAGTAGGGGTGTAGACCACTTTTCTCCCCTGCCAGCCAATTTTCTTCCCTGTGGACCACTTTTGGTGGTCAGTTAGCTAGGGTAGGTGGTCAGTCGACGACCTCAAGTGGTCGGCAGCATGCCACCACCTTCTCCTCTCTTGGAAGACCTCCTTTTTGCCCTGTCGACCAGGTGTCTCTTCTGTCGACCACCTGAGGTGGTCGGTCGACTAGGTGGGGTGGTCGGTCGACCACTTTGAGTGGTCGGCGGCCATTTTTCACTTTCTACAGATATTTTTGGCGCTAGCTGTGCCAGCTATTAGGCACAGTAGGGAGGGATTTGAGCAAGATTTAGCTTGCATTTCTATATAAGGGAAGGTGCTTCCCCCTTAGAGAAGGTTTAGAATTTTTAAGAGCAAAAACTCTCTCTCTCTCTCTCTCCATATTTGTACCTTAAAGTGTTATTTCTTCACCCTTTTGCACACAAACACCTACCCGAACACCACCATCTTTGAGTTGAGGTTCTTGGAGGTCATATTTGAGCTTCAAAAGGATGGTTTTTGGCTCAAGAAGTTGTTGTTTTGCTATGGTTCTTCAAGGGTGAGTTATACCCTCTTTAAAGCTTTGTTTTGGTTGCATATTTAGCCACCTTTGCATGCTATTTTAGGCTTAGCTTTTAACTGCAAAAAGTTCTATTTTTAAGTTTTTACAATGGTTGTTTAAGGCTTTGTTTGAGTTAGGGGTGGTTTACCCCTTTGGTGGCTTGTTTTGCTTTGCTTCTTGCCATCTTTTAAGGTTTTTGGGATCATCTCTTTTTGGCCTTCTTACCACTAAAACTCAGAGGAATTTCAGTGGTAGAAAAGTGGTTTTAAGGTCCCAAATGGGTGGGGGTGGTCCCCCATCCTCTTCTCTTGTTTGCATGTGTTGATGGCCCATCAAGGAAGCATGTGTTTCTACTTCTTAGAGGCTTTGCTTGGGCTCATTTTTGTGACTTTTCAAACCTGCCATAACTCTGTTTTTGGCTTTCTTGGTCACCTCTTGCATGTTTCTTATACTTGTAGTGTAATCCTACTTGTAGCCTTACAAAGTAACATGTCTTTGTGCTTTGAATTGGCTCCATTTCAGCATGTTTTTAGCCATTATTTGCCATGTCATAACTCTGTTTTTGGCTGTCTTGGTCACCTCTTGCATGCTCCTTGCACTTGTAGTGCAATTTTGTTCACTAGCCTAGTGTATTTGGTGTTTTAGCCTATTGATCTAGCATGTGTATGCTCTACTCCAGCACATTTTTGGCTATGTTTTAGCATGCTTTAGGTCTGATTTGAATGGTTTTGGTCATGCATGCTTGGCTTTGCATAGCTATAGTGTATTTGGCTTTACTAGCCTTGCACTTTGGGACCCCTAGCATGATATATTTGTGATGTATGCATGATATGGCTTCATTTGATATGTAATTTCAGAGCATAAACTTTTGCCATACTCTCATGTTTATCACTCTTTCATTGTGTTTAAGAGTTGTGCCCTTATGCCTTGTTTGTGAGCTAATACGGGAGTGTATCTTTCTTGCCATCTATGTTGCATGTCTAGCATGTTTTTGCTACCATTTTGACCTGCCTTAGGTCTGTTTTGAGTGCTTAAGGTCATTTGAGCATTGCTTAGTATGGTTGTAGTGTAAAGCCCTTGACTAGCTTTGTATTTCAAGCCTCTTGGCATGCTTTATTTGAGTTGTTTGCATGATATGACATCACTTGGCATGTAATTTCAGAGCATATGTCATTGCCACACTCTCACATTTTCCACTCCTTCAATGTGTTTGAGAGTTGTGTCTTCACGCCTTGTTGGCGAGCCATCAAATGTGCATATTTTCCTTGTGTTATATGCCTTGATCTTAGTACATTTCAGCCACTATTTTGGCATATTTAACCTCTGTCCGGGGTTGGTTTGGTCACTTAGGCTTAGTATTGTATGCCTATAGTGCTATGCTCTTTGCTAGTCTCGATGCCTTAGCTTCTAAACATGCCACGCATGCATTGCTTACATGATAGAGCCTTGTGCATACCACTCTAGCATTGATAGATAAGCATGTTGTTTGCATGTGTGTTGTATTGCATGTGTTTGGATCAGACGTTAATCCAAACACGAGAAATGTGGAACGTTTCATACTCATAGTGATGAAACATGTCACATTTCTCGGTCGCCGACGCCCTTGATTGTGCATGATAGGGTTAAGGCCTTTCGAGTCTTATGTGTGCATTCATTGAGTCTTGCGCAAGCTTGATCCTTTGGCCACCATGCATTGAAAATGCTTGGTTGTTGGCTCGAGAGTCAAGTTTCATACTCCTTTGAGCTTAAGATATGATAAAGAGTGTGGAAGTGCATACATGTCCTTGCAAATACATTGTCTTGCCTCTATCTATGCTCTGTTGCAGTAACAGGAGGAATTTCAGCCCTCAAGGTGTTCTTGAGATCAGAAAGAAGCAATATGGAAATCGGTGTAATTTTTAAAGGTTCAAAAGAGTGCAAATAGAGACTCTTGAGGCAAGGTGGTGGATTTCTGGGAGGACGCAACCGAGCATACATATCTCCCTCGCCCGCGAGGCCATTTATCACTTTTGTTAGCTAGTTGTAGTTAATTACCTATGTTGTAATTAATTTAGCTTAGTGCTTTGTAATATTCTAATTAGCTTAGATCAGCTAGTTATTCAATTTGGTTTGCAATAATTAATTAGCTAGAATAGTTAGTTAATTAGTTGGTTTGTAATAGTTAGCTTAATTAGCGTAGCTAATTAGCTTTCATTTTATTCGGACCCTCCGTTGAGAGGGCCAATGTTGTAATAAGTGTGCGTTTGTGTGTGAATGTCTTCCAACCCCACGTCTTTCTCCCTTTTATTTAACTGCTTTCGATGGTTAGATGCCATCTTAGATAGCCGAGCTCATTTAGTTGCATTTTGCATGTGTTGCATTAGGCACTTAACATAGTTAGGATTATGCATTGATTTCTAATTAGTTGTTGTTTTGGCTCGGAGTACATTGTAAGTGTTTATGCTTTAGCATCCTTGTATGTGTGTAAGTGACTGCCATGATAGCATGTTTGCCATGAGGCTATGTGCTTAAGTGATTAACTACATGAATGCCTGTGGATGAAGGCTTCATTACTTGAATTGGAACAATTCATCAAAATGTGCGTTTTAAACCCACTTGTTAGTGGCAAATCATGTTTTCTTAAGCCCACTTGAGGGTGGCAAATCCACGTTTTAGCCTACTTGAGGGTAGCAACTTCAAACCATTTTCGTAAAACAAGCATAAGATGTTTTGTTCCAAATTGAGCGATTTAGCCTATACTTGTGTGTTGTGCGCATCACATAGTAAGTTTAGGTTAATAAACCAGAATAAGAACACATGTGTTTTCAAAAACAACATATCATGTTAGTAGAGGCCGATCTTTGATCGGGCGAGCGAGGGTGCTCATTTCAGGACCTTCCCCTCTCGTACCCAAGTTCCCAAGCCGAAACAACTTTGGTGATGACGGACATGTGGCCTTAGGCACGAGCCAGGGTTTTCTAAATTTTCCAAAACAAAATATTTAGGTGGCGACTCTAAAATCTGGCAAAGCAGTCCATGTTTGGCGCTTTTTGATTCAAAATTGATTTTTCAAAACCAATTGCCGGATTTGGACTCTTTGGTGATTTATCAGTCTTACATTGCACTTTGTGAGATTAGATTCAGAACCGTGATAGGAGTCCGAACTGTAGGACCAATTTGAGCTCTCTGAAAGGGGGCACGAAAAAGTCAAGCTATAGTTTCTAGCGACTCTGCTGGGGATTTAGAGAACTTAACTCGAACATCATGATATGTTGTTTTATCTATACTTATGTGTTTCTTTGCATTGGTGCGCCTAGGACACCGTGTTTTCCGTCTGCTATTCCTGAACGGTTTGCCGGAGGCTTGCTTGGAAAAGCGTGCCATAAGGCTGACCTATTACGGGCTCTACCACGATGGGAACACAAACCTCGGTTTTCACCGAGGCACCTTTTTTGACCATTCAACCTAGTTGTATATCGGAAGCCATAGTGACCATTCTAAACTAGGACAGGTTGCTTACCCGATTGTAGGTTTTTTGAAACCGCTACGTGCGTAGTGAAACCCTAGCTCCTAACAAGATAGGACAGGGAAACCCTACCCCTCCATAGGGGTGTTTTGGCTCTTACTTTCTTGCTATGTGCTTTTAGAGTGTGTCTCTACAGGAATGCATGTATCGGTTTGCAAGTCTGAGTATCAGTCTGAGGACATCAGTATTTGGGGGTATCATATTTGAGGCTATGATTTGGGGGTAGCGATCAGTGCTTGAGAACAGTTCTTTCAGCTTGTGATTATCAACTGTGTGTTGTGTTTATTTAAGCCGAAATACTGTCTATTTTTCTGCTTGTTGTTTCCTTATTTTGCTTTATTTATCTTTTTGCAAGGTAGTATAGCATCATTGCTTCCGAGGAGGCAGTTTCCCCCAAAGCACTCTAGGTTAGAGGTAGAAGGCTTCATCGATCCGAGGATCTAGTTGATGGACAAGCAGTGTTCTTTTCATTACCCCCGGTTACAAGACAGAGGGCAGTTAGGCAAGGAATATCAGTACAGCAGTCGTTGGTTCAGCGATCATTGTCCACCCCACCAGTGAGTAGTCGGGCTGAGGTTTCCGTTTCTACCACAGAGAGAGATACACCTGTTCAGTTAGATCAGCACCTAGTGGCAGGTATGGAGGACATGATGCGTCAGCACCAAGAGACCATGCAAGCCATGCAGCGGGATGCTGCCCGCCAGGCCGAGGTTACTGCACGTTAGGCAGAAGTGGTAACTCAACAGGCAGAGCTGATTGCCAGACTTCAGCAACAACAGCAACCACAACAAGCCGGAGCATTTACTTTGCATCCACCCCCACCCCCACCTAGAGTTCCAACACTCGGGGATACTGCAAACGTCCAGGAAGATACGGACGCTCCAACGGAGCCAGTCCCGCCACCAGTTCTGCCACAGACTTCAAAGACACCGGCCTTCTCAACAGATACACTGTTTGAATCTGAGATGGACCCAACCGCTTTGAAGATGAGTAAGCTTGAAAAGCTGTTTAAACAGGCCCAGGGGGTCAATTCCATTCCAAACATAGAGGATGGTTACACTGATTCGGCGGTGACATTGCCAGACAGATTCAAGATGCCCTACATAGACCGTTTTGACGGCTCGGGCGACCCTTTGGTTCATCTGAGGCTATTCTCAGATATTTTGCGCCCGATGGGCTTGACAAGACTCCAGAAACTATCACTCTTCGGCCAAACCCTGACGGGTATTGCGGCTATTTGGTACACCAAGCTGGAGGACTCAGTGAAAAGGAGCTGGGAGGAAATGGCTAAGGCCTTTGTCGCACAATATTCATACAACACCCAGATTGAGGTCACGACCCGTGATCTTGAAGCGACCAGGCAAGAGCCGAAAGAAGGCTTTTCTGACTTTGTCACTCGATGGAGGGCTAAGGCCTCCATGATGACAACTCAGCCACTCGAGAAGGATTTGATAAGGATGGTTGTGCGCAACCTCCAACCCAAGCTGATGCAGAAAATTATCGTCTTACCCCTCCCCACCTTTACGAACTTACACGAGATTGGGGTACAGATTGAGAATGCTATGAAGCAAGGTCTGATTGACCACGAGAGAGAGCAGCCCAAGAGGGTGTTTACCCGCGGTTCAAATGCAGCTACCAGCAGTAGTGCAGCTGCCAGAACTTCTGATGTGGGCATGGTCACCACCACTACCCCAAAAACAGCCACACCTTTCACCGGTACATCCAGAACCACCTCTCAACCAGCAAACTATCCACCCGAGGCAAAAGGGTTTTTACCCCACTTTATATGCCTTTGTCTAAAGCTCTAGGGGTCCTACTCATGAAAAGACATTTGAAACCATTAGAACAACGGTCTTTACCTGATCCTCTCCCTACAAAGCATGACCCGACTAAATACTGTGCATTCCATCAACAGCAAGGTCACGACACCGACTTCTGCTTTCGACTACGTCATGAGATTCAAGATCTCATTGACAACAAGGTGATTGCACCTCCCGACAAACCAAATGTCACCACCAACCCACTCCCACCACATAACCAAGCTCGACCACGCAAGCACATCAACCTGATCCAAACCGCGGCCATTCTATATGACCCAAGCATATACATCACACCCTCTCACCTACCCAAGCCTAAAGTGTTCATCCCAGATAGCACACACTTGTGCATGTCGAGCATCTTCCAAACCTAACCTGAACTAGTGGTGGTGACTGTCGAAGACAGAACTGGGATGACTTTGAAGGCAGATGGGAATGTTGATTCAGAGCCTGAGGGGTCTGGGAGCTTCGCGTACAACCCGAGTGGTTATATCACATCAACAGACCAGGCTAAGCCGAGTGTAAAGTTACCAGTTGAGGCAGAGATCAGTGTGGTTTGAGAAAATGGACCAAGTCAGGGGTTAGATGACCTAGCAGAGCTAGAAGAGGATATTGCCAATCTGCAGTTCTTCAACGAGCAAGACTAGGGAGATGTGAGCATCAACTGGTTCGACTTGGATGGATCGGTAGAGAATACGGGATGGCTAAACGACGAGCCAGATGTTGTTGAGGCACCTCAGCCAGAACAGGGGCAATCAGAAGCTAGGATATTAGCAGTGGCCGGAATGGCCGAGAATCAGGAAACATCGCCAAAGAGCACCGGTGCGAAGAATTTTTCTCGGGATTCAGGCAGTTTGAGTACAGTAGACACTGAACAGGAGGCTACGTTGAAGCGACTTGAGCAAGAAGAGATCGAGGATCTTGAGAGGGCTAGGAAGGCCAAAGCCCCTGCGGGGACGAAATGTGTTGTGAGCACAGAAACAGTTACAACGGAGCCGGACAGCTGTCTGTCGGTTACCGACGGCATGTGGTGGGAACACGACGACTTATGTCTTGCCCACACTGACAAGGACTGGAGTCAGAACCAACCAGATGACACCTGGTATGTTGAGGAGGTTTACCATATGACCAGGAGTGGGCGGTACTTCAAGTCCCCACACTTGGACCAGCCGGAGGCGTCCGGGGAAAGACAAGGAGGCAGAGAGGCAAAAAGAAAAGCTGTTAGAGGAGGAAGCTATGCTGAAACAGCTATAGAAAATTCAACCAGACATCTCCATCTGGGGACTGCTTATGGCCTCGAGGGTTCACAGACAGGCTGTCCTTACAGCCATGGATAGGGCCAAGCTTTCAATTGATGCAACTCCTGAGCAGTTGGTAGGGCTGGTTTTCCCCGGAGGAGCTTCCCCAACCTTGACCTTCACCGACAAAGAACTACCGCCCGAGGGCTCAGATCATAACAAACCACTCTATATCTCTATGGAGTGTAGAGAGAAATGGATACCGGTGGTCCTAGTCAACACGGGGTCTGCAATCAATGTATGTCCGTGGAGAACAGCGTATGCTATCGGGTTGAAGCCTGCGGATTTCGTGCCTACAGCCCAGGTAATACAGGCCTATGATAATACCAACCGGGAGGTAATGGGGACCGTACGGATTAAGACTCAGGTTGGTCCGGGGCAGCAGGACATTGAGTTCCATGTTTTAGATGTTCCAGCCACTTTCAACCTACTTCTCGGGCGACCGTGGCTACACTAAATGAAGGCCGTCTCTTCCACCTTACACCAAATGCTGAAGTACCCCCATGGGAAGGGGGTGGCAATCATATTTGGGAATTCTTCGACACATCCCCCGCCAGAGGTTTCTACACTAGTTCTGGAGATTGAGCACGGCGCAGAGGATGTATTTCTGTTAGGATTCACCTTAGCTGAGGCTCGGGTTGTACAAGATATACTAGCTATTGATGAGGGGCTATACGTCAATGCACAGTCTGTCTACCTCATGAACAAACTTCAACACATGCTCGGAATGGAATTGGGGCGAAGTGGCCGGAAGGGCATTGCAGCATCGGTCGAAGTGCCGCACAACCCATATACTTTTGGCCAAGGTTATTTGCCTACCAAAGAGGATTGAGCGGGGAAAGGGAGAGAAATGACTGGAAGAGCCAGAGCCAAACAAACCGAGAAGCATTACGAGTTGATGCACAGACCTATCCGGGGAACCCTGAACGGACACTTTGTCCGAGAGGGGAAAGATTTCCCGTTCTGTGATTTTCCGGAGCCATGGCTAAATGCAAAGAAGCGGCGCTTGCCAAGATTTGAGATCTTCTTTGACTTACAATTATCGAGGGATGAAGTTGCGGAAGAGCAGACAGACCCACCAGCTGAGGCTGAGCAGTGCAAGGAAGAAGAGTCTGAGAGCACAGAAATTAAGATGGGGGTAGCGCTGGCTTGTCTTCTCTCAGATCCTCATATCATACCGAAGTGTTTGGTGGATTACTTCTCAGTTTCCATGATCGAGGATGAAGCGGCTGTGGGCCCATCTTCAGGCATTCTCGATGCATCCATCGCACCCTCCCTCGTCTAGCAATACGATGAGGGCTTTTTATCGAGCAGTTTCGGGTCAGGTGGTGAACCGGAATCTGATTCCACAGAGTCTGTGGAATCGGAATCAGATTCCAGCTCTTCTGAGTCTGAGTCGGGTATTCCGGAGGGTGATAACCCGGATGCCACTATCCTGTGCAGGTCGTCTTTTTCTTTTTCCTTTGAGTTTGTTGTAACTAAGGAATCAGGTGATCTGGATGTTATGAATGAGAATAGTACGATTGTGGCTTCCGAGTACTTTTCTGTGCCTTTAATTTATTGCATTAATCAAGACTTTCAAAATTTTGATGAAAACGATGAGGAAGAAATTCCTCCAGTTTTGAAATATTTGCTTGATCAAGAGCAGGAGAGGTTTGTAAAATCTTTGGTTGATGAAATCACCACAATTAATGTTGGTACTGAGAAGGACCCACAACTGGTCCAGATTGGGTCCACACTGTCTTCTGAGGAACGCAAGCGCTTAGTCATTTTATTAAAAGATTTCAAAGATGTTTTCGCGTGGTCCTATGAAGACATGCCTGGAATCGATCCTGAGATTGTACAGCACCGGATTCCTCTTGACCTAGAGGCCCGACCTGTTAAACAGAAGCTCCGAAGGATCCGCTCGGACTAGGCTCTGAAAATCAAAGAAGAGGTCACCAAGCAGATCGACGCAGGGTTCTTGTTAGTATCTGAGTACCCAACTTGGTTGGCCAATATAGTTACGGTGCTGAAGAAAGACAGCAGAATTCAGGTATGTGTGGACTTCAGGGATTTGAACAAAGCCAGTCCGAAGGACGATTTTCCTCTGCCGCATATCGACGAATTAGTGGATTTCACTGCTGGGCATGCGCTGCTCTTGTTCATGGATGGTTTTTCAGGCTACAATCAGATTTTGATGGCACCCAAAGATAGGGAGAAAACTGCTTTCACTACCCCGTGGGGAACTTATTGTTATAGGGTGATGCCGTTTGGGCTGAAGAATGCTGGGGCTACGTATCAACGGGCTACGACCACGATTTTGCATTCGATGGTTAGTTTAGGGTCATATTTTGATTAGCATACCTTATGCTTGCATGTTTGCATCATTCATTTGTATTGCATGCACCGAGGCTCGGCACATCATTCAAACTGCATCGTAATTTTGATACACTTTCTTGAATACGTGTTTAAAAGCATGCTATCAAAGTGTTGCATATGCTATATTAGTAGCCGAGCCTATTAATTGCATTATTGCATGTGTTGCATTGACATCTTGTATAGTTAGGATCATGCATTTTTCTAACTAGTTTTTGTTTTGGCTTGGAGTACTTGGTGAGTTTTATGCTTTAGCATACTTGCACGAGTGTGATTGCCATAATGCCATGTTTAGCATGCTTGCCATGAGGCTATATGCTTAATTGCTAAACTGCATGAATGCCTGTGGATGAAGGCTTTATTACTTGAATTGGAACAATTCGATAAATGTGAGTTTAAGCCCACTTTGCGAAGTGGCAAAATCATGTTTTAAGCCCATCGTTGTCTAATGGAAAATCCACGCTTTAGCCCACTTGAGGGTGGCACTTTCAAACCATTTTCAAAAATAAACATGAGTTGAATTGTTCTAATTCTTATGATTTAGTCTATACTTGCTTGCACGCGCATCACATAGTAAAGTTAGATAATAACCGAAACAAGAACACATGTGTTTATAAACCAACATATCATGATTAGTAGATGTCGATCTTTGATCGGGCGAGCGGGGGTGCTCATTTCAGGACCTTTCCCTCTCGTGCCCAAGTTCTCGAGCCAAGGCAACTTTGGTGATGACGGACACGTGGCCTTTGGCATGAGTCAAGGTTTCCTAAATTTCCCAAAAATAAAATATTTAGGTGGCGACTCTGTAATCTGGTAAAGCGGTCTAATTTTGGCATTATTTGATTTAAAATCTAATTTTCCAAAATGATTTGCCGGATTGGACTCTTCGGTGTTTATCAGTCTCACATTGCACTTTGTGAGATTAGATTTAGAACCGTGACGGGAGTTCGAACTGTAGGACCAATTCGAGCCTCTCCGAAAGGAGGTGCGCGAAAAAGTCTAGCTACACTAGGGGGACAGTAAGAGGCAGAGGGGTTCTAACCCTCAGCAGTCCCAAGGAGCACATTCAAGGTCTACCTTTCCAGTGCCGAGTTCGGGTTCTAGGAGAGGCAGTCAGGGAGGCATCACCTGTTACAAATGTGGTCAGTTGGGCTACAAGTCTCCAGCTTGCCTATAGCGATCCCGGTTTTGCCCCGACCTTCCTTATGTCCCGGATTTGGGTTCCGTGGTTAAATATTGTATCTATGTCTTGTCTTTCCAGTTTTACTCTTTGTAGTTGAGTTTTTGGAACTTGTTGGGCGCATTTGGAACAGGTTGGTTGTTAGTTGGGTTAGATTGTTGTTGCCCAGATTTTGATCTCTTCGCTCGAGCGAGGCTTTTTGCACTCAAGCGAGGCTTTTTGTAATTTGCTTCTTCGCTCGAGCGAGGTTTCTTGCCCTCGAGCGAGAATGAGGAGTTCTCAAGTTTCCTTCCAGACGCAGAATTTCTGGGGAGGATGAAATCCTTCGCCCGAGCGAGACTTCTTGCGCTCGAGCGAGCCTTATGTCATTTGTTCCTTCGCTCGAGCGAGCGTGTACGTCTGTGTACACCTGAAGCTTTGCATTGTGCTCTCGAGCAACGCTTATTGCGCTCAAGCGAGGTCACTTGTTGTGTTTGGTCGCTCGAGCGACAACTCATTCGCTCGAGTGAAGACCGCGTATATCAGTTCCCAGCAGAGATATTTTACTTCACTTTTTTGAATCCCTTTCTTCTAAAAACCCTCATCCAGCACCTCCTCTCTCTAAAACTCTCTCTCTCTCTCTCTCTCTCTCTCTCTCTACAAATACTCTTTGATCCAAGTACCATTACCTTACTCCCTTTGAGAAAAAGATAGAGTAACTCGTGGGCTTCCATTTGATCCAAGGAAGTTTGAGTTTTGGGCATCTTCAATGTTCCTCCTTCTCTCCTTTGAGCTTCTACACTTGAGGTAGGGATATTCTATGCTTTAATATGATTTTTAACCTAGGTATTTGCGGTTATGTGTAAATTGTGGAATTTGGGAAGGTTTTGGTAAAGTTAGGGTTTGGGTTCAAAGTTGAAAGCGGGGTTTTTTACATTAGGTTCCATGAATATCTATATGGGGTTTTGAATATGAGTTTATATGAGTTAAAATGATGAAATTTGGACTTGAGATTGATATTTGGGAAAAGGGGAAAAATTGCCCTAATTTGTGCTCAATAATTATTTTGCATAAATAATGAAATTGATATGGAAATTATGAAATTGGGAGGTTATGTGATTGAATGGTGTAATTAGATTTGATAAATCTCTCACCTATGTAAAATTTGACAATTTATCTGTTGATAAATAGTATATCTGTTTAGATATATCTGTTTTGGGCTATCGGTGGAGGATAGTTAGGATTACTGTAGAAACTGCATGAGGATTAGGTAAATTGAAACTAATCTTTTATGTTATTGAATATGACAATGTGATTTGACTAGTCATTGTGTATGATGATGCTTTTAAATACATTGTATATGTATCATTGTTTGGGAGGAGATAGGAGATGGACTCCATTGATAATTAAGTTGGCCGAAGTGTCCTGGGTGAAAATCCCAAAATCTTATGTATATATGGGTGCCGGTTCCCTCGGATGTGAATTCCGTAAAATGGCAAGAAAATAAGAAGTGTTGGATTGATGAATGTAGTAAATTGTGAACCATTGAGTTGAAAAACTCATTTTGGTTGATTAGATGATAATGAACTTGGTTAATTGATTTACCCAAAATGGATGATTGGAAATGAATCGAGATAGGGATATTTATATTGAATGGTCTTGGAGAGAGTATATGTTGGTTAAGAGTATTGCACATTTATTTGATGCTTATACCTTAGTTAAATCTCATATATTGTTTTAGCATATCTCTACTGGGCTTGGTTCACCCTACTTGGGACACCATTTTCAGGTACAGGTGATATGTTACCTCCAAGGACATAGCTTGGGAGGACCTAGGACTGAAGGCTCTGTTTTTGTTATATTTTGCTTTAATGTTTATTCAAGCCGATGGATTTATATGTATAGAGTTTAGAACTCTTTTTGTTGTAACCAAGTTATCTCTTGGAAAAATGAAAGCCCGTAGAGCATTTATTTTGTTATTACTAAATTAGAAATTCATGTTATGGTTTCAAAATGAACGTTTATGAAAGTGTTATGCATGTAATATCTTTTGTAATATAAACTCTGACGAATGAAAGTAATACATTTCATATTTTGCTTATGAATCTCTTGGGTTGATTTATATCATATTTTGAGAGCATTGCATTGGCCACAGAGAGGAAGAGGGCAGCGAGCAGCTTCATCTTCGGCTCATTCTTTGGGCCAGAGTCAGGGCAGAGGCCAGCCGCTCACTTGTTATCAGTGTGGGCAGGCGGGGCCCCTGAAGAGATTTTGCCCACAGTTTGGTGGCACATCTGGTGCGTTTGGTTCGAGGTAGACACAGAGTCACCAGCCAGCGCAGTCAGTACAGGCCTCGAGGGCCAACCAGGGAGCCTCTTTGGCTCAGTCGGTGCAGCAGTCTTATGCTCTGAGAGGTGAGTAGGTCGATCAGAGGCCTATAGGGCACGTGTATGCTGTTATTGCGCTAGATCTTGTACCGGCTCCATCTGTTGTAAGAGGTACCTTTTTGTTTTACAACTCGGTTGCTAATGTGTTTATTGATACGGGTGCATCCAATTTATTTATTTCGTCTGCATTTGCATCTGTTTTGGGGTTGGAGTTGGCGCAGTTAGCATCTCCTATTTGTGTTGTGTCACCTGTCGGGGGTGAAATGGTTTTGAAACAAGGGTGTCGGGGCTGTGATATAGAGGTCGCCGATCGTCAGCTTCCTTTTTCTTTTGTATTGATGGACATGTTTGGTTTTGATGTTATTTTGGGTATGGACTGATTATCGTCATACCGAGTTGTTATAGATTGCTACCGACAGAGGGTTACTGTATGTACCTTGAGCGGTGAATGCTTTTATTTCTTGGGGGACCCGGTGGATAGAGTCTTATCACCGGTGTATGGTTCGCTTGACCGGAGTGAACTTAGTTGTCTTCTTGCTAGCTTTTTGAGTAGTGAGTGTGATGAAGTTCGAGTTGAGTTGCCAAGAGTGGTTTGTGAGTACTCGGATGTCTTTCCCGAGGATCTTATTAGTTTACCACCTCATCGAGAGATCGAGTTCTCTATTGATTTAGTGCCTGGCACGACACCGATTTCTATGGCACCGTACCGATTTCTATGGCACCGTATCGGTTTACGCCAGCCGAGTTGAGTGAGCTGAAGATTCAGCTCCATAAATTACTAGATAAGGGCTTTATTCGCCCTAGTACTTCATCTTGGGGAGCACTAGCCCTCTTTGCTAAAAAGAAAGATGGAGCCTTACGACTTTGTATTGACTATCGAAAGGTGAACCAGGTTACGGTTAAGAACAAATATCCTATGCCTCGTATAGATGACCTGTTTGATCGGTTAAAAGGGTCTTGTTGTTTCTCCAAGATAGACCTAAGATCGAGTTACCACCAGTTGAGGGTCAGGGAGGAGGATATCCCGAAAATGGCATTTCGTACCGGGTATGGTCATTATGAGTTTCTTGTGATGCCTTTTGGGCTAACCAATGCACCGCTGGTGTTTATGAACTTAATGAACCGAATCTTCCGAGACGTCTTAGATCGTTTTGTGGACGATATTTTGATTTACTCACCCTCTGAGGAGGAGCACGAGGAACACTTGCGAGTGGTGCTCGAGTTGCTTAAAGCCCATAAGCTATATGCTAAGTTCGGGAAGTGCGAGTTTTGGCTAAGAGAGGTTAAGTTCTTAGGCCATGTAGTATCCAGAGAAGGGGTGATTGTAGATTCATCCAAAATTGAGACAGTGCAAGATTGGGCACAACCTAAGAATGCTTTCAAGATTCCTAGTTTCTTGGGGTTGGCCGGGTATTACCGTCGGTTTGTGAAGGATTTCTCCAAATTAGCTTCGCCTTTGACTAGGTTGACGAGGAAAGGGGTCAAATTCGTGTGGAGTGAGACTTGTGAAAAGTTGTTCCAAGAGCTTAAAGTTAGACTTACCATCGCTCCAGTCTTGATTATTCCAGAGAGGAGATTGGGCTATTCAGTATATTATGATGCCTCACGAGAGGGTTTGGGTTGTGTATTGATGCAAGAAGGGAAAGTAGTAGCCTATGGCTCACGACAGTTGAAAACACACAAGAGGAACTACCCTACTCACGATTTAGAGTTAGCAGCTGTGATTTTTGCCTTAAAGATTTGGAGGCACTATCTGTATGGTGAGAGATTTGAGGTGTTTTCTGATCATAAGAGTCTAAAGTATCTGTTTACACAGAAGGACTTGAACTTAAGGCAGAGAAGAAGGATAGAGTTCATAGAAGATTATGATTTCGAGTTGCATTAACATCCGAGGAAGGCCAATGTTATGGCCGATGGCCTAAGTAGGAAATCCATCAGTAGTGTAGCTTGTATTGCTATCCGGGAATGAGAGATGTTGGGCGCCCTTGGTGAATTTGACTTGCATCTGGAGTTTCTTGAGTCCGCAGCCTTATTTTCTGTAGTTGTACAACCTCCACTTATGAACCGAGTGTTAGAACCACAAAAGGGTGACATTGAGGTAGAATCCCTTCGGGAGAAGATCTCCAGTGGGAAAGTAGAGAAGGATTTGATTGTGTATCCCGACCTGAGTGTGAGATATCGTAACCGTTTGTTTATACCGGAGTCTTGCTGAGAGGAAGTACTCCGAGAGTTTCACCATTCACGCCTTGCAGTGCATCCGGGAGGCACAAAGATGTATCATGGTCTAAGTTGTCAGTTTTGGTGGAGGGGTATGAAGAAGGACATGGCAGTGTTTATATTGAAGTGCCTTACTTGTCAGTAAGTGAAGGCCGAACATTAGAGGCCAGCGGGTTTGTTGCAACCCTTGCCTATAGCTGAGTGGAAATGGGAGCATGTCACGATAGATTTTGTTGTGGGCCTTCCAAGGACTCAATGGGTAGTGATGCCATTTGGGTGGTAGTTGATCGAATGACTAAGTTGGCGCGTTTTATTCCTATGCGCGTAAGAGATTCGGTAGATTACCTTATTGACTTGTATATTCGGGACATAGTGAGGTTGCACGGGGTCCTTGTGACGATCGTTTAGGATAGAGACTCGTGTTTCACTGCTCGGTTGTGGCAGAGCTTGCAGAGTGCCTTGGGCACTAGACTGACCTTTAGTACCGCTTATCATCCTCAGACTGACGAGCAGTCCGAGCGCACTATTCAGATCCTTGAAGATATGCTTCGTGGTTGTGTCCTTAACTTTATGGGGTCATGGGAGAGACATTTACCCTTAGTGGAGTTTGCCTACAATAACAATTTCTAATCGAGTATTGGCATGGCACCGTTTGAGGCCTTGTACGGCCGACCGTGTAGATCTCCAGTGTGTTGGGCCGAGGTGGGTGATGTACCTTTGTTAGGTCCAGAGTTGGTTCGGAAAACGATGGAGAAAGTGGCACTTATCCGTAAATGGTTGGTTACAGCCCAGAGTTACCAAAAGAGTTATGCCGACCGTAGGAGGAGACCTTTGTCATTCGAGGTGGGTGATCATGTCTTTTTAAAAGTATCACCTAGACGAGGTTTGATGAGATTTGGAAAGAGTGGGAAGTTATCCCCTCGGTTCATTGGCCCTTTTGAAATCCTTGAGCGGATTGGAGAGGTTGCCTATCATTTGGCATTATCGTCACAACTTTTTAGGGTGCATGACGTATTTCATATTAGCATGCTTCGGAAGTATGAGCCAGATCCATCACATGTGCTGGATTGGACCGACTTAGAGGTAGACGAGGATGCCTCGTATAAGGAGAGACCGGTGCGAGTCTTGGATAGGCGGGACCAAGTCTTGCGAGGCAAGACAATCCCCTTGGTCAAAGTGTTGTGGAAACATCACAGGATTGAGGAAGCAACTTGGGAGCGTGAATTAGAAGTCCGAGAGAAATATCCAGACTTATTTATTGATATTTGAGTATATGTTAAAATTTTAGTTTTGTTTGTGTGAGACTATGAAATATCCTCTCACATAAATGTAATTGAGATCCAACGAAGAGAAGAAGTCAGTCCCTGTGTGTCTGCAAAGATGAGCATGATCGGCGCCACCTAACCGGGGTACTGGCCGAAGACACTCTGATGCTAAAGTTAGTCCTTTGATTGAAAGAATAAAGCTATGGAAATCAAGAATGTTGGTATGTAGTGTAGGGAAAGAGCACATACATTTCTTCTGGGATGCCCCCCCTTTATATAGATAGGGGGTGTGATATTTGTTTGGGCTAGACCCATTATTTGGGTTAACCCCAATAAGCGGATATATATTATTTTCTGGCTCCCACAATTGCCCCAAAACTTTCATTGTCTGCGGCAGAAGGAATGAGAGTTTTTCTTGCCGAGTTACGCTATTCAAATAGTTGTTGGGTTTTTGATAAAGAACACTCTAGATAAATAAATAAAATATATGAATGAATGACTGCATGTATGCTTGAATGTATGCATAAATGTACGTATGTCTTGAATGTATGTATAAATATACATATGTCTATCATAGGATGAAATTATATCACATGAGTTCCAAACAAATCATAATGATGGGCCACGGTATTGTTACCCCCGGGCAAGGGCTGTAGGCCGCGGTATTATGACCCCCGAGCGAGGGTGTAGTATATTGTCGAGTGCAAAGAGCACTTCAAAATATAGACTTTTGTGCCAAGCTAGTGATGTTTCTATGTACCAAGCACAGAAATGATTTCCTGAACTAAATAATGTAGATTAAATAAGGTAGATATATCAGCCAAAAAATGGACCACGGTATTATTACCCCCAGGCAAGGGTATAGGCCTGCGGTATTATTACCCCCGGCGAGGGTGTAGGCCTGTGGTATTATTACCCTCGTGCGAGGGTGTAGACCTGCGATATTATTATCCCCTGGCGAGGGTGTAGGCCTGCGGTATTATTACCCCCGGGCGAGGGTGTAGGCATGCGGTATTATTACCCCCGGGCGAGGGTGTAGGCCTGCGGTATTATTACCCCCGGGCATGGGTATAAGCCTGCGGTATTCTAACCCCCGGGCGTGGGTGTAGGCCTTTGCTGATGGCACTCTATGCCGAGTGCGAAGATTACGCTGTACTTTGAGACTTATGCTAATTTTAAGTGGCGATCAAGTGCTAATATTGCAAGGATTTTGAATAATGCATCCTATGTCAGTGATGGCCTGTACCAAATGAGGTAGACGTGTTAATCACAAATAATATTGTTCCGCTTGTAAGGAATTGCCAAGTAGATATTGGGCCAACTATTTAATTACCGAGTAAGTTTTAGGAAAATTAGCATTGCTCGGTTTACATTTAGTCCAATGTAGACTTGCCCCATTGCTTTCGAATGACAGGTGTTAGTCGGAAGGAATGCAGATTGGACTTGCGCCATTGCCCTATGTTGCGAGGCAGATTCGACTTTGGTAAAAGGACAGCGCACAAAAATATGCAAACTGTCGATGGCCAAGTGTAATTTATTGCCCCAAGTTGCCAAATGAAAAGTGCCGAGTGAGTGTAAGAGTTTAGTGAGTTCGGCGATGATCGTTAAGCCGATTAAATTGTACCATCACCATAATGAGAAGTAATGACAAGTACAAAAAATGCTAAGTATTCGGAAGGAATTCAGAATAGACTTGAGCCAAAATTGCCGAATGATGTGGATTATTATAGTGACGGGAAGACGCTAAAATTGTTGAATTCGGATCAAATGCCAGGCTGGGCGGAAAAAGTGTTGTTGGAACTACGATATGTAGTACTGCATATAAAATCTGCAAATTTATGGTATGGAATTTGCAAAATCAAGCCATACGGATGTGTTCAGAAGGCTTCAAATAGTTGGAAACGTCTATTGGCTCGCTATAATCGAACTCCGGATGGCGTAGTTTTAGTCAAAGTTGAGCTGATGGCTCAGATCGGTTGAGACTTGTGCTCCGCGAAGCACTGGATAACTCCTCGGCTTGGCGGCTTTTGTAAAAAATAAAAAATAAGGAAAGATGATGCCAACAAGACTTGAACTCTTGCCTTTGAAAGAAAGAGAGAGCACTAAACCATTGTGCCAAGACAAAGCATTCTGTTAATATTTGGCAAGATATACATTTGAATGTGATTGTTCAACTATTATAGGATGTAGCTTAGCCACGATGCACTGAATAATTTCTTTTGTTTTCCATGCAAACTCTGATCGTCTTCTCCGATAAAATGGGTGAATTTCTAGGCAAACTTCGACTGGCCCGTACGGCTTTGTTTGAGCTCCGATTTCGACGTGGTTTGTTGCGTTGGACTCGTCTCAATGAGTACTTCACACTGGCATGGTCAAAACTTGATTTCGATAATGTTGAAAATTTTAGTTTGCTGAAATTTTGGTATGTTCCGCAATGACTAGCAAACTTCGATTACTTCTTGGCTGCACGAGTTGGTGGGTTTGAACTCTTTGAGTTGGCACGAATCCTCTGGTATATTCAGAAGTTGACTTCGACGAGCCGACATGCTAGTTCTATGCCGAGATAGTATCACCGAGCAATATTGTTGTACTTTCGAGAGATTATGAGATTTTTGCCGAAGAGGTAGATAATATGCAGTTGATAATAGGCCGAATGATATGCCGAATTGCAAAGGATTAGTATGATATTTTGCTGAATAGTGTATAATTCAGAGTTGATAAGCAATGCCGAAGCTGAATAATATTTTCGAAGCCAAGTGGACAATATGACACACCGAATTGCAGAGGATAGCAATGTGGTATGATATAGCCGAATAATATTTCCGAAGCCAAGTTGATAATATGACATGTGGAATTGCAGAGGATAGCAGTGGTATGATATTTTGCCGAATAGTGTATAATTCAAATTTGATAAGCAATGCCGATGCCGAATAATATTTCCGACGCCAAGTTGATAATATGACACGCCGAATTGTAGAGGATAGCAATGTGGTATGATATTTTGCCGAATAGTGTATAATTCAAAGTTGATAAGCAATGCCGATGCCGAATAATATTTCCGACGCCAAGTTGATAATATGACACGCCGAATTGTAGAGGATAGCAATGTGGTATGATATTTTGCCGAATAGTGTATAATTCAAAGTTGATAAGCAATGCCGAAGCCGAATAATATTTCCGAAGCCAAGTTCATAATATGACATGCCGAATTGCAGAGGATAGCAATGGTCTGATATTTTTTCGAATACTATATAATTCAAAGTTGATAAGCAATGTCGAAGCCAAATAATATTTCCGAAGCCGAGTTGATACTATGATATGTTTTGGATGAATCTTGAGGTTGTGTACAAAGCTTGTTCATAGCCATAGATTTTCCGATGAACCCATTTGTTGTGTAGATGTCCAGAGAGGATCCGTGAATTGGTCCTGCATGACTGAAGTTGCCGAATTGAAGTTGGGGCGAGTCGGCCATTCGGCTTATTGAACCACAACACAATTCTTTAATTCATGTTAATTGTTAGCACATACACCTGTATCTATATTCCAAAAGTCAACTTTTGTGAGACAATAATTTAATAAATAAAGTCCCAGGGTGGGTTTGGCCAGGTAACCCAATTTGTAAGGCTGAAAAGATGTTCGCACAAAGAAAAATGTGAAACTTATTTTTAGAGAGAGAAAATCTAGACTCAATTATAGATCCACTACTTTCGTCTCATGCTTTCAACTTTTCTAAACAAAATTCATATTTATTTGACAGAATCTGTGAGCATGAAGATAGAGACATATACATACATATATCGATATATGATATTCAGAAACATAATCAAAAAGGGAGAAGACAAGGACCCAACTGTAGATAGTACACTGGTCTAAGATCCTTAAGAGTGGTGTTTGTTCTACTCTTCATTGAATTCTCAGACGTTTCCCATAGACAGCGCCAATTGTGAGACCATGAAATATCCTCTCACATAAATGTAATTGAGATCCAACGAAGAGAATAACTCAGTCCCTATGTGTCTGCAAAGATGAGCATGATCGGCGCCACCCAACCGGGGTTGCCGACCAGAGACACTCTGTAGACACCCCATTTTTGACCGTCCTCAAGACTTGGATGTCATCGTTTGAACACTCAATGATCATCCATGCTCGTGTTCGTTTTGAGTTCCCGAAGGTCTCGGCTGCGCACCTTGCCTTAAGATCTCTCAACTTGTCTGTTTTGTGCTTGGTTGTGGACCAAGGACTTGTGGTTTTGCTTCTGAGGGAAGAGGGTGGCTTGTTTGCCATCCCCTCAACCCACCGGCCAAGGCTTGAAGCCATCGGCCTTATTTTCTTGCGATCGGCCAAAAGTGTTGGCCAGTCGGCACTTTTGTTGGCCGGTCGGCACTTATTTTGGTTGATCGGCCATATTTTCTGGCCGAGGCCTTTTCTTTTTCTTTTTCAGGCATTGTGCATGCCAGCTGTGCCAGTTGGTGAGCACAGACCTTCCCCTCCATACACATGTATGGAGGGATTTGAACCGAAGTTTAGCTTCTCTAAGAAGCTTTGAATTGGATTTCTATAAGAGGGGAGCCTCCCCTCCCTTCCCAAAGGTTCAGCAAAATAAATATAGAGTTCATATATCCCTCTATCTCTATATCTCTCTCTCTATATTTGTGTGTGTGTTTGTGACCTAAAGTGTGTTTTTGTTCATACTTTTGCACTAGAGCACCTAGTAAAATACCTTCCTTTGGTTGCTGAGGCACTAGGAAGTTGATTTCAGAGTTCTTGGGCTGGTTTTGCTCTAAGGGAGTGGCTGGAGTTGTGTTCTTGAAGGTGTTCTTCAAGGGTGAGCAACTAACCTTTTGTTTCCCCATTTTGGCTTAAGCTTTTAGACCTATTTGCATATTTTTTTAAGCTTAACTATAAACTGAAAAAAGTTTTGTTTTTGTGTGCTTTAGATGATTGTTTAAGGTCACTTTTTGGTTGGGGGTTGCCTACCCCCTCTTAGGCCTTGTTTGGCCTTATTTTTGAGCCACCTCTTCTGGCCTTTGTTCTTGCTTTGGTTTGACCTTTCTACCACTGAAATCTAGAGGATTTTCAGTGGTGGAAATGTGGTTTTAGAGTCTTGTACAGGAGAGGGACACCCCTCTCTCCTTGTGTCTCATTTGCTTGTGTTAATGGCTTGTAATGGTAGCATGTTTGTTTAGCATGTTTTGGCTTCATTTCAACAAGTATTTGGTGTTATTTTTTCATGCTATACCTCTGTCTAAGGTTGGTTTAGTGGTCTCTTGCATGCACCATACACTTGTAGTGTAATCCTCTCTATTGCCTTAACATGCTTTGTACTTTAAGCTATGGTTTTAGCATGATTTTGACTTGACCCAAAGGAGCTCTTGTTCAAATTTCAGCATGTTAAAGCTCTGTTTCAGGTTGTTTTGATCATACATGCATCACTTTGTATAGCTACCATACAGTCTAACTTGTTAGCTTTGAGGGTCCAAGTCATTAGCATGCGCTACTTGGACCTTTTTCATGATTTGGCATCATCTCATATGTGATTTCAGTCCATGTAATGCATCCTTACACTTGCATTTGTCATCCTTTCAAAGCTTTGAAGAGTTGGTGTCTTATGCCTTAAGGTTGGGTCGTTGTGCATGCCTTCATGATTAGGTCTTCGAGATGCCATCTAAGTAGGTTTTTGGGCCTTTTTTGACATGCCATATCTCTGTTTTTCATTAGTTAAGTCATGCCATGTTTGGTTATAATGAGTGTAGTGTAATCTCCTTTGTTGGCCTTACTTGCATCTTGCCTTCGGCCTTTCATTTTGGCTTGTTTTAGCTTTGGCCCTTGCATGTTTTAGACTCCCTTTAGCATGGTCTAGAACTGTTTTGGTAGTCCTTGGCTCTTTGGAGCTTGTTTCATGTGGCCTTAGTACAAGCTCCTTGGCTAGCCTTAAGCCTTGAACTTTCTTGCATGTTATGCTTGACTTGTGTGTATGATTTGGCATCATCCTTGACATCATTTCAGAGCATGTAGTGTTGTCACGCTTGCATGCTTTTCACTCTTTAAGTGCTTTCGAGAGTTGTCCTCTTTGTGCCTAAGTGATGGACCAATATGTTTACATGTTTGTTTTGCATGTTGGTGCCTTAGTTTTAGTGTTTTGGCCACTGATTTGGGCGTGGCTGAGGTCTCCCCATTTTGGTTTAAGCCCATCTTTGCATGTCGTTGCATGCTTGACATGTTGCACGTTGTTGCATGCTTGCTAGTTTGCATGTTGTTGCATGCTTGTCCATTTTTGCATGCCATGCATGTTCGCAGGATTATGGTTGCATTTTGCATGCTTGTTAGCTTGCATTTTATCACATGCTTTGTTTAGGTCGCATTGCATTTGGCATGCTCGTTACTCTAGCCTTGTGTACATGTTTGAGTCATATTGCATTTGGCATGCTTATGATGCATTACATAGCTTTTCCATTGTTGCATACATTGCATTATGTTTGGTTTGGGGTGTCAAACCAAACATGAGGAATGAAGGACATTTCGTACTTGAAGTGACGAAATGTGCCTCAATCCTCGGTCACCGACGCTGTTGATCCAACATGATAGAGTTCTAGGCATTCATGTGTTTTTTGTGCATTCATTCCATATTGAATCGCACACTTGGCTCCTTTGGCCATCATGCATCGACATGCGTGATTGATGGCCCGAGGGTCAAGCACTACACTCCCTTGAGTTCATGACATGATAAGGAGGGTGTTTGTGCACACATTGCCTTGAAAATGCATTGTCATGCTCTGTTTGTCCTCTACTGCAGCAAAACAGCATTCTGCAGGAAGATATGTCCGGCCGGCCATCTTTAGTGCCGATCGACTAAACATTGTTGGCCGAGATCCTCACAAATGGTCGATGACCAATTCCCCATGGCCGATGTCTCTATATTTTGGCCGGTGACATCTCACAGTGCTCAGGGAGTGGTTCGGAAGCATCCTTGGGACTTGTGCAGTTTTCAGAGGTGCAGAACAGTGCAAACAGAGGCAATATGTGGCATGGCAACAGGTTTCCGAGCGAGGCGATCGAGCATGCATCATTCAATCATTCCGAGGCGGAGCTGCGGTGGCCTCTTTATTTTCATAGCTTAGTTAATTTGTTTAAATTAGTTAAGAGTTATGTAATAATTAATTAGCTAGTGTAGTTAATTAATTAGTTGATTTGTATTATTTATTCGGACCCTCCGTCGAGAGGGCGAATTTTGTAATAAGTGTGCGTGAGTGTGTGAATGTCTTCCAACCCCACGTCTCTCTCCCTTTTACTTACCTGATTTCAAAGGTTAGTTTTAGGTCATGTTTCAATTAGCATCCTTATGCTTGCATGTTTGCATCATTCATCTGTATTGCATGCACCGGGCTCGGCGCATCATACTAACCGCATAGTACTTCAATTCCAACTTGAATACGTGTATTGAGTTGTCGCATTTCACATACCATTCTTAGATAGCCGAGCCTATTTCTAGTTGCATTTTGCATGTGTTGCATTAGGCATCTTAACATAGCTAGGATCATGCATTGATTACTAACTAGCTATTGTTTTGGCTCGGAGTACTAGGTAAGCTTTTATGCTTTAGCATCTTGCATGAGTGTGAGTATTGCTATGATAGCATGCTTGCCATAAGGCTAACTGCTTATATGATATAACTGCCTGAATGCCTGTGGGTGAAGGTTAGATTACTTGAATTGAAACAATTCATTGAAATGCGAGTTTTAAGCCTACTTGATTGTGGCAAAATCATGTTTTCTAAGCCCACTCGAGGGTGGCAAAATTCACGTCTTAGCCTACTTGCAAGTAGCACCTTCAAACCATTTTCAAACAAACAAACATGAGATGATTTGTTTCAACTTAGGCGATCTAGTCTATACTTGTGTGTTGTGCGCATCACATAATAATTCTAGGCTAATAACCGAAATAAGAACGCGTGTGTTTTCAAAAACAAGATATCATGTTAGTAAAGGCCGATCTTTGATCGGGCGAGCGGGGGTGCTCATAGATGACCTTCTCCAATCGTACCCAAGTTCCCGAGCCGAGGCAACTTTGGTGATGACGGACACGTGGCCTTAGGCACGAGTCAAGGTTTCTTAAATTTCCCAAAACAAAATATTTAGGTGGCGACTCTGTATGTGGCAAAGCAATCCATGTTTGGCACTTCTTTACAAAAATCAGTTTTCCAAAACGATTTGCCAGATTTGGACTCTTTGGTGATTTATCAATCTCACATTGCACATTGTGAGATTAGATTAAGAACCGTGACATTTTGAGTCCGAACTATAGCACTGCATAAAGCCTCTCGGGGCGCGTCTACACACTCCGATGCTAAAGTTAGTCATTTGATTGAAAGAATAAAGCTATTGAAATCAAGAGTGCTAGTGTGTAGTGTAGGGAAAGAACGCATACATTTCTTCTGGGATGCCCCCCCTTTATATAGATGGGGGGGTGTGATATTTGTTTGGGCTGGACCCATTGTAGGCCCTTATTTGGGTTAACCCCAATAAGCGGATATATATTATTTTCTGGCTCCCATAGTTTATGAACTATAAAAACATTGTATATGTTTTGGATTATGAAAGCATTGTAAGTGTTAAATGTATTTCGGAAATGCAAGTTTAGTTTGAACATTGTATATGTTGTTTGAGTTTTGGAAATGCAAATTTATCATAAACATTGAATGTGTTTTAGAGATATGGAAGATGTGTTGAAATTAGTTAAATTTTCGAAATATGCATATTGGTAAAATATGTTGGGCTATGTATATATTGTGGATTTGTTCTCTTGTGAAGAGATGGAATGACCAGTGGGTGGGTCATGGTGATGAGAGTTGAATTGTAATCATTTTGAAAATTGGATAATCATGGTATTGAAACTTGTATTAAAATTTTAGGGACGAAATTCTTTAAGGGGGGAGGTTATAGCGATCCCGATTTTGTCCCTACCTTTGTTGTGTTCCGGACTCGGGTTCCGTGATTGAATGTTGTATCCATGTCTTATTTTCTTCTTTTGACCCTTTGTATTTGAGTTTTGGAACTTGTTAGGCGCGTTTGGAACAGGTTGGTTGTTAGTTGGGTTAGATTGTTGTTGCCTAGATTTTGGCCTCTTCGCTCGAGCGAGGCTTCTTGTGCTCGAGCGAGTCTTTTGTAATTTGCTTCTTCGCTCGAGCTAGGTTTCTTGTGCTCGAGCGAGAGTTAGGAGTTCTCAGGTTTGCCTCCAGACACAACATTTCTGGGGAAGGTGAAGTTCTTCGCTTGAGCGAGGCTTCTTGCGCTCGAGCGAGTGTGTGCGTTTGTAAAACTTCTGAAGCTTTGTATTCTACGCTCGAGTGAGGATTCTTGCGCTCGAGCGAGGTCACTTGTTGTGTCTGGTCGCTCGAGCGAAAACCGCGTATATCAGTTCCCAGCAGAGATATTTTACATCACTTTTTGAATTCCTTTCTCCTAAAAACCCTAATCCGGCACCTCCTCTCTCTAAAACTCTCTCTCTCTCTCTCTCTCTCTACAAATACTTTTTGATCCAAGCACCATTACCCTACTTCCTTTGAGAAAAATGTAGAGCAACTTGTGAGCTTCCATTTGATCCAAGGAAGTTTGAGTTTTGGGCATCTTCAAAGTTTCTCCTTCTCTCCTTTAAGCTTCTACACTTGAGATACGGATATTCTACTCCTTAGTATGGGTTTTAACCTAGGTATTTGTCATTTTGTATAAATGGTGAGATTTGGGTGAAATTAGGGTTTGGATTTGAATTTTGAAATAGGGGTTTTCTATATTTGGCTCCATATAGGTAGATGAGGACTTGATTATGATGTTATATGAAAATAAATGATGAAATTGGGTCTTGGGGTTAATATTTGGAAAAGTAGGAGGTTTGCCCTAATATGAGTTAAATAAATTATTTGCATAGATAATGAAATTGATATGAGAAATATGAAATTGGGAGGATATATAAATGCAATGTGTAGTTGGATTTGATAAATCACTTACCTACGGAAAATATGATAAATTATCTGTTTGATAGATTGTATATCTGTTTAGAAATATCTGTTTTGGGCTATCGGTAGAGGATAGCTATGATTGTTGTAGAAACAACATGAGGATTATGTAAATTGAAGCTAATTACGCGGATTATGTCATTGAATATGACGGTTTGATTAAATTGTTGAATATGTGAATTTGGTAGTCATTGTATATGACACATTCTTAAATACATTGTATATGTATCATTGTTTGAGAGGAGATAGGGAATGTACTCTATTGTTTGGAAGGAAATAGGGGATGGACTCCATTGAAAATTAAGTTGGCCGGAGTGTCCAGGGTAAAAATCCTGAAATTTTATGTATATATGGGTGCTGGTTCCCTCGGATGTGATTCCGTAAAATGGCAAGAAAATAGAAGTGTTGGATTGATGAATGTATATAATTGTGAACCATCGAGTTGTAATCTCATTTTGGTTGATTAGATAATAATGGATTTGGTTAATAGATTCTCCCGAAATTGATGAATGGAAATGGATCGAGGTATGGTTGACCATATTGAAGGGTCTTGGGAAGAACTTGTGTTGGTTTTGAATATTGCACATTTATCTTATACTTATATCTTAGTTAAATCTCTTATACTGTTTTAGCATATCTCTACTGAGTTTTGGCTCACTCTACTTGGGAAACCATTTTCAGGTACAAGTGACATGATGCCTCCAAGGATATAGTTTGGGAGATTAGGGGCTGAAGGCTCCATTTTGTTACGTCGTTTTGTGTTAAATGTTTATCCAAGCCGAGGGCTTTATATGTATAGAGTTAGGACTCTTTCTTTTATTGTAACCAAGTGATATCTTGGAAAGATGTAAACCCGTAGGGCATTTATTTTGTTGTTATTAAATTAGTGTTACATGCTGTAGTTTCAAAATAAATATTTATGAAAGTATGATGCATGTAATCTCTTTTGTAATATAAATTCTGATGAATGAAAGTAATACATTTCATGTTATGTTTGTAAATCTCTTGGGTTGATTTATGTCATATTTTGAGGGTGTGACATATTATGGGGCATTTTGGAAATTTGGTTAAAAATCAAATTTTGGTTTTTAATTCATTTTGGATCACATTACATTTCATCTTTTTACTCACAAAAAGATAAAAAGCTAAAAAAAATTAATTTTTAATCAACTTTTCAAAACACCCCACATATACTTAGATATATGTAATTAAACTTTATAAACTATCAATTGCTTCTAATGATAAGGATACTTGGCATCACCTTCCACATGATCTGATGAGTAACAGAAGATTGCATGAAACTACTGTACAAACCATAGGATGGGTTACATCCCCTAAAATTCCCCAAAAGCCACAAAAAAATCAAACCAAATGAGTGACGCTTTTCGGCCAATGTTGCTCAGTCATTGTTTAAAACTCCAGTTCTGAAGAACTCGCGCCCCTATAATCAGATATTTCTCTCCTTTGAATTTTATTTATTTATTTTTTATGATCTCCTCTTCTTTGAAATTGAGTACACCATTTTTGCTGCCCGTACCAAACTTAATTTAGGTTTTTTTTTTACTTTTTTATTTTTTGAGTATACTATAAATGGTAATTTGAAAAAAAATATATATATAGTGTATTGAGGGTAATTATAATCCCAAATAATTTAATAGAGCATATTGAGAAATTAAAAGTATTTAATGATTTTTTTGAGTGCAAATAAAATTTCCAATTTGCAAAGTGGATGTTGGGGTTGATAGTCCGTTCGGACTAGCATGGGCCTTGAACGAGGAGATTAGTTTGGAAAAGACTTTCAAGGGTTGAGTTTCAAAGTTAGAGCAGGAATTAGCTTGGAAAAAGATTCACTGCGTTTGGTTTTAATTTTTTGGATTCAATTTTTTTAAAATTGAATTTTTTATTTTTTGTATTTTTTTATTTTTAGTGAATATTTTTAAAATTTTAAACAATTTTTTACTTTTTTACATGCACCTTACAAAATATAATATATAATATAATATAATCCACCCAAAAAATTATTATCCACCCAAAACACCTTACAAAATATTTGTAAAAAAATATTTTTTTAAATTAATAAATACACAAAAAAATACGAAAAATATACTAAATTTTCACAAAATTTTTTGTATTTTTGATATTTAGTGAATTTTTTTAAAAGAATTTCACAAATATTATACTTTTTAAGTGTATTTATGTTATGTGTATCTAAAAATTAACAAAAAAATTGTTTAAAATTTTAAAAGAAATCAATGAAAATAAATATAAAAAAAACACGAAAAATAAAAAATTTCAATTTTCTAAGAACTGAATTCAAAAAACTCAAATCAAACAAGCTGATTATTTTGTCCATGCTGTGTTTTGTTTGTATGACTTTTTTGGTATTATGTCACTATATATATATATATATATTAAAATAATAAAAAAATATTACAAACACGAAGGGAAAATATTTTTTATAAATATTATCAAAAAAATTTATAAAATATAATTTTTAATATTAAAATATATCAAAAATATCAAAGGGTGGGGTCTATCTCACATCATTAGAGATGGATTTGAGGTGTTCAATTAGAAATCTCAAGAATTTTTCATCTTAAAAACTTTATTCTAATTAGCATTTGTAATATGAACAATGCGTGAGATACCGAATTTATCACCTTTAAAAATCACCTTTAATGATATGTCACAAGTGTTAAATTTTAATTTGTTAAATATTTTATCATGTAAGATCTAATCTCAATATCATATTATTAAATATAATTTAAGAGTAATAAATTAAAAGAATATAATGTTGTTATGATCTCTTTTGTTATTGGAAAATGCTAGAGGTCCCAAATTTTCTACCAAATAAATGACCAAATGTCTCACATAGGTGTGGGGCCCACAAAATTGCGGACCCCACACCCATGTGAGACATTTGGTCATTTGTTTGGTAGAAAATTTGGTGTCCCTAGCATTACTCTTTGTTATTTACTCATTCATTTATTTATTCTCTCCTCAGTTATATCACACCACTACAATTCAAAATGAATTCTTTCATCAAAACTCTATGTGCAGGGTAACATTATAATGCACATCTCTCTCGAAAAGGAAAAAAAAAAATCGTAGGTTAGTTATAATATATTTTAGTAAATTACAAATTTATCTTATGAGGTTAATTAAAATACGAATTTTCTCTTGTAATTTTAAAAATTATATTTCACTCCATAAGATTTCTAATTTCATAACAAATTGCACTTTTTATTAATAATTCATTAAATCAATTAATAGTTTTTAATAATGTTATAAATACATTTTAATTAATAATTTAAGTAATTTTATTATTGTATAGGAAAGCAATTATAGATTTCATTTTTTTAGTTAATTAAGTTAAATAAAAAAATTTGACAAGGGAATATTTATAATTTTCTAAATCACAGAGAACAATCTGCATTTTAAATAAATCTCAGGAGGTGTATTTGTAATTTATCCTAATACTTTATAGTGTTAAATGTCATAATTTAATAAATTGTAACTAAATTTTTTTGACAAATAATCAATGATCTCTTTCATCATAATTAAAATTATAATCACAATATATCATGATTTAATCATAATTAAACCACAAAATATCATAACTAAATATTATAATCAAACATCACCTATGAAATAACTAAAAAATTCTTTAATTATAACAAAAAGAGGGTAATGTTAGGAATACTAAATTTTCTACCAAATAAATGATCAAATGTTCACATGAGTGTGGGGTCATAGAAACTCTACACGGTTAATTCTTGGAGGACTACGTCAATGTGGGAGAGGAGAAAAAAATTATCAATATATAGAAGATGTAAGTGACATTTATACTCTATAATTTTTTATTTGTATTTTATCATAAACATACTTATATTTTTATGTGTTAATATTTTTTTTTTCCCTTTCCCAGCAATATATATTTTCCCTTAATTATTTTTCTCTTTCTTGAAGGCTCACTACTGTTTCTTAAAGACTCTATTCCAAGCATTTGTAATAGATTCAGTTGGTCGTCTGTTGGAGATTAAAACTGGTAGACCGTCTAGTCCGTTTCGTATGCCCATCTTTAGATTCCATTTTAATGATTCAAATCATTCATATTTTAAGATTCATCGAGTATATTATTTCTGTAAAAATTCAAGTCGATCGGATAACAGTGACTACATGTTCAAATCAGTTTTGTATAAAAAATAGACGGTAAAAAAATAAACAATTTATATAAAAATTGATTCGAACACGTAGTTATCATTATCCGATCACCTTAATTTTTTTATAAAGATAATATACTCAACAAACCTTAAAATATAAATAATTCAAACTATCAAAATGAGATCTAAAAATAAGCCCACGAAATGGACTGATCAGCCAAATTTTGATCTCTAACCAGAGATAAGAGCATCTCCGACGTTAAACTATTTTTTTCATCAAATCTGATGAAAAAAAAAAAGTGATTTCCTCAATCTGATATGAGTTCCTCCAATGGGTTGCATTGTAGCTTGTATCAAAAGGGCAAGGACGTCCAGCTGGACAGCCGGCCGGTCGACCAGAAAGGATCAATTTTTTTATTTTTTTTTTGCCCTCCATTTCTTTTTCCCTCTACTAAATATTTTCTTTTTTTCTTGCCTCCAATAATGATTTCCTTTAAAAAACTGATATAAACACATTAATCCATGTACCATATAGTAGATGCACGAGCATGAAATAATCTTCTCATATAATCCTGTTGATCAAGTTTGCACTCCTCCGAACGCCGTCGCTTTACTTCCTGAAAACACAAATGTGAGCTAGTCGGCGGGTGTGTGCAGGATACCTTTCCGATGTCTAAGTTAGCAAAATAGACAAATAGGCAAAAGCTCTGTGTATTCCGAAAGTCAAAATTGTGTTACCTTTCCATAGGTGATGTCGTGAGCTTTTATAGGTTCCGCGTGGCACAATCCTAGTAGGACTCTTATTCCTCCATGTAGAGTCCTCTTATGAATCACACTCCTGAAAGGTAGTCCTTATCCTTCAGCACCCCCTCACTGCTTAAACCAAGTGAGATGGTTCTAGCTCGGTGGTATGACCAAACGACCGAGCTAGTATTGCTATGCCCAAGTGGCAGGTTAGACCGAGCTCAGTCTAGCTCGGGTCATCCCTTCTCCGTTTGTACCTCGGCTTGGCACACTCCAACCGAGCTACCTACTTAAGGCTGATCAAACCATGCTCAATGACGACCTTAGCTCGGCGCTACTGTGTGCGAAGCTTAGTTCGGTCCAACTTCTCTTGGGTTCAACTCATTAGTTCGAAGACCGAACTAAATCAACCCTTTACCTCGGCCCATTTGTGCGGCCCAACTTACAAAGACGGCCATTCCTTAGCTCAGCCCAATTTACTTATAAATTACCCTCTCAATTGCCCCTTAATTCCATCTGCGAAGCATGATTGGGATTACCTATTACCAGCCGAGCTAAAACTTTCAGCCTTTCAACCGAGAGAAAATGCCGTAGGGCTACCGATTGGTTCGGTCAAAAAACATCTCCTCAGTCACGTTGTCATCTGAATCGCTTGTTATTCCATAGACACGTGGCAAGCCCCTACTGGTTGAGTACAACTGTCCAGCCGTCTTCGTACTTCGCGTATTTTGAACAGTCCCGCCCAAACTCGCGCTTTTCACAAAAACCTTACTCTTTGAACCAAACGTACCACTATTCATCTTCCTCTCTCTCTACTTTCTAAGCTTCCATTTTCCTCATCACTGTGTCTGCAAAGCTCGTGTTTTCTGTAGACTCGATTTCAATCTTCAGTCCTTCCACCTTGAACTGGTATGTGGCTCAAGCTTTCTTCTTTCTATTCGTATAGACTAACAACATGTATTTTTTGTGTATATGTGTTTTCTCACAACACTTTCAAATGGTTTTCTCTATAATGAGCAAGAACCTTTCGAACAGTAATCACACCTACTGGATTTGCGAACAGACTGAAATGGGACGTTTTGGATCCAAAATCATACCACGACCGAATTAGGATCTTGTTTGTATTAGATGCAAGCCTAGCCAGACTGGATAACTCTTCTAGCAACCGAACTAAAACTTCACGTCATACCTGTAGTTCCAATAGGTCTAGGTACCTCATGTTTTACTTAGCTGAGCTAGCGAACTATATTAGGTTTGCGCAATACCACGCTAGAAAGCCTCAACCACCGACCGAACTATAACTTGGGGCTAAACCAACTCCCTGACTTAGTCAAAACCGAACTAAGAATGCTGCACCATAAGCTTCAACCGGGCTACGAACTTCTCATTTACTTAACCGGGCTAAAGCCCCTTGCTCAAACCGAGCTAATAATAGATAGTTTTCCACGTAGCCGAGCTAGGACAACGTTTATTTTACCTTTATTACTTTTAGCACGGTCTATCGATCTGTGCTTAACACTTTTCTTTTTCACTTTGCAGACTCTGACTAGGTTGGCCAGGCACTCCCTTGCACGTTCAACCATGATACCCAACATCATCTCAGCACCGAGCTAGCACCTCAAGCTAATTTATACATAATTTAAATCCTCATGGGTAAATATAGGTTTTTAGTCAACTCTCTAGGGGCTATGGCCGAGTTCCGAAGGGACTACCATATCCCTGATGATGTCCACCTTAGCTTAGCCGAACTAGACACCACTCCCTGGGGTAAACCTGGCTTCGTTCCCTTCACCCTCCTTTCCATTGTAGAAACTGGACTCCAATTCCCTGTAAAGCCTCTTCTTTGTGAATTCCTCAAACAAACAAATCTTTGCCCAACCCAGCTTTCCACAATTTCGTACAGAATAATAAATGGCATCGCCGAGCTAAACTGCCGGCTTGGCCTTAATCTCGGTTTAGCCGAGCTATTTCACCAGTATTCACTTAGCCAGAACGAAGATGGCTGGGTCTATTATTTAAGAATAAGAAGACGCCGAGAAAAGATAATAAAGAACACCCCAGACAAAGATGTAAATAACGATGATTTTTTCTGGGTCTCAGGCAACTTTGAAGACCAAGAGGCCCAGATCCCGAGCGGCCGAATTAATTGGGAAAAATGAGTAGCCGGTATACATACCTCGGCTCGATTTTTGCATTCCTTACTCTGTTTGTAAGTTTTAAACCGCACTAACCGTTGTAATTTTCCTTTATGCAGATTTAAACTTTCTAAAGTCGCAATACAGTTACCTCAACCTTGTCACACTCCGCGCCACACTAAGACATCCTGATCGAGGTTGGGCCGAGCTTCTCAACTTTAAGCCGACGTATAGATATAGCAGTAGGCGGAAGACCAGGGTGACAAACTTCCTCTTGGAGCCCTCTCCTGAACCTGATCCAACGCTCCCACAAATCAATCTTATCTCGTTGACTGCAGAACAAGAGATGGCCAAAAAGAGAGCAGTAAGAGCTCTTATCACCGAAACAAACCAGGCCGAGGTACCACAAGCTGGCCAGACAAACGAGGCCGTGGTAGCGCTTCCCACCTCTCGGCCGTCATCATCTCGGCCAAGCAAGCGTGCTTGGACTTCCATAACCGAGCCACGCCTTGTCGACGAAGATGAAACCATCTTTCCCGAGACCACACCACCGAGCCCACAACTGGAGCGCTCTGACCGAGCTAGCTCCTCTGAGTAGGTACCAAAGGTCACTTTCAAGAACCGAGCTGTCACTAGTACTGACTCGGTGGTCGCAGAAAAAGATCATTCGCTGGCATTTAACCTTGCCAAGAGCGTATGCCTACCACCGGATATGGAACATCACAACCACCTTACCGAGCTAAAAGCCATCCGCTCGGCCACCAAATCGATGGTCTTGGTGAGTGCTTCTCTTTTTGCTTTCCAATTTGCACATCTGTTTGCTTGGTTTTACTGAGTCTCTTCTCGCCCTTTTTCAGGCCATGCAGAAAAACCACATCGCTCGCAAACGTGTGTTAGAACTGCACAAGAGAGCGAGGCAGTCCGTGGCAGAGGCTAATGCTAAATCAGCCGAGCTAGAAGACTCCAAGAAGAAAACGGCCAAGCTACAGACCAAAATAACCCGACTCACCGGGATAGTTAGTTCGGCCGAAGCAGATAAGCAGAAGGCTGCGGCTGTGCTGAAAGACAAATATCTGCGCAAGCTGGCCAAGCTCGAGGGAAAGAAGAATGCTGAGATAACCGAGCTGGAGAAGAGGGTGGAGGACGCGGAAGACCGCGGTTACAAAGAAGGTGAAACCACATATATCCTGCAGTGCGAAGCTGCTAAGGATATTTTCTTCAAATGTGGGTGGAAGGCAACCATGGCGCAGCTCGGTCATAGCCAAGAGACCGAGGTCTTCCTCAACCCTCCTCCACATTTTATACCGAGCTACATGGTGGAGTACGCGAATGCAGTGTAACAAAAGTTTCTTCAAGTTGAGGACGAAGAAGAGGCATCAGAGCCCAACAATACCCCAGTCGTCGCCAATGATCCCACTGTTCAGTCAGCTCGAGTGGAGCCACCGATGGAAGACTTGGTTGAAGATGTGGCCGGGCTACCTGCTGAAACCGGGCTTCGAGTTGAGCTGGATGCGGATCTTGACGACCTTTTTGCTTGATCCTGTATTTTCTTCTTCTTACTTTTTGGAAAGAATGTGTAACCAGACTAAGGCCCCATCTTGTGTACCTTTGATTTGAACTTTGAATGAAAGCTTCTTTTGTTTCAATTGTTTGTTAGGTTTACTCCATGCATTTATTTTCCAACTGTAATCTGAATGAAGTATAACATTTTCTGGCCGAGATACCTATCTCGGTCTTAACCTTGAAATCTATCTGGTCATACCTGCCAACCTCTTCAGCCTAGGTTTTTACCTCAGCTGAAGATCACTAAAAGTTGTTATTCCAACTAACCACTCTTCAGCCTGGATCCTTATCTCGGCTGAAGAGTACTAAGTGTTGGTTTTTCCAGCCAACCTCTTCAGTCTAGATCCTGATCTTAGCTAAAGAGGGCTCAAAGTTGGTTATTCCTGCCAACCCAGAGCCAGGTATTTGGTTATTCCTGCCAAACTTCCTGCAGCCTGGATCGTTATCCTCGGCTTTAGTAGAAGTGTTGGTTTTTCCAGCCAACCTCTTCAGCCTAGATCCTGATCTTAGCTGAAGAGAGCTCAAAGTTGGTTATTCCTGCCAACTTAGAGTGAAGTGTTTGGTTTTTCCAGCCAAACATCCTGCAGCCTGGATCCTTATCCTCGGCTTAGGAGAAGTAAGTGTTGGTTTTTCCAGCCAACCTCTTCAGCCTAGATCCTAATCTTAGCTGAAGAGAGCTCAAAGTTGGTTATTCCTGTCAACTTAGAGTGAAGTGTTTGGTTTTTCCAACCAAACGTCCTGCAGCCTGGATCCTTATCCTCGGCTTAGGAGAAATAAGTGTTGGTTTTTCCAGCCAACCTCTTCAGCCTAGATCCTGATCTTAGCTGAAGAGAGCTCAAAGCTGGTTATTCCTGCCAACTTAGAGTGCAGTGTTTGGTTTTTCCAGCCAAACGTCCTACAGCCTGGATCCTGATCCTCGGCTTAGGAGAAATAAGTGTTGGTTTTTCCAGCCAACCTCTTCAGTCTTGATCCTTATCTCGGCTGAAGAGAGCGCAAAGTTGGTTATTCCAGCCAACTTTGCTTTTAATGCCCCTATCTCACTAAAACTACTTATACAGTAGAAAACAATTTATGCTGAAATAGAAACTACTTGTTTTATTGAAAAAAAGAAAAACTACAAGTACGTTTAAAGAAAAGCTAAAAATAAAATAGTTTGAGATTGGCAGTGTTCCATGGCCTGGGAATGGCTTTGCTGTCTTCATCCTCCAAGTGGTATGCCCATTTTCCTGCTAATCCAACCACTTTGTAAGGTCCTTCCCAATTGGGCCCTAACTTGCTATCTCCGGGTACCAGGGTGTTTCCCATTACTTTGCGCAATACCCAATCTCCGATCTTGAATTGCCTTGGATGTACTGTCTTGTTATATTTTCTGGATAATTCTTGCTGGTATGAGGCAATATGAACTAGTGCTCTTTCTCTTCTTTCTTCTACAAGGTCGAGCTCCAATGTTATGGCTTCTCCATTTGACTCTGGGTCTAAATTTTCGCTTCTGATGGTGGGGAGGCCAATTTCCAGTGGGATTACTGCTTCCATGCCGTAGGCTAAGGAGAATGGCTTTTCTCCAGTTGATCACCAAGGTGTGGTACAGTAAGCCCATAAAACATGAGGAAGCTCCTTAGCCCACTTTCCTTTTGCTTTCTCTAATCTTTTCTTCAATCCATCCAGGACGACTTTGTTTGATGCTTCCGCCTAGCCATTTGCTTGGGGGTATGTCGGTGTAAAGTTGTAGAATTCTATCTTATATTCTTCACAAAAGCCTCTAAAAATTTTGTCATCGAACTGAGTGCCATTGTCTGATATTAGAGCCTTGGGTATGCTGAACCAAGTGATGATATTCTGCCAGACGAACTTCTTCACATCCTTCTTCTTTATTGAGGCTAGTGCTTCTGCTTCTACCCACTTTGTGAAGTAGTCTATTGCTGCGAGAAAGAACTTTCTATTGCCGGGTGCCGTCGGAAGTGGTCATACTATGTCCAAGCCCCACATTGCGAAGGGCCATGGGCTAGTTAAAGGTAGAAGCTCTCTGGCTGGTTGATGTATTTAGTGTGCAAACTTCTGACATTTCTCGCACTTCTTCATATACTTCTCTAAATCAGCTTTCATGTAAGGCCACCAATATCCTTGTGAAATTGCTCTGTAAGCCAAAGATCTTCCCTCTTGGTGGCTTTCGCACACGCCTTCATGTATCTCGAACAAGAATGCTTCGACTTTGCTAGGGTGAACACATTTTAGGTAAGGTCCTGTGAAAGATTTCTTGTACAAGGCCATTGATGGGGAGAGCCAGAATCGCTGTGACTTTGCTTTGATTTTGTTGGCTTCTTTCTTTTCTTCAGGTAAGACACCGTCTTTCAAGAACAGTACAATCGGGTCCATCCATGAAGGGCCTAATTCGGTGCAACATACCTCAGTTTCTTCGGGTTCTTCAATGCTTGGTCTTGATAGGAAGTCAATCAGTAATGGATGTGGGATAGATGTATCTGCCATTGAAGCGAAGCCTGCTAGTTCGTCTGCTCTGTTGTTTTTTTCTCGGCCAATCTGTTATATCCGCACCACTTCAAATTTCATGATCTCCCTTCTCAGTAACTCTTTGGTATTTAGCCATCCTCTCATCTTTTGTCTCGTAGTCGCCTGAAATCTGGTTTACTACCAGTTGGGAGTCACTGTAAACCATTAGCTCGGTGGCCTTCATGAAGAGTGCTGATTTTAGGCCTGTTAAGAGTGCTTCATACTCCGCCTCGTTGTTTGATGCTGGGAAGCCTAGGTTGACTGCTTGTTCCACTACTAGGCCATCTAGTGAGATGAGGACTATGCCAAGTCCTGTACCGTGCCTGTTAGATGCTTCATCCACAAAGAGCTTCCACATCTCTCCAACGAATAGCTTCCAACAAGTTGAGGGGTCGGATGATGTTTTTGGGTCATAAGTGTTGCTGATGTTTTCTTCCAAGTCTGCATCTGTTGTTTGCCCCTCACTATCTGACTGTATCAAGTTTTTGTTTGCTGGTGAGTCTTTACCTGGTGCAACATGGTTTGCCTCTTCTACACTTTTCTCAATCCGATATGCCTTGGGATGTGGATGAGTATCCTGTATTAGGGGTTGCGCATTTCCTGCAGCACTGTCCGTCCCCATTTTGATTGTACCAGTTAAGTCAACTGGGCAGATGTGATGACTTCCTGGCGTGAACTCTACCACAAAGTCTACTAAAGCTTGAGCTTTTATTGCGGTTCTTGGTTGAAACTTGATATCATACTGTCCCAATTCCACCGCCCACTTCAAGATTCGCCCAGAAAAGTTCTCCCTCTCAAACAAGGTTTTTAATGAAAAAGCTGTGAGGACGATTATGGTGTGGGCGTGAAAGTAATACGACAACTTCCTTGATGCCAACATCAAGGCTAAGGCCAATTTTTTCAATGGTAAGTACCTAGTTTCTGTGCCCAGCAAGGTCTTGCTGGCATAAAAGATGGGCAGGTGTTGGATTCCTTCCGCTCTGACCAACACTGCGCTGACTGCGTGCCGTGAAACTGCCAGGTACAAAAAGAGTTCTTCTCCAGGTATCGGGGTCACTAGCAATCATGGAGAAGACATATATTCTTTCAGGCTTTCTAGGGCGCGGTCGCATTCTTCATCCCACTCAAACTTGGCCTTTAGTGCTTGGAAGAATGGTCGACATCTGTCAGACGACCGACTTATGAACCGGTTGAGTGCAGTTGCCATGCCAGTGAGGTGCTGCACTTCTTTTACTGTGTTGGGCCTCTCTAGATCCTGGATTACTTTGATCTGAGAGGGGTCTGCCTTAATACCTCGGTTGGTCACCAGGAAGCCCAGGAATTTGCCTGATCCTACACCGAACGCACACTTGGATGCATTAAGGCACAACTTGTTCTTCTTTAGGATCTGGAACATTTCATCTAGGTCCCTGAGATGGTCCTTTTCATCCTTGCTCTTAACCACCATGTCATCGATGTAAGCCTCCATTGTTCTGCCTAACAATGGTTCAAACATCTTGGTGACCATTCGCTGGAATGTTGCCCCTACGTTCTTTAGGCCAAAGGGCATGACCTTATAACAATACAACCCTCTGGGCATTGTAAAGGATGTGACCTCCTGGTCAGGCTCATACATAGCGATCTGATGGTAACCTCTATACGCATCAAGAAAGCAAAGTCGATTATGGTCTGCCGTCAAGTCTACCAATTGGTCTATCCTGGGTAAGGGAAAGCTATCTTTTGGACATGCTTTATTGACTATTTTGTAGTCCACGCAGACACGCCATTTTCCGTTCTTCTTTGGCACTACTACGGTATTGGAGATCCATATGGAGTAGTGCACCTCTCTGATAGCTCCTGCCTCTAGCAAGTTTCCCACTTCCTTCGCCACTATCTCGATATAGTGGAGTGCCGATCTGCGAGTGCATTGTATAACTGGTCTGGCAGATGGGTGGACGTTTACTTGGTGATAGATAAAATTTGGGTCAATGCCAGGCATGTCATATGGCGTCCAGGTGAACATTTCGATGTTAGAGGTCAAGAATTCCATGACCTCTATTCTCTCAGTGTTGGACATAGATGAACCGAGCAAAAAGAACTTTTCCGGGTTCTTTTCATCTATCCTTACCTATACCAAGTCTTCCACTGCCTTCTGTTCAGCGGCTTTGCCAACATCCGCAAACAATTCATTGCTCTCAGGTTCTTCTACCATCTATACATATCCTTTGGTAGCTCGGCTGCCATTTACTGTGACGAAGCATTGCTTGGACATAATTTGGTCTCCAAAGACCTCTTCAATTACTCCGGCTTCGTTGGGGAACCGCAGTACTTGATGGTAGGTTGACGCTACCGATCGCATAGTGTGCAACCATGTCCTTCCCAAGATTATGTTGTAAGTGGATAGGACTTTCAATACCCAAAATTCCACATGTTTCGTCATGCTTCCTGCTCTGACTGGGAGGATTATCTTGCCTACTGGCCACTCTGGCATTGAGTTGAATCCGATCAGGGGAGATGTCGTAGGTGCTAAGTCTTTGTCCTCCAATTTCAATTATTTGAAGGTTTCATAATATATTATCTCACATGGGCTCCCTTGGTCAATCAAAATCCGTTTGATGTCGAAATTCTTGACGCGGAGAGTGACAACCAACGCATCATTGTGAGGGCAATATATCCTTGCCAAGTCTCTGTCTGAAAAAGATATGACATTCGTGGCCTCTGTTCTCTCCTTTTTGATGGCAAGTTATGCACTTAATACCTCCCTTAAGTGCTCAGCCTTTTTGATCATTCCCCTGAGCTCACATACCCGCTCAGGCTCGAATACCCCATGTATTACGTTAATTACACGTTGAGGTGGGGCGTCGATCGGCATTCCCTTTGGGTTGTTGTGGTTCTGGGGGGCTGGCTGTGTTCCTCCTTCTATGTACTGGTTCAGGTGCCCAGCCGCCACTAACTCCTCCAAATGCTGTCTCAATGGCATGCAATTCTCAGTGCGGTGCCCCTTTTCATCATGGAAGGTGCACCAGGATCTTTCGTCGTAGTCCTTTTACGCTTCTCCCAATTTAGCTGGCCATCAGACAAAAGGTTCATCGCGTATTTCGCTGAGAATTCAGTAGATTGGTTTTTTGAATACTGTGGTAATGGCAGTGCGGACTCTTAACCACCTTTTGTCTTTGTCCTCTTTGTTGGCCCGCCTGCCTCGCCCATTCCTGCTGGGGCGTTCTATTGTATTGACTTTTGCCGTAGTCTTTTTATCTGGCATCACTGCTGTGCCAGATTTTGTTTTAGCACGGGCACCATCCTCCTCTACGCGAATATGTTAGTGCACTCACTCCATCAAGGCCTCCATCGTGAGGGGTGGTGCCATAGTGATTGAGTCCCTCAATTTGTTGCCGACTGGCAAGCCCCGTTTGTATTGCGCAATGGCGAGGTTTGTAGGGAAATCCCCAATCTGGTTTAAGGTTTCCCAGTAGCGACTGTTGTAGGATCTCAATGTCTCATTGTCGCACATGTCAATGGAGAGTAGCTGATCAATCTCCACTAGTGTCTTGGTGTTCGTTCTGAACCTTGTCACGAACACCTCTTCCAATTGTGCCCAGGAGGTGATGCTGCCTTCTGGTAGCCTTTCGAACCAAGTTAGACCTAGGTCGCCAAGGCTAGATGGGAATAAGATGCACATCAAAGCCTCGTTCCGTCGGTATACTGCCATAACCTGGCAAAAGTGGCTTAGGTGTATGTAGGGGTCTGTCTTCCCATCATAAGTAGTGAACTTGGACTGGAGAAAGCCCGAAGGTAGTGGTACGTTCTCAATTGCCAGAACGAACGACGAGCTCTATAACCTTGCTAATGCTTTGTCTGTTGGTTCATAAGCAAGGCGCGATATTGGCATTCCTACCTCGATGCTGCCATGCATCCGAGGGGCCAACCGCTGAAGAGCTGAAACTCTGCGTGAGTCGTGTGCCCTGACATTCTCCTTCCATCGTGCCCTTTCTTCAAGCACAGTTCGCAAATCGGACGATCTAGGCAACTTCGTCTGCCTGGATGACGTCTGGTGCGTGCAGGAGGGCCAATAGGTGCTTCCTTCTGTATATGACCTCTCAGTTCTCGTTCTCTCAGACCTGAAGTAACAAGTCCTAGTCGTCCTTGTTTGAGTGTCGCCTGTTCTAAGGCTCCTACTCTCTGCTTGCGATGGTGTGGTATGCCTACCACGATCTTCCTAGTGGCGAGGAGGCGTGTTGCCTTTGCGCCCCTCTCCTGTCGCCACCCTTTTTCCTTTTATCTGGCGCTTCATCAACTCCATATCTGCCGTCATCCTTCGTATCAACTCGTCCTGCTCCTTCACGCGATCCTCCAGAACTTCAGGATCGATCATTCGCCTCTGTCTTTCAGGACTTTAAGAGCGACGGGGGCTGTTAGCCCGCCTCCCCCCCCCCTTGCATCCCTCCGAGGGTTTTGTCGCTGGGGTTTTAAATCCGCCATGGGAGGGATAGAAGGCAAACCTTCGCACCTCCCACCCCCCTCCGGGGTTTGTCCGTCAATGGCTGATTGCAGAAAGTCTTCATTGTGCGTCATTGCTTTCGATTAGAGAGGAAAGCTTGATCAAGAGGTTTTGTTCTTTGTGGAATTCCCACAGACGACGCCAATTGTACGAGCACGAAATAATCTTCTCGTATAATCCTGTTGATCAAGTTTGCACTCCTCCGAACGTCGTCGCTTTACTCCCTGAAAACACAAACGTGTGCTAGCGGGCGGGTGTGTGCCGGATACCTCTCTGATGCCTAAGTTAGCAAAATAGACAAATAGGCAAAGGCTCTGTGTATTCCGAAAGTCAAAGTTGTGTTACCTCTCCATAGGTGATGTCGTGAGCTTTTATAGGTTCCGCGTGGCACAATCCTAGTAGGACTCTTATTCCTCCATGTAGAGTTCTCTTAGGAATCACACTCTTGAAAGATAGTGCTTATCCTTCAACACCCCCCTCACTGCTTAAACCAAGTGAGATGGTTCTAGCTCGGTGGTATGACCAAACGACCGAGCTAGTATTGCTATGCCCAAGTTGCAGGTTAGACCGAGCTCAGTCTAGCTCGGGTCATCCCATCTCCGTTTGTACCTCGGCTTGGCACACTCCAACCGAGCTACCTACATAAGGCTGATCGAACCATGCTCAATGACGACCTTAGCTCAGTGCTATTGTGTGTGAAGCTTAGTTCGGTCCAACTTCTCCTGGGTCCAACTCGTTAGTTCGAAGACCGAACTAAATCAACCCTTTACCTCGACCCATTTGTGCGGCCCAACTTACAAAGATGGCCATTCGTTAACTCGGCCCAATTTACTTATAAATTACCCTCTTAGCAGACAAGAGGTATGTTATATCTGGATTCTGATGTGAAAATTCTAGCATTCATGTATGGAATTGTTGAAGGTAGTGAAGGGTCTTTCGATTGAGTTATGGCAGTCATTGAATTCTTTGAGGAAGTGAGGAATTTGGAATCTGGAACCCAGTTCAGGCCGTCGACATCGGTAGCAGAACCACCACCGCAAGACAATACAAACGAATCAGAGTTTGATACAGAGGTGTTTCTTGATGAGTGAACGGTGATTATGAAAAAAGAAGAGAGAATTAGAGAGAAAAAGCTATGGGTATTGAAGATCATAGCTAATGGGGAATACCCTTTGAAGGGATTAAGAAATGGGATAGAAAATTTGAGAGAAAGTGAAAGAAGATGGAAGAAACAGAGTAACGGGAAAAAGGGGGAAAATAATTTCCTATATGAAAGAGAAGATGAATGCTTCCGGTTGTATTAATCTGGACCATCTTGGATTTGCATGATCATGTATAGATTCACTAACTCACCTCAATGCTTGATTGTATCTCCATTGAAATTAGTAACTTTTTCTTTTTTTTTTCTGTCATTTGCATCTGATAAGATCGAGTGAGACCAATTTCAGAAACTCAAAAACTCAGACGTTTGTATGCCACGGACGACCGGTGGGACAACCGGCCAAACGTCTAGTCGGTTGTCCAGTGGGGCCACATCCAACGTACACGAACAGTGTTTTGGTGAAACCTGACCCAGCTCCTCAATCTGGTGAAACTTTTGCTCCATTCTCAATTTGATATCAGTTTGGTGCAACTGTTGGAGTGAGAAAAGTGATTTTTTTTTATCAAATTTAAGTCTGATGATAAATTTGATTCACCGTTGGAGATAGTCTAAGTTGCTGAACGCTTTGCTAATTCCTTTTTGTTGCTTTTTCTTTTAATTTTCTCTCTCCTCAATTATATCACATTTCAATTCAAAACTCATTAGGTTCATTTTGAGAAGTGAGTTAAAAGTCACTTCTTAATTTTTAACTTACTTTCTCTCTCATAAAAAAAAGGTTAAAAAGTTTTTTTAAAAAAAATAAAAAATGTCAATTTTTAACCATCTTTTCAATACACGACACTTACAAAGAGTGTAACATAGGTAATTTATAATATTTTATGATGCTAATATCACAAAATATTATAATTTAATAAATCATAAAAAAATATTTTTGAAAGATAACTAATAATTTTTTTAGTCATAACTAAAATAACAATCAAAATATATTATAATTGAGTCATAACTAACACCATAATTCAATGTGTCATAATTAAGGATTATAACTAAACATCATTTGAGACAAAATTAAAGACTTCTTTAGTTATAACCAAAATAACAATTACAAGACATCATAGCTAAGTCATAATAAATAACATAATAAATTATAATTATGTCATAAAAATCGTAAAATTATAACTGGGACATATAAATATGTGTATCTTTCTATGAAGTATGGGTATTTCGAAAATATTGTCATACTCGTACCGGGTACTTTTTATATATTCTTTGGTTGTTAAGTACTCCATGGGTACTTCATCGGTACAAGATTGATACATCGAGAGTACACCAAGTTATGGGACATTAGTGGAAATATGTTTGATTTATTAGAGAGTTCTGATTTACTTGAAATTACAGAGCCTTTATTTGATGTGCCAGAAATAAACATGTATTATTCAATGATGAAGTTGATAGAAGGGAAAATTGAAATTTCAAATTTTCAAATTTAACTTAGTTTGCTTTTGGAATTAAACTTTAATTTGTAATTTCTCCTATTTAATGGCCCCGTTTGGTGTAGCTGTTAAAACAGCTTATAAATTATAACTTAACAGATTATAGATTATGACTTTAATCAGAAGTTGTTAATCTGTTTGGTGTAGCTGTTGGATTATAGATTTAAGTTGCTGAGTAGTGTTTGTTAAATAAGCTGTGAAATAGCTTTTTCAATTAATTTTTATTTTTTGTTTGTCTACATTTCTCATAAAAAATAATAATAATAATCTATAGTCCATTTGAGCCTTTTTCTATTTTTAAAAAAATAAAAAATAAAAAAAATTAAGAGTATAACCATAAATTAACATGTCCACAGCAGAAGCTGATAAGTAGAAGCAAATGGTGAGCAGCTTCTCAGAATCAGCTTTTTTGAGTTAAAATAAGCTGTTAGAATCAGAAACTGTTTGAAATAAGTTTAACCAAACAGTCCAAAATAACTTTTTCAAAGCTAAAAGCCATAAGTTGGCTCTGAAAAGCTGAAACAAACACCCCCAATGGTATTAGCTTATAGACTTTGCTTTAGTATTGATATTATTGAATTATGATTTCTCTTTCGGTTTTGTAATTTCTCTTTTTGTACATTAAAATTTTATTTGTACATTGAATCTCAAATTCTAAATTATAAAAAATAAAAAATTTATTGGCGTACTCTAGTCGTACCCGTATCTTATTTTTTAAAATTTTACCATATCAATGTGAGTCCGGATCCTCTCCAGCCAAAGTTTCCAACTGGTCCTCCGGTCAATAGCCTGGATCTTGCCACGTCACCCCACTCAAAAAGAACGGCCCAGATCAACGAAAAAAAAAAATTTGAAATTTCCCACAAAACAGAGCTCCTCATTTTCAATCTGTAAACAAAAAAAAAAGAGGGAGAGGGAGAGGGAGAGGAGACACCGTCCATCTGCCATCGTTGTTGGACCGCCAGCCACCATTCCTCACCGGCGACCACCGACCATCTGCCATTCCTCACCGGCGACCACCAGGTTGAGAAACTAAAGTAGATTTGAAAGAAAAAAAATTAGGGCTTTTATTTGGGGCTTTACTTTGATTTGGGGCTAGCAATGCATATGCATATATAATGTATATATATACATAAAATGAGGAGCTGATAATGTATACAAACAAAAAAGCCGTCCATTTTGGATCTGTAAACACAGCTATGGATTTTCAAATTTCAGATGCTCATTGTTTTTTTTTTTTTTCTTTACATGCTCATAATGCTCATAATACTTCCTTCTTTACATGCTCACTGTCCATCTGCCATTGTTTTTTTTTTTTCCTTTACATGCTCATAATGGTTCATTAAAATATACATATATATATATATATATACCACTGTCCATCTGCCATTGTTTTTTTTTTTTTTTCTTTACATGCTCATAATGGTTCATTAAAATATATATATATACCATTGTCCATCTACCATTGTTTTTTTTTTTTTCTTTACATGCTCATAATGGTTCATTAAAATATATATATATATATATATATATTTGATTATGTGCTATGTGCATCTTTCAGGAAATTTTATAGAGAACACTTTTCAAAAATAGAGGGAATGAATGAATATATACATTATCTTCAACACTTTTCAAGCACTGGCCCACTATAGGAAAATAATTTGAATCAGTGCTTAAATGAATAAATTTGAAAAGTGCTTGAATTATGGTTCTTGAATCAGAGCTCCTTAATGACCCATTATAGGACAGCTTTGGCAGCATTGACAGCAACAAGAGGCCCAAATATATCAATTGAGTTATGTTGTTCAGAATATGTTAGATTATCACACATTGAAGTGGCTAACAATGTTAAAGAAATGTTGCATTAACCGCTGCCATGTATAAGAATTTTGACCATTAATAAAAAAAATTCCAACAACCACTCCCCCATCTAAGAAATCTCCTTAAAAGAATTAATCAAAGGCCACAAAATTGTAAATGATTGTTGAACTATCCAGGTATCCAATACCTATAAAAAGGAGTTAGAAAAGGACCACACTAGCTTTGCTTGTGCCTTTAGCCTCCATTATGTCTCTAAAGGGCACAAGTCCCGTTAATTATTCTTTCCTCTTTGGGAAGTAAACCTTAGCCCACATCATATCACATGTTATTAGCTTGACTAGTATCTTATTCTTCCCTCAATGAGGGAGGTGCAGGGTTCAAGTTCTAGTAGAGGTATGGATGTATGTATATAACCCAAAAAAAAAATTAAAAATTAAAAAAAGAACATGAAGAAACAAAGAAAAGAAAATTTGATCATAGCCCAGATTATTGTTAAGGCATTAATGAAGTTTGATAAGGTTTTGCTGTATGTTGGAAAAAGGCATAATATAGAACTGTATTTTCCTCTTCAAAACAAACTGCCATGGCAATAATTGTTCTATTATCTAATGGCATATTTGTTTACAATTTAGCACTGGTCTACCCAAGTTTGATTTGTGGATATGAGAATTTTCATCTAGTTTGAAAGATGAATCCAACATACCACAGAGGGAGCTAGTAAACAAAATTTCTTACATCAATAGCAGAATAAGTAGAGGTTCAACTTATCAACATTAGGTAAGTTCAGTCACCCTTATCTAAAACTTACAACAGCATATCCTATCAAAAAAGGGCATTGCTTCATGTCTCAAACCACTCTTTCAGTGACCATTTCTTGAAAACCCCACATTATCTGATCAAAATTGTTATTTCTGTGAATGTAAAGCCAAAAACTTTTTTATTGTGTATGATAAACATATGCATGTGAACCTCTTTCTTGGATGTAGAAACACCATTGGGGTTATTGTCTCTTTTTTGATAATTTTTGTGTATTTGATAATTTTTTGTAGGTCAATGTCAATGTCAAGCACAAATGCAAGTATAGACAACATGCATGAAGTTAGATTTGAAAACCGCAATTGTCGATGTGGCAAAAAAGCTGTGGTGAGGATTTCTCAGTCAACGGATAATCCAAATTGCCTTTATTTTGTATGCTCCAATTATCCGAATGGTTGCAACTTCTTTCAGTGGTGGATCCCTCCACATATGCAGCATAATTTGAAGGTGGTCGAGAATGATATTGATGAAGAACGCATGGAAGTCTTGTCTACTCTTAGAGAAGTAATTATTGTGAATGGGGAGCTCAAAGACATGACTATGAAGAGTAGGAAACAATATAGAGACTTGGCAATGGTGGTTGAAAGAGTTGGTGCAAAATTGAATTACGCCTTTGTTTTTTTTGTTTTGTTGTTGCTGGTAGTTGTGATTTTAGTGTATTTGAAATAGTGTATGTAATGTAAGGTAGTGTCAGTATGACTTGTATTGTAGGTAGAATGTGTATGTAATGTAAGGTAGTATGAGTATAACTTGTAATGTACGTGGAATGTGTATGTAATGTATAGTGGACTTGTAATGTAAGAGTTTGAGTTGTAATGTATTTTGTAATGTATGAGTATGACAGATTTTTAGCACAGTTTTTGTAATGTATGAGTATGAGTATGATAGATTTTGTAATGACTTGTAATGTAAGATAGATTTTCATGACAGAGGTTTGACACAAGTTTTTTAACACAGGTTTTTTAAGACAGAATTTTCAGAACAGGTTTTTGGCTATGTATTTTGGCTATGTATTTTGAACACAGGTTTTTGAAGACAGTTTTGTGAACAGATTTGTAGACAGAATGTTTGTGAACCTGAATTTTTGAAGACAGAATTTTCAGAGCAGGTTTTTGGCTATGTATTTTGAACACAGGTTTTTGAAGACAGAATTTTTGAAGACAGTTTTGTGAACAGATTTGTAGACAGAATTTTTGTGAACCTGAATTTTTGAAGACAGTTTCCAAAGACAAATTTTCAGCACAGTTTTTGAACACAGATTTTGAAAGACAGATTTGTGAACAGAAATTTTGAACTCAGGTTTTTGTAGACAGATTTTCAGCACAGATTGCCCTAAACAAAGATTTTGAAACATAGATTTGTGAACAGATTTTGAACAAAGATTTTTTCAACATTGTTTTTTAAGACAAAGTTTTGGAGACAGATTTTCAACAAAGATTTTGAATAAAGCTACAGTATTCACCATTCACCATTCAACATCAACATATCCAAAAAAAATAAACTCCATTAACATATCCCACATACTTCAACAAGTTTCACCATTCACCATTGAACATCAACATCAACACTAAATACTTAACAAGTTTCAACAAGTTTCACAATCAAAATACAGCAGCTCAACAAGTTTCACCATTGAACATCAACAGCAACATTAAATAGTTAACAAGTTTGAACAAGTTTCACAATTAAATACTTCAACTTCAACATCAACATCAATGTTAAATACAGCAGCTCAGAGGCATCTCCTATGCATGAAATTTGAAGTGCCTTCCAACTCTTCATGGCCATCCAAACCCTAAAAAAAAAAAAACAGCACCAACACTATACTTGAGTAGGACAAAATAAGCACCAAAACCAGCATTACAGCAGCACATAATCAGCACCAAAAACAGCATTTTAGCAGCACAAAATCAGTAACAAAAGTACTAAATCAGCAGCAAAAGTACCTCAGTATACAGCAGCAAATTATTTGTTGGTCGAGAACCTGCCTGTGAGCCTTGAGAATCTTCAAACCCAATGTCATACCCACCTTGAAGTAGTGTCATAAATGTTGGTTGTCCACAATATGCCAAATTGTTTGCCTACAATTCATTCATATTATATTACGATTCATAACAAGATGCAAATGAAAAATTAATTGACAAAACACAAATTACTTGGCTACAAATCTGACTCACATTATATGTGGGATATATTAATGGAGGAGGAATTGTACCACCCATGGCAACGGAATGAGGAGGAGGGGGAGCAAGAGGAGGATGAAGAGGAGTAACATTTTCATGAATACTTACATCTCCTCCAATAAATAATGGAGAAGGTCTCACGGTTGGAGCAGCAACAGGTCTTGAAGAACTCAAAAATTGTGCACGGGACTTCTTTTTAAAGCTTGCTTGCAATGCCAGCTCACATGGACCTTTTATCCTTCTTTTGCCCTTACTAGTTGGATGCTTTTTCTTCAATCCTATTGGAATTTGCACAACATGATTGTTGTCTTCATGATTATTGTCTTCTTGCTCACAGGTTTGAGGTTGATCATTAATACTTACTTCTTTTTCGGGACAAAAATGTGCACTTATCTTGCTTTCAACATGTGCACCTAATGCAGCTACTTGTGAACAACAAAAATCATAACTTTCCTCAGTTTCAGCAGCTCTACATGCTATTGATCTAAATGCGGTCATCAATGTCTTATACCGTGAGGCTTGTTTGAATTTGACGTCTACTTGAATCTCATTCCCTAACTTGTCCGTCACAGCTTCTCCTCTTGCTTGTTTGGTCCACCTCTTCATAATGTATTGTGAAGGAATCTCTTTCAACTTCAATATTTCTCTCATAACCTTCAAACAGTGACTGCACAAAATCCCTTTCCTTTCAAACTTTGAACAACTACAAGCCAAAGAGCCATCCATCTCCATTTTCACTTTCCTTGCATTTTTCCCAATAGCATCAACAACTGTGTATAGGCTACAACCATCAATGTATTCAATTGCTTGTATGTCTGATTCAACAGAAAGAAAATACTCATCTTGAAACTCCTCAAAAATATTTTTAGTGTACACATTACCCATTTGACTCAACATTATGAATGGCGCTCGCACCCTTGGCAACCTTTGGCATAAAGCATATCCAACTTCTAACTCCTTGTACCGCTTCTCACAAAGTACCCTTTCAAAATGCATGAAGAATTCATTTAAATTAAAATCAGAACGAATGTAATCCTTCAAAAATGCATTAAAAGATTCACTAAGTTGTGTTGTACTCATTCCCGCAGCCCATGTTGATCTAACATATGGCCAGCCCCATTTTTCCTTCACCCCGAAAATCAACTTCAACCAATGATTGTCATGAGCATCATATGTATCAAGCATTTCCCCCCCACTTCATTTCCCATTCATTTTCATCCTCAATATCAAACATGAATCTATTTAATACACCTTTCACCCCCTTATCTTGAAAGAGACAATTACCATGCCTTAATGCATTTTGCATCAAGTGCCAAGTGCACAAACGGTGACTCGTGTCAGGCATAACAATGGGTATGGCCTTAGCCATTGCAGCATCTTGATCGGTAAACAAAGTTTTTGGTGCCTTTTTTGACATAGCCTCTAAAAAAGTTTGAAATAACCATATAAATGTTTCGGCAGTCTCATCATATAACAACGCAGCACCAAAAACAACTGTTTCTCTATGGTGATTAAATCCCACAAAAGATGCAAATGGCCTATGCTCTTTATTTAACTTGTAGGTAGTATCAAATGTAACTACATCGCCAAATTGGGCATAATCCATGACCATTTGTGCATCGGCCCAAAACATATTCGTTATTTGCCCTTCATTGTCTAATTGGAAAGCATAAAAAAAAGATGGATTCTCTAAAGATTTCTGTTGAAAGTATTGCAACACATTACCTACTTCCACATACGCTAAACTTTTTTGTCTTTTGGTTCTCAAGTAATTTTTTTGATCTAATTTCATAAAACCAAGAGACTGCCTCCCTCCAGCTTCCCTACCCATCAGTTCAAAAGACTGCCCTAAACGAAGACCAGACTCTGAGGCTAAGTCTAACTCAATTGCTTGGGTATCTGATATCTTTCTTTGCGATGGCAACATATGGGCACAATCAAGAGATACAAGTTCATGGTTGTGTTTTTCTTTGAAATCAATCACAACAAATTTCCCACTATTGACATCGAATTTAATAAAAAGTCGGGCCTCACAACCAGTCCTAGTTTCAGCTCTAGGGGTTTTTGTCAATGGGTCTCGCTTGTCAACCTTCCGAAATCCCTCTTTGTTGCAAACCAAATTTCTAGAAATAATTTGTTTTGTTAACTTGTTCTTCTTACAATATTCCCTTCTTATGCTAAATCCCATTCTTCCTCCATATGCATTATAAAAATCGTACGCACTTTCTTCCGAATCAAAGGTCATTCCTACTTTTGGCTTCCAACCACAATCATTGTCAGGTTCCATATCATATAAAAACGCAACTGAAAATTAGAGGCAATCAAATGGGAGAACAATAATTAGAAACATTACTTAAATGAACTTATAGCTTCATTCAACCACAATCATTTTTTTATTGTTCTTCATTACCTCCAATTACAAAGAAGTGCAGGTCTTGAATGAACTTATACACAACAACATGTCAATGGTTTAGGTGATTTTTATATCTTCCTTGCATTAATCTGTTGTTTCAGGAGTTAAAAACTTAGGTAGATGGATTAGAGAACCTAAGTCATTCTCTTGGTTATTGAGGTTAATGAAGTAGATAGTGGAAGTCTTGTGACATGTTCCACTCACAAGAGAACAATGACAGCAAATAGTTCCCTTTGTATTGTTCCCATTAATTATTATCAAAACCTAACTAGTTTTAGATGAATCATGGTTGCATTAAACAAATTCAAGCAAATACCCAACACTAGAAAACAGTGTTGAAAATCTGTTTTTTCCCATTGTATTATTCAAAATCCCATTGTATCAACACTGCTTGTTCAAAATAACAGATTTTGAACAAAAAATCTGTTTGTTCCCATTGTATTGTTTGTTCAAAACAATTTTGAACAAACAATCTGTTTGTTCAAAAATCTGTTTCGTAGCCGATAGTATCAACACTGTTTTTTCCCATTGTATTGTTTCCACTGATTATTATCAAAACGTAATCAGTTTTTAAACAAATTCAAGCAAATGAACAACACTAGAGCCTCAGTTTTTTTCTTTTTCCCTTTGTGTTGTTCCCACTGATTATTATGAAAACCTAATCAGTTTTTAAACAAATTTAGGCAAATGCCCAAAAATAAATAAGGACTTATCTCTGGTTCAACCATCAAATGAATTAAATTGATCGGATATCAGTAGCACTACAATCAAATCAATTTTGTATTCACTTTTATACTCAGAATTACATTTATCATTTATTTTTACTAATGCAAAATTAATTTAATCATAATGTGACTCATATTTAATCAATTTAACTCCAAACTAAAATAATTAAAAAATCAAAAAACTAAAAAAATAACACACTCCCAAAAAAACCCAAAATAGGGCCAAGTACCGAACAATTGTGCAAACTGCACAACAGCTAGATATTTTGGTAATATGATATGACTGCATTACTAATTAATAAAAATTTATTATTACAATAGTGAAAAGTATATAGTTGGATTAATAGAAAACAAAAGAGTTTTTCCGAATCTTATTTGTAATATTTTATTAACTGATGATGACATTAAATATGATAGAAGAAATTATTAAATATTTTTGAAATATCGTATGATTATATTTTTTTTATCAATTATTATTTATTATATTTTTTCATATTTTTTTATCAATTATGTTCTTTCATATTTATTATATTTTTTGAAATATCACATGATTATATTTTTTTTATCAAATATTATTTATTATATTCTTTCATATTAATTATTTACTAAATAATCATCCCATAGATGGATGGTATTATTATTAAACTACTGTTTGGCATAACATAAATAAATAAATATTTTTTATTTTTTAAAAAATATATATTTAAAATAATTTTTTTACTTTTTATGAACAAAATATAATATGAAATAATTTATTACCAACAAATCTGCAACAACTACAGGTTGTTGGGACTTTAAAAAAAAAATTATTTTTTTGACCTTTGTCCTGCAGCGGACAGTGATGCTCTGTGACCATTCTTGCATACATTCAACACGCAAGAAATATCTGAGGCGAAAAATCGCAGGAATCTCTGACAATAGAGTACGTTTTTGTTTTTTCTTTTTCTTTTGCTTTTGCTGTTAAAAAATTTTTTGGTAACGTCTTGTTCGATTTTGGGATCAGGATTGTTGATAAAAAAAAATTTGTATTTCATCAAAAACCCATACATTTGAAAACCCATACAAGCAGAAGTTGTATTGCTCCAACCTATTTTTGAGTTCCACATTTCTTAACAATTGTACAAATCTATTTTTCTGATGGTTAAATTATTTTAGTACCGTTTCGTTTTATTATGTTGGGCTCATGATTTTGATTAACAAAATTCACAAGTCTTTCTAGAAGTATTATTTCAAGCATTTAGATGATCTAAAACAAAAAGATTTTATTTTTTGTTCTGTAAATAAACTAATCTTTAAAAAGATTAAATTTTTGTTTACCCTCAATGTTTGATGACCGGACGGACGGCGGCGGTGGTGCGTGTGCGCGTGTGGTGGTTTTTTGGGTCCAATGGATGTAACCCATTTTGCCCATAACCTCTCCCTCTAAAACACTTGGGTACCCCTTAAGGCACACCCCAAGTACCGAACCCATGTCTTATAAACCCTTTCAAAACTTCCCACCAAATCAATGTAGGATAAGTCATTTTACAATCTTAAGGAATTTCCACCAAAACTTCATTTCCATGGAGCACATTTTGGTTTCAATTTCTCATTCACTCGGTAATGGTTTTGAGCAACGAAATATACCACGTGAATCACAACGCGGCATAGAACGCGTTACCACTTTGACCCGTGAAAATCGACGCACGGGGCCCACCTAAAAAATAGACCAAACTTAGGAAAAAATTCTGATTTTATCCAGAATTTTATAACCATTTCCAACAATCCCCCACATGAATGAAATTTGATGACAACGGAAATGCAACAATATGCAGACTATCGAAAGAGTATAAGTCGAAAATATCTTGCATCAGGATAGGTAGCTTTCGGCCTTGAACCTTCCCTAGTGATAACCTATCGGACTTACTAGCTAACCAATGGACGCGATGCCTTGAATTGTTCAGCCGTTTGTGTAAGCCAAGACAATAGATTTCACACAAAATATCTTCTAACACATCGTGGTTCTCATTGTTGTGTTCATTTTGGCCTTGAACGCGTTTGGTTTTCATAAGTGTTTCTAGAGTATTTAGCCTCTTCATTCTCATAGAACCGGCCCCAGTTCAACAGTCATATAGGTGATTCTTATTGTGAGTATCTCCTTATACCCGTCTTGATTTATGCCTCAATCAAGATATAAGTAATCATTAAAAGCAAAGCTTATCCTTATATCCCTGCATACAACATATGTTGCAGATATCACTCTCACCATAGGAATGGGTAGGGAATTTTTAATCCCTTGGTAATTTCTGGCGAGCCATACATAACTTAGTTGTCCCTTTGAACTTAGTTCTTAGGATCTCCAGTCATATAAGTAGGGTTACCATTATGACGACTCTTATGTAATAGGCTTTAATCCCATCCCCTTTGATGAACTATACACTAACTCTTTTGTCAAACCTTTTGTTAACGGATCCGCAATATTCTCTTTAGATTTTATATAATCTATTGAGATTATTCCATTTGACAACAATTGCCTTACGGTATTATGTCGACGACGAATATGTCGTGACTTACCGTTATACATATGATTCTGTGCCCTGCCTATTGCAGATTGACTATCACAATGAATGCAAATAGCTGGCACAGGTTTTGGCCACATTAGAATGTCTTCTAAGAAATGACGAAGCCATTCTACTTCTTCTCCTGCTTTGTCTAAAGCAATGAACTCGGATTCCATTGTGAATCGTGTGATGCATGTTTGTTTTGTGGATTTCCAAGAAACAGCAGCGCCTCCTAGAGTAAAGACATATCCACTTGTGGACTTTGAATCTTTAGTATCCGATATCCAATTTGCATCACAATAACCTTCAAATACTGCTGGATATCGAGTAAAGTTCAAACCATGATCACGGGTGAATCTTAGATATCTAAGAACCCGAATGATCGCTTTCCAATGGTCTTCTCCGGGGTTACTAGTGTACCTACTCAATTACTGATAGCATAAGCTATATCAGGACGAGTACAATTCATTAGGTACATTAGGCTTTCAATGATTTGGGAGTATTTTAACTGAGACACTGCATCACTTTTATTTTTCGATAAATAAAGATCGATATCTACAAGTGTTCTAGCTAAATTCAAATCATCCTTGATAAATTTATCAAGAATTTTCTCAATATAATGAGATTGAGATAATGCATATCCATCTGAAGTTTTATTAATTTTCATTCCTAATATAACATCTACGACCCCTATATCTTTCATATCAAATCTTTTGTTAAGCATCTGCTTAGTTGATTTGATCATGTTTTGACTGCTTCCAATGATAAACATGTCATCCACATAAAGACAAACTATGACATATCCTTGGTCAGTATTTTTAACATAGACGCATTTGTCACATTCGTTTATCTTAAACCCATTAGTAAGCATTGTACGATCAAATTTTTCATGCCATTACTTAGGTGCTTGTTTTAATCCATAAAGGGATTTTACAAGTCGACAAACTTTCTTTTCTTGCCCTGATACTACAAACCCTTCGGGTTGCTCCATATAGATCTCTTCATTTAGATCACCGTTTAAGAAAGCTGTCTTAACATCCATTTGATGTATTTCTAAATTAAACAACGCTGCTATAGCAATTAGCATGAGAATGGATGTTATTCTTGTCACAGGGGAATATGTGTCAAAATAGTCCAGACCTTCCTTTTCTCTGTAACCTTTAACTACAAGTCTTGCTTTATACTTGTCTATTGAACCATCTGCTTTCATTTTTCTCTTGAATATCCATTTATATCCAAGAGGTTTAGAACCTGGTGGAAGATCCACCAATTCCCAAGTATGATTTTGCATAATGGATTCAATTTCATTATTAACAGCCTCTTTCCACAAAGGTGCTTCAGGACCTGTCAATGCTGCCTTAAAGCTTTGAGGTTCATTTTCTAACAGGCATGTCAGAAAAATCTGGATCAAAGGATTTTGATGTTCTCGCTCTCTTACTTCGTCTTGGTTCATCATCAGTTAAATCCCGTTGGTCGAGACTATTACTAGTCTCTTGTGTTTGATTGTCATTAGTCTCTTGACTTTGTGTACAATCATAAGTTCTTTTCTGTGAACTTAATTCCTGTCATTTCTTGTAAGGAAAGACATGTTCAAAAAACACAGCATTCCTTGACTCTATAATAGTGTTCACATTTATATCAGGTATTTCTGATTTATAAGTCAGAAACCGATATGCACTACTATTCTGAGCATAACCAATAAACACACAGTCTACTGTTTTTGGTCCAATCTTAGTCTTTTTAGAAACAGGAACTTCAACTTTTGCCAAACACCCCCACACTTTTAAGTACTTGTATAAAGGCGGTCGACCTTTCCATAATTCATAAGGAGTGTTGTTGGTTTTCTTATGGGGTATTCTATTAAGAACATCATTAGCAGACAATATTGCTTCCCCCCACAAGTTCTGTGGTAAGCCTGAACTTAGTAACATGGCATTCATCAATTCTTTTAGGGTTCTATTCTTCTTTTCAGCAATTCCATTTTGCTGAGGAGAATAGGGTGCTGTAGTTTGGTGAATAATGCCATGTTGTACACAAAATTCATTTAATGGTGCATCATATTCACCAACCCTAATACTTCTAATATAAATCAATGAATTTCAAAACAAATTTAAGAAAAAATCAAAATAATTATGACTACTCAAGTCAGAATTAATGTTTTGACAAAATCATATCCTCATAAAAAATTTTGCCTAAGAATCAAACAATTCAAAAACCCATTTGATTGTATATATTCTTGCAACTCAATAACAAATAAATGTCACTGTCATAAAAATATTTGTGACAGAAGAAAATTAAATTATCTCAACTAATGCAAGAGATACACCCCCATATTAATAAAATGGTTCATGGTTTAACAAATTCTACTACGCAAGTAAAATAATTATTAATGACATCTCATGTCACATAATTCAAAATAAACAAAAAATTAACATAAAAGATTTCTTAAATTTACTTTTCAATTAAATGGAGCGATATAACTACATATATCTTCATGTTTAAATTTCTCTGGTGTTTAAACACCCATTCAAAATTGATTGGAAAAACTCAAATTAATCAACATATCAATTTAACATTCCAAATCACATGAAATTTTTGTTAAGAAATAACTTGAGTTGACATCATACATGCATATCAAACGCATCAACTAAAAATAATGAATTAACAAAATAAATTAATCATGCATGATCCCAAAATTTGCATCATGAAATAAAAAGATTCTCAACTCATAAATAAAATTCAATGCGTTTTGAATTTTAAACTCCAAAATGACAAAACAAACCTTCATTTAATAAGTTTGATTTGTACATAAATAAACTAATTAAATATGCATGCAAAAGTCCTTGTGAATATATATATATATATTATTCCGACTCATATGCAGAAACTATTCACGACTACAGATCCACACACATAAATTTAAAAAGATTCAAAAAACCAATAAAGAAACTAAACTTGCCACAAAGGTTTCTTTGTAATAAAAATGAAATTTGTTTGTAAATTAATATTTTACTCCAGAAACAAATTCTCCCATATACTACGATAAAGTCAAAAGAACTATGATAAATTAACAAAATTAATTTTCTAGTTACTAAAACCAGAAAATAAATTATCACAAAAAATAATTTATTTTCCTTGTTATTTAAACTAGTAAAATAAAATACCTAAATAATATCTGATTACAAAAAATCAGAAAAACAAACCACAAATTAATTTTCTAGTTACTAAAACCAGAAAATAAATTATAACACAAAATCATTTTATTTTTCTTGTTACTAAAACTAGAAAATAATGTAATTTTATTTTCCTTGTTACTAAAACTAGAAAAATAAAATAACAAAATAATTTTCTGTAACACCAAATAATATTCTGCAATTGTTAACGACACCAGTATATTACTACTATCTGTCAAATAGCATAAATCACTATTTGTTTTTCCAACCAGAATATTACTTTGAAAACACAAAAAATTAAATACAATGAAGATACCAAAAATTAATTCTGTCTTAAGATTGTTGGACAATCTTCACTGTATTTAAATGAATTAAATTATATTGTGTACTAAACAACAACCAGAATATAAAGAAATAAAGAAAAGGAAAGAATTTGTTTGATTACAAAAATTAAACTCGAAATACAATAAATAAATAAATAAAAACAGATTTTATTTTGTTACAAAAATAAAATTAAAATCTGATTTAAATAAATAAAGCGGAATAATAAATTAAACAACTTACTTGATTAATTTCTTTAAATAATTATCTGATCAAGTCCAGTGTTTGACACTGTGTCCTTAAGACAGATTCGTCCTCTCCACGGTACTTTCAGAATTTGGACGTCTATCTCCCAGGATAAAATGATCTACTACAAACAATAGCATCACTACAAATTGTTTGCCTAACGAACACACTAAGTGTTTATACTCTCTCTGACAAGAAAATAATGCAGCAAAATGATGAGGATGTTTACAGAATTATGACGGACGAAAAATTTGAGATCAATCCAAATGGGAGGCTAGTCTATTTATAGATGTAATAGTGGCTGTAGGTTTTGAATTGAACAGGTATGAAACCTGTTGGTTTTGAATTCAAACAGATTTGAATCTGTTGGATTACAATTCAAACAGATAACAAAAACGGGAAGGGTCATGTTTGGGTGTGCAATAATACCAGACTGGTTTATTTCGGGAAGGGCCCTATTTGGATGTACAGTAAAACCAAACCAAGTTAATTTTGAATTATGTATTTTATTTTATCAAAAATAAAATTAAATTCAAATGTTTTTGACCCAAAAAGATTAACATTGGGCCGAACAAGCCCAACCCAACCACACACCACACGCCCAAGTCCAGCCCGCCCAATCGGACGGTGGCTGTGGCGCGTGTGGTGGTTTTTTGGGTCCAATGGGTCTAGCCCATTTTGCCCATAACCTCTCCCTCTAAAACATTTGGGTACCCCTTGGGGCACACCCCAAGTACCAAACTCATGCCTTATAAACCCTTTCAAAACTTCCCACCAAATCAATGTGGGACAAGCCATTTTACAACCTTAAGGAATTTCCACCAAAATTCTATTTCCATGGAGCACACTTTGGCTTCAATTTCCCATTCATTCGGTGATGGTTTTGGGCAACGAAATATACCACGTGAATCACAATGCGGCATAGAACGCGTTACCACTTTGACCCGTGAAAATCGACGCACGGGGCCCACCTAAAAAATAGACCAAACTTAAGAAAAAATTCTGGTTTTATCTAGAATTTTATAACCATTTCCAACAGTATCTACATACAAAAATGTTGATAAAAATAAAGGTTAGGCTTCTCTTCAGCTTGAGATTGAATTGAATCATATTGTTAGATTCGTAAGGGTTCATTACAGGTCCTATTTTGATAATTCAAATTATTCAATGTGTAGAATTCGTCGAGTATTTTATTTCTGAAAAAAATCACGTTGATCGGATATCGATAGGTACTTGATCGGATCAGATTTCTGTCAACGGTAAATATAATTTTCAAAATAAATTGTTGACAAAAATATGATCCAATCAAATAGCTATCGATATCCGATTAACGTATTTTTTTACAAGAATAAAGTACTCAATGAGCATTAAACAATTCAAATTATCAAAACAAGACATGTGATAAACCTCACGAATTCAACAATTCCGTTTAATTTATGAAATTGACTGAAACAAGCCTGACTCAAAATTAAGTGATACATATCATTTCTCATCCTATAATCTCACTACCTCATTTTTGTTCAACAACGAAATAATAATTTACCATTTAAATTAGCTAAGCCACTAACAAAGATTTTTTTATGGCAACGTCATACAAAAAAAAGAATTTGTATACAAAATAATAGGAGTCTTGCTCAAGGCCGACTTTGGACGCAAGTTAGCAAAGCCATCGCTTTGGCCTCGAAAAAATTGACTTAAAAAAAAGTTCTAAATTTTTGTTAATTATTATATTAACTTACAAAAAAAAAAAAAAAAATCATTGAAATTTAAAAGTTCTTAAAATTAGTTATAATTTAAAACTAATAGATAATTGTTATGATAAATTATTTAAAACCAATAGACAATTGTTATTTATCAAAAGAAATCAAAAAAATTATTAATGTGGTCAATTATTTAAAATTATTAAATGATTATAATCCAAATATATGGATTATATATAGGGGATTAAATTTTACACGGTCATACCTTGAAGGTAGTCTTTTCCAAACAACCAGTGATTCACTAAGTTGATTTTTTTAGTAAGTTTTTTAATTTTTTATTATTTTAATTGGTTAAAATAGTAACGTTTTGAAAGAAGATTAAATTTTTGTACAGTTGAATGTGATATTTAGGAGAAAAAAATGAAATAATTATGAATTTGATAAGATATTTTATCTTATTAGCTATTTTAGCATATTTTATCTTTTTAATTTTTTATTAAAAAAATACGTAAAAAAATAATAAAAGTAATATAATCTAAATTAATTCAATTGTTTTATATCCTAAAGCAAGTTAACTAGGGTCACTCACTATTAAACTGTTTGTTTGATTCTCCATAGCATAGCACCCACCTTCTTCTTCCTTTCTTCTTGATTTTAAAGTTCTGTGTACTCTCGAGACACACATAGCACAGAGCAAAGTTGGCTCACCGATTGTCACACATACGCACCTACACACTTTTTGTCTCGATGGTCACACATACGCACCTACACACTTTTTGTCTTGCACTCCGATCAACTATTAGTAAAATACCAACGTCTTTATGGAATGTATGGAATGTTACAATTAAATACCTAATATTAGTTTTATAATCAAATCTACGTTGATAATGCAATATGGTCAATAGAGGATGGGTAGGACTGATCCACACGTTCAACGGGTCGGCTAGACTTCATCTTCTTAATGCGTACCTGCAAAAGGTCCAGTGGAGAGGCACCTAGATTGGAGTGGTTTCTCTCCATAGGCACTCCGACAGTCAAGTTAGATTGGAAATGATAGAGAGAGTAGAGAGAGAGAGTTAATTGTTGTTGTTAACGTTCTTTACGAGCCTCCTTATATCTTTCACTAATCATTTCCTTGTCCATTTAAGCTTTCTTATTGGCCAAAAGTCTAGGCTCTACTTGCCGTCGACTATGGCAGTTTCACCATACCCAGGAGCGAGAGGTCTTGTTGCATTTAATGTCAAGACAGTCTATTTAATACTTGATGCATGGGCTCAATAACTCTACAGAATCTTTGTCTGCCACATGGCTAACTCCCTGCCTAACAAGTGCCTAAGTGTCACATGGTCTAGATCAGCGTGGGTTCTTCAGTGGGCCTGCTGTTGAGTTTCATCTACTAGACTGTAACTAAATGCCTTTTTGGGCCGTCCAAGGCAACTGTGGGTTGGGCTATCCTGGGCCATGTGGGCCATGCCCATCAGAAGTCCCCCATTCCTGAGTGCAGCTTTAGTCCAACGAAAGGAATAGGACCAAATGAGTAAGAGGTTAGGTGTGTGGGTGAGGAGGGGCGAGAGTGGATAGTGGTCTTGGTGACTGACCATCGAGAGAGCCAAGCGTGAAGGTAGGCAACCGTCAGGGTGGGTGATCATCAAGATGATCAACCGTTTAGGTAGCCTGCAGTCAAGGTGAACGACCGTTGAGGAAGGTGGTCGACTGTTAAGGTGGCCGACCACTGGGGTGGTCAACTGTTGGGGTGACCGACCGTTGAGGTAGCTGACAGTAGGGGCGACTGACCATTAGAGGGGTCGACCGTCAAGGTGACTGACCGTTGAGGTGGCCAACTGTAGGGGCAACTAACTGTCAAGGTGGCCGACCGAGAAGGAAAACTTGATGCCTTTGATGGTGCACAAGGCTAGAGATGTAGAAATGCACGTGATGATATAAAGTGGAATAGACGGGGGAGAGGAAAGAGAATTAGTGGTATTGAGAAGGAATCGTGGCCATACACGTGAGGCGATCTAGGTCGCTGATAGGGATTTTGTATCGTTTGCAAGAAGTGAAGAGGTTTTTATAGTGAGAGATGTCGAAAAGGCAAGGGCTTTAACTTGTTTTTGGATTTTCAAACTAGCGAATTTTAACCACGATCCTTGGAACACAGGCAAACCCTAGACATTTGGGCTTGTGCGATTTTCTTACCTTATTGTGAAAAACCAACACATTCTAGACTTTACTTCTTTCTTCTAGTTTGATTCTCCACTTTTTCACATTGCGAACTTCCTCACCCCCGCAACTGAAGCGATATACAGAAACGTAAAGGATATGGCACAAAACAAAGCTCCGGCCATGGCGTCTAATGAGTTAGGAGAGGACGATGGAGTGGCGCTGGCAGAAAAGTACAGAGTGGAAAGGTTAGTAGAAAGGAGAGCGAAGTGATCGTCCCGACCCATTTCGTCGATGATGATCTCAGCCGCCCAGCCGATTAGCCAAGTGGCACGTGTTGGCATACCAAGGCAGACAAGTCCACTTTAACTGCTAAGGATCCGGAGGAATTTCAGAGCAGATATCAGATTCAGGCAGACGTAGAGTTAAGATTGCCAATGGCAATGGAGAGGGTGTTTGATGCGAGGCCAATGGAGTTCATACTGTATGAAAAGGCGCTTTGTGGGGATATTAGATTGCCACTCCCACAACTGGTAGTTGACGCACTGAATTGTCTAGAGGTGGCTTCAGGCCAACTAATGCCGAATGCATAGAAGATTATGTTCACCTGTGAGATTGCGTGGTACGGGAAACCGGGAGGGGAGGCAATGTCAGTGGATGAATTTTTTTCGTCCTACAAAGCCTCAGGGGAACAGGAGATATCGATGACCCTACAAACAGTAGTGGGGAGAGGATTGGTGGTGGGGCTGCCCTTATCAGTGAAAGGTTGGCAAACAAAATGGTTTTATGTATCAGTAAATGGCGGGAGAGGAGTGCGCACGATTTGAAAGATCCCCACCAAGTCGTTGGAGCCAAGGTTAGATGCGGTCATGCGAGGTGTCTCACAATTTACGAAGGCCGACCTCATGAGAGGATTCTACTTCGCGCATATAGAGGCGTTGACCTTGGCAGCCACTCTGCTGGGCAAGGGAGTGGGGTTGAAGATGGAGGTGGAGCCGCTCAAGGTCCAGTTGGAGGAGGTTCGGGTGCAATTGGAGAAAGGCAGCACGGAGCGCTTGTGCGAAAGGCCTAGCATACAATCAGAAAGTGAAGAAGATGGAGATTTTAACGGTCGTGTAGAGTTACATGGATGAGCACGTTAAGATGGGCCAGACTGAGGTTGCTGCCTAATTGTCGGTCATTAAGGCTGAGCTCGAAGTGGCACGTTAAAGGGTGGTGTCGCCGGAGTTTGAAGTGAAAAACTAGCAAAAGATAATTAGCGAGACCCAGCAAGCCTGCACCACTGCCAATGAAAGGTTGGAGGAGGCCCTCACCAATAATAAAGAGCTGCGTGATCTGGCCTTGAAGAATAAGGAGGAGTCAGACACATGGGTTATTGAATTGGAGAGGGCTCTTGTTGCTGAAAAAGAGGCCTTGGAGAATGAGATGGGAAAGTCGGCAGAACTGGCCAGAACCCTGCTGTCAGAGAGAGTGGCCTACCCTGACTTCTATGGCGTAGCTGTGGAGCAATACAAGCAATCAACAGGATTCCAAATAGCCATAGATGTTGTTGTAGCCACAAGTCTGGCTAGGGGGAAAGGAGGTGAGGCTGGGCCCTCAAACGTGGCAGTGGCCGAACTGGTGGAAGGGCAGACCAAGGCAGAGATAATACAAAACTTTGAACAGTCTGATTATTACAAGCATCAGTTGAGTATCTACTAGGACAGTGAGTGGATGAGCTTCCAGCAAATGGCGAAGGAGCTCTCACCAAACATCGACTTCACCCGCGTAAAGCTAGGGAAGGGAGACATCACCTAGACCCCATTGGATGAGGGTATTGAAAAAGAAGATCTGGTGTCCAATGGGGAGGAAAGAGATGAAGGCAAGGCAGATTGAGCTGTTGGGAGCGTAGTGCCTCATCATATTTTCTTTGTTTTGTTTTAATTGGCCTTTGTAAAGAATTTTACAGTTTATAAGAAATTTGCATTAAATTACAAAAATTGTTCTTCTAAATTGTAGAGTAATAAACGCTTGTTTGTTTTGCCTTTTTCATTGTTGTGTAATGAACTAGCCTACACATGTTATATTAATTGAAAGAAATAACAAAATGAAGTTCGAAAACTATAGAAACAAACATGTGATTGCAAAAAACTGGATTTGTCCAAAAACAAAGGGTGATTTGGTGAATTGTAAGCTTAATCAGTCAAATTTTAATGAATGAAACATTGTTGTAACTGGTGAAGTTTGTGTTTCAGAAGGAAAGCTCTCCACGCTCAATCTGGCTAAGCTCTTCATGCTCAGTCTGGCTAAAGCTTGGAGGGCTCAGTTTGGTTGAGCTCCCATGCTCAGTCAGGCTAAGGCTTGGAGGGCTCAGTTTGGTTGAGCTCTTCATGCTCAGTCTGGCTAAGGCTTGAAGGACTCAATCTGGCTGAGGCTTTGAGGACTTAGTTTGGCTGAGTTCTTCATGCTCAGTCTGGCTGAGGCTTGGAGGGCTCAGTTTGGTTGATCTTTTCATGCTTAGTTTGGCTGAGCTCTTCATGCTTAGTTTGGCTAAGGCTTGGAGGACTCAATTTGGCTTAGCGTTCACCAAATGTACAACACAAATAATGGGGGTTGAATATCTTTGTCATTAACGCGCAGGCTTGCCATTATAAGCTTATACATTGTATTGAAATAACAAAAATGAACAAGTGGTACGAACATCAAAATGAACAGTACAACAGGGAAAGACTCCATTCTACTGAAAATATTGTTTCAAGTGCTCAGCATTCCATGGATAAGGGAGGTCTTTGCCATCCATATCTTCCAAACGGTAAGTGTCTGGACGCGATCAAGATTTGACAATGTAAGGTCCTTCCCACTTAGCTATTAGCTTGCCCTTAGTCGGGTTTTTGGTGGCGAGAGTTGCTGCTCGTAAGATTAGCTCTCCCACTGCAAATTCTCTAGGTCTGACTTTGTGGCTATAATGCTGCCTTATTTTTTGTTGGTATGAAGCCAGTCTGACGGCGGCTGATTTTCGCAGTTCTTCAATGAGGTCTAAATCAACCCTTTGAAATTCTTTGTTCAATTCCAGATTGGAATGGATGGCCCTAGGGGTCGGTATGCCAACTTCCATGGAGATGACTGCCTCAGTGCCGTATGTTAAGCGAAAAGGGGTCTCCCCGGTGGGAGTTCTTGATTAAATCATTCCAAATTTTTATAGATCTCATTTAGTCTTGATTAATTATAATTAGCGTATAACTTAATTAATCTAATTAGTCTCAATTAAGGCTTAAGTTAATCATTCTTAATTTTACTAAACTTAATCAAATTTTTAATTAAGCTCCCATATGGTTCAATACATAAAATTAAACTGATTCAACTCACCAATTACAATTTCTTAAACCATTTAGGCCTTCAATTTCTGATTCAAAAATAAATCCTTAATAAGTAAATTACTATTCACGTTGTAAATAACTCATGAGAATTAATTAATTAATCATTCAAATAAAATTAGTTCTTGATTAATTTATTACTAAATTAATCTTAATTAAACTAATTTAATCTTATTTAATTTCATTAGTTTTAACCAGTTTTTTGAAGAAATGTCTAAATGTTCTCCACGTCAAATTAATGCTATTTGGCTTCTCAATTAATATTTCTAAGATTTATAAACATTTTAATTTCAAGTCTGAAGTTATTCCATAGCTTAATTTTGGTTTAAGGTATTGAAAGGTGTATAATATTAATTATTGTTAATGGAATTTAAGAGTGTAAAAATTACCCGTGGCCCAGTATTGCCCAACCCATTTAGGCCGTTTGGACCCAGACCCGAGCCTAGCCCAAGGCCCTAGGCCTAGGCCTAAGCCATCATTTTGAAACCTGGCATGACCCGTGGGCCTGGCCTGTCTAAGGCCAGTGTCTTTTTTAGTGGAAAATAATAAAATTTTGGTAGAAAAAATAAAAGCAAAAAAAAAATGTTCAGGCTCGGCCCACTGACCCGCCCAAGGCCCGAATACCTCCTGGACTTGGGCCTAATTTTCTAACCCGTAGGTCGGCCTGGCCTAAATTTGGACAGGAGCCTATGAGGCCTGACATGGGCCGAGCCGGGCCAAATTTACACCCCTAATGGCATTATTCGGGGTGTTACGACTTATCTTAGCTTTATAGCTTTATCTATTCTAACTTCATAGCTATAACTTAACTTAGCTTCTTAGCTTAATTAGATTAATCAACTGTACTTCATTTGTCAATCAATGATAGTTCAATTCTAATTTAGCCTATCTTTAGTACATAGCAAATTTAGTAAAAGTCCACTTCATTGGGGCATGATCCGAACCAATGGTGGCTCATCTTAGCCATACACAGTCATTTCCCTGTGTTAGAAGTCACAAATGGTCAAACATTCCTACAGCTTAAACTAGGTTCACAAGTTATGGCACGCCCATATTCACTTCAATCAACAAACCTACGTGTTTACACACCTAAGAGTTTCTGAGTGGCAAGCAGAAATTTCTGAGGCAGTAAACACAAAGGTACAAAATGCAGTTTACTCGAACAAAAATCGCCCTCTCTCATACTTTACCTTTTCTCTTTATTTATTCATCTTAAAAAGATCTAAGAAGAGGGATAAGTTTTGGAATTAGATCCAAAAAAAGTTGAAAATCCATAATTAAAGACGGTCGTGAGGCAGGTTTAGGGCGGATTTGTCATCCCCCGCCCTAGCTTTTAAACCCCACTCCCACCCCCGTCCCCCCTGGCCCCCTCCCCTACCCAAACCCCATTACGAGTGGAATTTTTTTACCCCATCCTCGTTTCTGCGGATACCCGATACTCATAGATACGTGACCACATTTCAAACAGCCAAAAAAATTAAGAATCATTTAAATCCTTAACACACTAAATAATTTCTCTTATTTACATATATATAAACAGTGAGACTTTTAGTATTATTATTTATTTATATTTAAACAGAATCACAGACTTTTAATAGTCCTTTCTTATATCTAATTATATTATATATATACATATATATATATAATTATCTCGGGTCAGGTTTGGATCAAGGGGGGCAATATCCGCCCCCGTCCCGCCCCCGCTGTGAGTGACCAAAATATAATCCACTCCTGCTCCACACAAGTGTCGGGTCACGTAAAATTCACCCCATTCGGTTGACTATGAATAGACCCCATGAATCGAATTAAAAAGTTCATCCCTATTCATAATTATTCTTAGATGATGTTATATTATTATATAATAGGATCACTTAATTATATAACAATATGTTGTAGACTTGCACATAAAAGAACATTCAAATTCACACTCTAAACACTAGAGTATAATTCACTAGGACCTAATAGACAGTCCTACCAACCTTGCTTTCTTGTTTTTGTTATTATATTCTTCTTTCTTTATTAAAAGGTGTCAGATTGATTTTTTTTTTTTTTTTTTTTTTTGTGTGTGTTATTATTATTCTATATGTTTTTCTTATTTTTATGACTCACTCATTTTAATAAAGAAAGAAGAATATGTTGCACAAATTATGTAATTAAATAAGATAAATATATTCATATTTAACAATAACAATTTAAATTACAGAATAAGGAGTCATGCTAGAAATTACAACTAGATGGATAGGAACACATAACAAGATGAACAAGAAAAGAAATCAACCCAAAACCTGCACTAGATAGTTTTCTTAAAACAAATTCGTCGCCTAATCGATTGGGTGCTGAAGGTTCTTCGACGTCTGTCTCCCAAAATATGACGGTTAAACCAGCTACAGCAATGTACCTACTGTGTAGCTTCGGCGATCAGAGCTAAGGCAACACTCTCTTACACTAGAAAGAATATATGAACTGGAGAAAACTAAAGGACACAAAGAGAGTAAGAATTTTTGGGTAGAAAACTAAAGGAGAGGGGGTCTCCTTTTATACACATGGAGGGAGAGAGGAAGAGCTCTTTTGCAACAAATGTAGAATTCAATTTCTGCAAAACTGAAGAAGTAATGTAAAAAAACTGATGGTGTAAATCACCATCTTAAGTGTAAAGTTTACACACTATATAGACATGTGTGTATATATATATATATTAACAGCCACTTAACAAACTTGGCCCAAAAAGATTAGGTTGATAGACCACCAACTCAGCCCAGCTCAAACCTAACCCATTCTAGCAAGCCCAACCCTCAAGCTTTAAGCCCAAGCCCAAGACCCAAGTCCCAAGATCCAAGATCCACGATCCACGACCCACAATCCATGGATCACGGACCACAGACCACATACCACGGACTTCGACCCAAACTTGGCTCGGTCAAGTCCGCGCGGGAAGGCGGCTCACGCGCGTGTAGCAATTTTTGTATAACCAACTTGGACCATAGTTTTGGTCCAAACCCATCCTTGAAGCATCCATAACTCCCTTCCTTTGAAAAATTTAGATGCCCAAAAGGCTCATGCCCTTTATCAAAATCTTGAGGTTAAAATACCCATTAATGCTTTCCTACAATCAATGTAGGATAGAAGGTTACACACCTTACCCAACACCACTTTCATAAGGTCAACTTAATGAGTCAATTTCTCATTCAAATCTTAATAGTTTTTTGTCATTCTTTTTTGTGGTAGAAAGATCTCATTATAAAGAATCTAAACCCATTTTAACCCACCTCAATAAAGGATTGAAACCCACTTTAATATTGCATTAAGGCCTCGTTTGAGAAGTAATAGTTTTAGCCTAAAAGCCAAAAAATTACTAAAAAAATCAAAAAGTCTATAAAATATACTAAAAAGTCAAAGATTCTATTTTTTCTCTATTTTTTGCACATCTTTTTGTAAAAAATCAAAAAGTCATTCCAAACATACAAGTTTTTTTTATCTCATATTTTAGCCAAAAAGTCAAAAAGTTACTAAAATAGCCTATTCCCAAACGAGGCCTTAAGTTACCGAAAAACCATTATTTTTCAACAATCCCTCACATGAATAAAAATTGACTGAATAACAACAAACGAACAACGCTTAATAACGCAGACTCGGAGAAAGAGTGCAACGAAATAACCCCTACATCGAAAAAATGTAGCATTTGGCTTTGAACCCCTCCTAGAGAAGTCTATCGGATTTACTAGCTGCCTAGAGAATACGAAGTCTTGAACTGTTCTGCCGTTTATGTAAACCAAGACAACAGATCACACACATGTATTATTCCAACCGTTGTTCTGTTCTCACTGTTGTGTCCAGTTTGGCCCTGGAACACTAGCCTGGTTTAGTGAGTGGCTTCAAGAATTCGACCTTGTGCAACTCTTATAGAAGCAGCCCCACTTCACACTCACATAGGTGACTCTACTTGAGTATCCTGCTATACTCAACTCAACACACTAGAGTCATTAAAAGCTCAACTTAACCTCTACACTTGCAGGTATCACTAATAAAAGGAATGGCTGGAGGTTTTACCTCCTCAGTGACGTGCCACCGTTATACACAATTAGGTTGTCCCATTGAACCTAGATCTTGGAATCTCCAGTCAATAAGGTTGGGTTTCCATTCCGGTAACACCTTACACTAAAGGCCTCAAACCCATTCCTTCTGACGACTTCTCTTCTAGCTATTGATTTAACCCTCTGGTTGGTGGATCCACAATGTCATCCTTAGATTTCACATAGTCTAAAGTGACAACTTCGTTAGAGAGTAGTTGTCGTATAGAATTACGTCTACGACTAATATGTCTAGACTTTCCATTATACATATTACTATGTGTCTGTCCAATAGCCAATCGGCTGTCACAATGAATACAGATGGCTGACACAGGTTTTGACCAACATGGAATATCTTCAATGAAATGGCACAGCCATTCTGCTTCTTCTATTGCTTTATCCAATGCTAAAAATTTGATCTTGAGATACACGTCTGCTTGGAAGACTTCCAAGACACGGATGCCCTTCCAAGGGTGAACACATAACCACTAGTGGATTTTGAATGCCTAACATCAGATATACAATTCGCATCGCTATAGCCTTCTATTACTGCTAGATATCTGGTGTAATGCAGCCCACAATCCCGAGTGAAATGGAGATACCTTAACACCCGAACGATACCCTTCTAGTGAGTGGCATCAGGATTGCTCATGTATCTACTAAGCCTGTTAACAGAGTAGGCTATATCCGGCCTTGTACAGCTCATCAAACACATCAAACTCCCAATGACCTGAGAATATCCTAGCTGAAAGACACTCTCACCATTGTTCTTGGTCAAGTGTAGACTCAAGTCTACCAATGTCCTAAACACATCAAACACATCAAACTCCCAATGACCTAAGAATATCCTAGTATGTCATCAACGTATAGACACAAAATGACAGAACCTCTATCAGTGTCTTTGACATATACGCATTTATCACATTCATTGATCTTGAACCAATTTGACAACATAGCGTTGTCAAACTTCTCATGCCATTGTTTAGGAGCTTGCTTCAACGCATACAATGATTTGACAAGCTTACAAACTTTTTTATTTTGTGTTGGAGCTGAAAACCCTCGACTTGCTCCATGTAGATTTCTTTATCTAAATCTTCATTTAAGAAAGCTGTCTTTACATCCATCTAATGTATCTCCAGACCACGTAAAGCAGCTATTGCAATCACCATGCGAATGGATATAATCCTTGTCACAGATGAATACGTATCAAAGTAATCTAGGCCTTCTTGCTACTTGTATCCTTTGATAACTAGCCTAACTTTATACTTATCAATTGACCCATCAGCCTTCATATTCCTCTTAAAGATCCATTTACTCCCTAAGGCCTTATTGCCAGGTGTATATCAATCAACTCCAGGTATGGTTCTGTAAGATGGAGTCAATCTCACTCTTAATTGCTTCTTTCCACAAAGGACTTTCAGGTGAAGTCATAGTTTCATGAAAAGTTTGAGGTTCTCCCTGTAATATATAAGTTAAGAAGTCTGGACCAAAGGACTTTGAGGTCCTAGCTCTTTTACTCCTTCTTGGCTCATTATAATAACCTCACTCTACAATATGTTACAAATCAGTAATTAAGAATGCTAAATATGTGCTTAGGAAGAAATTATGTGTTATAGTATGATTTGTGTGTTATTTGAATTTCTATTTGTTAGTCATAGGACTATCTGTTGAGAATTCTACTTTGATATAGAAATTGAAAGCCTTATCGACGTCTGAACACGAAATTGACTGGGTCAATAAGTTATTTGGAATATTTAGAATTTTATGATAAGTTAGTTAGATTTTGATTCAGAACCAAATAATTAAAATAAATTAATTAGAACTAAGCAAGATTAATGTCATGACCCAAACTCGCCCCTATGGGTTTAGCGTCGTAACCGGCCAGTAATCCTTGGACTACTAAAGGCCTCTTAAGACTTAACTTGAGATAAGAGGCTGCGGAAATGAATATACAAACATACATAGTCTATAGAGCTGTGCAAACATACATGAAATACATTGAAAATCTTAAACTTTATAAACATACGAGTGACGTCATAGGTACAGTATTTACACGTCACTATTAAGTACATACAAAAGAGAACTTATTCATAAAACACAAGGAACAGTTTTGCATATTTACATAACATGGCCACAAAACACGACTTGAACTGGAACCTCCTCATGAGGCGCAAAGGGTGGCTGAAACAACAAAAACCCCAGGCATCATCTTAGGCCTGATCTCGAACCTGCTCACCTACATACATAATTAATAACTAGTGAGCGGAGATCCAGTGAATAATAACAAAGTAAAGGGGTATATGAATGATGTCCCATAATTATGGCTGAAAAGAAAGTTCACATTCATATTCCTGTTCTGTGCATGTATACATAGGTCCGAGTTCATACTTAATCTTTCATACCACATTCATTAGTGCTAATAGATTGCACACAGGGTGACTCAAATCATACTTGTCAGTTCCATAGAAGAACCTCCGGTCAGGTAAGGATAACTTGTCAGTCCCATATAGGGACCTCCAGACTGGGAACTTGTAAACCTATCAGTTCCATTTAGGAACCTCCAGCCGGGTATAGATAGCTTGTCAGTTCCACAAGGAACCTCCGGTCCGGGAACTTATAGCGTACTTGGATCATAACATCATGTCATTTATAACATACTTAATTCTTGGCATACATCACTTACAACATATTTAGATCATGGCATAGTATCATAAAGGCTTGTTATGTCGGACAATCATTAACAGCATAAAATATGGCATTTTTTTCAACAGATCTCATACCATATACAGAAAAATACATAACTTTGAACATAGCTTTACTAAGTTATTACTCACAGACAATAGGTGTCGCAAGTAGGCAATTCAGCTTCCTTGTGGCGCTTGACCTACATAGTTACAAAACGAACATGGTCCGAATTACACACTCATAGATGATGACTTAGCCTTTACTTGTTTTGGTGTGCTTCTTGCCTCATTATTCTCATCATGGGGTCTTAATCATGGCCTAGGAATGCCTAGGATGGAATGAGAATGCAAAAATGTATTTAAAAACATTTCTCAAATTTTGCTGAAAATAGGGTCCACGCTCGAGCCTGGCTTTCCTCGCTCGAGCGGACATACAAGATATGAAGGCTCGCTTGAGCGTGACTTTCCTCGCTTAAGCGGACTGTAAACTTTGGAAAAGTACTGGTTGCATGATTTTCATGCTCGACGGACGCTCGATCCCCGCTCGAGTGTGGGTTCCCGCGCTCGAGTAGACTACAAAACATAAGAACTTCTAGATATATGAATTTCACGCTCGAGCATGACGCACGTCGCTCGAGCAGAAGTGCACGTACTCAGAGTGGTCGCTCGAGCGTGAAGTCCCTCGCTCGAGCGTGGATCAAATTTCTAGAATTTCCAGATTTGATCTTCAAGTTCAAATTTGACCTCCAAGGCATCAAACTCAATTTTTATGGGCCACAACTTTAGAAAACTCATAGAGACTCATAAAACAACATGTTTCAAGGATCATTTCAAGAAATCATGGCCCAAGGACATGCCAATTGTGCAAAAATTCATATTAAAACTCAAGAATAATTCGTGAACATGACTTGCATGCAATTTTTTGAACTAAAGTTTCTCAAATCATGATCAAGTGTTACCAAACAATATGAAACTCATTGTTTTCCTAAAATTAAAGTGATTACAAGACATGCAAGATGGAATCTCCAAAACAAAGCTAGGATTATGACATGCATACATGAATTCTTTGGAAAAACAACCTCAAATGCCATGAATTATATATGCATGTATGTATTGAGCTTTAATTCTTCAATCTTAGCTTAATTGTACACCTAACTCTCTTGAATTCATATACTAATTGTCTTAAGTACAAAGTTTAAGAGTATAGTTTTTACCTAAGGTTGAATTCAAGTGTGATTCTAACTCAAAGCTTCAAATTGACTTCAATTTTTTTTTCTTCCTTCTCTTTGAATTCAACTCCCCTCCAAGCTCTCTCTCTCCCACATTTTTGTGTGTGTGAGCCCCCAAGAGTGTGTGTGTTGAATGGAGTAGAAAAATGGATGAGTGGAGGCAAAAAAGATGCCTTATGTAGGCTTGCCTAAAGATAAATAATTAATGTTAAACACATGGGCTTCAATTCAATCTGTTTAAATTGTTCTAAATCGAATTTCAATTAAACCTGCCATGAAATTCTAAAATTCTCAATTAACACATAAGTCAAGTCAATTTTTGAATTGGATGCCGATAAGGCCCTAAATTTGCAAACTGAAGCTAAAATATGAACAGATCTTCCTACGTCAAACAGATATAACACAAAACAATGTAATGCATATATAATTAATTGAGGATTTTTTCTTAATTACTCATCAAGCATAATTAATCATAGATTAATGTCAATCAGGGTTCGGGGTTGTTACAATTAATCAACCTAAGCTAATCAAGCCTATATAAGGTAAATTGAATGAAGAATTGTCTCTTTACACACTCAAATACTTCATCATTTACACTCTTGAGTTCAAACGTATGTATGTGTCAGAGAGAGAGAGAGAGAGAGAGAGAGAGAGAGAGAGAGAGAGAGAGAAATTGCAGTTAAACATAGAGGAGAAGAAGAATTGAAGGAGATTTCAAGAGGAATTGAGACAATTTGGTTAATTCACTGTAAAACCAAGCTTAAGGTAAAATCATCACCTCAATTATTGAAGAATTCACCAAGTTGTAGAGTTAATTGCATGAAATTAAGAAGAATAAGTTAGAATCACATGTTAAAGTGTAGAATTGAGGTAAATATAAGCATGCATGTACAATTCATCAACATTGAGTGTATTTTTCAACAAATTCATACATGCATGAGACTATTCTTGCTTTGTTTTGGAAATTCATCATGTTTCTACACCTACTATCTTAATTGTTCATGTTTTCAAAGGAAAGGAACTTAAATCATTGCATACATGTTGATAACATGAGGTTTAGAACATGATTTTGAAGAATTGACATAGCTTTAAGCTTTGATTTTGTAATTTGGCTTTGTATTTATGTTTTTGGATGAATTTCTAAGTGTTTTTCCAAGTTTTGGCTCAACCATGCAAGTTTTGGTACTTTGAATTTGTGTTTTAAATTGAGAATGCAATTCTAGAAATTCCACAATTTGGTCTCACCACTCGAGCTACAAATCCTTCGCTCGAGCACACTTCATGAGCTCTCAGCATTTTTGTAGACTTTTGCAGTTGGCTTAAGTGACCAAAGTTTGCGCTCAAGCGAACTCCTCTTTGCATAACAATGCACCTACTGTGTAGCTTCGGCAAACAAAGCTAAGACAACACTCTCTCACACTAGGAAGAATATATGAACTGGAGAAAACTAGAAGACACAAAGAGAGCAAGAATTTATGGGTAGAAAACTGAAAGAGAGGGGTCTCCTTTATACACATGGAAGGAGAGAGGATGAGCTCTTCTACAACAAATGCAGAATTCAATTTCTGCAAAACTTAAAAACTAATGCAAGAAAATTGATGGTGTAAATCACCATCTTAACTGTAGAGGTTACACATAATAAAGACATGTATGTGTATATATATATCAGGAGTCACTTAACAAACATGGCCCAAAAAGATTAGATTGGTGGACCACCAACTCAGCCCAGCCCAAACCTAACCCATTCCAACAAGCCTCAAGCCTAAGATCCACGACCCACAACCCAAGGACCTTGGACCCGGCCCAATCCAGTCCGGGCTGGTGACGTACGCGCATGTGGCAATTTTTGCATAACCTACTTAGACCATAGTTTTAGTCCATGCTCATCCTTGAAGCATCCATAATTCCATTCTTTCGGAAAATTTGGATGCCCTAAAGGGCTCATGCCTTATCAAAATCTTGAGATTTAAATATCTATCAATACTTTTCTCTACAATCAATATGGGATAAAAGGTTACATACCTTATCCAACACCTCTTTCATGAAGCCAACTTGATAAGTCAATTTCTCATTCAAATCTTAATGATTTTTTGTCATTATTTTTGTGGTGTAAAAATCTCATTACAAAAAACCTAAACTCACTTTAACCCATCTCAATAGAGGATTGAAACCCACTTTAATATCGTATTAAAGTTATCGAAAAACTATTATTTTCTAACAAAATATAATAACAAAAAGAAAGAAAATCAATCTCACACCTTTTCACTACTATGTTGGACTCTATTCTCATTCTATAAAAATGTTGGAAATTTTAAAAAAATTATTAAAAAATTTACACAACTCACATGGTGCATGCCTTGTAATAATCACATGAGTATGGGACCTTCCACATGAGACTCGAGACCTATATCCATGTGGGTCACACATGTATGAGTATTGTGTAAAAAATTTGATAATTTTTTTTTTCGTAAATTTTTTTTTATTTTTTTGTAATTTGAGACTGAAGTACTTTACTCCTTGTGGTTCAAATATAGGCAGAAAACTGTCATATGATTTTAGATCGAAATGCAAACCCTTTATTGATATAATCTCATATGCATTGTATGTTGTTTTCATCAATAAAGTCTCTTTTTTTTATCATAAAAAAATTATAAATGTGAAATGACTATAATACTTTCAAACTCTATGCATTTTTGTTTTTCTTCTCTCCCCTCTCTCATAAACATAATTCATAATTTCTAAAATTAATTCAATTAAATCACTATTAATTATAAATTCTTAATTATTTATTGTAAATCTTAACTTTTTTTTATTTAATTATATTTTAGAGCACAATTTTTTCTAAATTTTTAATTATTTATTACAATTCCTAACATTTTAATCTAATTTTAATTTAATTATATTTTAGACCAATTGTCATAACCCGAACCCGCCTCCGTGGGTTAAGGACATAACCGGCCAGTAATCATAAGATTACCTACGGCCTCAAACCAAAACAACGTATTTTAACAGAGTTAATGGGGGCCAAACGGAAGCAATTTAAAAACTTGGTCCTTAGAGCTGTGCTTACATGGCACGTCAAACAAGTCATACATATAAACATTAATAGCTCACAACAGAATTAAAGTATCAAAAAGTTCTGTACAGACAGGATCATCCAAAAGTAAGTCAAACCATGAACTATATACAGACATATACAAAGGCTCCGCCAACATGACAACATAAAACAAAATAACAAAGGCGAAGGCGAGTCTCATGCGTGAGACACATAGGCTGACTTTCCAAAACTCGGTTGTTCCATACAAACTTCACTAGGGCTGGGTCTGGACCTCTTTTGGCTCACCTACAAACACATGAATGAGCGTGAGCGGAAGCCTAGTGAATAATATCAAATAAAGAAAATACATTGGAACATTATACGACAGACGGCCTTTGGCCCAATTCATTCATGTCAAACTGGCCTTTGGCCCTTTTCGAACGTTTATATCAGACTGGCCTTTTTGGCCTTATCAAACTTTCGTATTAAACTAGCCTTTCGGCCCTTCCAAACTTGTCATATCAAACTGGCATTTAAGCCTTTCAAACTTGTCATATCAAACTGGCATTTAAACCTTTCAAACTTGTCATATCAGACTGGCATTTAAGCCTTTCAAACTTGTCATATCAGACTGGCATTTAAGCCTCTCAAAATTATCATATCGAACTGGCATTTAAGCCTTTCAAACTTGTTATGTCAAACTGGCATTCAAGCCTCTCAAACTTGTCATAATAAACTGGCATTTAAGCCTTTCAAACTTGTTATGTCAGACTGGCATTTAAGCCTTTCAAACTTGTCATATCAGACTGGCATTTAAGCCTTTCAAACTTTGTCCACCATTCCAAATTAATGAACTTTACAAAACTTACATATAAGTAAGCAATTGGACAACAATATGTATTTCAGATATTACTCACAGTGATCGGCCTGTAGATTTACCCTGGAGCTTGACCCCACACATCACATAACACATATGGGTCACAATTAGTTTAATCCGTTCTTTAATTCACATTTTCATCTTTAGGCTTCATTCTTATCTCTTTAATTCAATTACAATGCTCAAAGTATGCCTAAGAGTGATTAGAAGTGAAAGAGAACGGAAAACGAAACACAGAACGCGTAAACAAAATTTCAGAAAACAGGGTCCCTGCTCGAGCGTGGACTTCCCCACTCGAGCGGACCCGTAAGGCCTGTAAAAGTACTGGTTGCATCAAAAATACGCTCGAGCGTGAATTAGGGCGCTCGAGCGAAAGGCCTGATTAAATAGCTCACCCGCTCGAACATGGATTACCCCGCTCGAGCGAACACCAAGTCTGCAAAAAAGTACTGGGAGCACGTATTTCCCACTCGAGCGGACATCAAAGTTCTGGGTTTCCCAGATTGTGTTCTTGAGTTCAAATTCGACTCTCAACCAACATTTCATTCATTTTATAGCTCCAATTCCACACATACTTGTACTAACATGGTATAAACACCAAAACACATCAACATGGAGCTCAATTTCAAAGATTTAACACATGCATGGCTCAAATTGACACCAAACTCAATTCTAACATACACATTTATGCATTCAAATCTCTTATCTTCATAGATTGTACATGCATGTGATGTCTAGCTTCCATTCTCAACTTAGATGATACCAATGGTGATTATACATGAGCTTCAACTACAAATTTACATGGATTTCAACCAAATTGCAACATGAATCATGTAATTCAAGCTCAATTATGCAAATTCCAAACAATTACATACATGCATGTATATATGGCCTTCCAATTCAACAAAACAAGTTCAAAACATGCTCTTGACCATTAATTAACTTTGAACACACAAGATTACACCTTAAACTCATGAATTCAAGAATCAATGCTTACCTAGAAGCCCAACCTATGGTTAATTCTTGAACTAGACTTCAAATTCCAAAGCTTGTGTCAAAAATTACACAATTCTCTCCTTCTCTCTCTCTAACAGCCGGCCCCTCTCTCTTTCTTTGAGTTTGATCAGCCCAAGTGAAGATACAAGAGGGAATGGGAGGTGTAGTGCTCTTACACAACAAATCCCACTAACCAAAATTACAAATATTAACAATTTGAGCACAAAGCCATTAAATAAATCAATTTAATCTGACCTGAATCAATTTTCAATTAAATTTCACCGTAGGCTCTAAAAATTATGCTAATCATAATGGCGCAATCAATTTCGGGTTCTGTGGCCGATAAGGCCTTCAATTTAATTTCCAAGCAGATAATCAAATAGATATTCCTACGGTGAACAAATAGAAATTCAAAACCACATATTTTCACATAATGGTGCACACGATCATGTCAAAACACATAATCACATTCATATTAAGGACCAATTAACATATTACGGAACAGGGGTATCACAGTCTTCCCCCCTTCAAGAAGTTTGGTCCTCCAAACTTAATTTACCTTCGTCAGGAAACAAATGTGGATAGCGTAGTTGCATTTCCTCCTCTTGTTCCCACGTGGCATCCGTCCCATAGTGTTCTTTCCATTCCACTTTCACCATTGGGATGGACTTGCTTCTCAATTGTTTCACTTGCCGATCAACGATTCGTTCCGGCCATTCAGCGTATTCCATATTCTTATCAATAGCTACCCGGTGATAATCAATCACATGAAACGGGTCTCGGAGGTAACCCCTCAACATCGACACGTGGAACACATTATGTATTTGCTCAAATCCCGGTGGCAAAGCAACTCTATAGGCAACTGGACCGAGCCTTTCCAAAATCTGAAACGGCCCAATGTAACGGGGCGACAACTTGCCCTTCTTTCCAAACCTGACGTGGCCTTTCATTGGAGACACACAAATGAACACATGGTCACCGACCTCATACTCAAGAGGTCTTTTTCGAACATCCGCATAGTTCTTTTGTCGGTCCTGAGCTGTCTTGAGCCTTTGACGGATAGTCTTGATTTTCTCAGAAGTGTCTTACACAATTTCAGGCCCAAGCAAAGCTCTATCCCCGACCTCTATCCAACAAATAGGTGATCTACACCTCCTACCATACAAAGCCTCGTATGGTGCTATACCGATGCTGGAGTGGAAGCTGTTATTATAAGCAAATTCTGCAAGTGGCAAATAGTCTTCCCAACTCCCTTGAAAATCCAAAGCACACATCCGAAACATATCTTCCAAAGTCTGTATTGTTCGTTCCGATTGCCCCACACCCAGTACTGAACCTCAATTCTGTTCCCATAGCTTCCTGCAAACTCTTCCACAATCTAGATACAAATTTCAGATCTCTATCCGACACAATGGATACCGGAACTCTGTGTAAACGGACAATCTCATCAACATAAATAGTAGCCAATCTATAAGCATTAGACATGGTTCTAACTGGCAGAAAATGTGCAGATTTAGTCAGTCTATCAACTACAACCCAAATAGAATCCATACCTCGCGAAGTCCGAGGTAGGCCAACAACGAAATCCATAGTCACATGCTCCCACTTCTACTTAGGAATAGGGAGAGGTTGCAATAGACCGCCTGGTTTCTGATGTTCAGCCTTGACTTGCTGACATTGGAGACACTTGGACACATATTCTGCAATTTCTTTCTTCATTTTAGGCCACCAATAGGTTTGTTTCAAATCTCGATACATTTTACTGTTACCCGGATACATGGCAAATACGGATCTGTGGGCTTCATCTAGAACCCTCTTCTTTAGTTCCAGAATATCTGGGACACACATTCTGTTCCGAAACCTCAACACGTCATTCTCAATGCTAAACTCTGCCTTCGGATTTGTCTCAAATTCATCAATCACTTTCTTGAGGAATTCATCCTTCTTCTGTTTCTGCTTGATTCCATCAATAATTGCCGGCTCAGCTGTAATAGCGGCTATCAATCCACCCTGTTCACACATTAGCACTTCGATTTCAGACCTCTCAAAATCTTGCAAGATCTCTTTCTGTTCAGTAAGAAAACAAGCCATACTCCCCGTTGATTTTCTACTCAAGGCATCAACAACTGTATTGGCTTTCCCGGGGTGATACTGAATCTCTAGATCATAGTCCTTTATCAATTCCAGTCATCTCCTCTGTCGCATATTCAACTCTTTCTGTGTGAAAAAGTATTTTAAACTTTTGTGATCCATGAAGACTTCACACTTTGCTCCATACAGATAATGCCGCCAGATTTTCAAAGCAAAAATGATTGCGGCCAATACTAGGTCATGTGTTGGATAATTCTTCTCATGCAGTCACAACTGTCGGGAGGCGTAAGCAATAACCTTTCCGTTCTGCATTAACACACAACCCAAACCTTTATAAGATGCATCACTGAAAATCACAAAATTTTTCGTACCTGAATGTAGTGTCAAAATTGGTGCGGTGGTCAATCTTGTTTTCAATTCATGAAAGGCTGATTCTCTTTCATCATTCCACTCAAAAGGTTGCCCCTTGCGTGTCAGTTGGGTAAGAGGCACAGCTATTTTTGAAAAATCCTTCACAAACCTCTTGTAGTACCCAGCTAAACCCATAAAACTGCGAACTTCTGTTACATTGGTCGGTGTAGGCCAATTCACAATTGCCTCTATTTTCTGTGGGTCCACTAAAATCCCTTCTCTGTTGATCACATGCCCTAAGAAAACAACTTCATCCAACCAAAACTCACATTTCTTTAGTTTAGCAAACAATTTCCTTTCCCTAAGTATTTGCAGGACAGTTCTCAAATGTTGTTCATGTTCAAATCTATCTTTAGAGTATATCAAAATGTCATCAATAAAGACTACGACAAATTCATCAAGGTAGGTCTTAAAAGTACGATTCATTAAGTCCATAAATGCTGCCGGAGCATTAGTCACTCCCAATGGCATAACAAGAAACTCAAAATGACCTATCTTGTTCTAAACGTTGTTTTCTCAACATCTTCTGCCTTTACTTTCAACTGATGGTACCCGGACCTCAAATCAATCTTGGAAAACACCTGTGATCCTTGCAACTGGTCAAATAAATCATCAATACAGAGTAAGGGGTACTTGTTCTTTATCGTTACCTTATTCAGTTCCCGGTAATCGATGCACAAACGCAAAGTTCCATCCTTCTTTTTCACAAATAATACTGGTGCAACCTAAGGCGAAGTGCTAGGTCGAATAAACCCATTGTCAAGAAAGTCTTGCAACTGTTCTTTCAATTCTTTCATTTCGGTAGTAGCCATTCTGTAAGGAGCTTTAGAAATAGGTTGGGTACCTGGCATAGTCTCAATTGTAAATTCTATCTCCCTGTCTACCAATTCCCCTGAAAATTCATTTGGAAACACATCCGAAAATTCTCTAACAATAGGGATATCATTCAATTCAACATTCACAGATTGTTTAGTCAACACATAGCACAAATAACCCTGGCACCCTTTCTTGATTAGTTTACATGCTTTCATTACAGATATCAAATAAGGTGGAGGCACTACCTCATTTCCCACAAACACATTCTCATTCTGTTCTGGCGGTCTAAACACAACCCGTTTTGTCACACAATCTATGGTGGCACAATATTTGGTCAACTAATCCATGCGCAAAATTACGTCAAAATGTCTAAAGTTCAAGGGCAGCAAATCTACATATAGGATAGCATCCTCAACACACATCTCACAAAATCGGTATATAGATTCACACAACACAGATTCCCCAGATAGAGCAGATACACATAGCAGATATGGCAATAATTCTAAGGGTCTATTCAGTCTAGATGCAAATGCATATGTCACAAAAGAGTGTGTGGATCCAGAGTCAATTAACACAAAAGCATCCTGATTACATATAGAAATAGTACCTGAGACAACTGCGTTGGCATTCCGTGTATCGCCTGGAACAAGCGCAAAAACTCTCCCCTGTCTCACGGTATCCCCGGTGGTAGCGGATCTCAAAGTGTTTCCTAGCTTTGGGATCGATGCAGTGGAACTAGCAGCTTTCTTTCCTCCATTTTGATTACAATCTCGGGCCATGTGGCCTTGTTTACCACACTTGCAGGCCCCTGACATACGGTAACAAACCCCACGGTGCCTTTTGTTGCAAATATTGCACATGGGAGATATGTCTTGGGAAGAATTCGAGGTATTTGAGGAGCCTGTGTTTTGTTTTTTCAGAAACTTCTTCTTTGAAAAGAAGCCTTGTCTTTTGTTACCTTTCCATTCTGTTGTTGGCTTGGCTTGTCTAGCTATGTTGGCCTCTGATATGATGGCCCTGTCTAGCACTCCAATGTAGGTTTCTAGCTTTAAGACATTCACTCTTTCAAGGATGTCACTTCAAAGCCCACCTTCAAAATGCCTCGCCTTCTAATAGTCTGTATCAATCACATGTGGCGCAAACCTGGCCAATTCAGTGAATTTGGCCTCATACTCAGCCACTATCATACTGTCTTGCTTTAATTCCATAAATTCTGCCATTTTCCTATCCCGAACACACTGCGGGAAGTACTTGTCGTAGAAAATTTCCAGAAATTTTGCCCAGTCAGCGTCTTTGTAACTCTCACGCATTAACATCCACCGTCTTCTTGCTTCATCCTCTAGCATAAAGGTGGCTAGAAGCACTTTCTGTGTCTCCGAACACGGGAACACTTCAAATAGTTTTTCGATCCCGAGAACCCAAGCTTCAGCTTTCAAAGGATCTAGTCCGCCATGGAACTGTGGTGGTTTCATTTTCTTGAACTCTTTGGTGAGGGCTATGATTCGGTCATCATTCTGATTATCTGGCACAGGAGGTGCCGGAGGCGGAGGTGGAGGATGTGGCTGCTGCCACTGTTGTTGCCATTCCTGTTGTTGTCTCAAAGTCTCTGCCATTTCCTGTATCAGTCTTTTCATTCTGTCCAGTCTAGCAGTAGAAGACTCCTCTATCTCATCACCTCTTGTTCTCACCATCTGATTAAACTTGTATTATATTTTATACAGAAGATATACAGGTATGCATATACTAAAGAGCATACATAACCAGATAATTTGAAATGCAAGCAGTTCACAAACATATAACACATAGTTGTTCACATTAAACAGTTAAGCGTATTCTTGATGCTTTCAGGTTCATACTTATCACATGAATGCATCCTAGATCTTTTCTAAACACTTATTGCTCTTTTGGACAAGTGTGTGAGTTACTAACTCGTGCTCTGATACCACTCTGCCATGACCCGAACCCGCCCCCGCGGGTTAAGGACATAACCGGCCAGTAATCATAAGATTACATACGGCCTCAAACCAAAACAACGTATTTTAATAGAGTTAATGGGGGCCAAACGGAAGCAATTTAAAAACTTTGTCCTTAGAGGTGTGCTTACATGACACGTCAAACAAGTCATACATATAAACATTAATAACTCACAACAGAATTAAAGTATCAAAAAGTTCTATACAGACAGGATCATCCAAAAGTAAGTTAACCCATGAACTATATACAGACATATGCAAAGGCTCCGCCAACGTGACAACATAAAACAAAATAATAAAGGCAAAGGCGAGTCTCATGCGTGAGACATATAGGCTAACTTTCTAAAACTCGGTTGTTCCATACAAACTTCACTAGGGCTGGGTCTGGACCTCTCTTGGCTCACGTACAAACACATGAATGAGCGTAAGAGGAAGCCTAGTAAATAGTATCAAATAAAGAAAATACTTTGGAACATTATACAACAGACGGCCTTTGGCCCAATTCATTCATGTCAAACTGGCCTTTGGCCCTTTTTGAACGTTTATATCAGATTGGCCTTTTTGGCCTTATCAAACTTTCCTATCAAACTGGCCTTTCGGCCCTTCCAAACTTGTCATATCAAACTGGAATTTAAGCCTTTCAAACTTGTCATATCAAACTAGCATTTAAACCTTTCAAACTTGTCATATCAGACTGGCATTTAAGCATTTCAAACTTGTCATATCAGACTGGCATTTAAGCCTCTCAAAATTGTCATATCGAACTAACATTTAAGCCTTTCAAACTTGTTATGTCAAACTGGCATTCAAGTCTCTCAAACTTGTCATAATAAACTGGCATTTAAGCCTTTCAAACTTGTTATGTCAGACTGGCATTTAAGCCTTTCAAACTTGTCATATCAGACTGGCATTTAAGCCTTTCAAACTTTGTCCACCATTCCAAATTAATGAACTTTACAAAACTTATATAGAAGTAAGCAATTGGACAACAATATGTATTTCAACTATTACTCACAGTGATCGGCCTGTGGATTTGCCCTGGAGCTTGACCCTACATATCACATAATACATATGGGTCACAATTAATTTAATCCGTTTTTTAATTCACATTTTCCTCTTTAGGCTTCATTCTTATCTCTTTAATTCAATTACAATGCTCAAAGTATGCCTAAGAGTGATTAGAAGTGAAAGAGGACGGAAAACGAAACACAGAACGCGTAAACAAAATTTCAGAAAACAGAGTCCCCGCTCGAGCGGACCCGTAAGGCCTGTAAAAGTACTGGTTGCATCAAAAATACACTCGAGCATGAATTAGGGCGCTCGATCGAAATGCCTGATTAAATAGCTCACCCGCTCGAGCGTGGATTACCCCGCTCGAGCGGACACCAAGTCTGCAAAAAAGTACTGGGAGCACGTATTTCCCGCTCGAGCGTCCATTACCCCGCTCGAGCGAACATCAAAGTTCTGGGTTTCCCAGATTGTGCTCTTGAGTTCAAATTCGACTCTCAACCAACATTTCATTCATTTTATAGCTCCAATTCCACACATACTTGTACTAACATGGTATAAACACCAAAACACATCAACATGGAGCTCAATTTCAAAGATTTAACACATGCATGGCTCAAATTGACACCAAACTCAATTCTAACATACACATTCATGCATTCAAAGCTCTTATCTTCATAGATTGTACATGCATGTGATGTCTAGCTCCCATTCTCAACTTAGATGATACCAATGGTGATTATACATGAGCTTCAACTACAAATTTACATGGATTTCAACCAAATTGCAACATGAATCATGTAATTCAAGCTCAATTATGCAAATTCCAAACAATTACATACATGCATGCATATATGGTCTTCCAATTCAACAAAACAAGTTCAAAACATGCTCTTGACCATTAATTAACTTTGAACACACAAGATTACACCTTAAACTCATGAATTCAAGAATCAATGCTTACCTAGAAGCCCAATCTATGGTTAATTCTTGAACTAGACTTCAAATTCCAAAGCTTGAGTCAAAAATTACACAATTCTCTCCCTCTCTCTCTCTAACAGCCGGCCCCTCTCTCTTTCTTAGAGTTTGATCAGCCCAAGTGAAGATACAAGAGGGAATGGGAGGTGTAGTGCTCCTACACAACAAATCCCACTAACCAAAATTACAAATATTAATAATTTGAGTACAAAGCCATTAAATAAATCAATTTAATCTGACCCGAATCAATTTTCAATTAAATTTCACAGTAGGCTCTAAAAATTACGCTAATCATAATGGTGCAATCAATTTCGGGTTCTGTGGCCGATAAGGCCTTCAATTTAATTTCCAAAGCAGATAATTAAACAGATATTCCTACGGTGAATAGATAGAAATTCAAAACCACATATTTTCACATAATGGTGCACACGATCACGTCAAAACACATAATCACATTCATATTAAGGACCAATTAACATATTACGGAACAGGAGTATCACAGTCTTCCCCCCTTCAGGAAGTTTGGTTCTCTAAACTTAATTTACCTTCGTCAGGAAACAAAGGTGGAGGCAAAGGCAGAGGCAGAGACGAGGCTGCGACGCAGAGACGGAGGCAACGGCGGGCGGAGGCAGAGGCGGAGGTGAGGCTGCGACGAGCTGCGACGATCGGTCAGAGGGCTGCGACGAGCTGTCATCTCCTCTTTCCCTCTCTTCTCTTTCTCTCTCTCTTTCTCTTTCTCTTTCTCTTCTAAATTTCGGATTGTTCGGGAGGACAAATTTGTGGAGAAAAATCATTTTGCTAAAAGAAATTTACATTTCATCAAAAACCCATACATTTGAAAACCCATACAAGCGGAAGTTGTATTGCTCCAACCTATTTTTGAATTCCACATTTCTTAACAATTGTACAAATCTATTTTTCTGATGGTGAAATTATTTTTGTACCGTTTCGTTTTATTATGTTGGGCCCATGATTTTGATTAACAAAATTCACAAGTCTTTTTAAAAAAATAGTATTTTTCAAGCATTTAGATGATCTAAAACAAAAAGATCTGTAAAAAAGATTAAATTTTTTGTTCTGTAAACAAATTAATCTTTAAAAAGATTAAATTTTTGTTTACCCTCAACCTTTTATGACCTAACAAATTTTTTTTTTAAAAAAATCTTTAACCAAAAAAAAATGTCATAAATAACAGAATTTACATTTCCCAGCTACAAAAAAAACCTTTTTCTTTTTTTTTTTTATAGATAAATTACAAATATACCTCTTGAGATTTAATTAAAATATAAATCGCTTTTTATGGTTTTAGAAATTACATTCTACCCCCTAAAATTTCTAATTTCATAACAAATCGCCCCTTTTATTAATAAATCATCAAGTTAATTAACAGTATCTAATGATGTTAAAAATATATTTCAATTCGTAATTTAGGGAATTTTATTTTTTTAGTTAATTCTGATAAATAAAAAATTCTAACAATGGGATATTTGTAATTTTTCAAACCACAGGGGATTATTTGTACTTTAAGCAAACCTCAGGGAGTGTATTTGTAATTTATCCTTTTTTTTTCTTTTGGATAAATTACAAATACAACCCCCGAGGTTTTCTTAAAATACAGATTGCCTCATGTGATTTGAAAAATTACAAATACCCCTTGTCATAATTTTTTATTTAACAAAATTAACTGAAAAAATGAAATTCATAATTGTTCTCTTATACAATAATAAAATTACTTAAATTATTAATTAAAACATATTTCTAATATCATTAAAAATTGTTAATTAACTTGATTATTTATTAATAAAAGAGACGATTTATTATGAAATTAAAAATCTCATGAGGTGAAATATAATTTCTAAAATTTTAAGAGACGAATCGTATTTTAAACAAACTTATTTTGTAATTTGCCTTTTTCTTTTTTTAATGTTTTATATCACAGCTTATACAATTGCAATATTATATTATTTGTCTTGATTACTTTCTTAATGATTACTTTCAAACAAAGTATTGATCATGAGTATCTTCCTGAGACTGATACAAAAAATGTTGATAGAAAATAAAGGTTAAGCTTGTTTTCGGCTTGAGATCGAATTGAATCCTATTGTCAGATTTGTAAGAGCTAGTTACGGGGTCCTGTTTTGATAATTCAAAGTATTTAATGTGTATAATTCGTCAAATATTTTATTTTTATAAAAAATTACGTTGATCGGATATCAATAGTTATTTGATCTGATCAGATTTCTGTCAACAGAAATATAATTTTCAAAATAACTTGTTGACAAAAATATGATCCGATCAAGTAGCTATAGATATCCGATTAACATATCGATTCAAATTATCGAAACAGAATCTGTGATAAACCTTATGAATCCAACAATACCGTTTAATTTACAAAATAAACTGAAACAAGCCATAAGTGATACATATCATTTCTCATCCTATAATCTCACTACCTCATTTTTGTTCAACAACGAAATAATAATTTACCATGTAAATTAGCTAAGCCACTAACAAAGATTTTTTTATGGCAACGTTATACAAAAGAAAAGAATTTGTATGCAGAATAATACGAGTCTTGCTCAAGGCCGACTTTGGACGCAAGTTAGCAAAGTCATCGCTTTGGCCTTGAAAAAATTGACTAAAAAAAAAGTTCTAAATTTTTGTTAATTATTATATTAACTTACAAAAAAAAATTAAAAAAATTCATTAAAATTTAAAAGTTTTTAAAATTTAGTTATAATTTAAAACTAATAGATAATTGATATGATAAATTATTTAAAAATAATAAATAGTTGTTATTTATCAAAAGAAATCAAAAAATTTATTAATGTGATCAATTATTTAAAATTATTAAATGATTATAATCCAAATATATGGATTATATATAGGGGATTAAATTTTATACGGTCATACCTTGAAGGTAATCTTTTACAGACAACCAGTGATTCACTGACACATCGGCCTCGTCTGAAAAGTTGATTTTTTTAGTAAGTTTTTTAATTTTTGATTATTTTAGTTGGTTAAAATAGTAACGTTTAAAAAGAAGAATAAATTTTTTTACAGTTAGATGTGATATTTATGAAAAAAAAAATGAAATAAATATAAATTTGATATAATATTTTATCTTATTGTCTATTTTAGCATATTTTATCTTATTAACTTTTTATAAATAAAAAAAATGTAAAAATAATATAATCTAAATTAATTCAACTGTTTTATATCCTAAAGCAACTTAACTAGGGTCGCTCACTATTAAACTGTTCGTTTGGTTCTCCATAGCAGAGCACCCACCTTCTTCTTCCTTTCTTCTTGATTTTAAAGTTCTGTGTACTCTCGAGACATACATAACACAGAGCAAAGTTGGCTCACCGATTGTCGCACATATGCACCTACACACTTTTTGTCTTGATGGTCACACATACGCACCTACACACTTTTTGTCTTGCACTCCGATCAACTATTAGTCAAAAATCAACGTCTTTATGGAATGTATGGAATGTTACAATTAAATACCTAATATTAGTTTTATAATCAAATCTATGTTGATAATGCAATATGGTCAATGGAGGATGGGTCGGACTAATCCACGCGTACAACGGGTCTGCTGGACTTCACCTTCTTAATGCGTACCTGCAAAAGGTCCAGTGGAGAGGCACCTAGATTGGAGCGGTTTCTCTCCGTAGACGCTCCGACGATCAAGTTAGATTGGAAATGATAGAGAGAGAAAAGAGAGAGAAGAGAGAGAGTTAATTATTGTTGTTAACGTTCTTTACGAGCTTCCTTATATCTTTCACTAATCATTTCCTTGTCCATTTAAGCTTTCTTATTGGCCGAAAGTCTAGGATCTACTTGCCGTCGGTTATGGCAATTTCACCATATCCGGGAGCGAAAGGTCTTGTTGCATTTAATGCCATGACAACCTCATTTAATACTTGATGCATGGGCTCAATAACTCTGCAGAATCTTTTTCTGCTACGTGGCTAACTCCCTGCCTAACAAGTGTCTAAGTGTCGCAGGGTCTGGACCAGCGTGGGTTCTTCGGTGGGCTTGATGTTGATTTTTACCTACTAGACTGTAAATAAATGCCTTTTTAGGCCGTCCAAGGCAGTTTTGGGTTGAGCTATCGTGGGCCATGTGGGCCATACCCATCAATAGTCTCTCATTCCTGAGTGCAGCTTTAGTCCAGCGAAAGGAATAAGAAAGTTGATGGTAGTCCCCCAAGTCGCCAAACATAGGACTGAACGAGTAAGTGGTTGGGTAAGTGGGTAAGGAGGGGCGGGGGTGGATAATTGTCTTGGTGACTGACCGTCAAGAAGGCCGAGCGTGACGGTGGGCAACCGTCAAGGTGGTCGATCATCAAGATTATTGACCATTTGGGTGGCCGGTAGTCAAGGTGATCGACTGTTGAGGAAGGTGGTCAACCTTCAAGGCGGTGGACCATTGAGGTGGTCGATCGTCAAGGTGGCCGACCATTGAGGTGGTCAACCGTTGGGGTGACCGACCGTTGAAATGGCTGACTGTAAGGGCGACCGACCATTGGAGGGGCCGACCGTCAGGGTGACCAACCACGGAGGTGACCGACCGTTGAGGTGGCCAACTGTAGGGGCAACCGACCGTTATGGTGGCCGACCGAGAAGGAAGACTTGATGCCTTTGATGGTGCATGGGCCTCGAGGTTCAAAAATGCACGTGATGATGTGAAATGGAATAGACGGGGAAGAGAAAAGAGAATTAGTGGTACAAAGGAGAAATCGTGGTCATACAAGTGAGGCGATCTAGGCCGCTGATAGGGATTTCGTATCTTTTGCAAGAAGTGAAGAGGTTTTTATAGTGAGAGATGTCAAAAAGGCGCGGGCTTTAACTTGTTTTTGGATTTTCAAACTAGCGAATTTTAACCGTAATCGTTGGAACACAGGCAAAACCTGGACATTTGGGCTTGTGCGATTTTCTTACCTTATTGCGAAAACCAACATATTCTAGACTTCGCTTTTTTCGTCTCGTTTGATTCTCCACTCTTTCACAATGCGAACTTCCTCACCTCCGTAACTGAAGCAATATACAGAAACGTAAAGGACATGGCACAAGACAAAGCTCCGGCCATGGCATTTGATACGTTGGGAGAGGACGATAGAGTGATGCTGGCGGAAAAGTACATAGTAGAAAGGTTGGTAGAAATGAGGGCGGAGCAATCGTCCCGACCCATTCAGTCGACAATGATCTCAACCGGCCAACCAATTAGCCAAGTGGCACCAGACCAGTGGCATACCAAGGCAGACAAGTCCACTTTAACGCCTAAAGATCTGGAGGAATTTCAGAGCAAATATCAGATTCAGGTGGACGTAGAGTTAAGATTGCTAACGGCAATGGATAAGGCGTTTGATGTGAGGCCAATGGAGTTCGCGTTGTACGAAGAGGTGCTTCGTGAGGATATGAGATTGCCACTCCCACAACTGGTGGTTGACGTGCTGAATTGTCTAGAGGTGGCTCCAGGCCAACTAATGTTGAATGCATGGAAGATTATGTTCACCTGTGAGATCGCGTCGCCACGGGCAACCGAGGGGTGAAGCAATGTCGGTGGACGAATTTTTTTCATTCTACAAAGCATCTGGACAACAGGAGACATGGGTGACCCTGTAACTAGTAGCGGAGAGGATTGGTGACGGGGCTACCCTTATCGGTGAAAGGTTGGCGATCAACATGATTTTATGTATCAGTAAATGGCGGGAGAGGAGTGCACACGATTTGAAAGATCCCCACCAAGTCGTTGGAACCAAGGTTGGACGCGATCGTGCGAGGTGTCTCACAATTTACGGAGGCCGACCTCTTGAGAGGATTCTGCTTAGCATAGATGGAGGCGTTGACCCTAGCGGCTGCTTTGTTGGACAAGGGAGTGGGGGCAAAGATGAAGGTGGAGTCGCTGACCCTGCAAACAGTAGTGGGGAGAGGATTGGTGGCGGGGCTACCCTTATCGGTGAAAGGTTGGCAATCAAAATGGTTTTATGTATCAATAAACGGTGGGAAAGGAGTGCGCACAATTTGAAAGATCCCCACCAAGTCGTTGGAGCCAAGGTCGGACGTGGTCGTGTGAGGTGTCTCATAATTTACAGAGGTCGACCTCATGAGAGGATTCTGCTCAGTGCAGATAGAGGCATTGACCCTGGCGGCCGCTCTGTTGGGCAAGGGAGTGGAGGCGAAGCTCGAGGTGGAGCTGCTCAAGGCCCATTTTGAGGAGGTTCGGGTGCAATTGCAAAATGTGAGGGTGGAGACAGCAGGTTGGAGAAACGCAGCACGGAACGCCTGTGCGAAGGTCCTAGCATACACTCAGAGAGCGAAGAAGATAGAGGTGTTGGCGGTGGTGTAGAGTTACATGGCCGAGCACGCCAGGATGGGCCAGACTGAGGTTGTTACCTAATTGTCGGTCGTTAAGGTTGAGCTCGAAGTGGCACATTGAAGAGTGGTGTCGCTGGAGTTTGAAGTGGCAAACTAGCAGAAGATGACTGGCGAGGCCCAGCAAGCCTGCACCACTGCCAATGAAAGGTTAGATGAGGCCCTCACCAATAATAAAGAGCTGCCTGATCTAGTCTTGAAGAATAAAGAGGAGTCAAACGCATGGGTTACTGAATTGGAAAGGGCTCTTGTTGCTGAAAAAGAGGCCTTGAAGGAGGAGAGAGAGAAGTCGGCAAAGCTGGCCAGGACCTTGCTGTCAGATAGAGCGGTCTACCCTGACTTCTATGGCGCAGCTGTGGAGCAGTATAAGCAGTTAACAGAATTCTAAATAGCCATAAATGCTGTTGTAGCCACAAGTCTGGCCAGAGAGGAAGAAGGTGAGGTTGGGCCCTCAAACATGGCAGCGGCTGAACTGGTAGAAGGGCAGGCCAATGCAGAGATGATACAAAACTTCCAACAGTCTGATTACTACAAGCATCAGCTGAGCATCTACTGGGACAATGGGTGGATGAGCTTCTAACAAATGGCAGAGGAGCTCTTCTTAGACATCGACTTCACCCGCGTAAAGCTAGGGGAGGGAGACATCACCTAGACCTCATTGGATGAGGGTATTGAAAAAGAAGATCCGGTGTCCAATGGGAAAGAAAGAGAAGAAGGCAGAGCAGATTAAGCTGTTGGGAGTGTAGTGCCTCATCTTATTTGCTTTGTTTTGTTTTAATTAGCCTTTGTAAAGAATTTTAAAGTTTGTAAGAAATTTGCATTAAATTACAAAAATTGTTCTTCTAAATTGTGCAGTAATAAACTCTTGTTTGTTTTGCCTTTTTCATTGTTATGTAATAAACTAGCCTTGCACAAGTTATATTAATTGAAAAAAAGAACAAAATGGAGTTTGAAAATTGTAGAAACAAACATGTGATTGCAAAAAACTGGATTTGTTCAAAAACAAAGTGTGAATTGGTGAATTGTAAGTTTAATCAATCAAATTTTAATGAATGAAACAATGTTGTAACTGGTGAAGTTTGTGTTTGAGAAGGAAAACTCTCCACGCTTAATCTAGCTGAGCTCTGCATGCTCAGTTTGGCTGAGGTTTGTTAGACTCAATCTGGCTGGGCTCTTCATGCTCATTCTAGCTGAGGCTTAGAGGACTCAGTTTGGCTGAGGCTTGGAGGGCTTAGTTTGGCTGAGCTCTTTATGCTTAGTCTGGCTGAGGTTTAAAGGGCTCAGTTTGGCTAAGATCTTCATGCTCAATTTGGCTGAGACTTGGAGGACTCAGCCTGGCTGAGCTCTTCATGCTCAGTCTGGCTGAAGCTTTGAGGGCTTAGTCTGGCTTAGCACTCACCAAATGTACAACACGAATAATGGGGGTTAAATATCTTTGTCATTAACGCGCAATCTTGCCATTATAAGCTTATACATTGTATTGAAATAACAAAAATGAACAAGTGGTCCGAACATCAAAATGAATAGTACAACAGGAGAAGACTCCATTCTACTGAAAATACCGTTTCAAGTGCTCAGCATTCCATGGATAAGGGAGGTCTTTGCCATCCATATCTTGCAGACGGTAAGTGCCTAGACGCGACCGAGATTTGACAATGTAAGGTCCTTCCCACTTAGCTGCTAGCTTGCCCTTTGTCGGGTTTTTGGTGGCAAAAGTTGCTTCTCGTAGGATTAGGTCTCCCACTGCAAATTCTCTAGGTCTGACTTTGCGGTTATAGTGCTGCCTCATTTTTTACTAGTATGAAGCCAATCTTACGGCGGCTGATTCTCGCAGTTCTTCAATGAGGTCTAAATCAACCCTTTGAAATTCTTCGTTCAATTTCGGATTGCAATGGATGGCCCTAGGGGTTTATAGGCCAACTTTCACGGGGATGATTGCCTCGGCCCCATATGTTAAGCGAAAAGGGATCTCCCCAGTGGGAGTTCTTGATTAAATCATTTCAAATTTTTACAGATCTCACTTAGTCTTAATTAATTATGATTGGTGTATAACTTAATTAATCTAATTAGTCTCAATTAAGACTTTTTAATCATTCTTAATTTTTCTAAACTCAATCGAATTTTTAATTAAGCTCCCATACGGTTCAATATACAAAATTAAACTGATTCAACTCACCAATTACAATTTCTTAAACCATTTAGGCCTTTAATTTCTAATTCAAAATAAATCCTTAATAAGTAAATTACTATTCACATTGTAAATAACTCATGAGAATTAATTAATTAATCATTCAAATAAAATTAGTTCTTGATTAATTTATTACAAAATTAATCTTAATTACACTAATGTAATCTTATTTAATTTCGTTAGTCCTAATCAGTTTTTTGACGAAATGTCTAAATGTTCTCCACGTCAAATTAATGCTTTCAGACTTCTCAATTAATATTTCTAAGATTTATAAACATTTTAATTTCAAGTCCGAAGTTATTCCTTAGGTTAATTTCGATTTAAAGTATTGAAAGGTGTATAATATTAATCATCGTTAATGGCATTTAGGAGTGTAAAAATTGTCTGCGGCCCGATATTGGTCCGACCCATTTAGGCCCGTTTAGGCCCAGGCCCGAGCCTAGCTCGAGGCCCTAGGCCTAGGCTTGGGCCATCACTTTGAAGCCCGGTATGACCCGTGAGCCCGGCCCATCTGAGGCCCAGTGACTTTTTTAGTGGAAAATAATAAAATTTTGGTAGAAAAAATAAAAGCAAAAAAAAAATGTTCAGGCCCCACCCACCAACCCGCCCAAGGCCCAAATACCCCCTGGTCTTAGGCCTTATTTTCTGACCCATGGGTCGGCCCGACCCCGGTCCGAATTTCGATGGGAGCCCTTAGGCCTGACATGGGCCGAGCCGGGCCAAATTTTCACAACTAATAGCATTATTCGAGGTGTTACAACTTATCTTAGCTTCATAGCTTTATCTATTCTAACTTCATAGCTATAACTTAACTTAGCTTCTTAGCTTAATTGGATTAGTCAATTGTACTTCATTTGTCAGTCAATGAAAGTTCAATTCTAGTTTAGCCTATCTTTAGTACATAGCAAATTTAGTAAAAGTCCATTTCATTGGGGCAAGATCCGAACCAATGGCAGCTTCTCTTAGCCATACACAGTCATTTCTCTATGTTAGAAGTAAGAAATGGTCAAACATTCCTACATCTTAAACTAGGTTCACAAGTTATGGCACGCCCATATTCAATTCAATCAACAAACCTATGTGTTTACAACCCTAAGAGTTTCTGAGTGGCAAGAAGAAATTTCTGAGGCAGTAAACACAAATATACAAAATGTAGTTTACCCGAACAAAAATCGCTCTCTCTCATACTTTAACCTTTCTCTTTATTTATTCATCTTTAAAAGATCTAAGAAGAGAGATAAGTTTTGGAATTAGACCCAAAAAAAGTTGAAAATCCATAATTAAGGACGGCCGCGAGGCAGGTTTAGGGCGGATTTGTCATCCCCCACCCTAGCTTTTAAACCCCACTCTCGCCCCCGCCCCCGCCCCTACCCAAACCCCATTACGAGTGGAATTTTGTAACCAAATCCTCGTTTCTGCGGATACCCGATACTCACATATATGCGACCACATTTCAAATAGCCAAAAAAATTGAGAATCATTTAAATCCTTAACACACTAAATAATTTCTCTTATTTCCATATATATAAACAGTGAGACTTTTAAGATTATTATTTATTTATATTTAAACAGAATCACAGACTTTTAATATTCCTTTCTTATATCAAATTATGTTATATATATACATATATATATTATTAATTATCTCGGGTCGGGTTTGGATCAGGGGAGGCGATATCCGCTCCCGTCTCACCCCCGTTGTGGGTGACCAAAATGTAATCCACTCTCGCCCCACACAAGTTTCAAGTCAGGTAAAGTTCACCCCATTCGGTCGAGTATGAATAGACCCCACAAATCGAATTAAAATGACCATCCCTATTCATAATTATTCTTAGATGATGTTATATTATTATATAATAGTTTCACTTAATTATATAACAATAAGTTGTAGACTTGCACATAAAAGAACATTCAAATTCACACTCTAAACACTCGAGTATAATTCACTATGACCTAATAGACAATCCTACGAACCTTGCTTTCTTGTTTTTGTTATTATATTCTTCTTTCTTTATTAAACGGTGTCAGATTGATTTTTTTTTTTTGGTGTGTTGTTATTATTCTATATGTTTTTCTTATTTTTATGACTCACTCATTTTAATAAAGAAAGAAGAATATGTTGTACAAATTATGTAATTAAATAAGATAAATATATTCATATTTAACAATAAAAATTTAAATTACTGAATAAGGAGTCATGCTAGAAATTACAACTAGATGAACAGGAACACATAACAAGATAAACAAGAAAATAAATCAAACCGAAGCTTGCACTAAACAATTTTCTTAAAACAAATTCGTCGCCTCATCAATTGGGTGCTGAAGGTTCTTCGACGTCTGTCTCCTAAGATATGATGGTTAGACCAGCTACAACAATGTACCTACTATGTAGCTTCGGCGATCAGAGCTAAGACAACACTCTCTTACACTAGGAAGAATATATGAACTGGAGAAAACTAGAGGACACAAAGAGTAAGAATTTCTGGGTAAAAAATTGAAGGAGATGGGTCTCTTTTTATACACATGGAGGAAAAGAGGAAGAGCTCTTTTGCAACAAATGCATAATTCAATTTCTGCAAAACTGAAGAAGTAATGTAGGAAAACTGATGGTGTAAATCACCATCTTAAGTGTAGAGGTTACACACAATATAGACATGTGTGTATATATATCAATAGCCACTTAACAAACTTGGCCCAAAAAGATTAGGTTGATAGACCACCAACTTAGTCCAGCTCAAACCTAACCCATTCTAGCAAGCCTCAAGCCTTAATCCCAAGCCCAAGCCCAAGACCCAAGTCCCAAGATCCAAGATCCATGATCCACAACCCATGGATCACGGACCACAGACCGCAAACCACAGACCTGGACCCAAACTTGGCTCGATCAAGTCCGCGCGGGCGGGCGGCGCACACGCACGTGGCAATTTTTGTATAACCAACTTGGACCATAGTTTTGGCCCAAACCCATCCTTAAAGCATCCATAACTCGCTTCCTATGAAAAATTTAGATGCCCAAAAGACTCATGCCCTTATCAAAATCTTGAGGTTTAAATACCCATTAATGCTGTACTACAATCAATGTAAAATATAAGGTTACACACCTTACCCAACACCTCTTTCATGAGACTAGCTTAATGAGTCAATTTCTCATTCAAATCTTAATAGTTTTTGGTCATTCTTTTTTGTGGTATAAAGATCTCATTACAAAGAATCTAAACCCACTTTAACCCACCTCAAGAAAGGATTGAAACCCACTTTAATATTACATTAAGGCCTCGTTTGGGAAGTAATAGTTTTAGCCTAAAAGTCAAAAAATTACTTAAAAAATCAAAAAGACTAGAAAATATACCAAAAAGTCAAAGATTCTATTTTCTCTCTATTTTTTGCACTTCTTTTCATAAAAAACAAAAAAGTCATTCCAAACATACAATTTTTTTTTTACCTCATATTTTAGCCAAAAAACCAAAAAGTTACTAAAATAGCATGTTCCCAAACGAGGCCTTAAGTTACCGGAAAACCATTATTTTCCAAGAATCCCTCACATTAGGGGTGAGCAGCGGATATACCGATCCACCTAAACCGATCGAACCGAGTCGATCCGCCGCATTTTGGACAAATGCGTGATGATGATCAGACGATTGCAGATTGATTTTTTCCAATCTGCCTAGTTTTGGATGAATGACAGATTTAAGGTCCATTTGGCCGCAACCGAACTGCCAAACCGCCGAGCATCCCTAGTAATTTGTAAGACTTTGTATTTTCAATTTGTTTATATGTTCTATTTGTGTTTTCAGTTGAAAAAGAGTTTAAATATTATGTTGAAAAAGAGTTTTCAACTTAAATATATTTTTTGAATTGAAAAAAAATAAATGTATTATTTATCTATATATTTTAGTTTTTAAATCTAACTCTAAAAATAATAAATAAAAAAGATTATATATGCTGGTTGGTTTTTGTTTTCAAAAACAGATATAGACGTAACAATTCAGAGGCATACAATCTCTACTACCGCTTTGTTCATGGTTTTGGTGGTTTGAATTGTTTTATATTTAAAGAACCACAGATTATAATAGTTTATGTGAATGAGGCACGCTGTGATTGTAATATGTGGATAAAGTTTCAAACTTTCTTTCTTTGGATGAAGTATGCAGTGATTGTAATACTCTATTAAGTCATTGATTGTAATTTTTTTTTTTTTTTTTTTTTTTTTGAGAAAGTGCACAAGTTGAATTTTATTGAAAATTTATAAAATTTTAAACTGCCAAACTGATTCGTATCCATTCACCAATCCACCAATCCGCTCAATCCACATCCATCGAATTGGCGGACGGATGTGGATTGATTTTTTCCAATCCGCCAAACTGGCAGACGGATGATGGGTTGGAAGTTCCGTAGCCGCAACTGACCGGGGCCCACCTCTACCTCACATGAATAAAAATTGGCTGAATAACAACAAATGAACCACGCTTAATAACAAAGACTCGGAGAGAGAGTGCAACAGAATAACCCCTACATCGGAAAAAGTATCTGTTGGCTTTGAACCCCTCCTAGTGAAGTCTATCGGATTTACTAGCTGCCTAGAGAATACGAAGTCTTGAACTGCTCTGCAGTTTATGTAAACCAAGACAACAGACCACACACAGGTATTACTCCAACCATTGTTTTGTTCTCACTGTTGTGTCCGGTTTGACCCTGGAACACTAGTCTGGTTCAGTAAGTGGCTTAAAGAATTCGACATTGTACAACTCTTATAGAAGCAGCCCCACGTCACACTCACATAGGTGACTCTGCTTAAGTATCCTGCTATACTCAACTGAACAAACCAAAGTCATTAAAAGCTCAACATAACCTCTACCCTTGCAAGTATCACTGATGAAAGGAACGGCTGGAGGTTTTACCTCCTCGGTGACATGTCACCGTTATATACAATTAGGTTATCCCATTGAACCTAGATTTTGGGATCTCCAGTCAACTAGGTTGGGTTTCCATTCTAGTAACACCTTACACTAAAGGCCGTAAACCCATTCCTTCTGACGACTTCTCTACTAGCAATCGATTTGACCCTCTGGCTAGTGAATCCACAATGTTGTCCTTAGACTTCACAGAGTCTAAAGTGATAACTCCGTTAGAGAGTAGTTGTCGTATGGAATTATGTCTACGACTAATATGTCTAGACTTTCCATTATACATATTACTATGTACTCGTCCAATGTCCGATTGGCTGTCACAATGAATACAGATGGCTGACACAGGTTTTGACCAACATGGAATATGTTCAATGAAATGGCGCAGTCATTCTGCTTCTTCTATTGCTTTATCCAACGCTATAAATTTGATCTTGAGATACACGTCTGCTTGGAAGACTTCCAAGACACGACTGTCCTTCCAAGGGTGAACACATAACCACTAGTGAATTTCGAATCCCTAACATCAGATATACAATTTGCATCGTTATAGCCTTCTATTACTGCTGGATATCTAGTGTAATGCAGCCCATAATCCCAGGTGAAACGGAGATACCTTAACACCCGAACGATACCCTTCTGGTAAGTGGCATCAGGATTGCTCAAGTATCTACTATGCCTGTTAACAAAGTAAGCTATATCTGGCCTTGTACAACTCATCAAAGTCCTAATGATCCAAGAATATTCTAACTGAGAGACACTCTCACCATTGTTCTTGGTCAAGTGTAGACTGAAGTCTACCGATGTCCTAGACACACTTGTATCTAATTTACCAAACTTCTCAAGTGTCTTCTCAACATAGTGAGATTGAGAAAGTACAATTCCATCAGATGTTCTGGTAAACTTAACACCCAGAATTACATCTGCAAGGCCCATGTCTTTCATGTCAAACTTAGAGTTTAACAATCTCTTGGTAGTTCTAATCATCTCAGTAACACTACTAACAATGAGTATGTCATCAACGTATATATACGAAATGACATAACCTCTATCAGTGTCTTTGACATATTCGCATTTATCACATTCATTGATCTTGAATCAATTTGACAACATAGCATTGTCAAACTTCTCATGCCATTGTTTAGGAGCTTGCTTCAACCCATACAATGATTTGACAAGCTTACAAACTTTCTTATTTTGTCATGGAACTGAAAACCCTCAACTTGCTTCATGTAAATTTCTTTATCTAAATCTCTATTTAAGAAAGTCGTCTTTACATCCATCTAATGTATCTCTTGACCACGTAAAGCTGCTATTACAATCACCATACGAATGGATGTAATCCTTGTCACAGATGAATACGTATCAAAGTAATCTAGGCCTTTTTGCTGCTTGTATCCTTTGATAACTAGCGTTGCTTTATACTTATCAATTGACCTATCAGCCTTCATATTCCTCCTAAAGATCCATTTACTCCCCAAGGCCTTATTGCCTAGGTGTAGATCAACCAACTCCAAGTATGGTTCTGTAAGACGAAGTCAATCTCACTCTTAATTGCTTCTTTCCACAAAGGACTTTCAGGTAAAGTCACAGCTTCATGGAAAGTTTAAGGTTCTCCGTCTAACATATAAGTCAAGAAGTCCGGACCAAAGGACTTTGAGGTCCTAGCTTTTTTACTCCTTCTTGGCTCATTGTAATAACCCCACTTTGTGATATGTTACAAATTAGTAATTAAGAATGCTAAGTATGTGCTTACGAAGAAATTATGTGTTAATGGTATGATTTGTGTGTTATTTGAATTTCTATTTGTTAGTCGTAGGACTATCTGTTGAGAACTCTACTTTGATATGGAAATTGAAAGCTTTGTCGGCGTCTGAACACGAAATTGACTAGGTCAATAAGTTATTTGGAATATTTAGAATTTTCTGATAAGTTTAGTTAGATTTTGATTCGGAACCAAATAATTAAAATAAATTAATTAGAACTAAGCAAGATTAATCAACCTAAGCTAATCAAACCTATATAAGGCAAGTTGAATCAAGAATTGTCTCTTTACACACTCAAATACTTCATCATTTACACTCTTGAGTTCAAACGTGGGGGGGAAGGGAGAGAGAGAGAGAGAGAGAGATTGAAGTTAAACATAGAGGAGAAGTAGAATTGAAAGAGATTTGAAGAGGAATTGAGACAATTTGGTTAATTCACTCTCAAACCAAGCTTAAGGTAAAATCATCACTCCAATTCTTGAAGAATTCACCAAGTTGTAGAGTTAATTGCATGAAATTACGAAGAACAAGTTAGAATCACATGTTAAAGTGTAGAATTGAGGTAAATATAAGCATGCATGTACAATTCATCAACATTGAGTGTATTTTCCAACAAATTCATACATGCATGAGACTATTCTTGCTTTGTTTTGGAAATTCATCATGTTTCTACACCCACTATCTTAATTGTTCATGTTTTCAAAGGAAAGGAACTTAAATCATTGCATACATGTTGATAACATGAAGTTTAGAACATGATTTTGAAGAATTGACATGGCTTTAAGCTTTGATTTTGTAATTTGGCTTTGTATTTATGTTTTTGGATGAATTTCTAAGTGTTTTTCCAAGTTTTGGCTCAACCATGCAAGTTTTGGTACTTTGAATTTGTGTTTTAAATTGAGAATGCAATTCTGGAAATTCCACAATTTGGTCTCACCACTCGAGCGACAAATCCTTCGCTTGAGCACACTTCACGAGCTCTTAGCATTTTTGTAGACTTTTGCAGTTGGCTTGAGCGACCAAAGTGTGCGCTCGAGCGAACTCCTCATTGCATAGCAATGCACCTACTATGTAACTTCGGCGAAGAGAGCTAAGACAACACTCTCTCACACTAGGAAGAATATATGAACTGGAGAAAACTAGAAGACACAAAGAGAGCAAGAATTTCTAGGTAGAAAACTGAAGGAGAGGGGTCTCCTTTATACACATGGAAGGAGAGAGGAAGAGCTCTTCTACAACAAATGTAGAATTCAATTTCTGCAAAACTAAAAAAGTAATGCAAGAAAATTGATGGTGTACATCACCATCTTAACTGTAGAGGTTACACACAATAAAGACATGTATGTGTATATATATATCAGCAGCCACTTAACAAACATGACCCAAAAAGATTAGATTGGTGGACCACCAACTCACCCCAGCCCAAACCTAACCCATTCCAACAAGCCTCAAGCCTAAGATCCACGACCCACAACCCAAGGATCTTGGACCCGGCCCAATCTAGTCCAGGTTGGCGACGCGCGCGTGTGTGGCAATTTTTGCATAACCTACTTAGACCATAGTTTTGGCCCAAGCTCATCCTTGAAGCACTCATAATTCCATTCTTTCGAAAAATTTGGATGCCCTAAAGGGCTCATGCCTTATCAAAATCTTGAAATTTAAATACCTATCAGTACTTTTCTCTACAATCAATATGGGATAAAGGTTACATACCTTACCCAACACCTCTTTCATGAGGGTAACTTAATGAGTAATTTCTCATTCAAATCTTAATGATTTTTTGTCATTATTTTTGTCGTGTAAAAATTTCATTACAAAGAATTTAAACTCACTTTAACCTATCTCAATAGAGGATTGAAACCTACTTCAATATTGTATTAAAGTCATCAAAAAATCATTATTTTCTAACAAAATATAATAACAAAAAGAAAGAAAATCAATCTCACACCTTTTCACTACTATGTTGGACTTCATTCTCAGTCTATAAAAATGTTGGAAATTTTAAAAAAATTATTAAAAAATTTGCTAAAAAATTTGCACAACTCACATGGTGTATGCCTTGTAATAATCACATGAGTGTGGGACCTTCCACATGAGACTCGGGACCTACATCCATGTGGGTCACACATGTATGAGTATTGTGTAAAAAATTTGATAATTTTTTTTCGTAAATTTTATTTATTTTTTTGTAATTTGAGACTGAAGTACTTTACTCCTTGTGGTTCAAATATAGGCAGAAAACTCTCATATGATTTTAAATTGAAATGCAAACCCTTTATTGATATAATCTCATATGCATTGTATGTTGTTTTTATCAATAAAGTCTTTTTTTTGCTCATAAAAAAATTATAAATGTGAAATGACTCTAATACTTTCAAACTCTATGCATTTTTGTTTTTCTTCTCTCCTCTCTCTCTCTCATAGACATAATTCATAATTTCTAAAATTAATTCAATTAAATCACAATTAATTATAAATTCTTAATTATTTATTGTAATTTTTAACTTTTTTTATTTAATTATATTTTAGAACACAATTAATTCTAAATTCTTAATTATTTATTCCAATTACTAACATCGTAATCTAATTTTAATTTAACTATATTTTAGACCAATCTTTAAGTATTATTTAATTTACATTTTCATTTAATTATAATTTAAATTAATCCTTAATTATATTTTATATTTTTGATCAATCCTTAAAGGGATGTTTACCAATAAATCCTATCTCACAAACAGTTTTACCGATTGGTCCTAAGGTTATTTCTATTGTTTTGATTAGTCCTATTAGTGGGGAAATATCTTACCAATTGATCTTATTTCCTTTGTTTAGTAACATTGAGTGGTCAATTATACCCTTTCGTGTGTGTGTCGCGTGACATACATCATTCTAAGGAAAAAAGCATAAAGAGCCTTAGTGTACTTTGTTGATGTGTGGCACTCATTGTGTGTGTCACGTGACATACATCATTCCAAGGCAAAAAACATAAAGAGCCTCAGTGTACTTTGTTGATATGTGGCACCCATTGTGTGTGTCACGTGACATATTGTGTATGTCACGTGACACTCCAAAGTAAAAAACATAAAGAGCCTTAGTGTACTTTGTTGATGTGTGACACCCATTATGTGTGTCACGTGACACTCCAAGGCAAAAAGCATAAAGAGCCTTAGTGTACTTTGTTGATGTGTGACACCCACTGTGCGTGTCACGTGACATATTGTGCATCACGTGACACACCCTCATAAAGAGCCTTGGTGTACTTTGTCGATGTGTGGCACTCATTGTGTGTGTCACGTGACATATTGTGTGTGGCACGTGACACACCCTCATAGAGAGCATGCATCTAATAACATCTAAATGAGGGCATTAAGGTCCCTCAAAATATCCAAGGACTAAACGGTTTATTAAAAAAAAATTGGGACCAATTAGTTCATAAGTTTAACATTTGAGATTTATTGGTAAGTCTCCCATCCTTAAATATATTTTAATTTAATTTAATTTTAATTAAAATCTTAATCAAATTTTAGAGTTGGGGATGATGGATAAAATTATCTTTTTATTGTGTTCATTTCACCCTTTTTTTTTTTTTTTTTTTTTTTTGGAGCAAGCCCTCTAAAAAAAAATTGTGTGTGTAATATATCTTCCATTAATTTCGATATAAAAACTAAATGTGGCAAGTCTAAAATCACATGGTGTTTTTTTTACTGTATTTAAACAATAGGAAAGTAGAGTGCTCCAATCTCAGATCACGAAGGAGTAAAATGAATTTTTCCATTTTTAATTGGGTCCTTATAAGCTGAGCAAGGAATCAAAAGAATCCGCAATCTAAATCGGTCTAGTCCAATTCACTAGATTTGAATTGATTTTTTAAATCTGTAGTTTGATTTTAATTTGAAAATTTGGTATCCACAAATCGATTTCAATTTTGAATTCAGGTTCCGAATTAGAACTGAATTGGACTTAAACTATGTATATATTACACACCTTGATACATACACACACACACATATATATATATATATATATGATGGGTTGCTACTGGTTTTGCTACTATTCCTATTTTTTTTATAAAAAAAAAATATTTAACATAATTTTAGTTTCGTACTTGTTGTTACCACAACAAAATTTTTATTTGATTAAAGTTTTATACTTACTACATATTGAACAATATATTTGTTTACAAGATATTATGTTTGTTTAAGTTATATTTTGAAAAATCATGAGTAGATTAGTGTTAAACAATTTATAATATCTTGAATTTTTTTAAAATGTATTATCTAATTTTTCATGTAAATAAATTATGTGAAATTGTAATTTTAAACTAAGACGAATTCTGTTTAAATAATTTTGTTCAAATTAATCCTATAATTTAAATAGATTAATTTAATTTTAATTTTTATGAAGCTATAAATAACGAATTTTAGTCTTAATTTTATCCAAAATCAAATTAATGCGGACCAGAAACCACCCTTTGTCCATGACATTTGCTTCCCATCAAAGTCAAGTCAAGCGCACTGTGACTTTATTACTTTCTTTCGTTGGGCAAATTGCATATATTTCCCTTCAAGTTTAACTAAATTATGGATATTTTTAAAATTTTAAAAATTATAGATATTCTCTTAAAGTTTATATTTTTATAACAATTTATTCTTTAATTTGTCAGGTAAATATAACCTTTAAAGAATATGTATAATTTTTTAAATCTTAAAAGATATTTATAAATTATAATTTTATTAAATGTCAAGAGGATATATGTAATTTACCCTTTTCCTTTTGACTTTTCTTTACATTTCTGTCTCCTTAGTTACATCATACTACCCTTCCTTTAAACTAGTCATTAGTCACTGGCACACAAAATAATTGTGGGACGAGCCTTCGAAAGCTTATAATGGGGCATTTTGGTAACTTGCTAAAAAAAACTAGTGTTTTGACTTTTTATTTTTTTATAACAAAAAAAAAATCACAGAAAATTAATTTTTTTTATAAAAAAAATTTATTAAAATAGTCAAAAAAAAAAAATCAACTTTCTACCAATTGTTAAAAAATACCACCATATCGTACCTAATATGTGGAGTATGGGATGTTTTTTGAAATATGACTAAAAATTAATTTTTTGATTTTTTTTAAAAAATATATAAAAAAATATGAAGTGATATAGATAAAAACTTAACTTTTAGCGTTTAAATGTGTTGCCAAAAGCAACCTATGTATTTGAATCCCACTTATGTGTAAGCCTTTGTTTGGCAAATCATTTGGGCTAAATAATCATAAAAAGACAACAAATATATATATATATATATATATATAAAATCACAAAAAGATAAAAAATTATCAAATTATCAAATTGACCCATATACAAACAAAAAATTAAAAAATCATCATTTCCAAGTAGAGAGCAATTTGTCATTCCAAAACCAAACAAACAAAAAAGTCTCATGCTGTAAAAGTCAAAAAAATCAAAAAACTAACTAAAAAAGTCATTGTCAAACGATCCATAGATTTGGGACTTACGATTGTATGGTTAAATAATTTTACTATGTAGTCCCATTTAAAAATTAAAAATTTTATGGCACACATCCTTTTAAGGTATACACATATTATATGCAACTTGTTATACTTTTTGTGATGTGTATTATGTATTTTTGTAGTAAATATTATATATATATATATATATATATATTTATAGAAATTGCGATAATTTGTGATTGAGAAATAAAGTTACGTATTTTTGTAATAGTGTTATACATTTTGTGGTTCAAAAATGTTTGGATAAAAAAAATTTGTAACATCACCATAGAAATGTGTAATACTATCACAAAATAAATAATTTTATTTTTTAATCACAAATTATCATGACACTTATCACAAAAATATGTTATATTTACCACAAAAAAAAAAAGTATAACAGGTGCATATACCGGAGTGTTTCCCTTTAAAAATAACCTTTAAAAATAACCTTTAAAACTTCAACCATCTGAAACCCTTATTTGTTTTGAGTGATGAAAGAGAGAATTAGATGTATAAGACCATCTCCAACGGTGAACTAAACTTGGCATCAGATTCAAATTTTGGTGAAAAAAGCACTTTTTGGTGCTCCAACCGTTTCACCAAATTGATATCAAAATGAGAATTCAACAAAAACATCATCAAACTGAGAACAAGTTACAGATTTTACCAAATTACTATTCCTAACCGTTGGAAGAGCTGAACCGGTCAACCAGCCGGTTGCCCGGCCGGTTGACCAACCGGTCGACCGATTCCCTTTCAAATAGGTAGGTTCAAACCGGTCAAAAAGGTTCAAACAGGTAAAAAAAAAAAAAAATTCCTTATCGGTTGACCGGCCGGTCAACCAACCGGTCAACCCACTGCTTCAATCTGCTTCATTCTGCTTTACCCATGCCTACCTGAGGCGGTACTCCACTGTTGGTTCTTCACTCATGCTCGAATTGTCTCTGTGGAGATCTGAACTCGAATACGAATCCATAAATCCAACCCCGAATCCCTGATTTTGATCTGAAGTCCTAGCTAAGATCCAACTTTGATCCAAAGGCTAGTTGCGATCCAACTTCGATCCGAAGCCATAAATCAGTTCACAATTGACTTCTGTGCTCGTAGCTCAATTCCAACTTGGATATAGCTGCAAATCTAGTTCTTCATTTTGGTCGCAATTGTGATTTGACTATTGCGACTTGGATTTCTATCAGAGTTTGACTTCGAAGCTTGGATTGAACTTCGATTTCACCACTTCGACTGTGAGTCTGGATTCAACTTTGACAGATTCTTAGATCTAGTTCTTCAATTTTGGGATTTAGTTGACTCTAGTATACCTCAATCATCAAATTCATCTTCAATCTCTGTTTCAAGTCCAGATTTTTTTATTTCATTTCTGATCAGTAACTCTTGGATCTTTGATCTGGAATGTGGCCTTATTGGTCGACCGCCGGTCGCCCCTCCCCCTTTTGATGCTCACCGTTGGAGCCAATGGTATCAAATTGAAAAAATCGTCCTTTTTTTCCTCAAATTTGATGAAAAAAGAAGTTCACCGTTGGAGATGCTCTAATGGGTGGAGACCACAAAAAATCATATTTATTTGTAAAAGGGTGATTTTATTTACATTTAAATAATAACTTGATACGTTCAACTAAAATTTTAAAATTTTAATTCTTATTATACCTTAATGTAAATTTACTAATAAAAACAATACACATTAACCCTAAATAGAAAATAATATTTTTTCTTACTGTACATCCAAATCAATTATATATATTCTTTATATTCAACTCTTTTCATCTTCTTCATCAAATTTAATTTTCGTTTTTTCATCATCTTCTTGTTCTCCGAAATTTTAATCCATCCCAAACTTTCACTCAGGGATTGTTTGGGATGATCTAAATAAGTACAGTTTTTGACTTTTTATAAAATATGAGTTGGGTATAAGTTGGGTTTGAAGTGATGTGATAAAAAGGTGATGTGATTTAAATAAGATGATATGACTTAAATAAAATAATAATTTTTTAACTTTTTGACTCTTTTAAGTTATGACAAATAAGGCCTCAATTTCAAATGACCAAATATCTTATTATAATTTCAAATGGTGGGACGATTAGGGTACGTACATTTAGACAGCCAAATGGTGGGAAGATTAGGGTACTTAATTTCAAGATTTGGGAACCCAAATTTGAGGTTAAAATAGTCCTAAATACTAAAAAATCTAAAGAGTGATTTGGAATGATCTAAATAAATGTATTTTTTGACTTTTTATGAAATATGAGTTAGGTATGAGTTGGGTTTGAAGTGATGTGGTAGAGAAGTGATGTGACTTAAATAAGATGATGTGACTTAAATAGGATAATAACTTTTTGACTTTTTTTAGGTTATGACAAATAAGGTCTAAATAGCCTCAAAAATCCTAAACCAATGATTTAAAAAAAAAAAAAAAAAACATCATTTCGGCAGTGGGGCAGCTACACTGTCACATTGACAGTGTAGCACAGTGTAGTGCCAGACTAGTCTCTAAGATAGTAAATGACAATTTTGCCCCTTTAGACTAATTTTGGAAAAAGTGAGATAAGGAACAAATTTGTCATTTCAGTTTCAAATATTATTTCAAACACATTTTTCAATACAACAACTCAAATAAAAATTCATTCTATCTTTCCAAACATAAAAATTAAAATAACCTACTAAAATAATCAAAAAATTAAAAAAATTGAAAATAGTCACTTTCCAAACACCTATTATATATACTAGATATATATAATTAAACTTTTTTTATAACAATAATGACCCGGACCCCCATTTCTCCTCCACCCCCTTGACCCCTCTCAACATGATTGGCTAGTTTTTCTTTTTCTTTTTTCTTTTTTCTTTTTTTTTTCTTCTCCTCCAATCACCACCCGCCACGTGTGTGTATGGGGTGGGGGGTGTTGGTGGTGGTGATGGTGGTGGGGGACTATCGATTACTTCTAATGATAAGTGTGTGAGTGATTTTCCGATCACACTGCCCAACTTAGTATTCAGCTGGAGAACACTGGCAGAATAGATGACACCTGGCTGACCTGCAACAGAAAAAGAAGATTCCGGCGGTGGTTCGTCCACCCGGGGGTACTCCGACGATCAAGTCAGTATATCTCTCAAAGATAATCAATAGTGCAAATCTCACTGTTCAGAATATGAAATTGCGTACCTTAGACCCACGGGGGTGCCTCTCTTTTATAGCTAACTCAATCCTTGTCCCAACAAGAGCCTAGCTCTAATGGACTTAAGATTACTATTACTCTTGGACTCCTAGTAGGATTGGGATAAACTCCCTAAAAGTCTTATCCTTTCCCAACTGTAGTCTTCCCCCTTTCTAGGACTCTTGTGCCTTATCCGCTTATCTCGGATTCCCATATCTTCGGAGGTAACCTCAGCTTCGCTGAGATAACCTCGGCGTCATGACCAGGACACGTGGGACCTCGGCTGACACGTCGGCGTCACCTTAGCCGCGTATTGGTACTCAGAAAATATATCTCCACAACTGCCCCCTAGGTTCTATTACCTCGGCATTCTGAGGTGATGGAACCTATATCATTCCTTCCTGCCAGTACATCGGCCTAGCCGAGATCATCATCACATGCCGATATGTCTTTTTCAGAGATCAAGAATTCCAAGAGCTTCTTCACGCGTATGAGCTGTTATGCATAACAACTCAACCGTTTAGCCACGTGTTTTCTCGTTACTGGATCGTACTCTGGATGCGCTTATAAGTCGTTTCACGCCTACATGCGCCGTCTGACGCATTTCGCTGTTCCAGGAGCATTAATTTCCCTCTTTTGCCACTGTTTCAAGTTTTTGACAAAACTTGTTTCCCCCTTTCGTTTTTTTTTCACTTTACATTGCCTTTATTCAAAACTCTTTCTCTCTCTAGCTTCCTCTAATCCTCTATTTTTCCAAGCTCTGAAGCTCTGCCATCGCTACCGTTCACCTCTTTCGGCGTGGTTCTTGCCAATCTGTTCTACCGCTGCCGTTCTTCTAACTTCGGCGATCTCAAGCATCGGCTTCTTTTCTCTGGTAAGTCACCATTCCTCCTGGTTTACAGTTCTTGTCGTGTTCCATGAAATTATGTTTTATCATTTAGTCGCCATTGCTATTTTACTCGAATATTTGATTTGCGAATCATGTATCTGAACATGTTTATTTCATAATTTTGCTCTTTGTCCATGTCTTGAACACTCGCACTGTTCACATGCCTGTTGCTTTCTGCCACTATTCTTGGCCTGATACACTTGTGCAATCTTTTTGTCTTGATTTCTTGATGTCTTCATCACCATTCTTGTTTCTGAAACGGATCCCTGTTTTTTTGTTTTCCAGATTCGTTCCTTCAATCTTCATCTCCACAGCTTTAAGTTTGGGACTTGTTTGTAGAACCCACAATTTTTAGGAAAAACTGAAACAAATTCCTTCTAGATCCATACAAACCCTTATCATAGCATATTTGTAGATTTTTAGCCAAGGTCCTTTAAACCCTCCAAAAATACTTTTTCCTGAAATCCAATATCTCCATTTAAGCCGACGTCATGGGTATGTGGGAACATAGGGTAAATACCCCAAAAAAATTAGGGTACTTTAGGCAGGAGTTCGAAATCCCGGCCGACGTTCATCTGAGGTTGGCTGGGGAGGATGACTCTATCATGCCCAATGAAAACCTCATGCCTTTCCCAGTGGTTGCGTTTATTGAGTGTGGACTTAGGTTTCCACTTGACCCTTTTTTCCGTCAAATCCTTCATTTCTATAAGTTGAACCCAATGCAACTTGCCATCAACTCTTACCGAGTTATTGACGGTACCATAACTTTAGCCAAACAAGAGAGTGCTAGGATAACTCTTGCCGATTTCCAGTACTGTTATACCATGTGTCACCTGAAATCAGAAAAAGGTCATATTTATTACCTTAAGCTGAGGTCCACTGAATACAAAATCATTTGCCGACCTCCCTGATTCCAACAAGGGAGCAGGAGATGATTACTTCATCGTCTCGGGAAACTGGGAGTTTCAGCCAAACGATGACCTCCATCTTTATCCCTTAAGTCGTACAGTTTTCGGGGAAGGAGCTGGTAAGGGCCACCATTTACACATTTTTCTTACTTTCTTGTATAAAGTTTTTAACATTCTGTTCTAATGTCTATGCTTTTTTCTGTTTTGCAGTTCTTCCTCAGCCACCAAAGGGCTTCCGTCAGTCTTTCTTTCCCAGCAAAGACTTAAAGAAACTACTGAATTTACCAGTTCACAAGCAGAAGGCCCTTCTGCTTCTCAACTTTATCCCCACTTACAAGTCAGCTCTCCCCGACGTCCCAAAAAAGAAGAAGAAAAGCCTTTCTCCACCATCTGCCACAACTCCACAAACCGCGTCCACATCTCGGACAAACCAAGGATCAACCTCTGATCCAGCTGAGCAACCTTCAACCTCGGCTCCATACCTGATTCCACTATCTCAACGAAAACGTCGTCGACGACTTGTTATTGCTGCTGAGATGGGCCGCCAAAAATCGGTTGCTAAAGATCTCTTAGCCAGCATTCCTTCTGACGTTGACACTCAGCCAACACAAACCCAGCCTCTTTCAAAGCCAAAACGAATCAAAAAGGCTCAGCCAAAGGCAAAGGTGCCTCAAATTGATTCTGAGGATACCTTGCCAATTTCCAAACTAGCTCTGAGTGAGAAAACTGCCTCTGTCCCTGCGAAGAGGTCCACTGAAACACTTCCATCTGAATCTACCAAATCCAAAAGGCCGAGGTCATCTTCTGCAACGACCTCGGGGCCTAAAAAGCCTGATGCCCCCTGGGCCCCCACAATCACTGTGGAAGATAAGCCTGTCATGGCCAACGATAGCGCTGAGGACATCAACGTCGGCGTAGCCCTCAGTACTACTCTGCTTCTCCCCAGCGATCTTGACCGAAACGCCGAGTTGAGCGAGTATGAAAATTACGCTTTGATGCTTCAACGTTCCGTTCAAGTAAGTATCTTTATCTAGCAACTTCCAGCACGCCCATTCTTTCTCAGTTCAATCTTTTGAGAACCGTGAGAAGCTAGCCGAAAAGAAGAGGGAGGTCTCCAGCCTTCAAAAAACCAATAAAAACTTGCAATCCAAGATGAAGACCCTGGAGGACCAGGCCGAGGTCGCTATTAAAGCAAAAGACGAAGCTGAGGAGAAGGTTGGTGCTGCTGAGGCGATAAACAAAGTCCTTCAAGCCCAGCTGAAAGAGGCCGAGGATAAAGTGGCCCAGGCCCAAGAAGAGCTTCAAGACGCCTTGGCCACCAAAGAGGTTGAAATCAAGGACGCCAACGAGAAGGCGTATGCCCAGGGCATGGCCGATGTCACGGAGGCCTATGAAAAGCAAGTCAAGCAAGCATGCAACAAGGGTTTCTCCCTTGGTTGGATGACTTTGTTGAAGAAACTTGATGTCCCTGAGGACTCCTCCTTGAGGAACGCCGATGCCATTCCCCTGCCATTCCCTCCAACTCCACCCCCCAGTCAATCTGACAGCGAATCTGATTCTGAGGATGAGGCCAAGGAGGAAGTTTTGGTGAGGAAATCAAAAGAGACTACTGGGACCAAGTCCCCTTCTCTAAATGAGCAAGTCCTGGACTTGACTCAAGATGAGGAGGGTGAAGAGGTCCCGAAAGATACTGCGGCTGAGAGGACATCGGTTGTCGTTCCCCTTGCCGACAAGAGCCTGGATGAAACTCTTGCAGAAATTGACGCCGAGCTCGCGGCAGATAAGGCTGCTGAGATGTCTTCCCAACAATCGTCTGAACTTCAAACTCAACCAACTGCTACTGCTGAGGAGTCTTAGCCTTATGTTTTTCCTTTCTTTTTCTGTACTTTGTTTTTCTTTTTTTGAAGTACTGTAAACTTCTTCACATTGCCAATGTGTTTTTAATACAACAACTCTTTTGCTTTAGAATGCTTGCATGCTTGCTTTGTATGCCTCCATACTTGGAATGTTTTTGCATATCTTTAATATATACTTCAATCCTCGTGCAATCTTCTCGGGGTGACAAACCTCGGTTATACAAACTGATGTTTTACCTCGGCAAGTACCCAAGTACTTTTCTTGGCATAACCTTGGTTTCATCTTGTAAATTTTTTTCATAAAATTTCAACAAGTGTTTAACCTTGGTTTAACTTTAACCTGTAAATTGTCCACAAATTTGAACAAATGTTCAAGCAACGATTTCGGTTTAACTTCAACTTGTAAATTTTCCACAAATTTCAACAAGTGTTAAACAATGATTTCGGTTTAACTTCAACTTGTAAATTGTCCACAAATTCAACAAGTGTTAAACAATGATTTCGGTTTAGCATCAACTTGTAAATTATCCACAAATTTCAACAAGTGTTAAACAATGATTTCGGTTTAGCATCAACTTGTAAATTATCCACAAATTTCAACAAGTGTTAAACAATGATTTCGGTTTAGCTTCAACTTGTAAATTGTCCAAAAATTTCAACAAGTGTTAAACAATGATTTCGGTTTAACTTCAACTTGTAAATTGTCCACAAATTTCAACAAGTGTTAAACAATGATTTCGCCTCTCTCTACCCCCTTATGTGAACCTAAGTTCTACTTGGGTTCTCATTATACATGTATTCTAGAGACAATGTCAAGTATCTTGAAAAGAAAACCAAGCTGAATCTTTATTTATTTATTTCGGCAAATGACAAAAAAAAAAAAAAAACAAAAGAATTCTAATGATAGAAAAATTTCAAATTGCAAGTGTTCCAAAGCCTTGGCAACTCTTTGCCCTTATTATCTTCAAGCCGATAAGCCCCATTACCCAGTACCGAGATTATTCTGTAGAGTCCTTCCCAATTTGGGCCAAGCTTCCCCTCTCTGGGATCCTTTTTGTTGCCGACAACTTTTCTCAAGACCAGGTCGCCGACTTGGAACTCTCTTGGGTTAACTCTCTTGTTATAAGCTCGGGCAAGCTGCTGCTGGTACGCTGCGAGCTGAATCGCAGCTTTCTCCCTTCGTTCTCTAGAAGATCCAGATCTCGGGCTAAGAGTACATCATTAGTTCCGTTCTCTACTCCCTGGGTTCTGATTCCTGGGATGCCGACCTCCAACGGAATAACTGCTTCTGTGCCATAAGCCATGGCAAAGGGGGATTCCCCAGTTGATCTTCTTGGCGTAGTCCGATATGCCCAAAGCACGTTGGGCAGCTCGTCCACCCACTTTCTTTTTGCTGCCTGCAGCCTCTTTTTTATCCCATCCAGAATTACTTTGTTGGATGCTTCTGCTTGTCCATTGCTTTGGGGAAAGCTTGGTGTTGAAAAGTAATTCTTGATCTTGAACTTTGCACATAAGCTCTTAATTAGCTTACTGTCAAATTGTGTTATATTGTCTGCAATTATTGCTCTTGGAATCCTAAATCTGGTGATGATATATTTCCAAATGAATTTCTTTACATCCACATCTCAGATTTTGGCAAGGGGTTCAGCTTCTATCCACTTAGTGAAGTAATCAGTTGCCACCAGCAAGTACTTCCTTTGCCCAGTTGCTTGGGGTAGTTGCCCAACGAGATCCATGCCCCATTGGGCAAATGGCAAAGGACTGGATACAGAGTTCAGGTCTGTTGCTGGTTGGTGTATCAGTGGTGCGAATCTCTGGCACTTTTCACATTTCTTCACATATGCTTCTGCGTCTTTCTGCATGTAGGGCCACCAATACCCCTGGGTAATGGGCCTATGGGCAAGTGATCTGCCTCCAGAGTGGCTTCCACAAATTCCTTCATGAATTTCATATAAAAAATCTTCCACTTGTGAAGGATGTACACACCTCAAAAGGGGTCCAGTGAAGGATCTTCTGTAGAGGTGTCCTTCTGCTGTCAGATTGAATCTTGCCGACTTCAATTTGATCTTGTGTACCTCCTTGTGGTTGTCTGGCAGCTTTCCTTCTTTCAGGAATGTAACAATTGCATCCATCCAGCTTGGTCCCATGTCCACACACATTGCTTTGCGCTCTGTGGTCAGTGGTTCGATGCTTGGGCCCGACAAGTAATCAACCATTATGGTCCTTGCTTTTCCAGGTTAGACCGCACTAGCTAGGTTGGCCAACGCATTAGCGTGGCTGTTATCATCTCAGCTTACCTGAAGTAGTCGGCAGTTTTGAAACAAGGCTGACAACTTGATGACCTCCTTTGCATAGGCCGACATTCGTTCATCTCGGGCTGCAAACTCGCCTGTTGTCTGGTTAACTATCAGTTGTGAATCATAAAAAACTATTACCTCATCTACTTGCACTGCTGCTGCCAGCTTCAGCCCTGCAATGAGTGCTTCATATTCTGCTTCGTTGTTTGAGGCTTTGAACCCCAAACGAATGGACTGTTCCACTATCTATCCATCTGGAGATATCAGCACTACTCCTGCCCCCGCTCCCTGTCGGTTTGAACTCCCATCAACGAACAGTCGAAAGGAGTCGCCGATATAAATGCTGCAGGGTCTGAGTTTTTCTTCTTTTCTTTGTTCTTTCACCTTTGGCTGAGCTTCTCCTTGCTTGTTTGGACATCGTTCACCCTGGCTCAACAGAGCCTGATGTTCGATGGATTCTGGCGTGAACTCGGCCACGAAGTCGGCTAGAACCTGGCCTTTGATTGCTATCCTTGGCCTGTACTCCAGGTCATACTGGCCTAGGGTGACTGCCCACCTGGCTATTCTTCATGTCAGGTCTCCTTGTTGCAGTAAAGACTTCAAGGGGTGTTCTGTTAGCACCACAATTTTATGGGTCTGGAAGTAATGGTTCAATTTCTTTGAAGCCATTACCAAAGCCAGTGCCAATTTTTCTAAGGGTAGATACCTCGTTTCTGCATCGGCCAGGGTTTTGCTTACATAGTAAACAGCCCTTTGTTCCCCTTTGTCTTCTCGGACTACTACTGCGCTTATCGCATGCTCTGAAACGGCTAAGTATAAAAACAGCTCCTCTCCAGGTTCTGGATTTGAAAAGACTGGAGCTGTGGTCAGATACTTCTTTAGGTCAGCCAAAGCGGCCTCGCATTCTTTGGTCTACAGGAAGTCTGTGGCTTTCTTCACTAAGTTGAAGAAAGGTCTGCACTTGTCTAAGCTTCTGCTGATGAATCTATTTAAGGCTGCGGCCCTTCCGGTTAGCATCTGCACCTGTTTTGCCGATGTCGGGCTCTTCAGTTCTAAAATGGCCTTGATCTGATCTGGGCTGGCTTCAATGTCCCTTCTGGTCACCAGGTATCCCAAAAACTTATCAGATCCAACTCCAAATACACACTTCGAGGCATTGAGTCAGAGCCGATATGTCTTAAGGATTTCAAATACTTCTTTGAGGTCGGCTAGATGTCTTTCGGGTTCCTTGGTCTTCACGACCATGTCGTCAATGTAGACTTCCACCGTTCTGCCAATTAGATGTTTGAACATCTTGGTTACCAACCTTTGGTAAGTCGCTCCTGCGTTTTTTAACCCAAAAGGCATCACTCTGTAGCGGTACAGTCCTTTTCGGGTGATAAACGCAGTCTTCTCTTCATCTGGGGGGTACATGGCTATCTGATGGTACCCCCTGTAGGCATCCAGGAAGCTCATCCTTCCATGCCCTGAAATGGCGTCTACCAGCTGGTCAATCTTGGGTAGAGGAAAGCTGTCTTTGGGACAGGCTTTGTTTAAATTGGTAAAGTCTACACAGACCCTCCATTTACCGTTCTTCTTCTTCACTACTACTGTGTTTGATAGCCATGTCAGGTAATTTACCTCTCGGATGGCCCTAGCCTCGAGAAGTCTGTCTACTTCTTCTTCCACTGCTTCGACGTGTACTAACGTCGGTCTTCTTGTTCGTTGAATTATAGGTTTGGCCGACCTGTCAACGTTCAGCTTATGGCAAGTGACCTCGGGGTCAATGCCTGGCATTTCGTAAGGCGTCCACGCGAACACCTTAATGTTTGCTCTTAAAAAAGCTTCCAATTCTTTTTCCTCTTCTTCGGCTAAGCCCGAGCCGAGAAGAAAGAAGCGTTCTTCATCCCCTCCCTGGACTAGGATTTTCTTCAGTGCTTCTTCACTCTTCTCGGCTGGCTCCTTGCCGACATCTTCTAGGACCTCCACGTGCTCGTCTTCGATCTCTGCCTTTTCTGGTTCTCGAATGCTGCAGGTAGATTTCATTGCTGCCATGGAGCAATTTTTTTCCTGCAGCTGATCTCCTCTAACTTCCTCAGCTGGAGAACACTAGCAGAATAGATGACACCTGGCTGACCTGCAACAGAAAGAGAAGATTCCGGCGATGGTTCGTCCACCCGGGGGTACTCCGACGATCAAGTCAGTATATCTCTCAAAGATAATCAATAGTGCAAATCTCACTGTTCAGAATATGAAATTGCGTACCTTAGACCCACGGGGGTGCCTCTCTTTTATAGCTAACTCAATCATTGTCCCAACAAGAGCCTAGCTCTAATGGACTTAGGATTACTATTAATCTTGGACTCTTAGTAGGATTGGGATAAACTCCCTAAGAGTCTTATCATTTCCCAACTGTAGTCTTCCCCCTTTCTAGGACTCTTGTGCCTTATCCGCTTATCTCGGATTCCAATATCTTCGGAGGTAACCTCGGCTTCACTGAGATAACCTCGGCGTCATGACCAGGACACGTGGCACCTCGGCTGACACGTCAGCGTCACCTTAATCACGTGTTAGTACTCAGAAAATATATCCTCACAATAAGTATACTTTCGCATCACTTTTCACATGATCTGATTAGTAACAGAAGATTGCATGAACCTACTGTACAAACCATAGGATGGATTACATTCCCTAAAATTCCCCAAAAGGCCTCAAAAACATAAAACCAGATGAGTGACGCTTTTCGGCCAATGTCGTTCAGTCATTGTTTAAAACTCCATTTCTAAGAACTCGCGCCCCTATAATCAGATATTTCTCTCCTTTGAATTTTATTTATTTTTTTTTTGGAAAATGAGTGAGGGCACTAATTAGTGCTACCACTAATGATGTGGCAGTGGATCCCACCATGAATGATTTGATGTTTTGACCTTAGTGTTGTATTTTTTTTCTTTTTTTATTGAGTGCCATGTCATTAGTGATCTTTTTAGAGCTCCAAAATTAGTGGTATCTATCATTGTTGTTATTTTTTATGATCTCCTCTCCTTTGAAATTGAGTGCACCATTTTCGCTGCCCGGCCCAAACAGGACTCGTGTGGTAACATGCTTTTTTATTAATTTTTTGATGTTTTTACTAAAATATGATACAAAAAAATTAGTATATTTGAGATAATTTTTTAACTTTTTACGAAAGGATATGCAAAAGGTAGAGAGAAAAAAGAATATTTGACTTTTTGGTATAAGTTGTTGACTTTTTGACTTTTTAAATAATTTTTTGACTTTTTGATTAAAAAAGTCACTTGCCAAACGAGGCCTTAATCTAGGTTTTTTTGACTTGTTTATCATCTTGAGTATATTTTGAATGGTAATTTGAAAAAAAATATACAGTGTTTTGAGAGTAATTATAATCCTAAATAATTTAATAATGCATATTGAGAAATTAAACGTATTTAATAATTTTTTCGAGTACAAATCAGTGTGTTTGGTTTGAGTTTTTTAAATTAAGTTTTTTGAAAACTGAGTTTTTTATTTTTCGTGTTTTTTTATTTTTATTGAATATTTTTAAAATTTTAAGCATTTTTTTACTTTTTTAGATGCACCTTACTTAAATGTATCTAAAAAGTAAAAAAATTGTGAAAAATTATTTTTAAAAATTAATAAATACAAAAAAATACCAAAAAAATATACTGAATTCTCGTTTTTTTTTTTTTGGGGTATTTAGTGAATTTTTAAAAGGATTTTTTCACAATTTTCTTACTTTTTAGGTATATTTATGTTAGATATATCTAAAAATTAAAAAAAAAATTACTTAAAATATTAAAAAAAATTCAATAAAAATAAAAAAATACGAAAAATAAGAAAGTAAAATTTTCTAAAAACTATTTTCAAAAAAACGAAACCAAACAAGTTGATAAAATTTCCAATCTGCAAAGTCGATGTTGGGATTGATGGCCCATTCGGAGTAGCATGAGCCTTGAACAAGGAGATTATAACAAAGACTTCTGAGGGTTGAGTTTCAAAACTAGTGGGGGGAATTAGCTTGGAAAGAGATTTATTGTGTTTGGTTTTAATTTTTTACATTCAATTTTTAAAAAATTGAGTTTTTTGTTTTTTATTTTTTGTATTTCATATATTTTTGTTTTTAGCGAATATTTTTAAAATTTTAAACAATTTTTTACTTTTTTAGATGCACCTTACTTTAGATGTATCTAAAAAGTAAAATATTTGTAAAAAAAAATATTTTAAAAAATTAATTAATACACAAAAATATGAAAAATGTACTGAATTTTTATATTTTTTTTTGTAGTTTTGATAATTATGGAATTTTTTTAAAAATAATTTCACAAATATTATACTTTTTAAGTGTATTTAAATTAGGTATATCTAAAAATTAAAAAAATTGTTTAAAATTTTTAAAAAAATCAATAAAAATAAAAAAAAATACGAAAAATAAAATTTTTAGATTTTCTAAGAAGTAAATTCAAAAAGTCAAATCAAACAAGCTAATTATTTTGCCCATGCCGTGTTTTGTATGTATGACTTTTTTGGTATTATGGGGTCTTTTGGGAAGACAAAAAAAAGTCAGATTTTAGCTTTTTATTCATTTTAGGTCATATCAGCTCTCATATTTTTATCTATAAAAAGATAAAATAGATTAAAAAATTTTAAAAATCAACTTTTTACTAACTTTTTAAAACACCAATATGTCATTATATATATATATTAAAATATTAAAAAAATATTACAAACACGAAGGGCAAATATTTTTTTTTATAAATTTTTCCAAAAAAATTTATAAAATATAATTTTTAATATTAACATGGAAATTTTTGGTATTATGTCATTATATATATATATATATATATATATATTAAAATATTAAAAAAATATTACAAACACGAAGGACAAATATTTTTTTTGTAAATATTACCAAAAAAATTTATAGAATATAACTTTTAATATTAACATGGAAAATGCTTGGGGTCTCGAATTGTGATGCTTGAATGTCCTGACATTCTTTTTTTTTTGGCTGTGTTATTTTATCTTTTATTTTTATTTTCTTGGAAGGGTAGTTATGTGTACGGATGTACCAAAAACTAGACATCCTGCACCAACTCAGCCTGTATGGTTTGATAAGGTGAGTGAGTTGAGTTGGACTGATTGAATGATAAAAATGACTGATCAGTTAGGCTGCTGATTAAAATTTGTTAATTTTATATAATTTTGTACGAGTCTCTGCTAATTGAAATAAAAATATAGCAGGGACTCGTACAAAATTTTATGAAATTAACAAATTTTAACCAGTAGCCTAACTAATCAGTCTATTTTATCACCCTACAAGTCCAACCCAGATTGAATTGGTGCAGAATGTCTAATTTTTTGACACACCTCTACACATAATCACCCTTCAAAAAAAAAAAAAAACAAACAAATAAAAAAAACTGAGAGGAATTGTCGAGGCATCAATTTTATCATTCAACCAGTCCAACCTATGCTGAATTGGTGCGAGATATCTAATTTTTTGACACACTCCTACACATAACCACCCTTTAAAAAAAAAAAAAAAAAAGACGAGCCTCGACAATTCAAGGCCCCGCATCGCCATATTCAAATATATCAAAAATATCAAAGGGTAAGATCCATCTCACATCGTTAGAGATGGATTAGAGGTGTTCAATTGGAACTCTCAAGTATTTTTTATCTTAAAAACTTTATTCTAAGCATTTGTAATATGAAAAATACTTCAGATATCCAATTTATCACCCTTAAAAATAACTTCTAATGATATGTTTGATAAGTATTAAATCTTAATTTATAAATATTTTATCTTGTAAGATCTAATCTCAATATTATATTATTAAAAATAATTTAAGAGTAATAAATTAAAAGAATATAATATTGTTATGATCACTTTTGTTATTTATTATCTCCTCAGTTATACGACAATGCTAGGTAGCTCAAATTTTTGTGGCTCAAATGGCTCAAATCTGTCAAAACGACGTCGTTTTGACAGATTTTGAGTGTAAAACGACGTCGTTTTGACAAATTTGAGCCATTTGAGCCACAAAAATTTGAGCTACCAAACATTTTCCTCAGTTATATCACACCACTACCATTCAAAATGAATTCTTTCCTCAACCGTCATATGTAGACACACACATTACATAGACACACACATTAATGATGTCACAAGAGAAAAAAATAAATAAATAAAAATATAGATATACACATTATATCACATATGAATCTCATTTCTTATCATATCACTAAAATTTATTTTAGAGCTTTAAAATTAGACATCTCAATCTTTATTCTTCTTTCATCAAAACTCTATGTACAGGGTAATATTATAATGCACAACTCTCGGGGAAAAAAAAAAACATAGGTAAGTTATAATATATTTTAATAAATTATATATATATTTTATGAGTTTTGATTAAAATATAAATTATTTTTTGTCATTTTAGAAATTATATTCCACCCCGTAAGGTTTTTAATTTCATAACAAATTGCACTTTTTATTATTATATAGGAAATCAATTATAAATTTTATATTTGTAGTTAATTAAGTTAAATAAAAAAATTGATAAGAGAATATTTGTAATTTTCTAAATCACAGAAAATAATCTGTATTTAAAATAAATCTCAAAAGGTGTATTTGTAATTTATCCTAATACTTTATAGTGTTGAATGTCATAATTTAATAAATTGTAACTAATTTTTTTTGACATATAATCAATGATCTCTTTTGTCATAATTAAAATTATAATCACAATATATCAGGATTTAATCATAATTAAACCACAATATATCAAATATTATAATCAAACATCACCTATGAAATAACTAAAAAAATCTTTAATTATAACAAAAATAACGGTCTTGTTTGGAAGGTTGACTATTTTAGTATATTGTTTTAGTTTTTAATTATTTTAGTAGGCCAAAATATTTATATTTGAGAAAATAATTGTATTTTTTATAATTGAATGTGATATTTATGAGAGAAAAAATGAAATGATTATGAATTTGATGTGATATTTTATTTTATTAATTATTTGAGTTTTTTTTGTTTCTTTTTAAAATTTTAACCAAAACAATTGTGTTTGGTGCAGCTTTGTAATCATAACTTCACTCATCCGTTTGCATGCATTGTTTGGATGGAGTTTTGGAAATATGATTCCACCACACATTTCAAAACATATTTTTTTTTCATGTTTGGCTACTCTCTCTCTCTTTCGTCTTCTCCATTCTGAAGAGCATAGAATTTTTGAATTTTGGGTTTACTCGGTCATCCCCTGGACGTCCGGCCGGTTGAGCGGAACAGTGTATATATATATATATTTTGCAATTGTCAATCGCTAATCACCACATGTTTTTTATTTTTTTAAAAAAATTATATTTATTTTTGATATTTTTTTAATATAGAAATTATTTTTTCTAGATCAAAATGACAAATATATATATATATATATATATATATATTTGAATTGAATGTTAAAAAGAGTTTGGTTATGTGTTTTGAATAGAATTTTGAGTTGTGTGTTTAATTAAGAGTTATAAGTTTTTGAATTAAGTTTTGAAAACCCTTTTAAAAACTCAAAACTAAACAACTTTTCTCATTTCATATGTCACATCAAAAATTAAAAACTCTTTTTAAAACTTATAACCAAACAAATTTTCTCTTTTCAAATCATAATTCAAAAATTCACAAACTCAAAATATAATTATATTATCAAATAATCATAATTCCACTGTTCCGGACGTCCGGCCAGTTGACCGGCATCCTAAATTTAAAAAAAAAAATTATGAATTTTAAATAGAATATTGTGTTGTGTGTTACGTTATGAGTTATACGTTTTTGTATTAAATATCATATGTCACATCAAAAAATTTCCACTCAATTCAAAACTCATTCACCAAATAAATTTTTCACACTTAAATCAAAATTTCAAAACTCACAAACTCAAAATATAACTATATTTTCAAATCATATTTAAAAAACACTACTAAATGCTACCTAAAATTTTTTGACTTCCAAAAATTCTTTTACTTCTACACTTTTTTAAAAACTTTATTCTAAGCATTTGCAATAATGATTACTTTTGTTACTTTATCTTTTACTTTTCTCTCTCCTCATATTACCATTCAAATATCATTATTGTAATGCAGGGGTGGGTGGCCTTGTGATAAGAACATGGGTATTAAGCCCCCAGGTCATGAGTTCAAATCCCTCTTAGGCCAATTTCTTGGGCGTAGCACAGTTGGTTAGGAGGTTGAACCTCAAGTTGTCTAACCAGCACTTGGTGTGGGTTTAATACTCCCCCGCTGTACGAGTCTTGACTTAAGCGGAGCTTGTCTTGGGAGGTCGGGGCAAATTCCCAGGTTATAGTCTCCTCGCTCGGAACGGCTAACAGGACACCTTGGTAATCTCTACAAAGGAGCGCTGTATTGGACCTGCGGGAGAGTAGGAAGGATTTTCCTGTAACAAAAATATATATATATATATATATATATATATCATTATTCTAACCCAGGGGTGGGCGGCATCTTAGGGTTGGTTTGGCAAATTTCAAAAAAATTAAAAAGTCAAAAAGTCACTATCCTATTTAAGTCACATTATCTTATTTAAGTCATATCACCTCTCTAACACATCACTTCAAACCCAACACAAATCCAACCCATATTTCATAAAAAGTTAAAAAGTACACTTATTTAGATCATCCCAAACAACCCCCTTAAATCTGGTGATTCTTGGGCTAATTTTTTGGGCGTAGTACAGTTGGTTAGGAGGTTAGATCTCAAGTCGTCTAATCAGTACTTGATGTGGGTTTAATATTCCCCCACTGTGTAAATCCGCGGGTTAGACCTCAAGTTGTCTAATCAGCACTTGGTATGGGTTCAATACTCCCCCGTTGTGTGAGTTCTGACTAAAGCGGAGCTTGTCTTAAGAGATCGAGACAAATTCCCAGATTATAGTCTCCTCGCTCGGAATAGCTAACAGGACATCCTGATAATCTCTGCAAAGGATGCTGTTTTGGATCTGCGAGAGAGTGGGAAGAATTTTTTGTAACCAAAAAAAAAAACTATCATTATTCTTTCATGAAAACTCTACGCGATTAATTCTTAAGAACTACGTCGTGGGAGAAGAGAAAAAAATATCAATATTTAGAAGATGTAAGTGACATTTACACTCTATAATTTTTTATTTATACTTTATCATAAATATACTTATATTTTTATCTGTTAATAATTTTTTTTTCCTTCTCCATCAGTATATATTTTCCCCTAATTATTTTGCTCTTTCTTGAAAGCTCACTACTGTTTCTTAAAGACTCTATTCCAAGCATTTGTGGTAGGTTCAGTTTCTTGGAGATTAAAACTAGTGGACCGCCTAGTTCGTTTCGTATGCTAATTTTTAGGTTCTATTTTAATGATTTAAATTATTCACATTTTAAAATTTATTTAATATATTATTTTTATAAAAAATTAAGTCAATCGGATAACGACAACTGCGTATTTAAATTAATTTTGTATAAAAAATAGAAGGTAAAAAAATAAACAGTTATATAAAATTGATTCGAACACGTAATTACCATTATCCGATCAACTTAATTTTTTTATAAAAATAATATATTTGACGAACCCTAAAATATATATAATTTAAATTATCAAAACGAGGTCTAAAGTGAACCGACGAAACAAACTTGCCGGTCAAATTTTGATCTCCAACTAGAGATAAGTTACTGAGAGCCTGTTTGGGAAGTTGATTTCAAGCTAAATTAGCCACTAAATGACAAAGGCTTGGTTTGGGAAATGGGTTGGCTTTTTGGCTTTTTGACTTTTTTGGCTATTTTAGCCTGGGCTAAAAAGCTTGGTTTGGAAAGGGCTTTTTGGCTTTTTGACTTTTTTAATTTTTATAGCGACCCCGGTCTTTTCCCATTTGTTTATTGTATCCGGACTTAGGATCCGTAGCTCCTGCCATTGTATTATGATTGTTACCGTCCTTTATTTTCTTATTTCTGAGTTGGGGGATGCAATGGGCAGGTTTGTAGCAGGTTGGTTGGGCTTGGGAGCAAAGGGTTGCTGCCCAGAATTTTCATCCTTCGCTCGAGCGAGCTCTTTGTTTTGGTCCGTCGCTTGAGCCAGGGTTTCTTCGATCGAGCGAGTTAGTTCGTTCTTCGCTCGAGCGGGAGTTCCTTCGCTCGAGCGTGTGTCTGGTTACAGACCTGAGGGTTTGAGTTCTTCGCTCGAGCGAGATTTATTTCGCTCGAGCGAGCTTTTGGGTTGTTGGCTCGAGCAAGGCCTCCTTGGCTCGAGCGTAGATTTTCTGTGTCTGGTCGCTCGAGCGACCAAGTCTTCGCTCGAGCGAGCCTGTCCAGTTTATATACGTAGCAGCGGGTTTTGATCAGTCTTTTTCATCTTCTTTTTGATTCCAAACCCAAGGTCCGACTTCTCTCTCTCCCTACTCACCTTCTCTCTTAGGTTTGATCTATTTAGAGTGTGTTTCTACCATAGTTGCTTTATTAAAAAGATAGAGGGAGTCGAGGGCTTTCATTTAATCTGAACATTTGGCGAATTGGAGCACATTGGTATTTGGGTATTCATCTCTGTCTTCTCCATTTGGGTTGTTTTCTTCGAGGTAGGGATTTCCTACTCCATTTTATAAGTTTTGTTCTAAGTTTTAGTATTTTGATAAGTTGGGGTTACTTTGATAATTTTGGGAAAAACCCTAGTTGTTTAAATCAATTAATTTGTATAATTAATTTAAGGGAATTGGGGAATTTGGTTAAATTCATGAAATTGGGAAATTTATTGATTAAATGGTGTAGTTGGATAATGTAAATCACTCGCCCATTGAATTGTTTATATATTTATTTCCAGTCTAGAAATAACTGTTTTGGGCTATCGGTGGAGGATAGTCGTGATTGCTGTAGACATTGCATGTGGATTAGGAATAACTGAAACTAATCACATTGGTTAAGTCATTAATTTTGACTATTGCATTGATACAGAAAATACGTGTATTGATTGAGCATTGCATTTGTATACATTGTTTTGTGTGGGAGGAGATAGGGGATGTACTCCACGGTTTAGGGGAAGATAGGGGATGGACCTCTAAACTGGATTTTGTTTGGGAGGAGATAGGGGATGGACTCCATTAGCATCACTTTTATGTGTGCTTATTTATATAGAAGTGTTTTTATTGATACAGCACTAAAATGTGTATCAATCTGGAAGTATGAAGTGTTTTGATTTGAGCTTGAGTCTCATTTGTTTGTTGATATTGGAAGAATGTGAATATGATATATATAATTCACTGTTGTAAGTTTGGCCAGGTTCTGAGCCATGTTGATAAAGTTGGAAAGTAAAACGTGTCTTAGACAATAGTGTCATAAGACTGTAAAATGAAGTAATTGATTATCTTGGTTAACCATCTGTTGAATGCTATTGCTTTATTCATTGCTTATATGTGGTTTAGTATATTTCTGCTGGACTGTGGCTCACCCTTTATGGGAACATCATTTTCAGGTCCAGGTGATAAGCTACCTCCAAGGACTTAGCTTGGAAGGATTTGGATTTTGAAGACTACCTTTAGTTATTTGTTTTTATTTGATAAACATTCAAGCCTAGGGCTTTATTTGTATTTGAGTTAGAACTCATATTTTTGTGTCCAAGTGTTGGCTTGGAAAGATGTAAGCCTATAGGGCATTTAATTTGATAGTACATGTAATGTTTTCTTTTTGGTAATACTCTGATGAATGAGATAACGTATTGGTTTCTTCTAATATTGCATGCCTATGATATATGTATAATGGGTTTATTTTGAGGGCGTTACAACTTGGTATCAGAGCGTACCGGGTTTGAATACTTTGGGTACGTGGGAAGTGATTAGTATCACATTGGGTTTGTCTCGTTTGATAGAGACTTAAAGTAATGTTATATGCTGACGTGATAACATGTTTTTGTGATTATGTGGGTATGGAATGTAGTTTCTAGGATGTTGATTGGACCCTTGAGTTTCTAGTAGTCTTGTTGGAAAAGCACTTGATCACTGCTGCTGCCAACCGGAACTATAGTAACGCATTGGGACTATCATTTTCCAGGAATGAAATTCGTAGGTGCTTATGTGATTATGTGCTTACGTGGAATGAATTATTGTTGTCCAATGCATTAGGACGCGAGTGTTTAGCTTCGGCACATTTATTAATGTGCTAATGTCTTTGTTTCCTTTATTAGGATGTCAGGACGAGGACGAGGACGCGGTAGGCGTGGTAGGCCGGGTAGGCAGGAGGTGCCTGTGCCAGAGGAGATTCCGGTAGTTCAGGAAGGAATTGGCCAGGCCAATGTGGCCGAGCCAGTAGGCCAGCAGGCTATGGGCGCTCTAGCCCGAGAGATAGCAGGGGCATTCAGGGAGTCAGTAGGCATTCTCAGAGCTGAGAATCAAGCTCGGGATGTTGTTGCAGATGCAGGACCTTCCTTTCTGAAGAGGGAGTTCTTCCGGTCTAATCCGGAGGAATTTTTGGGTGATCCTAAAGAGCCGCTTAAGGCAGATGAATGGCTCGAACAGACAACGAAGACGTTTGAGATGCTTGGCATTGAAGACGAGGGGTTGAAAGTGACCTTGGCATCTTTTCAGTTGAAGGGGGATGCGGGTCAGTGGTGGAAGTTCACTAAGGGTCGTATAGGAGATACATGGGAGGCTTTTGTGAATGCTTTCCAGGAGAAGTTCTTATCTCCAGCAGTCAGGGAGAAGCTGCGAGACCAGTTTTGTCAGCTTAAGCAGTCGAGTTCTTCAGTGGCCGAGTTTGAGGCTGCATTTACTAGCTTGTCCAGGTTTGCACCTGAGTTGGTGGCATCTGAGGAACGCCGTTGTATTGAGTTTGAGAAGAAGTTGAGGCGTGGCCTCAAGCTGAGAGCTGGGGGAACTATGATTCGAGATTATGGGCGTATGGTTGATGCTGCAGCCCACATGGAAATTATGATGTAGGAGGAGGAGGAAGGACAGAAGGGCTCCAAGAGGAGTCAGGATGGTCAGAGTGATGGTAGGAGACAGAAGGGTTTTAATCCTCAGCAGTCTCAGGGTAGCTTTTCTAGATTGACTTTCCCTGTGCCGAGTGCTAGTTCGGGGAAAGGCAGTCAGGGAGACATTACCTGTTTCAAGTGGGGCCAGCTGGGCCACAAGTCTCCAGTTTGTCCTCAGAGGGGAGGAGTGCAGAGAGCAGCAGCATCTACGGCTCGATCTCAGAGCCAGAGTCAGGGTAGAGGCCAGCCACTCTCGTGTTATCAGTGTGGTCAGCCAGGGCATATGAAGAGGTATTGCCCGCAGTTGGGTGGCACACCTAGTGCATCTGGTTTGAGGCAGATTCAGGGTCAGCAGCCAGCTCAGTCGGGTCAGGCCTCGAGGGCCAATCAGGGGGCTTTATCGTCCCAGTCGGTACAGCAATCTTATGCTCCTAGGGGTGAGCAGGTTGATCAGAGGTTGTCTGGGCGCGTGTATGCTGTTACCGCGCAGGATCTTGTGCCGGCACCATCAGTTATTAGAGGTACCTTCTTGTTTTGCAACTCGATTGCTAATGTTTTGATTGATACGGGTGCATCTCATTCTTTTGTGTCTGCTGCATTTGCATCTGTTTTGGAGTTGGAGTTAGCACAGTTAGCATCTCCTATTTGTGTAGTGTCACCTCTTGGGGGTGAATTGATTTTGAAACAAGGTGTTAGGGGTTGTGATATAGAGGTTGATTACCATAGAATCCCATTTTCCTTTGTCGTTATGCCTATGAGGGGCTTCGATGTTATTTTGGGTATGGACTGGTTATCGTCATACCGGGCAGTTATTGATTGCTACCGCCAGAGGGTCACTTGTTGTACTGTGAGCGGAGAGTATTTTCATTTTCTGGGGGACCGGGTTGGTAATGTGTTGCCACCGGGGTATGTTCCGCGAGGACGAAGTGAGCTTAGTGGTCTACTTGCTAACCTTTCGATTAGTGAGGATGATGAGACTCAGATTGTGTTGCCAAGGGTGGTTTGTGAGTATTCGGACGTCTTTCCTGAGGATCTTGTTGGTTTACCACCGCATCGAGAGATTGAATTCTCTATTGACCTAGTGCCCGGCACGGCGCCGATTTCTATGGCACCTTATCGTTTTGCCCCAGCCGAGTTAGTTGAGTTGAAGATTCAGCTCCAGGAGTTACTAGACAAGGGTTTTATACGTCCTAGTGTTTCGCCGTGGGGAGCACCGGCCCTCTTTGTTAAAAAGAAAGGTGGTGCTTTGAGACTTTGTATAGATTACCGGAAATTGAATCGGGCTACGGTTAAGAATAAGTACCCTATGCCTCGTATAGATGATCTGTTCGATCAGTTGAAGGGTTCCCGTTGTTTCTCAAAGATAGACTTGAGATCGGGTTATCATCAGTTAAGAGTCAGGGAGGAGGATATTCCGAAAACGGCATTCCGTACGCGGTATGGTCACTATGAGTTTCTGGTGATGCCATTTAGGCTCACCAATGCACCGGCAGTTTTTATGGATTTGATGAACCGGATATTCAGGGAATTTTTAGATCGTTTTGTAGTCGTATTCGTGGACGACATCCTTATTTATTCACCTTCTGAGGAGAAGCACAAGGAACACTTGAGAGTGGTGCTTGAGTTACTTAGAGCCCATAAGCTTTATGCTAAGTTTGGGAAGTGTGAGTTCTGGCTAGAAGAGGTCAAATTCTTAGGCCATGTCGTTTCTGGGGAAGGAGTGTCTGTTGATACATCCAAGACTGAGGCGGTGCAAGATTGGGCACAGCCTAAGAGTGTGTTTGAGATCCGCAGTTTTCTGGGATTAGCTGGGTGTTATCGTCGGTTTGTGAAAGATTTCTCCAGATTAGCTTCGCCTTTGACTAGATTGACTCGGAAGGGAGTCAAATTTGTATGGAGTGAGACTTGTGAAAAGTCGTTCCAGGAGTTGAAAGTTAGACTGACCACCGCTCCAGTATTGATTATTCCAGAGAGAGGGTTGGGTTATGCAGTCTATTGTGATGCCTCACGAGAGGGTCTGGGTTGTGTGTTAATGCAAGAAGAGAAAGTAGTTGCCTATGGCTCACGTCAGTTGAAAATTCACGAGCAGAATTACCCTACGCATGATCTAGAGTTAGCAGCTGTGATTTTTGCCTTGAAGATTTGGAGGCATTATCTTTATGGTGAGAGATTCGAGGTATTCTCGGATCATAAGAGTCTGAAATATTTGTTTACACAGAAAGACTTGAACTTGAGGCAGAGGAGGTGGATGGAGTTTATAGAGGATTATGACTTTGAGATGCATTATCATCCGGGAAAGGCCAATGTGGTGGCCGATGCCCTTAGCAGGAAACCTGTTGGTGACATAGCTAGTATAGCCATCCGAGAATGGGAGATGTTGGGTGCACTTGGGGAGTTTAATTTACTTCTGGGCGAATCCATTGAGGCTGCGGCCTTGTTTTCTGTTGTTGTACAGCCTACACTCGTGACTGGAGTGTTAGAGGCTCAGAGGGGTGACCTTGAGGTAGAAACCCTCCGTGAGAAGATTTCCGGTGGGAAGGTTGAGAAGGGTTTGACGGTGTATCCCGACCTGAGTGTGAGATACCGAGACCGTCTGTTTGTGCCAGAGTCTTGTCGAGAGGAGGTACTCCGAGAGTTCCATCATTCACGCCTTGCGGTGCATCCGGGAGGCACTAAGATGTATCGGGATTTGGGTCGCCAGTTCTGGTGGCGGGGTATGAAGAGAGATGTGGCAGCTTTCGTATCTAAGTGCCTTACTTGTCAGCAAGTGAAGGCCGAACATCAGAGGCCGGCGGGTTTGTTGCAACCCTTGCCTATTGCCGAGTGGAAGTGGGAACATGTTACTATGGACTTCGTTGTGGGCCTTCCGAGGACTCAGCGGGGTAGTGATGCTATATGGGTAGTTGTGGACCGGTTGACTAAGTCGGCGCACTTTATTCCTATGCGTGTTAGAGATTCAGTCGATCATCTGGCCGATTTATATATTCGGGACATAGTGAGGTTACACGGGGTTCCAGTGACGATCGTCTCAGATAGAGATCCTCGTTTTACTGCCAGGTTGTGGCAGAGTTTGCAGAGTGCCTTAGGCACTAAGTTGACCTTTAGCACGGCTTATCATCCACAGACTGACGGGCAGTCCGAGCGTACTATTCAGATCCTTGAAGATATGCTTCGAGGGTGTGTTCTAGACTTTAGTGGGTCGTGGGAGAGGCACTTGCCATTGGTAGAGTTTGCCTACAACAACAGTTTCCAGTCTAGTATCGGTATGGCACCATTTGAGGCTTTGTATGGCCAACCGTGTAGATCTCCTGTTTGTTGGGCCGAGGTGGGTAATGCACCTCTGTTGGGTCTGGAGTTGGTGAGGGAGACGACGGAGGAAGTTGAGCTTATCCGTAAGAGGCTTGTTACAGCACAGAGTCGTCAGAAATCTTATGCAGACCGTAGGAGGAGACCTTTGGTGTTTGAGTTGGGTGATTGTGTCTTTCTGAAGCTATCACCTAGGCGGGGTTTGATGAGGTTTGGGAAGAGCGGGAAGTTGTCCCCTCGGTTTATTGGTCCGTTTGAGATCCGTGAGAGGATTGGCGAAGCTGCTTATCGTTTAGCTTTACCGCCGCAGCTGTCCGGAGTACATGACGTGTTTCATGTGAGTATGCTTCGGAAGTATGAGCCGGATCCATCACATGTGTTGGATTGGACCGATTTAGTGGTTGATGAGGATGTCTCGTATGAGGAGAGACCGGTTCGGGTCTTAGATAGGCGGGATCAAGTTTTGCGAGGCAAAACCATCCCTTTGGTCAAAGTTTTGTGGAAACATCACGGAGTGGAGGAAGCCACTTGGGAACGTGAGTTGGAAGTTCGCGAAAAATACCCGGACATGTTTATCGATTTGTAATCTTGTATTTAGATTTTGTAATATTATTGAACTTAAGAGCCTTACATATGTCTTAAGTTGTAAAACATTGAGTATGTTTTGGTAAATGGGTGTATCTTGAAACTTGCTTCATTATAGAAGTTTAGTGTAACATTGCATATGTTGATTACATTGTTGAATGAGTTGTATATATCATGCACTTGAATATGATATGGGAATTGCTAACATTGAAAAGAATAATGCATAATAGTGATGCAGGCTGAAATATATGTTGCTTTATATACACATTATGAGATGCTTCTTGATAAGAGATGAAATGACCAGTTTTGGTCAAGATGTTTACTAATGAATTGTCATATAATGAAAAAAAAATCTGTTTTCAAAAACTTATACTTAATTTCGGGAACGAAATTCTTTGAAGGGAGGGAGGTTATAGCGACCCCGGTCTTTTCCCATTTGTTTATTGTATTCGGACTTAGGATCCGTAGCTCCTGCCATTGTATTATGATTGTTACCGTCCTTTATTTTCCTATTTCTGAGTTGGGGGATGCAATGGGCAGGTTTGTAGCAGGTTGGTTGGGCTTGGGAGCAAAGGGTTGCTGCCCAGAATTTTGATCCTTCGCTCGAGCGAGCAGTTCTTCGCTCGAGCGAGCTCTTTGTTTTGGTCCGTCGCTCGAGCCAGGGTTTCTTCGATCGAGCGAGTTAGTTCGTTCTTCGCTCGAGCGGGAGTTCCTTCGCTCGAGCGTGTGTCTGGTTACAGACCTGAGGGTTTGAGTTCTTCGCTCGAGCGAGATTTATTTCGCTCGAGCGAGCTTTTGGGTTGTTGGCTCGAGCAAGGCCTCCTTGGCTCGAGCGTAGATTTTCTGTGTCTGGTCGCTCGAGCGACCAAGTCTTCGCTCGAGCGAGCCTGTCCAGTTTATATACGTAGCAGCGGGTTTTGATCAGTCTTTTTCATCTTCTTTTTTATTCCAATCCCAAGGTCCGACTTCTCTCTCTCCCTACTCACCTTCTCTCTTAGGTTTGATCTATTTAGAGTGTGTTTCTACCATAGTTGCTTTATTAAAAAGATAGAGGGAGTCGAGGGCTTTCATTTAATCTGAACATTTGGCGAATTGGAGCACATTGGTATTTGGGTATTCATCTCTGTCTTCTCCATTTGGGTTGTTTTCTTCGAGGTAGGGATTTCCTACTCCATTTTATAAGTTTTGTTCTAAGTTTTAGTATTTTGATAAGTTGGGGTTACTTTGATAATTTTGGGAAAAACCCTAGTTGTTTAAATCAATTAATTTGTATAATTAATTTAAGGGAATTGGGGAATTTGGTTAAATTCATGAAATTGGGAAATTTATTGATTAAATGGTGTAGTTGGATAATGTAAATCACTCGCCCATTGAATTGTTTATATATTTATTTCCAGTCTAGAAATAACTGTTTTGGGCTATCGGTGGAGGATAGTCGTGATTGCTGTAGACATTGCATGTGGATTAGGAATAACTGAAACTAATCACATTGGTTAAGTCATTAATTTTGACTATTGCATTGATACAGAAAATACGTGTATTGATTGAGCATTGCATTTGTATACATTGTTTTGTGTGGGAGGAGATAGGGGATGTACTCCACGGTTTAGGGGAAGATAGGGGATGGACCTCTAAACTGGATTTTGTTTGGGAGGAGATAGGGGATGGACTCCATTAGCATCACTTTTATGTGTGCTTATTTATATAGAAGTGTTTTTATTGATACAGCACTAAAATGTGTATCAATCTGGAAGTATGAAGTGTTTTGATTTGAGCTTGAGTCTCATTTGTTTGTTGATATTGGAAGAATGTGAATATGATATATATAATTCACTGTTGTAAGTTTGGCCAGGTTCTGAGCCATGTTGATAAAGTTGGAAAGTAAAACGTGTCTTAGACAATAGTGTCATAAGACTGTAAAATGAAGTAATTGATTATCTTGGTTAACCATCTGTTGAATGCTATTGCTTTATTCATTGCTTATATGTGGTTTAGTATATTTCTGCTGGACTGTGGCTCACCCTTTATGGGAACATCATTTTCAGGTCCAGGTGATAAGCTACCTCCAAGGACTTAGCTTGGAATGATTTGGATTTTGAAGACTACCTTTAGTTATTTGTTTTTATTTGATAAACATTCAAGCCTAGGGCTTTATTTGTATTTGAGTTAGAACTCATATTTTTGTGTCCAAGTGTTGGCTTGGAAAGATGTAAGCCTATAGGGCATTTAATTTGATAGTACATGCAATGTTTTCTTTTTGGTAATACTCTGATGAATGAGATAACGTATTGGTTTCTTCTAATATTGCATGCCTATGATATATGTATAATGGGTTTATTTTGAGGGCGTTACAATTTTTTTTTGTGAGAGAAGAGTGTAATGATTATGGGTTGGATGTGATGTTTTGTTTGTTGTGGCTAAAATAACCTATTTTATCTTTTGTGGCTAAAATAGTAAAAAAAGCCTCAAATCTTGCTTCCCAAACGGTGCCAAAAGAGGCTTATTTAGCCACTAAAGGACAAAAGCTTCACAACTACTTGGCAAGTTCCAACGCTAAGCTAAATTTACGAAACTACCCCTCATGAAAGAGGGGCATGCGGCAGCACACACAAAAAATTAAAAAAATTAAAAAAAAAAATTCCAAAAAACACATTTTTCCAGAAAAAACAAAGAAAGTTAAAAAAAAAATTAAACACATTTTTTTGTTTTTTGTTTAAATATTTTATAAAAATAAATTTAAACTCTATTTTATAAAAATAGTTTTAAATATTTTAATTTTTTTTGTTATGTATTTGGTTATGATTTGAGTGTAGAGTTGTGAAAGTAATATGAAGTTTCAAATTATGTGTTTGGTTATGAGTTTTAAAAATAATTTATTACTTGAGTTTTATTTTATGTATTTGGTTACGATTTGAGTTTAGAGTTATTTTTAAATTTAAAATATTAACATTTTAAATTATTTAAATTTTTTGAATATTTAAATTATTTAAATTTTTTTGTTAAAATAATTTTTTGAATATTTAAATTATTTAAATTTTTATGATTTAAATTTTTTGAATATTTATTTTAATTTTTTACTTATTAAATTTTTTAGATTATTTACATTATTTAAATATTTAAAATTAAAATTAAAATTAAAATTAAAATTAAATTATTTAAAATACACAGGACAATAAAATAAATAAAAAACGCATGAAAACTGATTTGTCAAATATAATAACAAAGTACTGTATACAAATTAAAAAATATTACGGAAACGTAAATTAAAAAAAGAACGACAAACATAGGCCTCATCCAAAAAAAAAAGGAAAAAAAAAAGAAAAAAACAGAAATTACCATTTGCCACGTCGTTTACAAATAAATAAAACGAGAGAAAAGCCATTTTGTAAATATAAAAACAAATTAATGTGAGTGAATAAGACAATGACAAAATCGTAAATTTTGAAAAAATAACGACAACATTACGCCACATTCAATTCTCATTAAAAAAAAAAAAACATGAAAACATAAATTACCATTCACGACGTAATTTACAAATAAATGAAACACATAAATATATTAAAAATAAAGTTATTGTATACCAATAAAAATGAAGAACAAGAACTAATAAATGTTAAAAAAAACAATAAAAAGACAAAAACATAAATTTCAAAAAAAATTCAAAAAATTTAAGCACAATACGCCAAATCCAAACCCAAAATAAAAAAAAGTAACAGAAAAAAAAATTAAGCAAAATACGAAAAATCCAAACGCAAAATAAAAAAAACTAAAAGAAAAAAAATATTTTAAGCAAAATCCGCCAAATCCAAACCCAAAAAATATTTAAATAAAAAATAAAAAAATTGGATTTGCAAAATTCGGCAGATCGAAACCCAACATACAAAAATTGTCAAAAAAAAAAAATAAGCAAAAAATGCCAAATCCAAACCCCCAAAAAAAACTGCTCAAAAAAAAATTTTAGCAAAATACGCGAAATCGAAACCCAACATAAAAAAATTAAAATAAAAAAAAAAACCAAAATATGGTAAATCCAAACCCAAAATAAAAAAAATAAAAAATTTAAAATTTAAGCAGAATTCGGCAGATCGAAACCCAACATACAAAAAAATAAAATTAAGCAAAAAATGCCAAATCCAAACCCCAAAAAAAAAAAAAAAAAACAAACAAACGCCAAATCGAAACCCAACATAACAAAATTAAAATAAAAAAAAAAACCAAAATATGCCAAATCCAAGCCGAAAAAAAAAAGAAAAAAAAAATTAAGCAAAATACGCCAAATCCAAACCCAAAATTGTAAAAAAAAAAAAAAAAAAAAAAAAAAAAAAAAAAAGAGAAATAAAAAATATGCCAAATCCAAACCCAAAATAAAAAATTAAAAAAAAAAAGGCAAAAAGGGCAATTTGGTAATTTAACAGGAAGACACCTCACCAAAAAGCCAAAAAATTCAAAAAGCTCTTCCCAAACCAGAATTTTTAGCCCCAGGCTAAAATAGTCAAAAAAGTCAAAAAGCCAACTCACTTCCCAAACGGAGGCTGAATACTTTGCAATAATGATTCACTTTTGTTACTTTTTCTTTTATTTTTCTCTCTCCTCAATTATGTCACATTAAAGTATTCAGATCAGTCTCTTTACAATAGCTTTGAAATTATTGTAAAGAGTAAAAGTTGTGAATATCAGTTTCATCAGACTCACTATAGCCTTCATTTTGACTTTGCTACAGTGCCTCTATTAATTTGTTGAGGCATTGTTCATACGATAATCTATTTTTTTATTATATTTTCAAGAGCAAAGCTTGGTAAAAAGCCATGGCCAGTCATCCAGTCGAATGTCCCATAAGTGCCTTGTAACAAAGAAGGAAAATGCCCAAATTTCCCTAACCGGTGGACCTCCCTGTGATTGTGTTTTTGCTTGTTTGCTTGTTGTTTGTTGCTCTTCTGAGACTATAATCCATCATATATTTAAATTGAAAAAGATAAAAGAATAAAAAAGGGAGATTTGGTGATAGCCCCCTTACTATCTAATTTGTCTTTTAAAAGGACAAGAATTATATAAGTACTTTCAAAACCCCCTAATATTTTAAAACTTGTTTCTTTTACTATATTACCCTCATATCTATCAGCTCTCCTATTAAGTCATCTTCACTATATATTTCAGAGTAAAATTTTACTCTGTATAAAAGTAAAATTTTACTCTGTATGAAAGTAAAATTTTACATTCTGAAACTAAAAGTAAAATTTTACTCTGTATGAAAGTAAAATTTTACTCTGTATAAAAGTAAAATTTTACATTCTGAAACTAAAAGTAAAATTTTACTCTGTATGAAAGTAAAATTTTACTCTGTATGAAAGTAAAATTTTACTCTGCATAAAAGTAAAATTTTATTATGAATGAGAGTAAAATTTTACACTCTGAAACTAAAAGTAAAATTTTACTCTATATAAAAGTAAAATTTTACTCTGAAAAATAAGTAAACTGTAAGACTCTAAAGCTAAAAGTAAAATTTTACTCTGTATAAAAGTAAAATTTTACTCTGGTTCTGTCAAATGAAAAAAACAGAGCAATAGAACCAGAGTAAAATTTTACTCTGGTTCTATCAAATGAAATTTGATGTTTACTCTGAAAAATCGATAGAACTTTGAGCTTTGAGTTTTGAATCAGGCCTATAATCCTTGAATCAATCGATGTTTACTTTGAAAAACATTGAATCATGCCTATAATCCTTGAATCAGGCCTATAATCTGAAAATTTTAGAGAAATCTCAATTTTTCATACCCCGGTTCTTCAGATTTTTCAGATTTTACAGATTTTTCAGATTTTTAAAACTTTGAACTTTCAAAAATCTATATATTCGAATTCAAATCTCAAAACACACAAACACACACATATATATAGATATATATATATATATATATGTATCAGCGCGATTTGCAAGTTCTCCACAGCTCCGGCCATGGAGGAAGCTAGGATTAGAAGAGAGAGACGAGATAGAAGATGAACAGTTGAAGGAGAGTTGAAGGAGGAGAGTTAAGAAGATGCATAGAGAGATCGTCGGAGCTTAGGAATGACACAGCTCCGGCCATGGAGGAAGCTAGGGTTAGAAGTGAGAGACGAGAGAGAAGATAAATTTTGTATCTGGATTGTGTATATGTGAGGGTATAATAGTCTGATAAAATATTTAAATAATAAATTTTGTCCTTTATGTAAGATTTTATAATTATGAGGGGGTTTAGAAAGTATAATTTTTTTCTTAGTCCTTCTAACAATGAAAGGAAGGTAAAGGGGGTTTATAGCCAAATTTCCCAATAAAAAAGTAATATTTTAATGAAATAGAATTTTAAAATAGAAAGTTTGAAGGAGTGTGTACATAAAAAAGAGACTAGCTAAAATATAAAAGTAAATTTTAAATTATAATTTAACTTAAAATTTGCTAAGATTGATGCAGATGTCTTTACAATTCAAAACTCATTAGTAGGGTAATTCTTCAGTACACACCACTTACAAAGAGTGCATCATAGGTAAGTTATAATATTTTATGATGCTAATATAACAAAATATTATGATTTAATAAATCATAATCAAATATTTTTGAAAGATAACTAACAATTTTCTTAGTCATAATCAAGATATATTATAATTGAGTCATAACTAACATCACAATTCAATGTGTCATAATTAAGGATCAAAACCAAATATCATTTGAGGCAAAATTAAAGACTTCTTTAATTATAACCAAAATAACAAATACAAGACATCATAGATAAGTCACAATAAATAACATAATAAATTATAATTATGTCATAATTAATATTATAATATGTCATAAAAATCGTAAAATCATAACTGGGACATATAAAGGTGTGTATCTGTCTATGAAGTATCAGTACTTCAAAAATATTTCCATATTCGTACTGGGTATTTATTGGGTATTGGTACTCGTACTGATACAACTGCATGCGTACCGGGTATTTGAAATACGTATCAGGTACTTTTTATATATTCTTTAGCACTTGAGTGCTCTATAAGTACTTCATCGGTACGAGATTGGTACATCAAGAGTACACCAAACTAAAAGATGTATTATTCAATGATAAAATTGATAGAAGTGAAAACTGAAATTTCAAATTTTCAAATTGCACTTAGCTTACTTTTGGAATGAAACTTTAATTTGTAATATTTCTTATTTAATGGCATTAGCTTATAGGCTGTGTTTTAATATTGATATTATTCAATTATGATTTCTCTTTTGGTTTTGTAATTTCTTTTTTTAGTTTTGGTATTGAACTTTGATTTGTAGATTGAATCTCAAATTATATATTATAAAAAATAAAAAATTTAATAACGTACCCTAGTCATACTCGTATCTTACTTTTTTTAGATCTTACTGTATCAACGTACTCATATTATACTCATACTAATATCGGTACCCGTATCCCTACCCATGTGTCAATGGTATTTGTTTTCATTTGCTAGAATAATGATCCCTTATATCATTTCGCTATTACCTTGTCTTCAAGATCAATGATAATGGTCCTGATTGGTATAATTTATTGTATGGTAAAAATTGATAATAAAAAAGTAGAAATATTTAGATAATTAACTTCTTTTTTTCAACTTAAATGGTTGCTTTGGGAGCTAACTATTTTAGTTATGATGATGGATAGCTGTTGTGCCATTTGTATAGCAATCACGGTTGTTGGGGCGTTTGTGCCCATTTTTGGGTCCCGTCTTGATATTACGAACAATTCAATATTTAGAATTTTTTTGTAAAATATTTTATAAAAAATCAAATTGATCGAATATCAATAGCACTACAGTCAAATCAATTTTGTATTCACTTTTATACTCAAAATTACAATTATCATATATTTTTACAAATATAAAATTAATTTAATCATAATGCTAGTGATATCTAATTAATTTAATTTTTTATAAAAATATTATATTCAAAAAATTCTAAATATTGAACGATTTGTATCATTAAAACAGGACCTAAAATAAGCCCAAGCACCCCGACCAACTATGCAAACTGCACAACAGCCACTTAGGGCTCTTTTGGGATTAGAGCAAAACGCCACGTTTTGTGGCTAAGCAAAACGCAAAGTTGCGTTTTTTGCTCATTTGGGAAGTGGCAAAAAGTAGGTTGGAAAATTACATAAGTACCCTCAATGTTTATATCTTGTGGGTTTGGGTAAAATGTAATTTTTTTTAGGAAAATGCTCCGTAGCTCGAGAAAGTGAGGCTCGAATGACCCGAATGGTACGGAAAATATTATCTTACCGGTAAGAGAATCAAAAAACATCCTAAAACGACGTCGTTTTGGGATTTCGAGCCACTCAAGCCACGGAAAATTCGAGCGACGAATCGGAGTTATTTTTTTTTAAGTTTGGTGAGGTTATTTTAGTCATTTTAGTGTGATGTGACACCATAAATAAATATTAATTCAAAAAAAAAAGTAGCTTTTTTACCAACTTTCCAAATCATTCCCAAAAAGCTTGGTTAAAAGCAAAAAAGTTAGGTAGCGTTTGGTAGAGTTTTGTAAATGTGATTTGAGAATATGAGTTGTATTTTGAGTTTGTGTGTTGTGGAATTATGATTTGAGTGTAGAAAATTTGTTTGGTTATGGTTTTTAAATAGAGTGTTGAAATGTGTTTTGAATATGTATTTTGAAAGTTTGATGTGACATGTGAAATAAGAAAATTTATTTGGTAATGTGTTTTGAAAATAGTTTTCAAAATTTAATTCAATCAATAATTTATTTTGAGTGTACACAACTCTTATATCGATATCCGTATTTTTTATCAACAGTAATAACCAAATTATATTTAAAATACTGAAATTAAAAATTGTTTTTTTTTGAATTAATTTTTTTCAGTAATTTTTGTTGAATAAATTTTTTTTTTCAAATGATTTTTCCATTTTAAAATAAATCTATGTCAATTATTTTGTGTCAATTAAATTTTTATATCAATTTATTTTTTACGCCTGTACAAACATCTTGTACAATACATTTTTAATTTTTGTTTTTAAATTTTGTTGAAGTCAATAACTTTTAAAAATACATATTAATAAAAATTAACATAAATACACTAAGTTTAATAGATTAAAATACAAATCATATCGTAAACCTTATAAAATATTATCAATTTTTTTTCTCATTTATTACACGTTATTAATTTATTAGGAAATGAGTACAAATCAGACCATTATTGAAGGACCATCAGCACGCTCATATAATTGAATTCACCTATAAATTTACTATTTTGTCCCTCTCTATTTACATGGGAAGTGAACAAAATATAAAAGGTAATTTAGTAATTTCATGAACCTACTACCTATATACTGAGCCAAAAGAAAAGGGACATCATAGCTGTGTATATCAGTTCACATGCACTTTTCTGAAAAACATTATTAATATTATAAAAAAATAATACATAACAAATTAAAATATAAAAATAAAAAATAAAAAACCAAGCTTCAGCCTTGTTATAAATTATGATAAACCATTCTTTTAACCACACCATCTTCACCGTCTTTGATCCTGCTGAAGGAAGATTTCAACTTCACCGTCGAGTGGTCTCAGCTCCATCAAGAACATTAATTTCAATTACAAGTTAGTTCCGTATTACCTTTGCATCTCGTATTTTATTCAGACTACCTTTGGTATTAAAACACCAGTAGCTTTCGAAGAAGAAGAGGAGTAGTAGCCTTCGACACGGTAAACCGGGTGGTCAACCGGCCGGTCATCCGGCCGGTCATCCCATCCCAGTCGATCAGTTTTGTGGCTGCCGATCTGTTCATGTTTTTCATATCTGTCCCATCATATGTGTTCCATTTTTTTACACTAACATTATATTATTTTTGATATATTTTCTATACATTTTTGTACATCATTTTCGTATAACAAAATATGTAAATAAATTTGTGAGTTCTTTTACCTCGCAGTCGTAAAAGAACCAAAATATATTACAATAGACGTATATTTTCGTATACCAAAATATTAATTCAAAAATAGGCTTAGATCCATCACAAGAGGATTACTAAGGGGGAGAAGAAAAAATGTTCATGGGGGAGAGATATAGATATTACTAAGCCTGTGTTTGGCAAGTGGGTTTGCAGGCTTTTTTGGCTATTTTAGCCACAAAAAACAAAATAGGCTATTTTAGCCATAACAAACAAAACATCACATCTAACCCATAATCATTACATTCTTCTCTCACAAAAAAACTCAAAAAAGTCAAAAAGCCAAAAAGTCCTTCCCAAACCAAGCTTTTAAGCCCAGGCTAAAATAGCCAAAAAAGCCAAAAAGCCAAAAAGCCAACCCACTTCCCAAACGGAGGCTAAGGGGAGAAGAAAAAAAACTTTGTGAAATTGATTTTATTTTTTTATGTCACACATTACTTTTCACTTGGTGCTTGTTTCGTGTTGTTTTTTATAGGCAGGATTACAAATCTCAATTGTCCATAGAATTTCATTGTTTATTGTAATTTTGGGTTTTTGGAAATAAGCTTGAGTCATACATTATGGAGAAGTGTTTTGTCATGGAATTGTCTAAGTGAGAGATTGCTACTGCTTGAATGCAATTCTAGTTAAATTTAGGGCAAATTACATATACACCCCTCCAGGTTTGGTTAAATTACAGATACCCCCCTGAGGTTTCGGAAATTACATCCCGCCCCCTGAGATTTGTATTTTCATAACAATTTACCCCCTGAGGTTTATATTTCATAACAAATTACCCCCTAATTTCTTATGCAAATATAGCATTCAGGGGGGAATTCGTAATTTCTCAAACCTCAGGGGGGTATCTGTAATTTTGTCAAACCTGGAGGGGTGTATATGTAATTTGCCCTTAAATTTATGAATCCCTTACAAAATCTGTGTAAGTTATGGTTGTCTATTTGAGTTGCAATTATTTTTAAATATTTAAGTCAAGTCAAGTCAAGGTACAAAATAGTAATTATTGCTAAAATTCCTAGTTGAAGATAGTCAATGACTATTGGTTTACTGTCTGCTTTTAACAATTGTTTCTTCAAGTGGTAGACTTCATGAAGTTACAGGGTATGTTTGGTTTGTGTTTGAGAGATGTGTTTTAGAGATAAAAAGTACGAAAAGTTATTTGGTTTGGTTTTTTTCAAAAGATGTTTTGGAAAATTATTTTGAGAGAGAGTTTTGGAAAAAGTGATTGATTTGATGTGTGTGAGAGAGAGATTTGTTTGGAAAACTTGTTTGGTTTACAAGTTGTGAGAAATTTTTTTGGAAAAATTTGTTTGGTTTGATTTCTTTTAAAAACTTATTTGTAGAGAAAATTTTCCAAAAATTTTTCAGAAATACAAACCAAACGAACCCACATTCTTTGACTACTCAATTAACTTGTTTTGAGAAATTACTTGGCAGGATGTAAAATGGTACTGGACACCCATTATAAGTAGTTGTTAAGTGTGTTGTTCTGCTTGTATAACCATAGTGTCTTATTTCCGAAATACCCCCCCAAAAAAAAAGTAAAACCACAGTGTCCATTTGTATCCCTCCCAAATGAAGCCTCTTGTGACATATTTTCGTATACCAAAATATGTAAATAAATTTGTGAGTTCTTTTACGTCGCAGTCGTAAAAGAACCAAAATATTTTCGTATAACAAAAAACAATTTATTCAACAAAAATTACTAAAAAAAATTAATTAAAAAAAAAATAATTTTTAATTTCAGTATTTTAAATATAGTTTGGTTATTACTGTTGATAAAAAATACGGATATCGATATAAGAGTTGTGTACACTCAAAATAAATTATTGATTGAATTAAATTTTGAAAACTATTTTCAAAACACATTACCAAACAAATTTTCTTATTTCACATGTCACATCAAACTTTCAAAACATAATTCAAAATACATATTCGAAACACATTTCAACACTCTATTTAAAAACAATAACCAAATAAATTTTCTACACTCAAATCATAATTCCACAACACACAAACTCAAAATATAACTCATATTCTCAAATCACATTTACAAAACTCTACCAAACGCTACCAGAGTTTTTCGAATCTTATTTGTAATATTTTATTAACTTGTGACATTAATAGGAAAAATTATTAAATATTTTTGAAATATCATGGTTATATTTTTTTTATCAATTATTATTTGTTATATTTTTTCATACTTTTAATCACTTAATATAAAATTATAATATTACACTTTTTTTTATACTAATTATACTATTATAAATACCACGCGATCGTATTCTTAAACTATTAAGTGGTGTTTTGAAAAAATAGTAAAAGGTTAATTTTTTAGTTTTTTAGATTTTTTTGTGTAAAAAAATAAAAAAAAAATAAAGAGGTAATGTGACCCAAAAAAAATCAAAAAATTGAAAAAAAAAAACTAAAAAGCTAATATTCCCAAATTGTCCCTAAATAATCATCCCATTGATAGATGGTGTTATTATTAAAGTACTGTTTGGCATAACATAAATAAATAAATAATTTTTATTTTTTAAAAATATATATATTTAAATTTTTTTTAAAAATATTATGAAAAAAAACATAATATAAAATAATGGATAGTAATTTAAATGAAAAATGTTTAAGATCACTAATTTAAGAGCATTAAGAGAGCACTAATTAGTGGGTTCTACTTATTGATGTGATATTTTGGTCTTAAATTTTTTTTTTTAATTTTTACATTATTAATGATTAATTAGTACTCCCAAATTGATGAGATGAATCATTATTGAATTTAAAATTACCCCTCCTTATTACCAACAAATCTGCAACAACTGCACGTTGATGGGACTTTAAAATTTCATTTCTTTTTTCTTTTCGTTTGTCCTGCAGCGGACAGAGATGCTCTGTGACCATTATTGCATACATTCAACACGCAAGAAATATCTGAGGCGCAATAATCCAGACCTTTCTTCAATTGCTCAGGAATCTATCTGACAATAAAGAACGTTTTTGTTTTTTCTTTTGCTTTTGCTGTTAAAATTTTTTTGGTACAGCCTTTGTTTGATTTTGGGAACAGGATTGGTGATAAAAACATTTGCATTTCATCAAAACTGATACATTTGAAAATCCATACAAACGGAAGTTGTCTTCAGAAAAAAAAAAAAAAATTCTTTTATGAATTATTCTTAAAATTTATAATCAAATATTTTTAATTTTTTTTAAAACAAAATACGCATTCTTTATTTTTGTCAAAAACGAAATAATTAGGAATAAAAATATGTAACAGAAAATATGTTAATATTGAATTTTTTTGTGAATTAATTTGTACAAATTGTAACAATTTTTTTTCATTTTATGTTGACATTATTTTTTTTCGCATTCGGGATGGCGATTTGATCAAAACATTTCACAATTCTTTTCAAAAACATAACATTTCACAATTCTTTTCAAAAACATAACGGAACCAAAATTGTCAAATAAAGATCTTAAAAGTCATTAAAAAAATCAAAAAAACCAATAACCTATATAAAAAAGTTAAAGATTCTATTTTTTCTTTATTTTTTGTACATTTTTTCGTAAAAAATCAAAAGTCATCCCAAACATACTGGTTTTTTTTACATCATTGTTTAGCCAAAAAGTCAAAAAGTTATTAAAAAAATCTATTCTTCATTTGGAAAGAGCTAAAATAGCCTGACTTTTTGATTATTTTAGCCTAGCTTTTTTAGTCTCGTTTCGTTTGGTTTTTGTTTTTGACTTCTGTGAGAGAACAAGTGTAATGATTATAGTTTGGAGATGACATTTTATCTTATTGACTTATCTAGCCGATTTTATCTTTTATGTTTTTTTAGCCAAAAAGCCAAAACCAAACATAGTTTAAAGAACTCTTTTAACCCAACTAGTTGAGAAACTCTTTGTTTGGATTTTTTTTTTTTTTAAAAAAAAATGATAATTTGTTTGTTGTGGAAATACATACGTATTTACAAAATAATCAGTATGTTTGGTTTGAGTTTTTTGAATTAAGTTTTTTGAAAACTGAGTTTTTTGATTTTCGTGTTTTTTTTTTTATTTTAGTGAATATTTTTAAAATTTGAAACATTTTTTTTACTTTTTTAGGTGCACCTTATTTAGATGTATCTAAAAAGTAAAAAATTTGTAAAAAAATATTTTTAAAATTAATAAATACATAAAAATATAAAAAAAAATGTACTGAATTCGTGTATTTTTAGTATTTAGTGAATTTTTAAAAGGTTTTTTTCAATTTTTTTTTTATTTTTTACGTATATTTATGTTAGGTATATCTAAAAATTAAAAAAATTGTTTAAAATATTAAAAAAATTCATTAAAAACAAAAAAAACATTGAAAATAAAAAAGTAGAGTTTTCTGATAACTGTTTTCAGAAAAACGAAACAAAACAAGCTAAAATTCCACGTTTCTTAACAATTGTACAAATCTATTTTTCTGATGGTGAAATTATTTTTGTACTTTTATTATTTTTGATTAACAAAATTCACAAGTCTTTTTTAAAATAGTATTAAGCATTTAGATGATCTAAAACAAAAAGTGTTTTTGGTTTGATTTTAGAAGATAATTTTTTTTAAAAAAATCTTAGGAAAAGAGTTTAGAATTTTTTTTAATTTGGCTGTTTGTATATTTTGGAATTAGTTTTGGAGTACGGGAATTTGGGATGATTTGATATTTTATTATAGTTGAGTAAATATGTGTGAAAGAAAAAGTAATTGAGAATGAGAGAAGAGAGAAAAAAAGTAATTGATTGATGTATAGGAGAGAGAAAATAATCTTAAATTTTTTTTAAAAAAAATTTCCAACCAAATAAAATTTTAATTTTTTTAAAAAAAAATTATATTTTAAGAGTTAAACCAAACAAGACCTAACTTGACCTAAATTTTTTGTTTACCCTCAACGTTTGATGACCTAACAACTACTTCTTTTTTTTTTTTCTTTTTTTTTTATCTTTAACAAAAAAATAAATGTCATAAATAACAGAATTTACAGAAAGAATCTTCTAATCTACTTTCCATTACAAGGAATATAATATAAGGGTTCGGCTTCTGTCCAGTCCGGGATCGGACTGGACCGTGCTGTTGGGCTTGTGAGGGCCCACCACGGGTCCCGTTTTGAAAATTTGAACCGTTCAATGTGTAGAACTCATCGAGTACTACATGCCTGTAAAAAATCACGTTGATTGGATATCGATAGCTATGTGATCAAATCAGTTTTGTATAAAAAAAAAATGGACGGTGAAAAAATTAACGGTTGATAAAAAACTGTTTTGTTCACATAGCTATCAATATCCGATCAACGTGATTTTTTACAGACATATAGTACTCGATGAGTTCTACACATCGAACGGTTCAGATTATCAAAACGGGACCCGTGGTGGGCCTCCACAGACCTAACAGTACGGTCTAGTCCGATCCCGAACTGAACAGAAGTCATGGCCATAATATAAATACCGCCCCCGTACTTTTGAACTTTTTTTTTAATAATTTTTTTTAAACTTTTTGTACTACTTTACAGTATGCCAATCACTGGCTTCATCTCCCAAAGTCAGTCATTTCCTTCAAGAGGGCTGCAATGGGGTGTTTTAGAAAGATGGTTAAAAATTATTCTTTAATTTTTTTTAGTTTTTTTGTGAGAGATGAAAGTTGGTTAAAAGTTGGTTCTGTTTGGCAAGAGCTAAACGGGATTTTTTTGACTATTTTAGCCATAAAAGACAAAATAGGTTATTTTAGTCACAAATAATAAAATATCACATCCAACCCATAATTATTACATTCTTCTCTCACAAAAAAAGTCAAAAAAATTAAAAAGCCAAAAAGCCCTTCCCAAACCAAATTTTTTAGCCCAGGCTAAAATAGCCAAAAAAGTCAAAAAACCAAAAAGCCAACCCACTTCCCAAACGGAGGCAAAAAGTGACTTTTAACTTACTTTTCAAAATAGATGCTGTCTCTTTTTTTTTTTTTTTCCTTCTTTTTTAATGTTTTATATCACCGCTTATACAATATTATATTATTTGTCTGGATTACTTTCTTAATGATTATTTTCAAAGAAAGTATTGATCATGAGTATCGAATTAGAGTATATTGTTGAATTCATGAGAACTCATCACGGGTCTTGTTTCGATAATTTGAATCGTTGAATATGTAGAATTTATCGAGTACTTTATTCCTGTAAAAAAAATCACGTTGATCAGATATCGATAGCTACTTGATCGGATCAGATTTCTGTCAACGGTAAATATAATTTTAAATAAATTGTTGATAAAAATATGATCTAATCAAGTAGCTATTGATATCAGAATAATGTATTTTTTTACAGGGATAAAGTACTCAACGAACTCTATACACTAACGGTTCAGATTATCGAAACAGAACCTGTGATAAACCTCACAGACCTTACAACACCGTTTAATCTACAAAATAGACTGAAACAAGCCTGACTCAAAAATAATTGATACATATCATTTCTCATCCTACAATCTCACTACCTCATTTTTGTTCAACAACGAAATAATAATTTATCATTTAAATTAGCTAAGCCACTAACAAAGATTTTTTTATGGCAACGTTATACAAAAATAAAAAAAAAAAAGAATTTGTATATGGAAAATTTATATAGAATAATATGAGTCTTGCTCAAGGGGGCTTTTCCCAAATTAACTTAAATTAGCAACTTATTTTTTAAATTAGGCCTAGTTTGGATAGAATTTCCAAACTATTTTTAAACGTGGTTGTGAACCACGCTTCAACGTTTTTGTGGTTGTCGCGCGGAAATTTTGTGAAATCGTAAAAGCGTGTTTCCAAACCACGCTTTTAATTAAGAAAACGTGGTTTGTAACCTCGCTTTTAATTAAATTTTTTTTTTTCTGAAAGCGTTGTTAGGAACCACGCTTTTAAATAATTTTTTTTTTTTCCTGAAAACGTGATTGTGAACCACGCTTTTACTGTTGACCAAAGAAACTTTTAAAAAAAATGTGAAAACGTGTTTTGAAAACACGTTTTCAACAACAAAAAAAAAAAAATTCAAACCCAGCACTCTCTTCTTTCTCACATTCTCACACACACACACACACACACTCTCTCTCTCTCTCTCTCTCTCTCTCTCTCTCTCTCTCTCTCATGCACTCACACACTCACATCCATATATAATTTTTAATGTATATAAATTTTATTTTATAAAATTGAGACCAATATTAAATATATATATAATAATAATTTACAATAGCAAATAATAATCAACTATATAATTTATATATAATTTTGAAAAAAAATAACTTTTATTGAAAAAATAACTTTTTTTTTTTCAATTAATTTTTTTTTCAAATAAAATTAATTGAAAAATTTTTTTGTTAGTAAAATTTTTAAATTTTTGTTTAAAAACCAACATAAACTCATTTTTTGAATTTACGTTTTTTCCTCAAATTTACAAATTGAGACAACCATTTATAAGCCAAAAAAATTATCAAACAAGTTTTTATGATAATTTTTAAAATTTTTATAAATATAAATTGAAAACTGAAAACGGAATGGTTACCAAACATGTCTCAGATGGTAAAAATATCGTAAAATTAACAAATAATTAAATAAGTTACCAACGTAAGAAATTACTTATCAAAAGATTTTTAGACTATGTATGGTTTGATTTTTAGAATTTTTTTTTAAAAATTAAAAATTAATTTGGTTAAGAAATAAAAAATAATTATCATTTAAGGGTAAAAAATAATTATCATTTTAACTTTTGGGCAGGTTATATACATACGTATGGTTGTTTCAATTTTAACTTTTTATCATTTTAATTATCATTCAATTTTAACTTTTTGATAACCATTTCGTTTTCAGTTTTCAATTTATATTTACAAAAATTTAAAAAACTATCATAAAAACTTGTTTGATATTTGTTTTTGTTTATAAATAGTTGTCTCAATTTGTAAATTTGAGGAAAAAACATAAATTTAAAAAATGAGTTTACGTTGGTTTTAAACAAAAATTTAAAAATTTTACTAACAAAGTTTTTTTCAATTAATTTTATTTGAAAAAAAAATTAATTGAAAAAAAAAGTTATTTTTTCAATAAAAACTATTTTTTTCAAAATTATATATAAATTATATAGTTGATTATTATTTACTATTATAAATTATTATATATATATATATATATTTAATATCGGTCTCAATTTTATAAAATAAAATTTATATATATTAAAAATTATATATGAATGAGAGAGAGAGAGAGAGAGAGAGAGAGAGAGAGAGAGAGAGAGAGAGTGTGAATGTGAGAAAGAAGAGAGTGCTGGGTTTGAATTTTTTTTTTTTGTTGAAAACATGTTTTCAAAACACGTTTTCACATTTTTCTTAAAAGTTTCTTTGGTCAACAGTAAAAGTGTGGTTCACAATCGCGTTTTCAGAAAAAAAAAAAAAAAAAATTACTTAAAAGCGTGGTTCCTAACAACGTTTTTAGAAAAAAAAAATTTAATTAAGAGCGTGGTTACAAATCACGCTTTCTTAATTAAAAGTGTAGTTTGGAAACAAGCTTTTACGATTTCACAAAATTTTCACGCGACAGCTACAAAAACGTTGAAAGTGAGGTTCACAACCACGTTTTAGCCTAGTTTAAAAATTTCGTCCAAACTAAGCCTAATTTAAAAAATAAGTTGCTAATTTGACTTAATTTAGAAAAAGCCCCTTGCTCAAGGCCCAACTTTGGATACAAGTTAGCAAACTTGTCGCTTTGGCCTCGAAAAATTGACCAAAAAAAAAGGCTCTAAATTTTTATTAATTATTATATTAATTTATGAAAAAAAAATCTCAGTGGAATTTAAAAGTTCTTAAAATTCAGTTATAACTTAAATTAATAGATAATTGATATGATAAATTATTTAAAACTAATAGATAGTTGTTATTTATCAAAAGAAATCAAAAAAATTATTAATGTGGCCAATTATTTAAAATTATTAAATGATTATAATCCAAATATGTGGATTATCTAGAGGGGATTAAATTTTACACGGTCATACCGTGAAGCAATGATGATTGAGATTTCTTTTTTTGAAAACTCCCACAATCTTTTTTAAATTTTAATCATTGATGGTGTAGGCTCCACACATACATGAATGGGTCCCACACATATATCAATAATTGAGATCCAAAAGAGATTGTGGAAGTCTTAAAAAAAAAGGGTCCCAACCATTTTTTTACTGTGAAGGTAGTCTTTTACAGACAACCAGTGATTCACTGACACATTGGCCTCGTCTGGAAAGTTGATTTTTTTTAGTAAGTTTTTAAATTTTTGATTATTTTAGTAGGTTAAAATAGTTATATTTAGAAAGAAGATTAAATTTTTTTTTACAATTGGATATGATATTTGTGAGAAAAAAATAAAATAATTATAAATTTGATATAATATTTTATCTTATTAACTATTTTAGCATATCGTATCTTTTTAACTTTTTATTAAAAAAATATGTAAAAAAAATTAATTCAATTATTTTATATCCTAAAGCAACTTAACTAGGGTCGCTCATGATTAAACTGTTCATTTAGTTCACCATAGCATAGCACCTGCCTTCTTCTTCCTTCTTGATTTTAAAGTTTTGTATACCCTCGAGACACACATAACATAGCGCAAAGTTGGCTCACCAATTGTCGCACATACACACCTACACACTTTTTGTCTTGCACTCCGGTCAACTATTAGTCAAAAATCAACGTCTTTATGGGATGTCTGGAATGTTACAATTAAATATCCAATATTAGTTTCATAATCAAATCTATGTATATATAATTTGAGATCTCAAAATTAAAATGTTTCTGTTTCGAATCAGGGACTGACCGGGAAGAGAGAATATGAATGAAGCAAAGGAAGGGAAATGAAGCTGAGAGAGATGGAGTGAGAGGTATGATGGGTGGCGACGGGTATCATGTTGGATTGTAGAGATGATGGGTGCTCGGGTGATGCTCGATGGTGCATCTGGACAACAGAAAAAAAAAAAAAAAAAAAGATCAGCAAGGTGAATCTTACATTTACTCTACTATGTCAAATTATGTCAAATGAAAGATTAAATAAATTAGTAATTTTATTCATAAAAAATGATTTAGTTTATAAGTTGAATTATGCAAACTAGATTAGCAATTTTATAGTTAAAAATGCTCGGAGAATGATATTTAAGTGATTTTTTTATGGTTTGTTTCTTTTTTGTTTAATATTTCAACTTAAATTATTTTGGTCATTTTCTTTATTGTAAACTTTAATGTATATTTTGCTCAAATTTTAATATATATATTAAAAGTAATTTTTTTACGAGTACGGTAAAATATCAAAAAAAAAAATTAGGCACATAATTATTTTAAAAAAAATATGTATGAAAGGCCCATGTTAAAAGTTCGTTTTGAGCCCCGAAAAAGTCAAAGCGGATCCTAATCCTGTTGATAAAAAAAATAAAGAGTAATGTGATTTTTTGTGATCCTTTTCAGTTCAAGACAAAACAACTATCATTGTGTCTTAGATTGGCAACAATGTCACACAAACACATATTTTATATGATTTTTACTATGAAAATTCTATATGCAATTTTTTAATTCTCCTTTTCTTTTTAACTTATTATCACCTGAAATAAAGTTTTAAAAAAAATACAATGTGCGTCACGTGGATCTGTTGCTAGGCTTGTAAATATTTCAGCTCTAATAATACATTTAATTTTTTTTTAAATGTCAATGTATAGTTTAAATTCAATTAAACCACAGTTAACCTATCACGATAATTTTCTTTAACAATTTTTCAGTATTAGTAGAATTTTTCCGAATGACGACGTGTAAGTCCAAGGACTAGGTCCAAAAAAACCAAACAAACAAGTGGCCCAGGTACTTATACATATCTTCCACACGTCAAAGCAAAAGCTTCGGAGGCATAGACTTGAACAAGTGGCCCAGGTACTTTTATATAGTTTATTGTATTTATTTATATCAACAATACTAGGTATCATGAAAAATCTTTCATGAAAATGATCATGAAAGGCTTATAACCTTTGGATTACACTCAGAATAAAGCACCACATACTAATCAAGGTAATCTAAGGGTCACAAATTTTTCATGATCATTTTCATAAAAAAAATTTCATGATCCCTAACATTTCTCTATTTATATTTCAATATAACTCAGTTCCGCTACGGACCACTAGAAGACGAGCTCTAAACCGCGCTCTAAACAGGTGGCATGTGAGGTGTGAAATTGAAGGCCTAACATTTCTCTATTTATATTTCAATATAACTCAGTTCCGCTACGGACCACTAGAAGACGAGCTCTAAACCGAGCTCTAAACAGGTGGCATGTGAGGCGTGAAATTGAAGGCCATTTGCATATTTGAGTGCGTGTGTTTCACGCACTGTAAAAAAAAAAAAAAAAAAAAAGTTCAATCCCGCGCAAATGTTGATCCATCGAGCTCATGTATATAAAAGAAAAAAAAAATTCCCGCACATTTGATCTGAGCTTCTCTTCCACCGTTCCGTCGCCTCCACCGTCTGGCGTTTGCCCTCTCCTCCACCGTCCGGCGTCAGCCCTCTCCTCCGTCGTCCCTCTACTCCACCGTTTGGCGTTTGCTGTCTTGTTCGACATTTGTAGATCTGTCCTCCGCCGTTCGTCTCCTCCATCGTCGGACGTCTTCTCCCTCCTCCACCGTCCGGCGTCTTCGTCGGACTTGGACTTCCATCTAGTCAGTTTCTATCTCTGTCACATAGCAAGATAGATATGGGGAAAAAAAAAAAAATCTGTTCAGAAATCCCCTGTTTATAAGTTAGATAAGTTTTCAATAACAATACCCAAGTTGACGGTGTTTGGCAGACTTTTAAAAACAATTTTTTCTTCTCGGAGTTGCGAATTAACAAGAAAAATGCACGCTTAGTTTAGTCACCATAAAATGATAGATTAGGTATGGATCTAGCTTTGACATTATTGCACCAAGTCCCTTTGATTCTAACCCACTACTTCAAGATTGGTAAACAAGAGTTTGGCTCATTCTAAGAATTGTTTAGAAAACTAAATTTAAAAATAACTAGTAGGAAAGACGACAATGTAAAAGTAAAATTAAGGAGCGTGGTTTTTGTTGGAAATTTGAACTCTTGAACATAGGTGGAAGAAAACACAAACCAAGAGTAAAAAAAGTGGAGAAATTATGTGGTTTGTCAATATCTTGCAAGATCATTGACTAGTCAATATTTGTGATTTGTGATTACAGTCTCTTCAGAAGCTGTGCTCGTCGTTCTCGTGAGAAGCTGCGCTCGTCAGAATTGTAGAAGCTGCGTTCGTCGGGAGCTCGTCGACAAAGAGGCATAGCAGAGAAGAGAAGGAAGAATAGAGAGAGAGAGAGAGTCTTCAAATGTTTTGTGAAAATGAATTTGAAATTTAAAATGAATAAGAAAGAGGGAGAAACGGGCGAGTTTACCTCAGCTTTCCACGTTGGCGGCCACGTCATTAGTGCCGATTTAGTGGTCAAGTTTTAGAGGTCGGAAGCAATTTTTTACAAATATACAGAAACTAAAAAAAGAAAAGAAAAGAAAAGAAAAGAATAAAGGTGATGATTTTTTTTATGATTTCTCCACATTTATATGCATATATGACACCAAAATAATGTACAAAAATCGAGTATTTCAGCTTTTTTATTATTATTATTATTATTACTGTTTTATATCACTTCCATGTATAATTGATTTTCTTGTATTAAAATAATTAATAAGTAATTAAAATAAATAAATAATATCTTACCATAAATGTAATATGATAATACAAAACTAAGTGACATATAAACAATTGTCAACAATGTTTGGCAGGTTTGATCCGTATAATGTTGTGTAGGTCCCTATATGTAATGATCTGACAAATAAACCAACACCAAAAAAAATATATATATGAAACAAAGTGAACCAAGTACATATTACAAATTATTCATCTTCAAGACAAGAGAGAGCAGGGTGCTAAGAAGTAAGAGGGGAGGGAGGTAGAAAGCTAACATGGCCTTATCTGCCGTGGGACTTGTGATTGGCAGGATAGTTTCAGCCCTTGAGAACGAAGCATCGTTGATTGGAGGAGTACGCGATGAACTCAACCAACTCAACCATGAATTAACAAGCATGACATCTTTTCTGGAGGATGCCGATAAAACAACAGTCCAAACTGAAGGAGAGAAGACTTGGGTGGCCAATGTTAGAGACTTGGCCTACGAGGTTGAAAATATCATAGACGAATTCATGTATTACATGAACAAGCAAAAAGTATATGGTAAATTCACAAAGTTCCTCCGTTAGATAGTCTACGCCCCAAAGAATCTATGGGTGAGGCATCGAATAGCCACAAAGTTATAGAAAATCAACAGCATGATCAAAGCCATCCCAGAAAGAAACCGACGTTATGGGGTCGATCGTGTAGGAGGAGCAAGCTCAAGCTCCCAAGACCATCAGAGGCGGCTGCCAAACCTCAGCGAGTCTTCTCTATTTTTTAAAGATGATGATCTAGTGGGGATCGAAGATGGAAAGAAACAACTATTGGACTGGTTGGTGGACAAAGAAGAATTACAAAGAACGGTTATTTCAGTGGTGGGGATGGGTGGTTCAGGTAAGACCACTCTGGCTGCCCAGGCCTACAACAGCCAAATTGTCAAGAGACAATTTGATTGCTATGCGTGGATAACTGTCTCCCAAACATATGTAGTTGACGACTTACTTAGAAGCATGATTAAGGAATTCTACCATGGTGCCATGGAAGCAATTCCAATAGATTTAAGCAGTATGAGCTATAGGGAGCTCATAGAGATGATTACGAACTTCTTACGGTTGAAAAGGTACGTAATTGTCTTTGATGATGTATGGAGTAGCAACCTCTGGAGAGAAATACATGTATCACTTCTTGATGAAGGACTAGGAAGTCGGGTCATACTTGCAACCCGAAATGAAGAGATAGCTTCATCTTCTTTTGGGGTAAAAAGTTATGTCCATTATATCAAATTGTTGGGTGTAACTTGTAAGTGATGCATGGAACCTCTTTTGTATGAAAGCTTTTTCAAGCAATCCAAATAGGTGTTGTCCTCAACATCTCAAAACCTTAGCTCAAGACCTTGTTGCAAAATGTAGAGGGCTTCCTCTTGCAATTGTATCTTTGGGGGGTGTCATGTCTTCTAAATATCTGGAGTCGGAATGGAGAAATATTTATAACAGCTTGAGCTGGGAATTGAGCAACAACCCTGGGCTAGAAGTTGTGAAAACTGTATTGTTGCTTAGCTTTAATGATTTGCCGTACCAACTGAAGTGTTGCTTCTTATATTGTTGTCTTTTCCCGGAAGATTATGAGATCAAACGAAAGAGGCTCATTAGACTTTGGATGGCAGAAGGGTTCGTAGAAAAGGTGAGGGGGAGAACACCAGAGGAGATAGCAGAAAGCTACCTTATGGAGCTTATTTGCCAAAGCATGCTTCAAGTCGTAAAGAGAAACGAATTAGGAAGGCCAAGAAGATGTAAGATGCATGATCTTATGCGTGAACTCGCAATTTCTACATCTGAAGCAGAGAAGTTTTGTGTTGTATATGATGGGCGAGAGGCAAATGATGAAGAAGGAAGTGTAACAAATCGTCGCATGTCGATTCAATCAATTGGTAGAGAATTACAACCGTGGAACTGGAAGGGCATGTTAAAGCTTCGGACTCTTCTTGTATTTGTTGTTGGGGAGATAGCATTGCCACTAGGCTTACGATTGTTAAGAGTATTGGATCTTGAGAATGCATGGATCGAAGTACTGCCCGAAGAACTAGTGGATCTGTTCAATTTAAGATTATTGAACTTGAGAGGATCTAGGGTGAAGGAACTTCCAAAATCCATTGGAAGACTCTGCAACCTAAACACTCTAGACATTACTAAGTCCAAAATAGAAGTGCTTCCAGCTGGAATCACAGAGTTGCGAAATTTGTGACATCTAATGATGTACCATTCTGACAATGAAATTTGGGATGACTTTCATTTTGAACGTGGTACGACAACACCATCTAATATTTGCAAGCTAAAAAACTTGCAAGTTTTGGCAGGTGTAGAAGCACAAGCAGACTTGATGAAGCAAATCAAGAACATGACACAACTTAGAAGGTTTGGGATCACAAAGGTGAGACAAGTAGACGAGGAGGACTTGTGTACTGCAATCCAAAATATGAGTCTCCTTCGTCGCTTGTCTGTGATGGTGATTGATGAGGATGAATATCTACGAATGGATGCACTCTCCTCAACTCCTCCTCGCTATCTCAATGTGCTCGTTTTAGTTGGAAAATTGGAGAAAGTGCCTTGTTGGTTTCACTCACTTCAAAACCTTACTTTTTTGGCATTGCGATGGTCCAGACTAACAGAAGATCCTATTCCATACATTCAAGCACTTCCGAATTTGGGACTGTTGAACCTTTGTAATGCATATGAAGGAAGAGGACAATTATGCTTTAGTGAAGGGTTCCATAAACTTAGAATATTGAACTTGTGGAATTTCCCTCAGTTAAATGAGATTATTATAGAGAGGGGGGTGATGCCAGGTCTCCAAGAATTTTATATTGGGAAATGTATGAGTTGAAGATACTACCTCATGGCATCGAGTATCTCGAAGATCTCCAAGAATTGACTTTGAGGCTGGTTAAGAATGAGCTCATAGAATGCATACGTGGCGAAGGGAGCAAGGATCACCAAAAGGTTCGGCATATGCCGCGCATATACCAATGGAGGCAGACACCAGTTGGACTGAAATACGAACTATTATCTCGTTCCACAGGTGCAATGACACACATTTTTTTTTATTTATTGTATGATACTTTTTACTTTGAAAGTATATCTGCAAATTCTATAATACACACTTTAATATATATATATATACACATATACCATATATTTCTTTGTGATATTTTATCATAACTAATTGCAGTATTGGCTTAACTCATCGTGGTTGGTTATGAATTAATTATGACTTATTATAGTTGTTATTTTTGCTTATGATCAAAGAAATCTTTGGGTATACGTGTAAGTGTAGCGGTGTTTGATTATAACTTATTGTAGTATTGGTGGGGACTTGATTGGCCATGACTCATTATGGTATTGATTACAATTTAGTTATAAGCTATTATGATTGTTATTTTGGTAATGACTAAAGAAGTCTTTGCTTATAACTCAAATGCCGTTTGGTTATGATTTATTTTGGTTTCTTTAGTTATGACTAAAAGTAATTTTGTTACGACACTTTATGGTATTAACACCACTAAATGACTATTACAAAGTATCATAACTTGTATATGATATAAGTTTTTTTTGTAGATGTATATTATTGGAGGATCCTTTTTTAAAAATTTTGAAAATTTAGAATTTAACATTATTTTTATTTAAAAACAAAAACAATATCGTAAACAAGTAATGCCTTCCAATTTCCAAACTAAAAAATGAAAATGAAAATAGACAAGAAGAAACAGAAACCGTGGGGGGTAGTTTGTTACTTGTTCTCATTGTTTACGAACGTTGTGTTTGATTAAGAGATTTAAGAAGAGATTTAAAAAAGAAAAAAGAAAAGGAAAATGTAGGTGAAATGTGAATAAAATATATTTACATTTCACCTTGTTTCACACACATTTTCCTTTTTCCTTTTCAAATCTCTTCCCTAAATCTCTCAACCAAATACAACGTAAGGAATTGTCTGCCCCTGATTCCCTAGAGTGAAGGCAAAATTGCTCTTTGCATCTCTTCTGCCACGTGGTTAAAATTTTTAGGATAAATTATAAATATATCTATGAGATTTGCTTAAAATAGATTTTATCTTATTATCATTTTTTTATTAGTGGTAGTTAGATTATATATTTGTTTGCATTGTTTCCATGACCAACTACAGCGGGGAAATTTATGAAGCAATTGCGTGGTAGACTAATCAACACTTGTTCTGCTTTTAGCATATGTCCCAGTCCTTTATATATATATATATATATTTTAAATCGCACTTTACTCCATTTTGGTTTATTCATACATTTCATTCTTTCTTCTTTGACTTCTTCCTATTCTTATAACATTTCATTCTTTCTTCTTTGACTTCTTCCTATTCTTATATATTTATATATAGTGATTGATTAGGCTTAGATTTGGTGATTGACCCTCATTTACCAGGTCTAAAAGCATCCACAGTGATTAATTACTGCATTAGAGCTGTTACCGAATAAGTATGCAGATAAAGAAATAGACAGATTTTAAGGATTTTGTTCAAGAGTGATTTTTATTAGAGTGATAAGGTGAGACTTTGAGAGTTGGAAAATAAAATGATTATTGTACACTACAAGAAATCAACTTTTTAGGTAAAATTTATTCCGTCCCTAATAGTGTAATATTTGTTGGAAAAAACTTTAACCAACTAATTTCTTCCGTCAAACGCCAAAAAATGACTTTTAGAGACAAAAATATGTGGTTGCAAAAAGGTTTGATTTTGAGACAACCGAACTATGTGCCTAAAAGTCTAATTATGTCTAATTATAGTCCAGTTTTAATTTTTGGGACAAATGAAAGTGGTCTCTAAAAGTTTTATTTTTTTGGGACAAATGAAAGTGGTGGCTAAAAGTTTTAGTTTTGCAGGTGTGAAGGTTAACTAAAATTGGTCTCTAAAAGTTTGATAGTTTTTTTTTTTTTTTTTTTGGCTTTTTATTTTGTAACAATTATTCTAAAATACTAGTTTGAATATCAACTTATATTCCTTTCTTGATTTCTTAACAACCAAACAGAAAATATCAAACGCATCACCAGACCATCTGCTCATCTCCAAATTAAAATTCAACTACACCAAAAAAAAAAAAAAAAATGCTCATCGCATTCAATAACAAACAAATACCATGCTCTGATTCATTAGTGCATAATATCTTGATTGTATATCATAAACTGACAAAGAATTCAAAATTTTCATTTCCAATTTATAAGGCTAGTGCCATAAGTATTGTTTGCAGCATTCAACTATTCAATGAACATATTGTAATTGGAGTTATATCTACCTACATAACAAAACAACTTATCGCATCTTCTTCTCAAGGACTTCGTTGAAATGGCATTCAAAATCTAGCAGAGAGCTCCCAAGTTTCAAATCGACGCATGCAAGACCTGTATAGAACTGAGTCTTAGACCAAACTTGCAGGACATGATAACAAGAAACATCGAAGACATAATGCTTCCTCAAACCCCCACTCCCAAAAAAGAGAGAGAGAGCAGTGAAGAAATTTAAAAAGAAAAACACCCCCAAGCTAAAAGATTAAGAATAAAGATTTATAAAATAAAAAAATATGGATTCCTCAAACATCTAATCACAATTGCCAAAGATGAATATAGCTCTCCACCTAATCTAACTATTTCATGACGATATATGGATATTTATTGATAACAAAAAAGATAACAAAGAAAGGTAATTCAGGAAATTCCACCTCAATTCTGCACTTTTTTCCAACAAGTCAGGGAACGTTCTCCAGTTGATTTTCTCATTTATATGATTCAGAATCTTCTCATTCGAGAACTTTTATATTTCTTTCTCACTGTGTCTAATAATATCAACTAGACTAAAAGTACTTGGAAATTGGAATGCAAATAGATAATAAAGAATTAACCTTGACACACTGTTTGTTTCGGCTAAAAATATTTTTCAAAAAACAAGCGTATTTTGTATAAAGACCAGTTCTAATGCCTAGGAATTTGTACTGGTGGCAGCTTATGCATGGTTGAAGTGTGAAAGTGAAGAAGACGAAGACTGTTACGCAGTCCTCCGAGCAGCAAACATCATTGGCCGCAAGGGTACAAGGTTTGGTGTCAAAAATTTCCATGTTCGGCTCCGCCTCCTCAGAAGCCAAAATGACTTTGAGTTATTACTGAACCGATTAAGAAAATTGGTCTCCGAGAAAGATGGTGCTAAAATCATGTGAATTGTGAAGAATGAAGATCATAATCAATCATCTGTTGATTGTAAAACAGAATAATTTTTTCAAGTCATTTTATATTATTGTTGTCGACATCCTAAGAAAAGGGTCATGTCTATTGACCATTTTTTCAAAACAATGTTCATCTCTAATCTCATGCTGGCACCAAAAATTAGAGGTCTCTTTGTATAATAATCTCCTTTGCTTCCAAATATAAAGGATGCTCAGGTCTATTTGGTGTGTATTCATCCTTTTGCTTTCAAATATAAAGGACGCTCAGGTCTATTCAGTGTATATTCATTCTTAAGTACCAACGAACTCGGAGCACTTGTAATGAGTGAGGACCAAACCCAATCGGTTCCAAAGCAATTTCTTAAGACTGATTCAACTCATATAACAATTTAAGAAATAACAGGATAGATTTAACAACCGAGATGATAATCTGATCAAATCATTTTCAAATTAAGGAGATCATTTGTATGGAGCAATTAAGCAATAATGAAACAGGCAATATGCATTTACAGAATGCTGTGTGTTATAAGCGTCTTATGTCTTAATGCCAAAGGTATACAACCAATGTCATGTTCTTTCATTCTATATGATGTGCTATAGCAAGAATATAAAACTGCATAGTACTAGAAAACAGTGAGGCTATTCGATTCTCACCATAATAGTACGTGGACAAAATGGTGATGCGCTCAGTTGGCTGAAATAAAACAACAATCAGTTTAGTGCAGAAAATGGTGTGATCAAACCAAAAATCCTAGATAATAATTTATAAATATTGGAACTTAGAGCACAATGAGATATCAAAAGTATAGGTTGCTCTCAAAGAAAACTCAACTAAAACAAGAACAGGCTATATAGTAGGCTACACAAGGGAGCATAAACAAATGAAATAACAGTCACAGATGTTGGGTTAGAATCCAATCCATTTTGCTGCAAACAGCAAATCTAAATTCTAATCAGACCTGTCCAGGTAAGAAAAACCATGGATCTAGATCAGATGATTACACCGTAAATTATATAAAAAAATGAAAAAAAACACCACCCAAAGGAGTGTTAGGCTCCTTGGTAGAACACAAGAAGTGCATGCCTCCAGTTCCACATGAATCTGACATGCATCTCAACATAATGCAGGAGGTAAGAGCAAATATAGTTTGTTTTTGACTCCTTCGTGGTATGAGTTTTGCTCAGTATAGTACTGTTATAGATTGTATCCTGTGATATGAAGGAAGATCAAGAATAGAGTACAGCCAATATCAATGAGGTACAAGTTTTAAGATATAAGCAAAAAATGAAAGGATTACTCAGAATTACCCCTCCTCATTCTTCATAATGTAGTCTCAATTCAAGGACATAATCCTAACTTCTCTTTTCTAGTGATACAAACCGACCAAAATCTGACATACATTGATCCAGTCACTAAGGAGGAAAAACGTGGCAAGGAGCGAATGGTCTGTAACTATAAAAGGCTCAATGATAATACTCATAAGGATCAGTATAGTCTTCCTGGTATAAATAAATTTGTACACCTTTTAACTTTTTACAAAAATATGTGTAGAAAAATAGAAAGGTTATGTGATCCAAAAAATATAAAAAGATAAGAAGTGTGCTTATATAGCACACCCCGAACAAACTCCTAATCACACAAGAAACACTAGAGATTAGTAGATGTAAAAGTAAATAAATAAAATAAAACAAAGGGTTCATAGCTTGATTACAGAGGAGGGCCCATAACCATAATTATATGAAAATACTCTCATGTTAAAGGAAATTATCAGAATGAGATATTTATCAAAGTGGACATTATGATGAAATTTTGTCACTCCGATGAAGCACGCGTACATTAGAAGAGTTCAAACTTTGGATGAATACATCCAAATTTTTTAACATGTTATGAGAGCTGATTGTTAGGTGTCTCACGAACCAAATCTCCACCTCACAATTGTTTCTCTTGTTGTCTAAATACATCTCCCACTGCTGGAAAAATGACTTTTAGCGGCGTTTTAAAAACGCCGCTATATGTATTAAAAACGCCGCTAATTCCTTTAGTGACGCTTATCACCAAACGTCGAGGACGCGGCCGTCGCTATAAGTTTATGACGCTTTATAAACGTCGTAAAATTAGTATAGGCGGCGTTTTTAAAAACGCCGCTAAATGCGATAAATAATGATAAAATGACGTCATCCAATATTTAGCGACGTTTTTAAAACGCCGTGATAGATTTTTCTATTTTAAAAAAATGTCCGTTGACACTGTAGTGGCGTTTTGAAAAAACGCCGTTATAGCTCTTTTTTTAAAAAAAAAATTGTTCTGAATCTGTTATATTTAACTAAAAAACATACCTTTAATAAAGCTGAAAAATAACAATAATATGAATAAAATTTTACAGCTACTTCAATATATTGACTAAATAAACATTACATGATTGTGTCTGAACCAAAATCAAACAACAAATACAATCAAAAAATAAAAAGAAAAAATAGGTTAAGTCATTTGCTTGCACATGCAGATGCAATGGAATAGTCAAGCATATTACACATCATTACACTGCAGAATAGGGATTCGTATTCAATTAATCAAAATAGGTTCATGTACAACAAAGACAATTTTGAGCAGGATACATTCCCAAATCCCAGTCAACACAAAGGAATGCAGAGAGCCCGGTGAACAGTGGCGCTGACACCTTCTCCAACTTCTTCATATAATTTGTAATTTTCTGCATTGAAAGGAAATTTGTTCTCTGACACCTGTTCCTGTTGAATTGCTTGCAATAATAATATCACCTACCTCAATCTGTAAGAGGTTATAGTTAAATGTCAATCATTAACTCTTTTTATCTCAGCAGAAGAAGACTAAATAATTTCAATAATATACAACTTAAATTTTAAATTTTCATGTACCTGCCAGTAACCATAAGCTCAACAGCCCAGCCTAAGCGTACATATGGGCTATCATTGGTTGACACTGTTTTATAGATCATGATAATTACGAGTCTGGTGCACCTTACCTGTGCGATACAACAAGGGGCATTAGAATAGTTCTGTATTCTATGTGTGGGCCTGTTTTATTATTTTAACAATTCTTTATGGGCTAGCATTGGTTGGTTGGCTCAGTTTGTCTCTGCTCTCACTCACAAACAAGTTGCAGTCTTCCTTTGGACTTACCAATGTAAGATTAGAGAAGAGAGTAGAAGACTTCCCTATGCTTCCGCAGGAATTCTCTTCTAATTAAAGTCAACAGAAGGGACTGTCTTGACGAGGGAAGAAATGAAAAGTCGAGGGAAAAGTATTTGGTTAGCTTTCTCATCTAAGCAGTGAGCAAACTAGGGATAATCTTCAATATACAGCTCAATTGCAGTAACACAAGAATTCTTTGCTACTAGAATCTAGTACACACTAGTATGAAAGTGGCATTCTTGCACCATTTCCCAATTCTAAGAGAAGCAGCATTTTTCTGGATAACAAAATCAAAAAGTGAGCAAATGTCTCAGCACTTACAGTTATTTGTACCAAAGGCCCTGGAAAAGTAGCAAGTCAACAACATCAAAATAATTCAAATAAGGTAACATTTGAATGGTATGCACAAAAGAGGAATGTCTTTCAGTTATTTGTGAATGTTCCAAAAATCCCTGGAAAGAACCCCACTGATTCAACAAAATACAAAGTCCAAGCATCTGTTCTAGAATGAGAATAAATTCACTCAAGTTCTAGATATCCATTGCATAAGTCTTCCAAAGTTTGATTGGCTGTGTAGGCAGATTAGAAATCAACTAAATAATGCAAGCCAAATTTAACCTACGAAGAACTAATAACAAATGCAGAAGATGAAACTCACTGCTCGTTTTGGCAGACCAACAGCCCAATTATGATGTAAATTGATGAAAATTTGATCTCTGCATTGTAAGCATAAGGTTTGAAAAAAAATAAAAAGGAAAGTTTAGCATCTTAATAGGTCAATTACACAACAAAGTTGAGTAGCAAAGCACATTGGTTTTATCAAAAGGTGGAAATAAACACCAAAATGTTTATGAAAACCCTCAAACTGAGGCCAAGAATTTCAATTAGCAAAGTGCACGTTATGCGTCCACTATTGCAGAGATATAAAATGGATTAAAAAATGATAAGCATGTACAATGCAATGTTTGCAAGTTTGTGCCATTCAACTCAACAAAATCTTGGTCCCAATTGTTTTAAATCAGGATAATTTAAAACTGGTGTATTTTCATGAATGGACAACCAATTCAAAACTGGTGTATTTAGGATATTTCAATTTTCAGTATTTATAATTAGTTGTCCATACTGAAAATATTTTTAGTATTATTTTCATGAATGGACAACCAATTTTCAGTATTTAGGATAATTTTCAGTATTCAACCAATTCATGAATGGACCACCAATTCAAGTATTTTCAGTATTAAAATAATTCCATTATACTGATATTTAGGATAATAGTATAATGCCTGCTGAAAATACTTGACTGGATAATTTAAAACTGAAAATACTTGACAATAAAACATGTTTGTTTTTATATAATTTAAAACTAAGATGCAATAAGTACCATGTTTGCTAATGTGTGTTGGACATTCTCACAACACTGTTTCTTTTTCTTAGACACTTTCCAAACACAATGTAGGAGAAGAAGAATAAACCATACTTGTGAAAACCACTTGATACTTAAAAACAATGTATATGATTTATGAATAACATCATTCTCAACTCAAAAAAGCATTTGCCTAACATGTCTTTAACACTATTGATTTATGAATATTATTATCAGCTTAAACTAGTGATGTTAGTACTTTTACCTTGTTAGTTCTTCTTCTTCTTCTTCTTCTTCTTACATGTAGAGTGAATACTTCAAAGCACATCATCGCCATTTACTTTCAGAAGTGAGGATCTTTACACTGCAATACAGCATTCAAGTTATGCATGTCAGAAATTAAAAAAAAGAAAAATATAATAATAAAAACACCTCTACCATAGAGCATATAATATAAGGATAATGAGAAGCTATATGTGTACATTCGTCACATGTGCCTCCAATTGGCACTATGCGGCATGTCTGCAACTATGGAAACAAAATGGTGGTGAAATGCCAGCTCTTGAAGAAACATCTGAAGAGTCCTGAGAAAGCAGAAATAAAGAAGGATTGGTCCCAATAAAAAACACATGTAAACTAATGAATTCTGGGAAAGGTTCCATAACATGGTTTTTAAAAATAGGTAGTTGAATCCCAACTTTTGAAAACAATACATAGTCTACGAGCTCACTGGCCAAAATGGATACACCCTCTTGTATTTCTTACTAGGTCTGCTATTTCAATCTGTCATTTTCCTTCAATTGAGAAATACATAGAGCATTCTAAAGGACATGATGTCACAAACATATTTTCCTTAGTAACATGTTTTGGCATAAGGCATCAGCTACTCATTGTCTTCAGTAGTGAAGATGCAACATGAGACATCAATTCCAACCCCTTATTTTCAAATATATGACCAATGAGAGGACAGAATATGCATAATTGTTGAACAATGCCAGAACAAAGTTTAAAATAATCCATCAAATAGAAAAAGAGGTGCATTTTAGAAGGAAATACAGATGAAGTTAAGAAAAATTGATCATTCAAACAACCATATTTGTGCAGTTCAGTCCTGACAAAATGCAGAAAGGAGGGACAGAAAACTACAATTTCATTGAAGTTAACAACAAGAATTGACTTCAGAAAAAAGGAAGGAAAAAGAAAAAAATAATAAACATTGGCTCCCAATCTGAAACCTGCAATACCGCTTCCTCCACAAATGGTTTTACATTTCTCTGTCGGACTGATTCCTCTACGTCCCTTTGCCAAAACTCTTTAAACATTGGCTCCTCTATCAAAGCTCTATCCTAAATTAACATTATAATGAACATCAATCAATCCTTAAGTACATCGCAATCTGAATCATAAATAGCCAAAAATCTAAATTTTAAAGAAAATATTTGAGATCAAAGCAGGAATAGTGATTGACTGGCATTTGGCAACATGACTTGCCCTATTTCCTAGCGATAATGATAGCCACTTATCTATCTGACCATGATTTCCAGACAAGAAGCTTCGCCGGTAGAAGTAAGCAAGAAAACTAGGAAATCTCCGAGCTAAAAAGTACATTAGTTTCCTTCGTGGTGTCCAATTTCCCCAGCTTCTATATCTTTCTTTCTTTGTCATGCTTGGTTCAAATGGATTAACCATTGGAGCAACCATGACTGCACCTGCAAATTCAGCCAAGGATGGATCAGAGATAAAAAGCATCAACAGAACAAAAATATTCACCTCTTTATTTATTATGTGGGTGACACTGAAGCATCACAATACTTTCTGAAACATATCATAAGTATTTCAGTGGCAAATAATGGTCGTGCAGTTGCACAATGTCATGTATGTTCATAGATATTTGAATCTCAGTATAAAGGAATAACATATTATTACCATTTGATATGTGGTCATATCAGATTGTTTGAAAACAGCTAGTTAACGGTCCAATTCCTCGAGGATTTATTAGTTTCAGCTCCTCCTAATTCCAAAGTGACTATTGCAGACCAATGTTCAACATAATCAAGACATGAACATGAATTACTCACAATGAAGAGAAAATGCAGATAAAAAACCAACATAACCCCCAGGGGTAGAACATTTAGTCAGAATACAGCCTTCTAAATTGCAAGTCATGGGTCCCTAAAGGCTAACATCTTATTTAGAGAAATTTACTAATTAAAAAATAAAATAAAATAAGCGAGAGAGAGAGAGAGACCAATATACCTATTACTCTGTCAGGAATGTATCTGAGAGTACAGCCCAAGCATGCATGCTCTCTCCTGAGTATCCTACCACCCAGAACTTGTCAGTGACCCCCACAGCATATGATAACTGTAACATATCCATAGCTGATGACTCAAGATTCCTGTTGGGATGGGGATCACTTAACCCAAAACCTGGAAGATCATAAGTTACCAGGCGAATGCCAATTCTTGCAGTAGTGAAGCCCTAAGCCCGGGTATTCTTATTTGCACAAAACAAATAAATGTGTGCAAAACATCAGCATGAATAGTTATTACTCATTAAGTTCCCCTATTTAGTTACTTTTCCAGAAGATTTGAGGATGAGATTATTGTACCTGCAGGTCGGGATGAAAGAAAAGGATGTGTACTGATGATAGAAAATCTAGCTCTGTCGCCCGGAACACCTTGGTCCTGATAGGCCAAGTGTCTACCATCCGGTAGTAATACACGACTAGCATTAGGAGGATGTATATACAATCTCTTTAACAATAAACTGCTAGTCTTATGTCCAATATTTACACTCAGTGCTGCAGATTCAAGAGCTGTGTCAGTGTTACAATTAAAAAAACGCATTGCATGTGTAGACAATTGTTCATTTATTTTCCAATTGGAACTCTTGCAGATAATATGGAACACTTAAACACCATACAAATACTATATGAAGAAAAAAATAAACACTGGAAAATTATTTTCTTGACATTTTGTAGCTCCACTTCTTTTGTAAATCGGATCAAGAAATAATGGTCTCTAGATATGCATATATTAACCAAACAAACTACTTATTCTACATTGTATATTACCATATGTCAATTTCAGGTTACTATGTTGGTCTCCACTGAATTGACATCCACTTTTAGTCCTTCAATTCTATTCAGTCCTTCTGAAAACCAAATTTATAAAAATGTAAAAGAGAAACATCAGCCAAAATAATGGGTCTACCACTGTATGTATATGATAATGTATTAAACAGGAGAAAAAATTTATGTGCTAAAAACTTAGCATTGTTGTGATCACTCTCGAGCTTTCCAACATTCTCTTGCACTGCAACTAAAGCAGCAGCACAAAGGACGCCAACTTGTCTCATCCCACCACCTAAGGTCTTCCTTAGAGTCTTTGCCTACAAAACCATTAAAAAAGAAGAAGAAGAAGAAGAAGAAGAAAGAGAGTGAGAGAGATGGGTATCAAGTTTCTACAATGAGAGAAAAACAGAATTCATTAATACTCAATCAGATCCCAACAATTTTTACATTAACCGGATACTCAACAAATTCATATAATGACATCTTCAATTTAAAAATAAGAAAGTCCTTATAGACTTCACAACATGATGATATAAGCACCTAAATCACTGTCTTTGAACCAACAAAATCTTCAAATTTTTTCCAGTCACGGTCAAACCTGAATAACCCAAACGATATGTCAAATAATTGAATTCAAAACATAATTTATGCAGTAAAGGTTCTAATAGCCCAAGAAAAACAAAGGACATATAGGTCATGTTTCTTTCAAGTTCCCACAAATTATAAAACAGCAACAATTCACCCCATTATAATCGTAACAACAATGGCCAAAGCAAAGGAGAAATTGGAAGTGAACCTTGCACTACAATGGTTCCCAACAGAACTAATCAACCCAATGGATGCCTCATGTACCAATTAGTTCAAATAATAGTGCACCAGACTTTGTGAGTTGTGTGACAATCAACTTTTAATTTATTCAAAGCCGCAAACACTTTGAAGGCGACATTTTATTCAATTTCTACTGATCTAATAAAATTTATCTCTGATTCAAAACTATGAATGATATGAATGCAACATTTTATTCAATTTCCAATGGCCCAATAAAAATTCATTATTTAGCCAAGACATCCAATCCAAATTTACTGAACAACCTGTACCAAATTCACAAAATTGATGTTCAAACAATCCAAATTAGAGTGGTCAAGACTAAAATCATCTACACCACTCGCCATTTAATCCCTCTCAATGTACAAACAACCAAACAGAACAACTAAATTATGAAATCAACCAAAAGAAACACATATATATACTAATATATAAAGGCAGCAATCCAATTTGATGTAGACCTCATTTTGAAGCTATGTCATGCTAAAAATGAATCCATATTAATTACTTTGGAAAAATTAACATCATCCTGAAAACTACACCCACCCCACCCATAAATCTCTAATGTCTCATATAACTCCTTCCAATTACACTGTCCAAAAAAATAAAAATAAAAAACTCCTTTCAGTTATAACTTCATCAATCCAAACTGATGCTAATTTAGGGTAATAAAAAAACAGAGATTAAAATTCAACATGCTAATTTAGGGAAAAAAAACAAGAGAATCTGAAGCGATGGTGCTCACCTTGGTAGATGATGGTGCTCACTTTCCTCACTGAACGAATCTGAGATTGAATCACCGAGCTTTGAAATCGAGAGAGAACTTCGAAATCGCCGAACGAATCTGAGATTGAATCACCGAGCTGAAGAAGGTTGAACTTCGAAATCACGTTCAATCAATCAATAGATCTTCAATCGATCGATCTGATCTAGATAAAACCTAGCAAACCTGAATCGAATGATTCCATCAGTAAGTATCATCTTCAATCGAGCTTGACTGTGAGAAGATAGAGATAAGACTGATCAACACTTACCATGAAGAAAGACCTGCGAACTCGAACATGAACTAGAGATAGAGATAAGACTGATCTGCGAATCGAGAGAAAAGGGTTTGAAGCAAGAGAGAGTGATTTAAGCTTCGATGGATCTGAATCAGGTTTTGTTCAGATCGGGGCATCGATCTGAATCTTTTTTGATTTAAGCTTCGATGGAGAGAGAGATCTGTGCGCATGTGTTAAGGGTTGAGAGCTCTGATTCAAAGTAAGGTTTTCACAGAAAGGGGCGCGTGTGGGTCACCACATTCGGAGGCGTTTTTAAACGCCTCCCATTATAAAACGGTGTCGTTTTGTTTAATAGAATATGCAGCGTTTTTAAAACGCCGTTAAATACTAATAACTGTGACGTTTACAGAAACGTCGTTAAAAAAACGCCACCAAATCGCCCTTTTCCTGTAGTGTCCCTCTATTGTCAATTGATTTTGGGTTGTATGTCTCCAAAAGTTTACGGTCTCACAATGCCATTAAAGAGAGGAAACAAATCATGCCAAGGGAGCAGATAATAAGCAGCACAAACTCTGTTAGTGTGGAAGTAGAATAAAGGTTCTATCCTATTTTGTGATTTTTTAAATGATTGATATTTAATTCTATCAAAGTTGAAGGTACCACTGCTAGAAAGGGGGCTTTAGACACGAAATTTTTTGCGACGGTATAAAAATCGTTGCAAAAAATAAGCTTTTGCGACAACAAATGGAGCCGTTGAGAAGCTTTTTGCGACGGACTGATATCTGTTGCAAAAGCTACACATTTGAGACGTATGAAATAATTCGTCGCTAATAGTATTTGTTGAGACAGAAAATGACTGTCGCTAATAAATGAGCAAAAAGATGTTATCATTAGTGACGGAAACAAATTACCCGTCGCAAAAGGGTTCATCAGTTGTGACAGATTTTAAACTGTGGCAAAAAAAAATAATTAAAAACGACGTAGTGTTCCGTTTTTGCGCATCCACTCTGTCCCTCACAAATAATACGAGCCCTAACCCTATTTCATTCATACGCTATATCTCTTCCTGCCATTGGCGCTGCCTCACTTTGCAATCCTCCCACGGGTGTCGCCCTACTTCGACGCCGTCATCGTCCCACTGACGATCATTCGAGTAGAAGGTGCAGCAAATCCCGATCAAAGCTATGTGAGGGTCTCTCTCTCTCTCTCTCTCTCCCCCCCCCCCCCCCCCCGCCCCCCTCTCCATTTATGAAAAGCTCATACAGATTTCTGTATTTTATCTGTTTGATTTAGTTTGATCTTTCACATTTGGAGATCAGGTCTTTTTTTTATTCGATTCGATTTGTTAAATCCTAAATTTTATTTTGAATAATTCAATAACTATTAGTTTTCTTTTTTGGAACGCTAGATCCTTGTTGTTGAAGCCCTAGGTCAGCGAATCTATTTTGAATCGAGTTCCTTCAAGTTGTTCTCAATCGACAGTCGACGATCATCTGGAGGTGCGAATTGCAAATCTCTCACTCACTCTCTCTCTCTCTAATAACGAACAGAGCTATGTTCCCAATCTCTATTATTGTACATTTTCGATGTCATCGAAAGATGCTTTCAAGATCACACTGATTATCTGCGCGTGAGGTGAGTTCTCGTTGATTCATTCGAATTTGTTTGATTTTTATCATTATGATCCTGTAAAGAGTGTCATTTTAATTTATTTTTTGGTCGATTATGCTTATTTTATAGTAATTTATAAGTCTGGAATGTTCTTGTGCTGTTTCTTTCGGTTTTGTAAATTGATTTTGTGTGGATGCTTTTTCAAGTGTTTTGTATAGAACACAAAAGTTTTTAGGATTTTGATTTTGGTTTTTTAATTTTGTATAATTTTTAGTTTTCAAAGCTGTTAATTTGATGAAGCTAGGGTTGGGTGGAAGTTAAGAGGGAAGGTGCATTGATACTTATACACCTGTGGCTTTAGTTTTGGAGTTTGAATAATACTTTTTGACTGGAAAAATAAAGCCCTAAGCAAGTGCATGTTGGTTTTCACACTATGTTGGGCTGCTTTGACTACACCCACTAGCATTTTATAATCTCCACCTCTACTTTTGTTTTTGTGAAGCCATTCCAAAACAAAATTTGGGTAGTTATAGTAATATCCAAAGTATCTCTACCTCTTCTTTTTTGAATTCATTCCAAACAAACATTGGGTGGTTAGTTTTTTTTATCAAATTTATAATTTGCTTTGTAACTCTGAAAAGCAAATTTCACTTCTGATTGCCCTGATTCTAAGCTACTGATCTATAAAAAGTTGACTGAGTCACAGGTTATTTGGTAATTGTATGGATTCATGTTTTAATGGCACAGAGATGAATGGTACATTCTTACTGCACTTGACTATTGTTGGTATGTTTGTGTTTACGCTGGCGGTCAACGTACAGGGTTATGGAACAAAAGTATATCATGTTTTGGAACGTACGTTTCAAAATATAATTTTCTAGGTATTAACATTTTTTTTTGCAAGAATGTCTATAACAATAACAACTACAACAAAAACAACAAACTGACAATTGCATTCAAATGAAAATTACAAAAATTCCATCAGGGTAAAACAGTAAACTGTTATTCTTTTCCTTCTTAATTAATGTTCACACACAGAGATTAACAGGTACCACTAAAGTTAGCTCCACAATCACCATCATCAAAACTGTCAGTAAGCTAGTGATTAGTTGGGTAATTAAACAATTAAAGGTTTCACTATTGCTGTCTAACAAAACTAAGCCTTTTGATTGGCTCTTTCAAATATTGAATAGTCATTAGTTGATCAGTCAACCTCAAATTACCTCCAAACCTAGGCAAGTATTACCATCAATTCCAAATTCCATGGAAAAGTTTGTAAAGCAAAAGGTTCTGCGATTTTGTCAAAGAAAGGTGTCAATATTCCTGAAGATAACTTCGCAAGACATCCAAGTACTGTTTACCAGTGACAACTTGAATAATCAGACTTATGGTCATTATATACTTTAATTTGTCCTATGAGATGTAAAAGATTAATCCAAATCCATCATCTATGACGTGTTTACACTCGACCAGCTAATGCATAGTGTGTTTAGTCAAGACAGGACAGCTCTGGTTCAGATTTCCAACCCTTCTAAAATGTGTCCTCATCATCTATGGTGTGTTCATACTTTCTACTTGTCTTGGCAATGCCAAGAGATGATGAGAGACTTCCTAGTTTATGCTTGAAAATTTCAACTTTTCTAGAATAGACTTGATCAATCTCTCTATATCTCAAATGCAAACTGAGAATATATTATATTTAAACTTTCTGAGAAAACACCTCTTGCCTATTCCATTAGTCTGATATAGACCTATAAAATGGTTACCCAGATCAACCAATTGTACGCAACACATGGCGTGAGACTTGTCTGGTTACCAGTACTTCTAGTGCTCATTCTATGTGCAGCTACTTATGTGGCACTTCTAAATTTCTCTCTGTCATTATATCACAACATTCTCGGATTTTCATGTAGTCGTCTTTTCATGTTTTTGGTGTTTCATGCTATATGCGTCGTTATTGTCAAAAGTTACAGCCCATCATCTACTGATGTACTTGATCTATTTTTGCCTGTCCTCCACTTTTGTTATGGAGTAGAGGAAGAGCACACCGAAGACACAGACAGTACCTATGAGGAGCAGAGCAGCCAACACGGCAGCAAGTACAACGACAATTACAATGATGACGATGACAAAAATGATGATGTCTATTATCATGGTTCGGATGGTTACGATGAAGAAAATGATGACAATGGTAGCGATGGTGTTGTTGGTTAGGACGATGATGAAAACGAATTTAACAATGATTTGGAGAGCAGAATTGAGGGATTCATCGACAAGGTCATAAAAGGATGGAAGGAAGAATTGCTGAGAGAGAATCTTCACGACGGCTATGGGATTAACAGATTTGGAATGAAATACTGTACATTAATGTTCTATAGTATAGCAAGTTTCACTTTTGTGTTTTGTAACTGGTTTTCTATACCTATTTCATTTCTTCTTTTCAAATCTAAACTTCACCTTTTTTGGTTGGGAATTTAGGGTCTACAATTGTTATCTTTTTCATTTTCCTAGATGTGTTCACTTTTAGGGACGATTAAACGTGCACCATTGCTTTGCACCACACAAAAGAACTGTTGTAATTTTTTGTTTTCTAATAAATATATAATAGTTTCTTGTGTTACTTGACCCATCTTAAAGAGTAAAATTTCTGTAAATAAAATGCTTGCCAAACCAGAAACAATCTTTTCAGTTGTTGATAACGTTCCAGCTAAAGTTTCTATTTTTCCCCAAATATGGATGAAAAATGTCCTAACAATACAGTTAAAGTGACTATATAAGGCATGTGAACACTCCTAAAGTGACTCAGTTCCTTCTGCTGCTTCTGAGGTATGTGAACACAAAAGGGCATTATATTTGTTTTTTATATAGGTATCTTCTTAGAAGTTTCTATATAAGGGTGCAATTGAGGTTAGTAGTTGAACACACACAAGCTTTATCGGTTTTTACCAACTTAGAAGCTCTTAATTGTATTGGAACACTATTGGATTAAGGCCAAGTTTGGCATATTGCAAAAAAGTCAAAAAGTCAAAAAGTTACTCAAAAAGTTAAAAAGTTAACACTATTCACCAAAAGTCAACAATTACGGCTGCACAACTCCCAATCCTAATTTTTTTCTATAAATCAATTTTTACAATTTTTTATTACACATTTTTCCATAAAAAGTCAAAAAGTTAACCCAAACATCCATATTTTTTTCCTCAATTTTTTAGTCCAAAAAGACAAAAAGTGCACTTATTTAGGACACCCCAAACAACCCCTTAAATTTAAATTTGATTGTACTATTGTATGGTATCAATCCACTCCTTGCCGTTAGTGCAATTTGAATGAGATGAACTGTCTTTCAATTTCTGACTGTGCTTGTATTACGCATTAATAAAAGAACTTAATTTCAGAAATAGGAGCCAGCTGGTATTGTTGTTCTGCCAATTTTTTTTTCCCCTGAAGCATGTACTCTTTCTTGTTAGTTCTTATAGCAAGTGCCCATGTTAGATTTTTTGTTTTACTTTCTTATATCTTGTAGTTAGTTTTTGCACAATAACTATTGCTTATCTACTATTTTTTTGTGTTAGGCTTCTACTTGGGAATCTGTGGAAGTTGTCCGTGATTATTGGGCAATATTCCTTGATTCAGAGCAGCAACTAATCAAACTTGCACAAGAACTTGTTACCAGGTATGAGTTTAAATAAAGAAGGGAAAGTGTGGTTTACACACATCTTCACTCCTAGTGGCTTAAAAAATTTAACTCCACTCTGCTGATAATAGACACTTGTTTTACTTGATTGTGCTTTTCATTATGTCGAAAATCAAATAATGGGCAGTATGAAATTCATTTTTTTCCCTGCTGTATTTTTCTACAATCATGCAACAGTATAGTTAACCCTGAGGATTCTCTTTCTTTGTTTGGCTCTGTGGGATTTTGCAGTGACGCTTTGATGGAACAAATTAAAGCATTGGTCTATCGTCACCCAGACAAACTCTTATGTAGGTCTATGTTCTTTTTTTGCGTTATTTATTTTGTTAAATTGGCAGTTCTCATTGTCCATATATTAAGCAGATGGAGACAATTGGAGGTAAAAACAAGGGCTACCGTGTAGAGATGACTGTTGTTACTCATTGCCAGAATAGGAAAGACATAGATGACAGGTCAAAGTTTCGGATCCTTCTTGTAAGTTTGTCTCTTAATGTAGTAAGATTGCATTTGAATTGTTATTAGTTATTTCCTTTTAAAATCATATTAAATTAGTTGAGTGTAACCTGCATACCTCATTTTAATTTGATGTCTAGTTTGTAGAATATCTCAGATTGGTAATTGCTGGTGTGTTTGACAGATAATTACTTGTCTTCCAGAGTTTTGGGCAGCATGGAAGGGAGCTCATTACATCTGAGCTTGCATTAAGGATGCTCTCCATCTTGAGTGGAGAGCAATTTCTACCCAACATGGATCCAATTTCTTTAAACAACACGCTTGAGAGGCTTGTGATAAAGGTAGCCTTTAATCTTTTGTCTAGATCCTTCCCTGCTCACTTTAACCTCTCTTTTTTTGTAATAAAATGTAGTGTAGATGATTATAGATATGGATGTCTATATTAGTAAACAAGTGTTATATGTATAAGTCACATTCAATATAGTGCCTACTCGAGTCCAATGTGGGCTTACTCATGAAAACTATAAACATGCCTGCAACTTTAAACTGATGGAACTGGCTTTTTTATTTTCTGATCTTCTTAAATAATTTTATTTTATTTTATTTTATTTTTTTGTGTATTTCTTTTTGTAGATGCTATCATTTTGAGTACGTGATGATAGCTTCACATATCGATATTGGAGCTTACTGTTGATACTAAAACAAGCTATAATATATATATGTTTTTTTATTTGTACTGTCGATACTTTTGTTTTGTTTAGATACAAATTTGAGTCCTTGAATTATCAAATTTAGTATTGTTGGAGGATGTTTAATATATTTTTGTAAGGAATGTTTGGTTGACACTGTATTGTTACATGGTACATATATATATATATATATATATATATATTATTTGTATATATGATTTTGTGAATGTGAATGTGGATGTATGTGGATGTGGATGTATTTTATTTTATAAAATATTAATAATTTGCATAGGGAATGAATTAATAAAATATATATTTATTTTATGAAAATAATTATTTTGTGACAGTAATAAATTGTCGCTAATGTTATCATTATTTTCTTGCATTTTATTAGCGACGGGTAACCTGTCGCATATACATATTAGTGCCATCTTTAGCAACGGTTTAAATTGTCGTGAATACATTATTGATTTAATTCTCTTTTCTTTTTTTTTTCTTTCTTTTTTTTTTTTTGCGACGTTTAAGACCATCGCTAAAAATATTTTTCATGACGTCAACTACTGTCTCTAAAAAAGTTTTTGGTGACGACATCCTAAACCATCGCTAAAAGTGGTATTTTTTTTTGCTTTTTTGCGTCCGGCTAAACTGTCGCAAAAATCATTGACTAACCGTCGCTACAAAGAAATGATGGTTTGTAACTGTCGCAAATACCTTTGGTCATGCCCCTTCTGCCACCCCCCATTTCCCGTCGTTACTCTGTCGCAAAAAGTCTTTTGCAACGATATGTGGTCCTTTTGCAACGTTTGGGACCGTCGCAAAAGGTCCATTTTTTAGTAGTGAAAGAACAATTTTTACATTCCATTGATTAATCCAATTAAAGGAAAAAAAACATAGACTAGTTTCAACAGTTAAAGAATTAATTCAACCAAAGAATTATTACATTTCATTAAAAGCCCTTCTGAACAAGCTAACTGAGAAGTTACTCGGGTCAGTCCAACAACCTATTGTTCTTAATCAAATCTTCTATAATGCTATTCTATATTCTTTTTTTTTTTTTTGATAAATAACCGAATTTTATAAAGAAGCATCAAGAAGATGCAAAGAAAACAAAAAAGGAGGCCAAAGAGGCTATACGAACAAAATAACTAACAAATCAAATGTTCCACAAATTCGACAAAAGCGAAAACATCCAGGTCAACCGATCTAGTCACCCAACCATGCAATATCGTAAGCAACTGCCATTCTAACCAAAGGACTGAATGAGATATCCCCTGAAAAACGCGTCTGTTTCGCTCCAACCAGACCAACCATAGAATACAATGAGAAGCAAGCATCCACGCCTTCCGACGTCTCCTTCCAACATGACCCCCTACCCAACTATGCAGGACTGCTTGAACCGACGCCGGCTGCACCCAAGCCAAACCAAACGTCGCAACAACTGACATCCAAAGGCGAGAAGTAACCGGACAGTGAATGAGCAAATGATCAGCTGACTCCGCAGCATCACAACACAAGCAACACCAATTAACCAATATGTGACCACGACGAATTAAATTATCCAAAGTCAAAACACGACCCAACATAGCCGTCCACACAAAGAAGGCCACCTTAGAAGGCGTACCTGGAACCCAGACACACTTCCAAGGGAAAGCAACCTCCTCCACATGAGCAAGCACACAATAATAAGAAGAAATGGAAAAAGACCCCTTAGCCCCAGGGCAGTCCCAAACCAAAGAGTCCTGTCCATCCTCTCCCACTCTCAACTCATAAAGAAAAGCCAACAACTCCACCAACTGACCTTGCTCCCAATCCTGAACAGCACGGCGCAAGCCCACATTCCAAAAAGTCGAACCCCCCTCGCTAGACCACACAGCACCCACCAAAACCTCAGCATAGTCGGCAATTCCAAAAACCAAAGGGAAACGCTCTTGTAAAGTAAGATCGCCACACCACCGATCGCGCCAAAATCGAACCCTATCCCCTACCCTAACCTTGAGCTTCACCCGCTTCCAAAACTCCGCCCACCCCAACAAAATCTCCTTCCAGAGGCCAAAACCATGAGAATGCCCCACCCGCCCTGAACACCACCCGCCAGGCCCCACACCAAACTTTGCTACCACTACCCTTCTTCAGAAACAGCCATGCTCTGCCACAAACCACCACAACCGTTTCCCCAATAGGACTAAATTGAACAAAACCAACCTTCGAATCCCCAAACCCCCCCGCACCTTAGGACGACAAATCCGATCCCAGGCCACCAGGTGATAATGAGAACCCTCCCCCCCTGAACCCCACAAGAAATCCCTCTGCAACTGCTCTATCCGCTTGGCCACTGATACCGGGATCACATGGACAGACATAAAATATGTCAGGATGGAAGAGAGAACACTCTTAATCAGCGTAAGTCTCTCGCCTTTTGATAAGTACTGCCGTTTCCAACCAGCCAACCGCCGCTGCACACGGTCCACCACCCTATCCCACACCCCTTTAGCCTTAAAAGACGCCCCCAAAGGTAATCCTAAATACGTAACTGGCAAATATGCCACCTTACACCCGAGAATAGCTGCCAACACGGGAATCGAAGCCACATCCCCCACAAGAATCAGTTCTGACTTTGCTAAGTTCACCCGAAGACCTGAGACGGCCTCAAAACACAATAACACACATCTCAAATACCCAATTTGATCCACATCCGCATCGCAGAAAATAAGAGCATCATCAGCATAGAACAAATGGGAAACCGATAAATTTGCGGGAGCCTTTCCCACCGCAAAACCCTGCAGCTGCCCTCCCTGCACCGCTGCAGATAACAACCGCCCCAACGCTTCCATCACTAGAATGAATAATAAAGGAGATAAGGGATCTCCTTGCTGGAGTCCCCTATAAGTAGGAAAGAAACCCGCTGGAGACCCATTTACAAGAACTGACATCCGTACCGTGGAAATACAGAATTGGATCCAACGCCTCCACCGAGCCCCAAAACCGAACCTGTCCAACATATATAGTAAAAACTTCCAATTAACATTGTCATAAGCCTTCTCAATATCTAGTTTGCAAATAAGGCCCGCCTGCCCTTGGCGGGTTTGAGAATCCACACATTCATTTGCCACCAAGACAGCATCTAGAATTTGCTGTCCACCCACAAAAGCATTTTGAGACTCAGAAACGAACCCTTCCAACACACCTCGTAACCTATTAGCCGGCACTTTCGCCAAAAGCTTATACATACTACCCAACAGACTGATAGGACGAAAGTCCCGAATATCCTCCGCCCCACCCTTCTTTGGGATCAAAACAATAAATGTGGCATTAAGACTACGCTCAAACTCACCAGACTGATAAAACTGCTCAAACATTGCCATCACATCGGCCTTCACCACCTCCCAGCAATGCTGAAAAAATGCCAATGTAAAACCATCTGGACCTGGCGCCTTATCCCCAGGCATACTACGCAAAGCCTCCAACACCTCCTCTTCTACGAACGGGCTCTCCAACCTATAGCTAACCGTGTCTGAAATAACATCGAAAGAAACACCATCCAGGCTTGGCCTCCAAACCTCCCCCTCATCCCGAAAAAGGTGCTCATAGTAGCCCACAACACCGGCCCTAACCGCCTTTGGAGAAGACAACTCCACTCCATCTACACACAGACGACCTATCTGATTCACCCGCCGATGGGCATTCGCCATTCGATGAAAAAACTTTGTATTACGATCCCCATCCTTTAACCACAAGCATCTAGATTTTTGCCGAAAACTGATCTCCTCCATACGGGCAATGTGGCCAAACTCTTTGCGGACATCATCATGACGACGAAGATCCGCCGCAGACAAAATCCCCTCGGACTCTATGACATCCAATTCCTGCAACACAGCAAACACCTCGGCCTTCTGAACCTCCAAGCGACCAAACACTTTCCTATTCCACCTCTTCAAATCGGACTTCAGAAGTTTCAATTTTTGTGCCAGACAACAACTAGGCAAACCTGAAAGCACATAGCTATCCCACCAGCCCTTTACCCGCTCAAGGAAACCCTCAAACGACAGCCACATGTTCTCAAATCGAAACGGCGTCGGCCCACTCCGGATACCCCCACTATCCAATAAAACTAGCCAATGGTCTGAAACTGGACGGTGCAAATGTGTCTGGGTCACATGTGAGAAATGCTCCTCCCAATCCCCTGTAACCAAAAATCTATCAAGCCGAGACATCACTCCACCTCCAGACCATGTGAATGCACCACCCTGCATCGGAAGATCCACTAACTCCACCTCATCAATGAAGGACGAGAAACTCCGCATAGAAGCCGTTACCGAGGTTGCCCCCCTCTTCTCCTCCAAACTCCGCACCACATTAAAGTCACCACCGACACACCATGGAACCCCCCACCGAAAGGCAATGTAGTGAAGCTCCTCCCAAAGACCAGTCCGGTCTCCACCATGAACCGGCCCATAAACACCCGTGAAGGCCCAGCGAAAGTCATCCTCAATACAACGAAAAAGGCAAGAAATGGAAAAAGCCCCCACCTCCTCCTCCTCCTCCTCCTTTACAATCACCCTCCTATCTTAACAAAGAAGAACTCCCCCAGCCACCCCTTGGGCAGGTAAAAACGTCCAATCCACAAATCTACCACCCCACAATTCCCAAACCATCTCTTCCCCCAAACTTTCCATCTTGGTTTCCTGTAAACAAACCATATCCGCACGCGCAGTTTTTAACAAAGAATTCACCATGACCCGTTTTCCCCTATCGTTTAAACCACGCATATTCCAAGACAACATTTTTAACCGCATTGCAACATCAATGGAGTACCACGACCCTTCCTAGCAGTTCGTCCGTTCCCAATTGCAGTCCGGTCATAATTAATAGAACACTCCAATCTTCGTAATTCCCTAACACTCTTCTCATTATGTTTCAAAGGCGTCACCACTTGGCAGTTCGGGGCACTATCCCTCCAGGAGCCCTCAATGGCAGAAAATAAAGCAAAAGCCTCATGCTCATGACCTTCAAAAGACACCCCAAAAAAATGACTAACCTCATTAATGCAAGACAAAACCCACCTCGATACCTCATCGGAGCTCGGAATGACATCCTCGTGGAAGTCCACTACCGGACTATGAGCACCCTCCTCAACCCCAATGATAAAGCAAGATGCCTCACAATGTTCTAGAACCTAGAACCCTTTTACTACATTTTCTGAAGTAAGACCAAACGTTTCAGTTGAAACATATAAACAAAAAAATAAAAAAATAAAAATACAAACAAAAACAAACTAAGAGGATGGTAGCCTTGCAAAATATGGAGTTTAAACCACATTGGTGTTAGTTGAAGCAATGACAATGCAAACCACAAGGACCAAACAGTTTTTTGGAGAGTAGCATTTTTCAATTGTACTATGATTGACACCTATATGAACATTATCATGTCCTCCCTATATCACAATAATCAATGACAATGCAACCAATGCAGCTTCCTACAAATGGCAACTAACAACTAAGGACATTACAAATTATATATGAATGAAACTACATATAAAATTGTTTCCAATTTAGCAAAAACCCGAAAAGTAAATTATGGTTCCTAGATACTACATTAATTAATTAATGTTAACCCTATCAACAAAAATAGTATAAAGTTTTTACCAATTTTGGCAAAAACCCTAGAGTGCTTGACCAAAAACTAATTCGTAGTTTGACTAACTCTTGTTCAAAATTCTGAGATAATCCAGAGAACTAGAGTGCCTAACCAAAAACATCTTCTTCTTCTTTTTTTTTTTTGGCCTGAAGTGTGCAATTGCACAATATTTAATTGTTTTCCCTTTAATCCATGAAGCACCCTCATAAACCAATCTAGGCACTATCTGACATAATACAAAGGGAATAGCAAAACCTATAAGAAGACTCAAAGGGAGGGAAAACTCTGAAAAAATTACCATATTTTTCTTGCTAAGTCTACCATTTTTGAAACACTTACCACAAGTGCACGAGTCTATTCCCAGAAATACATCTCTTAATTATGCTTCATAAAATTAGTAAGATAATCAAGTACTCTAAAACCTCCAACATTCTACCTTTTGCTAAATTTGAATTTTGATGCAAAAGGTGAGTCCCAACCTTAACTGAAAGTTGTGATCTTAACGAATCAATTCCCAAAACCTTGACTCTGAAATAGAAACGAACCTATCATTCAAGAACCACTACTTCCTTAGAAAATTTATTTGTAATAGACATCCCTCATTCATACCTCTTCATTTTATTGGAAACCCATCAAACCCATTTCAAAAAAACCCATCTATATAGCTAGACAAAGAAATTCATAGAATCATCGAATAGAAAGAGACCCATTTCATTTCATAGAAATCCATTTCAAAACCATTTTGCATAAATCAAAACCATTTGACAAGAGTCATCATGGCTATTATTTGAAGAGTGGTCCAGGAGAAAGGCCATGCTAGTACCTTTAATAAAAAAAGGCCACTATACAAAACAAAAGGACAAAACACATCTTCACATACATGTGCCTAACTGCGAATTCTTCAAATTTGGTTTTCGCATGAGTCACATAATTGGTGTTTTGTTTTGGTTTAAAACTGGCAAGTGGCTGCTAATTTAAGGTTATGCTCATAGTATATGTCACAATTAAAGAATGTTACTTAGAATCTAAATTATTATTTTTTAAGAACCATCTAAGTACGCAGTGCATGTTTCTTTCATAATGTTGATCATCAAAATCTACTTGCTATTTTGCTGCTTATATTTTCTTGAGAATATGTTGCACTCAATCAAACATTGCAAAAGCAGCTCAAAAAAAAATTTATTTAGAGTCAAAGTTTCCATATATTAATTATCCAAAATGGATCCCTAAGCGAACTCCAATTTTTTCAACTCACCAATAGTTATTGGCCTCCTTCAAGCCTATCGAGCACTTCAACTGCTTTATTCGATTTTTTGTCATGAAGCCCATATTTCAAGTTCTTTCATTGGAAATCCATTGAAACAACCAGGGCCAACTTTCCTACGATAAAAACCAACTTTGTTGGCAAGTCGGGATTTCCACTCTTTCACCGATCAATTGGTATATGACCCACCCCATGACTAATACAACAAGATATAACTACATTATTATCTTTTAAGAAAGTCACATTAACACATAACAAAACAAAACCAATTTGAAATCAAGAGAAAAATCACAACCCTCCATCGACATAATTATTGTAGAAAAAAAGCTTACGGTGAAAGTTTTTTCTTTACCTTAGTTCATATCCTCATGGCTTCAATTTTGTCCATTTGTTGGTGAGTGCACGCTGTAACAACGTCCGCGAAGGACCCCGCTACAGTTCGGACTTGATTTGTGACACGGTTCTTAATCTGAACCAAAGAGTCCAAATCTGGCAAATCGTTTTGAAAAAACAGATTTTTGAAAGAAGTGTCAAACATGGACTGCTTTGCCAGATACAAAGTCGCCACCTAAATATTTTATTTTGGGGAATTTAGGAAACCCTGACTCGGTGCCAAAGGCCACGTGTCCGTCATCACCAAAGTTGCCTCGGCTTGGGAACTTGGGTACGATTGGGGAAGGTCAGCTATGAGCACCCCCTCTCGCCCGATCAAAGATCGGCCTCTACTAACCGTGATATCTTGTTTTGAAAGCATTATGTGTTCTTATTCCAGTTATTAGCCTAGAATTACTATGTTATGCGCACAGCACAAAAGTATAGACTAGATTGCCTAATTTGGGAATAAACATTGCATATCCGTTTGTTTTAAAAAAAAATGTTTTGGAATTTGCTACTCGCAAGTAGGCTAAAACATGGATTTCAACGAGCTATTCCAACTCAGACAATCCAACCTTCACCCACAGGCATTCAAGCAGTTTATATCACATAAGCAGCTAGCCTCATGGTAATCATGCTATCATGGCAACACTCACACACATGCAAGGATGCTAAAGCATAAATACTTACATCGCACTCCGTGCCAAAACAAAAGCTAATTAGTAATCATATGCATGATCCTAGTTCATGTTTGGATGGCTAATGCAACACATGCAAGATGCAACTAAGATAGGCTCGGCTAATCTATAATGACATGTGAAATGCTACAACTAACACGTATTCAATTTGGAATTGAAATACAAATGCAGTTAGAATGATGCGCCGAGCCCGGTGCATGCGAAACGGATGAATGACTGCAAACATGCTGTCCTGCTGTTATGCTAATTTAAATATGCCCTAGTCTACCATCATAAGCAGGTAAATAAAAGGGAAGAAAGACGCGGGATTGGAAGACATGCACACACGCACCCACACTTATTACAAATTTGCCCTCGCTCGGAGGGACCAAAAGAATAATACAATCCGAATAATGAATTACCTATCCTAGCTAATTAATTATTACAGACCCTCTAATTTAACAAATTAAATGCGGAATAGAGATGGCCGCAGCCCGGCCTCGGGATACACGAATGATGCATGCTCGATCCATCTTGCCCGGAAACCCGTACCATGCCACTGCTGCCTCTGTTAATGCTGCCCTGCTCCTCTGAAAATTGCCAAAGTCCTGGAATATGTTCTCTGAACACTGTAGGACACCATCGGCTAAGGGAAATAACCACCGGCCATGGGAAATCTCAATCGGCTGCTTCCAAGTCTATCGGCCACATATTGTTTGCCGATCGGCACTAAACACTGCCAATCGGCCACAAATTCCTACTGGGACCTACAGTTGACAGCAGCAGAGGGCAAAGCAGTACATGGCATGGAATTTTGAGCAAATGTGGGCTTGGTCACTGTGAGAACCCGAATATAAAAATTAAGTAAATAATTAAATAATAATTTTACAAATCTCAAATATTTTATTATGAATCTTTAAGTGCAAATTAAATATTATTGGAGGATCTTTTAATTAATTTTAAACCTAAAATAAATTTATGGTGAAAGTCATTGATTTAGAAGCAAGATTTATTATTAAAAAAAAAAAATAGAGAAGTGGGTGTGACTTGAACTCTTGACTACAAAATTAATAAGTTAGACTCTTACCATTTGAATTGCATGTAACTTATATATATATTTTGTATATTTATCTATCTATTTGACCTAAGTGTGCCCACCACTAGTAAAAAGTAAAATAAACACAAACCCTAACTCTTGTTATAATTGTTTTCCACAACACTAGCAGCCCTAGCAGCCGTGGGTTTATGAAGAAAAGAGAGGGGTTTTTCAATCATCAAGATTATTGTTGTAGCCAAGAAGGAGAGCTTTGGGTGTGTTGTGCTGTGTGGCCTCCTAGGTTTTCTTCTCTTCTTTCTTTGTTCTTTATCCTAATAATATTGTTATTTAATTCATTGATGGAGAGATTGTAGGTGTATGTATTTTGTGTATATATATATGCTGTTAAGAAATCTAAGGAGTTAAATTTATGTATAAAGAATCGGTGTGAATCTTAGTCCAAAAATTCTGCACATAATCGCAAACTTTAAAAATCAAGAAACCAAATCAAACGGATGAATTTTAATCTGAAATTTTTACAGTAGATCAATTACATATTGAATTGCATATCTGAATTTTTTCATAATTTTTGGGAGTCAAAATCCATATAAATTGAGGTATTCAAATCTGTCCAGGAAACCAGTCCGAAACAGTAAATTCGGGAGTGTTGTTCTCTTTGGGTATAAATCCAAAAATTATCAAATTAGTGTCATTAGAACCGGTTATGAGTCTAGTTTCGTACATTTTTGGCCTTGCATTGATTGCTCGTGTATATTAAGAGAACCGTTAATTTCTTTAAAGTGCTGCAGAAAACAACCTGTTTGGATATAATAAATTGTAGAAAATTATTTTGATAAGCAAATCAAGTGAAACCAATTGGGTTTGAAACTTAGGATATAGTAGATCATATCTGGAGGTTATTGGAATTTTTCGAATAGCGTGGAGTGGGTTTTGTAATTTTCAAAGTTAGAGAATAGATTGGGAAAACTTGTTTAAAACACTGTTTCATCTTAAAGTTATTTTTAGTTAAGTTTCGATCGGAATCTATGTCTTGGGTGATTTTAGACCTTGAAGAATATGAACTTAGGTAATATTTAAGAGTAACGGTGAGTTGGGTTGAGCCGTGTTAGTGCGCTTTAGTTGAGGTTACTTAGTTCCTATTTTTTTAGTATTTTTAAATTTGTTGTGACGTGTAGTTTTTATACTTGGTTCAGGGCACTAGTTGGACTTTTACACTCTATACGAGGATTATATTATTTCGTTTTCAGGTGAGTAGTTTCATGCTACATATTTTTATAAATGTTCCCTTACCCTGAACTGTTGGAAGATTAAATTGTTGTTTCATGATTAAGCTGTTTTGATAAATTATTATATTATCAATTGAATCAAATTATTTCTGAAACATGTGTGAACTTGGCATACTGTAAACTATTTGTTTTGGTCTCATGTTTATAATGATGAACTACCATGTTTTGCGAAACTGATGTGTATTGATTATTGGGACCATGTGTGTATTTAGTCCAGGGAAATTATTCCACTGTGTGTGGTGACTCTGGCCACTAGGGAACAGATTCGGGTTGGGTCGTGATGACTCTAGTGCTCAACGATTGTAAGGAAAAGACCTTTAAAAACAACTAGGTGATCTTCAATCGGATCGTCTTTGAGAAAAGGCCCAAGTGCCACCCTGAGGATGACTCTTAGTTCGGTATTGGATCCAACGGGGCTTATAGCCTGAGAAATGTGTGGCATATTATTTGTTTTTCTTGGTACCCAGAAAATTATTGGTGTTCATGTTATAATCTATTTTAAGTGGAAAATGTCGTTTATCATGTTCTTGCGAGACATGAGTATTTTAAGTATTGAATTGTGGAACCTTCTTTTTGAAACAGATTCTCTTTACCAAACTGTATGCCAATCTAGTTTCTGTGATATATATATCTTATTTTGGAATTGAACCCTGTTTTCAAAACTGTATTTACTATCCATGTTGCTACTCACTGAGCTATCAGCTGACTTAGTTGTTTATCATTTCCAGGTGTTAGAAGGACTTAGAGTGGACTCATGGCGTAGCGGGGACTCAATTTCATGGACCTCTAGGACATTTATTTAATTTGTTTTAGGTTGCTTTGTCGAGTTTTGTGCATACATTGTGGTTGGGTTTTATTTAGAATTATTTTATTTTGTGGGCGGTTTGTGTCCCATTTAGTATATATATATTTTTAGGAAGTTGGTTATGACTTGTTTTTCACTTGTGGTATGTCACTGGATTGAGTGTTGATTTATTTATTTCTGGGCTATCATCACATTTATTCTTTATGGTTTTGGATTCATGTTTAGGCTTACGTGTGCCTTGGGCTAAGTCCCTGTGGGCCACGGCCGGTCATACCCGGATTTGGGGTGTGATAATTGTGGTATCAAAGCTGTAGTTATCGAGTTACATATCTTGCATTTCATCATTTAGACGAGGTCCGAGTCCCTATAGTCCTTAGTAGTGTTTGGTTAAGTTAGTTTTTTTTAAGCTTGTGTTGAGCTTTTCTTAATTTCATTTTGAAGGTTAAGAGATGGCACCTAGGAGAAGAAGTGTCAATGCTCTTGGAACTGATCAACCAGCTGCTAATCGTAGAGTTCCCCCTGTTCCTATACCCCCTACTGCACCACCTGTTGCTCCAGTCGTCCCTGAAGCACCAGGAGTTGTTCCTGCTGCACCAGCCGCACAGGTTTTACAGTCATTGTTGGGATTACTGAACAATCATGTAGCCCCACAACCAGCAGTTCACCCAACTTTAACTTTGGATAGAGGTTCCTTATTTGAGAGATTTATGAAGGCAAAACCTCCAGAATTTCACGGAACAGTGGACTCTACGAAGGCAGAGGCATGGGTACTAGAGATGGAGAAAATATTTGATGTTCTAGGTTGTTCAGCAGACCAGAAGGTGGCCTTCGCAGCTTTTAGGTTCAAGGGTCAAGCAGAGCATTGGTGGCGCATGGTGAAGCGTCAATATGAGGGTAGAGAAACAGAGCTAGTGTGGAGCAAGTTTCTAGAATTGTTTAATGCGAAATACTTCCCTGAAGCGGTGCGAAGGTAGAAGCAAGTGGATTTTCTCAATTTGAAGCAAAATGACATGTCAGTGGCTCAGTATGAAGCCAAGTTTGTGGAGTTGTCGAGGTATGCCCCACATCAGGTGGCCATAGAGGAAGATAGAGTGATGTTGTTTGAGAATGGCTTGCGGTCAGAGATCTATGCAAAAGTAGCTATTTTGGAGATGAAGACATATTCTGCATTGGTAAGCAAGGCATTACTAGCTGAAAGGGGAGTAGAAGAGGAAAGGAGAGCTGAGGAACAAAAGGCTAAGGAACCACAAAACAAGAGACTTAGAGAAGAGAAACAAGTAGAGCAACGTGGTGGTGGTAGCAATCCTAGCAAGAAGCCTTACACCCAAGGTCAGGTTAGCAATGGCATGAGACAGCAGAATCGGAGGAATTGTGATAGATGTGGTAGGTCACATTCTGTTGGGTATAATTGTAATGGCACAGCTCGAATATGCTTTAAGTGTGGCAAGCCTGGGCATCTCTCTGCACAATGTAGGTCTAAGGGACTGGGAGGTCAGTCAATAGCACAGTCATTTCAGGGGCAAGGGCAGAGACGAACTTTTTATAGCGGTGGGTTTAACCAGAAACAGAATAATGGCAAAAGTGGGACTACCCAAGGTCAGACATCCGGGAATGGGACTCAGGAAAAGAAGTCAGCAGCTACCCAAGGACGTGTTTATGCTCTCACTAGAGAGGAGGCTGAGGTTGCTCCATCTGTGGTGCAAGGTACACTCCTTATATCATTTGTACCTGCCAGAGTTTTAATTAATTCAGGATCTACACATTCTTTTGCTGCACCTAAGTTTCTACGTTGCTTGTCTAATCCTTGTGAGCCTTTGGATGCATGTATTGCTATGTCTACTCCATTAGGAGAAACAGTAGTGTTAGGGGATGTTTGTAGATATTGTGAGATAAAGTTAGATGGGAGAATTTTTCCAGTGGATTTGATTTCTTTAGAGATGAAGGATTTTGATGTGATTTTGGGGATGGATTGGTTAACGAAGCATCATGCCTCTATTGATTGTTTTAGAAAGAGGGTAGTTTTTGCTATGCCGGGGCAACATGAGTTTTTCTTTCAGGGAGATGTGAAAGGGTCTTCTATTTGTTTTATTTCTTCCCTTCAGGCTAACCGAATGTTGAGAAAAGGGTGTCATGGTTATTTAGCTTGTGTGATGAGTACTGAACAACCAGAGCAGAGGTTAGAGGAGCTGCCTGTAGTGAGGGAATTTGTTAATGTTTTTCCAGAGGATCTACCTGGTCTTCCTCCAGACCGTGAGGTTGAATTTTCCTTTGACTTGGTCCTTAATACAACACCTATCTCTAAAGCACCCTATAGAATGGCACCGTTGGAGTTGAGGGAGTTACAAACTCAGTTACAGGAGTTGCTAGACAAAGGTTTTATTAGGCCTAGTGTTTCACCTTGGGGAGCGCCTGTGTTGTTTGTGAAGAAGAAGGATGGGTCTATGAGATTGTGTATTGATTATAGAGAGCTGAATAAAGTTACAGTGAAGAATAGGTATCCTTTGCCACGCATTGATGATCGATTTGATCAGTTGCAGGGAGCTCAAGTATTCTCTAAAATTGACTTGAGGTCAGGCTATCACCAGTTGAAGGTAAGGGATGAGGATGTTCCTAAGACTGCTTTTAGAACCCGTTATGGGCATTATGAGTTCTTGGTAATGCCTTTTGGTCTCACAAATGCACCGGCTGCGTTCATGGATTTAATGAACAGAGTATTTAAACCCCAACTGGATAAATTTGTGGTAGTGTTTATTGATGACATCCTAATTTATTCGAGGAGTAAGGAGGAGCATGAGCAGCATTTGAGAGTAGTATTGCAGATCCTTAGGGAGAAGAGATTGTATGCAAAATTTAAGAAGTGTGAATTCTGGTTGAGCAGTGTATCCTTTTTAGGTCATGTAGTGAGTAAAGATGGGGTATCTGTGGATAGTACGAAGGTGTCAGCAATTGTTGATTGGCCACGACCTACTTCTGTGACGGAGGTACGTAGCTTTCTAGGGCTTGCTGGGTATTACAGACGGTTTGTGGAAGGATTTTCCCGTATTGCTTTGCCACTTACCAATCTCACCAGGAAAGGGTAAAGTTTGAGTGGAATGATGATTATGAGCGTAGTTTCCAAGAGTTTAAACAGAGATTGACATCAGCTCCAATCCTTGCCTTACCTACAGATGGAGGTGGTTTTGTGATTTATAGTGATGCTTCACGACAGGGTTTAGGATGTGTGCTCATGCAGCATGGGAAGGTGATTGCTTATGCGTCACGACAGTTGAAAGTACATGAGAGAAACTATCCTACGCACGACTTAGAGTTAGCAGCAGTGATTTTTGCTCTTAAGATCTGGCGGCATTATTTGTATGGAGAGTCATGTGAGATTTAAACTGATCATAAGAGTTTGAAGTATATTTTCACACAGAAGGAACTAAATTTGAGGCAAAGAAGATGGCTTGAGTTACTAAAAGATTACGATGTGAATATTTTATATCATCCGGAGAAGGCAAATGTGGTTGCAGATGCCTTGAGTAGGAAGGTCGCAGTTGGAGATATAGCTGCTTTGTCTATTGAGAGTTGTTTGGTGGAAGACATGAGACGTTTGAGGCTTAAGGTTGTTACACCTGGTAATAGGGCTTATTGTAGTCAATTGACAGTTCAGCCGACCTTGAGAGAACGGATTCGTTTAGCACAGGAGATTGACCCCCAGTGTGAGCGTATTAAAGGAGAGATGGCAGAGGGTAAACACGTAGACTTTGTGGTTAGTGATGATGGGTTGCTTAGATTCCGTAGCTGAATTTGTGCTCCTGCTAGTGGTGATTTGAGGAAGGAGATTATGACGGAGGCACATAGTTCTAGTTACAGCATTCATCCTGGAAGCACTAAGATGTATTGGGATCTTCATGAACATTTTTGGTGGAATGGTATGAAGGGAGATATTGCGGAATTTGTGGCTCAGTGTTTGGTGTGTCAACAGGTTAAAGTAGAACATCAGAAACGTGCGGGGAAACTACAACCCTTGCCTATACCGGAGTGGAAGTGGGATCATGTTACCATGGACTTCGTGTGCGGATTACCTCGTGCTAGTAGTAATCACGATGTAGTTTGGGTAGTTGTTGATAGATTAACCAAGTCAGCACATTTTATTGCAGTACGGATGACCTATTCTCAAGCCCGATTTGCACAGTTGTATGTGAAGGAGATTGTTAGATTGCATGGTGCACCAGTGTCAATAGTGTCAGATCGGGACCCTCGTTTTGTGTCTAAGTTTTAGGGTGCGTTACAATCAGCTATGGGTACTAGGTTAAATTTTAGTTCAGCTTATCACCCTCAGACAGATTGGCAATCAGAGAGGACTATTCAAACCCTTGAGGATATGTTGAGGGCTTGTGCTTTGGAGTGGAGAGGTAATTGTCATGATTATTTGCCGCTCATGGAGTTTGCCTATAATAATAGTTATCATTCTAGTTTGGGAGTAGCTCCTTATGAGGCTTTGTATGGAAGGAAGTGTAGGTCTCCTTTGTGTTGGTATGAGGTTGGTGAAAGGCAAATGTTGCGACCTGATTTGGTGGAGGATGCTACACGAAAAATTATCCCCATCAGAGAGAGATTATTGACTGCTCAGAGTAGACAAAAAAGTTATGATGATCATCGTAGGAGGGACTTAGAGTTTCATGTGGGGGATATGGTATTCTTGAAAGTATCACCATGGAAAGGAGTGATCAGGTTTGGAAAGAAAGGAAAGTTGAGTCCTAGATACATTGGTCCATTTGAGGTATTGGAGAAGGTTGGTGAGGTTGCGTACCGTGTTGCTCTACCCCCTAGGTTGGCAGGAGTGCATAATGTGTTTCACGTGTCTATGCTGAGGAAATATGTGCACAGTCCGTCGCATGTGATAGATTATGAGCCGCTTCAGATTAGAGAGGATTTTTCGTATGAGGAGATACCTGTTCAGATTTTGGATTCGAAAGAGAAAAGGTTGCGTACAAAGGTCATTAAATTGGTTAAGGTACTGTGGCGTAATCATCTAGTTGAAGAGGCGACTTGGGAATGCGAGAACGAGATGCGCGATAAGTACCCACATCTATTCTCATGATTTACTCAGGTTAGTTTCGAGGACGAAACTTTTTTTTAGTGGGGGAGAATGTGAGAACCCGAATATAAAAATTAAGTAAATAATTAAATAATAATTTTACAAATCTCAAATATTTTATTATGAATCTTTAAGTGCAAATTAAATATTATTGGAGAATCTTTTAATTAATTTTAAACCTAAAATAAATTTATGGTGAAAGTCATTGATTTAGAAGCAAGTTTATTATTAAAAAAAAAAAAAATAGAGAAGAGGGTGTGACTTGAACTCTAGACCACAAAATTAATAAGTTAGACTCTTACCATTTGAATTGCATGTAACTTATATATGTATTTTGTATATTTATCTATCTATTTGACCTAAGTGTGCCCACCACTAGTATAAAATAAAATAAACACAAACCCTAACTCTTGTTATAATTGTTTTCCACAACACTAGCAGCCCTAGCAGCCGTGGGTTTATGAAGAAAAGATAGGGATTTTTCAATCATCAAGATTATTGTTGTAGCCAAGAAGGAGAGCTTTGGGTGTGTTGTGCTGTGTGGCCTCCTAGGTTTTCTTCTCTTCTTTCTTTGTTCTTTATCCTAATAATATTGTTATTTAATTCATTGATGGAGAGATTGTAGGTGTATGTATTTTGTGTATATATATATGCTGTTAAGAAATCTAAGGAGTTAAATTCATGTATAAAGAATCGGTGTGAATCTTAGTCCAAAAATTCTGCACATAATCGCAAACTTTAAAAATCAAGAAACCATATCAAACAGATGAATTTTAATCTGAAATTTTTACAGTAGATCAATTACATATTGAATTGCATATCTGAATTTTTTCATAATTTTTGGGAGTCAAAATCCATATAAATTGAGGTATTCAAATCTGTCCAGGAAACCAGTCTGAAACAGTAAATACGGGAGTGTTGTTCTCTTTGGGTATAAATCCAAAAATTATCAAATTAGTGTCATTAGAACCGGTTATGAGTCTAGTTTCGTAAATTTTTGGCCTTGCATTGATTGCTCGTGTATATTAAGAGAACCGTTAATTTCTTTAAAGTGCTGCAAAAAACAACCTGTTTGGATATAATAAATTGTAGAAAATTATTTTGATAAGCAAATCAAGTGAAACCAATTGGGTTTGAAACTTAGGATATAGTAGATCATATCTGGAGGTTATTGGAATTTTTTGAATAGCGTGGAGTGGGTTTTGTAATTTTCAAAGTTAGCGAATAGATTGGGAAAACTTGTTTAAAACACTGTTTTATCTTAAAGTTATTTTTAGTTAAGTTTCGATCGGAATCTATGTCTTGGGTGATTTTAGACCTTGAAGAATATGAACTTAGGTAATATTTAAGAGTAACGGTGAGTTGGGTTGAGCCGTGTTAGTGCGCTTTAGTTGAGGTTACTTAGTTCCTATTTTTTTAGTATTTTTAAATTTGTTGTGACGTGTAGTTTTTATACTTGGTTCAGGGCACTAGTTGGACTTTTACACTCTATACGAGGATTATATTATTTCGTTTTCAGGTGAGTAGTTTCATGCTACATATTTTTATAAATGTTCCCCTACCCTGAACTGTTGGAAGATTAAATTGTTGTTTCATGATTAAGCTGTTTTGATAAATTATTATATTATCAATTGAATCAAATTATTTCTGAAACATGTGTGAACTTGGCATACTGTAAACTATTTGTTTTGGTCTCATGTTTATAATGATGAACTACCATGTTTTGCGAAACTGATGTGTATTGATTATTGGGACCATGTGTGTATTTAGTCCAGGGAAATTATTCCACTGTGTGCGGTGACTCTGGCCACTAGGGAACAAATCCGGGTTGGGCCGTGATGACTCTAGTGCTCAACGATTGTAAGGAAAAGACCTTTAAAAACAACTAGGTGACCTTCAATCGGATCGTCTTTGAGAAAAGGCCCAGGTGCCACCCTGAGGATGACTCTTAGTTCGGTATTGGATCCAACGGGGCTTATAGCCTGAGAAATGTGTGGCATATTATTTGTTTTTCTTGGTACCCAGAAAATTATTGGTGTTCATGTTATAATCTGTTTTCAGTGGAAAATGTCGTTTATCATGTTATTGCGAGACATGAGTATTTTAAGTATTGAATTGTGGAACCTTCTTTTTGAAACAGATTCTCTTTACCAAACTGTATGCCAATCTAGTTTTTGTGATATATACCTTATTTTGGAATTGAACCCTGTTTTCAAAACTGTATTTACTATCCATGTTGCTACTCACTGAGCTATCAGCTGACTTAGTTGTTTATCATTTCCAGGTGTTAGAAGGACTTAGAGTGGACTCATGGCGTAGTGGGGACTCAATTTCATGGACCTCTAGGACATTTATTTAATTTGTTTTAGGTTGCTTTGTCGAGTTTTGTACATACATTGTGATTGGATTTTATTTAGAATTATTTTATTTTGTGGGCGGTTTGTGTCCCATTTAGTATATATATATTTTTAGGAAGTTGGTTATGACTTGTTTTTCACTTGTGGTATGTCACTGGATTGAGTGTTGATTTATTTATTTCTGGGCTATCATTACATTTATTCTTTATGGTTTTGGATTCATGTTTAGGCTTACGTGTGCCTTGGGCTAAGTCCCTGTGGGCCACGGCCGGTCATACCCGGATTTGGGGTGTGACAGTCACACTCCCAATCATGCAAGAGACTCAAGGGAGCGTGACCCTCGACCTTCGGGCCATCAATTGTGCATTTTTGATGCATGATGGCCTAAGAGGCCGAGGTTACAATTCAATGTAAAATGCATGCAAACAAAACACATGAATACCAACACCCTATCATGTTGGAGTCAAGGGGATTGGCGACCGAGGGTTGAGGCGTGTTTTGTCACTTGAAGTACAAACACTCCTCAATCCCCATGCCCGGTTTGACACCCCAAACCAAGTAATGCAATGCGTGTATACGAACTTGGCTCAAATGCACAACATGAGGTTAAAATGCAAAACATGCCAAATGTAATGCAACCTAAACATGCAAACTAAGTTAGTGCATTCTAAATGTGCCAAGTATGGTACAATGTATATGAGATGCAACTAGATAAATGCCATGCCAACATGCAAGTGTGATACAATGTAAGCATGAGGACCAAAACAATGCAACATGATCATGCAATGATGGTGCTAAACCATGAAGGGCAGACCTCAGTCCATCCCAAAACAGTGACCAAAAAGTGTCCAAAATGGTGAACAAGCACTCATGCCAAAATGCAAGCCGAAGGGGCCCAAAGCTAAGGCACAAACAAGGGGCATTCTACTACAACCATCATGACCACTCATGGCATGGACTAAGCAACCAAAACAGATGTTCAATGCAGTAAGATACACCCAAAAACCCGCTGATATGGCAGCCCCAAAATGTCTTAAACATACAAGCATGCACAATGCCCATTTCAAGGCACAAAACTACAACACCTTAAAGCATGGGAAGGGACACAAATGACAATATAAGACCACCTTACACAGACTGAAATATGATCTTAAATAATGCCAAATCATGAGGATAGTCTAAGTTAAGCATGCTAGAAGCCAAAATACTCAAGGCCTACAAGCCAAAATGCAAAGCACCTACGTCAAGCATGTCGAACATGACTAAAACAGTGGCCAACAGACCTTAAGCATGACAAATCATGACCGAAAGCTTCAGCAAGCTAAGCTAAATCATGCAAGCATGGAAGCCTAAATAGAAGATGCATTTCTATGCAAAATGAAGGGATACAAAGCAAGGGTATTATGCATGCAGAAGACCACAAACCTGACCAAAGATAGAGATATATTATGATCAAAAGACACCTAAAAACCTCTGAAATAGGGCCAAAATCAGTCAAGCATGCATGTTGCCCTTTAAGCCAAAACAAGGATAAAAGAGAGACAAAGGGGAGAGGGGTGTCCCTCCCCTGTGCAAGACCTCAAACCATCTTCTTCACCACTAAAAATCCACTGGATTTCAGTGGTGAAAAGAGCAATACAACAAAGGTCAACAAGGCTTAAAGAAAAGGCACCAAAAGAGGCCTAAGAGGGGGAGTTCGACCCCCAATGCCAAAACGACCTCAATGAGATGCCTTAAGCATGAAAATACAAAGCTATTTTCAGTTATACACAAAGCCTAAAACAGAAAGCAAGATAGGTCAAAAGCCAATGCAAGATTGGGGAAACTAAAGTAAAGTGATTACCCTTGAAGAACCCTTGAAGAACAGTTGGTCCAGCCACCCTCTACTGACCAAAATCAGTCCAAAACCTCAACAAACAACCCTCAAAGTCGAAGTAAGGTGTGGTAGTGTGTGTGTTAGTGCAAAACTAAGGTAAAAATGCACTTTTAGGCCACAAAACACACACAAGGGAGGAGAGAGAGGGAAATATAGAGAGAGAGTGTGTATGTATATGTGTAAGCTCTGGTTTTTCTTTCAAAATCACCAACCTAGAAGAAGGAGGAGAGCTCTCCTCTTATAGAAGTTCCCCCTTGCAAAGCTTACCAAACAAGCTTGCTTAGAGGAAAATCCCTCTATACATGTGTATGGAGGGGAACAGAGTGGGTGCCAGCTATCACAGCTGGCACAAAATATCTACTAAAAGTAGATGAACAGTGATCGGCCATTCAAAATTGCCATTTTGGAAAAACAAATGGCCGACCGGCAACAAAGAGTGCCGACCGGCAATATACATTGCCGATGGCATAAAATCACTGGCCGGTGGCCTCAAGCCATGGCCGGTGATGTGTGGGGATGCCTCACAAGGCATTCCCTGCCCCTCCAAGGCAAAACATAAGTGTTTGGTGCAAAACCAGACACAACATGATCGAGTCGAGAGATCTTGAGGCAAGGCGCGCAACCAAGACCTCCGGGAACTCAAGACGAACACAAACAAGGGTAATCACCAAGTGTTCCAATGGTGACGTCCAAGTCTTGAGGACGGTCAAAAATGGGGTGTCTACACACGCGCGTGTATTGAAGTTCACTATCTTCTCAAGAGAAGGAAAAAAATGTAGCTATTTCATTGTGCATAAAAAATTAGAAGAAAAAAGTAAAGGAAAAATTAAGCTTTAGTTTATATACTTCTTCTTGTTCAAAAAGATTGAAGCAAAAATATGGTTCCAAAATACAACAAATGTATACATGCCAATATATGAACATATTCACAAATTATTTCATTACAAGAAAGGAATCAAAACTTCTTTATCGCTCTAAAAGTTAACTCGAAATTGATAGGTAGAGGAAACCAAATAATCTCATCAAACAAAATCACAAATAATGAGCTATTAATAAGTGGTGTTGATTTTCCTAACTATAATTGCATATTTGGAGCATCCATGTGACAATTGCAGAAAAGGGAGCAAAAAAAAATCCAAGAAAGAAAGGAGCAAAGGATTTCATTATTACAAAATATAATTTCTAGACAAATCTAAATCTCACTGGTTTTAAATAGAAATTATGGAGAACTTCATATTTTCCTTGAGTACTTAAGTAGACATTAACAAGTTTAATTAATAATAGTCCATAGTAATGACACATAGTGGTTGAGTGAGTGGCCACATAAACATCTTCTCTAACATCAGAAAATTGCTTAATTCCCAAGTAAACAGTTAAATATATATATGTTGTGTTAAATTGCAGAGAAAATATGAGAAAAACACAAAAGTTCAAGTTTAGAATATGAAAAATTTAACAAAAAAATAACAAAATAACAAAATAAATAAATAAAATCTGCACAAGTAAGTATATTGCAACTCAGCAAACAAAAGTATGGAAACTTGGATCTGTTCTTTTCTTCGTATTAGGTTTTCCAAGTAGCCAAAAATGAAGAGTTAGTGAAAATTATAATAAATAGGTGATATGGGTTTCACCCCCACAAACAATGAACTTAAAAGAAGCAAAAATCAGCAACTAAAGTTCACATAATGCAAGGAGAGAAAGAGAGAATATATGAACAAAAGAATATGTAGGTACTTTAACTTTTATATATTAACACAAGCACAACTGGAATAAGGCTCACAAAATGGACCAAAATATCTACTAGATTTTAGGAAATACAAAGAGAGAGAGAGAGAGAGAGAGAGAGGTGTGACCTAGGGATTTGACAGGCAAAGTCCAAGGAATTCTGCGCCAAGAACGAATGCAGCAAAATCCTGCGCCAAGAGGATGGTAGCCTTGCAAAATATGGAGTTCAAACCACACTGGTGTTAGTTCAAGCAATGACAACGCAGCCACAAGGACCAAATCCAAACAAATATTTTCAATTTTACTATGATTGACACCTATATGAACATTATCATGTCCTCCTTGTATCACGGTAATCAATGACAATGCAACCAATGCAGCTTCCTACAAATGGCAACTAACTACTAAGGATATTACAAATTGCATATGAATGAAACTACTTATGTTTCAAAACTCAAATTAAAAATGTAAGGCTTAATAACCAGAGACACTTGAAAATAGAGTGTAATTGTCACCCATGTGTTTCACATTTCAAAACAGTGTATAATTAGTGGCAACGCTAGAATTTTTTTTATTTTTTTTTCCAATGAGTATAAACTAGATCAAAGAACACACTTCATTGAAATAACTAAAAAACACACATGCAAGACTACACTTTAAACCACATTATGACCACACCTTCAATCGCATCATCAAGAAGTGTAAAATTTTCATTAAGTCTACATAGACAAAATTTAATAACATAAAATTATATAAAAATATGCACATCAAGACAGTAGAGTATACCTGCGATATCCTCATTCACTTGATATCCTTATTATTTTCACAAAAGTAATTTTTTTATAAGTTAATTCTAAATATATATTTCTTGATATGTTAATTCTAGTTATGTGAGATTTAATTTTATAGAATTTTACACCATGTTTGGGACTCACAACATGGTGTAAAAGTCCCAAGCATGGCATAAAACCCAATAAATTCACACCTCAATAGAGTATGACTAACAATAATAGTACACTTTAGAGCATCTCCAATCCTTAACTATCATCAATTGCAAACAAAAAAGTATCACACCTGGTAATGCCCTATTATCAACTAAAAGAAAACAAATAAATTAGCACATCTGCCAGTATCATGTTATCAATTAAAAGCAAATAAATAAATTAGCACACCCGCTAGTGCCATGCTATCATTTAAAAGAAAACAAATATCATTTTGCACATATGCTTTCACATTAACAAACCACATAAGCATACAAGAGATGAAACTTTTAATACATTTGTTTGAATTCTCAATGGCCATTATGTAAAGACTTAGTAACGTACCAAAACCAACCCTTCGAGCAATTAAAATAAATAAATAAAAAGAGCCAATAGTTAGGGAGAATATTATATGCAACCCTTAAGGGGTAGCATATTGAAACGGATTATTTTTTCTCATGGATTTTTCAAAACATGAATGGATATAACTCTTGAGTCTGGCCATTAGTGTGGAAACTTGCGTCAAAGTGGGGCACATAAGCTCTAAGTGTCAAGCAATTTTTGTATGGATTTTTATGCACAAGTCAAAACATTTAGATACCAAATAATCAATCTTGGCAAAACTCACATTTACTTGTTGGTTCAACCATTTAATAATTCATAGAAATACATAACACAAATATTCTCTCTTTTATTATTTGTTTTTAAAAGTTTGATACATATTCCTTCATGATTTTTCCTTTTTTTGGGGGGGGGTCACCGGAGTGTCAGGCCTTGCTCGGACTAATTTCTTGGGTACATATAATTCTTCCATTCCATACATATCATGTAATTATCAGGCCAAAACATTGGGAGTAGGTTATCATCACCTTGCATAGTTTGGACTTGTATCTTTTAACAATAGTGAAGAGAGAGATGGTGCAGAGTAGAGATGGGGAGGGACTAGAGGAGTTTGGGGGGTTCCGATGGCTTGGGTTTGGGTTGATTAGGGTGTTAGGTTGGGTGGGGTTAGAAGGGGCTTGTGTAGAAGAGGTAGACGAGAGTAGCGTTAGGAAGTGATGAAAATGGGTGGAGAGGGGTTTCAAGTGGTGGAGGAAGGAAGGGACAGGTGGGTGAGGGGTTGGTGGTGGCAGGCAAGGTGTTGGGGTTGGTCAAGGAGGGAGGAAATTGGTTGTATGGGACTCAGTGACCAAATTTCCAAAGCAAAGGGAAGGAAAAAGGAAGAAGAGAAGGATATTTTGGTAAATCAAATAAGCGATTGCCACCTCTTTATATTTACTTTTCACCTTCTCATTTTAGTTGTAATTATAAAAAAATTTCTCATTGATTTATTAATTGCAGCCCTAATGTCCTTAGGATGTAGTTCCCCAAATTGAAATTACTAAATTACACTATCCTGATGATATTCGTCCCTCCTCTTAGGCATATGAATATAAACAATCCAACTGAAACCAATCATCTAAGATACTTGTCCCAAAAAATATAGCATTTATAAGATAAATTTTACAAGTATATAATATACATATATAAAGGAAATGCTACTATGCACATCCCTTATTATAATAACGTTACTCAAAAAACAAAGTACAATTCGTTAGGTCAAAATTAACCAAGTGTAAAAAGCTGCATGTTTAGATAGGAAATCAAAAGTGACAAAATAGTAAAAAAAACATTCTTTGTTTTTTACAAGAAATTGAAAAGCAACTTACCATGTTGCTATGGATTGTATACAAAATTTAACAATCTTACATTTTCTAACATTATCATGATAAATTTATCATGTAAACAAACAAGGGAAGAAAAATTCAAAATTTTCCCTTTCTCACACTACCCACTACTTCAATTCTAAAGTTTCACACTAATCTTTCATGGTTGCTAGGAAAGCCTCCACGTTTAGAGGGAAAATAATAATTCATGGATTCTCTTAGCATCAGTATACTTTCGAAAAAGTATGTGCAAATTCATTTTATTAAGCATAAGCTTCACGTCGACTACCTTTTAGCTAAAATTTAAAATCATATACTTCAATTCTTTTTAGCTTTTCAAAGTTGTTTTGTTGGTTAGAGTCACTTTCTCGTTATCTTGTCAACTGCTCATACTTAAAGAATGATACAAGTGAAGTTCAAGCACTATTTTGATTAGCATTTTTGGAAGTATTTCTATTGTATGTGAACTACGTTTGCTTTTCAATACATATATATATATATATATATAAAAACCAATCAAACAAAAGATTTAATTCAGATGGCTATTTAATTCACTAGAACAATAAGTACTACACATTACCAAAAACACTTGGACTAACTATTTGCCTTAACTTACAAATTGGGAGGTCCCAACCATAAGTTATAGCTGCTTCATGTGAATATCACTAAATATATTTTCGGATAAATCTTCGGAGAACATGTTAAACCAATCACAAGTTTTCGACAATATCTAAATGCAATGAAAATATAGTTCCAAAATACTTTTGTTTAAATTGCTAACAAACTAGGCATTTTTACAAACATCTTAAATGCAATCAACATTCAAATAACATAATTAGCCTTATAATTTTAATGCCAAAATAAGATGAAATATTTTGCAACAAATCAAGAACAAGTCATGGAAACAACAAAATGGTTACAAAATACTATATCAATTAATGTAAAAAAAGATTATTTCATTACAAATGTCAACCGAGATATATAAATAGCAAAATAGAATAAAATCCTCACAAAGCCTTGCTTCATTCGTACAAATTTCAAATCAGTGTGAGCCAGGAGAGACTGGAATACAAATTCAGAGAGAGAAAACAGAGTAAAAAATGGGGAAGAAGAGAGTTTTAGAAGAGGGAGGGTTTCAGAAATAATCAGAAGGAGGCATATATACCTTGTTGATTGCTCTTCCAAAAAAAAATTCTTTATTTTCTTAGAAACCAAACAGAGGCTTATTGGGTTAGATTAGGGTTTTAAACAGAACAACCACTTTGGTCTGCATTCAGTCGAGCCAGAAAAAAAGAAAGGAATGAGCGCAGTAGAGAGAGAAGAGAGCGAGAGGAATAGAGGAAGAGATAGAAAGAAGGGGTACCAGAGAGAGAGGGGGGTGACATAGACGAAAGTGAAAGTAGAGAGAATACACTACGCAAGAAGAGAGAATATAGATCGATCAAGCGATTGCTCCGGTGTCCAATTTTTCAAAATTAAATAATTCAATGGTCAGGATCAACTTGTGTAATCGAATGACCAATAATAAAGGTCCATATGGTATGCAACCCTTAAACTACAACAGGACCCTTTGTTTTATTAGTTATTTTAGTCTATTTTGTTTTTATTGCCTATTTTAGCCTAAATCCAACTTCCCAAGCACCTCCCAAGTGGGAACCACTTTATATTAGGATATAGATAATGGTCTTATTTGGGAATAAATTATTTTAGTCGATTTTTTGACTATTTAATTTGTTGTACACAACAAACTCCTTTCAATAGTCACTAACAACATACTCTTTTCAATCGCCCCTAGAAGATCTTTATTGTTTGTCCTAACAACACTCTTTTCAACGGCCTCTAGCAGATCTTTATCGTTTTCCCTAACAACAGACTCTTTTCAATAACTCCTAGCAAACTTTTTCACTTGTCATACACAATAAACTCTCGTTATTTTATTTATTTATTTATTTATGGTTTTTCCAAACTCAAGTTAATTTACCTACTTAAATTTAAGGGACTGTTGAAGCATATATAGAATATAGGGTAAATTACAAACACACCCCTTGAGGTCTACATAAATTACAAATTACTTCATGTGGTTCTAGAAATTATATTATGTCCCCTAAGATTTCTAATTTCTTAACAAATAGGTTCTTTTATTAATAAATCATCAAGTTAATTAACAGTTTTTAATAATGTTAAAATTTTATTTCAATTAATAATTCAGATAATTTTATTATTCTATAAGTGAATGGTTAGAAATTTCACTTTTTTAATTAATTCTGTTAAATAAAAAATTCTGACAGGGAGATATTTGTAATTTTTCAAACCACATGGGCCAATTCGTATTTTCAACAAATCTTAGGAACGTATTTGTAATTTATCCTAAAATATATTACTTTTCATATTTGTTAAGTTTTTATATTTTTATCATTTTTTTTATTTGCATGATTTTTTAATTAACACTCCATATAAGTTTTATATATAAACCATCTCTTGCAAATTGGCTTTTTAGGCTAAAATTAATAAAAAGACAAAATAAGCTAAAATAGTTAATAAGACAAAATGTCACATCAAATCCATAATCATTTCACTTTTTTTCTCACAAACATCACGTCTAACTATAAAAAAATCTCACCATCTTCCCATCTTCCCAAACACAAAAATTTTAACCTACTAAAATAACTTATTAAAATAGCCAACTTCCCAAACAAGGCCTCGTTTGGCAAGTGATTTTTTTAGTCAAAAAATCAAAAAGTCACTAAAAAAATCAAAAAGTCAACAACCCATACCAAAAAGTCAAACATTCTTTTTTTTCTCTATTTTTTGCATATCTTTTCGTAGAAAATCAAAAAGTCATCCCAAATATACTAGCTTTTTTTAGCTCATATTTTAGCCAAATAATCAAAAATTACTAAATTAGCATGTTCTCAAACGAGGACTGAGTGTAAGTGTAATTTAATTTACAAATAGAGGAGTGTAACTGTAATTTAGGGGTCATTTGTGAAATATGAGTTAAAAGTCAAAAGTTTATTTTTAATCTATTTTAGATAATATCATCTCTTATATAAAACAGTAAAAAAAATTAAAAAAGTCAAAAAATTAACTTTTAATTATCTTTCTAAAACACTCAATTTATCAATGAAAAGCTATTGGGGTGTTTAGGGATTAAACAAACAGTTTATAATTTATATAAATTTAAAATTTTATATTAGATTATTTAATGTAATTTCTATTTATTATTATGTAGATTTAACTTAAATAAGTTTAAAAAATTAATTTTTCAAAAATTATGAAATGAATACTTTTAATTTCTATTGTCTTATTATCAATTTTTAGCTTAAAATAATATTACTAAACACCCCATGGCCACTACTAAAAAAGGAAACATTATATAATAGTTTCGAAATATTGTGAAATTATGTTTCTCATCCATTATTATTATTATTATTATTATTATTATTATTATTATTATTATATCTTTTTATATTTTTTAATTATTTAATATAAATAATTAATATTTCATCTCCTTCACCGTTCATTCATATTCTTCACCAATCATATATTATCATGTACCCACGAAACAGAGAGCTCTCAACTTTAACTTTAAATAATGGAGGTGAACCATATTTAGGTCAAGTTTGGCATAACCTAAATAATATAAAAAGTCAAAAAGTCACTATCCTATTTAAATCACATCATTTTATTTAAATCACATCACCTCTCTAACACATCACATCAAACCCAACCCAAACCCAACCCAAACCCAACCCATATAAACCAATAAATCAAAAATATACTTTTTTAGAACATCCCAAACCAACCCTTACTGGCAACGACAATAGAGTACTCTTGTCATGCCAACTTGAATGGATAACAAGCCAAGAACTTTAAGCCTTCCTTTAAGTTGTGAGTTGACTTATTAATATTTTAGTTTTTTAGTTATTTTAATTTAAAATTAAAAAATTTCATTTTAGATAAGTTTTTTAATTTTTATAGGAAAAAAAATAAAATAAATATGATTTAGATAAGATATTTTATTTTATTAAGTTAAAAAGAAGATAGGAAAGAATAATAATATTTCCAAAACTAAAAGAAATGTCAGTGTGATTTCAAAATATAGAGTGAGTGTAAGTGTAATTTAATTTACAAATAGAGAAGTGCAACTGTAATTTAGGGTCATTTGAGAACATGAATTAAAAGTTAAAAGTCAACTCTTAAACCCTTTTAGATTACATCACCTCTCACATAAAATAATAAAAAAAGTTTAAAAAGTCAAAATGACAATTTTTAATCATCTTCTTAAAACACTCAATTTACAAATGAAAAGCTATTGGGAGTGTTTAGGGGATTATACATACAGTTTATAATTTATATTAATTTAAAATTTTATATTAGATTAGTTAATGTAATTTCTATTTATTATTATGTAGATTTAACTTAAGTAAGTTTAAAAATTTAATTTTTCAAAAATTGTGAAATGAATACTTTTAATTTCTATTGTCTTATTATCAATTTTTAACTTAAAATAATATTACTAAACACCCCATGACCACTACTAAAAGAGAAAAAATTATATAATAATTTTGAAATATTATGAGATTATATTTTCTCATCAATTACTATTATTATGTCTTTTTATATTTTTAATCACTTAATTCAAATAATTAATATTTCATCTTAACTTTAAATAATTAATATTTCACCACTCTCTCATATTATTCAACAATCATATATTAATTTACCATGGACCCTCCAAAGAGAGAGCTCTCAACTTTAAGGCCTCGTTTGTTTTCAGAGATAGAATGGAAGCGATTGTTAGTGAGGGGATTAAGTAAAATTATGTTTGTTTTGATGATAGTTGTTAGTGTAAGAATTATTAAATTATTTTTATATAAAATAATAAAACAAATAAAAAAATATGAAAAATATGAAAAATTAAACATTAATATTTAAAAAAAAAATTCAATATAAAAAAAATAAAAAAATTTCTAATCCCCTCACTATTTTTCTCCATCTATATCACCTCCTCCATCCTAATTCCCTCCCTAACTCTACAAATAAACGCAACACTAAATAATTCCACCTCTATCTTAATCCCGATCATGCTACGTAGCTCGAAACGCGGCTCGACACCAAAACGACGTCGTTTTGGTGTCGATTTTGTTTTTTTTTTTTTTTTTTTTTTTTTTTTTTCTTTCTTCCCTGGTTTTGCAGAACGAAGAAGAAGAAGAAGAAGGGAGAAGAAGAGAAGGGAGGAGGATGAGGGAGGGGAGGGGGCCATAAAAACCGGTTTGAGGAGGAGGGGAGGCTGGGCAGACATCGGCGGGGCTGCGACGGAGGAGAAAGCAGAGGCGGCGGCGGGAGCTGCGACGACGGCGGGGCGGGGAGCTGCGACGCCGACCTTCTTCCTCTCCCTCCCTTCTCTTTCTCCTCTCCCTCTCTTTCTCTCCCTCTCCCTCTCCCTCTCCCTCTCTTCCTCTCGAGCCATTTCGAGCCTGGTAGCTTCGAGCTACCAGGCATTTTCCATCTTAATCCCTTCCCATCTATTTAACCCCAAAACAAACGGGGCGTAACTTTAAATGATGGAGGTGAACCATATTTATTGGTACCGACAATAGAGTACTCTTGTCATGTCAACTTGAATGGATATAACAACACAAGAACTTTAACTTTAAGCCTTTGTTTGGAAAATGTGAGTTGATTTTTACTTTTTAAATTTTTTTTTTTTTTGATTATTTTAGCTTTGAGGTTAAAATTTTTTGTTTGTGATAAGTTTTTTGGTTTTTTTAATTTTTAAGAGAGAAAAATAAAATGATTAGATTTAGGTTTAATATTTTGTCTTATTAAACTAAAAAAAATAGAAAAGAATAGTAATCATTGTGTTTAGTTTCAGTTTTTTGAATTCAATTTTTAAAAATTGAATTTTTTGTTTTTCATTTTTTTTTATTTTTAGTAAATATTTTTAAAATTTTAAGTATTTTTTTTTATTTTTATATGCACTTTATTTAAATGTATCTAAAAAGTAAAATATTTGTGAAAAAATATTTCAAAAAATTAATAAATACACAAAAGTACAAAAATATACTGAATTTTCATATTTTTTTATTTTTTATATTTAGTAAAATTCACGAAAATTATACTTTTAAGTGTAGTTATATTGGTTGCGTCTAAAATTTTTTTTAAAAAAATTGATTAAAATATTAAAAAAATTTAGTAAAAACAAAAAAATACCAAAAATAAGAAAATAAGATTTTCTGAAAATTATTTTTAAAAAACCCAAATCAAGCAAAGTGAATATTTCCAAAAATAAAAGAAATGTCAGTGTGATTTCAAAATATAGAGTGAGGCCTCGTTTGGGAATAGACTTTTTTAGTAATTTTTTGACTTTTTGACTAAAATGTGATTGAAAAAAACTAGTATGTTTGGGATGAATTTTTGACTTTTTACGAAAAGATGTGCAAAAAGTAAAGAGAAAAAGGAATCTTTGATTTTTGATATGAGTTGTTGACTTTTTAATTTTTTTAGTAACTTTTTGACTTTTTAACTAAAAAGGGCACTTGCCAAACAAGGCCTGAGTGTAAGTGTAATTTAATTTGCAAATAGAGGAGTGAACCTGTAATTCAGGGGCCATTTGGGAACATTGTTTTAAAATCAAAAGTTAGTTTTTAATCTACTTTGAATCACATCACTTCTCACATAACATAATAATAAAAAAATTTAAAAAAGTTATAAAGTCAATTTTTAATTATATTCGTAAAACACTCAATTTACAAATGAAAAGCTATTGGAAGTGTTTAGGGGATTATACAAACAGTTTACAGTTTATATTAATTTAGAATTTTATATTAGATTATTTAATGTAATTTCTATTTATTATTATGTAGATTTAACTTAAATAAGTTAAAAAATTAATTTTTCAAAAATTGTGAAATGAATACTTTTAATTTCTAATGTCTTATTATCAATTTTTAATTTAAAATAATATTACTAAACAACCCATGACCACTATTAAAAGAGGAAAAATTATATAATAATTTTAAAATATTACGAGATCATATTTTCTCATCAATTACTATTGTCATATTTTTTATATTTTTTAATTACTTAACACAAATAATTAATATTTCATATTTTTCACCACTCACTCATATTCTCCACCAATCATATATTATCATGGACTCACGAAAGAGAGAGCTCTCAACAAAAGTTCTACTAAAATTTCTATCAAATGGGAATGAAACTTACACGTGAGTTCTATGTAGATTCCACATTAAGATATTTGGTAAAAATTTTGAAAGAACTTTTCAAATTTAGGGCTTTTTTGGAAAGATGGGTTGGGGCTAAAATTATCATATAAGACAAAATAGGCTATTTTAACCCAATAAGATAAAACATCACATCCAACTCATAATCATTACATTTTTTTCTCACAAAAAATCTAAAAAAGTCAAAAAAATCAAAAAGACTTCCCAAACGAGGTTTTTTTAGCCTGAGGCTAAAATAGTCAAAAAATTAAAAAGCCACAAAGCTAACCCACTTCCTAAACGAAGACTAGCATTTTTGTAAGACTTTGTCTCCGTTTGGGAAGTGGGTTGCCTTTTTGGCTTTTTGGTTTTTTTGGCTATTTTAGCCTGGGCTTAAAAGCTTGGTTTGGGAAGGACTTTTTGGCTTTTTGGCTTTTTTGAGTTTTTTTGTGAGAGAAGAATGTAATGATTATGGGTTGGATATGATGTTTTGTTTGTTATGGCTAAAATAGCCTATTTTGTTTTTTGTGGCTAAAATAGCCAAAAAAGCCTGCAAACCCACTTGCCAAACACAGGCTTTGTTTGGGAACAGGCTTTTTTAGTAATTTTTTGAATTTTTGACTAAAACGTGATGTGAAAAAACTATTATGTTTGGAATGATTTTTTGACTTTTTACGAAAAGATATATAAAAAATAGAGAGAAAATAAAATCTTTGACTTTTTTGTATGAGTTAATTAACTTTTTCATTTTTTTAATAATTTTTTAATTTTTTGACTAAAAAAATTATTTGTCAAACGAGGCCTAACTCTAAATAATAGAGGTGAACCGTATTTATTTCGTAACGACAATAGAGTACTCTTGTCATGTCAACTTGAGTGGATACAACTAGGGCGGTACATAATATTAGAGCGGTGTAAAATAATGTCCAATTCGTTAAAATTGCACCAATCCGTATTAATCCGTATCGTTCTAATCGCTAACCGCGGTTTAGACTTTAAAATTTATAATTCGCCAACCGAACCACTTCGCTCCGCTATAGTTAATACATATATATTTTTTTACTTCCAATAAAATATCAATACAAAAATGAGTGTGAGGGAGATTTAAGATATGAAATTTATTACAAATTAGTAGTTATATATATAGAACATATTATGTAAAATTACTTTGTGTTATATATCTAAAAAATATTATACAAATTAGTGTTATATATTATACAAATGTATGATAATTAGTTAGAATATTTTTCAATCCGTCAATCTGCCAAAAACTGTCCAAATCGTAATTTGTCAATCCGTTAATCCACTAACCCATCATTCGATTTGTAATTTTCCTCTCAAACCGTCCAAATCGCACCGTGCACACCTATGCATAATATCACTAAAATTGTCAAAATCACATCGAGTTGCACTGAATCATACCAAATCCTGCATATTTTTACTTCTGGCAGGGGGTTGGGCGGGTGGAGGGTTCAAGGCGGGTAGGTCGGCTCAGGTGACGGTATATAAAAGTCAATCTGACAGTTAAATTGGACGAAAAATTTCTAATAACACTATTACGTGGCGGTAGACTCCGTTCACTGCCTATGCTTTGGTTTTTTTTTTTTGGTTGACATTTTTAATATATTAATATTATTACTCTTTTTGTCTTAAAATAATGATTCTTTTTAGAGAATTTAATTTTTTTTTGATAGTATAATTATTGCACTTTAAAAAAATTAAATTTTCAAAATTACTCTTTTGATAGTATATTTTTTAAAAATATCAATATCATAATTGTACTTTTTATATTGTTTATTAATTTAAAAGAATGGTAAAATAGGAAATTTATATTATTTTTTTAATTAATTTTTGAAGAGGAACTAATATTTTGAGACAATGAAAAATAAAATAAGGGACTAATATTTTAAGACGGAGGGAATAGTAACCTTTTTTTTAGTAGTATAAATCATTGTTGTAAACTGAACCGACCTGTCATTGATTTCGTTTTTCCTTGTAGATAATATATATATATATATATATATCCATATTTAATTTCAGTCATTGGATTAAATCTATCAAAGTAAATATACACACACGCACACAATCAATTCTCAATCAAACCTAACTCACACCCCAATCCATCTCTTTCATTCATCGACTGCTATGCGCCTCCCTTGTTGCTCCTCCTCCTTATCTTGCCTTGCCGATCGGCGCCACTGCTTGCCATCAGCCTTCCTGCCACCGCCACTGCTCTTCGCTCGTTGCCACCGCTCGTTGCTCGTCGCTGTCGCTGCTCTTCGCTGGTACATAATTCTCGCTCTTTATCCTTTTTCGCTTTCTATCATCGAGACCTATATAAATGTCTCTAGTTTCAGACATTCTTGAATATGGTAGCTCAGAATCTTGGAGAGAGAGAGAGAGAGAAAGAGAGAAGAGAGAAGGGGTAGACAATTAAGTGCCCACAAATTGACTTGACCTGGGTCTTCCCCCAACTAATAAAAATATCAGTTCCGATTCGTAGCTCGAAATGGTGAGGCTCGAAAGTGGCTCGACGCCAAAACGACGTCGTTTTGGTGTCATTTTTTTTTTCTTCTTTTTTTCCTGCGTTTTTGTTGCAAAAGGAAGAAGAAAAAGAAGGGAGGAGAAGAAGAATGGTGGGTCTGCAGATCTTGTTCATCATCTTCATCAACATCAACAAATTGCAACAACATTTGTAGCTCACATCTGGGAAATCAAACCACCCACACAAATCAAACCCAAACCCCCCCACATACACAGCAGCAAAATCACCTCCCCACACACACAGAGCAGTTCGTCGTCCGCCGTCGTCCTCCGTCGTCGGCAGAACCAGCACGATCATCCGCCGTCGTCCTCCGTCGTTGGCAGAACCAGCACGAGCCTTCTCTTCCTCTTCTTTTCTTCCTCTTCTCTCTTCCCTCTTCCTCTTTTCTCATTTTCTCTCTCTTTTCTCTCTGTCTCTGTATTCGAATGCAAGAAAAAGAAAAAGAAAAAGACAAAAAAAAAAAAATCGAGCCAAAATCGGGCCACATTTTTCGAGCTACCAGCCATTTTTCTAAAAATATACATTAATCACCTTCCCCAACCTCCAATTGTTGGTCAATACTCCACCTACTTATGTTTTGGAATCCAATTGTCTATGCTCAAAATTATTTTGTTGTATTGGTTTTTTTTTTTTTTTAATGACTTTGATGATAATTTTTTATTATTTATTTATATTCAATTGTTATTGTATAATTTGTTTAGATTGTTAAATTTTTAATTCACTAGTTTGTCAATGTTTAATGTTAAATTAGATGAATAAACATCTATTTTAATTTTGTCTATTTTAGTTAATTTATAAATTAAATATGTTTACTATTTCATTCAAGTTTTGTAATTTCAATTATGTTTTTTTATAAACCGCCAATCCATCCGAACTGCCAAGTCAAAATCATCATTATTTGTCAATCGAACTGTCGGTTTTTGATAAGAAGAATTATAATTTTTAATGACACTTTTATCAATCCATCACTCGCCGTTCGATTTCTATTTTATTCATAAACCGCACCGATCCGCACTGCGCACACTCCTAGATACAACAACACAAAAACTTTTAACTTTAAGCTTTCGTTTGGAATGCGGGTTGATTTTTTGATTTTTTAATTTTTTGGCTATTTAGTCTGGGGCTAAAAAAATCTCGTTTAGTATAGACTTTTTAAAATTTTTTGATTTTTGTGAGAAAAAAATAAAATAATTATGATTTGAATGTGATGTTTTATCTTATTGGACTAAAAAGAAAATAGGAAAGAATAGTAATATTTCCAAAAATAAAAGAAATGTGTGCTTTCAAAATATAGAGCAAGTGTAATTTAATTTACAAATAGAGGAGTGTAACGGTAACTTAGGGGCCATTTTGGGAACATGTGTTAAAAGTAAAAAGTCAATTTTTAATTTATTTTAAGTCACATCATCTCTTACATAAAATACTAAAAAAATTAAAAAAAAAGTCAAAAAATTAATTTTTAATCATCTTTCTAAAACACTCAATTTACAAATGAAAAGCTATTAGGGGTGTTCAGGGGATTATACAAACAGTTTATAATTTATATTAATTTAAAATTTTATATTAGATTATTTAATGTAATTTCTATTTATTATTATGTAGATTTAACTTAAATAAGTTTTAAAAATTAATTTTTCAAAAATTGTGAAATGAATACTTTTAATTTCTATTATCTTATTACCAATTTTTGACTTAAAATAATATTACTAAAAACCCCGTGGCCACTAGTAAAAGAAGAAAAATTATATAATATCATATCTTCTCAACCATCACTATTATTATGGAATCTTTTGAGAAGCTGGTAAAAAGTCAGCTTCTAATTTTTTATTTATTGAATCCCATGTTTGACTAAGTTTGGTTTGACTAAGTTTGTTTAATCATGTGATTAGAGGTCTAGATTGGACTATTCTATTGAATCTCATCTTTGTTTGGGATATTATGGAGAAGGATAAATGTTCAAAAGACTAATTTACCCTTGTAATTTATAATTTTTATTTAATATATAATTTTAAATTTGTAATCTATAATTTATAATTTAACAACACTAAAAAAATTTAAGTTATAAGGCCATAATTTTTAATTTATTATTTTCAATTAAATTAAATTTATAATTTATAATTTATATTATTTATTTAATATATAATTTTAAATTAACGACAATAAAAGAATAATTTTATTTAATATATAAATTAAATTTTCAACAACACTAAAAAAATTTAATTTATAAGGCCATAATTTATAATTTATTATTTTTAAATAAATTTAATTTATAATTTGTATTTTTTATTTAATATATAATTTTAAATTAACAATACTAAAAAAATAATTTTATTTAATATGTAAATTAAATTTTTTTAACAACACTAAAAAAATTTAATTTATAAGGCCATAATTTTTAATTTATTATTTTTAATTAAATTTAATTTATAATTTATAATTTAAATTTTTTATTTAATATATAATTTTAAATTAACAACACTAAAAAAATAATTTATAAATGTTCAAAAGACTATTTTACATTTTTCTAATTGTTTACTAAGTAATAGCATAGAGGGTAAAATGGACATTTCATAAAATAATCCCATGGGATACCAATCCCATAGTTTCTATCCCCACCCCCCATGGGATAGGATAGTCTCATATTTGTTGGACTAATAGTCTAGAGCAAAATTTTTCAAACAAACAATGGACTATTAGTCCGGTGGGACTAATAGTCCAATCCCACACCCCTATCCCTCAAAACAAACATGCTCTAACTTTAAGGCTTGTTTTGGGAAGTTGGCTTTTAGCCACTTTTTTTTATTTGTAACAAAAGTTAAAAGTTGGCTTTTTTCAATTTTTTTTCATTTGGGAAGTTAGTTTTTAGCCAATGGTGAAATTACAATTCTACCCTTCATTAGTCAAAATGTGTTACATAGGTGAAGTTGTAAATATTTTAAACTAAATGGGGGTAGTTTGGTCATTTTATTATGATTTGACATCATAAACAAATATTAATCAAAAAAAGCTGAAAGTCACTTTTTACCAACTTCCCAAATCATTTGTCTAAAAAAGCCAAAAGCTTAGTTAAAAGTCAAAAAGTCATTTTTTACCATCTTTTCAAAATAGGCGTCTTCGTTTAGGGTATGAGTTAATTTTTAAATTTTTTTTGACTATTTTAATTTGAAATTTTTAGATTTTTTTAACTTTTATACTATTTTCGTCTCAAAATAATGGTCTTTTTGGAGAGTCCAACCTTTTTTTAATACTAATTATTACATTTTAAAAAAATTGATTTTCTAAAATTACCCTTTAGTAGTACATTTTTTAGGGAATATCAATGTCATAATTGTACTTTTTATGTTAATGAATTTAAAAGAAGGGCAAAATAAGAAATGTATATTATTTTTGTACTTGATTTTTGAAAAGGGACTAATATTTTCGGACAATAAAAAATAGAACAAGGGACTAATATTTTGGAACGGAGGGAGTAAGAAAAAAAGTAAAATAATTATGATTTGGTTAAAAAGTCTATATCGTCTTTTTATAACTATTTTAATCCAAATATGACATGCCAAACAAAGCCTAAATAAAACTAGCGTAAGCCCATGCTATGCACGGGTTATAAAAAAAAATTAATAACATAAGTTTTATATAAATAATAGAAATAGTTAAACTTTTGTATGCAAAATATGAAAATGAAAAAGATTGACATTTATAATTGGACCTATTTGAAAATTGATTTTTTTAATAATATTTTAACTTATCATGAAATGCCACTTAAAAAGTAGAGATAATTAATTGACAATTTGTAGTGATTTTTTCTAAATATGACTCACAATTTTATCATAATGGTATGCATTTTATGTGTCAAATTTTAAGTTATCATTAACTCAACTATACATAACTTCCTCTCCCTTTGCTGAAGTAGCAAACTTTAGCGAGTTCAACTAGAGCAACCTGAGCCTAACTTGAATTTTTTTAATAATTGAGTAACATATTTTTTAATTTGGTGAGGGCTTGAGCAACTGTGATTTTTTTACCCTTTTTTTTGTAGATTGGATAAACCAAAGAGTAACTTGTGATCGAAAACACCCCTTTTACTATAGAGCTCGTTTAGGAAGACAATTTGGGCTAAAATAGCCGTATAAGACAAAATATGTTATTTTAATCAAATGGGACAAAATGTCACGTTCAACTCATAATCATTTCATTTTTTTTTCTCTCACGAAAGTAAAAAAAACAAAAAATTCTATCCCAAACGAGCAAGCTAAAATAACTAAAAAGTTAATCCACATCCCAAACGATGTCATAGATATAAATAAATATAAATTATCCAAAATTGGTCAAGTCATATCATGAGTCATGTTCCAACTCCAACAGTAGACCTGACGAAGAAAAATTGATTAATCAATTAGTAAAAATATTTTATAATAATCAATTTAAATCGAGTAATATCTATTGTACAAATACAATGGATCATAAAAATTTATCCTAAAAGTGGGTGTATAATATAGGTTTAAAATTAGTGAGATGTGAGCCACACTCACAATAGATGTAGACCATTGTTTTTTATATTTTGAATAATTTGTTTGGTAAATTTTAGGGTAAATTACAAACACCCCCCTCAAAGTTTGGTGAAAATACAGTCTCAGGGAATCTGTATTTTCACCAAATCTCGAGAGGAGAATTTGTATTTTCACCGAACAGGTGAAATCTCCCTGATTGCCTCTCCCCGAGCCTGCACTCGGCACTGGAAAGGTCGATCTAGCAACACCACCCTGAGACTGCTGAGGGTTAGCACCCCTCTGTCTCTTGCCATCACTCTGACCATCCTGGCTCCTCTTGGAACCTCTCTGACCCTCCTCCTCCTGCATCATGATCTCCATATGGGCTGCAGCACCAACGAAGTGCCCATAGTCTCGGATCATAGAACCCCCAACTCTCATCTTGAGGCCACGCCTCAATCTCTTCTCAAACTCGATACAGCAGCGTTCCTCGGACGTCACAAGCTCAGGTGCGAACCTAGACAAGTTAGTAAAAGCAGCCTCATACTGGGCCACTGAAGAACTCAACTGCAAAAGCTAGCAGAACTGGTCTCTCAGCTTCTCCCTGACTGCTGGAGATAAGAATTTCTCCTGGAAAGCACTCACAAAAGCCTCCCAAGTGCCACCAATACGGCCCCTCATGAATTTCCACCACTGACCCACATCCCCCTTAAGCTGGAAAGATGCCAAGGTCACTTTCAAAGTCCCGTCTTCGATGCCAAGCATCTCGAACGTCTTACTCATCTGCTCCAACCACTCGTCAGCCTTAAGCGGCTCTTTCGGATCCCCCAAAAACTCATCCGGGTTTGACTAGAAGAACTCCCTCTTCAGAAAAGAAGGCCCTGCATCAACAACTTGGGCCTGGACTTGATTCTCAGCTCTGAGAATGTCCATGGATACTCTCAAGGCTCCTGCCATCTCGCGGGCTAAGGCGCCTATGGCCTGCTGACCTGCTGGCTCGGCCGCATTGGCCTGGCCAACACCCTCCTGCTGCGCCGGAATGTCATCCGGTATAGGCACCTCCTGCCTCCTAGGCCTACCTCAACTACCACCACGTCCTCGTCCTGACATCCTAATAAAGGTAACGAAGAACGTTAGCACATTCATAAATGTGCCAAAATTAAACACTCGCGTCCTAAAACATGGACAACTGTAATTCACTCCACGTATGCACATAAACACATAAACACTTACGAATTTCATTTTCGGATAATGATAGTCCCGAGGCGTTACTAGAGTTCTGGTTAGAAACAGCATTGATCAAGTGCTTTTCAAACAAGACTCACAGAAATCCAAGGATCCAATCAACATCCTAGAAACTAAATCCCATACCCACATAGTCACATAAACATGTTATCAAATAAACACATAATGTCACACATAGGTCTCTAACAAGCGAGACAAACCCATTATGATACTAATCACTTCCCACGTACCCAAAGTATTCGAACTCGGTACGCTCTGATACCAAATTGTAACGCCCTCAAAAAAATACTTAAAACCCATCAATCTCGACATGCATCAATATAAGAGAAATAAACATATTTCCATTTATCAGAATTGTTCTTACAAGAGTATTACATGTTGACAACAAAAGTAAAGGCCCTATGGGCTTACAACTTTCCAAGCCAACACTTGGTTTCAAGAAATGAGTACTAACTCGTATACATAATAAGCCAATGGCTTGAATTTACATGTAATACATCAAGGAAAGCAAAACAACCAAAAAGTCCGCCTGCCTCTAGCCTCCCAAGCTATGTCCTTGGAGGTGGCATGCTACATGTACCTGAAAATAATGTCCCATATAGGGTGAGCCACAGCCCAGTAGAAATATACTAAACTAACTATAAACAATGACTAAAATAACAACATTTGATAGATGGTCCACACTTATATTTCCACTTCTCACATTACAGTTTCATGACATTCAAGTCCATGTTAGATTTCATTTCCCACTTCTTTTTCAACTTTGAGTTTTGAAAACAAGGCTTAGAATCTAGCCAAATAACTTAATGAGATTGAGACTCATCCCTAAAACACATTAACCACTTCCATATTTCACGAAAGATACACATTTTGATGCTGTATCAATACAACATAAAAATACTTCTATGCTTCACAATTGATAACGATATACATTTTAGTGCTATATCAAATCAATTCAAACACTTTCATAATCCACACTTGATACACATTGTAGTGCTGTATCAATGTCAAATCAAATCCGATTTAGAGGTCCATCCCCTATTTTCCCCTAAACCGTGGAGTATATCCCCTATCACCTCCCACACAACACATGTATATAAACATAGATCATATACAATCAATCAATACATAAAGTTAATGTATTATTCCATCCGCTATATCCTATAGCATACTCAATCGATTAGTTTTTGTTTGCCTAATCCTCATGCATTGTCTACAACAATCAAGACTATCCTCCACCGATAGCCCAAAGCAGTTATTTCTAAACAGAAAATAAATGCGCCAAATGGATGCATAATCAACATTCCAATTAGGTGAGTGATAAATAATCCAACAACACCCTTTAATCCCATACATTCCAAATTCCAACATTCTCAATTCAATTCCTCATTTTCTACAATTAATTTCACCAAATTAATTTATCAAAGTAATTAGGGCATTTTTCCCATAAATTCCATAATAACCCTAAGGTTCCATTTTCACTAATAATCCAATATTGATCTCATTTCTCTATGCTAAACAAGCATATATGTTTATATAAACAAAACCCTAACTTTTGTTAATTTACACAAAAGACCCAAACTTTTCTCAAAATTACCCAATAACCCCCAACATATCAAAATGCTAAAATTCAAAGACAAAGCTCATAACGAGGAGTAGGATATCCCTACCTCGAAGTTTGAGCTCAAACGGAGATGAAGACCCAAAGACCAACGTGCTCCAAATCCAAAGTTTTTCAGATTAAATCAAAGCCCTCAACCCACTCTATCTTTTTAACAAAGGACTAAGGGTAGAAACTCACCCTAAGTAGATCAAATCTTAGAGAGAAGACAAGTTTAGAGAGAGAGAGTCTCGGATCTAGGGTTTGAAAAAGAAAAGGGGATGAAAAAGTGAAGTTAAAATCGCTGCTGTCTGCTGATATAAAACAGGCTCGCTCGAGCAAAGGATTGGTCGCTCGAGCGACCAGACACAAAGAATACTCGCTCGAGCCAACAACTCGAAGCTTCAGGTCTGCAATCCAGAAGCACGCTCGAGCGACAGAATGCTCGCTCGAGCGAGGAACTCGAAAACATACACCTCGCTCGCTCGAGCGAAGGAAAGCTCGCTCGAGCCAAGAAACACAGCTCTCAGGTCCAGAACCAGACGCAATCGCTCGCTCGAGCGAAGCCACTCTGGCTCGATCCACCAGACACAAAAACTCAACTCTCGCTCGAGCGAAGAAACCCTGGCTCGAGCGAAGGACCAAAATTCTGGGTAGCAACCTTTTGTTCCCAAACACAACCAACCTATAACAAACCTGCCCAATACATCCTATAACTCAATTACGAAGTATAAAAGGACGTAAACAAGATTTATACAACTACTAACATCCACGGAACCACGTCCGGATCACTGTACAACAAGGGATAAAACCCGGGATCGCTATATTTGAAAAATAAAAAAAAAGTTATTGTATACAAATAAAAATAACGTAATAGCCAAAAAAGAAAAATAACGTAAATTAAAGAACAAAAACTAATTAATGTATAAAAAAAGAAAAATGACAAAAAAAAAATAAATAAATAAAAACAATTATTTGTACTTACCTTAGAATTTGAAGGAGGCATCCATGAGCCTGATCTATTGTTGTTCTATTGTTAACAGAGGCCAGATGAACATGGAGATTAAGCTTGAATGAAAGGCCAAAAAAAAAATTTAAACACCAAATGAAATCATAATAATCACCATTTGAGAGAGAGAGAGAGAGAGAGAGAGAGAGAGAGAGAGAGAGAGAGAGAGATGCAAAGAATATTTATTCTTGTAAACATTAATATTTTACGTGAATGCAGTGAAATATAAGCTCTTTTTTTTTTTTTTTCTTTTTTTATGTGGAAGGGATTTAAGAATTCCTACTAAAACAAGATTATTAAAGTATGTGTATATTATTAGGTATAAAATTTTGAAATTTAAATTCCTAAATCATAGGTGAATTCAATCGCCAATGATATTTAAATTTTAAATTTCAATTTTTAATAGCCAATGATGATTTTCTTGTTTTGAAAAATAACAAAAAATCAACATAATTGGATTGGAGTTTGAAGCTCCTAGAGTTCTCAAAATTAAAAATCTCATGTTTCTTATATAATATATAAATATTTGTTTTAGATTTTTTTTAATATAAAAATTAGTTTTTGTAGATTTTTTATAAAAATAATTTAAGAATTCATCACCAACCATAATGTATGGGAGAAGTTGAAAACGGTGCGGTAGTAGGTATGAGAAAAGTCAAAAATGCTTATTGGTGGAGAAAAGTCAATAAATGTTGAGATTTTTTTTTTTCAAATCAAAAAATTAGAAAATTAAGATTAGAATATTGGAGTTTCCACAAAATTTGTGAGTTAGAAATCTCATTTTATTTATATAATATACAGATGGTAAATTACAAATACATTCTCTAAGCTTTGTTTAAAGTACAGATTATTCTCTGTATTTTAAAAAATTACAAATACTCTCTTATTAGAATTTTTTATTTAACAGAATTAACTAAAAAAATAAAATTCATAATTACTATCTTATACAATAATAAAATTACTTAAATTATAAATTAAAACATATTTTTAATATCATTAAAAATTATTAATTAATATAATAATTTATCAATAAAAAATATAATTTATTATAAAATTAAAAATCTCAAAAAATAAAATATAATTTCTAAAATTTTAAAAAACGATTTATATTTTAATTAAATTTTTGAACATCTATTTATAATTTAACTTTAAATAAAATAGGTGAACCGTATTTATTGGTAACGACAATAGAGTAGTCTTGTCTTGGCGTTGTGATGTCAACTTGAATGGATACAACAACACGTGGCAGTTGCTCTAAAGAGAGGGCTGTCCTTTACTTTACGGAAGTGACAGAGATGTTTACGTGATAAAAAATAAATAAATAGCATAAAAAAATAAAAAAAATACAGCCACACAAATCACATTAATCAGTAGGTCCTCTCCATTAAAACTCCTCTAAAATTCAACCATTATAACTCTCAATCGTTTTCCTCTAGAATTCATCCATTATAGCTCTTAATCTTTTTCCTCTACTTTATTGCAAATGAATCGTATTTGTCGGTACGGTTCACATGTCAACAACACTACAATTTCAATTTTAACTTTAAATAATGGAGTGTTTGAGAGTTTGGTTTTAGATTAAAATAGTTAATATAGATAAAATAAATTAAAATAATTAATAATATACATATTATAATTTTTTTAATAATATAAATATTATAATTTTTTTAATAAGATTAAAATATTTTAAAAAATCAAATATTAATTAAAATAACTTATTTTCAAAGGGGACCAATGCAAGTGAATCATATTTGTTGGCAGGGTTTGCAAAACAACAACACTTATTTATGTGATAAAAAATAAATAAATAGCATAAAAAAATATAAAAAATAAAAAAAAATATAACCACACAAATCACATTAATCAGTAGGTCCTCTCCATTAAAACTCCTCTAGAATTCAACCATATAACTCTCAATCGTTTTCCTCTAGAATTCATTCATTATAGCTCTCAATCTTTTTCCCCTACTTTAATGCAAATGAATCGTATTTGTCGGTAGGGTTCACATGTCAACCGCACTACAATTTCAATTTTAACTTTAAATAATGGGGTGTTTGAGAGTTTGGTTTTAGATTAAAATAGTTAATATAGATAAAATAAATTAAAGTACTTAATAATATAAATATTATAATTTTTTTAATAAGATTAAAATATTTTAAAAAATCAAATATTAATTAAAATAACTTATTTTCAAAGGGAACCAATGCAAGTGAATCATATTTGTTGGCAGGGTTTGCAAAACAACACTTATTTACGTGATAAAAAATAAATAAATAGCATAAAAAAATAAGAAAAATGTTTGAGGGCCAAAAAAAGTGTGGCTCAAATGGCTCAAAACTGTCAAAACGACGTTGTTTTGCGTCGTTTTACGTTCAAAACGACGTCATTTTAGTAGTTCAAATATATTTTATTCATAAATTTCATACTTTAGCAATTTAATTTTTATGACACAAACACATTCAAAAAAAATTACGGGTCAATAAGGATGAGTTCATAACATTTTTGTTTGCAAAATATCCCATAATTCGAAAATTGAAGCAACTTGATCGGTTTAATTCAATTTTTAAGTACATTAGTTTGGTTCTTAATTTTTTAATTATCAACTCGATAGTATTGAATTAGTTAAAATCTCATTTGGAAACATGTTATTTTAGTAATTTTTTTATTTTTTTTAAATGAAATATGTGCAGAAAAGTAGAGAGAGTGATATGACAACTTATAGTGACTTTTTTACTAAAATTGAAAGTTGCCAAACGAGACCTTAATTTAAATCTTCTCTAATCAAATCAGCTCAAAAACCCAATATATATATATATATATAATATGAAAAATTATATTTATATTAACATATATTTTGGTCTATTAGAGTGGATTTGCTTGTATTTAATAATTTCCAACATTAATTTTTTATTTAATTTAATTTGTATGGGTTTTGTTTAAATTTGAGTTGGACTTTATTATTCACATTTGTTGATAATATTTTATTGTTTATTTGTGCTATTATGTTCAAAGGTTAAAAATTTATTTATTTTAATTATTTATTATATTGATTAATTTACATGTTGTTTACAGAAAGACCCCCTAATAAACTATTGAGAAGTATTCTCTAAATTATAAAAATGTAAAAATTGATTCCTTAAATTACTAAAAAGTATTATTTTATCCCCTAAACTATAAAAACACAATGATTGATTTTTTTTCTCCAATAATATTCTACAATTAAAAAAACCTACAAAATTCCCAAACACCCACATAATGATTGATTTTCATAATGAGCATGTTACATTTGGGTGGATTTATAGCAATCCCGGTATTTCCTTTTACTGTTTAGTTGTATTCCGAACTCGGTTCCGTGGAGTTGGTAGTTGCGTCTACCTTGTTGTTGTCCTTTAATTCCATTTGATTGAGTTTTAGGATGTGTTGGGCTTGTTTCGAGCAGGTGGGTTGAACCTTGGTCTAAATCCTTGTCGCCAGGTTTTTGGGTCGTTTCGCTCGAGCGGGTAGTTTGGCGCTCGAGCGGAGATTGCACACCCCCAGTATTTTCGTGCTCTGCAAAACTTCTGCAGAGGCGATTTCTACGCTCGAACGGGTTTCCTGCGCTCGAGCAGGCTTGTTGACGCTCGAGTGGGTAGTACTTTTTTGGTGTAAGTTCTGGGAGGGGAAAATCTACACTCGAGCGGACTGGTTTTCGCACTCGAGCGGATGTACTTTATTCTTGTGTCTTGGCGCTCGAGCGGGCCTTATTGAGCTCGAGCGGACCTGGTTTTTTGTTCTTAACGCTTGAGCGTTGTGTTTTTCGCTCGAGCGGGAATGTCGTATAACAGGGGGCAGCTGGGCATTTTTGAATCATTTTCTACACTTTCTCTCTCTCTCTTACTTTCCCAAAAACATTTTTGAGAGCCTCTCTCTCTAGAAACCCCATTCTCTCTAAGTATTGATCTAGTAGGAGTTGTTTCCTCACCTTTGGCCTTTGTAAAAGTTGGGTTGATCGTCGAGGGCTACATTTTGATCCGAGAAACTTGTGATTTGGAGCAACTTCGTTTTTTTCATCTTCTTCGTTGGGTGTCATCTTTTGAGGTAGGGATTCCTACTCACTACTATGGATTTTGACCTAGATTTTTGGGCATTTTGTTAAATGGTTGATTTTGGGAAGTTAGGGTTTGAAAATGTTGAAAGAGGGTTTTGTTATTTTGATTCTAAAATATATATTTTGGGTTTCAAAATAATGATATTGTTGTTGGTTGTTGATATATAGACCATTGAGTCAATATTGAGAAATGGGGTAGAAAACCCTAATTTGTTGTATAGATTAATTGGTATAATTAATTTGGAAAAATTGTGGACTTATGGAATTGAGTTGGAAATAATGAAATTGGCTCATTATATTGTGAAATGGTGGAGTTGGATTTATAAATCGCTCACTTTTGGAAACATTGATATTTTATCTGTTGGAGCTTTTATTATCTGTTTAGAAATAATTGCTTTGGGTTACCGGTGGAGGGTAGTTATGATTGTTGTAGACAATGCATGATGATTAGGCAAACTAAAACTAATCAACTGAATGTGTCATAGAGTATGATGGTTGATAGAATACATTAACGTTATGTATTGATTGATTGTTTATATGACCTATGTGTATATACGTTGTGTGTGTGGGAGGAGATAGGGGATGTACTCCACGGTTTAGGGGAAGATAGGGGATGGACCTCTAAACCGAATGTTGTTTGGGAGGAGATAGGGGATGGACTCTACTGATACAGCTTATATGCTTGTCAGATAACGTATTGATACAACTCATATGCTTATCTATGGAAGTGTTGATATAGCTCATATGCTTATCAATGGAAGTGTTGATATAGCTCATATACTTGTCTGTTGAAGTGTGGATACAGCTTGTATGCATACCTGTTGAGATGTTGATATAGCTAGTAGGCTTATCTATCGTGTAATGAGAAACGTTTAATATGAGTCACTGTCTCATGAAAATTGTTGGCCAGGTTCTGAGCCGTTGTTGTAAATTGGAAATTGGATAGGAATGGAAAATGAAATGAAACATGGACATAGTGGTCATGTAATGGAAATGGGTTATGAATTGATTTATGGGAATTAAACATTTATCAATTGCTAATATCTTAGTTACTGCTCATACTGTGTTTAGCATATCTTTACTGGGCGTTGGCTCACCCTATATGGGACATTATTTTCAAGTACAGGTAGCATGCCACCTCCAAGGACATAGCTTGGATGGATATGAGAGTTGAAGACTCTTTTTGATTATTTTGTTTGTATTACATGTATATCAAGCCAAGGGCTTACTTTGTATAGAGTTAGTACTGTTCTTTTGTGTAACCAAGTGTTGACTTGAAAAGCTGTAGGCCTGTAGGACATTTGCTTTTGTTGTTAACATGTAATACTGTTGTAAGAACTACTTTGGTGAATAGAAATGGTTGATTTCTTTTGTATCAATGCATGTCTAAAGTGATGGGTTTTATGTATTTTCTTTTAGGGCGTTACAGGATTGAATGTAGAATGTGATTTGCCCAAACTAGTAATGCGACTATAAAAATCATTTAGTATACCTTTTTGAAATGTGATAGGTGAAATGCGATTTAATTTTCAAAAATAGGCATGTTAGAGCATCTTTACCCAATACTTCAGATTTGATGTTGCACTCTAACAATCATATTTTGACATCAAGCATCAATTTTACCTGATATGTCAAATATTAAGTTGAGATTTGACATGAACTCAACATGTCAAATTTGGCATGCTCCGTGTTGATGTCAAATGTTGAATCCACCAAATAAAATAATTTTATTTTTTAAAAATAATATAATAATATATTTGACATATCGGATAAAGAGTTTTATGTCAAATTGACATATGCCAATTTGTCACCTAAGCCTTCAAAAAAATTTCATACACCAAATTTTGAAAGTTTGGTTAGAGATGCTTTTACATGTTCCAAACGTGGCTAATACAGAATAATAATAAAAAAAAAACTCTTAGTATACTATTCCAAACGTGGTTAATCCATGTTACATTTGAGTGGATTGAATGTGATTTGTCCAAACCAGTAATGTGGCTACAAAAATCTTTTAATATACTTTTTTGAAATGTGACATGTAGAATGTATTTGATTTCTAAAATAGGCATATTATATTTTCCAAATGTGGCTATTACAGAACAAATAAAGAAATACTTAGTGTATTTTCCAAATGTAACGTACACAAACAAATAAAAACCCTTAGTGTATTTTCCAAACATGAGTAATACAGAACAAATAAAAAAATATTTAGTGTATTTTTTCCAAACATAATTAATACAAAACAACTAAATTTTCAAAAATACAATAACATGCCTTACATAGTTAATTACATGGCAAATATGTTAATTTCCATTTAATGAGACTTCCTTATTCATTAAAATAAAGTTGGAACTGATTAATTCATAAGTTTATTTTTTATAAATTATAGGTCAATCACCCTGTGTATTAATTTAATAAAAATACATTAAAATTAATAAAAAATATCTTATATTCTTTAATTTTTTTAAAAAAATCTTTTACTTATGTCATATGGCTACTTGTTATCCTCTTAAGTTTCATATCCCAAGTAGTCTTTTTATTTGGTCCGATAAAATCTAACTTGTAATCGATTACCTCGGAATTAGGGCTTGTAGAAGCAATAATGTCCCAAAGAGCTTCCTTTTTTTTCAATAATAAAAATAAATAAATAAATAAAAACCTGTGACAGGCTCCACATGAGCAGATTGTAATTGCCATATCTTTGGCAACCAAACATTTAAACCGGGTGTTGATAAAGAGCTCTAAAAGTAGAGTTTTAAATTGAGCTCTACTTATGTGGCAATGAAAAAGAAAAAAAGAAAAAATAAAAAAGAAGAAGGTTAAAACATCACATCAGTGGTGGGCCCCACTCATTACAGTTTTTTTAGAGCTCTTGGTTTAGAGCTCTCAAACATTTTTGTTTAAACGGTGTTCAAATTATAAATTTGTGTCAGGATTTTAAAAATAATAAAATGATTTAGTTTTTCAAACTCTTATCAAAATCCGTGATACAAATATAATCTAAAATTAAAAAGGCATTATAAATAATCAAATCATTTTTTTTAAAATTTTTTTATACGTCTTTTTATGAAAAGTGACTAAATAAGCCAATTTTTAAGCAAATCCTTGCCTAGCCGCATATCTTTCTATTTATGAAAGCTGAGCATCTCTAACGGTAATAGGTATTTTATCTATCTAAACATTACTATAAAGTATATATTATAGCGATCCCGGTATTCCTTTGCTGTATTTGTTGTATCCCGGACTTGGTTCCGTGGAGTTGGTAGTTATATCTATCGTGTTGTCATCCTTTAATTCCTTATGGTTGAGTTTTAGGATGTGTTGAACTTGTTTCGAGCAGGTGGGTTGAGCCTTGGTTAAATTTCTTGTTGCCAGATTTATGGTCATTCTGCTCGAGCGGGTCTTCTTGCGCTCGAGCGGAGATTGCACACTCCCGGTATTTTCGTGGTCTGCAAAACTTCTGCAGATGTGATTTCTACGCTCGAGCGGGTTTCCTGCGCTCGAGCGGGTCACGCTCGAGCGGTCTTGTTGGCGCTCGAGCGGGTGGTACTCTTTGGTGTAAGTTCTGGGAGGGGAAAATCTACGCTCGAGCGGACTGGTTTTCGCGCTCGAGCGGATGTACTTTATCCTTGTGTCTTGGCGCTCGAGTGGGCCTTCTTGCGCTCGAGCGGACCTAGTTTTTTGTTCTTGACGCTCGAGCGTTGTGTTTTCCACTCGAGCTGGAATGTCGTATATCAGTTGGCTGTGGGGCAGTTTTAAATCACTTTTTCTCATTCTTTCTCTCCCTTACTTTTCCAAAAAAGCCATTAGAGAGCACCTCACTCTAAAACTCAAACTTCTCTCTAAGTATTGATCTAGTAGGAGTTGTTTCCTCACCTTTGGCCTTTGTAAAAGTTGGGTTGATCGTCGAGGGCTACATTTTGATCCGAGAAACTTGTGATTTGAAACAACTTCATTTTCGTTATCTTCTTCGTTGGGTGTCATCTTTTGAAGTATGGATTCCTACTCACTCTTATGGTCTTTGACATAAATTTTTGGTTGTTTTGATAAAGTGTGGAAGTTGGGTGATTTTGGGACTTAGGGTTTCAAAATGTAAAAAGGGGTTTTATTGTTTTGATTCTAAAATATTTATTTTGGGTTTCAAAATAATGATATGGTTGTTGGTTGTTAATATATAGGCCATTGGGTCAATATTGGGAAATGGGGTAGAAAACCCTAATTTGTGGTGTAAATTAATTGGTATAATTAATTTGAGAAAATTGTGGTTATATGGAATTGTGTTGGAAATAATGAAATTGGCTCATTATATGGTAAAATGGTGGAGTTGGATTTAATAATCACTCACTTTTGAAAACATTGATATTTTATCTGTTGGAGCTTTTATTATCTGATTAGAAATAATTGCTTGGGCTACCGGTGGAGGGTAGTTTTGATTGTTGTAGACAATGCATGATGATTAGGCAAACTAAAACTAATCAATTTGATGTGTCATAGAATATGACGGTTGATAGAATAGATTAACGTTATGTATTGATTGATTGTGTATATGACCTTTGTGTATATACGTTGTGTGTGTGGGAGGAGATAGGGGATGTACTCCACGGTTTAGGGGAAAATAGGGGATGAACCTCTAAACCGGATGTTGTTTGGGAGGAGATAGGGGATGGACTCCACTGATACAGCTCATATGCTTGTCAGATAATGTGTTGATATAGCTTATATGCTTATCTATGGAAGTGTTGATATAGCTGATATGCTTATCTATGGAAGTATTGATATTGCTCATATGCTTATCTGTTGAAGTGTGGATATAGCTTGTATGATTATCTGTTGAGATGTTGATATAGCTTATATGCTTATCTATTGTGAAATGAGAAAGGTTTGATATGAGTCGCTATCTCATGTTAATTGTTGGCCAGGTTTTGAGCCGTCGTTGTGAATTGTGAACTTGATAAGAAATGGAAAATGAAAGGAAACATGGACATAGTGGTCATCTAATGGAAATGGGTTATGAATTGATTTATGGGAATTAAACATTTATTAATTACTAATGTCTTAGTTATTGCTGATACTGTGTTTAGCATATCTCTACTGGGCGTTGGCTCACCCTATATGGGACATTATTTTCAGGTATAGGTAGCATGCCACCTCTAAGGACATAGCTTGGATGGATATGGGAGTTGAAGACTTTTTTTTTTTGATTATTTCGTTATTATTACATGTACATCAAGCCAAGGGCTTACTTTGTATAGAGTTAGTACTCTTCTTTTGTGTAACCAAGTGTTGACTTGGAAAGCTGTAAGCCTGTAGGGCATTTGCTTTTGTTGTTAACATGTAATACTGTTGTAAGAACTACTCTGATGAATAGAAATGGTTGATTTCGTTTATATTAATGCATGTCTAAAGTGATGGGTTTTATGTATTATCTTGAGGGCGTTACAACTTGGTATCAAAACGTATCGGGTTCGATTACTTTGGGTACGTGGGAAGTGATTAGTATCACAATGGGTTTGTCTCGCTTGATAGAGACTTAGATGTAGTGTCATATGCTATGTGTTTAATTGATAACATCCTTATGTGACTACGTGGGTATGGAATGTAGTTTCTAGGATGTTGATTGGATCCTTGGGTTTCTGGGAGTCTTGTTGGAAAAGCACTTGATCAATGCTGTTTCTAACCGGAACTCTAGTAACGCCTCGGGACTATCATTATCTGGGAATGAAATTCGTAAGTGCTTATGTGTTTATGTGCTTACGTGGAGTGAATTACAGTTGTCCATGCATTAGGACGCGAGTGTTTAGTTTCGGCACATTTATGAATGTGCTAACGTCTTCGTTACCTTTAATAGGATGTCAGGACGAGGGCGAGGTGGTAGGCGTGGTAGGCCTAGGAGGCAGGAAGTGCCTTTACCGGATGACGTTCCGGCAATGCAAGAGGGAGTTGGTCAGGCCAATGTGGCCGAGCCAGCGGGTCAGCAGGCTATGGGCTCATTGGCCCGAGAGATAGTAGGAGCTTTGGGTATTCTCAGAGCTGAGAATCAGGTTGTTGAGGCGGGGCTTTCTTTCTTGAAGAGGGAGTTCTTCCGGTCTAATCCGGACGAGTTTATCGGGGATCCGAAAGAGCCACTTAAGGCTGATGAGTGGTTGAAACAGATGGAGAAGACGTTCGAGATGCTTGGCATCGAGGACGGGGCTTTAAAGGTGACCTTGGCATCCTTCCAACTGAAGGGAGATGCGGGTCAGTGGTGGAAGTACGAGAAGGGCCGTATTAGTGGTGCATGGGGGGCTTTTGTGGATGCCTTCCAGGAGAAGTTCTTATCTTCAGCTGCTAGGGAGAAGCTGAGGGAGTAGTTTTGCCAGCTTAAACAGCAGGGCTTGTCAGTGGCCGAGTTTGAGGCTACTTTTACCAGTTTGTCCAGGTTTGCAACTGAACTTGTGGCGTCTGAGGAACGCCGTTGCTTTGAGTTTGAGCGGAAGTTGAAGCGTGGGCTCAAGTTGAGGGGTGGAGGGTCTTTTATTCGAGAGTATAGACGCCTGGTGGATGCTGCAGCTCATATGGAGATTATGATGCAAGAGGAGGAGGAAAGGCAGAGAGGCTCCAAGAGGAGCCAAGATGGTCTGGGCGATGGCAAGAGACAGAGGGGTTCTAACCTTCAGCAGTCTCAGGGTGGTTTGGCTAGATCGACCTTCTCAGTGCCGAGTGCAGGCTCCGGGAGAGGTAGTCAGGGAGGCTTGACTTGTTTCACGTATGGCCAGCTGGGTCACAAGTCTTCGGTTTGCCCGCAGAAGGGAGGGGGTCAGCGAGCTGCTTCTTCTTCGGCTAGACCTTAGGGCCAGAGTCAGGGCAGGGGGCAGCCTTTGTCTTGCTATCAGTGTGGTCAGCCTGGGCACCTGAAGAGGTTTTGCCCACAGTTGAGTGCCACTTCGGGAGCGTCTGGTTCTAGGCAGACGCAGAGTTATCAGCCAGCTCAGTCTGTGCAGGCCTCGAGGACCAATCTGGGAGCTTCGTCTTCCCAGTCTGTGCAGCAGTCTTTTGCTCCTAGAGGTGAGCAGGTGGATCAGGGGCCTACAGGGTGCGTGTATGCTGTTACCGCGCAGGATCTAGTACCGGCTCCATCAGTAGTGAGAGGTAGCTTTCTGTTTTGCAACTCGGTTGCTAGTGTGTTGATTGATACGGGTGCATCTCATTCTTTTGTATCTGCTTCATTTGCATCTGTGTTGGAGTTGGAGTTGGCACTGTTAGCATCTCCTATTTGTGTAGTGTCGCCTATTGGGGGTGAATTGATTTTGAAACACGGATGTAGAGGTTGTGATATAGAGGTCGCCGACCGTAGGCTTCCTTTCCCTTTATTGTTATGCCCATGAAGGGTTTTGATGTTATTTTGGATATGGACTGGTTATCATCATACCGGGCTGTTATTGATTGCTACCGCCAGAGGGTTACAGTTTGTACCTTGAGCGGGGAGTGTTTCCATTTCTTGGGGGATCGGGTTGGTAGTGTGTTGCCACCGGTGTATGATCCGTGAGGGCGGAGTGAGCTTAGTGGTCTACTTGCTAGCTTTATGAGTGATGAGTGTGATGAGACCCAGATTGTGTTATCGAGAGTGGTTTGTGAGTATTCGGATGTTTTTCCCGAGGACCTCGTTAGTTTGTCACCTCACCGAGAGATAGAGTTCTCTATTGATCTAGTGCCCGGCACGGCGCTGATTTCTATGGCACCTTATCGTTTTGCCCCAGCCGAATTAAGTGAGTTGAAGATTCAGCTCCAGAAATTGCTAGATAAGGGTTTTGTTCGCCCTAGTGTTTCGCCGTGGGGAGCACTGGCCCTCTTTGCTAAAAAGAAAGATGGTGCCTTGAGATTTTGTACAGACTACCGGAAGTTGAATCGGGCTACGGTTAAGAATAAATACCCTATGCCCCGTATAGATGATTTGTTTGACCAGTTGAAGGGTTCCCGTTGTTTCTCTAAAATCGACTTGAGATCGGGTTACCACCAGTTGAGGGTCAGGGAGGAGGATATTCCTAAGACGGCATTCCGTACGCGGTATGGCCATTATGAGTTTCTAATGATGCCATTTGGGCTTACCAATGCACCGGCAGTCTTTATGGACTTGATGAACCGGATCTTCCGGGAATTCTTGGATCATTTTGTGGTCGTCTTCGTGGACGACGTTCTTATCTATTCACCTTCAGAGGAGGAGCACGAGGAACACTTAAGAGTGGTGCTAGAGTTGCTTAGAGCCCATAGGCTGTATGCCAAGTTTGGGAAATGTGAGTTCTGGCTAGGGGAAGTCAAATTCTTAGGCCATGTGGTATCCGGGGAAGGGGTGTCTGTTGATACATCCAAGGTAGAGGCAGTGCAAGATTGGGCACAGCCTAAGAGTGTTTTTGAGATCCGCAGTTTTCTAGGATTAGCTGGGTATTACCGCCGGTTTGTGAAGGATTTCTCCAAACTAGCTTCACCGTTGACTAGACTGACTCGGAAGGGAGTCAAGTTTGTGTGGAGTGAGACTTGTGAAAAGTCGTTCCAAGAGTTGAAGGTTAGATTGACCACCGCTCCGGTCTTGATTATTCCGGAGAGAGGGTTGGGTTATGCAGTCTATTGTGATGCCTCACGAGAGGGTTTGGGTTGTGTGTTGATGCAAGAGGGGAAAGTGGTTGCCTATGGCTCACGTCAGTTGAAAATACACGAGAAAAATTACCCTACACATGACCTAGAGTTAGCAGCCGTGATCTTTGCCTTGAAGATTTGGAGGCATTACCTTTATGGTGAGAGGTTCGAGGTGTTCTCGGACCATAAGAGTTTGAAGTATTTGTTTACACAGAGAGACCTAAATTTGAGGCAGAGAAGGTGGATGGAGTTCATTGAGGACTATGATTTTGAGTTGCACTATCACCCGGGAAAGGCCAATGTTGTGGCCGATGCCCTTAGTAGGAAATCCATTAGTGATGTAGCTTGTATAGCCATCCGGGAGTGGAAGATGTTGGGTGCACTTGGCGAGTTTGATTTGCTTTTGGGCGAATCTGTTAAGGCTGCGGCCTTGTTTTCTGTAGTTGCCCAGCCTACACTTGTGACTCGAGTGTTAGAGGCACAGAGAGGTGATCTTGAGGTAGAATCCCTCCGAGAGAAGATCTCCAATGGGAAGGTTGAGAAGGGTTTGACGGTGAATCCCGACCTGAGTGTAAGATACCGAGACCGTCTGTTTGTGCCGGAGTCTTGCCGAGATGAAGTACTCCGAGAGTTCCATCATTCACGTCTTGCGGTGCATCCGTGAGGCACTAAGATGTATCGGGATTTGGGCCGCCAGTTTTGGTGGCAGGGTATGAAGAGAGATGTGGCAGTTTTCGTGTCTAAGTGCCTTACTTGTCAGCAAGTGAAGGCCGAGCATTAGAGGCCAGCGGGTTTGTTGCAACCCTTGCCTATTGCCGAGTGGAAGTGGGAGCATGTCACTATGGACTTCGTTGTAGGTCTTTCGAGGACTCAGTGGGGTAGTGATGCTATTTGGGTGGTTGTAGACCGGTTGACGAAGTTGGCGCACTTTATCCCTATGCGCGTAAGAGATTCGGTAGATCATCTCGCCGACTTGTATATTCGGGACATAGTGAGATTGCACGGGGTCCCAGTGACGATCGTCTCAGATAGAGATTCTCGTTTTACTGCTAGGTTGTGGCAGAGTTTGCAGAGTGCCTTGGGCACTAAGTTGACCTTTAGTACGGCTTATCGTCCTCAGACTGACGGGCAGTCCGAGCGTACTATTCAGATCCTTGAGGATATGCTTCGAGGTTGTGTCCTTGACTTCAGTGGGACGTGGGAGAGGCACTTGCCCTTGGTGGAGTTTGCCTACAACAACAGTTTTCAGTCTAACATTTGTATGGCACCGTTTGAGGCCTTGTATGGCCGACCGTGTAGGTCTCCAGTTTGTTGGGCCGAGGTGGGTGATGCACCTTTATTGGGCCCGGAGTTGGTTAGAGAGACGACGGAGAAGGTTGAGCTTATCCGTAGGAGGCTTGTTACAGCCCAGAGTCGCCAAAAGAGTTATGCTGACCGTAGGAGGAGGTCTTTGGCGTTTGAGGTAGGTGATCATGTTTTCTTGAAAATATCACCTAGGCGAGGTTTGATGAGGTTTGGGAAGAATGGAAAGTTATCCCCTCGGTTCATCAGCCCCTTTGAGATCCTTGAGAGGATTGGGGAAGTTGCTTATCGTTTAGCTTTGCCACCGCAGTTGTCCGGGGTTCATGACGTATTTCATATTAGTATGCTTCGAAAGTACGAGCCGGATCCGTCCCATGTGTTGGATTGGACCGATTTGGAGGTAGATGAGGATGCCTCGTACGAGGAGAGACCGGTTCGGGTCTTGGATAGGCGGGATCAAGTTTTGCGAGGCAAGACTATCCCCTTGGTAAAGGTTTTGTGGAAACATCACGGAGTGGAGGAAGCCACTTGGGAACGTGAGTTGGAAGTCCGTGAGAAGTATCCGGACTTGTTTGTTGATGTGTAATCATGTAATGAAATTTCGTAATAACATTGAACTTTAAGAATATTATATGTGTCTTAAGTTATAAAACATTGTAAATGTTTTGGTAAATGAAAGTTATGTTAACATTGCGTATGTTAAGTATATTGTGAAAATGCAAGCATGATATTAATGTTGCATGTGTTATGGAATTGTGGAAAATGAGTTGAGATTGGTAAATTTCAAAGGAATGCATGTCGATAATGCAGGTTGTTATGTATAATGTGAAATGCCTCTTGAAAAGAGATGGGATTGACCGGTAATGGGTCGGAATGTTTAATATTTTGTTGTAATATTGTTGAGAATGGAGAAAACCTGTTTTTAAAAAACTTGTGTTTAATTTCGGGGACGAAATTCTTTAAGGGAGGGAGGTTATAGCGATCCCGGTATTCCCTTGCTGTATTTGTCGTATTCCGGACTCGGTTCCGTGGAGTTGGTAGTTGTATCTATCGTGTTGTCATCCTTTAATTCCTTATGGTTGAGTTTTAGGATGTGTTGGACTTGTTTCGAGCAGGTGGGTTGAGCCTTGGTTAAATTTCTTGTTGCCAGATTTTTGGTCATTCCGCTCGAGCAGGTCTTCTTGTGCTCGAGCGGAGATTGCACACTCCCAGTATTTTCGTGGTCTGTAAAAAATCTGCAGATGTGATTTCTACGCTCGAGCGGGTTTCCTGCGCTCGAGCGGGTCACGCTCGAGCGGTCTTGTTGGCGCTCGAGCGGGTGGTACTCTTTGGTGTAAGTTCTGGGAGGGGAAAATCTACGCTTGAGCGGACTGGTTTTCGCACTCGAGCGGATGTACTTTATCCTTGTGTCTTGGCGCTCGAGCGGGCCTTCTTGCGCTCGAGCGGACCTAGTTTTTTGTTCTTGACGCTCGAGCGTTGTGTTTTCCGCTCGAGCTGGAATGTCGTATATCAGTTGGCTGTGGGGCAGTTTTAAATCACTTTTTCTCATTCTTTCTCTCTCTTACTTTTATGAAAAAGCCATTAGAGAGCACCTCACTCTAAAACTCAAACTTCTCTCTAAGTATTGATCTAGTAGGAGTTATTTCCTCACCTTTGGCCTTTGTAAAAGTTGGGTTGATCGTCGAGGGCTACATTTTGATCCGAGAAACTTGTGATTTAGAGCAACTTCATTTTCGTCATCTTCTTCGTTGGGTGTCATCGTTTGAGGTAGGGATTCCTACTCACTCTTATGGTCTTTGACATAGATTTTTGGTTGTTTTGATAAAGTGTGGAAGTTGGGTGATTTTGGGACTTAGGGTTTCAAAATGTAAAAAGGGGTTTTATTGTTTTGATTCTAAAATATGTATTTTGGGTTTCAAAATACTGATATGGTTGTTGGTTGTTGATATATAGGCCATTGGGTCAATATTGGGAAATGGGGTAGAAAACCCTAATTTGTGGTGTAAATTAATTAGTATAATTAATTTGGGAAAATTGTGGTTATATGGAATTGTGTTGGAAATAATGAAATTGGCTCATTATATGGTAAAATGGTGGAGTTGGATTTAATAATCACTTACTTTTGAAAACATTGATATTTTATCTGTTGGAGCTTTTATTATCTGATTAGAAATAATTGCTTGGGCTACTAGTGGAGGGTAGTTTTGATTGTTGTAGACAATGCATGATGATTAGGCAAACTAAAACTAATCAATTGGATGTGTCATAGAATATGACGGTTGATAGAATACATTAACGTTATGTATTGATTGATTGTGTATATGACCTTTGTGTATATACGTTGTGTGTGTGAGAGGAGATAGGGGATGTACTCCACGGTTTAGGGGAAGATAGGGGATGAACCTCTAAACCGAATGTTGTTTAGGAGGAGATAGGGAATGGACTCCACTGATACAGCTCATATGCTTGTCAGATAATGTGTTGATATAACTCATATGCTTATCTATGGAAGTGTTGATATAGCTGATATGCTTATCTATGGAAGTATTGATATAACTCATATGCTTATCTGTTGAAGTGTGGATATAGTTTGTATGATTATCTGTTGAGATGTTGATATAGCTTATATGCTTATCTATTGTGAAATGAGAAAGGTTTAATATGAGTCACTATCTCATGTTAATTGTTGGCCAGGTTCTGAGCCGTCGTTGTGAATTGTGAACTTGATAAGAAATGGAAAATGAAAGGAAACATGGACATAGTGGTCATGTAATGGAAATGAGTTATGAATTGATTTATGGGAATTAAACATTTATCAATTGCTAATGTCTTAGTTATTGCTCATACTGTGTTTAGCATATCTCTACTGGGCGTTGGCTCACCTTATATGGGACATTATTTTCAGGTACAGGTAGCATGCCACCTCCAAGGACATAGCTTGGATGGATATGGGAGTTGAAGACTTTTTTTTTTGATTATTTCGTTTGTATTACATGTATATCAAGCCAAGGGCTTACTTTGTATAGAGTTAGTGCTCTTCTTTTGTGTAACCAAGTGTTGACTTGGAAAGCTGTAAGCCTGTAGGGCATTTGCTTTTGTTGTTAACATGTAATACTGTTGTAAGAACTACTCTGATGAATAGAAATGGTTGATTTCGTTTATATTAACGCATGTCTAAAGTGATGGGTTTTATGTATTATCTTAAGGGCGTTACATATATTTTATTTTGCCTATCAACTATTTTATGTTTTTACTCCAACCATACTCTTTATTTTAGCTGTTCATCTAAATACTATTAATTTTATAAAATGTCACATCAACAACAAAGATGGAAGAAAATGATCCTAATGATTAAATATATTTTGTCTAGTCTTGAAGGCTAGCTACATGTAGCTAGTGAATGTGAGTTGAGCTAAAATGCCTAATCATATGCTTAGTGCATTGGAGTTAAAAAAAATGAGTTATACTTGACATTTTGACTAACAAGTATTATATACCTAGTGGGTTGGAGATGCTCTCGCCTCATATCTCTCTCTTGTTATGGAGCCATTGCTAAATTATTTTTTGATGAAATTAAATGAATGCACGATTAGATTTATGATATGATTATGGATAGGATTATAGAAATAAGTTACATCAAGGGATAATAAGTGAAATAAATGATTGGACAAAAATTGTGAAATATTATATTTGATTAGAATGAAATAAAATAATATAATTATTTTTAATTAACCATTGGATGAAGAAAAATAATAATTCAGAGAGAGACTCATTCTTCTAATATCACACTACCTATGGTAGTACTTGATCTCTCATTTTTTTTTTCTCTTCTATTTAATCCTTCATATCAATACTAAAATTATTTGGAGCTTAGTATAATGCAAAACAAACATGGGATTGGACTATCGTGTGGGACTTATATTTTCTCCATACCTCAAATTTCTTCATTCTTTTCTCACAATCAAACACCAAACTAACAATTCAATAGATCCCATATGTTTCCTCTACTTATAATCCTACTAATAGTGAGGTAACCAAACATGTCTTATAGGAATTTTTTTATAATTTTTTTTTTTTTTGGGGAGGAGGGGGGAGATTGTAAAATGTTAATTTGTTAATAAAATTATATTACAACTAAAAAAGTCATCGCTATTTTACTAGCTCAAATCTTCCTTAGAGTGTGATAACTATAAGATTACTGGACCAAATCCAAATTCTGCCCTATAAAATTTTTTTGGGTAATTAGCCTTATAAGAATTGTTGGAGTTCAGGTCTTCAATTTATTTGTGGGAGATGATATAGAGTTCTAAATCTAGAGCTCTAATTTAAGCTCTAGTGATGTGGCAAAGCAAAAAATAAAAAAATTAAGGTACAAACATCACATCATAGGTGAAGGCCAACTCATTGGAGCTCCTCTAAAACTCTATATTTAGAGCTACCAATCTTTTTCCTTTATCTGTCCCAATCCTCTGAACTGCCATTTTCCTATAGCTATGTGTTCTTCAATGAAAAATAGATCTTTCTCTCGTCTCCTCTTACTGGTCAAAACGTCTAGTAGATTTCTCAATGGGTTAGAGCATCCTTAGCAGATGCCTTAAAATAGCTTTTTGCTATTATGAGGGGTTGATTCTTCAAAAATCCAACCCCATTAGATCCCTTATATAATCCCTTAAATTTAGGATTGCTACAGTGACTCTCTATTTGTAGGGAGTCACTGTAATTATCTCATATCTGGTAAATTCTTATTTTATTTCATTGAAGGCGCGAACACAACAACCCAGACAAAAGGCCGAATGTCCAGGGGGTTGACCGGCTGGTCGTTCCGACCTCACCTCTATTTGAGAGAGAGCCCCATAATTAGGACTGGACATGAACAACCAGGGCAGAAGCAACAAGTCTCCCCGTGAGAAGTAAATGGAGATGGTAGTTAACATTGTCAAGCTACCATCCTTCTCCATTGCCAAGATGAGTCTTGGAACAGCTAGTTCTCCACCAGCTACCAAAAATATTGCATCTTTCTCAGGCTCTGTTGCCAATACTCCACCTCTAATGCAAAGAGCAGCTCAAAGCCCGTCTCTTTTCTGATTGAGCCAAGTGATTATGAATCTTCTTAGCATGTGATTCATAAAAAGACGAGTGTTGATAGGAAGGCTACATATTATATCAGAAAGGTACATGCGAAGAACCGAAATTATTCCAATAAACCATCGACACTTTCTCCTTTAGAAAACATATTCTGAACCATCGACACTTTCTCCTTCATTATTTTATTATTAAAAAAATATTCGAATTTAAAAGCAATTGCAAAGATTATTTTAATAGAATAGAGAAAGAATAGGTAGTTTCACTACAACAAATTACACTTTTGGCGACTAAATTTTTAGTCGCCAAAAGTCATTTTTTTGGTCGCCAAATATTTTTCCCGACTAAAATTCTTAGTCGCCCGTTTGGTCGTTGATTGACTGTCGGCAAAAGAATTGGCGACTAAATTTTTTTTTAGTCGCCGAAAGTCACCAATTAGCGACTAAAAATTTAGTCGTCCAAAAAAATATATTTAGTCGCAAAAAAAAAAAAAATTTCATCATCAACTTTTTAGCTACCAATTTTTTAGTAGCCAAAAACGTGGCACTCTTGTTTGGCTATCAATTTTTTAGTCACTAAAATCATGGTACTCCCTTTTAGCTGCTAATTTTTTAGTAGCCAAAAACTTCTTTTTTTTTTTGGCTACTAACTGTTTAGTCGCCAATAAGTTCCCTTTTATTTTTTGGCTACTAAATATTTAGTCGCCAAAAGCTCTATTTATTAATTCTTTTTAAATGCACAAATTGAATATTTTTCATTAATTTCTAAATTATATGCATTCCATTATCAATGCAACCTGTACATGTACAGAATAATATATCTATCAATTATAATCTAAATCTATTATCAATAATACCCATTTCATTATCAACTATCCAAAAACTTTAACTTATAACATCTTATTCCAAGTATCATATAAATTCATTCTAACCAAGTATAATTCATCTAAAATAGAGAAAGAATAGGTAATTTGATGGGGAAAAGAAATGAAAAAGTGATTCCTAAAATAGGGAATGAATTTTTTAATAATATTTTAGGATAAAATTTAAGTAAACTGCTGAGGATGCTCTTATATGAGCGGTGTCTTGATCAGTGGCGAAGCCAGAAAATTAAATTAAGGGGGACATTTATTAATTATAATATCAAAAAATTTTACAAAAATATTTCACGCAAGTTTTTATAATTGATTTCAAGAAACATAAAAAACATAATGTTATTTATAACTAGTGTATCATGGACAATATAAAAAAATATGGATATAAGTCTTAAAATAAATTATATAATGATAAATTATTTTTTTATACAAAATTTGATTAAAATTTTAATATAATGGTAATATCACGTCATCATTAATATGTGATATCACCAACTAATAGTAAATAAACACATAGAAAGTGAACCTCACATGTCAAATGTAACTAACAATCCAATAAATTTCATATCTTTATAGTGAGATTATTTATGCTTGCATGTCAATAATAATGACATCATCGTTACATTTAAAATTTTCATAGATAATATAGTTTATAGCAATCTTTTCATTTTCAATCAAAATAATCATTATTATTTTCATAATTTTTAAAATGTCATTGACATTTCATTGTAATAATATTTTTGTAATTCTTGTTATTTAAAATATTTTCTTTATATTTGTAAAAAAAAAAAAAAAAATCCAAAGAGACACATGACCCCTTGATCCTTACGTGGCTCCACCACTTGTCTTGATCATTATCTACTTAAGCTAGGGTTGCAACGATATGAGTTATTTGCGTGAAACCTCAAATTTTTAGGCGTTTATATTTTAGTGAGTGGTATTAGTAATTTATTATAATAATTTAGTGATTGAGAATTTTAGATGAAAATTTAATTTAAACAATTTATTTATTTTTATTTTATCTTTTTTATATCTATCTAATTATTATTCATTCTTTTTTTAAAAATAAATTTGATCCGTTTTCTCCTCACTTCTCATCACCTTTCAGTGAAAAAGAAATAATAATAATAATAATAAAAACCGTGGCTGCCCAACCTTCCTTTTCTTTTCTTTTCATTATCTTAATCCTTATTTCTTTCTTCATTTTTCTATATAAGTGGAGCCAGTGAGGCTCACTTTTCCATGTCATCTTCTGCCTCTGCCGTTTCTTCATCCTTGCTGCATTCCTCTCTCCCCCTCTCATAGATTGTGTAGTATAGAAATTCCAAATTTAATTTGAGAGCATTTAGAGTGAGAGTTAGTAATTTTATTTAAGAGAATAGAGTTATTTTTGGAGAATCATGGAGCAATTTCAAATTATCAAAGTTATGGTGATGGAGAAATTATTTTGAGGTAATTCGGGTGATAAACAATATACTTCTTTTAAATCTTATTATAAAGAGTTCTATTTTAATTATTCCCAACTTGTAATCTTCTTGATTATTGTGATTATTGATAAATTCTGTGAAATTATTTATTGTTGATTTGTTGATTATTCTGGTCATTTGGTAAAATTTTGTGAAGATATTTTGTATTAAAAATGGTGATTTGTCTGACTGAATAATGTGAAAATGCTTCGTATATGGATCAAGTCGACCTTGTTAATTAGTTTACACCAATATGTCCGGATAAGCGTGGTGCTTGGGTGAGGTGGGTGAATGAGTGAATCTGTCCACTGTTCATGTACTGAGTAGGACTGGATATTTGGTTCTAGATAAATTTTCATTTGTTGAGTTGATCTGTTCATGCAATTTGGTAAATTGTTTGTTATAATGAATCATTGTGCAATGTTGTAAATTATTGGATCCGTGCCGATTTATTCTCTATCCGAACTTTATTATTCCTGTATAGTATATTTTTTGAATTAATTTATTTTTCCGGTGTGGAGCAATTTAATAGCAATTGGAGTTGAAGTACCAAAGAGATTATTTGAGTTAGATTTTGGGACCCACCACTATTATTATATTTGGAGATTGTCTAAATTATATTTTGGAGATATTTGTGTAATTATTTTTTGGGGACATAATTGTATATTTTTGAGGTTGATTTAATATATTAACGGCCCGAAAAGTGCGACGTTACAGTTTGTGAGTTTAGCTTCGCTCGATTTGTTAAGAATTTGACTTAGCTCAATTTGTTAAGTAAATTAATGAGTTTGAACTTAATTTTTAAGCTCGTTTAGTAGACAAACTGAACTTGAATCTGAATAAACTTGATTCATCAAACTTGACTTGTTATCTTTATTTAAATTATTGAATAATATATTATTTATATGTTAAATAATATAAATAATATTTTTATTTAAATCATATATATATTTAAATAATTTTAAAAATAGTAAAAAAGATTTATTATCAAGTTTCGAGCTGAACTCGAGCTCGATTAGTTAACAAGTCAAGCTTGAGTTGAATAATTGAGATTGAGAAACAAATAAGCCGAGTTCAAATTCTAAAGTTAAACCCAATTTGATTTGTATGCAACTCTAACTGCAACCATGGCAGATTGTTGAAATCGTCACTTTCACCATTCACTGAGAGTTCGTGGTCATATGCTTTCAGTTAAATATCCTTTAAACCCTAAAATAGAATAATAGTCTGAGGTGTTTGATAATTGAATTTTTTTAGCTTTTTTAAAATTATTATTATTATTATTATTATTTTTTTTTATAAATATAAGAAGAATGATTAGATATGTTGTAGTGACTTTTTAACTTTTCTAACAAACATCAAGGTTCTCAAACATGTCTTTAGTGTCCCAAATAGTCTATATATTATTCTACACAATCCCCAATTATACATGAGTTTGACACTCGCACCATAGTGGTCACATACATATGTGAGACATTTGGTAGAATATTTGAAATCTCTATCATTATTGTTATTAATGAAAAATGGCTGAGATTCTCAAAAAAAATTAGTACAATTTGATCAATAATGACGTGATAGGAAAAGTGTGAACTTTTAACTTAAGACATACCCATGTAGAACCTAACTTTCTTATTATATCATTACTAGCCTATCATCTGTGCTACGCACGGGATAATTATAGATATTTATATTTATTTTAGATTTTTTTAATATATAAATTATGTTTTTTAACATTTTTTATAAAAATAATTTAACAATCTTATCACTAACCATAGTGTATGAGAGAAGTTGAAAATGGTACTGCAGTAACTATACACAGATTGTATCTATAATTATTTGTATGATGGGATTTTAAATACTGATAAGAGGATTTTGACCAAATCAATAAATGCATGCATGTGGAAAGACATGTGAATTGAAAAAAGTTAATAAATGCTGATCAGGAGATTTTGACCAAATCAATAAATACTGAGTTTTTTTTTTAAAATAAAAAATTAAAAAAATTCAAATTGAGATATTGAAACTCTCACAAAACTTGGAGGTTAAAAACCCTTTTTTACTTAATATATAATATAGTATGAGTGAATTCGAGAGTTTAAATTGTGGATATCTAACATTTTTGACAAAAAAATAATGCTATGCATGTGCTTCAATGAAAAATTATTAGTCTCAAAATATTGTTGTATCAATGAATACTCTCTACCAATAAAAAATTACAACACACAATCATTCATTCTTTTATCTCATAACTATCTAATAAAATTGAGTTGTCGTTTGGCAAAAAAAATTTTAGTTAGCTTTTTTGAATTGGAACTTTTTTAACTTGGGACTAAAAAGTTCATTTGGATTAGTTTTTTTTGACTTTTGTGAAAGAAGAAGTGAAATGATTATAGTTTAAATATAATATTTTATCTTATTGACTTATTTAATCTATTTTATCTTTTGTGTTCTTTTAACCCCAACTAGATAGCCAAACAAAGCCTGAGTCAATCATTACCGCTCATAAAATTTTACACTACATGTGATTTAGAATTCCACATAAACAATAATATTAGATACATCATTGCTATTCAAGTTAAAAAAATTAGACCCACTTTTCAAATTTAGCTGATGTGACAATTAATTAAGACATTTAAGGTAACACCTTCTTGCATATTTTTTCTGATTATTAACCAATCATATCATTTACGTATCACTGAGTTTAGAAAATAGATTTAGAAAGTGGACTTGTATATTATTTTGGTTATTAGATACTATTTTGATAACACTAATTTGTCATTTGGGATTGTTTTAGTGATTTTTTTATTAACTTTTTTTTTTTTTTTGGTAAACTTATTTAAAAAAAAAATTTAGGAAAATTACAATAAATAAATAAACCCCGAAGATTTGAGTCTTGTAACAAAAAAAGATGATGAATTTTTAATTTTACTAATTTAAACCTTAATTTTTTTTATATTTATGTTCAATTTAAATCATTAATCTATTTTCGTTAAGTAAAAATGACAAAAATAGATATGATATTTTGGTCACTAAACTCAATAAAAAATATATTTTAGACATTTTTTGTACACCTATGTTGAGTATAATAACAAAAATAATTTTTTTTTGGGTTAGTGCACTTAATGAAAATAAGTAAATGGTTTATATTAAAAATAAATTAAAAGATTATAATTTAAATTGACAAAATTAAAACTCAACGTTTATTTTGTTATAAGGCTAAAACTCTGATTTTTTTTTTGGGGGGGATAATTTATTCTAATTTTTTTTCTTCAAAAACTCGAGATGAATCACTAAAGTAAAATATATATATATATATATATATAAATTTGTAAAAATATCTAGTAAAGACAAAGAAAAAAAAATTAAAAATAGAAGTTTTTTTTTTGGGAAATTTATTAGAAAGTCCTATTATGGGAACTTTTTTACCATTTGGTCCTGAAAAATGACTAGACCTCCAGCTTGGGGTGCTGGGGTCTTCCCTGATTGGTGCAAAAACTGTTTTTTTTTTTTTTTTTGGATTTCAGCCAATCACATGCTGCCACGTCACTGGGGGTCTGACTGGGGGTCGTCCGTACTGGGGGTCGGAAGCATTGTTGTTTGGTCCCACGTTTGGAATGTTTGATTGGCAAGTCCTCACTAGGTGTAATTTGTGACTAGGAAGTCCCTTTTCAAATATAGATGGGTATTGATTAGACAGATATACCCTCACTAGTTAATTGGGAAGCTTGTTTTATTTTTGAAATATGTGATCACATGGTTGGAGGGAGGGGGTGATATTCTATTGACAAAGGGATTGATAACGTGGCAGGTATAATGTGACACACCAAAAAAATTTAAAATTTTTTAGTGTATTTTTTTTTAAATGTGACAATGTGACGGGTATGATGTGATACTAAAAAAAACTAAAAACTTATTAGTGTACTTTTTATAAATATGATAACGTGGCCTAAATGTGACAACGTGACGAGTATGATGTCATACTCCAAAAAAACTAAAAACTCATTAGTGTACTTGTGAGTGTTGATTTCCGACCACACAACCAAAAGGGGGAACTCAGCTGAAGAGCACCGGCAAAATAGATTAAGCCCGAACAACCTGTCACAGAAAGATAAGAATCCCGCGGTGGTTCATCCACCCGGGGGCACTCCGACGATCAAGTTAGCTAAAATATATCTCAAAGATAGCCAATAGTGTTTAACTCACTAGACAGAGCATAAAATACATACCTTAGACCCATGAGGGTGCCTTACTTTTATAATGATTAGTGCCCAACTTCTCCTAGAAGTCTTACTTCATGGGACTCTATCCTCTACAAGGATAACATCTATCATAACTCACACTATTCAGATTAAGATGAACTCTCTCAAGAGTCCCATCTTTATCCAAATCAGTAGTTTGATGTCATCTAGGACTCTAGTTCTCTATCCAAAAATCTTGGATTCCGGTATTCCTGCAGAATACCTCGGCAGTGCCCTAAACATCTCGGCAAACATGATCTGCTCACGTGGCACCTCGGCTGACACCTCAGCGTCACCATAGCCACGTGGCGTTATTTGAAAATACTTCCCCACAAGTGCCCCCTAGGTTCTATTACCTCGGCAACCTGAGGTGATGGAACCTACATCGTTTCATCTTCCAACATGCTAGAGATACTCTTCCGACCGAGATCATGACTCGCCGGTGTATCGAAACAAGGACTCAAATGTCCACTCGTCAAGATCTAAGAATCAAGAACCATCATGTTCTATTTCATCCATGTCCAACATCTTGACAGAAACCGTATTACTAGCAGAGATCATGACTTACTAGTTTAAGAACATCAAGATCCTAGTATCGACTCATCAGGAGCCAAGAACAGACAAGTTCTGTCCCATTCAAATTCAATATCTCAACCAAGATCAACATCTCAACTGAAATCATCATCTCAACCAACATCTCAACTGAGATCATCATGTCAACCAAGATCGCCATCTCAACCGAGATCGCATTTCCTCAATCAAGATCATCATCAGATTGGAGTGTACCCATCATGTCCCCATCGTGTCGCATCAGTTCTGTCCCCCGCCGTCTGACGTCAGCATGGGCACGTCACCCAAGAAATCGAAATCATAACTTTTTGCCATTTTTTTTCGATTTCAACAAAACCTTTTTACTTTCTTATTTCGTCTCTATCTGTGTCCCCAGACTCTCTTTTTTTCTTGTGCCCAAGGTTCAAACTCTACCAGCTGAACCAGACTAACAACCAAGTAATTCATCAGATGCTCCACACATCAATCCACCATCTCAATGGCAGTGAAAACACTGACATAGCAATAATCTTGCAGCTAGAACCAGGAACAGGAAACACCGAGGTCCAAAGATCTCAGCCTTAGACCTTTTCCAACCGCCTTATCTATGAGTAACCATCGCCGTAATCAATGACGACATGTCTCGCCGAACTCTTGTCATAGAAAACCTTCTTGTTGACATCCTTGATATCATAACTGTGCAATCCACTCCATCGCTTTATAGTCAATCCAACATGCTTGTACCTCTAGCAACTCAATATCTCGAAAGAGAAACACATGAAGCAAGTGGACCAAGTTACTGTTGCCAAAGAAGAGGCCATTGCTAAGGCCGAAAAAATAAGTCAACATGGTTTGCAACAAAGGCTACTATCTTGGCTGGATGACAGCCCTCAAAAAGATGTCTGTCCCCGAGGACTCACCCCTCTGTGATGTGGGTCAGCTCAATGTCCCTTTCCCTTCCTCTCCTAATCAATCTGAAGATGAGGCCGAGGAAGTAAAAGCCGACGAGGAGGAGGCCGGAGACAAAGAAAAGGCCGAGGCTGAGGTTGCCGAGAAAGAATCTGAAGCTGCTATTGGGGCCAAGTTCTCAACTCTGAATAAGCAAGTCTTATTTTTGATTGAGGAGGATGAAAATGAGGTCTCCAAGAGTACCTCACCAAAGAAAGCCGACACTTCTGAAACCGAGATCACTGTTGCTGCAAAAAGCTTAGACCAGACTCTTCTGGAAATCGGCACTGAAATCGTGGCCGAGAAAGCTACTGAGGAGATTCCTCAGTCGTTTTCTGGGGCCGAGAAACATCCTGCTGCTGAAGTCGAGTAGTTTTTGCTTTTTGTCTCTTTTCTTAGTACTTAGTAATTTTCTAAACAAATGTTTTTTGTTTCCATATTTGGCTGACGTGCCACTTTTGTAATCAGAACAAGTAATCTTTTTGTCAGGCCGAAGTGCCTTTTTCTCTTTTTAATGCAAGTACAGTTTTCTCTTGCTTTTGCTAAGTGTTTGAATGCTTGTCTATCTTGTATGTTTCCATACTTTAGTAGAAACTTTACATGCTTTCAAAGTACACCTTAACTATGCAATCTCTTCGGGGTACAATGCCTCGGATATGTCCACAGACTTGTTTGTCTGGACATTGGTTCAACACTTGAAAACATTTTGAACGAAAGTTTTCACAAGTGTTTATCTAAAACATGCCACTTCACTTTCAGTTACCAAAGCTTAACAACACGGTCATCTTGGCAAGCACGTAGATACTTCTTTCGCTCATAACCTTGGTTCTAACTTCAACTTGTAATTTTTCTTAAAATTTCAACAAGTGTTAAACCAACTTTCTTTCGACATAACCTCGGCTTTGTAAATTTTCTCAAAATTTCAACAAGTGTTAATCCAACCTTCTTTCGATATAACCTCGGCTTGACTTCAACTTGTAAATTTTCTTAAAATTTCAACAAGTGTTAAACCAGCCTTCTTTTAACATAACCTCGGCGTAACTTCAACTTGTAAATTTTCTCAAGATTTCAACAAGTGTTAAACCAACCTTCTTTCAACATAACCTCGGTTTAACTTCAACTTGTAAATTTTCTCAAAATTTCAACAAGTGTTAAGCCAACTTTAGCTTGTAAATTCCAACTCCCAAGCATTATTCTCCAGCTCTCTGCCCCCTAATGTGGGCTTACGTTTCACTTATGTCCACATTAAGCATGTACATATGATCTTATTGCCAAAGTTGGATTCAAGCCAAGGTTGTTATCCTTGGTTTCTCTGTTATTCTTGCTAAAGTGCACTTTGTTCCAATCTGAGTTTGATTCTGCCAACATGGCAACTCGAGGTTAATCAAACTTAGTTCAGCTCTATTATATGCAAGTATGGTTCTACTCTACCATATAATGAGTCTAAGTTATTCGTCATGTCTCAATCAGAAACATCGCCAACTTAGTTCAACTCTATTATATGCAAGTATGGTTCTACTCTGCCATATAATAAGTCATTCGTCATTCGTCATGTTTTAATTGGAAATATCGCAAACTTAGTTCAACTCTATTATATGTAAGTATGGTTCTACTCTGCCATATAATAAGTTTAAGTTATTCGTCATGTTCACCATGGGAACATCGCCATAAGACACTTCGGTCTGGTTGCACATTCATAGATTCCAACAATATTTTCACACTTTTTTACATAGGCTTTGGCATCCTTTTGCATATAGGGTCACCAAAATCCCTATGATATAGCTCTGTGGGCAAGGGATCTGCCCCCTGCATAGATCTCATGTAAAAAAGTCTTTAAGCTGGGAAGGATGTACACATCACAATAGAGGTCCAGTAAAAAGTCCCCTTGTACAGATGGCCTTCTGCCGGCATGCAGAACCTGGCCGACTTCAGCCTGATCTTGTGTGCTTCTTTTTTGTCTTCTGGGTTCTAGGATCTGGTCATTTAGGCTAAGCTCTTGTCTTCCCGGACCTAATCATCTAGGTTGAGATCTTGTCTTTTGAATCTGGGATCCGAAATCTGCTCACTTAGGTTGAGCCCTTATCTTCTCGAACATAATCATCTAGGCCTAGATCTTGTCTTTTGAATCTGGGATCCGGGATCTGCTCACTTAGGCTGAGCTCTTGTCTTCTCGGACCTAATCATCTAGGACGAGATCTTGTCTTCTGGGATCGGGATTCGGGATCTGGAATCCGGGATCTGCTCACTTAGGTTGAGCTCTTGTCTTCTCGGACCTAATCATCTAGGCCGAGATCTTGTCTTCTGGGATCGGGATTCGGGATCTGGAATCCGGGATCTTCTCACTTAGGCTGAGTTCGTCTTCTCGGACCTAATCATCTAGGCCGAGATCTTGTCTTTTGGGATCGGAATCCAGGATGTGGAATCCGGGATCTGCTCACTTAGGCTGAGCTCTTGTCTTTTCGGACCTTAATCATCTAGGCCGAGATCTTGTCTTCTAGGATCTGGGATCCGGGATCTGGAGTCCAGGATCTGCTCACTTAGGCTGAGCTCTTGTCTTTTCGAACCTAATTATCTAGGCCGAGATCTTGTCTTCTAGGATCGGGATCCGGGATTTGGAATCCGGGATCTACTCACTTAGGCTGAGCTCTTGTCTTCTCGGACCTTAATCATCTAGGCCGAGATCTTGTCTTCTAGGATTTAGGATCTGGGATCTAGAATCCGGGATCTGCTCACTTAGGCTGAGCTCTTGTCTTCTCGGACCTTAATCATCTAGGCCAAGATCTGGTCTTCTGGGCACTAGTTTTGGTTGCTGGTGCTGGCATGTCTTGTAATAGGGATGTCGGCTGTATCACGTTGGTCTGCATCATGAGGTTGACCACTGTTTGTAGATCTGTCAACTTATTTGCCATGCTTTTTAGTTTTTTCCTCTTTTCTCCGGCATCTGTCACTCCATACCTGAGCGTTGCTTTTACGGTAGTACTTATCTCGGCTTGCTTTCTTCGGTGCGTCTCCCTTTTGGCCGATGTCATTCTTTCTAGGATTCTGATCCCGTCCTCCTTCATTACGGTTTTTCTTTTCTTTCCACGTTTAGATTGGCAAGTTTACCACTCCCACTAGGGATGTCGTTCCTAATCTTTTCTCCCTACTCGTTGTTGGCCAACTATTCTTCTTAAGTTCCCACAGACGGCGCCAAATTATGGGTGTTGATTTCCGACCACACAACCGAAAGGGAGAACTCAGCTGGAGAGCACTAGCACAATAGATTAAGCCCGAACAACCTGTCACAGAAAGATAAGAATCCCGCGGAGGTTCATCCACCCGGAGGCACTCCAACGATCAAGTCAGTTAAAATATCTCTTAAAGATAGCCAATAGTGCTTAACTCACTAGACAGAGCATAAAAGACATACCTTAGACCCATGAGGGTGCCTTACTTTTATAATGATTAGTGCCCAACTTCTTCTAGAAGTCTTACTTCATGGGACTCTATCCTTTATAAGGATAACATCTATCACAACTCACACTATTCAGATTAAGATGAACTCCTTCAAGAGTTCCATCTCTATCCAAATAAGTAGTTTGATGTCATCTAGGACTCTAGTCCTCTATCCAAATATTTTGGATTCCGGTATTCCCGCAGAATACCTCGGCAGTGCCCTAAACATCTCGGCAAACATGATCTGCCCACGTGGCACCTCGGCTGACACCTCAGCGTCACCTTAACCGTGTGGCGTTATCTCAAAATACTTCCCCACAGTACTTTTTCCAAATGTGATAATGTGACGGATATGATGTGACACTCCAAAAAAAATTAAAAACTCATTAGTGTACTCTTTTCAAATGTGACAAAGTGACGGGTATGATGTGATACTCCAAAAAAATTAAAAACTCATTAGTGTACTTTTTTCAAATGTGACAACGTGACGGGTATGATATGACACTCTAAAAAAATTTAAAACTTATTAGTGTATTTTTTTTTAAATGTGATAACGTGACGGGTATGACGTGACATTTCAAAAAAAATTAAAAACTCATTAATATACTTTTTTCAGATGTGATAACGTGACAAGTATGGTAAAAAATGCATGTGTAGTATTGTATATGTTTCGTAAGTGATGTGTTGTTGCATTGGTTATTTTGATTGTGGGTTTTCAACATTGTAAAGATGGATTGTGTTCTAAATCTGGGGGACCACACATTTGAGTAATGGACGTTGCTGTGGTTGTATTAATGGGGTGTGGGGGAGGGTATAGGAAATTATGTTCTGATTTCTGATAATGACATGGTATTTCGTGTACCCTACATGACGTCACTCACATCAGAAAAGATACACCATAGGTATGTGACATGTTCACACCCCACATTTCCAACTCAAACATTCTAAACAACTACTATTACTACGTTTTTTTTAGGGGACGTGAAAAACACACACCCTTATCCCCAAAATTAAATATACAATTGTTGATAGTGGTTTTACTAATGGCAAATTAGTAAGCAACTAGCCCAAGGACTGCACAGTTAACAAGAAAATATTTAGGACCATATGAATGTCAAAATATGAGATTTATTGATCAATTCTCTCCTTTTTGTGTGTGTGTGTGTCTTTCGTGAACTTATTTTGAATTTTTTCAATATTTTTTTTTCCTTCTATCCTAGACAGACTGAAAAGTAAACAATTTTAATACAAATTTTAAAAAAAATACTAACAACAAAAAGTGTAAATTACAAATATATCCCTTGAAGTTTACTTAAAATAAGGATTGCCTTCTATAGTTTTGAAAATTATATCTGACCTCTTGAAATTTGTAATTACATAACAAATGACCCATTTTATTAATAAATAATTATTTAGATTCACAGTTTTTAATGATATTAGAAATTATTTCAATTAATAATTTAGATATTTTTCTTATTGTATAGAAGAGTAGTTAAAAAATTTATTTTTTCTGTTAATTATGTTAAATAAAAACATAGAATAAATTGATATTTGTAATTTATAAAATCATAAAAGGCAATACTTATTTTAAGCAAATAGTAAGAGATACATGCATATTTTATCCTAATAAAAAAGTTAAGAGAAATTATAAATACACTCTTAAAATTTACTTAAAATATAAATTGCTTTTATAATTTTTGAAATTACATCTCGATTTCTGAAATTTCTAATTTCATAACAAATAACTCATTTTTTCAATAAATTATCAAGTTTATTAACAAATTTTAATAATGTCATAAATATATTTTAATTAATAATTAAAAAAATTTAATATTATATAAGAGAGTAGTTAAAAATTTTATTTTTATTGTCAATTTCATTTTTAAGTGTATATGTAATTTACCAAAAAAATTACCGTTAGTTGACAAAGGAAGCCTAAATAATTACAATCCCTCATCAATAATGCTGTGTAGGTCCATTACGTGAACATGACACACGAACTAACACAAAAAACAAAAAAAAATCCAAGCAAACCCACAGTCAACGGAAGGAGGAGTCCTCGATGACCAATTCCATAATGGGTGCTTCATTCTAAAATTATCGAAGAAAGTGGGAGATGGGTATATATCAATTGTATAGATATACAATTGTATAGATATACGAAGAGAGAAATAAAATTGAATAAACACTTACAAATTCTCAATCTCTCTCAGAAATGTCCCTGATAATGTATTTTTCTTCCACTCTATCTGAAACAAATATACAGCCTATTTATTTATAGATTTTCAATTCGTGTATAATTTTATAGATTTTCAATTCGTGTATAATCAGTGTGTGCTACAGTGTTTCTTTAGCCTTAAGTTTTTGACCATGTCAACCTCATGGAAGCTGCCTCTTCTCTTCAACATCATTCTGAACTCCTCTTCTTCAATCTGAAACTCTCCAACAACTTCATCTCTTTTCTAGAAATCACCATTATCAAATTCAAATTGAGTTTGATTTCAACATCCCCTCTTAAACTCAATTTGCTGATAGCATCATTGTATGGCAGTAGCAACATCTCTTCTTTATTCTCTGTAAAGTTAACTCGATCTTCTTTTTCAATGCACTCATGACTATAGTGCCCCATATCCTTTGCAGTTGTAGCATTGCACCTCCTCTGTGCACTCACTTTTGTGGTGGCCATACTCATAGAAATTATAGCAACGTATATGTTCTCTGTCAAGACTTCTTCCTCATGGAACAACCCTCTGTTGTCTTCTCTTGTCAATCCCCTATTGACTTCTTCATCTTGAAGTAACCATCTATTGTTTGGAGGTGTCAACCATCTGTTGACTTCTGTTCCCCTTTCTGGGACCATGTCTCTCTCGTCTACAACCTCTTCCACTACCGCTCTGTGGTGTTCTCTATTGCTCTTGTTCATTCCTCCTTAATTAATGTCACACTCGCTTAAAGAGTTTGGTCTAGAGAACTTACGGAAGTCTTCTTGTTATCCTCTGCTTATGGATTTCCAATGTTGCTTGCAACTCTTCAACTATCAAGTCGTTGAAATCTTTTGATTCTTCTATGGCAACGATGACATGCTCAAACTTTGAACTTAGGGATCAAAGTATCTTCTCAATTACTTAAATTTCTTCCATCTTATCTCCATATCGTCTGATTTGATTCACGATAGTTAGAGTCTTCACAAAATACTCTGAAATGGACACGATATCCTCCATTTGCAATAGTTAGAACTCCCTCCTTAATACCTGGAGTCGAATCCTCTTGGTCTTTTCAATTCCTCGATGTGAATTTTGAAGAATATTCCACGCCTCTTTGGAAGTAGTTGTAGCTGATATCTTCTCAAAACTTGACTCGTCAATGCTTTGATAAATCAATTACTGTTGGAACAATCTTCTGTGTAAAATAAATAAATTGAAACCAAATCAAACAAATAAAATAAATAACTTTTAGGATTTATTTTACCAAACCAAATAAATAATTAAAAGATCAAGTCGAGTGTGTGACACTCTTTTCTTAAGATAGATTCGCCCCGCTATAGTGCTTACGGTTAAAAGACGTCTATTACCTAGGATACAATGATCCTCACAAATTGTAGTAGCATTCCAAACAACTTGTATGGCGAACAAACCCTCTGTTCTATACTCTCTGAAATTTTCCTCTAAAACTAGAATGAAGAATAATAATGCATGAGAGCAAAATGAAAGCAAGAAAATCAATTTTTCGGGAAGAAAAATCTATTGGAATACCTTGGTATAAATAGACCTGAACAGGTCTGAAAAATAACTTGAATAGGTAGGTTTTTTGAATGAACAGCTGCAATAGATAACTACTGGGCAATTTCTATCTGTTGGAAAACTGCTGGCAGATTTGAATCTGTCTCGCAGTTTTAAATCTGTTCGGGTTCCAACAGATCTGAAAACTGTTTGGACTATTTAACCTGTTTGGAATAATTGGACTAGAAGAGGTAACATTGGACAAAAAAATTAAATTCAAATTCGACACAAAATTTGAATTAATCTCGTTAATATTAGAACCGACCCGACTCACAACCCACACCCCTGGTACGGTACGGCTCGGCTCGGCCAGACGGACGGCAGCGGCAGCGCGCGCGCGCGTGTGATGGTTTGAGCCAAGGTTCAATTTGTCCATAACTCCTTCATTCTACAAACTTGGGGTGCCCCTTGGGACCCAACCCAAGGTTATACTTCTAAAGCTTATATACTCACAAAAGCTCTCTTAAAGTTTCAATGTGGGACAAGTCTTACAAGGAAACCTACATTTAATTCTTTAATTGTCTATTTCACGAACCCGAAAACAACGTCAAGTTCCCATTCACTCATAAATGGTTTTGACGAATCGTCTTCATCGTGTGACTTGTCATGCGGCAAGGAACACGTCACCTCTTTAGACCCACCCCAAAAGACGTTTGGGGCCCACTCAAAATTGGGCTCAAAGTTGGCCCAAAATAAGCCTATAAAAACCATTATTTCCAACAATTACAAGGCTTTTTGATCTTTTCTTCTTAACTCTCTCAATGAGTCTTTTTGTGTCTCTCTTAGCCGTTCTTCATCTTCTGGGCTTGTTGGCTCTTCATATCCTTGATCTACTAAGTCCCACACATCTTGTGAGACTATTAATACTCGTATTTGAATGCTCCAGTTCTCATAATTATCCTTGGCAAGCTTTGGAATAATACTTGGCACACTCAAACTTGCCATAATAAATTTGTAAATTTTTGGTATAGAATTTGCATAATATGACCGTACAAATGAGCCCGGAATTGTCCAAATAGTTGGAAAGCACTATTGGATTGTTGTAATCGGACTTTGAATGGCTAAGATCAAGCCAAAATAAATTCGATGGTCTTGATACACGGTTACAACTCAACAACGTAACACTGGACTATTCCTTATGAATTTCTATACAATGACGCCAAGTGACTTCAGCGGCTCACAGCTTGGTGACGGCTCGGTCTTGGCTCCTGATGGTTTGGTGAATAAGAAAGAAAAAAAATGCTTGAATTTGTTACTGCCAAGTTTTGAACCCTCGCCCTTTGGAAGAAGGGGTAAGGCTTAACCACCTTGCCATAAAAGCTCCTTTGGTTTATGTTTCTCACTCGTCTTCTTCCTCTTGTTCGCACGTGGGGCGCGTGCGTCACGTTGCAATGCGTAAGAACGGCGTCACCGGCGCGTGGCGCGCCTGCGAGCTCCTCTTGGCTTAGTTTTTGACGCGATTTTTTTTATTTTTTATTTTTTTTTCTGTGCTCATCTTGTTGCGAGCTTCAACCTGGTGTGATCAAATTTGAATTTCGACCACTTCGAAATCTGGGCAAATTTTAAAAACTCCTATCTTCATCTTAGTTTTTGATTTTTTTTGGCCCAAATTGGCTGCAACTGTTGAAAGTGGGAGATAGGTGTATACCGGTTGTATAGATATACAAAGAGAGGAATAAAATTGAATAAACACTTATTTTATTCAATCAGAAACAAATTATATAAAACAGAGCAAACTCTCTGTAAACTCTCATACTCTCTACTCTTTTAGAATTCTCCCTATCTGGAGATGTTATGTTTCTCCCTGAAGATTATATTTTTCTCCCACTCTATCTCAAACAAACATACAACCTATCTATTTATAGATTTTCAATCCGTGTATAATCAATGTGTGCTTTAGTGTTTTTCTACCCTTAAGTTTTTTACCATGGCAACCTTATGGAAGCTGCCTCTTCTCTTTTACATCATTCTAAACTCCTCTTCTTCATTCTGAAACTCTCTAGCACTTCATCTCTTTTCTGAAAATCACCATTATCAAACTCAAATTGAGTTTGATTTCCAACAGAACTAACTCAGACTTAAAAGTGCAGGGTGTTAAGAAGTAACGAAAGAGTGGAGAAGGTGGTAATAGATTGCAAAAATGGCCTCAGCAGCGGTGGAACTTTTGATTGGGAGGATAGTTTCTGCACTTGAAAGCGAAGTATCATTGATTGGAGGAATTCATGATCAACTCAAGCAACTCCAGCAGGAGTTATCAAGCATGAGATCTTTCTTAAAAGATGCCAATAGAACGACGACCCAGACAGAAGAAGAGAAGACCTGGGTGGACAATGTTAGAGACTTGACCTACAAGGCAAAACATAGCATAGACAAGTTCATGTATCACATGAACAAACAAGAAGTTCAATGCAAATTCAGAAGGCTCCTCTATCAGATAGTCTCTGCACCAAAGAATCTGTGGTAAGACATCGAATAACCACACAGTTGCAGAAGATCAACAACATGATCAAAGCCATCCCAGAAAGAAACCAACGTTGTGGGGTCTATCGTGTAGGAGGAGCAGGCTCAGGCTCCGGCTCTGGCTCCGGCTCTGGCTCCCATGATCATCAGGGACGAAAGCTAAACAACGCTGATGACCCTTTATTTTTTAAAGATGATGATCTAGTGGGGATCAAAGATAGAAAGCAACAACTATTGGACTGGTTGATGGACAAAGAACTATAGTGCACTGTTATTTCTGTTGTCGGCATGGGTGGTTCAGGCAAGACCACTCTAGCTGCAAAGGTCTATAACAACCAAACTGTCAAGTAACATTTCCACTGCTATGTATGGATAACCGTGTCTCAAACTTATGTAGTTGATGACTTACTTAGAAGCATGATTAAGAAATTTTACCCAGTTACCAAGGAAGCAGTTCCATTGGATTTAAGTAGTAAGAGCCACAAAGAGTTGCTCGAGATGATTTCCAACTATTTAAAATCAAAAAGGTATGTAATTGTCTTGGATGATGTATGGAGTTATAACCTCTGGTATGATATAAGTGTATCACTTTCAGATGAAGGAAAAGGAAGTTGGGTCATCCTTACAACTAGAATGAAAGACGTAGCTTCCTTTAACTTTGGGGTTAAACGTCATATTCATCGTATGAACCCTTTGAGTATGGATGACGCGTGGGATCTCTTTGTATGAAAGCTTTTTCGAGCAACCATAGTAGATGTTGTCCTAAAGAGCTCGAATCCTTGGCTTATGACCTTGTTGCAAAATGTGAAGGACTAACTCTTGCAATTATAGCTTTGGGTGGTGTCATGTCCACCAAACATATGGAATCGGATTAGAGAAAAGCTTATAATAGCTTGAGCCGGGAGTTGAGCTATAATCCTGAGCTAGAAGTAGTGAAAACTATCTTGTTGTATAGCTTTCATGAATTGCCATACCAACTAAAGCAATGCTTCTTATATTGTTGCCTTTTCCCAGAAGATTATCCGATTCGACGGAAGAGGCTCATTAGACTTTGGATGGCAGAAGGATTTGTAGGAAAGAGAGACGGATTAACAGTAGAGGAAGTAGCAGATGGCTACCTTATGGATCTAGTTTGTCGAAGCATGCTTCAGGTCATATGGAGGAACCCATCAGGTAGGCCGAAAGAATGTAAGATGCACGATCTTGTGCGAGAAATTTCCCTTTCCAAATCAGAAACTGAGAAGTTTTGTGTAGTATATGATGGCAAAGAAGATAAGGAAGAAAGTGGAACCGGAACACGTCGCTTATCGATTCAAACAAATGGTAGAGAATTCCAATCATGGAAGGGCATGTTGCAACAACTTCGGTCTCTTCTTGTATTTTATGATGATGAGATATCATTGCCATGAGGCTTACGACTGTTAAAAGTCTTCGATCTGCAGGATGTACCAATCGAAAAATTACCAAATGAGCTTGTGGATCTTTTCAATTTAAGGTACTTGAACTTGAAAAGAACAAAGGTGAAGGAACTTCCAAAATCCATTGGAAGACTTTGCAACCTTGAAACTTTAGACATTAGGGATTCCAAAATACAAGTTCTCCCAACTGGCATCACAAAGTTAAAGAAATTGCGGCATCTAATTATGTACCACTACAACAAGCATGGAGATGGCAATGGGTTTGATTATGTTCATAGTACAGCAGCACCAGCTAATATTTGCAAGCTAACAAACTTGCAAGTTTTGGCATGCAAAGAAGTAGAATCAGATTTGATGAAACGACTAAGGAACATGACGCAGCTCAAGAGGATTCGCATTACAAAGCTGAGAGAAGCAGATGAGGTGGATTTGTGTATTGCAATCCAAAAAGTGAATCTCCTTCATTACTTATTTGTGATGGTGAGTGATGAGAATGAATGCCTTCAAATGGATAAACTCTCATCAGCTCCTCCCTATCTCAAGAAGCTCATTTTAGTTGGAAAATTGGAGAAAGTTCCCCGTTGGTTCCACTCACTTCAAAATCTCACTCTTTTGTATTTGCATTGGTCTAGACTGGAAGAAGACCTTCTTCCTTACATCCAAGAACTTCCCAGTTTGGGAAAATTGACTCTTATTAATGCGCGTGAAGGAAGACAACAGCTATGCTTTAGTATTGGGTTCCCTAAACTTAGAGATTTGCATTTGGGGAACTTCCCCCAGTTACATGAGATTATTATAGAAAAAGGGGTTATGCCAAGTCTCCAGGAATTTTGGATTTCGAAATGCATACAGTTGAAAGTTAAACAGGTAATCATATGCCCTAAGGGCTTATGTCTTTCCAACTCAATGCTTGGTTATATCAAAAATGAGTCTAAGCTCAATACAAGTAAAGGCCTAAACTTGTAACAAAATGAATACAAAATAAACAACTGAGCATACAGCTCTACTGTCCTCTCAAGCTAAGTCCTTGGTGGAGGTATATCACCAGTACCTGAAAATGGTTTTCCCTAAATAAGGTAAGCTAAAGCTTAGTAGAAACAATCTATCACAATATATGAATCTTAACAAAGATATAAGTGTGATATGCACATACGATGCCTATGATAAAATCATTCATAATTCTTTTGCAAAACCATATTATGTCAAGCTTTGTATGTCGATCAATTTTATCTCAATTCATGAGTTATTTCCATTTTATTCAGACAACCAAACTGAGGATACAACTTAGTAAGTCTCTAACCAGTACAACCATCATACAAACACTTCCATTTGCCATTTTACGGATATTTCATCCGCGGTAATCAGTATCGATATATATTCGCGATTTTCAAGATTTTCACCCTAGACACTCTGGCTAACTTAATTTAATGGAGTACATTTTTTTCTTCTCCCAAATATGGAATACAACCCTTTTCTTCTCCCAAACATCATACATTTACAATGTATTAAAGGTGTGACAACGCTCAATGCAAATGGATGAGAAATTAGTTTCAATTCGCCTAATTCTCATGCAGTTTCTACGACAATCATAGCTATCCTCCACCGATAGCCTGAAATAGATATTTCTAAACAAACATACAATCTCCAAGACCGATAAATTATCCAAATTTCAAAGTGTGAGCAGTAATACATAACCAACTCCACCACCCATATCAACATCCACCCAATTTCACATTTTTCAACATTTATTCTATTTATTTGTACAAAATAAATATTTAAGCATTTAGGGTAAAATCCCCGTTTTATCCAAAATCCATTCCAAATCTCGAAGTCAACAATTTCATCATAACGTAACCTTATTGTAGACGCGCCCGTGGGCCTCATGCTACAGTTCGGACTCGATGTGTCACGGTTCTTAATCTGATCTCACAATGTGCAATGTGAGATTGATAAATCACCAAAGAGTCCAAATCCGACAAATCGTTTTGGAAAACTGATTTTTAAGAAAGAAGTGCCAAACATGGACTACTTTTCTAGATACAGAGTCGCCACCTAAATATTTATTTTGGGAGAATTTAGGAAACCCTGACTCGTTGCCTAAGGCCACGTGTCCGTCATCACCAAAGTTGCCTCGGCTCGGGAACTTGGGTACGAGAGGGGAAGGTCATGCAATGAGCACCCCCGCTCGTCCGATCAAAGATCAGCCTTTACTAACATGATATCTTGTTTTTGAAAACACATGCGTTCTTATTTCGGTTATTAGCCTAGAATTACTATGTGATGCGCATAGCATACAAGTATAGACTAGATCGCCTAAGTTGGAACAAAACATCTCATGTTTGTTTGTTTGAAAATGGTTTGAAGGTGCTACTCGCAAGTAGGCTAAGACGTGAGTTTGCCACCCTCGGGTGGGCTTAGAAAAACATGATCTTGCCACTCTCAAGTGGGCTTAAAACTCGCATTTCGATGAATTGTTCCAATTCAAATAATCTAACCTTCACCCACAGATATTCAGGCAGCTATATCACATAAGTAAATAGCCTCATGGCAAGCATGTTATCATGGCAGTCACTCACACACATGCAAGGATGCTAAAGCATAAAAACTTACCGCGTAATCCGAGCAAAAACAGAAACTAGTTAGTAATCAATGCATGATCCTAGTTCATGTTAAGATGGCTAATGCAACACATGCAAGAATGCAATTAAGATAGGCTCGGCTATTCTAAAATGTCATGTGAAATGCAACTGGATAATCATGTATTCAAATTGGTATTGAAATACTATGCAGTTAGTATGATGCGTCGAGCCCGGTGCATGCAATACAGATGAATGATGCAAGCATGCGAGCATAAGAATGCTAATTGAAACATGACCTAAAACTAACCATTGAAAGCAGGTAAGTAAAAGGGAGAAAGACGTGAGGTTGGGAGACATTCACACACGCACGCACACTTATTACAAAATTCGCCCTCTCGACAGAGGGTCCGAAAGAATAATACAAATTAACTAATTAATCAACTAACAAGCTAATTAATTAATTACACAACCAAATCGACATAAATAACTATTCTAAGTTATTAAAACACTGAAATGGCCTCGAGGCGAGGGATGTATGCATGCTCGAACGGCTTCGGTCGAAAATCCATTGCCATGCTACATGTTGCCTCTGTTTGCACTGTTCTGTACCTCTGAAGACTACACAAGTCTCTGTGATGCTCCAGAATCACTTCCTGTACACTGTGAGAGGCCATTGGCCAAGAGGAGTGGTCATCGGCCAATGGGAAGGTGCTATCGACCAATTATGGAGCTGTTGGCCAACCATGGTTTGCCGATCAGCACTAAAAGTAGCCGACCAGCCATTTCTTCTTGCAGAATGTTGTTTTGCTGCAGCAGAGGACAAACAGAGCATGGCGATACATTTGCAAGAAAAGATGTATGCAACTACATCCCTTATCATGTTTAAGGCTCAAAGGAGTGTAATGCTCGACCCTCGGGCCACCAATCACGCATCTCGATGCATGATAGCCAAATGAGCCAAGTGTGCAATTCAATGTAAAATGAATGCACAAAAACACATAAATGCCTCGCACTTTATCATGTTGGATCAAAAGTGTCGGCGACCGAGGATTGAGGCACGTTTCATCACTTCAAGTATGAAACGTCCCTCGTTCCTCATGTTTGGCTTAACACCCAAACCAAACACAATGCAACACAAGTATGCCAAATACAATGCAACATGGAAATGCAATGCAATGCAACATGAGTATGCCAAATGAAATGTAACAAGCATGCAAACTAAGCTAATGTAACATGGGCATGTCAACTAGTATGCAACAATGTTATGCAACCTAAACACGCAAACATGCAATGTACCAAGCATGCAACAACATGCAAAAATCAAGCATGAAACAACATGCAAACCACATACTCAATGGACTTAAACCGAAAAGGGACAGACCTCAGCCATGCCCAAAATCAGTGGCCAAAGTGTAATGGAAATGAGGACAAATGCGCATACAAACATGCATGCCAATTGGCCTAACACTTGAGCATCAAAGGGCAACTTTTAAGAACACTCAAAAGGAATGAAAAGCATGCAAGTGTGACAACATTGCGTGCTCTGAAATGATGCTAGGAATGATGCCAAAACACTTAAACAAATCAAGCATGGCATGCTTAAGGCTTAAAACCTAAGACTAGCAAAGGCACTTGAACCAAAGCTACACAAAACAAAGAGCATATGGCAAGCATAACCCAAAACAGTCCGAAAGCATGCCAAAGTGAGGCTAAAACATGCAATGACCAAAGCCAAAACAAGCTAAAACAAAGGGGCAAGAGCACGAAGCATACAAGGCCACAAAAGAGGTGTTACACTACACCTATCAAAACCAAACATGGCATGATTTAAGCAACCAAAATCAGAGTTATGGCATGTCAAAACAAGACCAAAAACATACTTAGATGGCGTCTAAATGACCTAAGCATAGTGGCATACACGATGACACATTCATGTAGCATAACACACCAACTCTTTAAAGCATTAAAGGAGTGATTAAGTGTAAGTGTACGAGCATACTATATGGACTGAAATAACATGACAAGTGATGCCAAATCACTGAAATGAGTCAAATAAGGCATGCTAATGGCTTGAACACTCAAAGCTAACAAGCTAGATTGCATGGTGGCTATACAAAACAATGCAAGCATGACCAAAATAATGAAAAACAGAGCTTAACCATGCCACAACAAGGCTAAAAGTTTCATGGAGTTGAGCCAAAATCATGCTAAATTGACATGTTACAACATGATGCATGTTAAGGCAAATAAGAGGTTTAAATGACAAGTACATGAAACATGTAAGAGGCCATTAAACCAACTCAAAATAGAGGTGTATTATGGCAAAACAAAGCCTAATACATGCTGAAATGAGGCTAAAACAAGCTAAGCACACATGCTACCTACATAAGCCATTTATGGAAGCATTCAAGACAACAAGGAGAGGGGATGACCCTCTCCTATTTAGGACACCAAAACCACCTCTCCACCACTGAAAATCCTCTAGATTTCAGTGGTAGAGAGGCCATGCAAAGCTTAAAGCAAGGGCCAAAAGGGATGGCCTAAAACAAGTCCTAACAAGGCCTTGGAGGGGGTAAACAACCCCAAACCAAGAAGAGACCTTAAACAAAGTTCTAAAGCAAGTAAAAAAAAAACTTTTATCAGTTATAAGTTAAGCTTAAAACAATAAGCAAGGAGGGCTAAAAGCTTAAGTAAGAAAGGGGTATCTAAAGCAAGGAACTCACCCTTGTAGAACCTCTTTAAGAACAAAACTCCAGCAGGTTTCTCTGATAAAAAACAGCTCAAGAACCCTAATAACAACCCTCTAGCACCTCAGTAACCCAAGGATTGTGTAATGCTAGGTGTTCAAGTGCAAAAGTAAGACCAAAAACTCACTTTAGGTCACAAAACAAGACTAAACAAGGAAGTATAGATACAAAACTATATCTATCCTCTCCAGGCCATTTTTTTGAACCCTTGAGGAGGGAGGAGGAGCTCCCTCTTTATAGAAGTTCAATTCCTAAAGCTTCTAAGAGAAGCTAAGCAAAGGGCCAATCCCTCCATACACGTGTATGGAGGGGGCTAATTGTGGGTGCTAGCTGTGCCGGCTGGCACAAAATATCTACATAAAGCAGATGATCAGGGTTCGGCTAGCAAAAATGGCCGATCGACCAACACAAGGGCCGGCCGACCAAATAAAGTGCCGACCGGCCAACACTTTTGGCTGATTGCAAGAAATCATGGCCGATGGCCTCAAGCCTTGGCCGGTGAGTTGAGGGGATGGCCAACAAACCATCCTCTTTCCTCAGAAGAAAAAACACAAGTGTTTGGTCCACAACCAAGCACAAAACAGACAAGTTGAGAGATCCTGAGGCAGGGCGTGTGGCCGAGGCTTCCGGGAACTCAAAACGAACACAAACATGGATGATCATCGAGTATTCAAACGATGACGTCCAAGTCTTGAGGACGGTCAAAAATGGGATGTCTACACTTATTTCCTCTCCCACAACCATTTTCAAGAACACATTAGAGAAATCCCTCTTTTGATTTTAAACCAAAACCCTAGGTTTGTTCAAAATTTTCCAAAATCACAACCTTGTTTATACCAACAAATAGCTAAGTTAAAAACCATAGGAGAGTATAGAAAATTCCTACCTCAAAGCTAGGAGATGAGCAAAGCAAGGAAGAAATTCAGGTGAAGTTGAATCCAACTCTATTCGGATGAAAACGTAGCCCTTGGGATGCTCTACTTTTTTAACAAAGGCACTCGGGTAGAAAAACTACTAAATTTAGGTGAAAATGTAGAGAGAGACTCTAGATCTAGGGTTTTGGAATGTTTTAGAGAGAGAGAGAGAGAGATGAAAAAATGATGTAAAAAGTGACTTTTACGAACTGATATACGCACAGTCCGCTTGAGTGCGAGAAGTGACACTCGAGCGCCCAGACATAATAAGTTGTTCCGTTCGAGCGCAAAAAGTGACGCTCGAGCGTAGAATACACACTTCCAGGAGTTTTGTAGATAGTAGACCGACGTTCGAGCGCAAGACAAGCTGCTCGAGCTTAGAAAGCACCACTTAAGCGTAGAATACACTCTCCCAGTAGTTTTGCAAACTTGCAAAAGTACTAAGAGTTCACAAAACTCGCTCGAGCGCAAGATGTGACGCTCGAGCGGAAGAGTAAAATTCTAGGCGACAAAAGTTTGAAAACCAAGCTACTAACCTGTTCTAAACGCAACCAACACTATCCAATAGCCAACACAAGAAAATATAAGGGAAGTAAGACATGAATAACAATATGAAACCATGAAACTTAAGTCCAGAATACAAAATGGGTCAGGTGTAAACCAGAATCGCTATATATTTATTTTCAATTTAAATCATTAATCTATTTTCGTTAAGTAAAAATGACAAAAATATATATGATATTTTAGACACTAAACTCAATGCATTTTAGACATTTTAGACATTTTTTGTACACCTACGTTGAGTATAATGACAAAAATAATTTTTTTTTTTCGTTAGTTCACTTAACAAAAATAAATAAATAGTTTATATTATGAATAAAAAGATTATAATTTAAATTGACAAAATTAAAACTCAACGTTTATTTTGTTATAAAGTTAAAATTCTGAAAAAAAAATTGTGGGTAATTTATCCATTTTTTTTTTTTCAAAAGCTCAAGACGAATCACTAAAAAAAAAAAAACATAAAATATAAAATTTTGTAAAAATGTCCAGTAAAGACAAAAAAAAAAAAAAAATGTGTGTGTGTGTATATGTCTTTAGTGAACTTATTTTGGATTTTTTCAATATTTTTTTCCTTCTATCCTAGACAGACTGAAAAGCAAACTATTTTAATACAAATTTTAAAAAATACTAACAAACAGTATAAATTACAAATACATTTCTTGAAATTTACTTAAAATAAAGATTGCCTCCTATGGTTTTAAAAATTATTTCGCACCTCTTGAAGTTTGTAATTGTATAACAAATAACCTATTTTATTAATAAATAATTATGTTGATTCACAGTTTTTAATGATATCAAAAATATATTTCAATTTATAATTTAGATATTTTATAATTGTATAGAAAAGTAGTTAAAATTTTTATTTTTTCTATTAATTCTGTTAGATAAAAAATTAGAATAAATGGATATTTGTAATTTATAAAATTATAGAAAGCAATACATATTTTAAGCAAATAGTAAGAGATATATTCGTATTTCGTCCTAACAAAAAAGTTAAGATAAATTATAAATACGTCTTTTAAATTACTTAAAATACGAATTGCTCTTATAGTTCTAGAAATTATATCTCGACTTCTGAAGTTTTTTAATTTCATAACAAAAAGTATAAATTATAAATACATCCCACTACAAGAAATAACAGTTTTGCCGACCAAAATATTAGTCGCCAAAGGTCGCATTTTTAGTCGCCAAAACCATTTAGCGACTAAATTTTTTTGTAGCCAATGTAGTCGCCTAAACCCTGTCGGTGATTGTTTTAGCGACTAAACGTGTGTTTGGTCGCTGAAAGTGAAACATTTGGCTACTATTTTTTTTAGTCAGCAATGTTACCTTTTAGCTACTAAATTTTATTTGGTCGGTAAAATTAAATGTTTGGCTACTAAATTATTGGTCGCCAATAGTCAATTATATAAAATTAAATTATACATTTACCGACTAATACTCAAGGAATCGGCGACCAATTTAGATATTTTTAGATATTTTAGATATTTAGATAATTAGATAATTTAGATATTTTTATTAATAATTAAATTAATAATTTAGATACTCAAGGAATCGGCGACCAATTAAAATTAAATTAATAATTTAGATATTTTTATTATTGTATAGAAGAGTAGTTAAAAATTTTATTTTTCTATTAATTTTGTTAAATAAAAAATTAGAATAAATGGATATTCTTAATTTATAAAATTATAAAAGGTAATACATATTTTAAGCAAATACTAAGAGATATATTCATATTTCATCCTAATAAAAAAGTTAAAATAAATAATAAATACATCTATAAAATTTACTTAAAATACGAATTGCTTTTATAGTTCTAGAAATTACATCTCGACTTCTAAAGTTTTTTAATTTCATAACAAATAATTCATTTTATCAACAAACTATCAAGCCTATTAACAGTTTTTAATGATGTCAGAAATATATTTCAATTAATAATTCAAAAAATTTACTATTATATAGAAAAGTAGTTAGAATTTTTTTTTTGTAATTAATTTTGTTAAATAAAAAATTGTTTTAAAGTATTTATAATTTGAACAATATTAGGGATTATGAAAAAATATCATGAAATGTATTATGAAAATTTCTTATCTTTTGATTAGAATGTGATGTTTTATTATATGTGTAAATTAAAGATACAGAATACTTCATGATCATTTTAATATATATATATATATATATTTTATAATATCTAATATTACTCTTATAATAAGAATAATTTTTCAAATTATAAGAGAGAATTTATATTTTAAGTATTCTTCGTACGTGTATAGGTAATTTACCGAAAAAGTTACAGTTGGGTGGCAAACGAAGCCTAAAAAGTAACAGTAATGCTACAGACCCCCACTGGGGATGACCCCCAGTGACCCCCAGTGGCCCCCAGTGCCACGTGTCGGCCTGAGGTTGGCTGAAAACTCAAAAAAAAAAAAAAAAAATTATTTTTTTTTTGGACCAATAGGAGGTGACCCCAGTACCCCACTGCGGGTCCAAAGCTTTATTCAAAAAATAATTACAACCCCTCCTCAATAATGCTGTGTAGGTCCATTACATGAACATGACACGCGAACCAACACCAAAAAATCCAAGCAAACCCACAGTCAACGGAAGGAAGAGTCCTCGATGACGAATTCCACAATTGGTGCTTCACTCTAAAACTACAGTAGAACTAACTCGGTGCTCGTTTCGCAATGATTTTTTTAATTAATTTTTTAATTTTTTTAAAACTTTTTTAATTATTTGATATTTTTCTTTGGATTTTTTAACTTTTTAATTTTAGAATAACAATTTTTTTTTGTCCTTTTGTAGTTTTGTAGTTTTTGTCTTTTTATGATTTTATGATTTTTTTTTGTTCTTTTGTATGACTTTTTAGTCCAATTCAAAAATGGCCTTACCGGGGGTGGACCTTTTGATTGGGAGGATAGTTTCCGCACTTGAAAGCGAAGCGTCGTTGATTGGAGGAGTTCGTGATGAACTCAACCAACTCCAGCTCGAGTTATCAAGCATGACATCTTTTCTAAAGGACGCCGATAGAACGACGGCCCAGACAGAAGGAGAGAAGACCTGGGTGGACAATGTTAGAGACTTGACCTACAAGGCTGATAATATCATAGACGAGTTCATGTATCACATGAACAAACAAGAAGTTCAAGGTACATTCAGAAGGCTCCTCTGTCGGATAGTCTATGCACCAAAGAATCTGTGGGTAAGACATCGAATAGCCACACAGTTACAGGAGATCAACAAGACGATCAAAGCCATCCCAGAAAGAAACCAACGTTATGGGGTCGATCGTGTAGGACGAGCAAACTCAGGCTCAGGCTCCGGCTCCGGCTCCCATGATCATCAGGGACAGAAGCCAAACAACGCTGAGGACACTTTATTTGTTAAAGATGATGATCTAGTGGGGATTGAAGATGGAAAGCGACAACTACTGGGCTGGTTGATGGACAAAGAACTACAGCGCACTGTTATTTCTGTTATCGGAATGGGTGGTTCAGGCAAGACCACTCTAGTTGCCAAGGCCTATAACAACCAAACTGTCAAGCAACATTTCCACTGCTATGCATGGATAACCGTGTCTCAAACTTATGTAGTTGATGACTTACTTAGAAGCATGATTAAGCAATTTTACCCTGCCACCAAGGAAGCCGTTCCATTGGATTTAAGTAGTAAGAGCCACAAAGAGTTGCTCGACATGATTACCAACTATGTCGAATCAAAAAGGTATGTAGTTGTCTTGGATGATGTATGGAGTCATAACCTCTGGGAGCATATAAGAGCATCACTTCCAGATGAAGGAAAAGGAAGTCGGGTCATCCTTACAACCCGAAAGGAAGACGTAGCTTCCTTTAACTTTGGGGTTAAACGTCATGTTCATCGTATGAACCCTTTGAGTATAGATGACGCATGGGATCTCTTTTGTATGAAAGCTTTTTCGAGCAACCGTAGTAGATGTTGTCCTAAAGAGCTCGAATCCTTGGCTCATGACCTTGTTGCAAAATGTGAAGGACTACCTCTTGCAATTGCAGCTTTGGGTGGTGTCATGTCCACCAAACATATGGAATCGGATTGGAGAAAAGCTTATAATAGCTTGAGCTGGGAGTTGAGCTATAATCCTGAGCTAGAAGCAGTGAAAACTATCTTGTTGTATAGCTTTCATGAATTGCCATACCAACTAAAGCAATGCTTCTTATATTGTTGCCTTTTCCCAGAAGATTATCCGATTCGACGGAAGAGGCTCATTAGACTTTGGATGGCAGAAGGATTCGTAGGAAAGAGAGACGGATTAACAGTAGAGGAAGTAGCAGATGGCTACCTTATGGATCTAGTTTGCCGAAGCATGCTTCAAGTCATATGGAGGAACCCATCAGGTAGGCCGAAAGAATGTAAGATGCACGATCTTGTGCGAGAAATTGCCCTTTCCAAATCAGAAACTGAGAAGTTTTGTGTAGTATATGATGGCAAAGAAGATAAGGAAGAAAGTGGAACCGGAGCACGTCGCTTATCGATTCAAACAAATGGTGGAGAATTCCAATCATGGAAGGGCATGTTGCAACAGCTTCGGTCTCTTCTTGTATTTTATGATGATGAGATATCATTGCCACGAGGTTTACGACTGTTAAAAGTCTTCGATCTGCAGGATGTACCAATCGAAAAATTACCAAATGAGCTTGTGGATCTTTTCAATTTAAGGTACTTGAACTTGAAAAGAACAAAGGTGAAGGAACTTCCAAAATCCATTGGAAGACTTTGCAACCTTGAAACTTTAGACATTAGGGATTCCAAAATACAAGTTCTCCCAACTGGAATCACAAGGTTGAAGAAATTGCGGCATCTAATTATGTACCGCTACAACAAGCATGGAGATGGCAATCAGTTTGATTATGTTTATGGTACAGCAGCACCAGCTAATATTTGCAAGCTAACAAACTTGCAAGTTTTGGCATGCGTAGAAGCAGAATCAGACTTGATGAAGAGAGTAAGGAACATGACGCAGCTCAAGAGGATTGGCATTACAAAGCTGAGAGAAGCAGATGAGGTGGATTTGTGTATTGCAATCCAAAAAATGAGTCTCCTTCATTACTTATTTGTGATGGTGAGTGATGAAAACGAATGCCTCCGAATGAATAAACTCTCCTCGGCTCCTCCCTATCTCAAGACGCTCATTTTAGTTGGAAAATTGGAGAAAGTTCCCCGTTGGTTCCACTCACTTCAAAATCTCACGCTTTTGTATTTGCATTGGTCCAGACTGGAAGAAGACCTTCTTCCTTACATCCAAGAACTTCCCAGTTTGGGAAAATTGACTCTTATTAATGCATGTGAAGGAAGACAACAGCTATTCTTTAGTACTGGGTTCCCTAAACTTAGGGATTTGCATTTGGGGAACTTCCCCCAGTTAAATGAGATTATTATAGAAAAAGGGGTTATGCCAGGGCTCCAGGAATTTTGGATTTCGAAATGTGTACAGTTGAAGATGTTGCCTCATGGTATCGAGTATCTCGAAGATCTCCAATTGTTGAATTTGCATTTTGTTACAAATGAGCTCGTAGAACAAATACGTGGAGAAGACAGCGAGGAACAACCACAGGTTCGACACATACCATGCATCAACATTATCTGGCAGTCACCAGAAGGGATCAAATTTGAAAGATTGCTTAATTCTAAAGGTGTGTCATTTGACTTTGATTAGATTATATATATATATATAGCAAAAGTTGGCTTCATTTCATTGTCTCTTATTTGTCTCATTTGGTTTCTTACCAGTGGACTGACAAAGACAATCCTCCTGATTCCCTAGCATGAAGGTAAAACTGCTCTTTCCATATCTTAAGTACTTTTGAACTTCAAATTCCTTCTTTGGTTGCATTCCAATTTCCATAAGTTTGGTTTCCCAAATCTACTAGCTTTTTGGTGTTATTTTATTATTATTATTTTTAATCAAAACAGTGTTCAAATTTTATTCCTACTTTGCAATGTTGCTTTCCAGGTCTCCAGCTTGGTTAACAAAAAGAGAAGCTCCCCCCAGTTCGCTCTTTTTGTCTCTGGAGTGATATTATTAAGAATAATCCAGATTTCTGCTGTGTTTGTGTGTGTGTGCGTGCGAGTGATGTGTTGTGCAATTAAATAAGTTCTATCCAGGACAAGACATGGTGAATGTTTTATCTTTGTAATTTCAGCTTTGTGAGATGAAGATTTCTTTAGTCATTTTGATGAACATCTCTTCAATTTGCATGTATATATATTTGTTGTGGTGGTTGTCTTCTTTACTTTGTTTGATTTTGTTTCAACAGATTTAAGATAAATTACAAATACATCCCTTAAAATTTTCTTAAGATACAAATTGTTTCATATAGTTCTTAAAATTACAAATATCCCCATATCAAAATTTGTCATTTCACATAGTTGACACAAAAAAATAAAAAAATAAAATAAAAACAGATTCATAACTATTCTTCTATATAATAATAAAATTACTAAAACTATTCATTGAAATATATTGTTGACATAATTACATTTATTTATTATTATTTTTTTTTCAAAAGGTGCAGATTTTATTAAAATAAAATAAGATCGCATAACAGAGAGAGGCCACGAACCTTGACAAGTGCAAAATGCAGCCAAGCGGGGGGATTGAATTCCCATGTGCAGATTTAATTGTTTTTAATTTTGTTGTTTTTGTTTTTGTTTATGGTTACCATTATTTGTGCATCTCAATTATGTAACCACCCTTAAACCAACATTTGTAAGATTATCACACTAAAAATCATTTTAGAGAATCATAATTTGTCAACTTTTTTAAGGATAAATTATACGTGTAGTATTAATAATTTGCTTCTTTTGTTAATTTGATCATTGCAGTTTTAATTGTATCAAAATTTTCTTTTAATTTTTCACACTATATCAATTTAGTCTAATTGATCACACATATTAAGAAATTTGATAGCAATCTAATTTGCCTATTATATCAATTTGGTTCTTTGTAGTTTCAATTGTATCATTTTTTTTAATTAAGTTTTCACACTAAGTTAATTTAGTCTAATAAATAATCCGTTAAAAAATTGAATTAATATTAACGATAAAATGCTTCATTTAAGAAGGAATAGGCTAATTCAAATTAGAAAGAACAGGGGTGTAATTTGTTTAAAAGGACATGGTGAATGTTTTACCTTTGTAATTCCAACACAATATAGAATATGAGTTAAATTGATTTTTGAGTGATAGTTTAGAAGGTAAAATGAAAATTTTCTTCTTGATTATTTTGCCCTTAATTTCAATCTAATTTTTAAAATGACATTATCAAGTTGATTAAATTGACACAATTAAAAATATTTAAGAATAAAATTGATGCAATTCAAATTCTAATAATCAAATTGATAGAAGAAATAAACGACATAAAAATTCAAGGACTGGGCTTCTCTAAGGACTAGAGAAGTGCTGTTCAGCCCATTGGGCCCACTTTTGGGTCTCATTTCGATGCTATGAATCATTCATATTTTAAGATTCCTCGAGTATATTATCCTTGTAAAAAATCAAGTCAATCGGATAACGAAAATCACGTGTTCGGATCTGTTTTGTATGAAAAAAATATGGACAGTGAGAAAATAAACAGTTCATACAAAACTAACAATTTATTGAAATCTTCACAGAAAAACGTCAATTATCGTAAGTTTTTAGCGACATGTTCAAACAATCCTCAGAAAGTCTTTTTTAGAGATAATTTTGATAGAAACAACTTTCAGTGACGAATTGATAGAATTTAATGTGAATTAAATCTAACTATTAGTATCGAATGATAATTTGCCCTAAAAATAGTAACTATAAATTTTTAAATGGACATGAATGCATTACAATTTGCAACTTGAACAATGCTACGTTCACGAAAGATGTTTCAGGAAATCCTTCATGAGCAATCCGAGCCACAAGTTCAATATTTGATGTTTTATTGTGTGTGATGCACTCGCAAGTAGTAGGTTACAACCTACCAATTATTAATCATTATAAAACAAAATTAACTTTATATTATTTGCAAATTAGGACATGAAATTTAACACATAATTACATTGAGGTTCTTTTTTGCATTTTTCATGTCTACCTTGCTTCATCTACTGCGAATATTTTTCAAACCTTTCAACGAATAGACTGTAAATGTAATTTCTGACACTCAGTGAATATTACATTACTTGTATCACTGCTTTCAATCCTCTAGAAAATTCAAAACAGTAGATAGAGATTTTAAAAATGGAAACTTTTTATTGAATATTTGAAAACTACAGAGATAACAAAAAAGATAGAGAGAAATACTCTTACTCACTTTAAGACTCTGTTTCTTGGCTCTACTCTTACAAGGCGTAGCCACACCCTTTTATAGACAAAGAGTGAATTTCAACTTTGGAATTGAAATGTATAAAAGTAAAAGATAAGAATAACCTTTTATATTTTAATTTATTTAAACTAACAAAGCTAGTAGTGGTATCTCCACCACTTTGGTATTATTCAATATGTGACTCATTTGTCTTTACTTACCTTGTGATCCACTCTGTTGTCTCTCCTTGGCTGTATCCGTAATGTGAGCTCTCTTTTGGTGTCTTCTGTCTTGGCTTCTTTAGTCATGTGAGAGTTTCTTGGCTTTGTTCTCTATGTGAGTTGTTTGAAAGATTCTTGCCTTTTTTGGCTTCCTTTTTTAGTCGCCAAAAGTCGACTTTTCACTTTCTCCGACTAAATATTTTAGTCGCCGGTTTTGTCACGAATAGATGGTCGGCGGAGGTATTGGTGACTAAAAAAATTTTAGTCGGCAAAGTTTTAGTCTTCAGCGACCAAAGAATTTGTCGCCAATAGCCAATTACATTTTTGAAAATTATACATTTAGCGACTAATCTTTTAGTCGCCAATAGGGAATTATTATTTTTTTATTTATACATTTGCCGACTAAGCTTTTCGTCGCCAATAGTCAATCTTTTGGCGACCACTGTTTTTAGTCGCCAAAAGCATATTTCAGAAAAAAAAAAAATTTACCCTCTGCTGTTCCCAAGATTTGAACCACCGACCCATCCCACATTCTAAACCTTTACCAACACACTCTCCCCACTATGCCACTATGCCAATTGACTGTTTTTAGCTACTAATTTTTTTTAGTAGCCAAAAAGCTTCACTTTCAGCGACCAAACTGTTTTTAGTCGCCAAAACACGTAGAATCGGCGACCAAACTGTTTTTTAGTCGCCAAAACCTATACTTTTGACTACTAAATTATTTTAGTTGCCAAAAACTGTCACTTTTGGCTACTAAAAATCCTTTAGTCGCTAAAACCCCTATATTCGGCGACTAAACTAACTTTTAGTCGCTAAAACCCTTATATTCGGCGACTAAACTCTTTTAGTCGGCAAAAGTGATCAATTTGGCGACTAATTCCATTTTAGTTGCCAATTCTACTACTTTTAGCGACGAAAAATCCAGTTTTAGTCGCGAAATCTGCTTTTTGTTGAGTGTATGAACTTCTACTTATTTTTCAGAAATGCAAAGGTCCATGTCTTGCATTGATTCAGTAAATTTAGGCTATTCTCTTGATTTTGTAGAGTTCCCCAGCATTCTCTATTCTTAAAGCATCTTAAGTATTCCCTTTGCTTTGTCTTTTCCTAGCTTGGAGGGTTCAATGAAGACTCTCTCGCTTTTTACAACCATAACTCTTTTCCCATCATAGTAGATTGTTGGTTCTAAATGGTGGAAAATAGTTTCTAATGTATTATGAAAAAATAAAAGCCTATCAATTTTGTCGATGATAGGATCATACTCCTTCCATGCTCTTTCTTTTTTATCACGGTAGAAATGATTTCGACTGGTTAATAGCTAAAGATACCAGATCTGATATGGTTAATAAAACTGAAATTTTGTTCGTTTAGCCAAAGTAAACACGATATGTGTCGTGATAAGTTTTGGGTTTACTCCCATAATGGTAATAGCATATTTAACTATTGCTAGAAATTTATTTAAAAGCTAAAAATCCTCTCTATCAATTTTCACAAAATCAACAATTCCCAATTCAATCCAATGCATATTAATTTTATCCACTGATAGCTTAAGACTTGGCCAGCCATAATCTCAATTGAAGGATTCTGCTAAGGATGGCATACGAATGATTTCTTCTTGTTCATCTTGTTGTTTGGCAATTTGTTTAATTTTTTCAACCGGTTCTTTTGGAAAAAAAAGAAACGTTCCTATTTCTTTCAAAACAATTTTTTTTTTTCTCTTTCCTCCATCAATTTTTCATCATTGCGGATGATGTTAAGCTCCTTTTCTAAAAACCAAACATAATAAATAAGAGAACTGATAATTCTGCGCACATCTTTTCATTTGTTATTGCGCAAAGCAAACCAAAAATCTTTAAAAAGTTTGCTACTTTATGATGTTAGTCCTGAATTATAAAATGGTTTTTCGATTATAGCATAGATTTCTGCTATATCTATGTCTTTGAGTACGAAGGTTAATGACGCAGCGGAATACATGGGGAGTAGATATCGTTCTAGTAGACGAAAGGGGCTCTCGAATCCACTAGAAAAATAGAACATTGAATCCACAAGGAAGAGAAAATATCTTAATATTATTGATTGAAGGAACAAAAGTAGAATAAAAGTTGTCTTTGCCATGAGGCTTACATAGCTATTTATAATAAACTAAACCTAATATTTGTAGGAAAAGTAATTCTAAAATAAACTAGGAAACTTAATCAACACAAATTAGAAAACCTAAGAGAATAGGAAACTAAAATTCTAAACTATTTAAAATCCTTGTCAAAATCTAATTCTAAAATAATTAAATTAAGAAACCTAATAATTCTAAAATATTTATACTAAATTACAAGAATCCTAATAAAATAACATATCAAAAATATTAAAACTAAAAATACAAAAAGTCTTAAAATCTTGTCCTACATCAGTTAACTCACATTTTTGCTTTTTTGATGATTCTCCTGTTAAGAATCCCTTTGAATTCTTTTGGTTAAAATTCGGATTTTTTTTCTCTTTACTGTCGTGGTTTCAAGCAAACGCACTTTGTTAGTTGAAGAATTTTTTGAATCATTCCACCGATAGGTTTTAGGTTAATGGCCTAGTTTGTTACAGTTCCAACAAATTAACATGGGCTTCTTCCCTTTGTCAGCTGCATTTGTGATTTCCAGCACCATAAAATTTAATCCCCTTGTTAGAGAATTGCAATGGAATTTTTCTCAGAAGAATAATATTTAACATCAAAACTAATATAATGAAACCATTATGGCCATCTGTGTAGTTTGCCTTGACTTACATCTCTTAAATCTTTTTTCAAAAAAGTCTTGAAACACTTACTATCTGTTCTAATAATGAAATGTTCAAAAACTAAAAAAATATAAAAAGATTTTACATCATTTTTTATTGTAAGAAATTCTTTTTCATTTATGTGATATCTTGTTTTAGTTTCTTTAAAACTACCACTCCAATATCTACATATTGTTCTTCAGATTTATTAGGAGGTATTGATTTTAATACTACTTCCCAATTATTCTCAAAGGCATCTACTTCTAAGATTAATTTATCTCATTGATTAGGTAAACTTAATTTAGAAAGATTTTTTATTATCTTCTTTATATTAGATACGCTTTTACTATTTTCTTAATTCCATGTGATGAACAGTTTCATTGGGTGTCGTTTCATTTTTGTCCTCTTTGAGTTTGTGGTGTTCGAGAGCTTTCTTTCAAATTCCAGTTCTTGTCTAACTCCGAGTTGAGTGTCACTTGTTTCGGAGGGTGCACGACCGAGTTCAGAGTGCCTAGGAGCGAACTAGAAAAATTCTGGGCTGCTGGGCCAGGGCCGCACATACGGGATGGGCCCGCATGTGCGGGGGGTGAGGCTGCACGTGCGGGAAGGGTGAGCTTTAGAAGGCTGCACACTGCATTATATGCAGGTGTGGAGGATGCCACAAGTGCGGGGATCAGAGCCGCACGTGCGGGAGGCATGCTCCACACATGCAGGGGCAAGTGTCGCACGTGCAGGGGCTCTGTTTTTTCTTCTCTTTTGGGCTGTGTGTATCACTTTTCTTATATCATTCTCTCACTAAAAATACATTACTCCCCCTTCTCTCTACATTTCATACACCAAAACCCTTCAAACTCTTGATCTTCTTGGGTTCATTGCATTTCCAACCCAAGTTCCTTCATCAAAGTTGGAGAGCAAAGCTAGAGCTTCACTTTGTACGGTGAAGATCGGATTTCTACACCATTTGATCCTAGGATTTCATCAATCTCTTCATCAAACTTGAGGTAGGGAATTACTTAGAATTATATACATGTTTTTGCACGTTTTGATTGATTTTGAGAGCTCTTCCTTGTTTATTTCGAAAATGGATTTTTGGCTCAAGAAAATGATGGTCTTGTAAGAGAAAATCCATCTTTAGTTCTTTTTAAAGATTTTCTTGAAATGTTGAGCCACATGGGTTGAGATTGATGTATTTATTGAGGTTTTGTAAAGAGATCAGGAAATGTTGGGATTTTTGTGAAAACCTAGAAATTTGGGGGTTTTGGGAAAAATGTGGGAATTGATGGACCTTTCTTGAATTAAATGGAAGAGTGAGTAAGAATTTATATTATCGTTGCAAATACAATAACTTCTTGATGAATGGAGTTTTTGGAGATTATACTTGAAACTATTGTTAAATGCATATACACATGTAGTTATGAATTGGCACATTGTTGAATTCCATGGAATATGAAAATTGTAAATCTTAGGAGTTAATGTTCAAAATGTTGCATATAGTCTTGAAAGGACTAAATTGTTGAGAATTGTGCAAAATGAAGAAGTGTCGCTATGTATTGATAGCTTCAATTGATCATCTGGCCAATTTGTGAAATGACATTGAGGGGAGGAAAAATTGGGAATTTTGGTTAACATTGTGTTGTTGTTGAAACACTTAAAGATGAGAAATGTTTATAGCATTGTAAATTATTGCATTACATTCCCTTTCAATTAATAATTTTACACTTTGAAATAAGTTTGAAATGTTTGCATTGAGAAAATAATATCGTGTATTGAAGTCATGGAAATGTCTATGGGGTAAATACGTTGGTAAGTCTAGATAGGAGGTGTAAATGAAATTGATAAGTTGGCCTGAGTGTCCAGGGTGAAAAACTGAAAACACGCGCGGAGGACGTACCACTTCCCTTACGGTTAGCAACCGGTAAAGTGGGGTTTTTGGTAGTACTAGTTGAGTCTACTTGCAGACACCAACCTAGGGACTAGCTGAGTCATATTTACCGCCCCGTTGAATAAAATTGTAAATTTCGGAATTGTTGAGATTTCAAACTATGGTTGAACATGATGACTTTTAAAAGGCATTTAAATGAAATCCTCTTTAAATTTGGCATTGCATGGCATTTGCATTTAATATCGAAAATTTTGCATAAATGTATATACTTTGTTAAGGATTCTCTACTGGGCTTTATGCTCACCCCTATGAGATTTTGGTGCAGGAAAAGATGTGGTGATCCCGCCGAGTTGAGGGCGTGGACATATTTTTATGAAGAGTAAATGACTCTATTTTTGTTGTGAATTATTTGCTAGCCAAGGGCTTTAAATGTATGGGTTCGTGAAACTATTTTTGTGTAACTGGGCTTAACTCTTGGAATATGTAAGCCCTTAAGGGCATTTTATTTATTTTGGGATTTGAAGTTCTACATGCTATAGATTCATATATTTCTATATCATTGAATGTATAAATTGCATGTGGGACCTTTGCACAAACTTTATTGATTAATGATGTAAAAGTTTGGATGTGGGTCGATGTACTTCATCTATGTTGGATTTTTTTTTTTGGGGCGTTACATTCCAACTCCAATTTCATTTCATAAGCTTTTTGCTTAATCGGTTTACTAATTTAGATAAGTTTGGAATAAACTTTCAGGCATAGTTAATTATCCTAAAAAACCGTTGAAATTGTTTGATAGCTCCTATCTCTTCAGGAAATTCCATGACTTTTTCAAAGATATGATCTTAAAATACAACTTTTTTGTTGTCATCAATTACTAATCTAAATTTTTTTTTTATTGAATTCTTTTTCCATTCAGTTTTCTTTTCAAGTAGTACTAATCCATGTTCTATGAATTCTTGAGCTATTTTTTTCAGATGATTTCGATGTTCTTCTCTAATTTTAGAAAAGACTAAAATATCATGTGCATATACTATACAATATTCTCCATGTTTACGAAAAATATTATCCATTCTTCTTTGAAATATAGGTAGAGCCTATTTTAAGCCAAATGATAAAACCAACCACTCATAGGCCCTGTTTGGTAGGGCTTATTTCAGTTTTTAGCTTAATTTAAGCTATTTTGATATGTTTAGTTTAGCTTAACAATACAGCTTATAGCTTTTTGTAAGTCAAAAATCAACTTATTCTTTGAGTGAGGGAGGAGAAGCTTAATTTATAAGTAAAAAATCAGCTTATGTTCACAGTTATAAGCTATAAGCTGTTAAACTATAAGCTATAATCACTTTCCCACAGCTCTACCAAACGGACCCATAATGTCCTTGTAGAATACTAAGGAATAGAGTTTTCTTCCATTTGAATTTGCCAATAGCCACTTTTTAAATCAAATTTTGAAAAAAAAAAAAATTGATTAATTGAATTTTATTTATCAAAGCATCTATGTTAGACAATTTATAACTGTCTTTTATGATTTTCTTGTTTAAAACTCTATAGTCTATTATCATACAAGTTTTTACTCTTAATTTTTCTGCATGGTTCATTACCATTAATGTAGGGCTAGAACGAGGATTTTTATTAGGTCATATTAACCCTTGTCTTAATAAATCAAGAATTTGTTCTTTGAATTCCTTAATCATTCCAATATTATGTCTAATGGATTTTATATTAATTACGTAGTTTGGATCCTCAAGCACTATTCTTACCCAAAGCTTGTCTTTTTCCTATAGTTTTAATGGGTTATCACTAAAATTATTTTCTAACATTTTCTTAATGCTATCTAAATTCAGAATATTTTTTCCTTATTTTCCCTGATAGTAATTTTTGATATTAGTGATCCATTGTTCATGTTCTTTTTCACTATCAGCTATAGTGTCATTGTCGTTGCTAATCTCATTTGCAAATAGTTGTTGCCTAGTTTTTTCTTTGTCATTCTGGTTGTCTATTGTTTTAAGCTTATCACGCTAGGCTGCGTTGAGAAGTTCAATAGGTGTCAATAAATTTGTTTCCATAATTTTAAAAGGATTAAAACCAAATTTATATTTTTGAGATGCATATTTGAGCAATGGAATTTCATGCATTTTAAGAGCAATATATGATTGATCTTGAAGAAAATGTCTATTTACTTCTTATTTCAAAAATACATTTCTAACTAAAAAATCACAATCTAAAATGGGAATTGAATTATTTGTTCCATGATAAATTCTTTTTGATTAAGAATAATAGGAATATGATAACTCACTGTTGGAAATCGGGCTTTTAGTGGCGTTTTAAAAACGCCGCTATATCTATAAAAAACGCCGCTAATTCATTTTGTGGCGTTTAGTACGAAACGTCGAAGCTGCGGCCGTCGCTGTATCTTTGCGACGTTTAAAAAACGTCGTGATATTAGTATAGGAGGCGTTTTAAAAAACGCCTCCAAATGTCCCACTATACACTCGCTGACGTCACCAACGATATTTAGCGACGTTTTGAAACGCCATCGTATCTGTTTAAAAAATATGACCGTTACTGTTGAGGGTTTAGGAGGCGTTTCTGGAAACGCCGTTATATCTTTTTTTTTTTTTTTTTTTTTTTTGTGATTGTGCTAGTTTTATTTGATTAAATTAAAAGGAATACCTGTAAGAAAATATTGAATTTGGTTTCTCATTCAATTAATAAAAAAACACCTGTAATAAAACTAATATACAAAATATTAACTCCCATTCAAATACCTGTAATAAAACTAACAGATAAAATAATAACTCCCATTCAAATAACAAATGAAGCTTTAATTCAGTTTCATATGTGCATTCACTGTGTAAAATATGTGTACTATCATTTACACGAAGGCAAAGTGTCTCCCGTATCAACAACAAAGAAAACACACAGACCAGAACAAAAAATAAAACTGACAGTGTTAATGGTTTTCCCATCCTGCTCGACTGTGCGGATTTTCTGCATTAGTGGACATAAAAATAATTACTACATTATATTAATGTCAAAATAATATGATACAAGCCAAGGGAAATAAAAGAGTTTGCTTACAAAGTCAACTCATAGTGCTAATGAAACTTTCCAGATATGAGTCATTCTGATTATAGAAATAATAAAAATGGTAAACAAAGTTAGCAGTAGTCTGGATACACGAAGTAGTTTTGAACAATAACACAATCACATGAACATAACATGAAGAAATGAAGCATGCTTCCCAATTATAAAGCCAAACTGTTTATAATTGGTGAAGTTTCACAACGGGCGATATATGCCAATTGCGATTCTGTTGGTTTCTCAACCATTAAATCAGGGGCTCAACTCCTTCCTTCTCTTGCAAGTTAAAGAAAAATGCATGTACCATGGAACATATTAGACTTGTGCTTAAGTCGGAATTTTAGTACAAAATGTTACTTGTGTAATCTTAATCCACATCACAACAACCTCCCACTCACACAAGCACCAGCAGATCTGTTGCAAAACTAACCTAACTACTTGAGCTTGACTAGTCTTTGGCTCGTTACATAAACAAGGCAAGCTTAAACACATTTTAAAATTAAGTTTTCAATCCAAACTTGAACAACCTACAACTCGCTTGATTCAGAGATATGCACTATAAAAAACCAAGCTACTCAATTCTGGCTTGTCATCAAAATGATATTTAGCTCATTTGACAACTGGTCAAAAGATAAACAAGCCAAGTTTAAACACGTTTTGAAACTAATTGTGCTTTCAAGCCAAACTTGAAATCTCGTTTACAACTCTATATATCTGAGTAAATGTCAGTATTCTGCAGGCCTTTAGTGAACAAAATCAAGCTAGAAATCTAAAATTATGCTTGGTAGCAGGTGAAAATCATATAGAGAAATAAAAAATTAGCTCAATCTTAAAAAGAAGACTTTCAAAGGAATCGTCAATAATACACATGTATGCCATGACAATTGCTCATAGACAATGAAGCAAGAGTTCATATAGTTGCAATTTGGGAGTATAAAAATAGATTGAGAATTTGACATCCAGATTCAACCAAAAGACAAAAACGAAAAAACAAGAAAGCTTTGAGATAATCTAAGAACTTACAACAAACCTCAAAAGGAGACACGATTTGCCGACGCCCGAATCTCCAATGAGCAAAAGCTTAAACAGGTAGTCACTGCAAGTAAGGACAATATATATATATATATATATATATATATATATATATATATATATTTGCATTAGTCTTGGACAAAGAATATGGAAAGAAAAAAATTTACGAAGAATCCCAAATTTAAAAACTTTTTTTTAGTTCCGATTTCCAACGCAAACTCACAGTAATACAATCAATTCATATAATTCAAAATGGCATTCACAGTTCAAAAGAAAATTATGAATAAATTCACAGAACTAGCTTCATCGATCACGGCCCAACAAAATTGACAAAAACTAGTGTAAATCAAAACATAAAACATGCAGCGGAATAAGATCATCAGATCATACCTTTTGATGATTGAACCTCGTGGATAAATCACGTGCTTCCAGAATCAGATCAATCAATCCCAGCAGTGGGGTGATATTACAATGGTGAATATCACCCACACAAACCACAGTGCAAAATGACTTTGATCGTTGTTTCTTGGGAGAGAGTCAGAATATGAGTTGAAACAGACTCAACGTTGTTTCTCTTGGATTACCCATAACCATATAACAAATATTTAATATATTATAATATCTATCCATATCAGTTAAGATACAGATAATATCTAATATATTATATCTATCTATATCAGTTCAAACTGATAACGTCTGTTTCAAGAGTGGTTATCCTAAATAGGTTTGATTTCAAAATCAAAACCTATTTGGATAAGGATTCAAAATCAAATTTTAATGGTCATGCCACATGGGCGCCCATTACTAACATCTCCCACTCGCACATGAGTTGGCATGACACTGCCACATCTCTATCTCAATCTCCCCAAAAACGAACAATCTCATACTAGCCACTGCACCGTGCGACTGCTGAGAACACCTGCATGTGGGAGCTCTATACTAGAAACTCAAAATGAGCCAGCATAGAGACATCAACCCAAAAAGAAAAGAAATAGTGTCTCATATACCCCAGACCCATCTAATTACACCGGTCCAAAAAACATCTCTAATCCCTCAAAAAGAGCATGTTTGACCCTCTCAATTCTTGCAATATATTCACACTCAATTCGCCTCTCATACAGAGCGATGTGAGTTGCCGGCAGTGAATATACAACAGTGGTGTAATACTAGATGATCTTCCCTTTGCACTCATGCCATTTAGTTTAGGATTGACCGCTTTCCCAGTGATGTCCCTTAAGGCCGAATCATGCATGACCGCAGGCAACATACCAAAGTAGCAGAACATCAACCCCTTACCTTATGACATAGTCAAAAGTCACAAAAGGGTACATAAATGAAAGTCATATCAATAATGACTCGTAAGACTCACACGGTGAGGAAGCAGGGATCCATTCTCTCACCTCATTACTCGGTCGCTAAGCACATATAGTATGAATATATGTTACGGTGGAGTAACTCTTCCATAAAGAGTGACGTCATACTCGATACACCGTACAGATATTAGTCTAGTCGCTTTCTAGCGCCTAACCCGAATTCTCTATTTGCTCGCCTTCTAGGCGTCAAATGAGATCTCGAATCTGGCTAATCATAACAGGCACAACATGGAAAGTGGGTACTAACATCCATGTTTGGTCCTTAACACGACCTCATCTTGGTTATAACCAAGGCGACATACATAGTGGATGATTTAAGCCTCTCTTGGCTCCGAATAAAAATAAACCACCAGTCTCATCCTTGCTCGCTCCCAAGCGCCAAGGGCGATTGCTCGTGTGAGTGAGCCAATCTTGCCTGCTGACATCATCATTTGCTAATCATTATGACACAAACCATAATAGTGTCAACATCCCATCATCTCAAAATAAGTGATCGATTTAAAAAAAAATTGACCACAGCTTGCGCAATTATAGATTCCAAACATAAGCCTTATCAGCACCTCTTGCGATAAGTATATACAACGGAATCCACCATGTGCGCCTCACATGAAATGATTTAAGATCACTATCTCTTGCGCAATAACCTCTCTAAAGATATTTTTGGTGACCAATTTGCGTTCATTCTTAATGCGCCCAACTAGCGCAGATGCGCCCAACTAGCGCATTGAATTTTACAAGGAGCAAATTAATATGCTTCTAATAAAGCATTTTATCCACAGTCTAATGAGCAAGGTCAATGTCTAAACAACTCAGTTAACCATTTATCAAAGATAAAACTTATCATGCCGAATACGCCCACATAGCGTACTTTAGGCTCCCACAACAAAGAAAAAAACAAGGAATATAGGTCATCTGTTTCTCCTAAAGACAATCTGAGGATTCACTCAATAGCTAAGGCTCTGGCTTTTACCGATAGGTAAGTCAATGGGTTTGCAATTTTGCATCTAGAATCGTTCTAGGATATTCCTTATGTAAGTCATTGAAGACAAACCGAGAATTTTCCTAAAACAGTCCCTAAGGATCGTACATCCGAGCATATGAATTACATCACCCATGTCCATCATATCTAAAATGGAGGACTGCCCACCCTAGGTGGCGACAACCTTATAAATTCCTGGCTCATAATGACTAAGTAAGGAAAAACTTCTTTTGGACCATTGATCATGCCTCAGTGGTCTTCATCGATCATCGTTGCCCTATCATGGCTTGACGAAATCTAAGAACCACTGTTTGGATAACTGCTTGTAAAAGATTTATTGGAACTAGCAACCTTTTTGCGCTCCTAACTTTTCACCATAAAAGCAGAAGGTAAATCCCTACGGATCTACTTATCCAATTCTCTAATGAGAAATCGGGTCACAGTGTCCACAAATCAATGTTCCGAACTTATGTCAATTATAGCCTAAGTCAAAATAACCTCACTCCCCAGGAGGAAGTCTTCTCATGGTCTACACTTTCCTCAATGGTGCGACCATTCGGTATCTAGCGAGCCTTATGCCTCAAAAATGACTATCCAAATTACGCATAACTTTATAACAGTTTTGCGTCATAATGGAAAGTCAACCAAATTATAAAAAAAGGTTAATCCTCAAAGACTTTGTCTTAAACTGCGCAGCATTGATCCACTTTCAAAAAATAGGGGACTAGAGCCTTAGGCATTATCCTAGGCTCTTTATCATCTTGCGGAGCAATCATGAATGTTTCCCTCTCAATCACCCAGTGATGACGTGGAAAATTTTCACATTTGCTACCACGCAACTAAAAATGTAGAGTATTCTGCTCTAATGGAGTAATCCATTAGTAGACACATCGCTCCCACTGTCCCTAGGATATTGGAAATTTCTTTCCATTCTCAACTAGGCTACATAGAGCGCTATGCTTGGAATTCTCCATCTTATAGAGTTCCGAAAACTCTATTCACGTCACCTTTACTAATAAAACTTTATGTGACTTAGTTACACTACCACAAAGCTGCTTACCTATATGCACATGACCCGGAGGGTTTGCATGACCGCATACAATAATGCGCCACACGACCCTTTGTGTTTACAAGACAGCATACAATAATGCGCTATAGAACCCTAGGTCTTAACTTCGCAATCTTATGAGAAGTAGAATAAAGATAAGCTGCTTAATGGTTACAGATCGCCCATAGATGGCTCTCTGCTAACCCATTACTCAAAATGGAGTGTAAAAACTGATATGGAGGGCACTTAGTTAGGGATATAGGCAACAAACTAGTGCAATTCCCAATTGGGAAACATTTTGCGCCATTATCTACCTAACATTAACAATATTTAATTCCTTATCTCTACTACACCAGTGTGTTGTTGAGTACTAGGAATAATCAATGTTCTAAGCATCCATCTCTCTTCACAGAGTTTTTCTGAAAAAATAACTCAAATAGATACTCGCCACCTTGGTCAAAACTAAAAGCACAAAAAACTCTTATCTAATTGATCTCGACCTCATATGTGCAATGTCAAAAATCATCTCAAAACTTTTGACTTATGGGAGATCAAATAGTCTTGACTCAGATGCGTATCGTAATCTATAAATGTGTTGAGATTGAGGCTTAGCTATTGTACCCTCACACATATCTAGTCACAAAATATCATAGTGGACTAAATGCGCCAAAACAAATGACCTTCTGCGGCTTTCCTACTTACTTGTGCGCACCCATTGCGAACAAAGTTACACATTCACATGAGAGCAGGATGTCATAAGCGAGTGGGCCCGAGAAGGCCTACTCAAACCATCATGTCATCATCTCATTAATGTGATTAAGTATAATAAGCCACTGGTTCATGACCAATGTCATAAACTAATTCCAATCATCTTAATGTGTGAGTTCTCGAAGACAAGTTTTAAAGGTTTAGGCCCAACTAGGTAATGACTCACGACTAAGTCATATTCACTAGATCATAAAAAGGATGTCATGGAGATATCAACTGCGCCTAAGTCGCAAATTTAACTAGTAAGTGCTAATCCCCTGCACCTTCAAGTCAATTTTATTCTCCATACACTTTAATACATCTAGTTGAAAGATGACGATACTCCTGTTGCCATCTCTATTTCTCGCTTCATAGTTACTTGCAATTAATTCTACTATCCACAAGAAGGAGAGAATAAGCTATCAACTATGATAGCTCCTGAAGTAACTTAAGCGCGAATTAGGCTAAAGAGTCTAATTCAACACAATGCTCTTACAAGCGATGCGTTAAATTCTTAGAGTCATAACAACCTTGTCAGCCTTAACCTTTTCATTACTATGCTGCAACGTTTGCGCTTAGTGGTAAATGTTATTCAAAACGTTAGCCTTGTAAAGGAATCACACAAAGAAGCACCTCATCCATGTTTCACACTCAAGTGTGGAAACAGTAAGTGTCCACACTTAGACAAGTTGGCAATGCTAATAGATTTTGCAGCCACTAAGCGCTAATCTTTTCACTCAGTGTTAATAGATTTTGCAGCTTCTAAGCGCTAATCTTTTAACTTCACGTGATATTTCAACGCACACTATTATAGTGCATGAAATTTCGCTCAATCCACTCCCAATAATTGGGTAGAGAGCAAAACACTGCTCGTACTGGCTACTCGTCTTACACTTAATGACTAATTTATTTAAGCTCGCATTTCTTGGATGACGTGACTCTTGAATGTTACTTCATCCAATGATGTAACATTATTTACAAGTCAAATTACAAAGTCAATCCGCGCAACTCATTAGTCAAGATCATATACAGATCTATTGAGGGCTTACTAATTTCATAACTCCAAAACTCGCCAACTAAAACTATGTAGCGTGCCGCTAACTATAGCGCACACATTAGTTTTTATTGTGCCAAACAAGGCAACAAAAACACGGCGACTTTGAGTCATGTTTCCTTACTTTGGCTCAATTAAGGTTTGACCTAAAGTCTCCAAGACTTTTTCTCATCTAAAGAATGGGATTAGTTTGTTCACATTTGAACATCTCTACTAAGTCTAGGTCAACCAAATTAACTTCCATAAGCTAAATCAATTTAGAGAGAAATTCGCATTGGGATTAATTTGATTAGCATAATATAATTTTGCCGCAAAAATCTAAATTAAATAGTGACAATATTACACAAGTCGCAAGATCGAAAATCCGCTATGCTCGTAATCATCTCTTGCGCCACAAGTGACAATTATCCAAAATTTAGTTTAATTTATGCGCAAAATATTGGTTTTCGGGAGTTAATCTACAAAGATTTCTCTCAACCGAATAACCTCCCACTGACTATGGCATATACAAAGCATGATAAATTCCATACAATAGCATTTTAATGTAAATCTACAAATAACTCATGCTATATTTATTTAATAATGGAATTCTAATAAATAAATAAATAATCATGCTCTTCTAATTACAACATATTACAAACCCAAAAAAATATGCTGTATTCAATATTTAAATTATGCCATAACAGAAAGTACATCATCCTGAAATTTTCTGGATTTTTTTGGTATTTTCTGGAATTTTAAATAACTAATTAAACACACATAAAATTAGAAATAAAAAATCCAGAAACTAGTAAACAGAAACAATATTCAGATTATGCCATAATTAAAATGTACATTGTTCTGAAATATTCTGAAATTTTTCTGAAATATTCTGGAATTTTAAATGACTAATAAATACACATAAAATTAGAAATAAAAAATCCAGAAACTGATAAAATGAGACAATATTACCAGTAGATATTAAAACATTTCAGAAGTCCATAATAAAAATTTCAACCCCAGAAAATTATTTATGCAATACCAGCATCATTTTAAAGCATAAAAAATGAATTATTAACACAGAAAAAATATTTTTTATTTTCGTAAAATTTTCAAAATTTTATAGAATGTAGAAAAATTAATTCTGAGTCTAAGGGTACCAACCATGCTTAAAACAAAGCTATAACGAATAAATTATGGCCAATTAACGCAATTCAGAATTAAAAAACAAACAAACAGAGCCTTAGAGCCAAGCCAGCGCGGAAAAAACGGCTCGGCTCGGCTCGGCGCCGCTCAGCGCAAGTCGGCTCAAGGATCGGCTCGGCGCGCGGCTCAGCCTCGGCTCGGCCCGCGGCTCAGCCTCGGCTCGGCGCTCGGCTCCGCACGCGGCGCGCGTGCTGGCGCGGACGGCGCGCCTGCGTAGACAGCACCGCCGACGCGCGCGTGATGGCGCGTGCAGGCGCGTCAGAAGGGCATCCGGCGCGTGTAGGCGCGTGGAAGCGCGTGGGCGCGCGTGGCTTCGACGTGGTGGCGCGTGAATGCCACGCGCCGCCTTCCAGGGTACTGACAGTTCCGATTTTTGTACTGCCGGACTCCTTTTTCCAAAATAAAATCATTTATGCTCTAAAAAATGACATTAATGATCATAAAAATGAAATATTTTGGATCTCACTATCTTTTATAAATATACATATGATAAAAGAAAGCACGAAAATATCCATCAATGGCTCTGATACCAATGTAAATCAAAACATAAAACATGCAGCGGAATAAGATCATCAGATCATACCTTTTGATGATTGAACCTCGTGGATAAATCACGTGCTTCCAGAATCAGATCAATCAATCCCAGCAGTGGGGTGATATTACAATGGTGAATATCACCCACACAAACCACAGTGCAAAATGACTTTGATCGTTGTTTCTTGGGAGAGAGTCAGAATATGAGTTGAAACAGACTCAACGTTGTTTCTCTTGGATTACCCATAACCATATAACAAATATTTAATATATTATAATATCTATCCATATCAGTTAAGATACAGATAATATCTAATATATTATATCTATCTATATCAGTTCAAACTGATAACGTCTGTTTCAAGAGTGGTTATCCTAAATAGGTTTGATTTCAAAATCAAAACCTATTTGGATAAGGATTCAAAATCAAATTTTAATGGTCATGCCACATGGGCGCCCATTACTAACAACTAGTGAATAGATCTGAAACCATATCACTGACAGGTCTATGGATCACATCATAAGACTACACCAAGCATGAAAACAACACCAAAAACAATAGAAACCCAAGTGATAAAAACTACAAATAAGCTTGAATAATTGCCAATCTTTTTTGTTGAGAGGCATTGTAATTAATTTACTAAATTTGTTTCTTTGAACATCAATTATGGTTTCATTTCAGCGGTCAAGGAAGAGGGTGAGGGTGAGGGTGAGGGTGAAGGTGGGTGGTGAAAGCCACATAAAGTGTAGCATTTGCAGATGTGTTGATTTGGAGGATGAGGATGGCATTTGCGTTCCTGTGGCATTGCCTGTGCTCCCATGTCCAGACCGCACCAGTAACTATGGGGTAAAGGAGATTCGGAAACAATTAACAAAAGTGTTCATTTATTAACTTTATTAAAAATGAATAGTAATGAAAGCACTTTTTCTTTTTTCTTTTTTTTTTCAAAGAAGACATTGAATTGATGAGAATTTTGAGGAAGATAACACAACTCTTATTACTATTAATCATTTTTGGCACCAACACTTATTTGTATCCTTATGAATAAAGGCGGCTATGGTAATCTCTTCACAAAGAGACTACAATTTACATTCTTCTATCAGACATGTAAAGAAGCAAAGCAGAGGATACACAAATTGTTCAAATATCAATATCTATTACTGTCTGTAAAAAAAATTATGCAAGAAATTGAATTAAGCTAGATTTTTTCTCAATATGATGAATACAAAATCACAATCCATTCCAAGATATAATGAACTGTTCTATATTTTAGAATTCAAAATAATAATAATAATAATGTAACCAGATATTCTACCTAAATATCTAAGCTACACTGATTGATCAATCCAAACTGATGCTAATTTAGGGTAATAAAAAAATAGAGATTAAAATTCAACATGCTAGGAAAATTCAACATGCTAATTTAGGGAAAAAAAACAAGCGAATCTGAAGCGATGGTGCTCACCTTGGTAGATGATGGTGCTCACTTTCCTCGCTGAACGAATCTGAGATTGAATCACCGAGCTTTGAAATCGAGAGAGAACTTCGAAATCGCTGAACGAATATGAGATTGAATCACCGAGCTGAAGAAGGTTGAACTTCGAAATCACGTTCAATCGATCAATAGATCTTCAATCGATCGATCTGATCTAGATAAAACCTAGCAAACCTGAATCGAATGATTCCATCAGTAAGTATCATCTTCAATCGAACTTGACTGTGAGAAGATAGAGATAAGACTGATCAACACTTACCATGAAGAAAGACCTGCGAACTCGAACATGAACTAGAGATAGAGATAAGACTGATCTGCGAATCGATGATCTATGAATACTTCAATCGAATAAACAAAGAGGTGAATCGAATACTTGAAGAGAAGGGTTGCAGATTAATCGATTACTAAATGAAGGGGTTTGAATCGAGAGAAACGAAAGGGTTTGAAGCAAGAGAGAGTGAAATCACGGGTGTAGTGAATCTTCTTTGATTTAAGCTTCGATGGATCTGAATCAGGTTTTGTTCAGATCGGGGCTTCGATGGATCTGAATGTTTTTTGATTTAAGCTTCGATGGAGCTTCGATGGAGAGGGTTGAGAGAGAGAGATCTGTGCGCATGTATTAAGGGTTGAGAGATCTGTGCGTATGTAGGCTCTGATTCAAAATAAGGTTTTCACAGAAAGGGGCGCGTGTGGGTCACCACATTCGGAGACGTTTTTAAACGCCTCCCATTATAAAACGGTGTCGTTTTGTTTAATAGAATATGCAGCGTTTATAAAACGCCGTTAAATACTAATAATAGTGACGTTTACAGAAACGTCGTTAACAAAACGCCACCAAATCCCCCTTTTCCTGTAGTGACTTTCATATTCATTATTAGTTATAGTGTCATTGTCGTTGCTAATCTCATATTTAAATATTTGTTGTCAAGTTTTTTATTAGTCATTTTGGTTATATCAAGTTTGAGGATCTCAAAAATCTTATAAAAAAAACTTAATTTTAACTATAAAATCATTAATTTGGGCTACTTTGCCATCTACAAAAACCAAAGGACCAGAGAGTTTTGTCTTGTGTTATGCCCTTACCACACTAGATTATTTTCAAGATGCATCCTGATAATTTTTTGTAGCCTAGTCTTTTGGTTGCAACTTTAAAGAAAATAATTCAGGATCTAATCATGAAATTAAAAAAAAAAAAATTAAATATATACCTCTTAATCCTTACTCGTTTACGTTTATAAATGGGGGATTTATTAGGAATTTTTTTTAAGTACTTCTATTTTAATTAGTTCATAACATATTTTTGTATTTTAATAAATCTTATTATTTAGACATTTGATTTACCAAATCCTAATTCATATAAATAAGATATTTTATGGACAATTTTACCCTTACAAAGATTTTTTGGACACTTCGTAACTTTGTGATGTGAACATTACAAAACATTCGCATTATCAATGTGAATATTATTATTATTATGGATATTTTAGTAACTATGTCACCCATAAGACTTAGTGAAACATACGAAAATAATTTGGATTAAGTGGAACATAAGTAAGTGGAGAGAAATTTATGAATAAATACCCTTTTATAAATTGGGTTTAGATTTTTTCAAGTTATATAATAATTTGGGATTGGTAGGCCGATATTGGTATTTTACCCGGTTTATTTTTTAGGATTTATTAAGTAAAATATTTATGTAAAAACTTAAAAGGATTGAATATCAGTAATTATATGTTTGAATCATATTTCTATTATAAAAATAGATAATTATTTTTAAAATTATATTTGTCTTCTAACTTTTTTTTAAATTTAATTCGATTGGCTTTTCTTTACGGGCTGGGCCGCAAGCTAAAACTTTAGGCCTAGGCCCTGTCCAGCAGCTTGGCCCAGATGGGATCTTGGGCTGGTTAACGAATGGCTAAGATTAAACCCTATATATATATATATATATATATGTTTTTTTATTTTCATATTTTTTGAATTTATTTAAATTTTTACTCAAGCTCCCTATTTTCTAATTCTGCTAGTATTCAATTAAGGGCCCTGCTCGCTTGCAATGCACACCATTATTATTCCCCAGAACATATTGCAAATTATTTCTTCCAATTTAATAACCAAGATCTCATGGAATTTACACTTGGTCTAGAGCACTACTTCAGTAGAGAATCACTCAAAAGAAAATGGCATAAAACCTTAAGCTTGTTTTATTTCTTGTCAAATTATTCCTAAAGAAAATTCATCTCCTACCTAAAACATAAAAGACAATCCTGGAATCATTGAGTATAATTCAACTATTCCTAATAAAAAATGTTAGAAATTTCAAAAGTTCTACCAAATGTCTCACATGGGTGTGAGACCCACATGAGACCCACACTGTGTGTCCCCTATACCCATGTGAAACATTTGGTAAAAGCTTTGATAGAATTTTTGAGATCTCTAGTATTACTCATCCCTTATAACAGATGATAGATAACAGAGAACAAAAAACAAAATGCCGAAAAATCTCTCTTTCTCAATCGTGATGAATTGTGGTTTGCGAGTAGGCCAACATGCGGCCTTTCATGGGCTGTGCAGGCGGCTCGAGAGTCGGGCCAGACTTCAAACTTTATGTCCAGGTCAAACCCAAGCCTCATTTAGGTACGAATATGAGTTTTGTGGGAATTTTATTTGCACTTAAAAAATTATTAAGTACACCTAATTTCTCAATGCATTCTATTAAATTATTTAAAATTATAATTTACTCTCAAATTCTCAATACACCTTATATATTTTTTACCAAATTACCCTTCACGGTACATCAAAATAATAAATAAATTAAAAATCTCAAATCACACCACTTTGAAAAAGCCTTTCAAAAACCCTGAGGCTTATTTTAGAAGGTGACTCTCAATGTGATTAAAGTAATTCAATCAACTAATCTTGACCTCTCTCTTATGTTGGGCTATTGGCTGCTAATGTGCGAGAAAATTTGTCAAGTTTTTCGGCAGCAAAATGCACCCATGTGTTGAGGACTGGCAATATTGTTGCTCATGGTTTGGCTCACAAAGCACTCCGGGTGAATAATTTCCATGCTTGGGTAGAAGCAGGGATGGGCCGAGGGGGGCTGGCAGGGGCGACCGCCCCCCAAAGTTTTGAAAAAATCCCCTAGATATAGTATTAAAATTACAAATATTTTTAAATTATACAGGTTCGCCACCCCAAAGTTTTTGCAAAAAAATTAAGAATCACCACCTCCTAAATTTTCTACTTTAAAATTTAAAATTTTAATTATTTTTTTGATAAATAATAATAATAATAATAATAATAATAATAATAATAATAATAATAATAATAATTTATTTTTTAAGTGTAATTACTTTTTATTTTAAATTTAGTAATGCTAAAATAATTGAGAATTTCTTTGTTAATATGTTAAATTCTTTTTTGTCTGATTAGGGCCCAAAATTTTTAATTGTTTGGTTATAACTAAATAAATAAATAAAAAATACTACTCACGTGTAACCTGCCCCATTGGTTATAACTAAATTAAAAAAAAAAAAAAAATACTACTCACATGTAACCTGCCCCACACTTGAAAATGTCCCCAAATTCTTATTAACCTAATTGTTTAAGCCTTCTCTCTTTCTCTCTCTCTCTCTCTCTCTCTCTCTCTAAATGATATGAAAGCTTGGAAAAGAACTCGCAGAACGTACAAAATATTCGTGGTCAAGAGTGCATTTTCTTCAGTTTCTACGGCGACAATAGAGCGTGCATTTTCTGCCATGAAAATTGTGAAGACAAGATTGCGCAATAGTATGGAGGATGACTTTCTTTCAAGCTACTTGTTAACATATGTTGACAAAGACATTGCTCGAGATTTTGATGTAGATTCCATCATAGATGTTTTTTATATTATGAAAGAACGTCGAGCACAACTTTAGATGCCTAAGTAGATATGTAAAGCAAATAGTTGCTTTTTTAAAAATTAATATGGATTTACTAGAACATATCAAATTATATTTTGATAATATTTTGTAATTATATACGATGAATGAAAACATCTAATTATATATTTTTGTGATATTTGAGTAGAAATTGATATTGTATATCACATGCTGATTACAAATTTTTTGATTGCATATACACTCACCCCTCGATATTAGAATCCTGCGTCCGTCCCTGGGTAGAAGTTCCTCCAAAAACTCATACATTTGTAATCTCGGATATTCAAGCTGCTAGTTGATTCTGTTTTCCGTAAGATTATCAACAACAACAACAACAACAAAAAAAAAGAGGCCGTTGTTTGTTGGATGTCATAGGATGCAAAATGAGATACTCTTGTGAAAATTTATTACGTAAAATATCTATATAATAATGATGTTGATGATAATAGTGAATTTTGGTAGGGTGGATTGAAGTTTTGAAGTGAGAAAAAAGATGATGAGAAAATAATTGAAACTTAGGAAAGAAGATGAAGAGACATAATATGAAAAATAAGTATAAGTAGTTTGAATGTACCATAAAAAATATATTTTATTTTAGAATTTAATATGTATTGTCTTTATTAGTAAATTTACATTAAAGTATAATAAGAACTAAAATCTCAAAATTTTAATTGGGCGTACTAAGTTATTATTTGAGTGCAAATAGAATCACCCCAATTTTGTCAGATAAAATTTTAATAGGTGGGTGGGCTCGGGCTTGGGTTGGGCCACGATGATCTTTAATAGGGCAACAAAGGACAATGGAGTGTTCATCATCAAACCACTTGGTCAAATCAGACCCTGGATGTAATTTATTTATTTATTTTATCAGAAAAGATAAGCCTTTATTGATATAGAATGAAGGATAAAACTTACATTGAGCATCAATAAAGCAAAGACAAAAGAAAAGGAATCATGCTATAAACATCATAGCAAAGAAGTGTAATCCCAATTAGGTTAGCACCAAAGACTAAGCCCAATCATCTACAACACTATCCAACAGAAATGGTTAAAGAGTATTCAACCAAAACAACCAAATCAAAGACCCCCAACATACTCAAAACAGGTCTGGTACAAATGAATAGAGTCCAAACAGATACAAGGCACTTGCCACCCCTAATGGACCTAAATTTGAAAACCAAATCATTAACAGAGTAGTTGAAGTTCAGGACTTTATATTTTGCCTAAAGAGCCAGCCTTACTATAGTTAGCTCTTGCAAATTCTCCCTAGAAACAGTATTGGAACTTGCATTCATTCCTTGCCTTCCACAATGACCACATTATGGCACATGGCAATGTCTTCCAAGCTTGTCTTCCACCTTTCTGAACTTGAATCTTTGCCATCACTGCAGCAGCCCCTCAATGGAACCTGGAACAACCCATTGCATTCCACACCATGATAGAAAATAAGACCAAATTTTCCACACAAACTGACAATGAAACATTACATGTAACACAGTTTCTTCATGAACCTCACATAATAGACAAAGAGAGCTAGTATTAGCATCAAAAGCACCAACACTTTGCAAAAAAGATGTCTTCAATCAACCTCTCCAAGCCAACCAACCAAGGAATTGTGCCTTGGGGGGGAGCTGAATGATGAGCCTTCCACAATAGCTAATCATTTGAATCAGACCTCAGCAATGGTGCAGAATCCAGTAGATGATTAAACGTTGCAATGACCTCCTGTTCCCAAGAAAGCAAATTACTTCTGAGAGCCAAATCCTAGCTTCCATCTGCACTTCTTCTGTTGTAGAAGTCAAACACAGTTCCATTTTTGTTCATGAACAATTGAAATAGCCTTGGGAATAGATCTTTGATACAAGCCTCACCCAACCACTTGCAGACCAGAACATGCATATTTTACCATTACCAATTTGATACTGGTGCTATCATACATAAATTGTAGCAGATCTGGGTCAGTTAAAACAACAGATAGGATATCCGGCCACAGTCTAGAACCCCTAGGATTATCAGTCAACATTAGGAGCCACTTATTGCCACTGGAACTATATTTACTACACAGAACATCTTTCCGTAGAGTATTTTCAACAAAACCAAACCTCCACCACCACTTTGCAAGCAAAACACTTATTAACCACTCTTACTTTTCTGATCCCTAACTCCCCTCCCCCCCCAGCTCTTCACTTCTTGTTACATCATCCCATTTAACCATGTGAATTTTCCTATTCAGATCAGTGTCACCCCAGAGGAAAGAGGCTTGGATTTTATCCAATTCCTTTGCCACACTTTCTCTATAGGAAAGGAATCTCATTTTCCAACTAGCTAATTTAGCTTGAACTTCCTTGCAACTGGCTGCCAAGTAGATTTGAGTCTAGGACTTGATCCACGAGGCAAGGCCAAAAATTTGAGAGGTAACTGATCAGTAGTACAGTTTAGAGCATCTGCAAAATTACTGGCCTCCTCCCCATCAATGCCCACCCCAATTACCATGCTTTTGGAGTAATTGATCTTAAGACCAAAAATAACTTCAAAACACCTTAAGATCCTTTTAACACACAATATTTATTTCCAACTGGCTTCACAGAATAAGATTGTATCATCTGCAAATTGTAAGTGAGAAACACATGCCTTATCTTTGCCAATGACTGCTCCCTTTAGAAAGCCCAAGTCTTTAGCCCTTGAGATGAGGATGTTCAGACCTTCCACCACCATATTAAACAAGAATGGAGAGAGTGGGTTACCCTGCCTTAGGCCCTTTTCAGCTGGAAATTCTGAGGTAGGATTGCCATTGACAAAAACTGATATCCTAGCTATTGAGACACAACATTTGATCCAGCTTAACCATTTTTGACCAAAGCCAAAGTTCTCCAACATGCTGAACAGAAATCCCCAATTTACACAGTCAAAAGCCTTATCAAAATAAGGCTTTATGATAACCCCACTCTTTTTCCTTTTTTTCCACCAATCCAAGACTTCATTCTACAAGGATACCATCTAGTCTGTTTCTGCCCCCAATGAAAGCAGATTGTGAAATATTGATGATTGAGGGCATCACCTTTATCAGTCTAGAGGGTAGCACTTTGGCAAGGATTTTGTAAATGGATGCAATCAGACTTATAGGCCTATAGTCAGATAGATTACATGGATTATCTACTTTTGGAATCAACAGTTCTTTATGGCAATAAATGATGAGTTGAGTGCTCTTACCATCTTCCCATGTGTGAAAAAATCTTGAAAGAAGTTAAGAATATCTACCTTCATGAACTTCCAACACTTCTTTATGGGCATCATATTGAACCAATCAGGGCCTGCAGCCTTGTTTCCATCACATTCCTTAACAACTCGCTAGATTTCAGCTTCAGAAAAACTCCTTTTCCAAATCAGATGCAAATTGAGAGGATGAAATTGATGGGAATTCCCCTGATAGTTTTGGTCTGAATTTCCACTCTTGTGAAAACGTTTTCTTGAAATGGCTCCAAACCTCAAGCCTAATGGTGGCTGAATCCAAATATGTAACATTCCCAATTGAAATAGAATGGAGTAAATTTATTTCTGTCTACACTTTGCTATTAGGTGGAAAAACATTTGGTTTAGTTTTTGAAATGAGGTTTTAGTTTTGAGTTGTGTTTTGAAAGATTAGTTTTCGAAATGAGATTTGAATAGAGAAAACTTTTTTGGTTATGAGTTTTGAAAAAAAATTTGAATTTTGAATTGTATTCTGAAATTGTTTTGGGTTTATTTTTTTTTAAATATTTAAAAATTTTCTTATTTTTATTTTTTTAGGGTAAATATTTTTTTTAATGTGCGTTGTATTTACTACATTTGTGCGTTGTATTTTTTTTTTATATTTTTTAAATATTTAAAAATCTAATTTTTTTATTTTAAATATATAATTTTTATTTTAAATATTAATTTATTTATTTATTTTAAATATTTTTTTAAAAAAATTCAAAATTATTTTTATTTTTATTTTAAATATTTAATTTTTTTTTTAAAATTTTAAATTTTTTTGGATCGCCCATATATATGTAAATCATAACAAATTATTTGGCCAATACTTAGAAAAATAACAAAATATTTTTTTGGAAAAAATAAAAAAATATTTTGAAAAAAATATTTTTTCTAAATAATAAAAAATAATAAAATAATTTTAAACAACAAAATAAAAATTGGAAAAATTATTTATAAGTCCTATTAGGGAGACTTATGCTACATATGGTCCTACGAAAAAACTTATGTTCCCATAAGTCCTGTGTGAAGTTTGTTGACACATTTACCCTCAATATTAGTTGTTAATATCATAAATAATGGTAAAACCATATATAGAAAATTGAATGTTACCATAGATTAAGTTTGCGAAACGTAACGTGACACCTACATAAACGTAACGTAACGTGACCATATCAGATGGTACATTACATAAACGTAACGTGACACCGTAACGTGACACCTACATAAACGTAACGTAACGTGTCACATTCCGTTTCGCAAACTTACTAGGTTTTTGATTTTTTAAATTGAATGTGAAAATGTTACTTGTTCGTGTATTTTGAAATTTACATTCACATAGATATGATCTGTGGTAGCATTCAATTTCCTATTGAATGTTACCATAGATTAAGTTTGCGAAACGTAACGTGACACCTACATAAATGTAACGTATGTAACATTCAATTTCCTATACAGGAAATTGAATGTTATCATAGATTAAGTTTGCGAAACGTAACGTGACGCCTACATAAATGTAACGTATGTAACATTCAATTTCCTATATAAGAAACTGAATGTTACCATAGATTAAGTTTGCGAAACGTAACGTGACACCTACATAAATGTAACGTAATGTGACCATATCAGATGGGACATTACATAAACGTAACGTGACGTGACACTGTAGACATCCCATTTTTGACCGACCTTAAGACTTAGATGTCATCGATTGAGCGCTCGGTGATTGCGCATGTTTTGCTCGTTTCGAGGTTTTCGGAGTTTCGGCTGAGTGCCTTGCCTCCGGGCCTCTGAACTCTTTGTGTTGCGGCTCGGTTTGCGGACCAAGCCTTGTTTCTCTTCCTTGGAGGGAGGGAGAGGTCTTGTAGACCACTCTTTTGTGGTTGTAGACCACTTTTTCTGCTTGGAGACTTGTTTCCGATTTTCGGAGCCTTGTCTCGGGACCACTTAATGTTCTCCGTTTGGCGTGGTTTTTGAACCACACCTTGTTACCTCTACCTAGAGGGACACTGTGGTCCGGGAGACCAGTTTTGTGGTTGTAGACCACTTGTGATGCCTGTAGACTAGTTTTCAAGGCTCCCGGCTGTGCGTCTTGCCTCCCGGACTTTCGTCTTGCATCCTTTTTGGTTTGTTTTTGGTACAAATCTTGTTTTCCTTGTTTGGAAGGTGGTAGAAGGGTGGGAGACCAGTTCTCTCCCTTGGAGACCACTTTGCATCTCGCCAGCCAAATTTCTGGTCGAGAAACTGGTTTTCTTGGTCTTTGGGCCATCTTTTCTGGTCGGCCACCACACCTTTAGCTTTCTTTCATGCTGCTGACCATCTCCCACCATGGCCGACTAGTTTGCTTTTTGGGAGACCACTTGTGGTGGTTGGCTGACCACTTCAAGTAGCTGGCCGACCACTTCAGCTGCTTTTTATCACCTTTTTGGAGATATTTTCTTCCAGATGGCACAGCTGGAAGGCATTGAAGCCATCCACCATACACGTGTATGGAGGGATGGCCTTAGACCCCAAGCTTGTCCAACAAGCTTGAGCCTTGGTTCTCTATATAAGAGAACCTCCCCCCTCCTCCTCCAAGTTTAGATTTTTTGTGCTGGAGCTATAGATACACACTTGTCTCTATATCTCTCTCTTTGTCTCATATTTGTGCCTTAAAGTGTAATTTCTTCATACTTTAACACACAAACACACATGCAAACACCATCCTTTTGTTGCTGAGGTGCTTAGGAGCTGGTTTTGGTGTTATTGGTTTGGTTTGAGCTCAAAAAAACTGTTGGAGTTATGGTTTTGAAGGTGTTCATCAAGGGTGAGCTTCTAACCCTTAAAGCCCTTATTTTTGCTTAAGCTTTTGGACTCATTTGCATGCTGTTTTTGGCTTGACTTTAAACTGAAAAAAGTTCTATTTTTCAGTCCTTAACATGTTTGTTTAAGGTTACTTTTGTGTTGGGGATAGTCTACCCCCTCTTAAGCCTTGTTTGGCCTTGTTCTTGAGCCATCTTTTTAAGCTTGTGGGACCACCTTGTTTTGGCCTTCTCACCCCTAAAACTCAAAGGAATTTCAGTGGTGGAAATGGTGTTTTGAGGTCTCAAATAGGAGAGGATCATCCCCTCTCCTTGTGTTCTTGGTTGCTTGCTTTATTTGCCTCATGTGTGAGCATGTTTGTTAAGCTTATGTTGGCCATATCTTAGCATGTATTTGGGGTTATTTCAGCATGGCATGCCACTGTTTTAACTTGGTTTTTTCATCCCTTGCATGCCTTATACACTTGTAGTGTAAATCTCACAAACTAGTCTTGTATGCTTCATGAAGTAGCATGTCATTCTAGCTTGTTTTGTTTCCATTTCAGCATATTTTTGGTGATGTTTTGCCATGTCATATCTCTGTTAAAGTTTGATTTGGTTGGCCCTTGCATGCTCCATGCACTTGTAGTGCAAATCCATGAACTAGCCTAATGTGTATCATGCTTTAACATGTCATTCTTGCATGCTTTTGGCTTAACTCTAAGAAAATTTTATCCATGTTTTACCATGCTCTAGCTCTGATTTGTGTTGTTTTGGTCATGCATGCCATGCTTTATATAGCTATAGTGCATTCTAGCTTGTTAGCTTTGTGTATCAAGTCCACTAGCATGCATTACTTGGCCTATTTGAATGATTTGTCATCATTTATTATGAGATTTCAGTGCATGTTTCATGGTCATACACTTGCATTTTTCACTTATTCAATGCGTTGGAGGGTTTTCCGTTTATGCCTTAAACATGAGTCATTGTGTATGCCTTCATGCCTAAGCTTGCGAGCTATCATTTCAATGTGTATTTGGGGTTATTTTGCCATGATATAACTCTGATTTTTTTTTGGTGAAGCCATCTCATGCTTGGTCTTGATAGGTGTAGTGTAATCCATCGTATTTGCCTTGCATACATCATGCTTCATGCCCTTCATGCTAGCTTGTTTTGGCTTCCTTCCATACATGTTTTAGATTCATTTTGACATGTTCTAAAACTATTTTGGGTTGCCTTTATCATATGCTTCATGTTTTGCATAGTTATAGTGTAAGTGCCTACGCTAGATTCAAGCTTTGGGTACCATAACATGCTTCATTTGTGTTGTTTAGATGATTTGGCATCATTTACCATGATATTTCAGAGCATGTAGCATTGCCATATTCTCACTTCATTCGCTCTTTAAGTGCCTTTGAGTGTTGTGCATTTATTGCCTTGTGTATGGCCTAGTGTGTATGCTTGCATGCCTAGGTCTTTGAGCACTCATCTCAGCATGTTTTGGTCTTTGTTTAGACCTAATTAAGCTCTATTCATGGTTGGTTCATGCATTTGTGCCATGTGTTGCATGCCCCCTTTGTAGTCCTCTTTGCTAGCTTTATGCTTTAAGGACCTTTGCGTGCTATACTTGTATTGTTTGAATGATTGGCATCATTTCTTACTTAATCTCAGAGCATATAGTGTTGTTACACTCCCATGTTTATGACTCCTTGAGCACTCTTGAGAGTTGTGCTCTTAGGCTTAGTTGAATGGCCAATGCATTATGCATGCATGCCTTGTCTTTTGTGCCTTAGTTTCATCATTATGGCCTCTGTTTTGGGCATGACTGAAGTCTACCCACATTTGGTTTAAGTCCATTGAGCATTGTGTATACCATGTTACATTGCTTTGAGCATGTTTGCTTACATGTTGTTAGCATTGGGTATGCCATGTTGTTATTTGCATTGTGTATGCCATATTGTTCCTAGCCTTGTGCATTGTGCATGCTATTAGCCTTGTTAGGTTGTTCATGTTGCCTTGCATTGAGTGTGCATGCTTGAGTTGCATTGTGCATGCTAGTTGTGTTGCATTGGTGTTTGGATTAGGTGTTAGTCCAAACACGAGGAACGAGGGACGTTTCCTACTTGAAGTGATGAAACATGCCTCAATTCTCGGTCGCCGACCTTCTTGATCATACATGATAGAGGTCAAGGCTTTATGTGTTTATGTGTGCATTCATTTCATATTGAATTGTGCAACATCCCTTCTCAGTCATCATTCATCGAGATGCGCAATTGGTGGCCCGAGGGTTGAGAACCACACTCCCTTGAGCTTATGAAATGATAGGGAGGGTGGTTGTGCACACATATCGTACAAATACATTGCCATGCCCTTTCTTGCTCTCTGTTGCAGCAAAGTGGAGAAATGCAGCAACAACTGGTCGGCCAGCCAGAAAAACTAGCTGGCTGACCACTTTTTCTGGTCTGCAGTAACAAAAGGTGGTCAGCCAGTGGTTGGCAACACCCCCAGGTGGTCGGCCATGTTCCTACAGGTCCCCAAGGTGAGTTAGAAGCTTTATGGAGCTTGGTGCAAGGTTCTGAGAACAGTTGCAAATAGAGGCAAGTTGGGGCATTGCAACGGATTTCCAAACGAAGCGACCGGGCATGCATACACTTCTCGCCTTGAGGCTCCTGTTTTACTGCTTTGCTTAGCTAGTTTATGCTTTGGTTTGTACTTAAGTAGTTAATGCGTTTAGCTGTTTATTTGTGATGTAATAATTAGTTTAATTAGCTTAGATTAGCTAGTTAGCTTCTTATTCGGACCCTCCGTCGAGAGGGCCAAATGTTGTAATAAGCATGCGTGTGTGTGATGCATGTCTTCCAACCCCCATTACTTTCTCCCTTTTACTTACCAGCTTATGATGGTTAGTTTTAGGGCATGTTTCGATTAGCATACCTTATGCTTGCATGCGTGCATCATTCATCTATTTTGCATGCACCGGGCTCGGCGCATCATACTAATTGCATTGTATTTCAATTTCAATTTGAATACTGTAGACACCCCATTTTTGACCGACCTTAAGACTCAGACGTCACCGATTGAGCACTTGGTGATGTTGCATAATGTGCTCGTTCAGAAGTTTCAGAGTCGCGGCCGTGAGCCCTACCTCCGGACTTCCGAACCCTTTTCTATGCCTTGTCTCGGTTTGCGAACCAGACTCGGTTTTCTCTGTTTCTTTTCCTGAGGGGAGGGAGAGGTCCCGTAGACCATCTCTCAATGTCCGTAGGCTACATTTGGTGGCCGTAGGCCATTTTGCCCATTTCGGAGTCCGGTTCCCGGTTTTCGGAGCCGTCAGGCCGTGTGCCTCGGTTCGGGACCGCTTAACCATCTCCTGTTGCTCTGATTTTTGGCATACATCTTATTTCATCCCTTTTGAGGGACACTGGGGGCTGAGAAACCCACTTCGAGGTCGAATACCATTTTCGGTGCTTAACAGCCCATTTTCGGGACCCCGAACTGCGTGTTTTGGCCCCGGAACGTTCGTTTTGCAACGGTTTTTGTTCATTTTTGGCAGGTACCTCTGTTTTATCACTAGGAAGGTCACTGAAGGGTGGAAGGCTAGTAAATGTTGCAGCAGCCAGATATCTCTCCTCCGGAGCCTCCCGGCGCCCGTTTTTCCAACTTCCGGGCTAATGTTGAATACCTTGGAGCTAATGTTGTCAACTTTCAACCACATATCTTTGATCTACACACCTCAGAGGCCACTAAAAGTTGGTGGCCGGCCATTAAGGTCACCTGACCCTTTTGACCCCTTTCTTCCGGGCTAATGTTGAATACCTTGGAGCTAATGTTGTCAACTTTCAACCACATATCTGTGATCTACACACCTGAGAGGCCCCTAAAAGTTCATGGCCGGCCAGTAATTCAACTTGACCCTTTTGACCCCCTCTTTCCGAGCCAATGTTGAACCCCTTGGACCCACTTTCTTGGAATTCTAACCACATGGTTGTGTTGTACACACATAGGGGTACCTCTCCAGTATCTGGCCGGCCAGAAAATCACATTGACCCTTTTGACCCCTAGCCGGCCGGCTAGGGGGTGTGGCCGGCCGGCCACCTCCAGCAAAAGTAATGGGCCGGCCGAGATCCCCACACTATGCACTTTACAGCTGTGGGGCAATATCCCCCAGATATTTTCTGTATCCGGGGGATATTTTGTGGGGGAGTTTTACCCTCCTTCTCCCCCATCTTTACACCCCATTTTTGATCCTTATAACCAGCTGGTAGCCTTCTTTGTAAGGGTTAGAAAAAATACTCTTCAAGTCTCCATAGCCATCTCCATCTTCTTCCTGCTCAACTCTTCAAAAAACCCTAAGTCCCTAACCTTCATTCCTTCTACACCACCAAGCTCTACCACCACCATCTCATTTCCAGCAACAAGGAAGGATTCTTGAAGGCTAAAGAAGCTGCAAATCCATCCAAGAAGCAACAAAAGTTTGAATCTTCAAGGGTAAGTAACATCTTTACCCTTTTGAACCCTTTTCTTGATCTATTTCTAAGCCCCACTTCTTTTGGGTTTCAAGCTCCGGCCCTAACTGAAAAGGGCCATCTTTTGAGCTCATCTTCACTTTTCATTAAGGGCTCAACCCTGTTTGAGCCCTCCATAATACACTTGCTTCATTGATCCTCTTGTATGTCATAGTTTTGCATGCTATTTTTGGCCCATGAGCAATCTGTTTTCGAGCATGTTATAATCTGTGATTAGGCTTATTTTGAGCCCCTCTTCAACATTGAAGAAGGGCTCAACACCATTTGAGGCTTCCATGTTATACCTCCCTTTATACTCCTCTTTTCTTCCCCATTCTTGCATGCAATGGCAACCTACCATGCTTATATTTTTGGCCATTTTACAGTTCTAGAAAAGTCCTTATTTTGGTCCATAATTCATGTTTCATTTAGGTCATTTCATGTTTTGGAGTCTCCATAGGTCACTCTATGTTATATCCCTCTTTTATTCCCCATTCTTGCATGTTTAGTTAGCCTACCATGCTTTTGTTTTTGGCCATTTTACAGGCCTAGAGTTAGTCTTATTTTGGCCTATACTTCATGTTTTGTTAAGGGTCTTTGGCTGTTTGGTGATTATTTTGCATACCTCATGTTATAGCCACTTTTGAGCCCTATTTTGCATCACATTTCTACCATGTTTGTATACTGTTTTGGCCATTTTACAGTTCTGAAAATATTCATATTTTTGGTCCCTCTTCAATGTTGTAGAAGGAAATTTTTCAGTTTGGGTTTTGTTTATATCACTTGCTTCATTACCCCTTGAAAATACCGTATTCTTGCATGCCATTTTTTCCATATCTATACTTACTGTTTGGCCATGCTATAAACTGGAAAAGTGCTTATTTTGGGACTGTCTAGCTTCTGTCTTTGCATTGTATGTCCATATTGTGCATGTTTAGTATAGCTATAGGCCATTTCGGGTGCCTAATGTTGCATTTCGGGGCATTTCCTTGCATTTCATGTCATTTCGCTTCATTTCGGGACCGTTTTCCCCCATATTTTGTTGCTGAAATTCCATTAGCATGCTTGCATATCATTTTTGCCATGTTTCATCACATTCCGTCATTGCCTCGGTTTGCGCGCCCGTGTGGCACGCATTTCGAGGCACCTCATTTTTATCTACCGGCATCCGATGTGAGTGTGGCTGAGGCTCACTCATGTTGGTATAAGCCCATTTGTCATTTTCATGTCATTTCATCATTGCCTCGGTTTGCGCGCCCGTGTGGCACGTATTTCGAGGCACCTTATTTTTATCTACCGGCATCCGATGTGAGTGTGGCTGAGGCTCACTCATGTTGGTATAAGCCCATTTGTCATTTTCATGTCATTTCATCATTGCCTCGGTTTGCGCGCCCGTGTGGCACGCATTTCGAGGCACCTCATTTTTATCTACCGGCATCCGATGTGAGTGTGGCTGAGGCTCACTCATGTTGGTATAAGCCCATTTGTCATTTTCATGTCATTTCATCATTGCCTCGGTTTGCGCGCCCGTGTGGCACGCATTTCGAGGCGCCTCATTTTTATCCGCTGGCATCCGATGTGAGTGTAGCTGAGGCTCACTCATGTTGGTATAAGCCCATTTGTCATTTTCATGTCATTTCATCATTGCCTCGGTTTGCGCGCCCGTGTGGCATGCATTTCGAGGCGCCTCATTTTTATCCGCCGGCATCCGATGTGAGTGTGGCTGAGGCTCACTCATGTTGGTATAAGCCCATTTGTCATTTCATGTCATTTGCATCACATTCTGCCATCGCCTCGGTTTGCGTGCCCGTATGCACGCACTTCGAGATATCTCATTTTCATTACATTCTGCCATCGCCTCGGTTTGCGTGCCTGTGTGCACGCACTTCGAGGCACCTCATCTTCATTGCATTCATCATCGCCTCGGTTTGTGTGCCCGCGTGCACGCATTTTGAGGCATCTCATCTTCTCAGCATTGTGCATACTAGGTTGTATCTTAGATTGCATTCTATCATTTTCTCGGTTTGCGTGCCCGCGTGCACGTATTTCGAGGCATCTCATTTTCATAGCATTGTGTATGTTAGGACTGCATATTAGCTGCATTTCATACATATCATGCATATTGCATCGTGTCCGGAATAGGAGTTAGCCCGGGCACGGGAAACGAGGTACATTTCGTACTCCGAGTGACGGAATGTGTCTCAATTCCCCAGTCACCGACACTCCGGATTATCCATGATGGAGTTAGGTTTTAGCTGTAATTTCATGTGCATTCATCCTATATTGAGTTGTGCATTTCGACTCCTCGGCCATCATGCCTCGGTATGCGTGATTGGTGGCACGAGGATCGAGACATGCATATATCTGTGCAAATACATTGCTATGCCCCTTTCCTGCTCTCTGTTGCAGCAAAACGAGGAATCAGCAACTTTCCAAGACTTGGCACGCATTTCGAGAACAGGTGTAAACAGAGGCTAATTGGGGCATTCCGGTGGATTTCCGCGCAAGACAATCCGGACATGCATCATCCATCAGAAGCAAGGCAGTCCCTGGCTTGCATGCCATTTTATAGTTTTTCTTAGTTAATTCTTTAATTAATTAGAAATCTGTAATATTCTTTCATTCGGGACTGTAATATTTGGACTGTATTATTTATTCGGACCCTCTACGCGAGGGCACAACTGTAATAAGTGTGCGTGAGTGTGATGTATGTCTTCCAACCCCACGTCTTTCTCCCTTTTATTTATCCGCTTATGATGGTTAGATTAGGGCATATTTCAATTAGCATACAGTATGACAGCATGTTTGCATTCATTCATCTGTATTGCATGCACCGGGCTCGGCGCACCATACTAACTGCATTGTACTTTCAATTCCAAAGTTGAATACATGGTAGTTGTAGCATTTCATATACCATCTTAGAATAGCCGAGCCTGCCATAGTTGCATTTTGCATGTGTTACATTAGGCATTTCTGTATACTTAGGATTCATGCATGATTTCTAATGAGTTCCTATTTTGGCTTGGAGTACTCGGTAAGTTTTATGCTTTAGCATCCTTGCATAAGTGTAAGTGACTGCCATGACAGCATGCTTACCATGAGGCTATGTGCTTATCTGATATAACTGCCTGAATGCCTGTGGGTGAAGGTTGGGTTATCTGAATTGGAATAAATCATCAAATGTTTCAAGCCTACCTGCGGGTAGCAAACCATTTTCAAAAACAAACAAGAAGTGTTTTGTTCCAATCTAGGCGACCTGGTCTATACTTATATGCTGTGTGCATCACATAGTAACCTAGGCTAATAAACCGGAATAAGAACTCACAATGTTTTCAAAAATCGATATCATGGTTAGTAGAGGCCGGTCTATGACCGGGCGAGCGGGGGTGCTCACGAAGTGACCTTCCCCAATCGTACCCAAGTTCCCGAGCCGAGGCAACTTTGGTGATGACGGACACGTGGCCTTTTGGCACCGAGTCAGGGTTTCCTAAATTTCCCAAATAAAATATTTAGGTGGCGACTCTGTATCTGGCAAAGCAGTCCATGTTTGGCACTTCTTTCAAAAATCAATTTTTCTCAAAACGATTTGCCGGATTTGGACTCTTTGGTTCAGACTTAGAACCGTGACTGACGAAAGTCGAGTCCGAGCTGTAGCGAGGTCCCCCGCGGGCTTGTTACAAATACATGTTACCAAGTTGCATTTCACATGCCATTCTAGAATAGCGAGCCTCTCTAGTTGCATTTTGCATGTGTTGCATTAGCCATCTTAACATGAACTAGGATCATGCATGATTTCTAACTAGTTCTCTTTGTTGGCTCGGAGTACACTGTGAGTGTTTACACTTTAGCATTCTGCATGTGTGTAAGTGTTGCCATGTTTAGCATGCTTGCCATGAGGCTAACTGCTTAAGTGTTTAACTGCATGAATGCCTGTGGATGAAGGTTGGATTGCGTGAATTGGAACAATTCATCAAATCCTCGATTTAGCCTACTTGCGAGTAGCAAACTTCAAATCATTTTTACAAACGAATATGCAATGTTTTGTTCCAAATTAGGCGATCTAGTCTATACTTGTATGCTGTGCACATCACGCAGTAAGATTAGCTAATTAACCGGAATAAGAGCACATGTGTTTTGAAAAACAAAATATCATGCTTAGTAAAGGCCAATCTTTTGATCGGGCGAGCGGGGGTGCTCATTGCATGACCTTCCCCTTTCGTACCCAAGTTCCCGAGCCGAGGCAACTTTGGTGATGACGGACACGTGGCCTTTGGCACGAGTCAGGGTTTCTTAAATTTTCCCAAAATAAAATATTTAGGTGGCGACTCTATATCTGGCAGAGTAGTCCATGTTTGGCACTTCTTTATAAAAATCAGCTTTCCAAAACGATTTGCCGGATTTGGACTCTTTGGTGATTTATCGATCTTGCATTGCACTCTATGAGATTAGATTCAGAATCGTGACATTGAGTCCGAACTGTAGTAGCTCAGAACAAAACGAGATCTTGCGCCCTCGCCGGCGCGGAGCCCGGAGAGTTCTCGGGGCACGTCTATAGTTTCTGGTGACTCTGTTGGGGACTTAGAGAACTTGACTCGAACTCATGATATCTTGTTTTGACTACACTCATGTGTTTCTTTGCATTGCATTTGCATTGGTGCACCTACGTCACCGTGTTTGTCGTCTGCTATTCCTGAACGGTTCGCCTAAGGCTGTGTGCCATAAAGCGGATCGGTTACGGGCTCTGCCACGATGGGAACACAAACCTCGGTTGTAACCGAGGCACCCTTTTTGACCGTTCGACCTAGTGCATATCGGAATCCATAGTGACTATTCCAAACTAGGACAAGTTGCTTACCCGATTATAGGTTGTTTAAAACCGCTGCGTGCGTAGTGAAACCCTAGCTCCTGACAAAATAGGACAGGGAAACCCTACCCCAACATAGGGATGTTTTGGCTCTCATTTGCTTGCTATGTGCTTTTAGAGTGTACCTCTACAGGAATGCATGTATTAGTTTGCAAGTTTGGGTATTAGGCCTGAGGGCATCAGTGTTTGAGAAATCAGTTTTACCTAAGGATATCAGATCTGGGGCAGCAATTTGGGCACAATAAATAGTGTTTGAGAGCAGTGTATTCAGCTTACAAAGTGCCAACTGTGTGTTGTCATTATTTAAGCTGTTATGTTGTCCGTTTTTCTGGTTTTATGTTTATTTATTATGCTTTATTTATCTTTTTGCAAGGTAGTTTAGCACAATTGCATCTGACCAGGTAGATATTCCCCGAGTACTCTGGGTTAGAGGTTGAAGACTTAATCGATCCGAGGATCTGATAGATGGACAAGTAGTGTTCCTTTCTTTACCCCCGGTTACTAGGCAGAGGTCAAAAAGGCGCAGTGTATCGGTACAGCAGTTGCCAGATCAGTGGTCCTTGAATAGTCGAGCTGAGATTTCCGAGTCTACTGTAGAAACAGATATACCGGTTATTCAGCTAGACTAGCACCCTATGGCAGGAATGGAAGAGATGATGCGTCAGCTCCAGGAAAGTATGCAAGTTATGTAGCAGGATGCTGCCTGCCAGGCAGAAGTGGCTGCACGTCAAGCAGAAGTAGTGGCCCAACAAGCAAAGTTAATTGCCAGGTTGCAGCAGCAAACCGGAGCATCTGCTTCGAACCCACCTCCTCCCCCACCTAGAGTTCCAATACTCGGGGAGACCGCCAATGTCCAGGAAAATACAGGCGTGCCAACGGGGCCAGCTTCGCCCCTAATCCTACCCCAGTTGTCTAAAGCACCCACCAATCTAGTGGATTCACCATTTGAATTTGAGGTGGATCCCACATCACTGAAAGTGAGCAAGCTAGAAAAGCTATTCAAGAAGTCTCAAGGCGTGAAATCCATTCCAGATATAGAGGATGGATATACAGACTCAGTTGTGACTCTGCCGGACCGGTTTAAGATGCCGCACATTGACCGTTTTGATGGGTCTGGGGATCCTATGGTGCACCTGCGGCTGTTCTCGAATATCCGAAGGCTGATGGGCCTCTCCAGATTGCAAAAGCTTTCCTTGTTTGGCCGAACCCTGTCGTGTATAGCGGCTATTTAGTATGCGAAGCTAGAAGACTCTGTTAAGAGAAGTTGGGAGGAGATGGCTGAGGCCTTCATAGCTCAATACTCCTATAACACACAGATTGAGGTCACAACTTGTGATCTCGAGACAACTAGGCAAGAACCAAAGGAGAGCTTCTTCGATTTTGTGACCCGCTGGAGGGCTAAAGCCTTGATGATGACCATCAGGCTCGTTGACAAAGATCAGATTTGGATGGTTGTGCGCAACCTCCAACCCAAACTCATGCAAAAGATGATCGTCCTCCCTCTACCCACCTTTGCAGATTTACATGAGATCGGGGTGTAGATCGAGGACGCCATGAAACAGGGTCTCATTGATCATGAGAGAGAGCAGCCCAAAAGGGCATTCAACCGCAGTACGAATGCAGGCACAAGCAGTGTTGCAGCTACCAGAACTTCAGATGTGGGAATGGTCACCACCATCCCTCCCAAAACCCTTGCAGCTACACCCTTTACCGGTGTGTCCGGACGTAGCTCGCAAACAGCTAGATATGCACCTAGAGGCCAAAGAACCTTCACCCTACTATGCATGCCTTTGTCCAAGGCTTTGGGGGGTTTTGATCAAGAAAGGGCACTTGAAGCCTCTAGAGCCGCGGCGGTTACCAGAAAAACTTCCTCCCTCCCATAACTCGGTGAAGTACTATGCCTATCACCAACAACATGGTCATGAAACCGACCAGTGCTTTCGATTGCGTCATGAGATTCAGGATCTCATTGACAACAGGGTGATCATGCCTCCGGAGAAATCGAATGTCACAACCAACCCTCTCCCACCACATAACCAAGCTCCACCTCCCAAACGCATCAACTTCATCCAAACTGGGGTTGTGTCATACGACCCTAGCATATATATCACCTCTTCTCACCTACCCAAGCCGGAGGTGTTCATTCCTGACAGCACTGACTTTGCATGTTAGACATCTCTCAAACCCAACTTGAACCGGTGGTGGTGACTATCGAAGATAGAATTGGGACGACTATTGAGGCAGATGGTAATGATGATTCAGAGCCTGAGGGGTCTGTAAACTTTGAGTATAACCCGAGTGGTTATATCACAACAACAGATCAGTTTAAGCCAAGAGTAGAGCTGTCGGTTGGGGCAGAGACTTGTGTAGTTCGAGAGGATGGACCTAATCAGGGGCTAGACGACCTAGTGGAACTGGAAGAAGACATTGCCAACCTTCAGTTCTTCAACGAACAGGACTCAGGGGACGTGACTGTCAGCTGGTTCAACTTGGAAGGGTCAGCGGAAGCTACTGGGTGGCTCAGCGACGAGCCGGATGTTGTTGAGTAGCCTCAGCCAGAACAGGGTCTATCAGAAACAGGGACATCAGCAGTGGTCGGAATGGCTGGGAATTAGAAAACATCGCCGGAGAGCACCGGTGTCAAGAATTTTGCTTGGGATCAGAACAGTTTGAGTACAGAGGATACTGAGCAGCAGGCTGCACTGAAGCAGTTCAAGTAGGAAAAGATCGAAGATCTGGAGAGTGCTAGAAAGGCCAAAGCCCCTATGGGGACCGAATGTGCTGTGAGCACGAGAACGGAATGTGCTGTGCGCACAAGAATAGATGCAACGGAACCAGATAGCTGCTTATCGATGGTCGACGGAATGTGGTGAGAAGATGACGACCAATGTCTTGCCCACGCAGATGAAGATTGGGGACAGAGCCAACCAGGAGTGTGCGGTACTTCAAGCCCCCACACCTGGATCAACCAGAGGCGTCCAGGAAGGACAAGGAGGCGGAGAGGCAGAGAGAAAAGTTACTCGAGGAGGAGGCTGTACTGAAACAGCTTAAGAAGATATAAGCAAATATCTCCATCTGGGGACTGCTTATGGCCTCAAGAGTTCATAGATAGGCTGTCCTTTCTACAATGGACAAGGCCAAACTTTCGATCGGCACCACGCCTGAACAGCTGGTAGGGTTGGTCTTTCCGGGAGGAGCTTTCCCGATGTTGACCTTCACTTACAAGGAACTACTGCCTGAGGACGCAAATCATAACAAACCACTCTACATCTCTGTGAAGTGTAGAGACAAATGGATACCAGTGGTCTTTGTCGATACAGGATCTGCTATTAATGTGTGTCCATCGAGGATGACATATGCAATTGGGTTGAAGCCCGTGGATTTTGTGCCCATTGCCCAGGTGATTCGGGCATATGACGATACCAGCAGAGAAGTGATGGGGACTGTGCAGATTCGGACTCAGGTTGGTCCAGGACAACAGGATATTGACTTTCACGTCTTGGATGTTCCCGCAACCTTCAATCTACTCTTGGGGCAGCTATGGCTGCACCAGGTGAAGGCAGTCTCTTCCACCCTGCACCAGATGTTGAAATACCCCCACAGGAAGGGGGTGGCTATTGTTTTTGGGAATTCTTCAATCCATCCACCGCCAGAGGTGTCTACACTGACTCTGGAGATCGAACATGGCACGGAGGATGTGTTTTTATCAAGATTTACCCTAGCCGAGGCCCGGGTTGTACAGAACATACTGGTTATTGATGAGGGGTTATATGTCAGTGCACAGTCTGTGTACCTCATGAACAAGCTCCAGCACATCCTCGGGATGGGATTAGGGAGAAGTGGCCGGAAAGGCATTGTAGCGTCGGCCGAAGTGCCGCACAAACCACATACCTTTGGCTTAGGTTATCTGCCTACCAAAGAGGACTGTGTGAGGAAAGGCAAGGAGATGGCCGAAAGAGCCAGAGCAAAGCAGGCCAGGAAGCACTATGAGTTGATGCACCGACATATCCAGGGGACCCTAAACGGATGCTTTGTTCGGGAGGGGGAGGACTTTCCGTTTTGTGGCTTCCCAGAGCTATGGTTGAATACAGAGAGGCGGCGGTTGCTGGGGTTTGAGATATTCTTTGACTTGCAATTGTTTGGGGATGATGTTGCCGAGGAGCAGACAGACCCACCAGCTGAGGTTGAGCAATGCAGGGAGGAGGATTTCGAGAACGCAGAGTTTAAAATGGGGATAGCACTGGCTTGTCTACTTTCAGATCCTCCGATCGTACATGAGTGCTTGGGGGATAACTTCTCGGTGTCCATGATCGGGAATGAAACGGCTGCGAGCCCACCTTTGAGCATTCTGGATGCATCCATTGCACCTTCCCTTGTCTGGCAATACGAGGAAGGATTTTTATCGAGCAGCACCGGGTCAGGTAGTGAACCGGAATCTGATTCCACTGAGTCCGTAGAGTCGGAATCAGGTTCCAGCTCGTTTGAGTCTGAGTCCGGTATTCTTGGGGGTGATAACCCGGATGCCACAGTCCTGTCTGGGTCGTCTTTTTCTTTTTCCTTCGAGTTTGTTGTAACAGAGGAATCAGGCGACTTGGAAGTGATTAATGAGAATTGCGCGGCTATGGCCTTCGAGTACTTTTCTGTACCTTTGATTTATTGCATTAATTAGGACTTTCAAAATTTTGATGAAAACGACGAGGAAGAAATTCCTCCGGTTTTGAAATATTTGCTTGATCAAGAGCAAGAGAGGTTTGTAAAACCTTTGGTTGATGAAATCACCACAATTAATGTGGGTACTGAGAAGGACCCGTGGCTGGTCTAGATCGAGTCCAAGTTGTCTTCGGAGGAGCGCGAACGCTTAGTCGCTTTATTAAAAGATTTCAAAGATGTTTTCGCGTGGTCCTACGAAGACATGCCTGGAATCGATCCTGAGATTGTACAGCACCGGATCCCTCTTGGCCCAGAGGCCCGACTTGTTAAGCAGAAGCTCAGAAGGATCCGCCCTGACTGGGCTCTCAAGATCAAAGAAGAGGTCACCAAACAAATTGATACAGGGTTCCTGCTGGTATCTGAATACCCAACTTGGTTGGCCAATATAGTTCCGGTGCCGAAGAAGGTCGGCAGAATTCGGGTATGTGTAGACTTTAGGGATTTGAACAAAGCCAGTCCGAAGGACGACTTTCCTTTGCCTCATATCGACGACTTAGTGGACTTCACTGCTGGGCATGCGTTGCTCTCTTTCATGGATGGGTTTTCTGGCTACAATCAGATTCTGATGGCACCAGAAGACCGGGAGAAGACTGCTTTTACCACCCCGTGGGGGACCTATTGTTATAGGGTGATGCCGTTTGGGTTGAAGAACGCTGGAGCTACATATCAACTGGCTGCGACCACAATATTGCACGATATGATCCATAAGGAGGTAGAGGTGTACGTGGACGACATGATTGTCAAGTCCAAAGAAAGAGAAGGCCACTACACCGCCTTGCAGAAATTCTTTCAACGGATCAGGGAGTATCGGTTACGGCTGAATCCTCAGAAGTGTACGTTCGGTGTTACAGCAGGCAAAATACTGGGGTTCTTGATCACACAAAGGGGCATCGAGGTCGACCCTTCCAAAATCAAGGCCATCTTAGAAATGCCACCACCAAGGACTGAAAAGGAGGTGCGAGGCTTTCTGGGTAAAGTGCAATTCATAAGACGGTTTATTACTAAATTAACCTTGACTTGTGAACCACTCTTTAGTCTCCTGAAGAAAGGAATGAAGTTCCAGTGGGACGGCCGATGCCAAGCTGCTTTTGAACAGATCAAGCAATATTTATAGAACCCACCTGTGTTGTCACCGCTTGAGCCGGGGAAACCATTGATTCTGTATCTTTCAGTGACTAAAACTACAATGGGCTGCATGCTCGCACAAGAGTCTGAGGACCAAGTGGAGAGGGCTATCTACTATCTGAGCAAGAAAATGCTAGATTACGAGACCTGCTACACTCTGCTGGAGAAGGCTTGTCTAGCCTTGGTATGGGCTACTAGGAAGCTGCGACACTACCTGTTAGCTCACTCCGTAATACTGGTTTCGAGATTAGATCCCATCAAATATCTCTTCGAGAAACCAGCACTTATGGGTAGGCTAGCCCATTGGTTGCTTCTGCTTTTCGAATTTAATCTGAAGTACGTGACGCGCAAGTCAGTGAAAGGGAGAACGGTAGCAGAATTCCTAGCCGATCACCCAGTTGAAGGGGATGAAGCAGTTGAGTACCTATTCCCAGACGAGGCCATTCTGCATGTCGAAGAAGAGACTTGGACGATGTACTTTGATGGAACGTCAAACCAATATGGGTATGGGATAGGGGTGTTGCTGATAGCACCTGACAATTCCCGCATGCCCTTAGCATTCAAACTCCGGTTCAGAGTATCGAACAATGAGGCAGAGTATGAGGCATGTATTGCTAGTTTAGAAGCAGCCCTAGAACTAGAGGCAAAATGGTTGGATGTCATCGGGGACTCGAACCTTGTTATATCTCAAGCTAAATGAGATTGGAAAGTTAAAGAAGAAAAGATGAGAATCTGCCACCAGTTGGACGTGCTGATTCCTCGGTTTGAGAAGCTGAACTTCACTCATCTGTTAAGAGAGAACAATAGGTTCGCAGATTTACTAGCAACTCTATCTTCTATGATAGACATCCCTTTCGGAGTCCGGATGCGTCCGATCATTATTGAACAGAAATTTGTGCCGGCCTACGAGCTGATTGCTGCCATAGATGAGGTACAAGATGAGAACCCCTAGTATTACGATGTTTGGAATTTCTTGGAAAAAGAGGCATATCCACCAGGGGCAAATGCCAAAGATAAGAGGGTAATTCGAAGAATGGCTGCTCAGTTCATCGTCTGTGGGGGTAAACTGTATAAGAGGGGTCATCTCGGGATGCATAAATTGTGTGTTGATGCCGAAGACTACAAGCGCCTGATGGAGGCCATCCATAGAGGAGAGTGCGGAGCACACATGAACGGGGTGATGCTAACCCGGAAGATCATTAGACAAGGTTACTACTGGTCCACCATGGAGGAGGATTGTATTGGCTTTGTTCGACGATGCCACAAATGTCAGATCCATGCAAACCGCATGAACATTCTGCCGTCGAAGCTATACAACATGACTTCACCATGGCCATTTTCTGTTTGGGAGATTGATGTAATTGGGGCAGTCACTCCGAAGGGGTCCAATGGGCATGAGTACATTCTGGTAGCGATAGACTACTTTACAAAGTAGGTTGAGGCCCAATCTTACACAGTGTTGAAAGCATCGCATGTTGCGAAGTTCATCCGGAACAACATCATCTGTTGCTACGGGGTCCCGAATGAGATTATTTCAGATAATGGCTCTCACTTCAAGAAGGAGGTGATCGACTTGTTGGAGAAGTACAACGTGACTTTTCATAAGTCATCCACATATCAGCCGCAGACCAACGGAGTAGTTGAGGCCGCCAACAAGAACATCAAGCACATTCTACAGAAGATGGTGGAAACTTACCGGGACTGGCCAGATAAACTGTCATTTGCTCTGTGGGGCTACCGGACTTCAATTCGAACTTCTACTGGGACGACTCCGTATTCCTTGGTCTATGGGATGGAGGCTGTTCTACCTATCGAAGTTGAGGTTTCGTCATTACGAGTATTGGCTGAGTGTCAGATAGCTGAGACAGATTCGCAGCAAAGCAGGTTCGAAGAACTCATGCTCTTTGATGAAAGAAGGCTGAAAGCACTATATCATGTTCAGGGTTATCAACGAAGAATCGCCAGGGCTTTCAACAAGAAGGTTAAGTCCAGGAATTTGAAAGAAGGGGATCTAGTGCTCAAAGACAACCGAGCTCCCATCCACGACCCTAGGGGCAAGTTCAGACCCAATTGGATTGGTCCTTACATCATCAAGTCTATCTAGTCGGGTGGGGCTGTGGTTCTGATGGACCTAGACGGCCTAGAGTTCTCCCAACTGATCAACATGGACAAGTTGAAGAAATACTATCCCTGAGTGGCTCGCTAGGCCGAAAACCCGAAAGGGCGACCTAGGCAAAAGTTAGAGTATGAAAAATTTGAAATAATAAAAATTGAGCTCACAAGGTTAAAAACCCAGAAAGGGCGACCTTGGCAAAAGTTAGAGCACAAAAGGAGAGAGTTAATACATGAGTGAACCCGAGCCGAACTACATAAGGCTTGATTCCTATCTTTGGGACATGTAGGCAACTTCATCCTGAAGTCCAGCCATAAACACTTCCCCGATCAACTTTGTCCGTGTGATCTTGTTGGTCATCTTCGTCTATTCAGCATTCAAGAGCTCGGTTGTGATCTCCAGTGCAGTGCTGTTTAGACTAGGGGCAACTTTCCAGTTGCTAGGATCTGGGGTTGTACATCTCAGTGATAAATCTCGAGCGTGTCCAGTTCTGATCCTTATCGAAAATGGTTTTGAAAAGTTTTAATAAAAGTTGATTTTGCTCAAATTAATCTTTTTACAACTTAGACCATTTTTGGACCAAACGGAAAATTTTCAGTACCCACAACCTTCAATTACATTGATTTCAGTATAGAGTTCTCCTACTCTTGAATACAAATTGAAGTTGCTTTTTATTACATTCATAAAGAAAAACTTGAAAGTACTGATAAAGCAATAAATTCGGGGCAAAGTCAGGTGTTCCTGCGTCCCCTCCCAAAGCTGTGGAAGCCTCTGATACCAAAGTGGGCCCAACCTGCGCCTCTTCGTCAAGCCAAGCTATGCACTCATCAGAGAGGGTACAACTGAAACTGGGAGCAGGGGCCAGAAGCTCTCTCGTCCTCTATGCTATGGCATACCGAGCTAGCTGTGCGCCTCAGACTGGAAATGCAGCAGGGTACTCTATTCCCTCTGCCGGGCAAGTCTGATCATGTCCAAACTGACGCCGAAATCGGAATGGAAAGTAAAAGGCACAGTATGTCAGGCTGATCAACTGGATCCCGGGCTAACGAGACATGCTGTAACTCATCGCCGGTAGATTGAGCCAAGGGCAGCGCCAAGCAATATTAGTAGCAGATAGACTGCACATCCATTTGCACCACCATCCCTCATCAAGGGCATCAACTAGACGCCACCGGAAGAAATAGCCGCGAGTTGGATATGTTGGGCATGAGTCCACAACCCTCAATTTATCCATCAACCATACCTGGAGAGGGATGAAAAATGAGAGATTAAAGAATAGAGAGGTGTATGTTGAGAGAAAAGTGAGAAAAAGGGTTTTGAGAGAAAAACTGAGCTTGAGGGCCGAGTGATGTGAGAAATATATGTGAGATAGGGTGGGAAACATTACCTGCAGCAGTAGTGGACTCCCCGCGAATTTAGTTGTCTCTCGGCGATGAAAAGCATCCAAACCCATAAATGTCTCAGCCAGTGTCATGGCAATGCAGCTCTTGCCCTCTTTTAAGCCTTGGGCAACCTTAATCAAACGGACGCTAGACCCTCTGGAGCCTGAGGCAAGCAAGAAATGGGACAGCATGCACAAGCAAAGCGCATGTCGCCGAAAACCCTGCCAGTGGCGGTCGTTGCGGTCATCGGCATTAAAAAACCGATAAACCAAGTTGGGGATGTCTAACTCTCCATCGCGGATCAAAGACCAAGCGTCATGCATAGTAAGCCCGTACATTCGTCCTAAGGCTTGGATGTGGCCAAAGCGGAGTTGCAGCAAAATCTCTTCCTCGCGTTCAGACTCCATCAAAGCTTGGAAGTCTTCGAAAGTGGGACATATCTCTTGTTCGCCAAAGCTAAAAACGTGTGTTACCGGATTCCAAAACCTTGCCGTGGCATGAAAGAACGGAAAATGCAGCGGGGTGTGACTCAGCGTGAATAGTGCATTTATGCCGAAGCCCCCGAAGTTCAACTTTTCCGAGCCATCCAAGGTAGCAATCCAATTTGTGAGATTTTTACAAGAAACGCCTCAATTTTGGTGCAAAACTGAGTTAGAATGAGGGAGCCACGAAGCTGGAACCTTTATGAAGGATAAGGCACTGTTTGGAGGACAAGTGTCAGAAAACTGGAGGTCCCCAGGCCAAGTGGTCGACCGACCACTTTTTCTGGTCGGCCAGCTACTTTTTGGATCTGCAGGATAAGAAACTGGTCGGCAGCCCTCTTTACTAGTCGACCATGTGCAAAAATGTGGTCTCCAGCTCTTTCTTGTCTCTAAAAGAGAGCCTCTAGCTTTCCTGTGTACTGAGAGTACTGAAGGTTTGAGTTTACCTCTGTTTCGGATGCGTTCTGTTGCTTAGTTTGTCCGAAATGCATTTACTTATCGAGTTGTTAAGCTTTTGGTTATCGAGTTGTTGCCCTTTTGGTTATCGAGTTGTTGCTCTTTGATTATTGAGTTGTTGCGATTTGTTTATCGAGTTGTTGCTCTTTGCTTATCGAGTTATAAACTTGCTAAGGTTTTGTTGTTTCTTAGTGAGTTGAGTTGTTTAGTTTGTTGTGTCGGTTCACTACCTGACTTGGTAATACACGATGTTCAAATTCCATTCAATCTCATTTTTGTGCAAAATGTTGCGATGCAATGCTTAGAATGAAAAATAAAACACGTTTCGAGCAAAAAATCGTTTTTATTCCATCATAGCTTCTTTTTACAACATTTTACAAAAGGTACGAGTTTTGAAGAAAATAAAAACTGCCTAATGCTGTACAATGTGCTATAACTACATGTAAAAAGGAAAATAAAGTAGGAACATCTGCATCGGTGCTATCAAGCTCAAGACTGGGAGGCCCTCTTCGTCCTCTTCAGCTGAGTAGCTTCTGCACCACCGCCACCGGTGCCACTATCTGAATCAGAGTCATCGTCCTCAGAATCCTCCTCGGCGTCGCCTCCGCCCTCAGAACCAGAACCAGAGTCATCATCCTTGCCTGCAGATGTCTCTGACTGAGGATGCGCAGACTCCTCCTCCTCGCTGGACTCTTCCTCCTGTCTGGCAGGTGCACTATGTCCTCCTCGGTTGCGAGTCGAGGCCCTTCTCCTAGCTACTCGAGAAGGCCTGGATGGCCCGGGCCCTGGCAGTGGAACTTGAAAAGGACAGTTTGAATACATCAGCCAGAGTATGTATATCAGATGTAGATGCAAGTATGATGCATAGAATGTGTGCATGCAGATATAATATGTGAATGTGATGTGTCAGATGTGCTCTACACCTGCGGTGAATCAATGCAGTCAAATTTTCAGTTTCAACATGTCATCAGAAATATGATAAATACAAGGAAATTGAAAAGTATCAGAATGCCAGAGGCGTATAGCAGCGTCTCCCTCCGCAAGACCATGCTCTTGAGTGAGGCCACCACTCCGAGCAACCCCTTAGTATACTCTCTGGGAGGCTGCAGATGCAAGTTCAAGTCATCAGTGAATGAATGAATGTCTAAATATCTGAGTGATAAATGAAAGCTGTGAAGCATACCGGTGGTGAGTCAGGGTCACTGACGTATTGATGGTCGGGCATCGGAGGCTCCAATGGAATCTGGTAAGATGTCCCATACTGCCAGCCCGTCAGCTCGGTCGGAAGATCTAGCCATCTAGCGCACTGCCAAGTCGAAGGCATCCCTCTAGCCTTACCTCTTAAACTACTGGCCCAGCTGGTCGAGGAAATGTTTGTGGCTTAGGCTTGACTCGATGATGGCATAGCAGCAACTCTCCTCGTAGGAGTACGGACACCTGTTAGAGGGGGAATCAGGAATGTGTGGACGTACGTCGCGTACTCTCCTTGCTCCAAGAAAAGGACTGCGTCAGCGCCCAGCATGAGATCATCAGTCTCCCAGGGGGTGAGACTCCCTGTGGTGCATATGTCTGCTAGAGGCGATGAAGGTATCCCCTGGGCCGGATAGCCCATCGTCTGGCGCATGAAGCGCTCTCCTAGAAACCAGGCTCTGCCGACTGGTCCCTCGAATAGAATCCTATACCGGGAGGTGCCCCATGCCCTAGCGAACCGGAACTGGGAGTACCCAGGCATAGCTATCCATGGCTGCCAAGTAATCTGCAGATATCAAATGCATGAATTGAATAGTTGTCATAAATATGCAAGATGAATCAAAGCTGAAAGCATGAAGACCTGAGAGTTCTGGTTTACCTCCGCTGCACGTACAGTGTCGAAGTATTGTCGGAGATATAAAAATGTCTCCCAGGGCCTAGACAGGCACCGACCATCGAATCTGTGTGAGTAGGGTATCTCCAGCGGGGCCTCAACCTCCGGCTCGGGAGCGAGTGTCGGGAAGTAGGCGTAAACCCATAGCTGTGAAAGGCAAGACAGTGGTTGTCAGAATACAGAATGTATAGAAAATGCAGAATGCTGAGTGTAGAATATGAATACACAATGTATAGAAAATACGAAATGCTGAGTGCAAGATGCAGGGTATAGAATGTAACGTGTGCAATATGTGCCGTGTGCAGTGTATAGATAATGAAAGGCAGAAATGTAAATCAAGAGGGCAGAATGTACCTCCCAGGCTCTCCAGTAGCCACCTACTATGGTCCCGTGCCCACGGGAGGTTGCGCTCATATAGCAGTAAAGGGTAGCGAGGCCAGCGCCGCCCCAATCATACTGACTGACCTATGATAGGTCTACCAGAGCGCTCAACAGATATAGCCCAACTGTGTTCCCCCTGTCGGAGAACAATGTCGTCCCGAGTAGGAACATCAGAAACCGCTGGGCATACTGCCCTACCTCCTTAACAGTCTTAAGTATAGTCCTCCTGTACTGCTTGACGAACCAGGTGTACGTAACTGTGCCTAATGATCTATCGATCGGCGGACGAGCTCCGAGTAGATAAATCCAAGCGCCCTCCCACTCGCCCATATCTGCATCGTATGGGATCGGCCAGCCTCCTACGTCGAGGCCTGTCAACATGGAGAAGTCGTACGGGGTCATCGTTATATCCCCGGCCGCTGAGAAATGAAAGGAGTTGGTGGTGTCCCACCATCTCTCTACTAGTGTGCCTAGAAGGGTCCTGCTCGTCGGAAGTCGCGACACCCCCATACAAAACGGGCCAAATCTGGCCTCATCTACAATATGCCGAACAACATCTGGGAGCTCCATGTACCACTCCCTAGCAATGATCGACCCGTAACCCCGTGTGAAATGGGAAGATACCTATATGTAGAATGAACAGATGTATTCAGTTTCAGAATAAACATAATGTTATGTTGTGAGCCATGTGCAAATAAACAGAATGCTGTGTTATGGACTGTGTGTTCAGATTGAGCAGTGTTGTGAGCCGTGTGCAAATAAACAGAATGTTGTGTTATGGACTGTGTGTTCAGATTGAGCAGTGTTGCGAGTCGTGTGCAAATAAACAGAATGCTGTGTTATGGACTGTGTGTTCAGATTGAGCAGTGTTATGAGACGTGTGCAAATAAAAAGAATGCTGTGTTATGGATTGTGTGTTCAGATTGAGCAGTGTTGTGAGCCGTGTGTAAATGAACAGAATGCTGTGTTATGGACTGTAGACACCCTATTTTTGACTGATCTTAAGACTCAGACGTCATCGATTGAGCGCTCGGTGATGGTGCATGATGTGCTCATTTCGAGTCTCCGGAGTTTTGGCTGAGGGCCTTGCTTCCGGGCCTTTGAACTCTTTTGTGCTTTGGCTTGGTTTGTGGACCGAATCTTGTTTTCTCTTCCTGGAGAGAGGGAGAGGTCTTGTAGACCATCTCTTTGTGGTCGTAGGCCATTTTTCCCGTTTGGAGACTAGTTTCCGATTTTTGGAGCTTTTGGCCATGCGCCTTGTCTCGGGACCGCTTAACGTTCTTCGTTTGGCATGGTTTTTGAACCACACCTTGTTGCCTCTGCTTAGAGGAACATTGTGGTCCGGGAGACCACTTTTGTGGTTGCATACCACTTTTGGTGCTCGTCAGCTAGTTTTCGGGGCTTTTGGCCGCGTGCTTTGCCTCCCGATCTCTCGTCTTGCACCCGTTTTGGTTTGTTTTTGGTACAAACCTTGTTTTCCTTGTTTGAAAGGTGGTACAAGGGTGGGAGATAACTTTTTCTCCTTGGAGACCACTTTTCCTTTTGCCAGCCAGTTTTCTGGTCAGATAACTAGCTTGTTTGGTCTTTGGGCCACATTTTCTGGACGGCCACCACACCACTAGCTTTCTTTCATGCCCTGGACTCTCTCCCACCATGGCCGACCATTTTGTGTCTTGGAAGACCACTTGAAGTGGTCGGCCGACCACTTTAAATAGCTGGCCAACCACTTCAGGTGGTCGGCTGCTTTTTGGAGATATTTCCCTCCAGCTGGCACAACTGGAGGGCATTTGGGCTATCCTCCATACACGTGTATGGAGGGATTTATTGAAGGCTTAGCTTCTCCAAAAAGCTTTGCCTTTTAGTTTTTATAAGAGGGAGGCTCCTCCTCCCTCCTCTAGGTTCAGAAATTGGAGGGTTGAGAGTTAGATATAGTCTTGTACCTATACTTCCTTCTTTGCTTCATTTTTGTGCCTTAAAGTGTTATTTTGTTTTAGTTTAACACACAAACACACACTCAAACACCTTCCTTTGGTTGCTGAGGTGCTAAGGGGTTGTCTTTGGTGTTCTTGGACTGGTTTAAGCTCAAAGAACTAGCTGGAGTTGCAGTTGTAAAAGAGGTCTTCAAGGGTGAGCATTTGACCTTTAAATCCCCTTTTCTTTCTTAAGCTTTTAGCCCTTCTTGCATATGTTTTTAAGCTTAACTCTTAAGTAGAAAAAGTTCTATTTTTGCATGCTTAAAATAGTTGTTTAAGGTCACTTTTTCATTTGGGGTGATTTACCCCATCTTAGGCCTTGTTTTGAGCCATCCCTTTAGGCTCTTGTTGAACCCTTTGCATGACCTTTCCATCACTGAAATCCAGAGGATTTTCAGTGGTGGAAAGGTGGTTTTGGTGTCTTAAATAGGAGAGGGTCATCCCCTCTCCTTGTATTATGTTTACTAGCTTCATATGCCTCATGTTTGAGCACCTTTGATAAGCTTGTGTTAGCTTGTTCTCAGCTAGTATTTGTGGTTATTTTGCTAAGGCATGCCACTTTTTTTACTTGCTTTGGTCACTCCATGCATGGTTAATACACTTGTAGTGTAAATCACACAAACTAACTTTGTATGCCTTATGAGGTAGCATGTCTTTCTAGCATGTTTTGGGTCCATCTCAGTAGGTTTTTTGTGTTTCTTTTACATGCCTTAGATCTGTTTTGGCTTGGTTTGATAGCCCCTTGCATGCTCCTTGCACTTGTAGTGCAATTCCATGAAATAGCCTCACATGCATCATGTTGTAACATGTCATTTTAGCATGCTTTTGGCTTAGCTCTGAGAGGACTTTGTTCATGTTTTACTATGTTTAAGGTCTGATCTTAGTTGTTTTGGCCATGCATGACTTGTTTCGTATAGCTATGGTTCAATCTAGCTTGCTAGCTTTGTATATTGAGTCCACTAGCATGCTTTACTTGGTCTATTTTAATGATTTGACATCATTTATTATGTGATTTCAGTCCATGTTTCATGGCCATGCATTCACATTTGTCACTCATTCAATGCGTTGGAGGGTTTCCCCCTTTATGTCTTAACATGAACCATTGTGTATGCCTTCATGTCTTTGCTTGCGAGCCATCATTTCAATGTGTTTTTGGGGTTATTATGCCGTGATATAACTCTTATTTTTGTTGGTTAAGTCATCCCATACTTGGTCTTAATAGGTGTAGCGTAATCCACCAAATTTGCCTTGTATGCATCATGCTTTATGCCCCTTATGCTAGCTTGTTTTGGCTTCCTTCAATGCATGTTTTAGACTCATTTTAACATGTTCTAGGATTGTTTTGGGTTGCCTTGGTCATATGCTTCATGCTTTTTATAGTGGTAGTGCAATTGGCCTTGTTAGCTTTGTGCTTTGTTGCCTCATGCATGCTATCTTTGAGCTACTTAGATGATTTGGCATCATTTAATACTTCATTTAAGAGCTTTTAGCATTGCCATGTTCCTACCTCAATCATGCTTTAAGTGCCTTTGAGTGTTATGCATTGTTGCCTAGTTTATGCCTTAGCTCGTATGCTTGCATGCCTAGGCCTTTGAACCCTCGTCTCAGCATGTTTAGGTCCTTATTTTGACCTACTTGAGCTCTGTCCATGCTTAGTTCATGCATTTGTGCCATGTATTGCATGCCTCCTTTGTAGTCCTCTTTACTAGCCTCATGCTTTAAGGACCCTAGCATGCCATACTTGTGTTGTTTGAATGATTTGGCATCATTTCTTACCTCATTCCAGTGCACTTAGTGTTGTTAAACTTCCACGCTTTTTACTCTTTAAGTGTTCTTGAGAGTTGCACCTTTGTGCCTTAATTGGTGAGCCAATTGGCATGCATGCTTGTAGGTGTTTTCGGTGCCTTCATTTTAGCATTATGGCCTCTGTTTTGGCATGACTGAGGTCTGTCCATTTCGGTTTAAGTCCATTGAGTATATGGTTTGCATGTTGTTGCATGTTTGGTGTACTGCATATTATTGCTCTTGTTGCATTGCATTGTGCATGCATGCGTTACATGGTGTTTAGAACCTTATGATTGCCTTGTATTGAGTATGCCATCTAGTTCTTAGCATTTAGCATTGAGTATGCCATGTTATCCCTTGCATTGTATATGCTTGTCTCTTGCATGTTTACATGCTTAAGTTGCATTGCATGTTTTGCATGCTCGAGTCGCATTGTGTATGCCAAGTTGTTTCTTCGCATTGAGTATGCATGTTCCTAACATTGCTAAGTTGCCCTTCTTGTATTGCATTGTGCATGCACGCATTAGCATCGTTCTCATGTCATCAACTTTGTTAAGTTAATCATATCACATTGCATTGTGTATGCCATGTAGTTGCATGTTTGCATGTTTAAGTTACATTGCATGTTTGCCATGTTACTTTTTGCATTGTGTTTGGAATAGGTGATAGTCCAAACACGAGAAACGAGGGGCGTTTCATACTTAAAGTGATGAAACGTGCCTCAATTCTAGGTCGCCGATGCTCTTGATCATGCATGATAAAGTTTTAGGTTTTATGTGTTTACCTGTGCATTCATTTTACATTGAATTGTGCAACTTCGCCTCTCGGCCATCATGCATTGAAATATGCGATTGGTGGCCCTAGGGTCGAGAACCACACTCTCTTGAGTTCATGACATGATAGGGAGGGTGATTGTGCACACATATCTTGCAAATACATTGACATGCCCTTTCTTGCTCTTTGTTGCAGCAAACTGGAATTTAGCAGCAACAACTGGCCGGCCAGCCAGAAAAACTAGCTGGCCAACCACTTTTCTGGTTTTTCAACAACCAAAAGTGGTCGGCAGGTGTTTGGAGAGATCAAAAGTGGTCGGCCACCCTCCCACAGGTTTCCCTAGGTGGAGTTTCAGTTTTCTGGAGCTTGGTGCAAATTTCTGAGAACAAATGAAAACAGAGGCAAAATGGGGCATCGCATTGGATTTTCGAATGAGGCGACCGAGCATGCATCCAGCCTTCTCCCTCCGAGAACCTCCTATTTTACTGCTTTCCTTAGTTGCCATGCTTAGATAGCTAGCTTTTGCTTTGGTTTGTACCCTTTAATTAGTTAATGCGTTTAGCTATTTAAATTCATTTTCTAATAATTAGTTAACTAGGATTAGTTAATTAATTTGTTGTGTAATAATTAGTTTTATTAGCTTAGATTAGCTAGTTAGCTTCTTATTTGGTCTCTCCCTCGAGAGAGCCAAGTGTTGTAATAAGCGTGCGTGTGTGTGATGCATGTTTTCCAACCCCCATTTCTTTCTCCCTTTTACTTAACCGCTTACGATGGTTAGTTTTAGGGCATATTTCATTTAGCATACCTTATGCTTGAATGCGTGCATCCATTCATCTGTATTGCATGCATCGGGCTCGGCGCATCATACTAACTGCATTGTATTTTCAATTCTAATTTGAATACATGTACCAAGTTACATTTCACATGATACTCTTAGGATAGCCGAGCCTATTTTAGTTGCATTTTTGCATATGTTGCATTAGCCATGTTAACATGAACTAGGATCATGCATGATTTCTAACTAGTTCTCTGTTTTGGCTCGGAGTACACTGTGAGTGTTTACGCTTTAGCATACTGCATGTGTGTTAATGTTGCCATGAAAGCATGCTTGCCATGAGGCTAACTGCTTATTTGATATAACTGCCTGAATGCTTGTGGGTGAAGGTTGGATTACCTAAATTGGAACAATTCATTGAAATCCGCATTTTAGCCTACCTGCGAGTAGCAAACTTCAAACCATTTTCCAAACAAACGAATATGCGATGCTTTGTTCCAAATTAGGCGATCTAGTCTATACTTGTTTGCTATGCGCATCACGTAATAAGAGCACATGTGTTTTGAAAAACAAAATATCATGCTTAGTACAGGTCGATCTTTGATCGGGCGAGCGGGGGTGCTCATTGCATGACCTTTCCCTCTCGTACCCAAGTTCTCGAGCTGAGGCAACTTTGGTGATGACGGACACGTGGCCTTAGGCACGAGTCAGGGTTTCCTAAATTCCCCCAAAATAAAATATTTAGGTGGCGACTCTGTATCTGACAAAGCAGTCCATGTTTGGCACTTCTTTATAAAAATCAGTTTTTCAAAAACGATTTGCCGGATTTGGACTCTTTGGTGATTTATTGGTCTTACATCGCACATTGTAAGATTACATTCAGAATCGTGACATTTGAGTCCAAACTGTGGTAGCTCAGAGAACAAAACAAGAATTCGCGCCCCGCCCTCGCAGGCGCGTGCGGATGTTCAGAGAGTTCCCAGGAGCGCGTCCACAGTTTCTTGCGACTCTGTTGGGGAGTTAGAGAACTTAACTCGAACTCATGATATCTTGTTTTGATTGCACTTATGTGTTTCTTTGAATTGCATTTGCATTGGTGCACCTAGGACACCGTGTTTGCCGTATGCTATTCCTGAACGGTTTGCCGAAGGCTCACTTTGAGAAACGTGCCATAAGGCTGACCGGTTGCGGGCTCTGCCACAACGGGAACACAAACCTCGATTTTTACCAGGGCACCCCTTTTTGACCATTCGACCTAGTGCATATTGGATTCCATAGTGACTATTCCAAACTAGGACAGGTTGCTTACCTGATTGTAGGTTGTTTGAAACCGCTGTGTGCGTAGTGAAACCCTAGCTCCTGACAAAATAGGACCAGAAAACCCTACCCCTCCATAGGGGTGTATTGGCTCTCACTTGCTTGCTATGTGCTTTTGGGGAGTGTGTCTCTACAGGAATACGTATATCAGTTTGCAAGTCTGGGTATCAGGCCTGAGGGCATCGGTATTTTGGGAATCAGTTTTACCTGAGGGTATCAGTTTTTCAAGCAGAATTTTGGCAAAATTCAGTAGAGAGTACAGCCATTCAGCTATGTTCGTATCTGTTCCAGTGAAATTGGGCTGAGATACTGCCTGTTTTCTCTTTTGCTAGGGTAGTCTTGGGAACCGTAGCTTCAGAAGGCTCCAACATTCCCCGAAGTTCATTGGATTTGTGTTGATAGACTTTGTCAGGTCACAAATTCAGTTCAGAGCAGCCAGTGTTTTCCTTCGCCGAGGCAAGGCAGAGAAAGGCCAGTCAAGGCTCACCGGTTCATCTGATCTGTTAGTCGCCAGTCACATCACCTCTATTTAGTACAGCAGACTCGTGATAACGCAAAATTCAGAAGAAATTGTGGTCATGACAGCAGCATTAAACCAAGGAATCGCCGTATAAGGTGAGATCGATGTTGAAATGCAACGCCCGCCCAGATCACCTGCCGCACATCCAATCTGGGAACCCCAATTATTCCAAACCCGTGAGCTTACCACTTTTGAGCTGATGGGAATGATCGGCGATCTTCAGAGGTTTGTGGCTGATCTAGCCTACGGAATGTCGGCTCCGCCATCGATCATATCACATGCTGGGAACTTCATGCCAGAAGAGCCCCCACTATTGGGGCAGATTGTAATTGAGCTCAGCCAACCTGAAGCCATCCCAAGTTCTGGCAATAACATGTCAACAACAACAGGGCTTCGCACTGATGTAGCAACCCAAACCTTCGACCAAGCTGAGGCAAGCGGTAAGAACAAGGTGGGGGCATACACTGATCCCTATGAACAACTTTTGCAGGCTGTTGAGGCTTTGAAAGTTGGGGAACTGAATAAACAGCAAGTGTTCGCAGTTATTACGAAAACTGTGGATGACACTTTCATCACTCAGAACGAGGGCAGTTCGAGCCAAGGAGAAAATCGGGAGAAGGGCCATTTTGCCAGAACCGTTCCTTCCAACCCTAAGTCTACACCCGGGAAAGATCAGCAGACCAAACCAATACCTGCAGACCCTTTTTCTAGTACACCCAGCAAAAAGCCACAAACCTCAAAGTATCAACCCCGAGGTCGGAGGGTCTTCCACGCCCTCTAGATGCCTTTGTCCAAGGCTCTTCAAATCCTTGCTGAAAACCATCTCAAACCTCTTGAGCCTCGACCTCTCCCTAATCGTCTTCCACCTGGCCATGATGCTACCCAATATTGTGCGTACCATCAACAAACCGGTCACAGCACCGACAATTGCTTCTGTCTTCGCCACGAAGTACAGGATTTGTTTGACAACGGGGTCGTTCTCCTACCAAGTTCAGCAAAGTCTATTATCACTGGATCAGTGAACCTGGAGGATAATGTGATGTGATCAAGGAATGAACCACCAGCAGATGACACTCAGTTTACTTCAGATGTGGCGTATGGCATGCACTATTTTGAGCATTTGCGAATGCTAGTTGTTGTACTTTCTGACTTGGGTATGCAGTCAGTTTTGTTGTCTTGTATATAGTTAGTTTTTTTCTACTATGTCAGTTGGGTCTATCTTGTTGTATCGAGTCAGTCCTGTTGCATAGGAGTCGACTGATTCCATAGGCGTTACCTCGGATATCACTTGCTTGTTTTGTGTTTGTCTTTTCGCTTTCTTTTGAGTCTGTTTCTGCCTTGGGCCAGTTGTCCCAACAGATCTGAATGAAACAACAGTAAATTTTCATACTCTTGTGTTTGCTTCTGCTTTGCGCCAGTTATGCCGGAAGTTTGAATAAAACGGCAGTGCTTTTCATCTGCTTTTCTGTGCCCTTTAAGTCATTGCATTGACCTAAGTTTTTCAAAACCTTTTGAACACAGTGCTGAAAACGAAGAGTGAGAAATTCCCCGGGATTTGCAAAAATTTGATCAACTGAGAGAAAGAAAGGCATGCTAAGCCCTTAATGAATGAGATCATGTTTGTTAACGTGAGTACTGAGAAGGATCCTAGCTTGATCTAGATTGGTTCTACATTGTCTTCAGCGTGAGCGACTAGTCGTTTTCTTGAAAAATTTCAAAAAATATTTTGCGCAGTCCTGCGAAGACCTGTGTGGAATCACTCTTGAGATTGTGCAGCCTAGGATCGCTCTCAGCCTCGAGACTCGACCCCTTTTGCTTTCAAACCTTGAACTTGGATTCAGAATGTTCAACGGTCAACCACAATGTGAGGACTGTGTGGCCAGATTTGAAGCAGCCCATGAACTAGAGGCAAGAAAAGTCAGATCAAGAAGATCAGATGTCATCAAAAGAAGCTTGTGAAGTTAGATCAGAAGCACCCCTCGGACTAGGGGCAAAAAATATCAGACGTGCTCGAAGAGCCAAAGATGAATCATTGCTCAAGATAATGAAGATCAACAAGAATGCCAAATCCCAGAAGGGAGGAAAGAAGAAAGTATTGCTGAAGGACAATCGAGCTTCTATCCGCAACACTAGGGGCAAATTCAACCCCCATAGGATGGACTCCAACATCATTAGTAAACAGCAGCCATTCTCCTAGATTCAGATGGCCTCGAGATCCTAAAACCATTTGACATGGACAAAGCTACACTTTTACCCCTGAGAGGCTTGCTGGGCCGAAAACCCGAAAGGGCGACCCAGGAAAAAGTTAGAGCAAATGAAAAGAAAAGAAAAAGAACAAAAAATAGAAAAATGCATAAAATGAAAAAAAGAGATAAAAAACAATGAAAAGAAAAGAAGAAAAGAAAAGAAAAGACATGAAAAGAAAAGAAAAGAAAAACAAAGCTCGCAAGGTTGAAAACCCGGAAAGGCGGCCTTGGCAAAAGTTAGAGCGCAAAAGGAGAGGTTAATACCCGAGTGTACCTTAACCCGAACTACGTAAGGCTTGATTCCCATGTTTGGGATACGTAGGCAACTTCATTCTGAAGTCCAGCTGTAAACACTTCCAAATTGACTGTGTAGACGTGCCTGAACGCCCCGGGAGGAACAAGTCCCCCGTTCCGTTCGATATTGGGCTCACTACAGCTCAGGACTCTTAAATTGTCACGGTTCTTAATCTGAACCAAAGAGTCCAAATCTGGCAAATCGTTTTGAGAAAACAGATTTTTAGAAAAGAAGTGCCAAACATGGACTGCTTTGCCAGATACAGAGTCGCCACCTAAATATTTTATTTTGGAAAATTTAGGAAACCCTGACTCGTTGCCTAAGGCCACGTGTTCGTCATCACCAAAGTTGCCTTGGCTCGGGAACTTGGGTACGATTGGAGAAGGTCACTTCGTGAGCACCCCCGCTCGCCCGATCAAAGATCGGCCTCTACTAACCATGATATCAAGTTTTGAAAACATTGTGTGTTCCTATTCCGGTTATTAGCCTAGATTACTATGTGATGCGCACAGCATACAAGTATAGACTGGGTCGCCTGAATTGGAACAAAACATTTCATGTTTGTTTTTGAAAGATGGTTTGCTACTCGTAAGTAGGCTTAAAATGTAGATTTTGCCACCCTCGGGTGGGCTTAGAAAAGATGGTTTTGCCACTATCTAGTGGGCTTAAAACTCACAGTCGATGATTTGTTCCAATCCGAATAACCCAACCTTCACCCACAGGCATTCAGGCAGTTATATCACATAAGCATATAGCCTCATGGTAAGCATGCTATTCATGGCAGTCACTCACACGCATGCAAGGATGCTAAAGCATAAAACTTACCGAGTACTCCAAGCCAAAACAAAAGCTAATTAGAAATCCATGCATGATCCTAACTATACAAAAATGCCTAATGCAACACATGCAAAAATGCAACTATAGCAGGCTCGGCTATTCTAAACATGGCATATGAAATGCTATAGCTAACATGTATTCAATTTGGAATTGAAAATACAATGCAGTTAGTATGATGCGCCGAGCCCGGTGCATGCAAAACAGATGAATGAATGCAAACATGCTATCATACTGTATGCTAATTGAAATATGCCCTAATCTAACCATCATAAGCAGGTAAATAAAAGGGAGAAAGACGTGGGGTTGGAAGACATGCATCACACACACGCACACTTATTACAATTATGCCCTCGTACAGAGGGTCCGAATAAATAGTACAGTCCAAATAATACAGCCCAAATATGTACAAATCCCTAATTAATTTACAGATTAACTAAGAAAAATAATAAACTGGCATACAAGCCAGGGACTGTCTTGACTCTTCTCTAGATGATGAATGATGCATATCCGGGTCGCCTTTGCGCAGAAATCCACTGCGATGCCCCAATTAGCCTCTGTTTTGTAATGATTTCTTGGAAAGCGCGCCAAGCCCCGGAAGAGTGCTGGTTCTTGATTTGCTGCAACAGAGAGCAGGAAAAGGGCATGGCAATGTATTTTCACAAATGTATGCATGCCTCGATCCTCGTGCCACCAATCACGCATCTCGATGCATGATGGCCGAGGAGTCGAATTGTGCAACTCAATATAGAATGAATGCATATGAAAACACAGCAAAACCTAGACTCCATCATGGATAATCCAGAGTGTCGGTGACGGGGAATTGAGACACGTTCCGTCACTCAGAGTACGAAACGTACCTCGTTTCCCGTGCCTGGGCTAATTCCTATCCCAAGCACAATGCAATATGCATGATATGCATGAAATGCAACTAAGATACAACCTAACATACACAATGCTATGAAATGGCATACACGATGCACGAGGTAACATGGCATACACAATGCTATGAAATGGAATGGCATACACAATGCATAAATGGACTTACACTAACACAAGTGGACCTCAGCCACACTCACATAAGAGGCCATGCGATGAAAATGAGACACTCGAGATGCGTGCACGCATGCACGCAAACTGAGGACCGACCCTAAGGCACAAAATGCCACTCTAAGAAGACATGGCAAGGCATGGAATATGGCATACAAGCATGCAAATTTTAGTACCGAAATACGATGTAAAACAGCCCCGAAACATGGCAATATTGTACCCGATGCACGGAATGAATCCGAAACACAAAACTAGGCATGTGCATTGGCCTATAGCTATACAAAACATGCATTATTTGAACATGAAATGTGAAGACAGATTCAAGGAAGCCCAAAAACAAGCATATTTACTGTTTTAGGTGAGGCCAAACAATGAATACAAATGGGGCTAAGCTAGCATGCAAAAATGGCCCCGAAAGAGAGGTAATGAAGCAAGTCACAGCTGCTGGCCCCAAATGGCCAAGATCCCTTCAACAAAGTTGAAGAGGGGATCAAAATGAAGCACTTTACAGTTTACAACCGAGCCCAAAACAGTGCATAAGAAAGCCTAAAATATTATGCAAAATAAGGCCTAAAAAGAGGCTTAAACACAAAGAGCAAGAAGGGGACCTCAAACAGCAAAAGACCCTTGATCAAACATGAAGAGGGGGTCAAAATAAGGCTATTTAAGTTCGGGTCAGAGCCCAAAAATGCAGAATGAAGGTTCGGGAGCCAAAACACGCAGTTTAGGGCCCCGAAAGTGGGCTGTTAGGCACCGGAAGTGGTGTCCGACCACGAAGTTGGTCTCTCGGACCGCAGTGTCCCTCAAAATGGAGTAGATGCATGCCAAAAATTGGAGCAAACGGAGGTGGTTAAGCGGTCCCGAACCGAGGCACACGGCCAACGGCTCCGAAAAACCAGAAACCGGACTCCAAACGGGCAAAACGGTGAATCGTAGCCTACGGCCACTGAGAGATGATCTACGAGACCTCTCCCTCTCTTTGGGAAGAGAAAACAGAGAAAACAGAGCCTGGTTCGCAAATAGAGGCAAAGCACAAAAGAGTTCGGAAGTCCGGAGGCAAGGCTCGCAGCCGAGACTCTAAAACTTCTGAACAAGCACAATATGCAATATCACCGAGCGCTCAACTGGTGACGTCTGAGTCTCAAGGTCGGTAAAAAATGGGGTGTCTACAGTTGCCCCTCTTTGACAGAACTCGAAAGTCATAAGTGACGGGAGTGAATGTCAAAGCCCAGAGACGATTCATTTTTGACAAGGCCGAAGACTTAGACAAACATACAAAATAACACAGATGTGCCCGCAGGCAGGGGCAAAATGCAGCTGCCAATGCAAGAAGCTGAACATAACTTATGATCATGCAAAGAAAACTGTAATGAAGTATACCATGTAACAGTTTTAAGCAAGTGAATACAAATCTAACTACATTTCATGCAGAAAGGATGTAAGAAAATTATGCAATTCTTACTGCGTCTCACGCGGAGAAGGCTAAAAGCGACTACTGAGAATACCTGGAGTCTTACACACAACATCTCTCTGCGTATCACACATAGGAGAGGAAGAAGGTAAATCTCTCAGCGTATCAAACGCAAAAGAGGAAAGGTAAACTTCTCAGCGTATCACACGCAAGAGAAGAAAGGCAAATTCCTCAGCGTATCACACGCAAGAGAAAACCTCTCAGCATATCACATGCAAGAGAGAAAAGGGAAATTTCTCAGCGTATCACACGCAAGAGAAAACCTCTCAGCATATCACATGCAAGAGAGAAAAGGGAAATTTCTCAGCGTATCACACGCAAGAGAAAACCTCTCAGCATATCACATGCAAGAGAGAAAAGGGAAATTTCTCAGCGTATCACACGCAAGAGAAAACCTCTCAGCATATCACATACAAGAGAGAAAAGGGAAATTTCTTAGCGTATCACACGCAAGAGAAAACCTCTCAGCATATCACATGCAAGAGAGAAAAGGGAAATTTCTCAGCGTATCACACGCAAGAAAAAACCTCTCAGCATATCACATGCAAGAGAGAAAAGGTATGAATGAACACCGGAACTCGTCCGAATGTTCGAAACTGAAGATGTCCTAACGCACCGCATGCGAGAGGAGAAAAGACGACAATTGCAAGTGAAAAGGTGCATAACGATGTAGGTAAAGTGTACATAACAATGCAAGTAATGAGCATAACAATGCTAGATAGATGTGCATAACAATGCAAGTAATGAGCATAACAATGCTAGATAAATGTGCATAACAATGCAACGAATGAGCATAACAATGCTAGATAGATGTGCATAACAATGCAACGAATGAGCGTAACAATGCTAGATAGATGTGCATAACAATGCAACGAATGAGCATAATAATGCCAGTGGAACGCGCGTGACAACACCCGTTTGAAACAAAAATACCGAATAAGGGAATACAAGCCTTAAGTAGACCAAATTCCAAACGCAACCTCCGATTTACTTCTCGGAGGGGTCACGATACATTCCAAAAAGGATACACCTCGTGCATGCCGACTGACGATGAGCTACACATCGAAGACATGAGTTGAAAATTCTGTAGAAATATTTTGAGCTGAAAAGAGTGGGTTCTTCTTGCACTTTCTTGATTGTACTTCCAAACCGCAGTTACTACCTTTCCTTCCTGGCCATGTTCACAACTTTCCCTATTCTCCAACGGGGTGGCAGACTAGGTTGATTCAGTATCCAGAATCGAGGCGCATTCACATGCTATCTCAATCTATGGGGCTGCCATACAGATTTCAAGCCGAGGATAGACCCATGGGTATTTAAACCAGACTTTAGTCTCGGAAATTCCGAACCTTTACGTTCTAGGCAATAGTCGTCCGAACTCTAGTTTCTACCGTCGCAGTTGGTCTCCTAGGAACTCATTGCAAACACAGCCAAGATGCATCTGGCAGGGGCTGGTTTTCTGAGGGAGCACTTCGATTGCCATTCTGGCATTGAAGTAGGCTTGAGTTTGGGAGTAGAGGCACACTCATACTTCGGAGCATTGACAAGGCCTGAAGAGGTACATCTGGAGTATAATAACGGAGAGTATAATCACGGAAACTGAAACAAACTCAAATGCTCCAATTTTCCCTCTTTTCTTTTGCTTCGCAGCCTGGAACCTATATAGCTTCAGATAGATCTTGATTTTACTGTTCTCACATGACTTGGGTTGAACCGTGCAGTTTTACGAAAGAACGAATCTTGTTTTGCACAATCATGAAGAATGGCACAGCACTCTGAGCACAAAACGATTTTATTTTTTTGAAATTAAGAAATGAGTTCTTAACCGGGTATTGAGCCTACGACTGAACACAGCGAAAAAGACTCAACACCGAAAGACAAAAAGGTAAACAACCTAAACACAACGAGACACGCTCGGGACGACTCAAAGCAGGAATCGAGATAAACAAAACAAAAGACACGACACACAGACGTATTACAAAGACGACAGACTTCTCAGATCGCGAGGAGCCAATTTCTCCGGATATTGTTTCCCACCTTTTCTCATTTGTGTCTCTCACATCACTCGGCCCTCAGGCTCTGTTTTTCTGAAAAAGCCCTTTCCTCACTTCTTCTCTCAGCGCACACCTCTCTATTCTTCAATCTCTCATTTTGTTATCCCTCCCCTGGTTGATTGATGGATAAACAGCAAATTGTGGGCTCGTGCCCCTAGCATTCTGCTAGATTCTCTTTCTTCCACTCACAGCTAGTGAGTTTCTTCCACAGAAGGGCTGTGCTACAATTGGGTGTGTAGCAAATCTGCAGCTGACATCGGTTGACGATGCTCTGTTGGGGAGTTCGGACGTGATCAGATCTGTCCAGATAAGGGAGTGGAATATCTTGTCCCATTCCGGTTCGTGCTTCGCACATGGCTTGATACCTCGTTGCTTGGAGGATGAGAGAGCTTTCAGCCCTTTGTTGTTAACTTCAGTTGTGCCCTATTCTGGTAGGTAGAGTGCCCTTCTTGGCAAGTATGTTGACAATGGGAAAGACAGGAAGCCTGACTCAACTGTGCCCCTAGTTCATCATTTTGACCATTTTTGTTTTAGTTTTCTCCTAAAAATATTTGACCAAAATGAGAGTTAGATTAACATGCTTGTTCAATTTTCTGATTTAAAATCATGCAAGTCAGGCCATGAGCACTGAAAATTTTCCTCTTTTGGGTCCAAGAAATGGTCCAGTTTTGAAAATGGAATACTTTTCGAGAAGATTAGTCAACCTCAGTAAAAATTCTCAAAAACTATTTTTGCAAACGACCACTGCTCAACGAGCACGGAACCTACTCTTGAGATGCGCAACCTCGGATCCATGGCAATGGAAAATTGGCCCTTATCTGAAGGACACTGCATGGCAACGAAAAGTTGCCCCTTCTTTGAAATGACACTGCGGCATTTTGAATGGCAACGGAAAGTTGCCCCTTGTTTGGATAGCACCGCAGCGCATTGTAGTCAGTCCTCAGAGCGATGAACACAACCAGACTCTCAGATACAGAGAAGACAAAGATGACCAGAACCATCGCATGGACACAGTCGATTTGGAAGTGTTTATGGCTGGACTTCAGAATGAAGTTGCCTACGTATCCCAAACATGGGAATCAAGCCTTACGTAGTTCGGGGTTAAGGTACACTCGGGTATTTAACCTCTCCTTTTTATGCTCTAACTTTTGCCAAGGCGCCTGTTGCGGGTTTTCGACCTTGCGAGCTTTGTTTTTCTTTTCTTTTCAATTCTTTTCATTTCTTTTCTTTTTTGATTTTCTTTTTTTTTTGTTCTTTTCTTTGCATTTTTCTTCATTTTTCTTCTCTTTTTTTTTTTCATTCTTTGCACTTTTCTTTTTTTTGTTCTTTTTCTTCTTTTTTCTTTTTTTTCTTGCTCTAACTTTTGCCTGGGTCGCCCTTCCGGGTTTTCGGCCCAGCGAGCCTCTCAAGGGTAAAAGTGTAGCTTTGTCCATGTCCAATGGTATTGAGATCCTGAAGTCGTCTGAATCCAGGAGAATAACTGTTATTTGCTGACGAAGTAGAAGTCCATCCAATGGGGGCTGAATTTGCCCCTAGTGTTGTGGATAGGAACTTGGCTGTCCTTCAGCAATACTTTCTTCTTTCCTCCCTTCTGGGATTTGGCATTCTTGCCGATCTTCATTGACTTGCGGAAGGATCCACCTTTGGCTCTTCGAGCTGTCTGGCATTTTTTTGGCCCCTAGTTCGAAGGGTGCTTCTGACATAGCTTCGCAAGCTTCTTTTGATGACATCTAGTCTTCTTGATCTGACTTCCTTGCCTCTTGTTCGAGGGCTGCTTTGAATCTGGCCACACAGGCCTTACATTGTAGTTGACCATCGAACGTTCTGAATTCGAGTTCAAGGTTTTGAAGGCAGAGGGGTCGAGTCTCGAGGCTGAGAGCTATCCTAAGCTGCACAATCTCAAGAGCGATTCTACACAGGTCTTCGCAGGACCGCGCAAAACATTTTTTGAAATCTTTTAAGAAAGCGACCAGTCGCTCGCGCTGAAGACAGTGTAGAACCAATCTGGATCAAGCCAGGATCCTTCCCAGTACTCACACTAACAATCATGATTTCATTCATTAAGGGCTTAGCACGCTTTTCTTTCTCTCGAATGATCAAAGTTTTGCAAAACTCAAGGAATTCCTTCCTCTTCGTTTTCACCACAGTGTTCGAAAAGTTTTGAAAAACTTAGGTCGATGCAATGAATTCAAAGCACAGAAAAGACACAGCTTCTAATCAAATACTGCCATCTCATTTGGAATTTCTGGTACAACTGGCACAAGGCAGAAGCAAATGCGAGAGCGTGAAAATCACTGCTGTTTCATTCAAATCTGTTGGCATTACTGGCTCCAAGACAGAAACAAACTCAAAAGAAAGCAAAAAGACAAACACAAAACAAAACAGTGATGCCCGAGGTAACACCCCTGGAATCACCTGACTCCAACAAAACAGGACCGACTCGGTACAACAAGACAGACCCAACTGACTCAGTAAGAAAAGTCTGACTCTGTACGACACAACAAGACTGACCCAATACCCAAGTCAGAAAGCACAAAAGCTGGTATTTGCATATTGCTCAGAACAGTGCATGCCATTCCCACGTCTGGAGTTAATCGAGCGCTGCTTGCAGGTGGTTCATCTCCCAATCACATAGTCACATTATTCCCTCCAAGTTCACTGATCAAGTGCCGATAGACTTTGCAGGACTTGGTGCGACGATGACCCCGTTGTCGATCAGATCTTGTATTTCGTGGCGGAGACGAAAGCACATGTCAGTGTCATGGCCAGCTCGCTGATGGAAGGCACAGTAGTCGGCTGGGTTGTGTGAGAGAGGGAGGTTCTCTGGTAATGGCTGCGGCTCCAGGGGCTTCAGATGCCCTTTCTTGATCAAAACCCCTAGAGCCTTTGACAAAGGCATATAAAGTGGGGTGAAAACCTTCTTGGCTTGGGGTGGATATTTGGCTGCTTGCGAGCTACTCCCGAATGCACCGGTGAATGGGGTAGCTTTTTTTGATGTGGTGGTGGTGACTATGCCCACTTCAGAAGATCTTGCAGCTGCATCACCACTGGTGGTCGCATTCGAACTGCGGGTAAACGCCCTCCTGGGCTGCTCCTTCTCCTGGTCAATGAGGCCCTGCTTCATAGCATCCTCGATCTGTACTCCCATCTCATGTAAGTCTGAAAAGGTGGGGAATGGGAGAACGATCATTTTCTGCATAAGCTTGGGCTGGAGATTGCGCACAATCATCCGAATTTGATCTTTGTCAGTGGGCCTAAGGGTCATCATTGAGGCTTTGGCCCTCCAGCGGGCCACGAATTCTGAGAAGCTCTCCTTAGGCTCCTGTCTCGTCGTCTCAAGATCACGGGTCGTAATCTCGATTTGGGTATTGTATGAATATTGTGCGACGAAGGCCTCGGCCATCTCCTCCCAGCTTCGTTTCACTGAATCCTCCAATTTGGCGTACCAGATGACCGCGATACTCGACAGGGTCCTGCCAAAAAGGGAAAGCTTCTGTAATCTTGTCAAGCCCATCGGGCGCAGAACATCTGAAAACAAACTCAGGTGGACCATGGGATCTCCTGACCCGTCAAAACGGTCGATGTGAGGCATCTTGAACCTATCCGGCAGTGTCACAACTGCGTCGGTGTACCCATCCTCAATGTCCGGGATGGACTTTACCCCCTGGGATTTCTTGAACAACTTTTCAAGATTGCTCAACTTCAACGCTGTATGGTCTACCTCGAACTCAAAGGGAGAGTCCGATGGGTTGATTGGTGCTTTAGACAGCTGGGGTAAGATTGGGGGCGGAGCCGGCCCTGTCGAAATGTCCGTACCTTCTTGGACATTTAGTGTCTCCCCGGGTCTTGGATCTACTGGTGGGAGGGGAGCTTGATGCGAAGCAGATGCTCCATTTTGCTATTGCAATCTGGTGATTAGCTCTGCCTGTTGGGCCATGACCGTAGCCTGCTGTTTGGCGAATTCAGCTTGGCGGACAACATCTTGCTGCATGAGTTTCACACTTTCTTGCATCTGGCGCATCATTGCCTCCATCCCTGATGTGTTCTGCTGATCCATCTAACTGACTGGTATCTATCCCTGCAGTAGAAACTGAGACCTCAACCTGACTGTTCACTGGTGGGGTAGATAAGGGCCACTGATCTGGTAACTGTTGAATTGGTGATTTGTGCCTGACTGGCCCTTTTACCTTGCCTCTGGCAAAGGAACACTGATTGCCCTTGAACTGAATCTCTGACCTGACAAAGTCTATCAGCACAAGTTCGATGAACCTCGGGGGATATCGGAGCCTTCTGAAGCTATGGTTCCAGGACTACCCTAGCAAAAGAGAAAACAAACAGCACCTCAGCTCAACTTCACCAAAACAGATACGAGTGTAGCAGGATGACTGTGCCCTCCACTGAATTCTGCCCCCAAAATTCAGCCTCAAATTTGATACCCTCAGGTAAACTGAATCCCAAAATACTGAACTGGTGCCCGCAGGCCTGATGCCCAAACTACTAAACTGGTGCCCGCAGGCCTAATGCCCAAACTTGTAGACTGATACATGCATTCCTATAGAGACGCACTCTAAAAGCACATAACAAGCAAGTGAGAGCCAAAACACCCCTATGTTGGGGTAGGATTTCCCTGTCCTATTTTGTCAGGAGCTAGGGTTTCACTATGCACGCAGCGGTTTCAAACAACCTACGATCGGGTAAGCAACCTGTCCTAGCTTGGAATGGTCACTACGGATTCCGAATATGCACTAGGTCGAATGGTCAAAAGGGTGCCCCGGTAAAACCGGGGTTTGTGTTCCCATACTGGCAGAGCCCATAACCGGTCAGCCTTATGGTCATGCCTTGACAAGACAAGCCTCCGGCGAACCGTTCAGGAATAGCAGATGGCAAACACGGTGTCCTAGGCGCACCAATGCACATGCAATGCAAAGAAACACATAAGTGTAGTCAAAACCGGATATCATGAGTTCGAGTCAAGTTCTCTAAATCCCTAGCAGAGTCGCCAGAAACTGTAGACGTGCCCGAACGCCCCGGGAGGAACGAGTCCCCCGTTCCGTTCGATATTGGGCTCACTACAGCTCAGGACTCTAAAATTGTCACGGTTCTTAATCTGAACCAAAGAGTCCAAATCCGGCAAATCGTTTTGAGAAAACAGATTTTTAGAAAAGAAGTGCCAAACATGGACTGCTTTGCCAGATACAGAGTCGCCACCTAAATATTTTATTTTGGAAAATTTAGGAAACCCTGACTCGTTGCCTAAGGCCACGTGTCCGTCATCACCAAAGTTGCCTCGGCTCGGGAACTTGGGTACGATTGGGGAAGGTCACTTCGTGAGCACCCCCGCTCGCCCGATCAAAGATCGGCCTCTACTAACCATGATATCAAGTTTTGAAAACATTGTGTGTTCCTATTCGGTTATTAGCCTAGATTACTATGTGATGCGCACAGCATACAAGTATAGACTGGGTCGCCTGAATTGGAACAAAACATTTCATGTTTGTTTTTGAAAGATGGTTTGCTACTCGCAAGTAGGCTTAAAATGCAGATTTTGCCACCCTCGGGTGGGCTTAGAAAAGATGGTTTTGCCACTATCTAGTGGGCTTAAAACTCACAGTCGATGATTTGTTCCAATCCGAATAACCCAACCTTCACCCACAGGCATTCAGGCAGTTATATCACATAAGCATATAGCCTCATGGTAAGCATGCTATTCATGGCAGTCACTCGCACACATGCAAGGATGCTAAAGCATAAAACTTACCGAGTACTCCAAGCCAAAACAGATGCTAATTAGAAATCCATGCATGATCCTAACTATACAAAAATGCCTAATGCAACACATGCAAAAATGCAACTATAGCAGGCTCGGCTATTCTAAACATGGCATATGAAATGCTACAGCTAACATGTATTCAATTTGGAATTGAAAATACAATGCAGTTAGTATGATGCGCCGAGCCCGGTGCATGCAAAACAGATGAATGAATGCAAACATGCTATCATACTGTATGCTAATTGAAATATGCCCTAATCTAACCATCATAAGTAGGTAAATAAAAGGGAGAAAGACGTGGGGTTGGAAGACATGCATCACACACACGCACACTTATTACAATTATGACCTCGCACAGAGGGTCCGAATAAATAGTACAGTCCAAATAATACTGCCCAAATATGTACAAATCCCTAATTAATTTACAGATTAACTAAGAAAAATAATAAACTGGCATGCAAGCCAGGGACTGTCTTGACTCTTCTCCAGATGATGAATGATGCATATCCGGGTCGCCTTTGCGCGGAAATCCACTGCGATGCCCCAATTAGCCTCTGTTTTGCAATGATTTCTTGGAAAGCGCGCCAAGCCCCGGAAGACTGTTGATTCTTGATTTGCTGCAACAGAGAGCAGGAAAAGGGCATGGCAATGTATTTTCACAAATGTATGCAAGCCTCGATCCTCGTGCCACAAATCACGCATCTCAATGCATGATGGCCGAGGAGTCGAATTGTGCAACTCAATATAGAATGAATGCATATGAAAACACAACAAAACCTAGACTCCATCATGGATAATCCGGAGTGTCGGCGACGGGGAATTGAGACACGTTCCGTCACTCGGAGTACGAAACGTACCTCGTTTCCCGTGCCTGGGCTAATTCCTATCCCAAGCACAATGCAATATGCATGATATGCATGAAATGCAACTAAGATACAACCTAACATACACAATGCTATGAAATGGCATACACGATGCACGAGGTAACATGGCATACACAATGCGCTAACATACAACCTAGCATACACAATGCTATGAAATGGAATGGCATACACAATGCATAAATGGACTTACACTAACACAAGTGGACCCCAGCCACACTCACATAAGAGGCCATGCGATGAAAATGAGACACTCGAGATGCGTGCACGCATGCACGCAAACCGAGGACCGACCCTAAGGCACAAAATGCCACTCTAACAAGACATGTGAAGGCATGGAATATGGCATACAAGCATGCAAATTTCAGTACGGAAATACGATGTAAAACAGCCCCGAAACATGGCAATATGGTACCCGATGCACGGAATGAATCCGAAACACAAAACTAGGCATGTGCATTGGCCTATAGCTATACAAAACATGCATTATTTGAACATGAAATGTGAAGACAGATTCAAGGCAGCCCAAGAAAAAGCATATTTACAGTTTTAGGTGAGGCCAAACAATGAATACAAATGGGGCTAAGCTAGCATGCAAAAATGGCCCCAAAAGAGAGGTAATGAAGCAAGTCACAGATGATGGCCCCAAATGGCCAAGAGCCCTTCAACAAAGTTGAAGAGGAGCTCAAAATGAAGCACTTTACAGTTTACAACCGAGCCCAAAACAGTGCATAAGCAAGCCTAAAATATTATGCAAAATAAGGCCTAAAAAGAGGCTTAAACACAAAGAGCAAGAAGGGGACCTCAAACAGCAAAAGACCCTTGATCAAACATGAAGACGGGGTCAAAATAAGGCTATTTAAGTTTGGGTCGGAGCGCAAAAATGTAGAATGAAGGTTCGGGAGCCAAAACACGCAGTTCGGGGCCTCGAAAGTGGGCTGTTAGGCACCGGAAGTGGTGTCCGACCACGAAGTAGGTCTCTCGGACCGCAATGTCCCTCAAAATGGAGTAAATAAGATGCATGCCAAAAACTGGAGCAAACGGAGGTGGTTAAGCGGTCCCGAACCAAGGCACACGGCTCCAAAAAATCAGAAACCGGACTCCAAACGGGCAAAACGGCCTACGACCACGAAACGTAGCCTATGGCCACTGAGAGATGATCTACGAGACCTCTCCCTTCCTTCGGGAAGAGAAAATACAGAAAACGGAGCCTGGTTCGCAAACCGAGGCAAAGCACAAAAGAGTCCGGAAGTCCGGAGGCAAGGCTCGCAGCCGAGACTCTGAAACTTCTGAACGAGCACAATATGCAATATCACCGAGCGCTCAACTGGTGACGTCTGAGTCTCAAGGTCGGTCAAAAATGGGGTGTCTACAGACTGTGTCCATGCAATGGTTTTGATCATCTTTGTTTTTTCTGTATCCGAGAGTTTGGTTGTGATCGTCATTTTGAGAACTGATTACAATGTACTGCGGTGCTGTTCAAACAAAGGGCAACTTTCTGTTGCCATTCAGTGCGCTGCGGTGCTATTCAAGCAAGGGGCAATTTTCCATTGCCATATAGTGCTGTTCACACAAGGGGCAATTTTCCATTGTTTTGGATCTGAGGTTGTGTATCTCAAGAGTAGGTTCCACGCTCGTTGAGCGGTGGCCGTTTGCAAAAACTGTTTTTGAGAATTTTTAATGAGTTGACTAATTCTCTCGAAAATTATTTCATTTTTCCAAAACTGGACCATTTCTTGGACCCAAAAAAGGAAAATTTTCAGTGCTCATAGCCTGACTTGCATGATTTCAAATCAAAAAGTTGAACAAGCATGTTAATCAAACTCTTATATTGATCAAAATTGTTTTAGTAGAAAGCCAAAACAAAAAATGGTTAAAATGATGAACTAGGGGCACAGTTGAGTCAGGTGTTCTGTCTTTTCCCCATTGCCAACACACTTGCCAGAGAGGGTGTTCTACCTGCTAGAAAAGGGCACAACTGAAGCTAACAACAAAAGGGCAGAAAGCTCTCTCATCCTCCAAGCAGCGATGTATCAAGCTAAGCGCGAAGCACGAATTGGAATGGATCAGAATATTCTATTCCCTCATTTGGACACATCTGATCACGTCCAAACTCCCCAGCAGAGCATCGTCAACCGATGTCAGCTGCAGATTGGCTACACACCCAGTTGTAGCGTAACCCCTCTGTGGTAAAATTCACTGTTGTGAGCAGAAGAAGAAAAATCTAGCGGAATGCTGGGGGTAAAACCCCGCAACTTCCTGTTTATCCATCAACAACCCAGGGGAGGGCTAAAAAATGAGAGATTGAAGAATAGAGAGATGTGCGTTGAAAGAAAAAGTCAGAAAAGGGCTTTTTCAGAAAAACCGAGCCTGAGGGCCGAGTGATGTGAGAATCACAAATAAGAAAGGGTGGGAAACAATACCCGAAGAAACTGGCTCCTCGCGAACAGAGAGGTCTCCTGACATTGGGATACGTCTAAATGTCGTGTCTTTTGTTTTGTTTTGATCCTTGTTTTGAGTCGTTTCGAGTGTTTCTCGATGTGTTTAGGTTGTTTACCTTTTCTTTTCCTTTGTTGAGTCGTTTTGGCCGTGGTTAGTCGTAGGTTCAATACCCGGTTAAGAACTCATTTCTTAATTTCAAAATGAATCATTTTGTGCTCAGGAGTGCTGTGTTGTTCTCCACATTTGTGCAAAACAGGATTCGTTCTTTCATAAAACTGTGGGGTTCAACCCAGGTCATGTGAGAATAGTAAAACCAGGACCTATCTGAAGCTATATGGGTTTCGGACTACAAAGCAAAAGCAAAAGCAAAGAGGGAAAATTCGGAGCATCCGAGTTTGTTTCGACTTCTGCAAGTTTCGTCACTACATCCAGTATGTTTAGAATGAGCTGTATGTTCGGAATGAGCAGTGTGTTGTATGAGCCGTGTACAGAATAAAATGAGTACTGTGTTATGAGCAGTGTGTTCAGAATGAGCAGTGTGTTGTATGAGCCGTGTGCAGAAGGAACAGGGTTCTGTGTTATGAGCTATGCGTTCAAAGTGAATAGAATACTGTAGCAGCTGTTTCAATGCCAGAATGGAAATCAGAAGCGCTCTCCTAAGTACCATTCCATGCCAGAGGCATCTTGGCTGTATTTGCAATGAGTTCCTAAGAGATCAACTGCGACGGTGGAAACTAAAGTTCGAATGGTTGATGCCTAGAACACAAAGGTTTGGAATTTTCGAGACTAAAGTCTGGTTTGAATACCCAGGGGTGTATCCTAGGCTTGAAATCTGTATGGAAGCCCCATAGGTTGAGGTAGCGGGTACGCGCCTCGGTTCTGGATACTGAATCAACCTAGTCTGTCACCCCGTTGAAGAATAGGGAAAGTTGTGAGTATGATCAGGAAGAAAAGTGGCATCCGTGGTTTCCCCAACAGAGGTTATCCTTTGTCAGCATATCAGAACCTTTATACCGTGAGTTGAAGGTAAGAGTTCGAAGAACACAAGATAAGTGTTCGAGGAATACAAGGGGGGTCCTCGTCAGAGTGAAGCGGTTCACCGCCACTCACCCCATGAGGTGTTTTCTAAAGCGCCGCTTTATCTGTTTATTGCATTCCTTTAACATCTTGCGTTGTATTGCTTTGTACCTATCGAGTTTCTTTCTCATTCATGCCCGGTATTGTATGTACTGTTCATTCAGAGAAGTTCCGGTCCAGTTTGACTGGTACCTTTCCTCTCTCACGTTTGGCGCGCCTTTGGATACCTTTCCTCTCGTTAAGAGATGCTTCTTTTCCTCTCTCGCGTGTGATACGATGAGAGGTTTACTCTTTTCCTCTCTCGCGTGTGATACGCTGAGAGGTTTACCCTTTCCTCTCTCGCGTGTGATACGCTGAGAGATTTTCTCTTTCCTCTCTCGCGTGTGATACGCTGGGAGATGCTTCTTTTCCCCTCTAGCGTGTGCTACGCTGAGAGGTTTTCTCTTTCCTCTCTTGTATGTGATACGCTGAGAGATGCTTCTTTTCCCCTTTAGTGTGTGCTACGCTGAAAGGTTTTCTCTTTCCTCTCTAGTGTGTGATAAGCTGAGAGATGCTTCATTTCCTCTCTTGCGTGTGATACGCTGAGAGATGCTTCTTTTCCTTTCTGGTGTGCGATACGCTGAGAGGTTTTCCCTTTCCTCTCTCACGTGTGATATGCTGAGAAGTTTTCTTTTTTCTCTCTCGCGTGTGCTACGCTGATAGATTTTCCCTTTCCTCTCTCGTGTGTGATACGCTAAGAGATGTGCCTTTCCTCTTGCTGCATTGTTATGCATGCTCCTTCTTTTTCGAAACACGGGGATACGTCCCTATGTTTCTCCCTCTTTGGTTTAGAGCATTTAGAATACGTTCCAATGCTCGTACCTTTCTGAAACACGAGGATACGTCCCTATGTTTCTCCCTCTTTGATTTAGAGCATTTGGAATACATTCCAATGCTCGTACCTTTCTGAAACATGGGGATACGTCCCTATGTTTCTCCCTCTTTTGTTATAGCATTTGGAGTACGTTCCAATGCTCGTACCGTTCTGAAACACGGGGATACGTCCCTATGATTCCCCTTCTTTCCGAAACACCGGGATATGTCCTAATGTTTCTCCCTCTGTCCTTTTCATCACATGATTTCAGCGTGTTTGGAATTTATCTCAGGTTGTGTCGTGTACGCGTCTGGGCGGGTTATTTTTGGACCTCCTCTCACGATTTTAGCGTGGTTTGAGTGTCCCTTTTCCTTACACGATTTCAGCGTGTTTGGAATTTATCTCAGGTTGCGTCATGTACGCGCCTGGGCAGGTTGTTTTTGGACCTTCTCTTACAATTTCAGCGTGGTTTGAGTGTCATTTTTCCTCACACGATTTCAGCGTGTTTGGAATTTATCTCAGGTTACGTCGTGTTCGCGCCTGGACGGGTTGTTTTTGGACCTCCTCTCATGATTTCAGCGTGGTTTGAGTGTCCCTTTTCCTCACATGATTTCTGCATGTTTGGAATTTATCTTAGGTTGCATTGTGTACGCGTCTGGGTGGGTTGTTTTTGGACCTCCTCTCACGATTTCAGCGTGGTTTGAGTGTCCCTTTTCCTCCCACGATTTCAGCGTGTTTGAAATTTATCTCAGGTTGTGTCGTGTACGCGCCTGGGCGGGTTGTTTTTGAACCTCCTCTCACGATTTCAGCGTGGTTTGAGTGTCCCTTTTCCTCACACGATTTCAGCGTGTTTGGAATTTATCTCAGGTTGCGTCGTGTACGCGCCTGGGCGGGTTATTTTTGGACCTCCTCTTACGATTTCAGCATGGTTTGAGTGTCTATTTTCCTTCCACGATTTCAGCGTGTTTGGAATTTATCTCAGGTTGCGTCGTGTACACGCCTGGGCGGGTTGTTTTTGCACCTTCTCTTACGATTTCAGCGTGGTTTGAGTGTCCCTTTTCCTTCCACGATTTCAGCGTGTTTGGAATTTATCTCAGGTTGCGTCGTGTACGTGCCTGGGCGGGTTGTTTTTGGATATCCTCTCACGATTTCAGCGTGGTTTGAGTGTTCCCTTTTCTCACACGATTTCAGCGTGTTTGGAATTTATCTTAGGTTGCGTCGTGTACGCGCCTGGGCAGGTTGTTTTGGACCTCCTCTCACGATTTTAGCGTGGTTTGAGTGTCCCTTTTCCTCACACAATTTTAGCGTGTTTGGAATTTATCTCAGGTTGCGTCGTGTACGCACTTGGACGGGTTGTTTTGGACCTCCTCTCATGATTTCAGCGTGGGTTGAGTGTCCCTTTCCTCACACGATTTCAGCGTGTTTGGAATTTATCTCAGGTTGTGTTGTGTACGTGCCTGATTGTTTGTTTTTCCTCCCCTCATGATTCCAGCATGGTCTGAGTTTGTCCCTTTTTGCATCTACTATACTATCTGTTGCATCGCACTGTTTTGTGCACCTTACTTGCATTGTGCATGCATTTTATCGCGCTATTTTGCGCATCGCGGTATTTTGCGCCGTGTCCATTACTTGCATTGTGCATGCATTTTATCGCGCTATTTTGCGCATCGCGCTGTTTTCCGCCGTGTCCATTACTTGCATTGTGCATGCATTTTATTGTGCTATTTTACACATTGCGCTATTTTCTGCTGTGTCCATTACTTGCATTGTGCATGCATTTTATCGCGCTATTTTGCGCATCGTGCTATTTTGCGCCGTGTCTATTACTTGCATTGTGCATGGATTTTATCACGCTGTTTAGCGCATCGCACTGGTCTGTGCATTACATAGTATCATTCGCGCTATCTTGCGCACCTTACCTGCACTTGTTAGTGCATTGCGTTATTTTGTACACTCCCTTCCGCATTGTTATGCGTCACACTTAGGTTGCGTTGTTTTGCACCCCTTTCCGCATTGTTATGCGTCACACTTAGGTTGCATTGTCATGCGCCCCTTTCCGCATTGTTATGCGTCACACTTAGGTTGCTTTGTTTTGCATCCTTTCCACATTGTTATGCGTCACACTTAGGTTACATTGTTATGCATCCCTTTCGCATTGTTATGCGTCACACTTAGGTTGTATTGTTTTGCATCCCTTCCGCATTGTTATGCGTCACACTTAGGTTGCATTGTTTTGCATCCCTTCCGCATTGTTATGCATCACACTTTGGTTTCATTTTCATGCACCCCTCCACTTGCGTTGTTACGCACCTTTCACTTGCATTGCTATGCATGTTTCTAATGATCTTGTACCTGTTGAGTTTCTTTCTTTTGCAGGCACGATATTGTATGTACAGTTCATTTGAAGTTGGCGCAACCAGACGAACCGGACGTTATTGTATGTACTCCGTGTGAGACGTAGTGAGAATTGTATAATTCTCTTACATCCTTTCTGCATGTAATGTAGTTTGGTTCATTTTCGCTCGCTTAAACTGTTGCATTTATTGTGTATATTTGCTTTGTTACAGCTTTCTTTGCATGATCATAAGTTATGTTCGGCTTCTTGCATTGTCATTTGCATCTTGCCCAAGCCTGCAGGCACATTTCTTTGTTATCTTGCCTGTGATGGTGCATGTTGTGCTCGTTTCGAGTCTCCGGAGTTTTGGCTGAGGGCCTTGCCTCCGGGCCTCTGAACACTTTCGTGCTTCGGCTCGGTTTGTGGACCGAATTTTTTTTTCTCTTCCCGGTGGGAGGGAGAGGTCTTGTAGACCATCTCTTTGTGGTCGTAGACTACTTTTTGTGGTTGTAGGCCATTTTTCCCGTTTGGAGACTAGTTTTCGATTTTTGGAGCCTTTGGCCGCGCGCCTTGTCTTGGGACCGCTTAACGTTCTCTGTTTGGCGTGGTTATTGAACCACACCTTGTTGCCTCTGCTTAGAGGAACACTGTGGTCCGGGAGACTACTTTTGTGGTTGCATACTACTTTTGGTGCTCATCAGCTAGTTTTCGGGGCTTTTGGCCGCGTGGTTTGCCTCTGATCTCTCGTCTTGCACCCGTTTTGGTTTGTTTTTGGTACAAACCGTGTTTTCCTTGTTTGGATGGTGGTACAAGGGTGGGAGACCAATTTTTCTCCTTGGAGACCACTTTTCCTTCTGCCAGCCAGTTTTCTGGTCGGATAACTGGCTTGCTTGGTCTTTGGGCCACATTTTCTAGACGGCCACCACACCACTAGCTTTCTTTCATGCCCTGGACTCTCTCCCACCATGGCTGACCAGTTTGTGTCTTGGAAGACCACTTGAAGTGGTCGGCCGACCACTTTAAATAGCTGGCCGACCACTTCAGGTGGTCGGCTGCTTTTTGGAGATATTTTCCTCCAGCTGGCACAGATGGAGGGCATTTGGGCTATCCTCCATACACGTGCATGGAGGGATTTGTTGAAGGCTTAGCTTCTCCGAAAAGCTTTGCCTTTTAGTTTCTATAAGAGGGAGGCTCCTCCTCCCTCCTCTAGGTTCAGAAATTGGAGGGTTGAGAGTTAGATATAGTCTTGTACCTATACTTCCTTCTTTGTTTCATTTTTGTGCCTTAAAGTGTTATTTTGTCTTAGTTTAACACACAAACACACACTCAAACACCTTCCTTTGGTTGCTGAGGTGCTAAGGAGTTGTCTTTGGTGTTCTTGGACTGGTTTAAGGTCAAAGAACTTGCTGGAGTTGTAGTTGTAAAAGAGGTCTTCAAGGGTGAGCATTTGACTTTTAAATCCCCCTTTCTTTCTTAAGCTTTTAGCCCTTCTTGCATACCTTTTAAAGCTTAACTCTTAACTAGAAAAAGTTCTATTTTTGCATGCTTAAAATAGTTGTTTAAGGTCACTTTTTCGTTTGGAGTGATTTACCCCCTCTTAGGCCTTGTTTTGAGCCATCTCTTTAGGCTCTTGTTGAACCCTTTGCATGACCTTTCTACCACTGAAATACAGAGGATTTTTAGTGGTGGAAATGTGGTTTTGGTGTCCTAAATAGGAGAGGGTCATCCCCTCTCCTTGTATTATGTTTACTAGCTTCATATGCCTCATGTTTGAGCACCTTTGATAAGCTTGTGTTAGCTTGTTCTTAGCTAGTATTTGTGGTTGTTTTGTTGAGGCATGCCACTGTTTTTACTTGCTTTGGTCACTCCATGCATGGTTGATACACTTGTAGTGTAAATCACACAAATTAGCTTTGTATGCCTTATGAGGTAGCATGTCTTTCTAGCATGTTTTGGGTCCATCTCAGTAGGTTTTTTGTGTTTTTTTGACATGCCTTAGATCTGTTTTGGCTTGGTTTGATAGCCCCTTGCATGCTCCTTGCACTTGTAGTGCAATTCCATGAAATAGCCTAACATGCATAATGTTGTAACATGTCATTTTAGCACGCTTTTGGCTTAGCTCTGTGAAGACTTTGTTCATGTTTTACTATGTTTAAGGTCTGATCTTAGTTGTTTTGGCCATGCATGACTTGTTTTGTATAGCTATGGTTCAATCTTGCTTGTTAGCTTTGTGTATTGAGTCCACTAGCATGTTTTACTTGGACTATTTTAATTATTTGGCATCATTTATTATGTGATTTCAGTCCATGTTTCATGGCCATGCATTCACATTTGTCACTCATTCAATGCGTTGGAGGGTTTCCCCCTTTATGTCTTAACATGAACCATTGTGTATGCCTTCATGCCTTTGCTTGCGAGCCATCATTTCAATGTGTTTTTGGGGTTATTTTGCCATGATATAACTCTGATTTTTGTTGGTTAAGTCATCCCATGCTTGGTCTTAATAGGTGTAGCGTAATCCACCTTATTTGCCTTGTATGCATCATGCCTTATGCCCCTCATGCTAGCTTGTTTTGGCTTCCTTCCATGCATGTTTTAGACTCATTTTAACGTGTTCTAGGACTGTTTTGGGTTGCCTTGGTCATATTCTTCATGCTTTGTATAGCTGTAGTGCAATTGGCCTTGTTAGCTTTGTGCTTTGTTGCCTCATGCATGCTATCTTTGAGCTACTTAGATGATTTGGCATCATTTAATACTTCATTTTAGAGCTTTTAGCATTGCCATGTTCCTACCTCAATCATGCTTTAAGTGCCTTTGAGTGTTATGCATTGTTGCCTAGTTTATGCCTTAGCTCGTATGCTTGCATGCCTAGGCCTTTGAGCCCTCGTCTCAGCATGTTTAGGTCCTTATTTTGACCTACTTGAGCTCTTTCCATGCTTAGTTCACGCATTTGTGCCATGTATTGCATGCCTCCTTTGTAGTCCTCTTTACTAGCCTCATGCTTTAATGACCCTAGCATGCCATACTTGTGTTGTTTGAATGATTTGACATCATTTCTTGCTTCATTCCAGTGCACTTAGTGTTGTTATACTTCCACGCTTTTTACTCTTTAAGTGTTCTTGAGAGTTGCACCTTTGTGCCTTAATTGGTGAACCAATTGGCATGCATGCTTGTAGGTGTTTTCGGTGCCTTCATTTTAGCATTATGGCCTCTGTTTTGGCATGACTGAGGTCTGTCCATTTCAGTTTAAGTCCATTGAGTATATGGTTTGCATGTTGTTGCATGTTTGGTGTACTGCATATTATTGCTCTTGTTGCATTGCATTGTGCATGCTTGCATTACATGGTGTTTAGAACCTTATGATTACCTTGCATTGAGTATGCCATCTAGTTCTTAGCATTTAGCATTTAGCATTGAGTATGCCATGTTATCCCGTGCATTGTATATGCTTGTCTCTTGCATGTTTGCATGCTTAAGTTGCATTGCATGTTTTGCATGCTCGAGTCGTATTGTGTATGCAAAGTTATTTTTTCGCATTGAGTATGCATGTTCCTAACATTGCTAAGTTGCCCTTATTGTATTGCATTGTGCATGCATGCATTAGCATCGTTCTCATGTCATCAACTTTGTTAAGTTGATCATATCACATTGCATAGTGTATGCCATGTAGTTACATGCTTGCATGTTTAAGTTACATTGCACGTTTGCCATGCTACTTGTTGCATTGTGTTTGGAATAGGTGATAGTCCAAACACGAGAAACGAGGGACGTTTCATACTTAAAGTGATGAAACGTGCCTCAATTATCGGTCACTGACGCTCTTGATCATACATGATAGAGTTTTAGACTTTGTGTTTACTTGTGCATTCATTTTACATTGAATTGTGCAACTTCGCCTCTCGGCCATCATGCATTGAAATGCGCGATTGGTGGCCCGAGGGTCGAGAACCACTCTCCCTTGAGTTCATGACATGATAGGGAGGGTAGTTGTGCACACATATCTTGCAAATACATTGCCATGCCCTTTCTTGCTCTCTGTTACAGCAAACTGGAATTCAGCAGTAACAACTGGCCGGCCAGCTAGAAAAACTAGCTGGCCAACCCCTTTTCTAGTTTTTCAACAACCAAAAGTGGTCGGCAGGTGTCTGGAGAGATCAAAAGTGGTCGGCCACCCTCCCACAGGTTTCCCTAGGTGGAGTTTCATTTTTCTGGAGCTTGGTGCAAATTTCTGAGAACAAATGAAAACAGAGGCAAAACGGGGCATCGCATTGGATTTTCGAACGAGGTGACCAAGCATGCATCCAGCCTTCTCCCTCCGAGAACCTCCTGTTTTACTGCTTTCCTTAGCTGCCATGCTTAGATAGCTAGCTTTTGCTTTGGTTTGTTTCCTTTGATTAGTTAATACGTTTAGCTATTTAAATTCGTTTTGTAATAATTAGTTAACTAGGATTAGTTAATTAATTTGTTGTGTAATAATTAGTTTTATTAGCTTAGATTAGCTAGTTAGCTTCTTATTTGGTCTCTCCTTCGAGAGAGCCAAGTGTTGTAATAAGCATGCGTGTGTGTGATGCATGTCTTCTAACCCCCATTTCTTTCTCCCTTTTACTTAACCGCTTACGATGGTTAGTTTTAGGACATATTTCATTTAGCATACCTTATGCTTAAATGCGTACATCCATTCATCTGTATTGCATGCACTGGGCTCGGCGCATCATACTAACAGCATTGTATTTTCAATTCCAATTTGAATACATATACCAAGTTACATTTCACATAATACTCTTAGGATAGCCGAGCCTATTTTAGTTGCATTTTTGCATGTGTTGCATTAGCTATGTTAACATGAACTAGGATCATGCATGATTTCTAACTAGTTCTCTGTTTTGGCTCGGAGTACACTGTGAGTGTTTACGCTTTAGCATACTGCATGTGTGTTAATGTTGCCATGAAAGCATGCTTGCCATGAAGCTAACTGCTTATTTGATATAACTGCCTGAATGCCTGTGGGTGAAGGTTGGATTACCTGAATTGGAACAATTCATTGAAATCCGCATTTTAGCCTACTTGCGAGTAGCAAACTTCAAACCATTTTCCAAACAAACGAATATGCGATGCTTTGTTCCAAATTAGGCGATCTAGTCTATACTTGTTTGCTATGCGCATCACGTAATAAGAGTACATGTGTTTTCAAAAACAAAATATCATGCTTAGTACAGGCCGATCTTTGATCGGGCGAGCGGGGGTGCTCATTGCATGACCTTCTCCTCTCATACCTAAGTTCCCGAGCCGAGGCAACTTTGGTGATGACGGACACGTGGCCTTAGGCACGAGTCCGGGTTTCCTTGGCGACTCTGTATCTGGCAAAGCAGTCCATGTTTGGCACTTCTTTATAAAAATCAGTTTTCCAAAAATGATTTGTTGGATTTGGACTCTTTGGTGATTTATCGGTCTTACATCGCACATTGTAAGATTACATTCAGAACCGTGACATTTGAGTCCAAGCTGTGATAGCTCAGAGAACAAAACGAGAATTCGTGCCCCGCCCTCGCAGGCGCGCGCGGATGTTTAGAGAGTTCCCAGGAGCACGTCCACATGGATTGTGTGTTCAGATTGAGCAGTGTTATGAGCCGTGTGCAAGTAAACATAATGCTGTGTTATGAACTGTGTGTTCAGATTGAGCAGTGTTATGAGCCGTGTGCAAAGTAAACAGAATGCTGTGTTACGAACTGTGTGTTCAGATTGAGTAGTGTTATGAGCCATGTACAAGTAAACAGAATGCTGTGTTATGAACTGTGTGTTCAGATTGAGCAGTGTTGTGAGCCGTGTGCAAATAAACAGAATGTTGTGTTATGGACTGTGTGTTCAGATTGAGCAATGTTATGAGCCGTGTGCAAGTAAACAAAATGCTGTGTTATGAACTATGTGTTCAGATTGAGCAGTGTTATGAGCCGTGTGCAAGTAAACAAAATACTGTGTTATGAACTGCGTGTTCAGATTGAACAGTGTGCTATATATGAGCTGCATGCCAAATAAAGCAAAAACTGCGTTATGAACTGCGTGTTCAGATTGAGCAAAAACTACGTTATGAACTGTGTGTTCAAATTGAGCAAAAATTGCGTTATGAACTGTGTGTTCAGATAAATCAAAAACTGCGTTATGAACTGTGTGTTCAGATTGAGCAAAAACTGTGTTATGAACTGTGTGTTCAGATTGAGCAAAAACTGTGTTATGAACTGCGTGTTCAGATAAATCAAAAACTGCGTTATGAACTGCGTGTTCAGATTGAGCAAAAACTGCGTTATGAACTGCGTGTTCAGATTGAGCAAAAACTGTGTTATGAACTGTGTGTTCAGATTGAGCAAAAACTGCGTTATGAACTGTGTGTTCAGATTGAGCAGTGTAATGAACTGTGTGCCAAAATTGTGCTGTGTGCCCAAAATGAGCTGTGTGCCCAAAATGAGCTGTGTGTCCAAATGTGCTGTGTGCCTAAAAATGAGCTGTGTGCCCAAATGTGTTGTGTGCCCAAACGAGCTGTAGGCCGAATGAACAGAATATTGTGTTGTGAGTTGCGTGCAGAACGAGCAAATGCTGTGTATGTGAATGTGTTCAAAACAAGCAGTTAGAATGCATAGCAAAAGCATAAAGTGTGCAAGAAATGCAAAATACATTGTGGAGAATGTACAAATGAAGTACGCACTTCTCGAGCATGATGAGATAGATGAGACTCAGGCTCCCGTAGTAGCAAGTCTACGGGTGCTTGCTGCGCAAAGTCGGTGAAATGATGGAAGGTGCTAGGAGGAAGGATGTGCTCCCGCGGGTGGTACCTCTCTGGGTCGAACGGTCGTATCCTCGGTGGCAACGGTATAATGTCTGGCTCGTCCTCTACCCGTGGAGGGAATATGGCTGGCCATCTGAAGAAATCTGCAAAAATGAGCACAATGGGCCAAAATTGCAAAAAGTCAGCAAAAGTCAACTCTCGGGAAGAGAAAAAGTCAACAAAAGTCAACGCCCGAGAAAAGGTGCTAAACTTCGAGACAAACATACCTCAAGTGGTGAAAATGGAGAAAGAAACTTCGAAAACAAATTCTAATCGGTTCAAAACGAAGAGAATCGAAAGTTTTCGCGAAACAACTTCGCGTGGGGCGTTGGAAAACGCGTATAGAGTGAAAATCTGAGAGAGAAAAGGGTCTAGGGAGGAAGAGAAATGTATTTCGGCCTTGGAGGTGTGATGAAAAGTGTTTTGGAGTTGAGTTTTTAAAGATCTCCATGTGAAAAGTCCAGGCTGCCCCGAAGTTGTGTAAACTGGTCGGCTAGCCAACTTTTCTGGTCGGCCGACCACTTTTGTGTTCAACAACTGGTCGGTGGCCATTCTAGGTGGTCGGCTAGCCTCCTGGATGATCTTCAAGGCTCCATTGTTCTCCCTATGTGTTTTGGTGATGATCGGAGTCCTCGGCTCTCGAGAAAGTGCAAGAAAAGTACACTTTTCGGCGCGAAATCGTCCCCGCGTGAACTTTAATTCAAGTCTTCAATGCATGGCTCATCATTACTCATCAAGAGCAAGGAGTATCCTTTTTGAGTGCGTTGGGACCCCTTCGAGAGGTAAATCGGAGGTTCCAGTTAATTTGCTCGCGTTAAGGCTCATGTTTCCTTAGTCGGTATTTTGTTTCGAACATACTATTGAAGTTGCACTTCTCTCGCATTATTATGCCCACTTTCCTCTTTCGCATTTGCTATGCACACTTTAAGCGCATTGTTATGCACACCACTCGTCGCATTTGTTATGTATGTCTCGTTGCATTGTTATGCACACCACTTGCTCGTATTGTTATGTAGGTTTCTCGTTGCATTGTCATGCACACTACTCGTCGCATTGTTATGCACACTACTCGTTGCATTGTTATGCACTCTATTTGCGTTGTTGCACATGTTTTACTCGCATTGTTATGCGCACTTAGGTTGCGTTGTTATGCACCCACACTTTTCTTGCGTTGTCACGCACTTTTCACTTGCATTGTTATGCACGTTTCCATCGGCATCATATGTGCACGCGTTTGTCTCCTATTGGAATTATACCATGATGTAACATTGAACATATATTGCTAACTATATTGTACCTGTTGAGTTTCTTTCTTTTGCAGGCACGATATTGTATGTACGGTTCATTTGAAGTTGGCGCGACTAGACGAACCAGACGATATTGTATGTCTTCTCCGTGTGAGACGTAGCAGGAATTGTATAATTCTCTTACATCCTTTCTGCATAAGTTGTAGTTTGGTTTGTATTCGCTTGCTTAAACTGTTGCATTTATTGTGTATAATTGCTTCATTACAGATTTCTTTGTATAATCATAAGTTATGTTTGGTATTGCGCATGTCATTTGCATATTGCCCCAGCCTGCGGGCGCATCTCTTTGTTATCTTGCCTGTTTGTCTAAGTCTTCGGCCTTGTCAAAAATGGGTCGTCTCTGGGCTTTGACATTCACTCCCATCATCTTATGACTTCCGAGTTTTGTCAAAGAGGGGCAACTGTAGACACCCCATTTTGACCGACCTTAAGACTCAGACGTCATCGATTGAGCGCTCGGTGATTACGCATGTTGTGCTCGTTTTGAGGTTTCTGGAGTTTTGGCTGAGTGCCTTGGCTCCGGGCCTCTGAACTCTTTGTGTTTCAGCTTAGTTTGTGGAACAAGCCTTTTTTCTCTTCCTTGGAGGGAGGGAGAGGTCTTGTAGACCACTTTTCCTGCTTGGAGACTAGTTTCGCTTTTCGGAGCCTTCGGCCGCGCGCCTTGTCTCGGGATCGCTTAACGTTCTCCGTTTGGCATGATTTTTGAACCACACCTTGTTGCCTCTGCCTAGAGGGACACTGTGGTCCGGGAGACCACTTTTGTGGTCGTAGACCACTTGTGATGCCCGTAGACTAGTTTTCGAGGCTCCCGACTGCGCGTCTTGCCTCCCGGACTTTCGTCTTGCATCCTTGTTGGTTTGTTTTTGGTACAAACCTTGTTTTCCTTGTTTGGAAGGTGGTACAAGGGTGGGAGACCAGTTCTCCCCCTTGGAGACCACTTTGTTTCTCGCCAGCCAGTTTTTTGGTCGGAAAACTGGTTTTCTTGGTATTTGGGCCATCTTTTCTGGTCGGCCACCATACCTTTAGCTTTCTTTCATGCTGTTGACCATCTCCCACCATGACCGACCAGTTTGCTTTTTGGGAGACCACTTGTGGTGGTTGGCCGACCACTTCAAGTAGCTGGCCAACCACTTCAAGTGGTCGGCTGCTTTTTATCACCTTTTTGGAGATATTTTCTTCCAGATGGCATAGCTGGAAGGCACTAAAGCCATCCTCCATACACGTGTATGAAGGGATGGCCTTGGACCCCAAGCTTGTCCAACAAGCTTGAGCCTTGGTTCTCTATAAAAGAGAACCTCCCCCCTCCTCCTCCAAGTTTAGATTTTTTGTGTTGGAGCTATAGATACACACTTGTCTCTATATATCTCTTTTTGTCTCATATTTGTGCCTTAAAGTGTAATTTCTTCATACTTTAACACACAAACACACACTCAAACGCCATCCTTTTGTTGCTGAGGTGCTTAGGAGCTGGTTTTGGTGTTGGTTTGGTTGGAGCTCAAAAAGACTGCTGGAGTTGTGGTTTTGAAGGTGTTCATCAAGGGTGAGCTTCTAACCCTTAAAACCCTTATTTTTGCTTAAGCTTTTGGACCCATTTGCATGCTGTTTTTGGCTTGACTTTAAACTGAAAAAAGTTCTGTTTTTCAGTCCTTAACATGTTTGTTTGAGGTCACTTTTGTGTTAGGAGTTGTCTACCCCCTCTTAGGTCTTGTTTCACCTTGTTCTTGAGCCATCTTTTTAAGCTTGTGGGACCACCTTGTTTTGGCCTTCTCACCACTATAACTTAGACCTTGTTTGGCCTTGTTCTTGAGCCATCTTTTTAAGCTTGTGGGACCACCTTGTTTTGGCCTTCTCACCACTAAAACTCAGACCACTAAAACTCAGAGGAATTTCAGCGGTGGAAATGGTGTTTTGAGGTCCCCAAATAGGAGAGGATCATCCTCTCTCCTTGTGTACTTGGTTGCTTGCTTTATTTGCCTCATGTGTGAGCATGTTTGTTAAGCTTATGTTGGCCATATCTTAGCATGTATTTGGGGTTATTTCAGCATGGCATGCCACTGTTTTAACTTGGTTTTGTCATCCCTTGCATGCCTTATACACTTGTAGTGTAAATCTCACAAACTAGTCTTGTATGCTTCATGAAGTAGCATGTCCTTCTAGCTTGTTTGGTTTCCATTTCAGTATGTTTTTTATGATGTTTTTCCATGTCATACCTCTGTTAAGGTTTGGTTTGGTTGGCCCTTGCATGCTCCATGCACTTGTAGTGCAAATCCATGAACTAGCCTAATGTGTATCATGCTTTAACATGTCATTCTAGCATGCTTTTGGCTTAACTCTAAGAAGCTTTTGTCCATGTTTTACCATGCTCTAGCTCTGATTTGTGTTGTTTTGGTCATGCATGCCATGTTTTGTATAACTATAGTACATTCAAGCTTGTTAGCTTTGTGTATCAAGTCTACTAGCGTGCATTACTTGGCCTATTTGAATGATTTGACATCATTTATTATGAGATTTCAGTGCATGTTTCATGGTCATACACTTGCATTTTTCACTTATTCAATGCATTGGAGGGTTTGCCCTTTATGCCTTAAACATGAGTCATTGTGTATGCCTTCATGCCTAAGCTTGCGAGCTATCATTTCAATGTGTATTTGGGGTTATTTTGCCGTGATATAACTCTGATTTTTGTTGGCGAAGCCATCTCATGCTTGGTCTTGATAGGTGTAGTGTAATCCACCTTATTTGCCTTGCATACATCATGCTTCATGCCCTTCATGCTAGCTTTTTTTGGCTTCCTTCCATACATGTTTTAGACTCATTTTGACATGTTCTAGGACTGTTTTGGGTTGCCTTTATCATATGCATCATGTTTTGCATAGCTATAGTGTAAGTGCCTATGCTAGATTCAAGCTTTGGGGACCATAGCATGCTTCATTTGTGTTGTTTAGATGATTTGGCATCATTTACCATGACATTTTAGAGCATGTAGCATTGCCATATTCTTACTTCATTCACTCTTTAAGTGCCTTTGAGTGTTGTGCATTTATTGCCTTGTGTATGGCCTAGTGTGTATGCTTGCATGCCTAGGTCTTTGAGCCTTCATCTCAGCATGTTTTGGTCTTTGTTTAGACCTAATTAAGCTCTATCCATGGTTGGTTCATGCATTTGTGCCATGTGTTGCATGCCCCCTTTCTAGTCCTCTTTGCCAGCTTCATGCTTTAAGGACCTTTGCATGCTATACTTGTATTGTTTGAATGATTTGGCATCATTTCTTACTTAATCTCAGAGCATATAGTGTTGTTACACTCCCATGTTTATCACTCCTTGAGCGCTCTTGAGAGTTGTGCTCTTAGACCTAGTTGAATGGCCAATGCATTGTGCATGCATGCCTTGTCTTTTGTGCCTTAGTTTCATCATTATGGCCTCTGTTTTGGGCATGGCTGAGGTCTACCCACATTTGGTTTAAGTCCATTGAGCATTGTGTATGCCATGTTACATTGCTTTGAGCATGTTTGTTTACATGTTGTTAGCATTGTGTATGCCATGTTGTTATTTGCATTGTGTATGCCATATTGTTCCTAGCCTTGTGCATTGTGCATGCCATTAGCCTTGTTAGGTTATTCATGTTGCCTTGCATTGAGCGTGAATGCTTGAGTTGCCTTGTGCATGCTAGTTGTGTTGCATTGGTGTTTGGATTAGGTGTTAGTCCAAACACGAGGAACAAGGGACGTTTCATACTTGAAGTGATGAAACGTGCCTCAATTCTCGGTTGCCGACCCTCTTGATCATACATGATAGAGGTCAAGGCTTTATGTGCTTATGTGTGCATTCATTTTATATTGAATTGTGCAACTTCGCTTCTCGGCCATCATGCATCGAGATGCGTGATTGGTGGCCCGAGGGTCAAGAACCAGACTCCCTTGAGCTTATAAAATGATAGGGAGGGTGGTTGTGCACACATATCTTGCAAAAACATTGCCATGCCCTTTCTTGCTCTCTGTTGCAGTAAAGTGGAGAAATGCAGCAACAACTGGTCAGCTATCCAGAAAAACTAGCTGGCCGACCACTTTTTCTGGTCTGCAGCAACAAAAGGTGGTCAGCCAGTGGCTGGCAACACCCCCAGGTGGTCGGCCATGTTCCTACAGGTTCCCAAGGTGAGTTAGAAGCTTTCTGGAGCTTGGTGCAAGGTTCTGAGAACAGTTGCAAACAGAGGCAAGTTGGGCATCGCAACGGATTTCCAAACGAAGCGACTGGGCATGCATACACATCTCGCCTCGAGGCTCCTGTTTTACTGCTTTGCTTAGCTAGTTTATACTTTGGTTTGTACATAAGTAGTTAATGCGTTTAGCTGCTTATTTGTGATGTAATAATTAGTTTAATTAGCTTAGATTAGCTAGTTAGCTTCATATTCGAACCCTCCATCGAGAGGACCAAATGTTGTAATAAGGGTGCGTATGTGTGATGCATGTTTTCCAACTCCCATTTCTTTCTCCCTTTTACTTACCAGCTTATGATGGTTAGTTTTAGGGCATGTTTCGATTAGCATACCTTATGCTTGCATGCGTGCATCATTCATCTGTTTTGCATGCACCGGGCTCAGCGCATCATACTAATTGCATTGTATTTCAATTCCAATTTGAATACATGTTACCAAGTTACATTTCACATGCCATTGTAGAATAGCCGAGCCTCTCTGGTTGCATTTTGCATGTGTTGCATTAGCCATCTTAACATGAACTAGAATCATGCATGATTTCTAACTAGTTCTCTGTTTTGGCTCGGAGTACACTGTGAGTGTTTACGCTTTAGCATACTGCATGTGTGTAAGTGTTGCTATGTTTAGCATGCTTGCCATGAGGCTAACTGCTTAAGTGTTTAACTGCATGAATGCCTGTGGATGAAGGTTGGATTGCTTGAATTGGAACAATTCCTCAAATCCTCGATTTAGCCTACTTGCGAGTAGCAAACTTCAAATCGTTTTTACAAACGAATATGCAATGTTTTGTTCCAAATTAGGCGATCTAGTCTATACTTGTATACTGTGTGCATCACGTAGTAAGATTAGCTAATTAACCGGAATAAGAGCACATTTGTTTTCAAAAACAAAATATCATGCTTAGTAAAGGCCGTTCTTTTGATCGGGCGAGTGGGAGTGCTCATTGCATGACCTTCCTCTCTTGTACCCAAGTTCTCGAGCCGAGGCAACTTTGGTGATGACGGACACGTGGCCTTTGGCACGAGTCAGGGTTTCTTAAATTCTCCCAAAATAAAATATTTAGGTGGCGACTTTGTATCTAACAAAGTAGTCCATGTTTGGCACTTCTTTATAAAAATCAGTTTTCCAAAACGATTTGTCAGATTTGGACTCTTTGGTGATTTATCAATCTTGCATTACACTTTGTGAGATTAGATTCAGAACCGTGACATTGAGTCCGAACTGTAGTAGCTCAGAACAAAATGAGATCTCACGCCCTCGCCGGCGCGAAGCCTGGAGAGTTCTCGGGGCACGTCTACAGACACCTAAATAAACGTAACGTAACGTGACACCTACATAAACGTAACGTGACACCTACATAAACATAACGTAACGTGTTATGTTACGTTTTGCAAATAGGATCTTCTGGAATACATTCTTATCTAAATAGGACTTAAGACTCTATAAGAAATTTCACAGGACCTAACATGGCATAAGTGTCCGAAATAGGACTTATAAATAAGTCTCCCTAAAAAATATTTGTTTTGAATTTTTTTTTTTTTAAAAACAACATTTTAAAAAGAATTTTTAAATTGAACTTTGAAAACTTTGTTTGGTTATAAATTTTAAAAAGAATTTTGAAATTTTTTAATCCAAATCTTGATTTGAAAAGACAACCGAGTGTAGACGCGCCCGCGTGGGCCTCATGCTACAGTTCGGACTCGATTTGTGTCACGGTTCTTAATCCGAACCAAAGAGTCAAAATCCGGCAAATCGTTTTGAGAAACAGATTTTTGAAAAAGTAGTGCCAAACATGGACTGCTTTGCCAGATACAGAGTCGCCACCTAAATATTTTTTAAAATGGGAAATTTAGGAAACCCTGACTCGGTGCCGAAGGCCACATGTCCGTCATCACCGGAGTTGTCTCGGCTCGGGAGCTTGGGTAAGCAATGCTAAGCTAAGGAGAGGTGCTTATATAAGCAATGCTAAGCTTCTAGGACAAGCTTCAAAGGGGCCAAGGGGTTCAATGGGGGTGCAAGGCTTCTAGAGGAAGCTAAAACAGCTGGCCAAGCTTCTCCAAGAAGCTTGGCCAAAGGGTTCAAGCTTCTAGAAGGTTAAGGGGTCCAAAGGCTCACAAGGTGCAAAACAAACACACATGTGCGTGGGGGATCAATTCTGTGCATTCCAGCTGGCACAGCTGGAATCCACTCAATCTGCAGAATGCTCCGGAAGGTCGTCGGCTAGCAAAAATTGCCGGTCAGCAAAATAAAGTGCCGGTCGGCACAATAAATTGCCGGTCGGCACAAATATAGTGCCGGTGGATGGCCGGTAAGGTCAAAAAACTACCGGTTGGTGTCCAAATTGAAGCCTCGGAAGTTAGCTTTCCAATGGCGCAAACCTTGCATCAAAATTCCTCCTGTGCAAAACGTTATGCCCTTTTCCGTGAAGCCGCGCAGATTCGATCCAACCGGGATGATGCCCTGACTTCAACTGATCATATCTCCCCCACCCAGACTTGGCTTTAAGAGATTCTTGAGTGAAAAATGAAGCCCCGGAAGTAAGCTTTCCGACGGTGGTGGTCCCATAGCTAAACTCCAAGTGTACAGATAGATAAGCCCGATTCAGCGAGGGATGCTCGACTCGCTTCTACCCGGATTCATGCCGAACTTCTCCCAAACTAGTTTTCTCCTCTCCTTTCCTCTTTTCTTCAACTCCAAAACCCCTGAACAAAGTGTTTTGAAGGATTTGCCTCTCTCCTTTCCGAAGAAACTGAACATTTGCCCTGTATACCTTTCATCATCGAGCAAACCATCAGTAGCGCCCAAGTCTTAAGGGCGGTCAAAAATGGGGTGTCTACAGTTGCCCCTCTTTGACAGAACTCGAAAGTCATAACAATGACGGTAGTGAATGTCAAAACCCAGAGACGACCCATTTTTGACAAGGCCGAAGACTTGGACAAACAAACAAAATACCGATAAATAAATGGTTGTGCCCACAGGCTGCCTACGTATCCCTTTGCAAGGAATCAAACCAGCGTAGTTCAGGGGCAGGATGCAAATGATATGCAGGAAGACTTTGATAATTGGACTTATACGCCACGCGAAGCCAGTTTGTACTCAAAACAATGCAATGTACTAACAAGTACAAGTGAGGTGCGCAAAATAGCGCGAATGTAAACTGTGATGAAGCAATTATGCAAAATAAATGCAACATTTTAAGCGAATGCTATGCCAGCAAGTAGACATGAACCAAACTACATCTCATGCAGAAAGGATGTAAGAGAATTATGCAATTCTCACGAATATGTCGTTAGATACACAAAAGTGAACGAAGTGTGATAGATACACTAAGTGGACAAACATGCGTGATAGATACACAAAAGTGAAGAGAGTGTGATGGATACTCAAAGTGAACATGTGATAGATACACAAAGTGAGCATAGTGTGATAGATACATAAAAGGTGAAGCGAGTGTGATGGATAAACTATATGAAGCAAAGTGTGAGCGTGTGATAGATACACAAAGTGAGAGTGTATGATAGATACACAAAGCGAGCATGTGATAGATACACTATATGAAGCAATATGTGATACATACAGTAGTTAAGCGTGTGATAGATACACTAAGCGAGTATGGTGAGCATAGTGTGATAGATACACAAAGGGTGAACACAAAGTGTGATAGATGCACTAAGTGAACAAGTTATGATAGATATACTAAAAGCGAACACGAAGTGTGATAGATGCACTTAGTGAGCAAGTATGATAGATATACTAAAAGGGAACACAAAGTGTGATAGATGCACTATGTGAACAGAGTGTGATTGATACACTAAAAGCGAACACAAAGTGTGATAGATGCACAGTGTGAACAAGTATGATAGATATACTGAAAATGAACACAAAGTGTGATAGATGCACTATGTGAACAGAGTGTGATTGATACACTAAAAGTGAACACGAAGTGTGATAGATGCACTTAGTGAACAAGAGTGTGATTGATACACTAAAGGTGAACATGAAGTGTGATAGATGCACTTAGTGAACAAGTATGATTGATATACTAAATCAATGAAGTGCGATTGATACACTGAAAGTGTGATACAGAAAACGAGAATGTGTGTGATAGATACACAAAATGAAAGAAGTGTGATTGATACACTAAGTGAAGAGAGTGTGATTGATACACTAAATGAGAATGTGGGTGATAGATACTCAAAGCGAGTGAAGTGTGATTGATACACTAAGGCAAATGAAGTGTGATTGATACACTATATGAATGAAGTGTGATTGATACACTAAAGTGAGTGTGTGTGATTGATACACAAAAGTGAATGACCTTAAAACAGAACTTCTTTGAATGAACCGTGCATACAATATCGTGCATGACTGAGGAAGAAACTTGATAGGTATAATGCATTACAATGCAAGTGAAGTGGATGCATAACAATGCAAGTGGAAGAGTGTATAACCTTGAAGCAGGATTGATCTTGTGCCTGAGGTAGAGGTACACTCATATTTCGGAGCATTGACAAGGCCCTGAAGAGGTACGTCCGGAGTACAATCACGGAATTTTCTGAAGTTGACACAAACTCAGATACTTCGATTTTCGCTCTTTTGTCTTTGCTTTGCAGTCTGGAACCATCATAGCTTCAGATAGGTCCTGGTTTCACCGTTCACACTTATCGAGGGTGGACCCTGCAATTCTATGGAAAAAAGAATCTTGTTTTGCACAAACGTGAAGGATGGCACAGCATTCTGAGCACAAAACGATTTATTTTTGAAATTGAGAGATGAGTTTTCGACCAGGTATTGAGCCTACGACTGAACACAGCGAGAAAGACTCAACAACGGAAAACAAAAGGTAAACAACCTAAACACGTCGAGACACGCTCGGGACGACTCAAGGAAAGAATCGAGACAAACAAAACAAAAGACACGACACACAGACGTGCACAGGGAGCCTGTTTCACCGGGTATTATTCCCACCCTTTCTTATTTGTGATTCTCACATCACTCGGCTCTCAAGCTCGGTTTTTCTCTCAAAACCCTTTTCTCGCTTTTCTCTCAGCACACATCTCTCTATTCTTTAATCTCTCGTTTTTCATCCCTCCCCTGGGTGGTTGATGGATAAGCTGGAAATTGTGGGCTCTTGCCCCTAGCATTCTACTAGATTCTTCTTCTTCTGCACGCAGCTAGTGAGTTTCTCCCACAGAGGGGCTGTGCTACAACTGGGTGTGTAGCAAATCTGTAGTTGACATCGATTGATGATGCTTTGCTGGGGAGTTTGGACGTGGTTAGATCTGTCCAGATGAGGGAGTGGAATATCTCGCCCCATTCCAGTTCGTGCTTCGCACTTGTCTTGATACCTCGTTGCTTGGAGGATGAGAGAGCTTTCTGCCCTTTTGCGGTCAGCTTCAGAGGTGCCCTTTTCTGGCAGGTAGAGTGCCTTTCTTGGCAAGTATGTTGAAAATGGGGAAAAGACAGGAAGCCTGACTCAACTGTGCCCCTAGTTCATCATTTTGACCATTTATTTTTGGTTTTCTACGAAAACAATTTTGACCAATATGAGAGTTTAGATTAACACACTTGTTCGATTTTTGATTTGAAATCATGCAAGTCAGGCTATGAGCACTGAAAATTTTCCTATTTTGGGTCCAAGAAATGGTCCAGTTTTTGGAAAAGATGGAACAATTTTCGAGAAAAGTAGTCAACTTCAGTAAAAATTCTCAAAAACTATTTTTGCAAACAGCCAACGCTTAATAAGCACGGAACCTACACTTGAGACGCACAACCTCGGATTTAGAGGAAAATTGCCCCCTTGCTCAAAGAGAGCTACATGGCAACGGAAAGTTGTCCCTTGTTTGCACGGCACCGCAGCGCATTGAATGGCAATGGAAAGTTGCCCCTTGTCTGAATGGCTCCGTAGTGTATTGTAATCAGTCCTCAGAGCGACGATTGCAACCGAACTCCCGGATACAGAAAAGACAAAGATGACTAGAACCATTACATGGACACAGTTGAATTTGAAGTGTTTGTGGTTGGACTTCAAGATGAAGTTGCCTACGTATCCCAAACATGGGAATCAAGCCTTACGTAGTTCGGGTTTAAGGTACACTCGGGTATTTAACCTCTCCTTTTTAGGCTCTAACTTTTGCCAAGGCGCCCGATGCGGGTTTTCGACCTTGCGAGCTTTGTTTTTCTTTTCTTTTCAATTCTTTTCATTTCTTTTCTTTTCATTTCTTTTCATTTCATTTCCTTTTTTTTTGATTTTCTTTTTTTGTTCTTTTCTTTGCATTTTCTTGCTCTAACTTTTGCCTGGGTCGCCCTTCCGGGTTTTCGGCCCAGCGAGCCTCTCAAAGGGTAAAAGTGTAACAAGTCCATGCCAAATGGTTTTAGGGTTTTGAAGCCATCCGTATCCAGGAGAGTGGCTGTTGTATTGATTTACTGAAGGATCCATCTTCGGCTCTTCGAGCATATCTGACATTTTTGCCCCTAGTTTGAGGGGGGGGGGCTTCTGATCTAGCATTACAAGCTTCCTTTGATCTGATCTTCTTGATCTGACTTTGGTGCCTCTTGTCCGAGGGCTGCTTCGAATCTGGCCACACAGGCCTCATATGGCGGTTGACCATTGAACATTCTGAATTTAAGTCCGAGGTTTGAAAACAAATGGACAGAATCTTGAGGCTGAGAGCGATCCTAGGCTGCACAATCTCAAGAGCGATTCCACACAAGTCTTCACAAGACTGCGCAAAACATTTTTCGAAAGTTTTTAAGAAAGTGACTAGTCGCTCGCGCTGAAAACAGTGTAGAACCAATCTGGATCAAGCCAGGGTCCTTCTCAGTACTCACATTAACAAGCATGATCTCAATCATTAAGGGCTTAGCATGCCTCTTTTTCTCTCAAATGATCAAAATTTTGCAAATCCCGAGGAATTCCTTCCTCTTTGTTTTTTATCACAATGTTTCGAAAAAAGTTTTGGAAAACTTAGGTCATTACAATGACTTCAAAGGCACAGAAAAGGCAGGCGAAGAGCACTGTCTTCTCATTCAATACTTCTGGCACAACTGGCACACGGCAGAAGCAAACACAAGAGTGTGAAAATCACTGATGTTCATTCAAATCTGTTGGCACAACTGGCTCCCTGGCAGAAACAGACTCAAAAGGACAAACACAAAGCAAAATAGTGATATCCGAAGTAACACCCCCGGAATCACCCGACTTTAACAAAACAGGACTGACTCGATACAACAAGACAGACCCGACTGACTCAGTATGAAAAGACTGACTCAATACAAATTGAGAAGACTGACCCAATACCCAAGTCAGAAAACACAAAAACTAGCATTCGTAAAATGCTCGAAACAGTGCGTGCCACACGCCACATCTGGAGTAAACTGAGTGCCGCCCACAGGTGGTTCATCCCCTGATCACATATTCGTACTATCCCCCGAGTTCACTGATCCAGTGGTGATAGACTTTACTGAGCTGGTGCGGCAATGACCTTGTTGTCAAACAAATCCTGTACATCATGGCGCAGACGAAAGCAGCTATCGGTCTCATGATTGGTTTGTTGGTGGTACGCACAGTACTTAGTCTGGTCATGCTTTGCAGGGATAGGATCGGGTAGGGGCCGTTGTTCCAATGGTTTCAGATGTCCTTTCCGGAGTAAGACCTCTAGAGCCTTTGACAAAGGCATATGAAGTGGAGTGAAGACCCTCTTGACTCGAGGTGGATATTTGGTTTTTTGTGAGCTACTTCCGGACGCACCGGTGAATGGGGTGGCTGTTTTTGATGCAGTGGTGGTAACCATGTCTACTTCAGAAGATCTTGAACCTGCATCACCACTGGTGGTCGCATTAGAATTGCGGGAAAATGCCCTCCTGGGCTGCTCCTTATCCTGGTCAAACAGACCTTGCCTCATTGCATCTTCGATTTGTACCCCCATATCGTGTAAATCTGAGAAAGTGGGAAAGGGGATTACAATCATTCTCTGCATTAGCTTAGGCTGGAGATTGCGCACAATCATCCGTATTTGATCCTTATCTGTTGGCCTAATGGTCATCATTGAGGCCTTGGCTCTCCAGCGGGCCACGAATTCTGAGAAGCTTTCCTTAGGCTCCTGCCTCGTCGTCTCAAGATCACGGGTCGTAATCTCGATTTGTGTATTGTGTGAATATTGTGCGACGAAGGCCTCAGCCATCTCATCCCAACTTCTCTTGACGTCATCCTCCAATTTTGCATACCATGCGGCCGCTACACCCGACAAGGTCCGGCCAAACAAAGACAACTTATGCAATCTAGTGAGGCCCATTGGTCTTAGGACGTCTGAAAATAGTCGCAGGTGTACCATGGGATCCTCAGATCCGTCAAAACGATCGATTTGCGGCATCTTAAACCGATCTGGCAGCGTCACAGCTGCGTCAGTGTATCCGTCTCCAATGTCCGGAATGGACTTCGCACCCTGAGATTTCTTGAACAGCTTTTCAAGCTTGTGCATTTTCAATGCCACGGGGTCCACCTCGGACTCGAAGGGAGAATCCGATAGATTGATAGGAGTGGGTGCCTTGGATTGTTGAGGCAGAATCGGGGGTGGAGCCGGCCCTGTTGGGATGTCCGTATCTTCTTGGACATGGGTTGCCTCCCCGAGTATGGGAATTCTTGGTGGGGGAGGAGTCTGGTGCGAAGTAGATACTCCAGTTTGCTGCTCCAATCTGGCAATTGTCTCTGCCTGTTGGGTTATGGCCACAGCCTGTTGTTTGGCGAATTCCGCTTGACGGACAGCGTCTTGCTGCATGGCTTTCATACTATCCTGGAGTTGGCGCACCATCTCTTCCAGACTCGACATACTGTTCTAATCTAACTGAACAACCGGTATATCTGTGTCGGTAGCAGACTTGGAAATCTCAGCCCGACTGCTCAAAGATCACTGATCTGGTAGCTGTTGTACTGGTGGTCTGTGCCTGACTAGCCTTCTCTAGCCCTGATTACCCTTGAACTGAATCTCTGACCTGACAAAGTCTATCAGCACAAATCTGATGAACCTCGGGGGATATCGGAGCTTTCTGAAACTATGGTTCCAGGACTACCTTGCAAAAGGGAAAACAGAGAGCATCTCAGCCTAATTTCACTGGAACAGATTTGAGCATACTAGGATGAATGTACCCAATACTGATCACTGTTTCCCAAATATCTGCCTATAAACTGATACCCTCAGGTAAAACTGATTCCCCAAAAACTGATGCTGATGCCCACAGGCCTGATACCCAGACTTGCAAACTGGTATATGCGTTCCTGTAGAGATACACTCTAAAAGCACATAGCAAGTAAGAGAGAGCCAAAACACCCCTATGTTGGGGTAGGGTTTCCCTGTCCTATTTTGTCAGGAACTAGGGTTTCACTATGCACACAGCAGTTTCAAACAACCTATAATCGGGTAAGCAACCTGTCCTAGCTTGGAATGGTCACTATGGATTCCGAATATGCACTAGGTCGAATGGTCAAAAAGGGTGCCCCGATAAAACCGGGGTTTGTGTTCCCATACTGTCAGAGCCCATAACCGATCAGCCTTATGGACATGCCTTGACAAGGCAAGCCTCCAGCAAACCGTTCAGGAATGGCAGACGGCAAACACTGTGTTCCTAGGCGCACCAATGCACATGCAATGCAAAGAAACACATAAGCAAAATCAAAACAGGATATCACGAGTTCGAGTCAAGCTCTCTAAAATCCCCAGCAGAGTCGCCAGAAACTGTAGACGCGCCCGCGTGGGCCTCATGCTACAGTTCGGACTCGATTTGTGTCACGGTTCTTAATCCGAACCAAAGAGTCCAAATCCGGCAAATCGTTTTGAGAAACAGATTTTTGAAAAAGTAGTGCCAAACATGGACTGCTTTGCCAGATACAGAGTCGCCACCTAAATATTTTTTAAAATGGGAAATTTAGGAAACCCTGACTCGGTGCCGAAGGCCACATGTCCGTCATCACCGGAGTTGTCTCGGCTCGGGAGCTTGGGTACGATCGGGGAAGGTCAGCTATGAGCACCCCCTTTCGCCCATTCCGAAGACCGGCCTCTATTAACCGTGATATCCAATTTTGAAAACGTTTATGTATTCTTAAACCAATTGTTAGCCTAGAATTACTATGTTATGCGCACAGCAAACAAGTATAGACCGAATCGCCTAAATTGGAACAAAACATTTTATGTTTGTTTTGAAAATGGTTTGCTACTCGCAAGTAGGCTAAAATGCAGGTTTTGCCACCCTCAAGTGGGCTTTTGGAAAAGATGATTTTGCCACTATCAAGTGGGCTTAAAATTCATAGTTTTAATGCATTATCCCAATTTAAGCAATTTGACCTCCACCCACAGGCATTCAAGCAGTTTATCACACGTAAGCACTTAGCCGCATGGTAAGCATATTATCATGACAACACTCACACGCATGCGGGATGCTAAAGCATAACCACTTACATTGTACTCCGTGCCAAAACAATAAACTAGTTAGCAAACGTGCATGTCCTAGTTCATGTGAAGTGCCTAATGCATCGCATACAAAATGTTACTAGAATAGGCTCGGCTATCCTAAACATGTCATGTGAAAATGCACAATTATCACGTATTCAGTTTAGAATTGAAGTATTGATGCAGTTAGCGTGATGTACCGAGCCTAATGCATGCAATACAAATGCATGGATGCATACATGCATAGCATAAGGTGTGCTAAATTAAACGTGCCCTAATCTACCATCATAAGCAGGTAAATAAAAGGGAAGAAAGACGTGAGGTTGGAAGACATACACACACTCACGCACACTTATTACAGATTTGCCCTCACTCGGAGGGACCAAATAAATATTACAAATTAATTAACTACGCAAGCTAATTAATATTACAAATTAACTAATTTAATTAACAAATTAAATAAACTAAGAAAAACAGTAAAACGCCTCGAGAAGCGTGCCGCCATGCGCAAGCTGCCTCTGTTTTCCTTCTTTCACTCCTCTGGAGGCTGTCAAAACCTCAGGGTTGCATCCCTGGGCACTGGGAAGTACCACCAGCTGAGTGGAATCACCACCGGCACTGGTGTGTATCCATCGGCACAAAATTGAAGCTGTCGGCAGAGAAAAGATTGCCGGCCGGCACCTTACACTGCCGGTCGGCAAAGAAAGTCTGCAGGACCTGCAACTCACAGCAACAGAGGACAAAACAAGGCATGGCAGCACATTTCAAGGCATGTATGCACCAACCATGCCCCTTATCATGATAATGACTCAAAGGGACATGTGACTCGGTTCTCGGACCACCAATCACGCATTTCCATGCATGATGGCCCAAAGAACCAAGTATGCAACTTTGATTTCAAATGCATGCAAACCAAATCAAACCAAACAAGGCCCAATTCCTATCATCAAGTCAAGGAACAAGGCATGCATGCCAATGCAATGCAACCTAGGCATACGAGCTAAGGATGCAACATGCCGACACAAGCAAACATGCAAGGTGAGCATGCAAATAAGCAAGGGATGGTCTTAAACATGAATTAGGCAGCTCTAGTTAGGCCCAAAACAGTGGCCAATATGCTAAGTTCATGGAGGCAAATGACATACAAACATGCATAGATATATGGTCCAAGACTTAAGCATAATGAAGCGACTTTTCGACGCATTTGAAAGGCACAAACATGGACAATTTTCATGCAAATTTCAGAGGCGATAGGTGATGCAAAACAGCCCCGAAACATAACGAAACAACACTCAACGCATGGAATGAATCCCGAGATGCAAAATTAGGCACATGAAATGGCTTACAGCTATACAAAGCATGCATGATATGGACATGGAGCATGAAGACAGAAGCAAGGCAGCCCTGAGATAAGCCTTTTTACAGTTTATGGCATGGCCAAACAGCAAGCAAAGATGGGGCTAAAATGGCATACAAAAACGGCCCTAAACATGCGATTATGAAGCAACTCACAGCTGCTAACTCCAAATAGGTTAGGGCCCTTCAACAACATTGAAGAGGGACCCAAAATATGCACATTTACAGAACTGTAAAAGCCCCAAAAACAAACATGGGTAGGGCTAAGCTCTTATGCAAGAAATGGGCCAAAAGGTGGCCAAAGAAGCAAGTATGCAAAACATTCATCAAACAGCCAAAGACCCTTAATAAAACATGACAAGGGGGTCAAAATATGGCTGTTTTTAGTTCGGACCAAAGTCCAAAAACAGCAACATCAGGGGCTGCCAAGGCATGCAAAAATGGGACCAAAAAGAGAATATAAAGGCAAGTATAACATGGAGGTCCGAAACAGTGTTGAGCCCTTCTTCAATGTTGAATAAGGGCTCAAAATAAGCCTATCTACAGTTTACTACATGCCCCAAAACAGATTACACATAGGCCAAAAATAACATGCAAGATTAGGGCCTAAAGGAGAGATAAAGAAGGAAGTGCTAGCTACTATCCTCAAACAGCAAGAGGTCCTCAATCAAACATGAAGAGGACCTCAAAATATGATGATTTGAAGTTTAGGTCGGAGCCCAAAAGTGCAAGCAACTATGGCTTAGATATGAAGCAAGAAAAGGCTAGAAAAGGGAAGATGAGGACTCACCCTTGAAGACCAGCAAACCAACACCTCTTGGACCAAGTTTAGGAGCTTTTAACCTCTGGAGGACAGCCTCAAGCTGCTGGAATAGGCGTTGGATGCCTTGTGCTATGAGTTGATGAAGAAATGGCCCAAGAACAAGGGTGTTTGATGGTTGGATGAGAGAGATATGGAGAGAGATGGAGGTTTGTATGTATATATATCAGATATACATGGTATGTCTCTGGTTTTTTTTGCCTCAAATCTCTAACCTAAACAAAGGAGGAGGAGAGGTACTTATATAAGCAATGCTAAGCTTCTAGGACAAGCTTCAAAGGGGCCAAGGGGTTCAAGGGGGGTGCAAGGCTTCTAGAGGAAGCTAAAACAGCTGGCCAAGCTTCTCCAAGAAGCTTGGCCAAAGGGTTCAAGCTTCTAGAAGGTTAAGGGGTCCAAAGGCTCACAAGGTGCAAAACAAACACACATGTGCGTGGGGGATCAATTCTGTGCATTCCAGCTGGCACAGCTGGAATCCACTCAATCTGCAGAATGCTCTGGAAGGTCGTCGGCTAGCAAAAATTGCCGGTCAGCAAAATAAAGTGCCGGTCGGCACAATAAATTGCCGGTCGGCACAAATATAGTGCCGGTGGATGGCCGGTAAGGTCAAAAAACTGCCGGTTGGTGTCCAAATTGAAGCCCCGGAAGTTAGCTTTCCAATGGCGCAAACCTTGCATCAAAATTCCTCCTGTGCAAAACGTTATGCCCTTTTCCGTGAAGCCGCGCAGATTCGATCCAACCGGGATGATGCCCTGACTTCAACTGATCATATCTCCCCCACCCGGACTTGGCTTTAAGAGATTCTTGAGTGCAAAATGAAGCCCCGGAAGTAAGCTTTCCGACGGTGGTGGTCCCATAGCTAAAATCCAAGTGTACAGATAGATAAGCCCGATTCAGCGAGGGATGCTCGACTCGCTTCTACCCGGATCCATGCCGAACTTCTCCCAAACTAGTTTTCTCCTCTCCTTTCCTCTTTTCTTCAACTCCAAAACCCCTGAACAAAGTGTTTTGAAGGATTTGCCTCTCTCCTTTTCGAAGAAACTGAACATTTGCCCTGCATACCTTTCATCATCGAGCAAACCATCAGTAGCGCCCAAGTCTTAAGGGCGGTCAAAAATGGGGTGTCTACACCGAGCGCTACCTAGTGTTTCTGTCTAGATTTTTGAAGCCATAACCATTATAACCTTTTACTTAGTCTCCAAATTGCCTCTTTAAGTTCTGATCTTCTAGCATTTTCCCAGATCCAAAGTATGCAACTCCTCTTCAGCTTCTTTCAATTTGCTTGCAAGGTTGCCAAACACCTCCATATTCCAGATCTTCAAGGATTTTTTCAGATGGTAGAGCTTGTTGAATAGTTTATAATCAGCCTAGCCCTCAATCTGAACATCCAACCATGACTTTTCAGCAAAACGGAGAAATCCATAATGCAACAGCCAACAGTTAATTGTCATTCTCCTTAATGATGATAGGGCAATGGTCTGACACTAGTATAGGCAAGCCCCAGCATTTAAAATTGAATTTTTCCAACCATTATGCATTCAATATAAACCTGTCGATGCGGCTCCATCTCCCCTCCTCTCTGGAGTCATTCCAGGTATATTTTCTACCCACCATTGGCAACTCTACCCCTTCAATTTGGTCAATGAAAGCACTGAAAGCTTGCATACCTGCTGATCTTTTGGTGTAGCCTTTTCTTTCCCTAATAACTCTGATATCATTAAAGTCACCAACCATACACCAAGGCTTATAGAATTGTTGTTTGAGGTTACATAGTCTCTCCCAAAGAAGTATACATAAATGGTCCTCATTGGGAGCATACACATTAACCAATACACACTCAAAATCTGGAATGACTAACCCACTTAGAAGAATGAAGTTTCTACTACAACAACACTCCTTAAGTTGAAAAACATCAGGGTTCCATATACAAACTAATCCCCCTGCAATACCAATTGCATCTACTTCCATAAATTGGAAATTATCATTGGGCCATAGTGATTGAACAAGTCTTTTGTCCAAAGATGATTTTTTTGATTCTTGAAAAGCTACAACATCAGCTTTTTCCTCCTTGATTAATTTTTTGATTCTTCTTCTCTTAAATTCCCTCCCCCAACCTCTAATATTCGAAGACAAGACTTTCACGAAAACCATAGTTTTAACCAATTTGGAGCTAAATTTAAGGTGGACTCATTTTCTATTTGAGGTGGGTCCAAGTGGTGTCGTGTTTTATGCCATTGGTTAGGCAAAACCATTTACATGTGAATGAAAATCGACGCTACAATAAATTTCATGAAAATGATATTTGTTGGGTTTCCTACACAACAGTGTATTAAGCTTGTTCCACATAAGAAAGAAAGAGCAACTCATATGTATATAAGATCAAGGTTGTGGCATTTTTGCTTGGGCCCTTAAGACACCCAAATTTTGTAAGAAGAGGAGTTACGGACAGTGCGAGCTTAGACCTAAATTATCACCGGCCTACACCAAGCTCAGGTGCATGTGCGAGATTGTGGGTTGGATCCATACCTATATTTTTGGGACAAAATTCATTTTAATTTTTTCAATTGTTTTGCACGAAAACAACATTCGAAAAAAGCATCTCTTCTTTCTATTGTCTCTATTTTGACCGGTTAGTTTTTTGGTTAGGTCTTTTCAACCAATTCCAAATAGTCACAAGAAAGGTTGTAAATAGCCCATCCATTCCAACAAATTTATTCAATTCATTCATTCATTCATTTCTTCTCTTCCTTTTGCTTTCTGCTTCTGCATATTCTGCATAGAGTTAGTGCTTAGGATTTCTGAGATAGAGAGTTTCAACATTAGTTTGGTTGGCTAGACTTGGAGGTGTAGTGCTACACTACAAGTGTAAGTCGTTGCATCATGGGAAGCCAACGGTGGTCAAATTCATAGCACAAAAGTGAGAGCGAAATCTACTTTAAGAAAATTGTTTCCAACACAAGTCTCGACTATCAAACTCTGTTTCTAAATTACTTGCCATTGAGCTATAGCCGTTTATTTACTGATTTTTTTTTTTCCATACAAAATTTTGTGAAGTTTAATTTTGTATTTCTAGTTATTATCTTGGTCATACAATTATGTTCAAGCACATATATACAAAGTACTTTCAATAACAATCTCAAAGTAGACTTTTATATTTTATTTTATTTTAGGGGAATTGACCCATAAATCCTAAAAGGTGGAATTGTAGTCTAATCAATCCCATATTAAATTTTGTACACCCAAAGGTCCCATTATTTGGGAGTGGACAGTTTTGCCCATGAATGTACTGTTCTTGGTTTGGTGATGTTAGGTTTGAATGACGTGGGTGTATGTAACGTCTGGGGAAAGCTTACTATAGTCGTTTTTGGATTTTGTAGTGTATGTAAGGGAATCCATGCTATTTATGACCAACACGTTGGTGGCCCACATTTTTATAAAGGCCCACATTTGTACACAACCCATTATTTTGAGAAAACCATACTTTGGTGGACCACATCAAGTTGGTGAAAGAGAAGTTGATGGCCCACAACACCTTCGCAAACCACTTTTGGATGGCCCACATCAAAACGGAAGCCCAAGCTCTGAAGCTCCACATTACAAACAGTCTTTGAAGATCGAGGCCATGATTCTGAAGTGTGTTTTACTGCAACTGAGGAATCCGGTGGGTAGCATGGTGTGATGAGAGTAGTGTAGGGTTTGGAAATGGAAGTGTTGTTTCCAAAACCGATGGCCGTATTGTCTTCATAATCCGCGTAACCAGATCCCACATTTAACGGTGTAAATATTTGGTAGAACCGTTTCCGATTGAGTGATTTACGCCAATGAATACCCCAAAATCCCCCCAAATCCGAAACGCAAAACAAACCCCTAAATTGTTGTGGGTAGATTTGTTTTTTGTGGTTAGGTTTATAAGTTGTAGATATACCCAATCTGTCGACAATAACACCTTGCCAGAGTGTGGGCAAAAATTAGGTAACAAATCAGCCTCCTCATCAACATATACTGACATTTCTCCCACATCACTAACTCCATGATCGAGTACGTCATTCACATCCTTGCCACGTTTGATTCCCCGCGACTCACCACGCTCCTCCACATAGAGGTCGATGTGATCCAATCGACATGACCTAGCGAGACATACCATTTTCTCGAAATCGGAATCATTTTCCATCTTGAAATTATTGTACCCAGGAATCTTGAATGACATGGACACGGAATCAGTATGCAGCCCAGCAAAACGTTTGGAAATATGATCAACCAACATGCTATACGTGTAATCAGAAGTGACCACAATGGCAACGTTTTCAATCCAGTAAGAACACAACAACATTATGTTGTCTGCCATTCCTACATCGAGATAGAATGAAAAATGAAGATTAAATATGGAAAACCACGTTAGTCGCTTTCGCATTATAAGTACACTACAAGCATCACACCGACAAACTATACAAACATTCAACCATTATGCTTTCCGCAAACACCAATCGAACACATCGATTAGTTGTGGGATATAAACATCGGAAAATGATACATGTGTTTACACGCCGGCAACATTGCGAACATCATGGCAATGCTTACAACCCCAAACACTCATTACCGTGGTCGCAATCGAAGAACCTAATCCCACGACCAACAACGTCGAAGCAGACGACTAAGTACACCACCACAGATCACACACCTTAACCTCTCCCCCCCACCACGCAACATTCAAATACTCATGACCCCTGTCATCCCTAAAAATATGGCCACAATTGATCTTCCCATAGTGCATACCGAAATCAATGTAATAAAAAATAATTCAAACACCCTTCCAAAACCGTTTTCAACCACACAAAAAAGGGTACATTAGTCAAAATGGTCATTCCATAATTACATAATGGGATCCTTCGGATCACATTTCCAAAAAAATAGGCCTTGGACGTGTATTAATTTTAAAAAAGGACCTCGTAGACTATTACTCTCCAAAATGGGAGTTTCTAATAATTTTCCCTTTATTTTATTGTGGGAGTAGATTTTTATATTTTATTTTATTGTGGGTGTATAATTTAATTATATATTTTCATAAATTAGTGGTTGGGCACATGCGTTGCACACGGCAAATGGTTTTTCATCAATCGTTAGTACTATAATTATATGTGTTTCTTAAATTGGTATGTGATATGTATACAAAGTATGGAGACTTGTATGTGTAAATTGATCTGTACTAAAAATACAACTAAGTAAGAAATGAATACATACTCAGTTGAAGAATTTTAATGATAAATGAGAAATTTTATAAACATAAACATTAATTTATATCTAAATTGTTGAGATCATGATCTTATCTTAAATAATAAACAATAAACAAGTCCTTTAAATATATAGTGTTACACAACTATCAACTTCCCACTTCAATTTTCCATAATCTGTACCTGTAATACAATTGAAGGTATAAAATTAATTGCACAATTTATGACGGCCGGGTTCCTTCCCTTTCTCTTTCTTTCCTTCGCTTCGTTCTCTTTTTATTCTTGTCGAATTGAAGTGTCTGGAAATGGTTTCCAAATTCTTTTCTTTCGGTGTTGAAATTTTGTTTGTCCCGGAGGGTGCACGGGTGAGTTCGGGGTGCCGGGGACGAAGTTGAAACTTTGGGCTGTTGGGCCAGGACCGCATGTGCTGGGCCCTAGGCCGCACGAGCAGTGGGAGGGGTCGCACGAGCAGCTAAGTTTGACATCCAGAAAATCCGATTCTACCTAGAGCGCACGAGCGGAGAAAATGGGCCGCATGAGCGGTCAAGGTGGCCGCACGAGCGGTGGAGAAGGCCGCACGAGCGGCCAACTGGGCAGCCCGTGCCCTGTTTTGTTAAAACGTATTGGTCCGAATATATATCATCTCTAACTCATTTTTCTCTCATTCTAAACCTAATTTCTCTCCTCTTTCTCTCTAGAAAACACCTCAATCACCCAAGACTCTTTGATTTTTGTGATCCTTGGGTCAAGATCTTCATCTCCTCCCTCTAAATCTTGAAGATCCATGGTTAGGGCTCACTTGGTGTGTTGGAATCAAAGCTCTCTCATCCATCTAAGCTAGGGTTTCTCTTCTCCATCTTCTCAAAGGCTTTGAGGTAGGGATTTCTTGAATTATATATACTAGTTTTTCTATATAGATGTTGATTTAAAAGTGTTCATGAAGTTTTGTGTTAATGTTAGATTTTGGATTCAAAATGTAGAGAGTTTTGAAATGTGGGTTTGTATGTCTATCCTTCACCACTTCTTGAGAGTTTCCCTCTTTTAAACTCGAGCAAATGGTTTTGGTGGAGCTTTCTTGGAAAATGATGAAGATGTGTTCTTTGTTGAAAACCCTAGAAATTGGGGATTTTTGAAATAAAGAAGTGCCTTTGAAATTATTTAATTTCTTGTGTTAAGAGAATGTGTGGGAGTGAGTTCATCAAAGGTTTAGCAAAAATAATAATAATAATAATAATAATAATAATAATAATAATAATAATAATAATAATAATAATAATAATAATAGTAATGTTTTTCATGTATGAGATATGAGATGTTAGCTTAACATTATTGCCAACACCTAAAACTTGTAATATTGTAAGATGGTAAGTTGTTGAGTGCCATTGATAATGTGAAAATGCTTAATTCTAATGTAATGGGAAATGAAATGAAAGATGGCATGCTAGGCACATTGAAAGTTTAGTCATGATGAATTATCATTGAGGAATTGTTGTGGTGTGTCGAAGACACATGATGATCTTGCGAAATGGGAAGTTGTAACTATGTGTTGAAGACATATGGATATCTTGTGGGAGAACATGGAAAGGAGGAAATGATAGTGTGATTGTTGAATGTTGTTGTAGAGATAAATTTAAATATAAACGAATGCTATGAATTAGTAGTTATTGCATCATATTCTCAATTGTTTTATTGTCATTATTGCACATTTGACATGAGTTGGAAAAGCATTCATTTTGAGAAAGATCATTGTAATGAGAACTAATGGAAATGTGTATGGGGTAAATACGTTGGTAAATCCGGATAAGGAGTGTAGATGATTTTGATAAGTTGGCCTGAGTGTCCAGGATGAAAAACCCGAAAGCCGAGCGGATAGGTGTCGAGCCTTCCGATTAATACCGGTAAAAATGACAGTTTGGTAGTACTCGTAGAGTCTACTTGCAGACACTAGCCTAGGGATTGCTAGTGTCGTATTTACCGCCCTTGTTGATTTAAATATTGGAAGTTTGAAATTGATGAGATTGTCAAATATTATCGAGAACATGGTGAATTTAAATTGTGCGTTGAATATTATTGGGAACATGATGATTTTGAAATGGTGCATTGAAATAAGATTTTCCTTCACTATTGACACTTGCATGGCATTACATATGCATTTTTAACAGTGATGGTATTGGGATAACTGTATATACTTTGTGAGGAATCTCTACTTGGCTTTATGCTCACCCCTATGGGAATTGGTGCTGGCAAAAATGTGGTGACCCCGCCAAGCTAAGGGCGTGGAGATGTTTGAGGACGAGTAGTTTGACTCTTATTTTGTTGTGATATTTGTTATAAGCCAAGGGCTAATGTGTTTGGGTCCGAGAGACCATTATGTGTAACCGGGCTATTGCCTTGGAACTTGTAAGCCCTTGAGGGCCTTATTTGTTGTGATTTAATGATTTTTTTTACGTGCTACTAGTTCATGTACCAATTTGTAAATAAATGTATAATGGCATGTGTAAATACTTTAGTAAGCATGTGGAACCATGTGTAGACGCGCCCTCGGGCCTCACTACAGTTCGGACTCAATTTGTGTCACGGTCCTGTATCTAATCTCACGGAGCGCAATGCAAGACCGATGAATCATCAAAGAGTCCAAATTTGGCAAATCATTTTTTAAAAACAGATTGTTTTGAAAGAAGTGCCGAACATGGACTGCTTTGCCAGATACAGAGTCGCCACCTAAATATTTTATTTTGGGGAAATTTAGGAAACCCTGACTCGTTGCCTAAGGCCACGTGTCCGTCATCACCAAAGTTGCCTCGGCTCGGGAACTTTGGTACGATTGGGGAAGGTCACTTCGTGAGCACCCCCGCTTGCCCGATCAAAGATCGGCCTCTACTAACCATGATATCTAGTTTTGAAAACATTATGTGTTCTTAATCTGGTTATTAGCCTAGATTACTATGTGATGCGCACAGCATACAAGTATAGACTGGGTCGCCTGAATTGGAACAAAGCATCTCATGTTTGTTTTGAAAATGGTTTGATGGTGCTACCCACAAGTAGGCTAAGACGTGGATTTGTCACCCTCGGATGGGCTTAGAAAACATGATTTTTCCACTATCTAGTGGGCTTAAAACTCCCAATTAATGAATTATTCCAATTCAAATAACCCAACCTTCACCCACAGGCATTCAGGCAGTTATATCATATAAGCACATAGCCTCATGGTAAGCATGCTATCATGGCAGTCACTCACACACATGCAAGGATGCTAAAGCATAAACACTTACCGAGTACTCCAAGCCAAAACAAAAGCTATGTTAGAAATCCATGTATGATCCTAACTATACAGAAATGCCTAATGCAACACATGCAAAATACAACTAAGATAGGGTTGGCTATTCTAAAGATGGCATGTGAAATGCTACAACTAACAAGTATTCAACTCGGAATCGAAATACAAATACAGTTAGTATGATGCGCCGAGCCCGGTGCATGCAAGACAGATGAATGAATGCAAACATGCTATCATACTGTATGCTAATTGAAACATGCCCTAATCTAACCATCATAAGCTGGTAAATAAAAGGGAGAAAGACGTGGGGTTGGAAGACATACATCACACGCACGCACACTTATTACAATTGTGCCCTCGCTCGGAGGGTCCGAATAAATAATACAGTCCGAAATGAATAACGAATTATAGCTAATTATTACACAACCACTAACTAATTAACAAATTAGCTAGGTAAGCTATAAACTGGCATGCAAATGGGCTGCCCCGGCTCTGTTTTGGATGATAATGGATGCATGCATGCTCGATGCGCTTTGTCGGTAAATTTCATCGCGATGCCTTGTCTCGCCATTGTTTGCAGCTGATTTCAGAAAGTTACACAAAGCTCCAGGAGGCTAAAACTCCACCTTGGGAAAGCCACCGACCACGTATTGGCTTGGAAACCCCCTACCGACCACTCCTCATGGTGAAAACCAAAAAAGGTGGTCGGTCTACCAGAAAACCTGGTTGGCTGACCACTTTCTGCCCCCTGGATCCTGTTTTTCTGCAACGACAAGCAAGAGAGAGGCATGGCAAGGTATTTTCAACATGTGTGTGTGCGACGACTCTCTCCGTCCTTGCATAACCTCTAGAGAGTGTGGCCGTCGGTTCTCAAGCCACCAATCACGCATCTCGATGCATGATGGCTGAGAAACCGAATTGCACATTTTAATATGACATGAATGCAAGTTTGAACATATGAAGCCAATAATTCTATCATAGATAATCAAGAACGTCGGGGACCGGGAATCGAGGCACGTTTCGTCACTTGGAGTACGAAACGCCCCTGTAGACACCCCATTTTTGACCGTCCTCAAGACTTGGACGTCACCGTTTGAACACTCGGTGATTATCCATGTTTGTGTTCGTTTGGAGTTCCCGGAGGTCTCGGCTCGCGCGCCTTGCCTCAGGATCCCCGAACTCGACCGTTTAGTGTCTGGTTTTGCACCAAACACTTGCATCTTGGCTTTGAGAGGCAAGGTGGGGCTTGTAGACCATCCCCACCCACCACCGGCAGTGGCTTGAGGCCACCGGCTGGTTTTTGCTGCCACCGGCAATTTATATTGCCGGCCGGCACTTTTTGTTGCCGGTCAGCACTATTTTGTGCCGGTCGGCACTCTTTTTTGGCCAAGATGGCATTTTTGGCCGGCCGATTGCTGTTCATCTGCTTTTGCAGATATTTTTAGACAGCTGTCTTGCTTTTGCATCCCTCCATACACGTGTATGGAGGGATCTCCCTCTTGTAAAGCTTGTCTTGTAAGCTTTACAAGACATATAGAGAGAGGCTCTCTCTTGGAACAAAAAAGGAGGACTTAGGTTAGAGAGTTGAGATTTTTTGGAGAGCAAAAACAGCCATTGTTGAGCTCTGGTTCTAGGGTTTGAGTTAGATACATTTTCTATCTCTCTTTCCCTCTCATTTGTGCACTAGGTGTTTTGTGTCTTACTATTGCACACAAACACCTAGTGTTTCACCTTCCTTTGGCTCTTGAGGTTCTAAAGGACTGGTTTTGAAGTTTTGGCATTGGATTCAAGCTAAAGGAGGCCATTGGAGCACCATTTGTGAAGGGGTCATCAAGGGTGAGAACCTAGTCTCATTTTTCCCCATTTTTGCATTGATTTTCTACCTATCTTAGAGCTGTTTTTGTGCTTATTGTATAACATAAAAAAGTTCTTTTTTTAGGCCCTCTTTATTGTCTATTAAGAGTGTTTTGTTGTTTGAGGGTAGTTGACCACCCTTAGGCCTTAAAAGGCCTCATTTTGAGCCATTTTGTGCTAGCTCCGGGATTTTGGTATTGGGGTCTCTTCACCACTGAAATCTTGAGGGATTTCAATGGTGAAGATGATGCCTAGAAGTCCCAAGAAGGAGAGGGCCACCCCCTCTCCTTGTTGTCCTTGAAAAGGGCATGTTTTGGCCTCTTGAGAGAGCATTATGCTTGAGTGTGTGTTGAGCATGTTTAGGTTGTTTTTCATGCTTATATATCCATAATATAACATGATTTTAAGTTGGTTTTGGTACTCCATGCATGCTTAGCATAATTGCCATGTAATGCCTTGTTTATGCCTTAACATTTCCTAGGTTGTTAGCCTTCGTTGGAGCATGTTTTAGGCTTAGTCTTGTGAAGATTATGTGCTTGTTTTGCCACGTTCTAGGTCTGTCCTAGGTTGTTTGGGTTGATTTTGGCATGCTTGATATAGCTCCTTTGTATTTGGGCTTGTTAGCCTTGAGCATGTGCATGTGTAGCATGACATCTTTGCATTGTTTTGGTGATTTGAGATCATCCTACATGCCATTTCAGTCCCATTTCCATGCTTGTTTGATTGCCTTGCATGTCTCTTTAATGCTTTGTAAGCATGTGTTGCATGCTCCATGTTTCGACCATCTGTGCATGCCTTTGTTTTGGAGTCATTTAGATGCCATCTAAGTGGTCCTTAGGCCTTGTATTGATGCCCCAAAACTCTGTTTTTGGTTGATAAGCTCATGCCATGTTCGGTCTTACCAAGTGTAGTTCAATGCCCCATTGATTTGCTTTGAACACTTAGGCCGTTTGGTGCATGCTTGGCTTGGTTTGTTGCTTGGTTTGGCACCATGTATTAACATGATTTTAGAGCTTATGTTGCATGCTTTTAGTCCATGAATGCCTCTTTCAAGTCTGCTTGAATGTTGCTTGCTTTGTGCCTAAGTGTTGGGTCTTAACATGTGTATGTGTGCATGTGTGTTTAGCCTCCATCTTTGGGCATTTTGGCTACTGTTTTAGGCCTATTTAGAGTTGCCTAATTCATGTTTAAGTCCATCTTTGCACCCATTTGCATTGCCATATGTATGCTTGTATGCTTGCATAAGTTAGTTGCCATGCCATGTTGCATCCTTAGCTTGTATGCTTAGGTTGCATTGCATTTTGCATGCGTTCCTTGCCCCTTGATTTGGTGATAGGGATTAGGACTTTGGTTTGATTTGGTTTGCATTTCATTTGAAATCAAAGTTGCATACTTGGTTCTTTGGGCCATCATGCATGGAAATGCGTGATTGGTGGTCCAAGAATCGAGGCACATGCCCCTTTGAGTCATTATCATGATAAGGGACATGGTTGATGCATATATTGCTTGAATTGCATTGCCATGCAAGATTTTGCCCTCTGCTGCTGTGAGTTGCAGGTTCTGCAGGAATTTATTGCCGGCCGACAGTATTTAGTGCCGACCGGCAGTCAATCGATGGCCGGTGGATCTATTTTGTGCCGGTGACTAAATGCTACTGCCGGTGGAAATTATGCTCAGCCGATGATATCCCCTAGTGTCCTGAGAGGCATCCCTGAGACTTTGGCAGTTTTCAGAGGAGCAGAGCAGGGAAAACAGAGGCAAACTATGCATGGCAGTGCGATTCCGAGCCAGTCCCGAGCATGTGTTGCATCTGGTCCTCGCCCCGAGGCGGTTTTCTGCTTTTCTTAGTTTATTTAATTTGTTAATTAAATTAATTAATTTGTAATATTAATTAGCTTGCGTAGTTAATTAATCTGTAATATTTATTTGGTCCCTCCGAGTGAGGGTAAATCTGTAATAAGTGTGCGTGAGTGTGTGTATGTCTTCCAACCTCACGTCTTTCTTCCCTTTTATTTACCTGCTTATGATGGTAGATTAGGGCACGTTTAATTTAGCATACCTTATGCTATGCATGTGTGCATCCATTTGTATTGCATGCATTAGGCTCGGTACATCACGCTAACTGCATTTGTATTTCAATTCACAAATTGGATATGTGATAGTTGATCGCATTTCACATGCCATGTTTAGGGTTAGCCGAGCCTGCCTAGATTGCATTTTTGCATGTGATACATTAGCCATTTTTTAACATGAACTAGGACATGCATGTTTGCTAACTAGTTTACTGTTTTGGCACGGAGTACGATGTAAGTATTTTCGCTTTAGCATCTCGCATGTGTGTGAATGTTAACATGACAGTATGCTTGCCATGCGGCTAAATGCTTATGTGAGATTAAATTGTTTGAATGCCTGTGGGTGAAGGTTGGATTGTTTGAGTTGGAAATACTTATTGAAATCCGTGTTTTAGCCTACTTGCGAGTAGCAAATTTCAAAGCATTTTCAAAACAAACGGATATGCAATGTTTCTTTCCAAATTAGGCAATCTAGTCTATACTTGTTTGCTGCGCGCATAACATAGTAATTCTAGGCTAATAAATGGAATAAGAACACATAACGTTTTCAAAATCGGATATCATGGTTAGTAGAGGCCGGTCTTCGGACCGGGCGAAAGGGAGTGCTCATAGCTGACCTTCCCCGATCGTACCCAAGCTCCCGAGCCGAGACAACTCCGGTGATGACGGACATGTGGCCTTCGGCACCGAGTCAGGGTTTCCTAAATTTCCCCGTTTTAAAAAAATATTTAGGTGGCGACTCTGTATCTGGAAAAGCAGTCCATGTTTGGCACTACTTTTTCAAAAATCTGTTTCTCAAAACGATTTGCCAGATTTGGACTCTTTGGTTCAGATTAAGAACCGCGACCGAAATCGAGTCCGGACTGTAGCATGAGGCCTCCGCGGGCGCGTCTACAGTTTCTGGCGACTCTGCTGGGGAATTTTAGAGAGCTTGACTCGAACTCATGATATCCCGTTTTGATCTCATTTATGTGTTTCTTTGCATTGCATTTGCATTGGTGCGCCTAGGAACACAGTGTTTGCCATCTGCCATTCCTGAACGGTTTGCCGGAGGCTTGTCTTGTCAAGGCATGTCCATAAGGCTGACCGGCTATGGGCTCTGACAGTATGGGAACACAAACCCCGGTTTACCGGGGCACCCTTTTTGACCATTCGACCTAGTGCATATTCGGATCCATAGTGACCATTCCAAGTTAGGACAGGTTGCTTACCCGATGCTAAGTTGTTTGAAACCACTGTGTGCGTAGTGAAACCCTAGCTCCTGACAAAATAGGACAGGGAAACCCTACCCCAACATAGCGGTGTTTTTGTTCTCTGTACTTGCTATGTGCTTCTAGAATGTATTTCTACAGGGAAAGTACATGTCAGTTTGCAAGTTTGAGTATCAAACCTGAGGACACCAGTATCAGTATCAGTTATGAGAATCAGTTATCTGCGGGTATCGGGTTCAGTTTTGGGGACAGTGATTTCTGGGAACAGTGATCAGCAGTAGGGTACAGTTGTTTGGCTACACCCGTGTTTGATCAGTTTGGGCTGAAATGCTGTCTGTTTCTCCTTTCAGTTCAGAGAGTCGCAGAGTTGATACAGAATAGTCAGTGTCTCCCCTTGCCGAGGCAAGATTTATGGCGGCACAAAATTCAGAAGAAGTTGTGGTTATGACGGCTGCATTGGAGCAGGGGACCGCTCCACAGGGTGAGGCTAGCATCAATATGTCACACCCACCCAGGTCGCCCGTTGTGCACCCGGTTTGGGCTCCCCAGTTATACCAGGCTCGTGAGCCCACTACATTTGAATTAATGGGGATGATAGGCGATCTCCAAAGGTCTGTGGCAGACCTCGCCTATGGAATGTCGGCTTCACCGCCAGCGGCGCCGTATGCCGGGAATTTTGTGCCACAGGAGCCCCCGCTGCTGGGGCGGATTGTGATAGAGCTTAGCCAGCCAGAGGTGGCTTCCAGCTACAGCCGCGACATGCCAGCACCGACCCAGACCCTTGATCAGGCTGAGGCCAGAGGAAAGGACAAGGCAAAGGTAGACGCCGACCGTATTGAACAACTGCTGTGGGCAGTCGAGGCTCTAAAAGTCAGAGGGATGAACAAGCAACAAACATCTGCAATCGTGATCAAAGCTGTGGATGATGCTTTCCCCGCTCCAATCAAAGGCAGTTCAAGCCAGGTAGAAAATCGGGATGGGCCCCGTCATGCCCAGATAATTCCTGTCGTTCTCAACCCTGCACCGGGAAAGGTTCAAAAGGCCAAGGCACTGCCAGCCGACCCCTTCGCCAGCGCATCTGGCAAGAATCCTCAAACTTCAAAGTACCTGCCCCTAGGGCGCAGGGTCTTTCACGACCTCCACATGCCTTTGTCTAGGGCATTGCTAATATTGGCGAAGAATGGGCATCTTAAGCCTTTGGAGCCCCGGCCACTCCCGAAGAATCTGCCCGCCACTCATGATGCTACCTTGTACTGTGCGTACCACCAACAGTCCGGTCACAGTACCGATGGATGTTCCCGCCTTCGTCATGAAGTGCAGGATTTGATCGATAACAAGGTTATCCTTCCACCCACCTCAGGCAAGCCCGTCACCACTCAGTTGTTGGATTTCGAGGGCTCAGATACTGCGAGTATGTAAAGTGGACCGCCTGCGGGCAACATTTGGTGTATTTTGGATGAAGCGTCTGGCACGCATTTTTGAGCATCGGTGAAACCGAGTTTTGTAAACCCTGGCTTGGATATCGAGTCAGTCTTTTGTTTTGAGTCTGTCTCTTTGTCTTGAGTCAGTCTTTTGCTTAAGGGCCTGTCTTGTTGTATCGAGTCAGTCCCCTTTGTGTATAATACCAGGTGATTCTGGGGTTGTTGTCCCGAACGCCGTTTTGTTTTATCTGTTTTTGTTTTGAGTCTGTTTCTGCCGAGGAGCCAGTTGCACCAACAAACCCGAGCGAAACAGCTGTTGCTATCTCAACTTCATGCTTGCTTTCAGCATAAGTGCCAGAGAATTTGATTGGGCTGACAGTACATCTCGCCTGCTCTCCTGCGCGCCAAACTCATTGCGTTAACCTAAGTTTTCCAAAAACAAATCTTTTTTGACCACTGCGGTGATGAAAACGAAGAGGGAGGAATTCCTCGGGTTTTGCAAAATTTTGATCATTTTGAGAGAAAGAGAGGCGTGCTAAGCCTTTTAATGAGTGAAATCATGCTTGTCGGCGTGAGTACTGAGAAGGATCCTGGTTTGATCCAGATTGGTTCCACACTATCTTTGGCGAGAGCGATTTGTCGCTTTCTTAAAAACTTTCAAAAATAAATGTTTTACGCGGCCCTATGAAGACTTGTGTGGAATCGCTCTTGAGATTGCGCAGCCTAGGATCGCTCTCAGCCTCAAGATTCAACCCGTTTGTTTTCCGACTTTGAACCCGTTCAGAACGTTCAGAAAGTTCAACGGACAAACGCCATGAAAGGTCTGTATGGCCAGTTTCGAGACAGCCCTCGAGCAAGAGGCACCAAAGCCAAATCAGAAGGACTGGATCTCGCCGGAAGAAGCTCGTGGAGCAACCTTGATAGATTCTCCGCAAATAATTGCAACAGCCGTTCTCCTAGACACAGAGAGGCTTCAATTTCAAAAACCATTTGGCATGGACTTGCTACACTTTTACCCTTTGAGAGGCTCGCTGGGTCGAAAACCCAGAAGGGCGACCCAGGCAAAAGTTAGAGTAAGAGAAAAATACAGAAAAGCAAAAAAATACAAAAAAGACAAAAAAAAGAAGAAAAGAAAAGAAATGAAAAAAAAAGAAGAGAGAAAAAAGGAAGAGCAAAAAAAAAGAATGAAAAAGAAATAGAAAATGAAAAGAAGCTCGCAAGGTCGAAAACCCGTATCGGGCGCCTTGGCAAAAGTGAGAGCCAAACAAAGTGAAGGTTAAAATACCCGAGTGTACCTTAACCGGAACTACGTGAGGCTTGATTCCCATGTTTGGGATACGTAGGCAACTTCATCATGAAGTCCAGCCCCCAACGCTTTCATAGCGTCTCAGTCCATGCAATGGTTTCGATTTCATCCCCAAAGTCTAGTCGCCAACGCTTCCAAAGGCGACTGTGTCCATATATTTGTTGTGACCGTCTTCGTCATCGCTGTGTCCAAGAGCTCGACCACCGCCAATGAAGACTGTCTGCGGATTGCTGCGGCACCATCCCAAACAAGGGGCAACTTTCCGTTGCCATGAGCCGTCGTGAGACGCCATTCAAACCAGGGGCAACTTTCCGTTGCCTCCCACTCCCTTCAAACCAGGGGCAATTTTCCATTGCCTCCGATCCGAGGTTGCGCATCTCGAAGAGTAAGTTCCATTCTTGTTGAGCATCAGCTGTTTGAAAAATAGTTTTTGAAAATTTTTACTGAGGTTGACTATTTTCTCGAAAACTATTCCATTTTCCAAAACTGGACCATTGTCTTGGACCCAAAAAAAAAAGGAAAATTTTCAGTGCTTGCAGCCTGACACGCATGGTTTTCAAATCAAAAATCAAACAAGTACGTTAATCCGACTCTCATCTTGATCAAACCGTTTTAGTAGAAAGCAAAAACAAAGAATGGTTAAAATGATGAACTAGGGGCACAGTTGAGCCAGGCGTTCTGTCTCTCCCCCGTCATCGACGTACTTGCCAGAAGAGCACTCTGCCCAGCAGAAGAAATGGCCGTGAGCTAACGGTATTGAGCATGAACCCACACCGTTCTATTTATCCATCAATCACCCCGGGGAGGGATGAAAAATGAGAGAATAAAGAATAGAGAGATGTAAGTTGAGAGAAAAGTGAGGAAAAGGGTTTTGAGAAAAAAATCCAAGCTCGAGAGCCGAGTGATGTGAGAATCACAAATCAGAAAGGGTGGGAAACGATGCCTAGAGAAACTGGCTCCTCGTGGTCCGAGGTCCCCCATCTTCGCTAACGCGTCTGTATGTCGTGTCTTTGGTTTTTGTTTACCTCAACCTTTGTTTTAGGTCTTTTCCGAGCGTGTTTCGTTGTGTTAGGTCGTGTACCTTTATATTTGAGTCCTCCCCGCTGTGTTCAGTTGTAGGCTCGATATCCCGGTTTGAAAAACCCTCATTCGATTTCAAAAATCACTTACACTCGGAATGCTGTGCCATTCTCTACATTTGAACGTGTTTCGACTCCAACCGGTTCCATCTTTGAGGTCCGTCCTGTTAGATTGGGCCGTTTATTCAGAATTTGCTGTGTGCAGAATGAACCGAATGCTGTGTTATGGGCTGAATGCGGATTAATCCCCACAGAGTAAGGGCTGTGTGTCCAAGAATCAGGCAGTGGGTTGCTTGGGTTATTTTGCTGTTGGCTGTTTAAGTTATCTGGTTATTACAGTGCGAGTGTTCAATTTTCAGATAACCAATCAATTTCATTTACATTGAGGTGTAACATGATGAGATGCGATGCAATGCATGAAATGTGTAAATGTAAACACTTTTTTTTTTCTGATAAAAAGTCCATTTCATTTCATTATCTTTTCAAATGTACAAGTTTTGGAAACAAAAATCTGCCTGCGGCAGTACAAGGTAATCTATCTACCAACAAAAAAGCAAAAGTACAAGAAAGAAGAAAAGATGGCAAAAATCCGCATCTGTATCGAGCACTCCAAGGGCTGTCAGTCTGTCCTGGTCCTCTTCCTGGACGAGGGTCCAGGAGCATCATCAGCGTTGTCATCAGAGCCCGAGCTAGAACTGCCTCCGGTCTCCTCTTTCGACGACTCGGACTCCGCCTCGGCCTCCGCCTCTGACTCGTCATCATCATCATCGTCCGGGACTGGAGCTCGCTAGCTACTCCCGACATGAGTACGCCCTCCCCTGGTACGGGGAAATATCCTGCCCCCCTCATCTCTCCCCCGAGCAGGGACGGAAGGTCCGGCTGGAGCACCTCCTGCCATGGGAATCTGGAAAGGAGGCTGAAAAAGTACATAAAAGGGAAATGCATCAGTATACTGTGAACAGTTTAAAGGTGCAGAATGCAATGCTGAGTACAGTGTATGAATGCCGTGAGCAGTTTATCAGTGCAGAATGCAGTATATGAGTACAGTATGAGAATGCCGTGAGCAGTTTATCAGTACAGAGTACAGTGCAGAATGCAGTGCATGCAGTGTGTCAGATACTGTGAGACCAGTGTATCAGGTGTTGTGCCGTGCATCAGATTATGTAAAGCAGTGTATGAATGGTTTGAGGCCAGTGTCCGAAGGACATACCGGTATGCTATAGAGGGCTAGGAGATTAAATGTTCGCTGAAGCATCCCCATCATCGAGGCATTCATCGCCAACGACTGACGGGTATACCCAGGAGAAGCCTGCAGAAGTATCAGATACATCAATGTTTTGTGGAATATCAAGTAAACTGAAATGAATAACTGTACAAAAATGCAGTAATACGTACCGGAGGTAAGTCGGGGACATCAATGAACTCGTGACCAGCCGGTGGAGGGGCGAAGGGGATCTGATAGGTCGACCCACCCTGCCCCTGGAAAGTCAGTACAGCGGGCAGGGCAGGCCAGCCAGCTCCCCGTCCTCCCTGCACTCCGCCCCTGCCACGGACTCGGGCCCTCCTCGCAGCCCCTACTCCAACTCCCGCTCCGGCCCCAGCCGCCGATGCCACAGGCCTGGCCCCCTCTGCTCGACGGTCGCTAAAAGGTCGCATCAGGTACGTCCGCACGTACTCCTGATAGTCGCCGGTGCCTCTGAAGCCGGCCTCCTCCCAACCGATGGAGTAATCATCCAGCTGCTCAACCGTGAGCCCCTCGGTCTCCCTCATATCTGCAGGAGGGGGAACCGGGACTATCTGCTCAGGTAACCCTAGGGTCTGGCGTAGAAAACGCTCCCCCAGGTACCAAGCCCGATAGACCGGGCCCTCAAGCAAAATCCAGAAACGTGAGGTCTCCTCCGCACCAGGGAACCGACCCTGCATCGCCACCGGCATAGGAGCCCACGGCCGCCAAGTGATCTAAAAAAGACAGACAGTTTGTTATCTACTGTTATTGAAATATACAGTTGGAAAGCGAAGCTTAAATGAACTGAAAGTAAAGCATACCTCCGCGGGGGTGATGGTTTCGAAATATCGGCGGAAGAAGCCGAATGTCTCCCGTGGTCGCCGGGTGCATCTCCCGTCGAAGCGACTCGAAAAAGTTACGGCCAGAGGAGTCTCCGCAACTGGCACAGGAGCGAGCCTAGGGAAGTAGGCGTAAACCCACAACTGCAAGATAAATACCAGTGCATTTATCAGTTGAAGCAGAATGCAGAATAAAGCAGAAATGGCAGAGCCGTGTGTTGTACAGTGTATTGTGTGCAGTGTACAGTGTGAGCAGTGTGCAGTCAGTGTAAAGCAGAATGTATGTGTGTGCCGTGTGTACAGTATACAGCAAGTTTAAAGCAGACTACAGTGTGTGCAGTGTACAAAGTACAGAAAGTACGGGACAGAAATGAAAAAGCGGAGAAGAAGTGTACCTCCCAAGCCCGCCAGTAGCCCCCTAGTAGCTGGCCGCTGCCGCGCGAAGCCGAGCTCATATATCCATAAAGGGTGGCCAGAGCAGCGCCGCCCCAGTCATAGTGCAGAATGTCCCGGACGTCCACCAGTGCGCTAAGAAGACAGAGAGGCACGGTGTTCGCCCGATCGGCGAAGATGGTAGTCCCAAACAGGAACATGAGGAAGCCGCGAGCATACCTCTCCACGTCCTCCGAGGTCATCTCCGCCTCCTCCTCCAACGCGGGCTGGACCCGAAACTGGACCTCAAACCAGGAATATCGAACGAAACCTGGGCGAGCTAGGGGTGGCGCCTCCCCCAGTAGATGGACCTGAGCTGCGGTCCACTCATCCATCGCGATGTCAAATGGGATCGGATCACCCCCTACCCCGATGCCTGTGAGCATCGAGAAATCATGAGGGGTCATCGTCATATCCCCTGCAGCAGAGAAATGAAAAGAATCGGTGGTGTCCCACCACCTCTCCGCCAGAGCGGCAAGGAGAGGTCTGCATGTGGACAACCTAGAGAGTCCTCGGCAGAAGGCGCCGAAACCCGCTCGATCCACGATACGTCGGACCGCGCTAGGGAGCTCATCATACCACTCCCGAGCACCAGTATTCCCATACCCGCGAATGGTATGGGAACCCTCATGTAAACAGAAAATGACGGTGGCAAGACAACATTGAAAATGCAGTTTTGAAAGAACAGATATAGCATGTATGCAAGTTTGTCAGATTCAGGCAAATACCGGGTGCCGGTGTGCTTACAGTGAAATAATATGTGTGATGTGTCAGCATGTTTGGGTGTTTCAGAACAGATATAGCGTGCATGCAGTTTTGACAGATTCAGACAAATGCTGGGTGCCAGTGTGTATGTAGTGAAATACAGTGAGCGCAGTGTGTTTGAATGATTCAGGGCTAGTGCAGTGTGTGTGCATGTGTCAGTCTCAAGCAGATATCAGTTGTATGTATGTTTACAGTCAACTACAGTCTACAGCATATCAGTTTTCAGCAGTTAAAGAATACAACTAACTATGACAGTTTTGTATCCTACATTGCGGAAAGTAAAGCAGAAGAAAGAGAGTTACCTCGGAAGTGCCGAATGAAAGGTGGGAGGTAGGCTCACGCAGTAGTAGCTCAGGCGCCACGTACCTCTCAAAGCTCCGGAACTGACGCAGGCCGTCGGGGGACAGAACATGAATCGCCGGTCGATAGGTCGCCGGGTCGAACGGGCGCTCGCTCAGTGGTAGGAGCTCGACCCCGGGATCCATCTCGTGGTCCGGGGAAGTCCCGCCACGTGGAATATCGTCCGCCATATCAGAAATGATGAGAAAATGGCTGGAGGAAGGAAAACCGGGCCGGAATACGAAGAGTCAACCGAAAAGTCGACTCCCGAGAGGGTCGGGAATGGCCGGAAAGGCCGAAATATGAAAAGGCACGGAAATGAAGGGGAAGTGAGGGGAATAAACCCCGAAAAGGCGGGAACGCCAAACGAGGCACCGAAACAAAAATGTGATCGGTTGAAAATGTCCGAAACGTGAAGGAAATCGCGAATCCGACGACGAAACGGGCGTAGAACGCGAAGAAACGGGCAAAAAGGGAGAGAGAAACGCTCTAGAGAGAGAGAGCAAGAGATTTCGGCGGAGGAGGAATGAGAAAATAGGGTTTAAAACCCTATTTTAAAACACCCAAGGTGAAAAGTCGAAACTGCCCCGAACCAGCAACTGTTTGCCGGTCGGCAATGTTTTGTGCCGGCCGGCACTTTTTTGTGCCGATGGAATTATTCTTCAGCTGGTGGACAGCCGGTGGCCTCCCCTCCCGGCCGGTGATGTTCCCACAGCCTTGTTTAGGCCATATGAGGAGTTTTTGGTCTTCATAGCTCAAGAAAGTGCAAGAAAGTGCATTCCCGATGGTCAACCGGCCCCCCGTTCTGACTTCGGACTACATCTGCCGTGCGTAGCACTTCAACCCATGCAAGGTGTATCCTTTTCGTATCCTTTTGACTTTTACAAGGTCCAAAAGTTGCCCCATGTATATCGCATATCAGTCGCACTGTTTTGTGCATTTCAAATCGTCGCACTGTTTTGTGCATTTCAAACCGTCGCACTGTTTTGTACATTTCAAATCATCGCACTGTTTTGTGCATTACATTTCAAGCTTCGCGCTGTTCTGCGCATCGCACTGTTTTGTGCATTGCATTTCAAGCCTCGTGCTGTTCTGCGCATCGCACTGTTTTGTGCATTTCAAGCCTCGCGCTGTTCTGCGCATCGCACTGTTTTGTGCATTTCAAACCTCGCGCTGTTCTGTGCATCGCACTGTTTTGTGCATTTCAAACCTCGCGCTGTTTTGCGCATTGCACTGTTTTGTGCATTTCAAACCTCGCGCTGTTCTGCGCATCGCACTGTTTTGTGCATTTCAAATTTCGCGCTATTTTGCGCATCTCATTGCATTTTGCATGCATTCCATCGCACTGTCCTATGCACTCGCGTTGCCTAACGCATTGCGCTATTTTGCGCATCATACCGTCGTGCAATACCCCGGTCTGGCGAGACCTTAAACACGCACGGTCTGGCGAGACCTTAAACACGCACGGTTTAGGAGACCTTAAATCCTTGGAAGGTGCAAGACCTTTAATGCATTGGTGTGCACACTATTGCTTTGTACATGTCTTAAGCCGCGTGTTGTCGCGCATTCCATGCAACATGCATTTCTTGCATCATGTGCATCCCAAAAAAAAAAAGGAAAAAATCATAGTGCATTGTCATGCATTTCCATTGTAGCTTGCATGCATTCATTGCATTTTCCCTAATAGATCGCATCATAGTGCATTGTCATGCATTTGCATTGTAGCCTGCATGCATTCATTGCATCGCCTTCCGCCTATGGCTTGCGCCTTTCCAGGTTGAGCTTGGTCCGGTATGTGCCCTTACTTTTCATGTTAAAACACAGTTCTGCATGTGTATCGCGCCGATTCCACGCTGATATGTTGGTTGAGGGTTGCGGCACCTTTTCTGTGTTACACATGGCTCGTATGTGTACATGCCTTTCCTAGGCAAGATTTGGTTTGGCTTGCATGCCATATCCATTGTATCCATATCCATTCCATTGCATATTTGTAGATATTGCATTGTAGATTGCATGCATTCATTGCATCACCTTCCGCCTATGGCTTGCGCCTTTCCAGGTTGAGCTTGGTCTGGTATGTGCCCTTACTTTTCATGTTAAAACACAGTTCTGCATGTGTATCACGCCGATTCCACGCTGATATGTTGGTTGAGGGTTGCGGCACCTTTTCTGTGTTACACATGGCTTGTATGTGTACATGCCTTTCCTAGGCAAGATTTGGTTTGGCCCGCGTGCCATATTCATGTATTACATTGTAGTGTAATTTTTGCATCCGGCATTAGGATAGTAGTCCTTTCTCCAGCGGGTCGTTTTCCCACTTATGTCAATTCCACCCAATACTTGTTCTTGCGTCTGTCTACAATGCTCATAGTTCAGTTGACCGTTCTATGGTAGACAGACTTGTTATCTCCATCAATCTATTTGACATAGGTGTGGTTTCGAACCGCTCGTGATTGGATCACGATTCAAATGCTTTGCATGTAGCTTGTATTGTTTCAATTACGTTGCATCTTCATTTGCATTATTTATACATTGTTTTGTATATATTGCATTTCGTTTTGCATCCACATTTGCATTGTCATGCATGTTGCTAACGATATTGTACCTGTTAAGTTTGTTTTCTTTTCAGGCACGATATTATATGTACGGTTCATTTGAGGTTGGTGCAACCAGACGAGCCGCACAGGTATTGTATCTCCGAGTGAGACGTATTGAGAATTCCATAATTCTCTTACATCCTTTCTGGATTGTAGTGTAGTTTGGTATGCTAGCTTAAAACTGTCGCTTGTATGCTTCATTACAGCTTTCTTTGCATGATCATAAGTTATGCTCGGCTTCGTGCATTGTCTTGCATTTTGCCCCTGCCTTCGGGTGCATATCTTGATTGTCTTGCATGTTTGTCTAAGTCTTCGGCCTTGTCAAAAATGGGTCGTCTCTGGGCTTTGACATTCACTCCCGTCATTGTTATGACTTTCGAGTTCTCTCAAAGAGGGGCAACTGTAGACACCCCATTTTTGACCGTCCTCAAGACTTGGACGTCACCGTTTGAACACTCGGTGATTATCCATGTTTGTGTTCGTTTGGAGTTCCCGGAGGTCTCGGCTCGCGCGCCTTGCCTCAGGATCCCCGAACTCGACCGTTTAGTGTCTGGTTTTGCACCAAACACTTGCATCTTGGCTTTGAGAGGCAAGGTGGGGCTTGTAGACCATCCCCACCCACCACCGGCAGTGGCTTGAGGCCACCGGCTGGTTTTTGCTGCCACCGGCAATTTATATTGCCGGCCGGCACTTTTTGTTGCCGGTCAGCACTATTTTGTGCCGGTCGGCACTCTTTTTTGGCCAAGATGGCATTTTTGGCCGGCCGATTGCTGTTCATCTGCTTTTGCAGATATTTTTAGACAGCTGTCTTGCTTTTGCATCCCTCCATACACGTGTATGGAGGGATCTCCCTCTTGTAAAGCTTGTCTTGTAAGCTTTACAAGACATATAGAGAGAGGCTCTCTCTTGGAACAAAAAAGGAGGACTTAGGTTAGAGAGTTGAGATTTTTTGGAGAGCAAAAACAGCCATTGTTGAGCTCTGGTTCTAGGGTTTGAGTTAGATACATTTTCTATCTCTCTTTCCCTCTCATTTGTGCACTAGGTGTTTTGTGTCTTACTATTGCACACAAACACCTAGTGTTTCACCTTCCTTTGGCTCTTGAGGTTCTAAAGGACTGGTTTTGAAGTTTTGGCATTGGATTCAAGCTAAAGGAGGCCATTGGAGCACCATTTGTGAAGGGGTCATCAAGGGTGAGAACCTAGTCTCATTTTTCCCCATTTTTGCATTGATTTTCTACCTATCTTAGAGCTGTTTTTGTGCTTATTGTATAACATAAAAAAGTTCTTTTTTTAGGCCCTCTTTATTGTCTATTAAGAGTGTTTTGTTGTTTGAGGGTAGTTGACCACCCTTAGGCCTTAAAAGGCCTCATTTTGAGCCATTTTGTGCTAGCTCCGGGATTTTGGTATTGGGGTCTCTTCACCACTGAAATCTTGAGGGATTTCAATGGTGAAGATGATGCCTAGAAGTCCCAAGAAGGAGAGGGCCACCCCCTCTCCTTGTTGTCCTTGAAAAGGGCATGTTTTGGCCTCTTGAGAGAGCATTATGCTTGAGTGTGTGTTGAGCATGTTTAGGTTGTTTTTCATGCTTATATATCCATAATATAACATGATTTTAAGTTGGTTTTGGTACTCCATGCATGCTTAGCATAATTGCCATGTAATGCCTTGTTTATGCCTTAACATTTCCTAGGTTGTTAGCCTTCGTTGGAGCATGTTTTAGGCTTAGTCTTGTGAAGATTATGTGCTTGTTTTGCCACGTTCTAGGTCTGTCCTAGGTTGTTTGGGTTGATTTTGGCATGCTTGATATAGCTCCTTTGTATTTGGGCTTGTTAGCCTTGAGCATGTGCATGTGTAGCATGACATCTTTGCATTGTTTTGGTGATTTGAGATCATCCTACATGCCATTTCAGTCCCATTTCCATGCTTGTTTGATTGCCTTGCATGTCTCTTTAATGCTTTGTAAGCATGTGTTGCATGCTCCATGTTTCGACCATCTGTGCATGCCTTTGTTTTGGAGTCATTTAGATGCCATCTAAGTGGTCCTTAGGCCTTGTATTGATGCCCCAAAACTCTGTTTTTGGTTGATAAGCTCATGCCATGTTCGGTCTTACCAAGTGTAGTTCAATGCCCCATTGATTTGCTTTGAACACTTAGGCCGTTTGGTGCATGCTTGGCTTGGTTTGTTGCTTGGTTTGGCACCATGTATTAACATGATTTTAGAGCTTATGTTGCATGCTTTTAGTCCATGAATGCCTCTTTCAAGTCTGCTTGAATGTTGCTTGCTTTGTGCCTAAGTGTTGGGTCTTAACATGTGTATGTGTGCATGTGTGTTTAGCCTCCATCTTTGGGCATTTTGGCTACTGTTTTAGGCCTATTTAGAGTTGCCTAATTCATGTTTAAGTCCATCTTTGCACCCATTTGCATTGCCATATGTATGCTTGTATGCTTGCATAAGTTAGTTGCCATGCCATGTTGCATCCTTAGCTTGTATGCTTAGGTTGCATTGCATTTTGCATGCGTTCCTTGCCCCTTGATTTGGTGATAGGGATTAGGACTTTGGTTTGATTTGGTTTGCATTTCATTTGAAATCAAAGTTGCATACTTGGTTCTTTGGGCCATCATGCATGGAAATGCGTGATTGGTGGTCCAAGAATCGAGGCACATGCCCCTTTGAGTCATTATCATGATAAGGGACATGGTTGATGCATATATTGCTTGAATTGCATTGCCATGCAAGATTTTGCCCTCTGCTGCTGTGAGTTGCAGGTTCTGCAGGAATTTATTGCCGGCCGGCAGTATTTAGTGCCGACCGGCAGTCAATCGATGGCCGGTGGATGTATTTTGTGCCGGTGACTAAATGCTACTGCCGGTGGAAATTATGCTCAGCCGATGATATCCCCCAGTGTCCTGAGAGGCATCCTTGAGACTTTGGCAGTTTTCAGAGGAGCAGAGCAGGGAAAACAGAGGCAAACTATGCATGGCAGTGCGATTCCGAGCCAGTCCCGAGCATGTGTTGCATCTGGTCCTCGCCCTGAGGCGATTTTATGCTTTTCTTAGTTTATTTAATTTGTTAATTAAATTAATTAATTTGTAATATTAATTAGCTTGCGTAGTTAATTAATCTGTAATATTTATTTGGTCCCTCCGAGTGAGGGCAAATCTGTAATAAGTGTGCGTGAGTGTGTGTATGTCTTCCAACCTCACGTCTTTCTTCCCTTTTATTTACCTGCTTATGATGGTAGATTAGGGCACGTTTAATTTAGCATACCTTATGCTATGCATGTGTGCATCCATTTGTATTGCATGCATTAGGCTCGGTACATCACGCTAACTGCATTTGTATTTCAATTCACAAATTGGATATGTGATAGTTGATCGCATTTCACATGCCATGTTTAGGGTTAGCCGAGCCTGCCTAGATTGCATTTTTGCATGTGATGCATTAGCCATTTTTTAACATGAACTAGGACATGCATGTTTGCTAACTAGTTTACTGTTTTGGCACGGAGTACGATGTAAGTATTTTTGCTTTAGCATCTCGCATGCGTGTGAATGTTAACATGACAGTATGCTTGCCATGCGGCTAAATGCTTATGTGAGATTAAATTGTTTGAATGCCTGTGGGTGAAGGTTGGATTGTTTGAGTTGGAAAAACTCATTGAAATCCGTGTTTTAGCCTACTTGCGAGTAGCAAATTTCAAAGCATTTTCAAAACAAATGGATATGCAATGTTTCTTTCCAAATTAGGCAATCTAGTCTATACTTGTTTGCTACGCGCATAACATAGTAATTCTAGGCTAATAAATGGAATAAGAACACATAACGTTTTCAAAATCGGATATCATGGTTAGTAGAGGCCGGTCTTCGGACCGGGCGAAAGGGGGTGCTCATTGCTGACCTTCCCCGATCGTACCCAAGCTCCCGAGCCGAGACAACTCCGGTGATGACGGACATGTGGCCTTCGGCACCGAGTCAGGGTTTCCTAAATTTCCCCGTTTTAAAAAATATTTAGGTGGCGACTCTGTATCTGGCAAAGCAGTCCATGTTTGGCACTACTTTTTCAAAAATCTGTTTCTCAAAACGATTTGCCAGATTTGGACTCTTTGGTTCAGAGTAAGAACCGCGACAGAAATCGAGTCCGAACTGTAGCATGAGGCCTCCGCGGGCGCGTCTACAGCCCCTCGTTTCCCGTGCTTGGACTAAACCCTATTCCAAGCACCATGCAAATGGAATGGCATGCATAATGTGACTAACATGTAACCTAGCGTACGCAATGCTATGTACTAAAATGGCATACACAAAATGCGCGTGATATAACATGGCATACACAATGCTCTAAAATGTAACCTAGCATACGCAATGCTATGGATTGAAATGGCATACACAATGCATGATGGACTTACACCAACATGAATGGACCTCAGCCACACTCACATCAGTGGCCATTAGATGGAAAAGAGACAACCGAAATGCGTGTACACGCGCATGCATACCGAGGACCGAACCTAAGGCATAAAATGCCACTCTACCAAAGCATGGCAAGGGATGAAAGATGGCATACAAACATGTAATCTCCAGCACTGAAACATGATGCTAAATGATCCCGAAACATGGAAATATGGCACCCGATGCATAAAATAAGCCCCGAAACTCAAAGCTAGGTACATGTATTGAATTATAACTATGCAAAGCGAGCATTATTTGGCCATGAAGTATGAAGACAGAGCTAAGGTAGTCCCAAAACATGCATATTTCTAGTTTAAATCATGGCCAAAAAGTGCTAACATGATGGACTAAAATAGCATGCAACATTGGCTAGCAAGCATGGTTTACATGGCATGTATATGAAGCGTATGAGAACTCATCAAACCAGACAAAAATAGTGAATAAAATATGTCAAAATATGCCCAAATAACCACTGAAATGCAACCAATGCATGCAAAAATGATGAGCTCCTTTAGAGGGCCATACAAGGGGTTATTAAGCACATACAAGGTAGACATGTAACATGGCAAAACCACCTCTGGAAATGAGTTATGAAAGCCCTAAAACCCACCAAATAGGCCCTGAAATTAGTCTCGGAAACATGCAAAGAAAGGCCCCTTTGAAAGGCCTTGAATGGGATTGCTCTATACATGCATCATAGACATAAAATATGGCAAAATGGGCTCTTGACAGAGCTTAGACAGACCTTAAAACCCTCATAATGAGGCCTGAAACATGACTTCAATGCATGAAAAATAGGGTCCCTTTGGAAGGCCAACCATGCTAGTAAAGAGAATGAGAGGTGAGAGGGTCACTCCTCTATGATTTTGGGGCTCAAAGACACATCAAGGCCACTGAAAATCCACTGGATTTCAGTGGCCATGATACCAAAACAAGACCAATGCAAATGCTCAAATGCATGGCTCAAAGCATGAGGAAGTGAAGCATGCAAGGAAGAAGATGACTCCAAACAGAAAAGTGACCTCAATCAAACTTAAAGATGAGGTCAAAAAAAGACTTTATTTAGTTTATTCTGAGGTCCAAAAATGCTCACAAATAAGGCTAATATATCATGCAAAATAAGCCCTAAAAGAGAGATAAAGCATACAAGGATGTAAAAGACCTCAAACAGAAAAGTATCCTTAATCAAACATGAAGAGCAGCTCAAAATAAGACTATTTTCAGTTTACATCAAGGCTCGAAAATGCTTTCAAATGGGGCAAAGTAATGAAGCAAAATAAGGCTCGAAAAGGGGAAATGAAGACTTACCCTTGTAGAGCCGACCTCCAGCAGCTTCTGGACCAAGTTGGTGAGCTTTCAACCTTTGTAAATGACCTCCAAGGTGCTGGAATGAATGAGGGAGGTGGTAGGCTAAGAGGTGTAGGGTAAAATGGCCAAGAATATGAGTGTTTTGAGGCTTGAAGTATAGAGATAGAGGGTTGTATGTATATTTCCAGCCAAAAGCTTTTAACCCTTGAAAATGGAGGTGAAGGGTTGATTATATAGAGGGAGGAGGCCATGGCTTCTTGGAGAAGCCAAGAGAGAGGCTCAAAGCTTCTAAAGGAAGCTTGACCAAAGGGGTCAAGCTTCTTGAAGAAGCTAGACCAAAAGGGTCAAGCTTCCTCAAGAAGCTTGACCAAAGGGGCCAATTCCTCTTTGAAGCCAAGCAAAGGGGTGAAAACCAACTTAAAAGGGGCCAAAACAAGGACAAAACCCTCGGACAGTGGGTCAAATGTAAAACAGCTGGCACAGCTGGAACACATTCAGAGAGACAAAACTGGCCGACCAGTTCAAAAGAGTCAGGGTGGTCGGCCGACCACCTCCCCTGGTCGGCCGACTAGGGGTCAAAAGGTTCAAGCAAAATTGCTGGTCGGCCTACCTAGAAAGGTGGCCTCCTAGATGAGTAGAACACAACCCTGTGGTGAAAAACCAGAAAATGTGACCCAAGAGAGAGAAAAACCAGCTTTTCAGAGGGGTTCAAAAGGGTCAAGAGGAATTACTGGTCGGCCTACCCATATTGGTGGCCTCCCAGATGAGCGCAACACAATGGTGGTATGAAAAGTCAGAAAATGTGGCTCAAAAATGAGAAAAACCAGCTTTTTGTCTAAAAAACTGGCTTTTGGAGAGAGAAAATGAGAAAACTGGTTTTTCAGGGGAAAAGGTGGCCTCCCACCATCCTACCATCTTCCTAACAATGAAAATAGGGTCTCTACCAAAAATGGACCAAAATGGATGCAAAACGAAGGTTCGGGGGCCAAAACATGCGATTCGGGGCCCCGAAAACAGGCTGTTAGGCATCGGAAGTGGCGTATGACCACGAAGGTGGTCTCCCGGGCCACAGTGTCCCTCAAAAGAGAGGAAGTAAGTTGTGTGCCAAAAATCGGAGTGATTGGAGGTAGTTAGGCGGTCCCGAAACGAGGCACACAGCCGACGGCTCCGAAAATCGGAAACTGGGCTCCAAACGGGAAAAATGGCCTACGACCACAAAACGTAGCCTACGGCCACTGAGAGATGGTCTACAAGACCTCTCCCTCCCCTCGGGAAGAGAAAACAGAGAAAACAGGACCTGGTTCGCAAACCGAAGCAAAGCACAAAAGAGCCCCGAAGTCCGGAGGCAAGGCTCGCAGCCGAGACTCTGAAACCTCAGAACGAGGACAATATGCAACATCACCGAGCGCTCAACTGGTGACGTCTGAGTCTTAAGGTCGGTCAAAAATGGGGTGTCTACGCCATGTAAATGATTTTGGTCAATATCTCATTTTAGAAGTGGGTTAATGTAATAGTTATGTGGGATTATTTTCGGGGCGTGACAACTTGGTATCAGAGCTACCAGGTTTGAATACTTGGGGCTCGCGGGAAGTGGTTGCTATACCACAATGGGTTCATTTCGCATGATTAGGAAATGTTTTGTCTATGTGATTATGTGATAGCATGTTTATGTGACTATGTGGGTATGGGATTAGACTTTTGGGATGTTATTTGCGCCTATTAGATTCCTTGAGGTCTTATTAGAAGGGTGCTTGATCAATACTCATTCTACTAAGAATTCTTGGTTTCTCGTGGGACGAATCTCATGACTAAAGGATAATTCATATGTGCTTATGTGACTACGTGCTTATGTGGAGTGAATTGAATTGTTTTTGTGTTAGAATGTATATAATTGTATTAGTTACGTGTGAAGCAAGTTGCGAGCACATTTGGAATTATGTGCTAAGTTATCCATTTTGTTCCTTAATTGAGATGTCAGGAAGGATTCAAAGTCATGGTAGTGGGAGTGTGTGCCTCGGGGAGGCTATTGCGTCATGCACTTTGTTGGTTTTGTTTTTGAATTTTATAGGAGGTCTACACAGGAAATAGAGGATGAAGGTGTAGTAGGAGTGTCGGTAGGGGCATGGCGGTTCCCCTAGCACCTGTCATTACAGCATCGGTTGTCGGCAAGGAAGTTGCATGCGAGGTTATGAGAGCAGCATAGGATGCTCTAGCTCGCAATGAGGGGGACGACGGGCATACCCTCAAGCTTACTAAAGACCTCTTCGCTCCAATTCATCGGAGTTTTTGGGAGAGGCAAGACCGCTGGAGGCGGAGAGTTGGTTGGAACAGATTACCAAGACTCTTGACATGCTCAGAGTCGAGGACAAAGGGTTGAGGGTTTCTTTGGCGACCTTCCAGTTGAAGGGGGCTACAGATTATTGGTGGAAGTATGTGAAGGGCACCGTAGGTACCGCTTGGGTTACGTTTACCGAGGCCTTCTTGGCCAAGTAATTCCCTCCTTCTACTCGGGAAAGGTTGAGGGAACAGTTTGTCGAATTGCGCCAGGGTGCTACTCCTTTGGCTCAGTTTGAGATGAGGTTTGCTAGTTTGTCGAGATTCGTTCTAGAATTGGTGTCAACAGAGGAACATCATTGTTATGAGTTTGAGAGGCAGTTGCGTGATGATATCCGGGAGAAGGTGGTCGAATCTAGGTGGAAGAATTATTTTGATCTAGTCGAGGCGGCAACCCACGGAGAGGCTGTGGTTAGCAGTGTTGGTCGAGTTAAAGAGGAGGCCACATCGGTAACTCCTACAGTTAGACTTAGCAAGAGGTGGAGGCGAGCACATGCTCACTCCCAGACTCGGCACTTGTTTTCTTCGGGGGCTTCGAGCTCGTCTGTTGGGGGACCTAATGAGGTTCAGGCTCCAAATCAGGTTCAGAGTTAGAAGTCCATTGTTTGTTTTGATTGTGGTCAGTGGGGCCATGCTAGACATTTTTTCCCTTTACGTGTAGATCCTTCCGGTGTTTCAAAATCTAGTCGAACCTTGTTCTATCAGTCCAGTCAAAGACATTATCGATATCAGACCCGAAGAGGCCAGGCTTCGGAAGCTTCGCGAGGGTCGACTTCTAAACCAACGCGGTAGTATCACTCTTGAGAGGGACTCTTGTTTTAGAAATCTATGTTATCAGTTGTGAAACTTTTGTGATTGATCGGTGTGTTGTAGGATGCTAAGGCACCGTGGTTAAGTGTTGCGGAAGTACTGTTGTTTGTTACCCTCACGTGTTGGGGCTTGCTAATGAAACTTAAATCCCTTGTTATGTCTATGTAATGAAACGTGTGAATGGAATGGGTGATCCTAGTACTATTGTGTATCAACTGTTGAATTTTGTGATGGTCTTGTGATGGCCTTTAATTTTGTTTAATTTAGAAATTGTTGATGGGGGTTTGAGAAGTCTACGAGAAATTTTTGGCAAACGTAGTATTAAGTTTGAGGAAGTGTGAGACCTTAGAGTTTTGTGAAGATTGGGGGAAGTGATGTAGGAATGTCTAAGAAGGTATGAGGTTTCCACCTCGGGTAGTGAGAATGGTGTTTGTGTGTGCTGCTTAGTGTTTTTAAAATTTTTGATTTGTGAGTTCACTGGGGTCCTATAGACCATGAATAGGGTTAGTGCTGTGTCAAGGTTGATTGTGAGTTAATAAAGGTGTGTGGAATGAGCTTGTAGTGTTACTAGATTTTGGTGGAGATTTGAGTGGGGAAAGGAATTTCGTGGGTAGATACTTGAAGTATTACTAGAGCGATGCATGGTTGGTGTTTTAGGTAGCGAGTGTACCGTTGGTAAGGGTTGTCTTGAGTAACCCGGATCGCGTGATCACCATTGGCCTACTCGGTCTTGTGTTGGGTATAAGAGTGTGTTGGCCATCTAGGCGTGTGAATAGAATTCCTTTGAGAATGGTATATAGGTGTTTGGATACCGGGAGCGGAAACTCTCGGGTGGTTAGTTAAGTTGGGTGGTATCAAGGTGGGTGACAAATAGTCACCTTAGAAAGGTTTGGATGTGAGTTGTAAAGTTGTGCTTTTGGAAAATTAGTACAATTTGGCTAGAAGGCGGTGTGGTGCCGCCGGTTGTGCCTAGGGTGTTGGACCTTGCGTTTGTGTATGGTTATCGTTGTGCACATCCCTGCGTAAGTTACTGAAGCCGTGAATCAAGGTGGAGTGTTAGCTTCTGGATTGGGAATACTCATAGGCTCTTGGGTACCGATGTTTTTTTTTGGCTACTGTTTGTGTTGGTACAGAACTTTCGAAGTTTGGAAAGTTATGTATGTTGCATTGTTCCATCTAACACCGTGATTATTTCTAATTGTTCGTATATTACGAGATGTGGTTATCTCCATGTGAAAACACTGAGAGTGTAATGGAAGTGATTGGGTGATGGTGGGGATTCACCGGGTTTTGTTGAGAAGATAAATTGATATGTGATTGTTGGTTTTTGAAAGCTTTCTTGGCATTCTATTTCAACTAAAACCCTTAGGGTAAAATTTTAAAGCTTGTTTTGGGAAAAATAATTACAAAATGAATTGTTTTTACTCGAAATTTATAACACGAATCCTTCATTGGAAAACAGCACGAATTCAAATAAAATTTTAGAGAAAATATATTCTTTCTTTTAAGATGACAAGAACAATTCCTATTTTAACTAGTTTATGTGATCGTGTAGTTACCTTGAGTAAATAATAACTTGTGTGGTAGGAGTAATGTTATTGACTGAATGGAATGGTATAATTATTGTATTATGTTAATTAATATCGTGGAGAAGCTATGTTACATTGTTGCGGTTGTGGCATCACCATGTGGGTGATGGGTGTTGTTGGTTAACGGCAGGGATTCGTCGGTTGTTACGGTGGAGAAAAAATTAAAAATAAACGAATTTTGGATTGTTGCTTGAAAGGAAGAAAATGCTTTCTGACTTGTGACCGGTGTGAGTTTGAAACGCTTTTCAGAAAATGTTTTGTATATAAAGAGGTGACTTTTACACATAATAGAGAAAAAGATAGAAACCTTCTTTTGGGATTGAGTTGTTAATTATTGTATCCTTATGGTTGTAATGGTGTAACCACTTTGATTGTATTTCTAAATCTCGAGCTTTGTGCATTCGCTTATGTGGATGGTTGGGCGTTGTAAGAACTTGTTAGACCAGAGTCTTGTCTCAAGCCGAGTTTTGTTGTGACCTTTTCTTTAAATGAGGTAATCAAGGATCTTGTGGTAAAAATCTAGTTTCCATCTTGTTAGAGTGTTAAGCGTGGAGAGTGTTTGGGCTAATGGTTGCCGTGGTCGTTCGTTGGTCTTGTCTTATAGACCCTGTGAGTAATGTGAATCGAGGGGAAGTCTGTGACCCTTCCTTGTGTTCTTGACCAATTCGGTACCCTTGGCGTTCTTAGAGTCGGGGTAGTACTCCAAATTTGGTTGTGGCTGGAAGTTGGTGTTGAGTTCCTTTGGTTGGTTGGGAGGTCTTCCTTGGCACCATCTGAGGCCTTGTATGGCCGATCCTGTAGGTCACCAGTTTGTTTGGGCCGAGGTGGGGGATGCACCATTGTTGGGTCTGGAGTTGCTAGGGAGACAACCGAGAAAGTTTCTCTCATCCGAAAGAGGTTAGTTATGGCCCAAAGCCGATAGAAAAGTTATACCGATAGGAGGAGGCAACCTCTGTTCTTTAAAGTGGGCGATCGTGTGTTCCTTAAGATCTCACCTAGGCGAAGTTTGACGAGGTTCAGTAAGAGTGGTCAGTGGCCTCCGAGGTTCTTTGGGCCTATCGAGTTATTGGAGAGGTTTGGAAAAGTGGCATACCGGTTGGCTTTACCGCCACAACTTTCGGGGTTTCATTATGTGATCCAAGACCATACCGCTAGTGTAGGTGTTGTGGAGACACCATGGGATTGAGAAAGGGACTTGGGGACGGGAAGCGGGGGTTCGCTCCAAGTATCCGGGTCTATTTGAGCATGTTTAGTGTTTCGTTCTAATTATAATGTTCCCTAGCGTTGAAGGAAAAGAATGTTGAATTATTGATCGCATGTTGTTATATGTATTGTAAATCCAAGCTAGAGATTATGAAAGAAAGATAATTGCTATAAATTTTTTATTCCGAAGGCTTGATATGAGGAAAACTGTTATTTCGAAGAATAGCAATAAAGAGCATGAGGTATGGTTATAGATAATTCATTTCATGATAAGTTTGAGCGATTATATTTTGACAAGTTGATGATGAGAAGAATGTTAAATGTCGGTTGAACATAATTGCTGTAATTTGATATTGTTGTTGAAAAAAAAAAAAATCATAGTTGCTTGAACACCCCTATTTAGTGACCTTTTTCAAAATTCGGGGACGAAATTTCCCATGGTGGGGAGGTTGTGACGGCCGGGTTCCTTCCCTTTCTCTTTCTTTCTTTCCTTCGCTTCGTTCTCTTTTTATTCTTGTTGAATTGAAGTGTCTGGAAATGGTTTCCAAATTCTTTTCTTTCGGTGTTGAAATTTTGTTTGTCCCGAAGGGTGCACGGGTGAGTTCCGGGTGCCGGGGACGAAGTTGAAACTTTGGGCTGCTGGGCTAGGACCGCACGTGCGGGGCCCTAGGCCGCACAAGCGGTGGGAGGGGCCGCACGAGCGGCCTAGTTTGACACCCAGAAAATCTGATTCTACCTAGAGCGCATGAGCGGAGAAAATGGGCTGCACGAGTGGTGGGGAAGGCCGCATGAGCGGCCAACTGGGCAGTCCATGCCCTGTTTTGTTAAAACGTATTGGTCCGAATATATATCATCTCTAACTCATTTTTCTCTCATTCTAAACCTAATTTCTCTCCTCCTTCTCTCTAGAAAACACCTCAATCACCCAAGACTCTTTGATTTTTGTGATCCTTGGGTCAAGATCTTCATCTCCTCCCTCTAAATCTTGAAGATCCATGGTTAGGGCTCACTTGGTGTGTTGGAATCAAAGCTCTCTCATCCATCTAAGCTAGGGTTTCTCTTCTCCATCTTCTCAAAGGCTTTGAGGTAGGGATTTCTTGAGTTATATATACTAGTTTTGCTATATAGATGTTGATTTAAAAGTGTTCTTGAAGTTTTGTGTTAATGTTAGATTTAAGATTCAAAATGTAGAGAGTTTTGAAATGTGGGTTTGTATGTCTATCCTTCACCACTTCTTGAGGGTTTCCCTCTTTTAAACTCAAGAGCAAATGGTTTTGGTGGAGCTTTCTTGGAAAATGATGAAGATGTGTTTTTTGTTGAAAACCTAGAAATTGGGGATTTTTGAAATAAAGAAGTGCCTTTGAAATTATTTAATTTCTTGTGTTAAGAGGATGTGTGGGAGTGAGTTCATCAAAGGTTTAGCGAAAAAAATAAATAAATAAATAATAATAATAATAATCATGTTTTTCATGTATGAGATATGAGATGTTAGCTTAACATTATTGCCAACACCTAAAACTTGTAATGTTGTAAGATGGTAAGTTGTTGAGTGCCATTGATAATGTGAAAATGCTTAATTCTAATGTAATGGGAAATGAAATGAAAGATGGCATGCTAGGCACACTGAAAGTTTAGTCATGATGAATTATCATTGAGGAATTGTTGTGGTGTGTCGAAGACACATGATGATCTTGCGAAATGGGAAGTTGTAACTATGTGTTGAAGACATATGGATATCTTGTGGGAGAACATGGAAAGGAGGAAATGATAGTGTGATTGTTGAATGTTGTTGTAGAGATAAATTTAAATATAAACGAATGCTATGAATTAGTAGTTATTGTATCATATTCTCAATTGTTTTATTGTCATTATTGCACATTTTGACATGAGTTGGAAAAGCATTCATTTTGAGAAAGATCATTGTAATGAGAACTAATGGAAATGTGTATGGGGTAATTACGTTGGTAAGTTTGAATAGAGAGTGTAAATGATTTTGATAAGTTGGCCTGATTGTCCAGGGTGAAAGACTCGAAAGCCGCGCGGATAGGTATCGAGCCTTCCGGTTAATACCGGTAAAAATGATAGTTTGGTAGTACTCGTAGAGTCTACTTGCAGACACTAGCCTAGGGATTGCCAGTGTCTTATTTACCGCCCCTGTTGATTTAAATATTGGAAGTTTGAAATTGATGAGATTGCCAAATATTATCGAGAACATGGTGAATTTAAATTGTGCATTGAATATTATTAGGAACATGATGATTTTGAAATGGTGCATTGAAATAAGATTTTCCTTCACTATTGACACTTGCATGGCATTACATATGGATTTTTAACAGTGATGGTATTGGCATAACTGTATATACTTTGTGAGGAATCTCTACTGGGCTTTATGCTCACCCCTATGGGAATTGGTGCAGGTAAAGATGTGGTGACCCCGCCAAGCTAAGGGCGTGGAGATGTTTGAGGAAGAGTAGTTTGGCTCTTATTTTGTTGTGATATTTGTTGTAAGCCAAGGGCTAATGTGTTTGGGTCCGAGAGACCATTATGGGTAACCGGGCTATTGCCTTGGAACTCGTAAGCCCTTGAGGGCCTTATTTGTTGTGATTTAATGATTTCTTTTACATGCTACCAGTTCATGTACCAATTTGTAAATAAATGTATAATAGCATGTGTGAATACTTTAGTAAGCATATGGAACCATGTAAATGATTTTGGTCAATATGTCATTTTAGAAGTGGGTTGATGTAATAGTTATGTGGGATTATTTTCGGGGCGTGACATAATTACACAATATTGTTTAATATTTAATCTCATAATACAAATTCATTGAACCCACTATTGCATGTTATTGGTATAAGAATGAATTAATATCAATATGTAATATATTTTTATATATCAAGAGTTATTGAATCTCGTTTCCTATGCCACGAATATCTTGTATGATGAAAAATATAATATTAGCCATTAGTATATTTTCATTTATGTAGAAAATGTGGAATAGTTTTTTTAGAAAATAAAATGATATTATACATTAATGTTCAATCAATATAGGAATTTCATAATTGTTTTCACGATGTTTATATATCCATAATTATAAGTGTTTGCAGGGTCACTTTCATGAAACTGTCAAGTTACATACTTTATTATGTCATCGGTTAGTAATCAATATATGACAAAAATTGATCAAAACATTTTATTTGATGTATTTATTTTCTGCATCATTGAGTTGCTACGATAATGTTTGGGCATCATTTAATTTTTTCCTTGTAATTTGACTAAAATGTGTGCATGAGGTACATTGTTTTCTTGAACTTCAAAACAGATTGAACAATTTATGCTTTAGCTCGTCTAACTTTGCTTCAAGAGCATGTTGCAATAGATCTTCTGCAATTTTTATTTCACCATCTTCTTATTTTTCTTCTTGCTCACCATTATAACTCATTGTCATAAAAATGTTTGGATGAATAAGAGTTTAAGGCGATATCATATTGTTATGAATTTTAAAATCCATTTACCCTCAATAATGTAATTTTTTGTGAAGGGGAAAAAAAAGTACAATTATTTTCGTGATGGAGGTGTTTTATAAAGTCTCGATTTGTTATTGTTGAAAGTATTCGTTGCGGATATTTGTTTGTATTACATGTATGTATATATGTATTGAACATAAGTTGATAGGAGAACAATACACAATTTCGCAGATTTTTCCTAGCAAATATAATTATGTTATTAAAGCGATACATATTAGAAAATTAAAGTATCTGATGGTAATATAACATTACGAATTGGCAACGTATGAATACAGTAATATATATAAATCTATATTTATATTTATTTATATATATATTTATATATATAGACACTGACATATATAAGAGATCACAAAAGTAATATATGAAACATTTTGCAACAATATAATATAGGTAACAATGAGAAGATAATTATTCATAATTAAATAGTTAGTCATAATGTAGATGTTTAGTGTTACATATTTTTTTTTTTTTTTTTTTGTGTATGCACTATTTTTTAATTAAATTATTAAATTCACATAAAAATTGAAAGGAATTTGTGAATAGTTTGTGTAAAATTAGATATTTGTGAAGAAAGATTTAAAAATTAAAAAAAAAAAAAGTTTACAGTGTTTGGTTTGGTTTGTTTTTTCAAACTTTTGTTTTGAATTTTTTGATTTCATATTTTTTTTTTTGTTTTTGACATTGTTTTGTTTTTTTAATAACCCTTTTATTTATTTTTTTAGATTCATTTAATTTAATAATACTTTTTTATTTTTCAATTTTACTTTTAAATTTAGATTCACTTAATGTAAGTACACTTAAAAAATAATTTGTTACGTATTCTTTTTGAAATAATAATAATAATATTAAATAATAATAATAATATAACAATAATAAAAAACCAATATATGTTTGAATTTATAAATATTTTTACCAATATTTTATTTTTTAATTCTATTTAGATTATTAGATATTAGATATTCATCTAAAAGTATAATTTAAATATAAATATGAAAAAATTCTAGTATCTTTAATCACCAAATTGATAAAAATATTAAAAAATGAACAATAAAAATATGAAAAATTAAAAACTAAAAAACAGATTTAAAAAATGAAACCAACAAAAATGGTTCTTATTTAGAATTTTGATATTGCACATTGGTTATTAAAGTACCGTGTAAAAATCACAGTTTAGAAAATTTAATGTAAACAAAAACAAAGTGTATGAAGACAACTTACGAATTTTTGAGATGTACCACAAATCTCTATTTTAAAAATGTATGTGTTTTTCTTTATTTAGATTTGAACAAATGCATACAACTTTAAGATTTAACCAAAATTATTTGCAGCGATTTGATTCATGATGGACAATTGCAAATATCATGTATATCAGTATAGAAGTAGACACATGAAATAAGAAAGAGAATTATTTTTTATTCTTCAATCATCATCAATGTGAAAAATAGGGACACGGTTTGTTTATATTTATATAAAACTCTTGAAAGTAAATATATCATTTTTGAGTGTTCAACTCCAAAAATAAAGTGATAGTTGGTTTATATAAAACACTTCATGGCTTTTAAAACACATAGTAGATTTGATAGGATAAAATTGAGATTTAAAAAAAGTAAAAAACATAACAAGTTCTTCTCGCTTTTAATTTAACTAGTGGTTGGGCACGTGATTTTTTTATCAATTGTTAGTACTGTAATTATACATGTCTCTTAAATTGATATGTGATATCTATATAAAATATGGAGGCTTGTATGAGTAAATTGATATATATCTAAAATGCAACTAAGTAAGAAATGAATGCATACTCAACTGAAAAATTTAAATGATAAATGACAAATTTTATAAACATAAATACTAATTTATAGTTAGATTGTTGAGAGATAGTATGTTGACTATGTAGAGAGAGATTTGGAGGCACGTGTATTATTGGAGAACAGATAGTATGTTGAATATGTAGAGAGATATTTGGAGGCATCTGTATTAATGAAGAATGGATAGTCTGGTCTTTTGGTAGAAACATGTCCTTATGGACAAAGTAATTATGCGCGTGGACTGTTAAACTGAAAAAGTTCAAAATTGGACTTTTTAGCTGAGCGTCCTAAAAAATGTACTTTATTCATACATATCATATACATTCTTTTTAGTTACACAAAATAACTTTTCCTTTACACCCAAATATTGTATTAAACAATGAAATGAGATTAGTGTGCTAAGCTTTTTATTTTATCAATCAATCCTATTAATTAGACTTATTTATTTACAAGTCTTAACTGATAAATTTATCACTATAAATTAATTCATAAAAACAAGAGGGATTGATAAATTTATCAATTCATAAAAACAAGAGAGATTGATAAATTTATTAATAGGACTTAATAAATAATAAGTCTCAAAAATAATATCTATATATTGATAATTTACCTAATTTTTTTTCTCTTTCCATACCATACATAAGTCTTTCATTATTGATTTGATGGTGTGAACAGATTGGCCATACAAAGTCATTTTTATTGTTTTATTACAAATCAATCTGTGGTGAGTTCATAGTAGACCCGAATTTGGCAAGTCAGGTGTGGTTTAGTTTTCAAAATTTTATTTTAGATTTTTTTACAAAAATTCAAAAATTAATGTTTGATCATGATTGAATAGAAATGGTGATATTTGGTTACAATAAAATAAAAAGATATAATTATTTTTTATCACTAGATGAATAAAAAAAATAATTGGAGAGAACTCATTCTTGTAATAACACACTATTAAATTCATTACTTGGCTCGCTTGGTAAGGTAGGTTGAAAACATCAGCATTTCTCAGTAAAATTGGAGTCTTGAGAGGTAATGGGCCTTTGTCTTGTGTGCTGTGTAAAGCTGAGGAGGAAACCTCTAATCATATTTTCTTGTTCTGCTCATTTGTGTGGCATGTCTGGTCAAACATCATGGCCTGGTGGGGAATTCAATGGGTGTTACCAGGGTGTTTTGAAGGCTTGATGCAATGGTGGTTGGGATGGAAGCTCAGGAAAAAGGAAAAGAAAGTGTGGAGGGCTGTTTTTATTTCTGTTTTCTGGTCCTTGTAGATGTATAGAAATGACTGTTTATTCAATAACACTCATCCTGATGCAGATGCTTTGTGTGAGCTTATTAAAATTCGAGTGGCCATGTGGTTGAAATCTTTTGATGTGGGGTGTTGCCTCTCCATTCAAGAGATTGTGTCAAACATAAAATGGGTGAGGTATATTATTTAAGGTTTATAGGAGGCTCTGCTGGTCTGCTGAGGTTGCTGCTGGATTATAGATTGCTGTTTGATTTTGTAGTTTGCAGAGATGGCTGTTGGATTATTAGTTGCTGGTTTGTTGCTGCTCTGCTGGGGTTCTTGTTGCTGTCAATCTGTTTTGATTGATCATCTTCGCAGTTGATCCCCTTTGCTCTTCTTTGTGATTGCTGTGGGTAGCCTATATTGGATGTTGTTCTTTTGATGATGCTCTGTAGTTCTATTCAAAATATTAGCTCATTTTCATTATTAAAAATATTAGTTCTATTGCTGTCGGTAGTTTATCTGCTGGGGTTCTTGTTGCTGTCACTCATTGTTGTTGATGGATGTATATTCAAGGTCTAAAGAGATTGCTGCTGGATTTTGTAGTCTGTAGAGATGGCTGTTGGATTTTGTAGTTTGCAGAGATGGCTACTCTGTTGTCAATCTGTCAATCTGTTTTGCAGTTGATCCTCTTTGCTCTAGGTTGATCCTCTTTGTTGCTCTACTTTGATCCTCTTTGTTGCTGCTCTGCTGGGGTCTTGCTGGGTTGTTGCTAGACTTTGGTGTCAATCTGTCAATCTGTATTGTGGCTGGTTGTTAGTTTTTGGTGTAATTTGTATTGGGTGTGGTGATCTTATATTTGGGTGAGGTTGGTTTTGATTTTGTGGTTGGTTTCTCACCGACTTTTGATGTTGTGCTAGCATATGATTGGGCGATCTTTTCAGTGCCAACCTAGTTGGGATCGATTTGTTTCGCTATGATGCTTGTTGCAACCATCCCCCTTTTTTCTTTATTGATGTATTTATTTTCTCTTTCATCAATAAATTTCTCGTTTCTTTTGCTGATTAAAAGAAAAAAAAAAACCACACTATTAAAAACCATAACAGTAGTACCATCAAAAAGAAAATCTGAATTTTTCACGACTGTCCAAAATTTTTTATCAAGTTTATTTTCTTCTAGAATATTATTGGTTGGGTACTACCGGTTAACTACCTATACAATTTAGTTTTCATTTGGGAAGTGGGTTGACTTTTTAACTATTTTAATTTGGGGCTAAAAACCTCGTTTGGGTAGGACTTTTTGACTTATATGCGAGAAAAAGTGAAATGGTGGTGGTTTGGATGAGACATTTTATTTTACTGACTTTTTAATCTATTTTGTATTTTTGTGACTATTTTAACCAAAAAATCCTTCCAACCCAACAAGCCAAACAAGAGCTTAATATCTTTTTATTTTTTTTATCATAAACGTTTGAAGCAAATGGTATGTTGATGTTCCCTTCTTTGAGAGGCTTTTAGCTACCAGCCCAAACAAAAGAGATCGATCAATTGATTTAGGGTTGGTTTGGCATAAACTAAATAATATAAAAAGTCAAAAAGTCACTATCCTATTTAAGTCACATCATCTTATTTAAATCACATCACCTCTCTAACACATCACATCAAACCCAACCCAAACCCAATTCATATAAGCCAATAAATCAAAAAGTACACTTTTTTAGAACATCCCAAACCAATCCTTAGTCCTGTCTGCTAGGCTTTATGAACTTTCCATTGCCTTTTTTGTAACGCCCTCATAAATAAACCCATTAATTATATATATCATCAGCATACAATGATAGAGAGGAAACATTTCATTATAATATTCATCAGAGTCTTACTAAATAAAAGCATTACATGTAACCTCAAATTAAATGCCCTACAGGCTTACATCTTTCCAAGCCAACACTTGGACAACAAAAGTATGAGTTCTAACTCAAATCCAAATAAAGCCCTAGGCTTGAGTGTTTACATGTACTAACAAATAAAAACAAACAACTGAAAATAGTCTTCAAAATCCAAGTCCCATCCAAGCTAAGTCCTTGGAGGTAGCTTATCACCTGAACCCAAAAATGATGTTCCCATATAGGGTGAGCCACAGCCCAGTAGAAATATACTAAACCAAATATAAGCATTGATTAAAGCAATAGCATTCAATAGATGGTTAACCAAGATAATCAATTACATCATTATACAGTTTCATGACATTAATGTCTAAGACACGTTTTACTTTCCAACATTATCAATGTGACTCAGAACCTGGCCAAACTTACAACAGTGAACTATATATATCAAATTCACATTCTTCCAATGTCAACAAACAAATGAGACTCAAGCTCAAATCAAAACACTTCATACTTCCAGTTTGATACACATTTTAGTGCTGTATCAATAAAACCACTTCAATATAAATAAGCACACATAACAGTGATGCTAATGGAGTCCATCCCCTATCTCCTCCCAAACAAAATCCGGTTTAGAGGTCCATCCCCTATCTTCCCCTAAACCGTGGAGTACATCCCCTATCTCCTCCCACACAAAACAATGTATGTAAACACATAACATATAACACACAATCAATACACATAATGTCTGTATTAATTCAACAGTCAAAATGAATGACTCAACCAATGTGATTAGTTTCAGTTATCCCTAATCCATATGCAATGTCTACAACAATTACGACTATCCTCCACCGATAGCCCAAAACAGTTATTTCTAGATTTGGAAATAAATATATCAACAATTCAATAGGCGAGTGATTTAAATTATCCAACTACACCATTTAATCAATGAATTCCTCAATTTCATGAATTTAACCAAATTCCCCAATTCCCTTAAATTAATTATACAAATTAATTAATTAATACAACTAGGGTTTTTCCCAAAATTATCAAAGTAACCCCAACATATCAATATACCAAAACTTAGAACAAAACCTATAAAATGGAGTAGGAAATCCCTACCTCAAAGAAAACAACCCAAATGGAGAAGACAGAGATGAATACCCAAATACCAATGTGCTCCAAATCGCCAAATGTTCAGATTAAATGAAAGCCCTCGACTCCCTCTATCTTTTTAATAAAGCAACTAGGGTAGAAACACACTCTAAATAGATCAAACCTAAGAGAGAAGGTGAGTAGGGAGAGAGAGAGGTCGGACCTAGGGTTTGGAATCAAAAAGAAGATGAAAAAGACTGATCAAAACCCGCTGCTGCGTATATAAACTGGACAGGCTCGCTCGAGCGAATACATGGTCGCTCGAGCGACCAGACACAAGAAAACCTCGCTCGAGCGAAGAAAAGCTCGCTCGAGCCAAGAATGCAATACTACAGGTCTATACTAGACGCAAACTGTCGCTCGAGCGACCAAACTCCGGCTCGAGCGAAGAACCAAAAACAACAGCTCGCTCGAGCGACCAACTCCTCGCTCGAGCGAAGATCCAAAATTCTGGACCGCAATACTTGGTTTCTAAACCCAACCAACCTGAAACAAACCTGCCCAACACATCCTAACTCCAAATGAGAAAATAAGGGACAACAACAACAATTATACAATGACAGAATCTACGGAACCTAAGTCCGGATACTATAATCAAATGGGAAAAGACCGGGGTCGCTATAACCTCCCCCCCTTAAAAGAATTTCGTCCCCGAAATTAAGCATAAGTTTATAAAAAACAAGTTTTTCTCAATTCCCAAAGATATTATATAACAATAATAAACAGCTTGACCCAATACTGGTCACTTCATCTCTTTATCAAGAGGCATCTCACAATATATATATAAAACAACATATATCTCAACCTGTATCATTATTATGCATTATTCCTTTCAATGTTAGCAATCCCCATATCATATTCAATTGCATGATATATACAACACATTCAGCAATGTAATCAACATATGCAATGCTACACTAAACTTCTATAATGAAGCAAGTTTCAAGATACACCCATTTACTAAAACATACTCAACGTTTTACAACTTAAGACATATGTAAGGCTCTTAAGTTCAACAATAATACAAAATCTAAATACAAGATTACAAATCGATAAACATGTCCGGGTATTTTTCGCGGACTTCCAACTCACGTTCCCAAGTGGCTTCCTCCACTCCGTGATGTTTCCACAAAACTTTGACCAAAGGGATGGTTTTGCCTCGCAAAACTTGATCCCGCCTATCCAAGACCCGAACCGGTCTCTCCTCATACGAGACATCCTCATCAACCACTAAATCGGTCCAATCCAACACATGTGATGGGTCCGGCTCATATTTCCGAAGCATACTCACATGAAACACGTCATGTACTCCGAACAGCTGCGGCGGTAAAGCTAAACGATAAGCAGCCTCGCCAATCCTCTCAAGGATCTCAAACGGACCAATGAACCGAGGGGACAACTTCCCGCTCTTCCCAAACCTCATCAAACCCCGTCTAGGTGATATCTTCAGAAAGACATGATCACCCACCTCAAACACCAAAGGTCTCCTCCTACGGTCGGCATAAGATTTCTGACGACTCTGTGCTGTAACAAGCCTCTTACGGATAAGCTCAACTTTCTCCGTCGTTTCCCTCACCAACTCCGGACCCAACAGAGGTGCATCACCCACCTCGGCCCAACAAACAGGAGATCTACACGGTCGGCCATACAAGGCCTCAAATGGTGCCATACCGATACTAGACTGGAAACTGTTGTTGTAGGCAAACTCCACCAACGGCAAGTGCCTCTCCCACGACCCACTAAAGTCTAGAACACAACCCCGAAGCATATCCTCAAGGATCTGAATAGTACGCTTGGACTGTCCGTCAGTCTGAGGATGATAAGCCGTGCTAAAGGTCAACTTAGTGCCTAAGGCACTCTGCAAACTCTGCCACAACCTGGCAGTAAAATGAGGATCTCTATCTGAGACGATCGTCACTGGAACCCCGTGTAACCTCACTATGTCCCGAATGTACAAGTCGGCAAGATGATCTACCGAATCTCTCACGCGCATAGGAATGAAGTGCGCCGACTTAGTCAACCGGTCTACAACCACCCAAATAGCATCACTACCCCGCTGAGTCCTCGGAAGACCCACAACGAAGTCCATAGTGACGTGTTCCCACTTCCACTCGGCAATAGACAAGGGTTGCAACAAACCCGCTGGCCTCTGATGTTCGGCCTTCACTTGCTGACAAGTAAGGCACTTAGATACGAAAGCTGCCACATCTCTCTTCATACCCCGCCACCAGAATTGGCGACCCAAATCCCGATACATCTTAGTGCCTCCCGGATGCACCGCAAGGCGTGAATGATGAAAATCTCGGAGTACCTCCTCTCGACAAGACTCTGGCACAAACAGACGGTCTCGGTATCTCACACTCAGGTCGGGATACACCGTCAAACCCTTCTCAACCTTCCCACCGGAAATCTTCTCACGGAGGGTTTCTACCTCAGGGTCACCCCTCTGAGCCTCTAACACTTGAGTCACGAGTGTAGGCTGTACAACAACAGAAAACAAGGCCGCAGCCTCAATGGATTCGCCCAGAAGTAAATTAAACTCCCCAAGTGCACCCAACATCTCCCATTCTCGGATGGCTATACTAGCTATAACACACAATCAATACACACAATGTCTATATTAATTCAGCAGTCAAAATGAATGACTCAACCAATGTGATTAGTTTCAGTTATCCCTAATTCACATGCAATGTCTACAACAATTACGACTATCCTCCACCGATAGCCCAAAACAGTTATTTCTAGATTTGGAAATAAATATATCAACAATTCAATAGGCGAGTGATTTAAATTATCCAACTACACCATTTAATCAATGAATTCCTCAATTTCATGAATTTAACCAAATTCCCCAATTCCCTTAAATTAATTATACAAATTAATTAATTAATACAACTAGGGTTTTTCCCAAAATTATCAAAGTAACCCCAACATATCAATATACCAAAACTTAGAACAAAACCTATAAAATGGAGTAGGAAATCCCCACCTCAAAGAAAACAACCCAAATGGAGAAGACAAAGATGAATACCCAAATACCAATGTGCTCCAAATCGCCAAATGTTCAGATTAAATGAAAGCCCTTGACTCCCTCTATCTTTTTAATAAAGCAACTAGGGTAGAAACACACTCTAAATAGATCAAACCTAAGAGAGAAGGTGAGTAGGGAGAGAGAGAGGTTGGACCTAGGGTTTGGAATCAAAAAGAAGATGAAAAAGACTGATCAAAACCCGCTGCTGCGTATATAAACTGGACACGCTCGCTCGAGCGAATACATGGTCGCTCGAGCGACCAGACACAAGAAAACCTCGCTCGAGCGAAGAAAAGCTCGCTCGAGCCAAGAATGCAATACTACAGGTCTATACTAGACGCAAACTGTCGCTCGAGCGACCAAACTCTGGCTAGAGCGAAGAACCAAAAACAACAGCTCGCTCGAGCGACCAACTCCTCGCTCGAGCGAAGATCCAAAATTCTGGACAGCAATACTTGGTTTCTAAACCCAACCAACCTGAAACAAACCTGCCCAACACATCCTAACTCCAAATGAGAAAATAAGGGACAACAACAACAATTATACAATGACAGAATCTACGGAACCTAAGTCCGGATACTATAATCAAATGGGAAAAGACCGGGGTCGCTATATTTTTGCCCTTGAAATCGTTCCCTTCACTTGTATGTGTATTTATTTTAGATAAATTACAAATATAGTCACTCTCCTATACAATAATAAAATTAATAATTAAAATATTTTTATAATATTATTAAAAACTGTTAATTGACTTAATATGAGTTATTAATAAAAGAATTCATTTGTTATGTGATTCAAAATTTTAAAAAAAAAATGACATAATTTTCAAAACTATAATTTTAGAAAAATGCATATTCATTTTGTTATTATTTTGCTAGTCCAATCAAATAAAATAAAGAAAATTTTAACTTGACTCACTTCATTTTGTCTTTCTTTCTGTTTTCTTTTTTTTCTCCTCAATAAGTATCAAAACCGAACAAAGGGGCACTTATGACTCTCAAACCCGCAGAGAGAGGGGAAGATCTAAATAGGGGAAAAACCTATGGAAGGAGGGTGGATATTGGTCGTGAAGGGTAGAGGAAGATCAGGCCCATGGAGGTCGAGAGGAAATGCAAGCGTGTTCACCGTGTTTGTGGATAACCTACTAGCATTGCTGAACCCTAAGGGGCAGTTCAATCTGTTTACAAAGTTTGGAGTGGTGCAAGATGTTTTCATACCGCAGAAGACACGGAAGGTTTCTAACACGAGGTTTGGCTTTGTGAGATTTAATTGCTATGTAGCAGCCAAGATAGCTGTACAGAAGGCAAATGGCCTATGGGTGGACGATCGACCATTACAGGTTAACCACGCAGAGTTTGGGAAGGAAAAGGTAGTTGATAAAGATGTAAGGCTACCATTAAATAATCAAGTGCGGAGACCAGTAGCAAACGCCGTTCAAGCTGGAGTGGTTAGAGCTGGGGCTCATGGCATCAGAGATAGGAGATCCTATGCAGAGGCTGTGGAAGGAAAAATGACTGGGGAAATAGGGAACATCCTACTAAAGGCAGAGGAGGCAGGAAATGGATGGTTGTTTGAGAGTATCATTGTAAGATTGAAGGGCCAATTTGCTGATGTTAGTCTGAAAAAGGAATTGGTAGCAATAGGAGTGGAGGATATCATGGTGAGGGAAAGTGGGGGAAGAGATGTGGTAATTACGTTTAAATCAAAGGAGGAGCGGGCATTGAAATTATCAGCTATTAAGGAGCTAATCTCGAATTAGTGTGAAGATATTGCTGAAGGACAATCTGGGCAGGTACTGGAGCAGGAAAGATGTGTATGGATAAGCTGTATGGAATTCCATTACATCTGTGGAATAGTTCCAATCTCAGAAAGATATGTGGGATCTGGGGGCAAGTGCTGTGTTTTGAAGGTGATATGAGCCTACCACTATCCTTTGTGTGTGCCAAGATTAAGGTCTCCACTAAATGGATGGATCCCATAAACTCAGTTGTGAAACTGGAATGCAGAGGGATGGTATTTCCAGTAAGAGTCCACGAAGAGTAGGTGGTAACTGTGAGAGCTTTGAAATTTACATGTAGATGTCATAAGCATCAAGTTGTGGATGAGTTTGGTAGTTCAAATGTGCTGGGAGAACAAGATGAGGATAGAAATTGCAGGAAAGAAGAAGATGATGCTGCTGACATGGAGGATGAGTCAGCTGCTGACCTGGAGGTTGGCTATGGGGTGGACCAAGAAACCAGACCAAGTGGTCGTAGTGTGAGTAAGGAGGTGGAAAATGTGGCATGCTAGAGCCGTGTAGGTGAAGCTCAAAATGTTTGAAGTGATGGGGGGCAAGTAATGAGTGATGAGTCCTGCAAAGAAATGATAGAAGTGCGAAGCCAGAGGATCGGCTCTAAGAAGGAGACGGTTGTCAGTGAGAGTATGGAGAACCAAGTGTGTACGCCAGGTTTTGTTAGAAGTCTTGGAGGGTCTAGCCTTGAAAGGACTGGTGTGAATATAGAAGTAGTCTTAGGCCATAATAATATATTAAAGCAGGTGGGTGGGCTGTGTCATGTAGAAATTGGGCTGGGACAAATAGAAACTGGGCTGGGGTAGCAGGAGTCATCTGAAAGAATTAACTCTGCTGAAGTAGGGCCTTGTGGGAGATTGTCAAGCCTCTCTGAAGCCCAAGAGAAGGAGCCAAGTAATAGGCATTCAAGATGTAGGAAAGGGAACGAAATGGAAAAGGAGATGAGTAATGGCAGGAGAAAATCTAATCAGAACATTTTAAGGAGAAGGCCCTTCGAGATGATGAGGAAGTATGGGAGCAGAGGTGCTTTAACTAGTAGAGCCATGCCTAAGGTAGCAGTTTGGCATACAGCAGTGGCGGCAATGTCTCTATCTGCTTCAATAGAAGGTGGAGTTGACAAAGGGAGGTTTGTACTGAATGAAGCTGAAGCAACCGTAAAAATGGCAGAAATTCTGGAGATGCAATTTAATGGCAAGAGAGCTAAAGTGGTGAAGGAAATAGTAGATCTTGAATTGAAGGTGTACGGGGAGCAAATATTCAGGCAAGCCCGTATTCCTTTCTTCCAAGCTTCGTTTCTGTCCGATCACCTGCGAGCACAACAGCGGTGAGCTACCCGGCGGTATGTGGCCGGAAAACCCCTCCAACGATCAAGTTAGAACACACACACAGGGGATAGATAAAGAGAAGGGAGAGTGTTGAGTGTTAGTGTATGTCTCACCAAATGTTCATCTGTCTGCGTATGGGGGGCGCAGACATGCTTATATACCCTCTGCGCCCCAAATCTACTCCGAGTGATCTCTCGACACGTGGCTCTACTATCCCATCCGTCAGCATAAATCTTGCTGAGCATCACCTAATCCCAACTGCCAGCCCACTCTGCTGGGAGCTCGACAGCCCGTCAACATTATCTCGGCTAACAACGACCATTCCACACTTGAGCCCAAGCGCTCCATAACCGAGCTACTCCAGGCCATGTTCAATACCGACCGTGCTCGGCTACATTCCGACAGAGCCGAGCTCGGCTCAGCTCATGCTGGTTGGACGTCGGCGCTCCCACGAAGCTAATTCTCGAACCGTGGAGCCCAGTGAGGCAGCGAACAACTCGGCTTAGCCCTCACCTGACCGGTCCTTGTGCCGTGAAGCACCACCTTGTCAGTGCCTAGCCTTGACCGAGCAACACTCTCTAAACAGGCCTAAAACTTCCATGGCCCAATATGTTCAGCCCAAATCTGTCCGGCCGTTACCACGGCCCAATTTCAGATCATAAATCTCCCTCTTAATTGCCCCTTAATTCCGTCCGCAAAAGCGTGACTGGGATTACATATTATGACCGGTATAACGCTTCCTCGGTCCTCAGAATGCGAATCGGCGACCGAGCTAGTCGACTCCTGTCTGCGAAATTTGTCCGGTTCAGCTCCTCGGTTGACGTTCTCTTCTTCAAAAATTGCCCGGCTGTCTTCTCAACTCTTTAACCTGTCCCTTCAGTTCTGACGTCGTCATAAATGGGGACACGTGGCAGGCTTCCATTGGACCTCGAGCAGCCAACCCAGCCGTCTGCCAGAATTTGAATTCTTGGCGGTTTCTCTATCTATACATACAAGTCCCTTCTCCCTCATTTCGCTCCTACTGCCTCTCTGCAATCCGACGCTTCTGAGCTCAAGCATCTTCCTTCAAACCTCGTCTGCCATTCTTTGCGTTTGTGCTCGAAGAAGCAGGCCTTTCATTGGTAAGTCCTTCAACCCATGTCATTTTCATTTGATATTTCTTCCTCTCTGGTACCAAATCCGTAGGTTTTAGGGCCTTCCCCCACCCACAACCTTTAGTGCCCCTTAGTTTCTTCGTTTTTCTTCAACTGTTCTCCATTTTTCCTGAAGAACACTGAGGATCTGGGGCTGACCGGGCTCCAGATCTTCATTTGATCCAAGAAACCAGTTTAACCGAGCAAATAAACTGTTTGCTGTAATCTTAGAAAAAACCAGAATGGCCATAGGACTTGGCCGCTCGACCGGGCTAACAACAGGTTCGTTTGGGCGGCCGAGCTCCTGGTTAGACTTTACGACTGTGGTGGCACACTTCCTCTTATACTTGCCATCCTTTTTCCTGCAGAGTCCAAGGGGACCAAAGACCAATTCTGAGGCTCATAAGGACCGAACTGCCACCCATTCCTAGTCTGTGCCAAACCACCTCAGCCGAGCTAGATTAGTCGGCCACATGGGGAAATTTCGCTTCCTGGTGGATACTCCGGCTGCGCTAGCTGCGTTCAGGGAAGAGTACGGCATCCCGACCGACGTCCACCTTGAGCTCGCAGAAGAAGAGACCATGCCTTGGGGCAGATCAGAACAATACCCCTTCACCGTGCTGTCCATCATCGAAGGAGGCCTCCGTTTCCCGCTCAATCCACTAATCACCGAATTTCTGCGCCGCACCGGGCTAGCACCCACTCAAGTGTCCACCAACACCTACCGGATAGTAAACGGTGTGCATGAATTAAACAACCGGTTAGGCATAAACCTAGGTTTAGCCGAGATACTGCGGCAGTACACCCTGAGGCACACCGGCGATGGCCTGGCCTACTACCTTAAGATTAGGCCGGGCAAAGAAAAAATTATGACCGGCACACCAGACAAGGACTTGCATGATGACGATTTCTTCTGGGTGTCTGGCAATTATGAAACAGCCGAGGTACCGGGCTGGTTCATAAGCAAGAACTTTGGTTCCACATGTAAGCTGTTCAAACTTGCTCGGTTAGCTTACTTTCTTCATAGTTCTGTACTTAACCATTTTTCTTGTTTCTTTTGCAGCAATCCAGGCCTTGCAAGCCAACTACCAATACCCCAACACAGAAACCATTAGGACCGCGCTTCGCTACCACGACCGAGACTGCAACGAGTTGCTCGGTTACACTCCAACCAATAGATACTCTGCTCCCCGCTGGAGTAAAGTTACAGACTTTCTCCATGCTTCATCACCTCCTCTAGATCCAACTTTGCCAGACGTTCCACTAATCCGGTTGATAGAAGAGCAAGAGATGGCCAAACGAAGCCGAATCAAAAACCTGCTCACCGTAACGTCTGTCGAGATACCGAGCGTCATCATCCGCTCGCCAGCCGCCGGTCAGTCAAGCGACGCCGTGGTTGCCCTAGCTTCCCCAGCTGCCGGGCAGTCAAGCCAAGCAACACACCGGGCTGGCAAAAGAGCTCGCGCGGACCCGTCTGCCGAGCTGATTACCGAACTATCCACCGAGCAACCTATCGTCACAGCTGACCCAACACCAATCTGGCATCCGCTACTCAAGCACCGGGGTAAAGACATCCCAGTGATAGCTTCGATCAAGGGCGACAAAGAGCACCTGCTCTCCTACGATCTTTCTAAGGCCCTTCTCCTACCGAGCGATGTGGTCGGCAGCGACCACGTCCCTGACACCCGGTTGGTGAAGTCGTCTGTCAAGTCCATGGCCAAGGTAAGCTTCAATCTGCCTCTGAAATTTTCACAAGTGTTTGCATGGTTTCTTCTCTGATCAGGTTTCCTTTTTGCAGACCATTCAAAAACAACACTTAGTCATGGAGCGCATCCACCGACTTCGGGAAAAGGCAGCCGACACTGCCAGCCAAGTCCAAAGCCTCCAAACCGAGCTTGGCCGAGCAAAGTCCTCGCTTGAAATCGCCAACACCGAGCTGGACGAGCTCTAGGCCGAGCTGGACGCGCTCAAGAAGTCCGGGGAGAAGGATTGTGAAGACGCCAATAATGCCGGCTTCAAAGAGGTGGAAGACAACTATAAAAAACAAGTCTTCGCCACCCAGGACATATATTTCAAAGCTGGATGGAAGGCTACCTGTCAACAGCTCGATCAAGGTCCTGACATCGACGTGTTTGCCTCTCCACCGGCTGTCTTCTTACCGACCTACCTCATTCCATACGCCAATGACGTTTTCAGTGCACTGCAGGCTGAGGCTGAGGAAGGACTCGAAGAAGCCGGGGCAGACGCTGGGGGAGATGACCAAACCGAACAGGAGCAGCTCGGCCATACTGGAACCGGTGTCCAGGGCTAGACAGCAACGGTCAACCTGGAAGCGGATGAGGAATTCCCAGACCTCTCCTCCTTAGCTTAGTTCTCTTTTTTCTTTGTCTGCAAATGTAACCGGGCTAAGTTCCCCACCTTTTGTATTAACTTTTTATCAATGAAAAGCTTTAATTTCACCAAGTGTTTGCACGGTTTTCTCCAACTCTATCTTCAGCAAAACATCACGGTTTGAACCACCTGGCCTGACCGGAATTCACATCACGGTATAAGTAGCAGAATTGAACTTCTTCAACCAGAATAACCATCTCAGTTGGAAGAACAAAGTTGAACAAATCACCAAGTCTCTCAACCGGAATAAGCCATCTCGGTTGAGAATACCTAAGCTGAACAAAACATCAACTTCTTCAACCGGAATAACCATCTCGGTTGGAACAACAAAGTTGAACAAATCACCAACTCTCTCAACCGGAATAAGCCATCTCGGTTGAGAATACCTAAGCTGAACAAAACATCAACTTCTTCAACCGGAATAACCATCTCGGTTGGAACAACAAAGTTGAACAAATCACCAACTCTTTCAACCGGAGTGAACCATCTCGGTTGAGAATACCTAAGCTGATCAAAACATCAACTTTGCCAACCGGAGTAAATCATCTCGGTTGCGAATCCTAAGTTGAGCAGGTCATCAACTCTTCCAACCGGAGTAAATCATCTCGGTTGGGAATCCTAAGTTGAGCAAGTCATCAACTCTTCCAACCGGAATAAATCATCTCGGTTGGGAATCCTAAGTTGAGCAAGTCATAAACTCTTCCAACCGGAGTAAATCATCTCGGTTGGGAATCCTAAGTTGAGCAAGTCATCAACTCTTCCAACCAGAGTAAATCATCTCGGTTGGGAATCCTAAGTTGAGCAAGTCATCAACTCTTCCAACCGGAGTAAATCATCTCGGTAATGCCAAAGCAAAGAGGACACTTCTATATATTGACAAAAAGAATTACATTCTGAAGTGTAAGCCAAAAAATTCCTTTGCACAAAAAGAAAGCTAAAGCTAGAAATAATATAGTTTGAGGTTGGCCGCATTCCATGGCCGGGGTATTCCTCTACCATCCAGATCTTCCAAATGGTATGCCCCCTTGCCCGCCAGACCGGTTATCTTGTAGGGTCCTTCCCAATTTGCCCCTAGTTTGCCTTCACCTGGCACCAGGGTGTTGCCCATAACTTTCCTCAAAACCCAATCACCTACTTTGAACGGTCTGGGGTGCACCGTTTTGTTGTACTTCCTTGAGAGCTCTTGTTGGTAGGCGGCCACGTGGATGAGGGCCTTCTCCCGACGCTCTTCCACTAGGTCTAGTTCCAGGGCGATGGCCTCGGCGTTCAGTTCGGGCTCAAAACTTTCACTTCTTAGGGTGGGCATGCCAACTTCCAAAGGTATGACCGCCTCCATGCCATAAGCCAAAGCGAATGGAGTTTCCCCGGTAGAACGCCGCGGGGTAGTTCGGTATGCCCAAAAGACGCTGGGAAGTTCCTCGGCCCACTTTCCCTTGGCTTTCTCAAGCCTCTTCTTCAGTCCGTCAAGAATAGTCTTGTTTGATGCCTCGGCTTGACCGTTGGACTATGGGTAAGCCGGAGTGGAGTTGTAGAATTCAATCTTCAAATCTTCACAAAACCCTCTGAATAGGCGACTGTCAAATTGGGTGCCGTTATCAGAGATCAAAATTTTAGGGACGCCGAACCGTGTTACCACATTCTGCCAGACAAACCGCTTCACGTCTTTCTCCTTGATTGTTGCCAAAGGCTCGGCTTCAACCCACTTGGTGAAGTAGTCTGTTGCCGCGATGAAGAACTTCTGGTTGCCTAGTGCTGTTGGGAGCGGCCCCACTATGTCTAATCCCCACATTGCAAAAGACCAAGGGTTGGTTAGGGGAAGAAGTTCTCTGGCCGGCTGATGGATCTGGTGTGCAAACTTCTGGCACTTCTCGCACTTGCGAACATATTTCTGTGCGTCGGCTTCCATGCACGGCCACCAATAGCCTTGTGAAATAGCGCAGTTGGCCAAGGACCTGCCCCCTATGTGACTGCCACAGATGCCTTCGTGAACTTCGTACAGGAAGGCTTCCACGCTGCTCGGGTGCACACATTTCAAGTAAGGACCGGTGAAAGACTTCTTGTACAAAGCACCTGAAGGAGAGAGCCAAAACCGCTCTGACTTTACTCGCACCTTGTGTGCCTCCTTCTTATCGGCTGGAAGGGTCCGTTCTCTGAGAAAGATGATGATAGGGTCCATCCAAGAAGGACCTAACTCGGCGCAGTGTATATCTGTCTGTCCGGTTTCCTCAATGCTGGGCCTTGGAAGGAATTCGATCAACAGAGGGTTGGGAGATGTGCGGTCGACCATAGAAGCAAGGCCGGCCAACTCATCGGCCCGGTCATTCTCTTCTCAGCAAATCTGTTGGACCCTGATGGCTTGGAATCGCTTGATATGGTCCCTGACCAGAGCTTGGTACTTTACCATTCTGTCGTCCTTCGCCTCGTAAACCCCAGAAACTTGGTTAACCACAAGCTGGGAATCACTGTAAACCATTAGCTCGGATGCTTGCACCTAAAGCGCGCTCTTGAGACCGGCCAAAAGCGCCTCGTACTCGGCTTCATTGTTGGATGCTGGGAAGCCAATGGTGATTGAATGTTCAATTGTGAGACCGTCTGGCGAAATCAAAACAATACCTAGCCCGGCACCGTGACGGTTCGAGGCTCTATCAATAAAAAGTTTCCACATCTCCCCCACAAAGAGCTTCCAACATTCTGAGGGGTCCTGGGAGTTTCGAAGGTCGATGAGATCGCGGTTGTTCGGTTGTTCGGCTGCACGTTCTGTGCCGACTGGTTCCACTTCAGCCCCCCTTGGTGATTCGGCACCGGACTCGGCAAGTTGATCTACAATGCCCAAGTCCGTAGGCGAATCTCCAAGCTGCGGTATTATGCCAGCCGCAGGCTTTGTGCTGAGTGTTTCCACTTCTTCCCCTCTTGGTGATTCGGCACCGGACTCAGCAAGTTGATCCACAATGCCCAAGTCCGTAGGTGAATCTCCAGGTTGCGGTATTATACCGGCCGCAGGCTTTGTGCTGAGTGCTTCCACTTCTTTCCCCCTTTGTGATGCGGTACTGGACAGAGCAGGTTGGACGGTGATTCCCAATTCCATTATCGCATCACCGTGCGGTGATTCCCAAACTGAGGGTGTGCCGGAGGGGCGCGCAAAGTCCGCATCGCCAACTCTATCAAGTTGTTGTGTCTCGGTCGTGCTTGCGTTCACCTCATCATCTGCCACGGCAATGTCGACCGGGCACACCGGATGAGTTCCAGGTGAGAATTCCGCAACAAAATCGGCCAAGGTCTGGGCTTTTATAGCAGTGCGCGGCTGGAACTTAACATCAAATTGACCCAATTCGACCGCCCACTTGAGAATTCAGCCAGAGAAGTCTGCCCGTTCAAACAAGGCCTTAAGGGGGAATTCGGTCAGAACGATGTTGGTATGGGCGTGAAAATAGTGCGCCAACTTCCTTGAAGCCATCATCAATGCTAACGCAAGCTTTTCCAACGGCAAGTATCTCGACTCTGCTGGTAGCAAGGTCTTATTGACGTAGAAGATTGGGAGGTGCTTAATTCCTTCAGCTCGGACAAGCACCGCACTGACTGCATGCTGTGAGACGGCAAGGTAAAGATAGAGTTCCTCGCCTGGCTTTGGTGTAACCAACAGTGGCGGAGAAGAAAGATACTCATTGAGCTCGGCCAAAGCCCGGTCACAATCTTCGTCCCACGAGAACTTTGATTTCAATGCCTGAAAGAAAGGGCGGCAGCGATCTGATGACCGACTTATAAATCGATTAAGCGCGGCAGCCATCCCGGCCAGATGCTGCACGTCCTTAGTCGAGCTGGGCTGCTTCAAATCTTGCACGGCACTGATCTGAGTGGGGTCTATTTCGATGCCTCGGTTTGTGACTAGGAATCCCAAAAATTTTCTGGATCCCACGCCAAAGGCACACTTAGACGCATTCAGGCGCAGCTTGTGTTTTTTGAGAATGGCGAGTATTTCGGCCAAGTCAGATAAGTGATCTCCTGCATGCCGGCTTTTAACCACCATATCATCAATGTAGGCCTCAATTGTCCGCCCAAGCAAAGGAGCAAACATCTTGGTCACCATCCTCTAAAAAGTTACCCCGGCGTTCTTCAAACCAAAAGGCATGACTCGGTAGCAGAAGAGTCCCCTTGGAGTCGTGAAGGAAGTAATCTCTCGGTCGGGCCCATGCATGGCAATCTGGTGGTAGCCGCGATAGGCATCCAAGAAGCTGAGCCGATTATGCCCAGCCGTCAAGTCCACAAGCTGGTCAATATGGGGCAAAGGGAAGCTATCCTTCGGACAAGCTCGGTTGTCTGTCTTGTAATCAACACAAACCCGCCACTTCCCATTCTTCTTGGGCACCACTACTGTGTTGAAAATCCACCGAGGGTAGTGCACTTCCTGAATTGCTCGTGCCTCAAGCAAGTTTTTCACTTCCTCTGCAACTACCTCGGCGTGATGCAGCGCCGATCTCCTTGTTCGCTGAATGACTGGCTTTGCTCCGGGAAAGACTTTGAGGTGATGGCAGATAAAACTTGGATCGAGGCCGGGCATATCGTAAGGCGACCATGCGAAGACTTCAATGTTGGTCATCAAAAACTCAACCATCTCGGTCCTTTCTTGGGTCGTGAGGCTTGAACTGAGCAGGAAGAACTTATCCGACCGCTCCATATCAACTCGCACCTCCACCAATTCCTCAACAGCTTTGTCCCCTGCCTTGGTGCCCACATCATCAAGAACTCCGCGGCCTGCCGGTCCTTCTATCATTTGAACAAAGCCTTTGGCAGCCCGGCTCCCGTTCACTGCCACGAAGCATTGTTTGGACATGACTTGATCTCCCCAAATCTCCTCGATTGCCCCCATAGCCGAGGGGAATCTCATCACCTGATGGTAGGTCGACGCTACGGCTTGCATGGCGTGAAGCCATCCCCTTCCAAGGATTAGATTGTAAGTAGAAGGAACTTGCAACACCCAGAACTCCACTTGCTTGACCACGGATCCCGCTTTGACCGGCAGGTTAATCTTTCCCAAAGGCCACTCCGGTTGCGAGTTGGAACCAACCAGCGGCGAAGTTGCCGGAGCCAAGTCTGTCTCTCGGAGCTTGAGCTGCTTGAACGCATCGTAATACATGATCTCGACCGAGCTTCCCTGATCGATCAAGATTCGTTTGACATCGAATTCCTTGATGCGGAGTGTTACTACTAAGGCATCGTTGTGCGGCGTCTGAATACGCTCTAGATCCCTTGAGGTGAAACTAATCACATCTTTCTCTACGGTCTTCCCTCTCTTGATGGCAGGCTGTACCGACAAAACCTCCCTCATATGTTTTGCCTTTTTTATCATACCCCGGAGTTCGCAAACACGCTCCGGTTCCACTATGTTGTGGATGACATTAATAACTCCTTGTGGTGGCGCGTCTCGGTCGTCCTGTCCCCTGGGCTCAACCAGAGCCTAGTTCGCCTTTACGCCCCCATCTATGTAAAGGTCTAGGTGTCCGGCCGCGACTAGCTCTTCCAGGTGTTGTCTCAAAGGCAAACAATCCTTAGTCCGGTGGCCTCGCTCCCGATGAAATGTGCAACGATACCGCGGATTGTAGCCCTTTTGTCCATCGCCTAACTTAGCAGGAAACCGGACATACTCCTCGTCTCGGATTTCACTAAGTATGTGATAGATTGGAATCTTGAAGACCGTGGTTTTTCCAGTCCTTGCCTTCAACATTCTGTTTGCCTCCGCTACGTCATCTCGGGGGTAGTCATCCCGGTCATTCCGACGTCCTCTACCCCGGTTTTTGCGATTCGAGCCCCGGTCCGATTCCTCTGCTCGGTCACTTGAACGGCTGGACTCTTGCCCAACTGCTTGCACTTTGCCTGCTGTCTTCTTGTCTGTTGCTACCGGAGTTGCCTTCACGGCAGATGCTGACGCATCATCCTCGACTCGGATGTGCTCATTGATGCGCTGCATGAGCTGGCCTATGGACGTCGGTTGGTGCATGGTAAGCGAGTCCCGCAGTCTATGTCCGACCGGGAGACCACGCTTGTATTAAGTGATTGCAAGGTTGACTGGGCAATCCAAGATCTCGTTGAAGGTCTCCCAATATCTGGAATTGTACGCCTTCAATGTGTCGCTCGGTTCCATCTTGACACTCAGTAGGTGATCAACTTCTTTTAGTGTTTTGGTGTTGGTTTTGAAGCGCGTGACAAAGGCTTCGGCCAGTTGATGCCACCTCTCGGTACTCCCCTTCGGCAGCCTTTCGAACCACTTCAAGCCCAGTTCGCCCAAACTTGACGGAAAGATGAGGCACATAAGAGCATCATTCCGCCTATGTCCGGCCATGACCTGTCAGAAATGAATTACATGCATGTAGGGATCGGTCTTCCCGTCGTACAATGTGAACTTCGGCTGGTGGAAGCCCGGCGGGAGAGGTGTTGTTTCTATTTCCAGGGAGAAAGGGGTGACACTTAACCTTGCCAAATCTGAATCCACTAGGAGTGGCGCTGCTTGGCGGGGTGGAGGCATTCTGACCTCCTCGCTGGCGTGAACCCGTAGGATAACCGCTGGAACGCCGGTATCCTCTGAGCTTCCCGTCGGCGAGCTCGCTCCTTCAAAATTGCCTGCAAATCCTCTGAACAGGCGGAGTAGGAGTATCTCGACGTCGTCACCGGTCGTTAGGGTCGGTAGGTGCTGTCTTGCGCGCTAGACTTCTCTACGCGCACATCGGAATCGCCATCCCTAAAACTCTTGGTAATAGAAATGACCGGAGTGTGCCGCTAGTTCTGACTGCCTGAACGGTGGGATGGGGTGCGCTCACTGTGGTCACCCACTCCAGCTACACCCTTCCCTTTGACATGTCCCTTGAGCTCTTCCATCTCCGCCGCCATTCGTCGAATGACGGCGTCTTGGTCCCTCAACTTGTGTTCCAAACGTCTAGCGTGTGACTCTCTCCGCCGCCGATGACCGTCTGGACTCTACGAATGACCATAACTTCTCCCGCACTTATCCCGCGTGTCCTCCGACTGCCCTCCGGGGAATGTCTCCAAATCTGCCATTGGAAGGATGGCGGGATGTCCCTCTCTCCGTCGGATAAACTCCGGGGTGGCTCTATCTATGGCAGACAACGGAATCTCCTCATTGTTTGCTATGAACGGCGATCAGATGAGCCTGGAAGACAAGGTTTTGTCTGTCAAGTTCCCACAGATGGCGCCAATTGTACGGGGAGCAAATATTCAGGCAAGCCCGTATTCCTTTCTTCCAAGCTCCGTTTCTGTCCGATCACCTGCGAGCACAACAGCGGTGAGCTACCTGGCGGTGTGTGGCCGGAAAAACCCTCCGACGATCAAGTTAGAACACACACACAGGGGATAGATAGAGAGAAGGGAAAGTGTTGAGTGTTAGTGTATGTCTCACAAAATGTTCATCTGTCTGCGTATGGGGGGCGCAGACATGCTTATATACCCTCTGCGCCCCAAATCTACTCCGAGTGATCTCTCGACACGTGGCTCTACTATCCCATCCGTCAGCATAAATCTTGCTGAGCATCACCTAATCCCAACTGCCAGCCCAATCTGCTGGGAGCTCGGCAGTTGGTCAACATTATCTCGGCTAACAACGACCATTCCACACTTGAGCCCAAGCGCTCCATAACCGAGCTACTCTAGGCCATGTTCAATACCGACCATGCTCGGCTACATTCCGGCAGGGCCGAGCTCGGCTCAGCTCATGCTGGTTGGACGTCGGCGCTCCCACGAAGCTAATTCTCGAACCGTGGAGCCCAGTGAGACAGCGAAGAACTCGGCTTAGCCCTCACCTGACCGGTCCTTGTGCCGTGAAGCACCGCCTTGCCAATGCCTAGCCTTGACCGAGTAACACTCTCTAGACAGGCCCAAAACTTCCACGGCCCAATATGTTCAGCCCAAATCTGTCCGGCCGTTACCACGGCCCAATTTCAGATCATAAATCTCCCTCTCAGAAGGATATGGAGCATATTGAAGGGGGGAAGAAAGTTGGGGTATAAAGTACACCAGCAGGGGGATAGATAGATGTAAACATGATTAATTATGAAGTTCTTTCATGGAATGTTAGAGGGTTGGAGAGGAAGGAGAAGAGAGGCAAAGTTAAGAACCTCTTAAAGGAGAGGAATGTAGACATTGTACTGTTCCAAGAGACAAAAAAGTCAGAGTTTTCAGAAGAAGATGTCAAATCTGTATGGGTTAGAGCCAAAATGGAGTTTATGGTGGTGGATGCTATAGGCTCGGCAGGAGGTTTATTGTGTATATGGGACCCAGATGTATTCCAAGTGAAGGACTACTGCAGTAATATAAGGTTCATCTTATTATAAGGTACTTTATTTCATCAGTTCAATTGTGCTATTTTAAACATTTACGCACCTAATGATGTGGGCTTAAGAGGGAAGCTGTGGAATTGTTTATTGAAATTGAAGGAGGAGTTTCCTAATCCCTGGTGTTTAGGAGGAGACTTCAATGAGTTTAGACAGATTGGGGAAAGGAGAGGGTGCTCAAGGAGAGATAGAGGCATGAAAGAATTTAATGAGTTCATTGTTAAGTGTGAGGTTTCTGAATTACCTTTACTTGGAAGGAGATTTACTTGGTGCAATTCATTTGTTGGGGAGAAGTGGAGCAAAATAGATAGAGTGTTAGTAGATCCAAAATGGCTTGAGGTATTCAAGTTAAAGTTATGGGGCTTGCCTCGATTGGTCTTAGATCACTGTCATTCCCTTCACGTGAATCGAAAAAATTTCAAACAGAGCCAACGAGCATAGTCTCAAGGAGCAAATTACTCTTAATGAGAGTTAAACCTGATACCTAGAAGGAGTACACCTCTAACTCTTAAGTTGTTCGAGCAAATTAATCAGTGATGAGCTCACATATCGGACCCGAATTTGCACAAAAAAAAAAAAAAAAAACCGCTATGATACACTTAGTTACCAGGCTTTGCACCTATAATGTCCTTCCTTGCAACTATTCTTTAGGAGTTTTCCCATACTTTCTCCATCTTTGAACTCCTCCTGAAGCTCCCGCTTGTCTTTCAAATAACTGGTTGTAGCCGCTACTTCCATGATCTTTCTCGATCATGAGTTGCGCATGTGACTTGCTTCGAAAGTTGTACTCTTAACTTTAGATGGTCATCCACATTTCTGCTTCTGAATAGTTAGTTCATAGTTGCCCTTATTCACCACATGTCACCTTCGCTGTTGTTGGTTTGAACATAGCACCAACAAAATGAAATTAAAATTTATCCATGTAATAAATAGAACAAGGCTAAATTAACCTTAATGGTCAAGTACCAAGAACGGACAATTTGTAATAAAAAAGCAAAACATTAGGGAGTTCCATGTCATTTCCAAAACCATACGGTTAGGGATGTAATAGTAAAAAAATTCAAGGTTCCACCACAATTTATCCTTTTATTTATAAAATAAAAAATTAGAATTAAGAAAAAAAAACAAAGTAAATTTATAATTTTGGGGGGTAATTATAAATAAAAATTCAA